>NW_027122613.1:1429969-2859938 GCF_030686945.1 Centruroides vittatus | reverse complement strand
GAAATTTGTAATAAGATATATAATGCAATTAGAATGAAATATGCGGCCGGATGGTCGAGCGGTCAAGGTGGCAGCTTACCGCTCTGGGGGACCCGGGATCGAATAATCCCCAGGAATTTTTCGGGGGGTGGTCCGTTCGGATATGTCGGGCCCCGTCCCTTACCACCCGGTCGCCCCATTGTGGGTCTGGCCGAACCCATAATGGGCCTACTAAAAAAAAGGCCCTCTTAGTGCCCACAGGGCGGAAAGTTAAAAAAAAAAGAATAAAATATTAATTTTAATTATTTCAAACTACATTAAAATATGAAAATTTATACTGTATTTTAGAAAATTCCAATGATGAACAGCTTCCAATGATGGCACGCCACTGATAATCAATGCTTGTTTCGGGAGTAAGATGTATTTTTGAAATTATTGTACAGATGGCAACCTGACCCCTTGGCAGCCTATTTTCCTAAGTTTTATTTCGTACTTTCTATTTTTGCTAAGTTTTATTTCACGTGTTCGTCTTGATAAAACTTAGTAACACGCCTTGGTAATAACACAGCGTATATATTACATGTAAAAAAGTTTTAGTTTTTTAAATCTAAAAGTGGTTGGAGGAAGGGCTTCCCATGCATTATACATACCCAGCTGTTCAAATAATTATCCGCCCAAATATAAAATGGCAGCATTTAAGACCCTTATCAAAAGAGCATACACCCATACCAGACATAAGGGACACCATTAAAGAGTTAAACAGAATTAAAAACATCACAGTTATGCATGGATACAGCCATACCATGATTGATTATTTAATTAACACATACAACAACACCAATTCTCGCAAGAAATCTAAATACCTTCCGTTTGTAATCTCTCCTGTGACATATAATAAGTTATTAGATGACACCTATAGAAAAATCATTAGATCGAGCAGCAGAAGTATTACATATAAGCGCAACAAAACTATTTATAGCTGGTTGCGAAATGACCCAATAGACCTTGACACGACCCCTGGAGTATACGAGATACTGATTAATCTAGGTCTGGAAAACAAAACAAGCAAGTACTACATAGGATACACATCCAGAACCCTCCCTACAAGACTTAAAGAGCACCAAAATGACGTGCGTAAAGGAAAAACCACAACTGCCTTAGATATAATGGCCACTGTACCAGACAATACACCAAACTTTAACGAAGTTAAGCTTTTAAAAACAATAGGGAACCAACCGAGAAGGTATAACTCTTGAAAAAATATGCATATATATTCAGTGTTAAGAATTCGTGCATTAATCACAAAGATGCTGCTTGTTTATCAGCAGCTTGGAAATGCAGGGAATAGTGATACCAAAGACTAAAACAATTATCTCATCTATGCATTTATTTACATTATTTTTATTTTTAAATTTATTTATTTTATTCTGTGTATTTACGGCATACACATGTACTTGTATTCTTAATTTACCTATTTTTAAATTATTCTTGTTTAGAACATAATTTTTTAAACTTTAAAGAATACTATTTAAAAAATGTTCGATCCTGACAATGGCTACAAAGATAGCTGAAAACGTTAGATGAATAAAAAATAATTGCTGGAATAGGTTGTTTAAGTATTTACAGAAATGCAGTTCATGATCAATATATTTGCTGGAAACTGAAGTATTCCCAATTGTGCGATCTAGATGCTTCCTCCATTTGCATCCCAGATACGGAGCCATACCAAAAATTCAATAACCTTGTAAAAGTTTCATTTCTGTCTTTGAGTAATGAAGACTAATATTTTTTTCGGTTTCTCAAATGAGACGATGCAAATTCTAAATAAAAAAAACAATGCCAAATAGTATGAAGTAGCACTATCGGCTGAACAATCCGACTTTGGATTACAATAAAAATTAATCATAAATAATAATTCAATGTGTTATGAAGCAGCACTATCTGTGGAGAAAGAAAGACAACAAACTGACTGGTTATTACTGTATATTAACAACTTTGAAATGATTTTAGTGTTTTCCCCCTGCCCTGTAGACATTAAAGCCTTTTTCCATACTCTTCATGAGTTTAGTCAGGAACATAACTGGGTAGTAAGGGACAGACAGTCCATGAAAATTCCTATAGTTGTTCACCTGTCCTCAAGACGTAGGCTGATACCTTTATCAGCTGTCTTTAATATGAAGTATTGCTGTCAAGATGGATGAGGCAGTTAAGGCATCAACCTACCACTATACTTCAATCCTGGCTGCCTCATTGTGGGCCTGGCAAACTCACAATTGCCTTCTTAATGTCCACTGGGCAGAGAAAATAACTGAATTTCATTATAAATTATTAAGGATTTTATACTTCAATATTTTCTGACATTGTACAATTTTTATGATGTATGTTTCATCAGACAAACCACATTTATTTATTGCTTGTTTTGAATGGTAATTATTGTAAATTAGTCTTTTAAATTTACAAAAAAAGACTGTAGAAAAAAAATGTTTTAAACATTGAAATATTGAAAAGTGAACTGTTGTTTAAAATATTTTGAGAAGGGACTTTTTATTATTAAGATAATAATTTTTACTTTTTTCTTAATAAAATCATTGAAAAGATATTGAAACTCGGTAACTTAGGAAAAGTACCTCACTAAAGACAAAGTTCAAAATGTTCTACTGCTTCTGTAACTTGAAACTTCATCTTCAGGAGTAAACTCAATCTGAAATTGTAAAATTAGAATAAATTTTTTTTAAATTTTAATTTCAGATTGGATTTTTTCTTGAATATGAATTAAAGTAGTGTGAAAACATTTAAGTGTTGTGTTTTAAGATTCTTTTACATAATTTAATGGATTGTTGCTTATAATAGGACACATTGATATTTACAGTTGAAATTAAACAAAACTATGAAATAGAATGTAGTTATAATGAAAAACTAACAATTAATACAGTAGTGTATATTTTTCATGTTCTAATTTATTTCAAATTAAAACAATTTTATACTCATACATCATCATCTGACTCTTCATCTAAATCTAATTCCTTCATAATATCACAAAATACATGGTATTCTTCTAATGATATTCCACAAATTTCTGCAAAATCTTTATTTGTTGTATCAGTCATCATTTTCAATGAAATATTAGTTAATATTTTTTTCTTTGGAGATAATCTTTTAAATTTTCCACACATAGTGGCACACATATGCCTAGTTTTAATATGTAATAAAGTATGTTCTAAATACTTTCCTCTTACAATCTGCTTCTGAGTAAATCCCATAGCTTCGTGTAAATATTGAATTTTTTCAAGTATACTATTCCAATCTTCAATAAATATTAAAGGGTTTATTTCTAATAATTTATGTCTGTCCAAATTTGTAAACATCTTGTAAATATCTTTTATTCTTTCATCTATATATTTATCTTTTAATAACAACAACAAAGGGGTGTTATTAATAATCTTTAATAATTTTTCTTCACCTAATTTTTGCTCTCTCCACTTGTTAATCGTTTTATTTAAATCATGTGGTTTAATTTCCAAAATGCTTGGTTCATTCATTAAAATATTTTTGATGTCATTTATTGAAAATCCATGTTTATTTAATATTTCAATTGTGTTATTCCAATATGTAATTGGATAATTCAATAGTTGAGATTTGGTTTTCCACATGTCATCTAATTCTTCTTCAGTCAGTCCATGTGATAATAAAACAGTATTCAACTCTCTATTTTCTAAATATGTAGCATAATGTTGTTTCATTACAATCTTGAAGGTCAAATTAGAATATTTGCAAGGCACTTTTAATTGAGTTTGTAAACAGCTATATAATATATGTGTAGTATACAATCTTCTCATACACAAACTGGATCTTGCAAAATTAAAAAGGTGAGTGACAAGCTGCATCTTCATTTTTCTTTAAATATCCCTAGACGAAAATATTATTTCAATAAAAATAATTATTAATTTTAAATTAAACTGAAAAAAATATTCTTATTTGAGCAACTAACGCCCAAAACACATTAAAATCTATCAAAATATTAATTTAAAAAAGTTAATTTTGATAATGAAATTCTTAAAAATTCATGGATGAAATAAAATTGTTTGATAAAGTCTTTTGAAAAATCAACATTTTTTAGAGTCAGTAACAGTATCATTGGATCAGAGAATATTTTAAATAAAATAAATAAATTTTGATTTTTATTTACTTTAAATTTTTAGTTTAACAATTTTCAAAATAAAATTAAGCATTAAAATAATACAGCAAATCCTCGTTAGTCTAAAATTCAAGGGATGAAATAATCCCAACTTTGAATTAGCTGAGATTTACATATTTCTGTACAACATGTCTAATGCCATGTAAATGACGTAATTTAATAAGCAAACAGAATACAGCTACACATACAGAATGCTATTTTTGCTAATTAAATAATTAATAATAATGAGTAATTATTTATTTAAAAAATACTGTAAAAACTTATACATATTGTAGCCAGAATTTGGTTAGCATCATCATCAGACTGATTTGATTGATTGACGATTCAAAATGATCTGAATATAGTTTTGAGTTGTCTTTTCACACTGTCAAGCCTAATAAACATGATACAATGCAAATTGTATCAGGTTATTTTCATTCATTTTTTTGTTTGTGATACATCTTTCATGCAAAAGCAGTTCCATTTCTGTAATTCCTAAAATACATACTAAATTCTAAGCTCCTAATTTTATTATATTGTTTTATTCTAGCAGTCTCCAGAAATTGTTTAGAAACATTTACCAAGTAAAGATATCCTACTGAGGATTACTACATCATTGATTTCAAGACATTGTTTATATTTAAAATGAACACAAACAACAAAACTTTTTACGTTTTTTGCGTGTGTCTATGTCTATTTCAGCAGTTATATGATGGCATAACAGTTTATATTAGTGTTTGGTGTGTGTCAATACTATTACAATTTAAGAATCAAAAGCTAAATACAGAATTTTTCAATATGTAATTTAAAAAAAAAAATACCACACTTGTAATTCGGTATATCTATTTGATAACTGAAAAAGATATTAATCGATTCGTTATATACGTATAGCAAATATTACCTTTTGTGTGTGTCTACGTATATAAATTTTACTTATTTAAAACAAGTATTCTTAAACATGCTCCGTAAACAAGCCATGCTTATTTATATCAAGTTTAGTGTTGCCAGATTCTCGTAATTAAGTTGGCAACATTGTCCTCAGATAAAAATTTTATTTATATTCTAATAAATACTGGAGTTATCTTTTCTACTAAGTGTAAAAAATAAAAACATTTATTTACACAAATATAAAATTATATATTTTTAAAATACAGTATATATTATAGATTTAATACAGGCATATATCGCGTTTGAAGCTCACTTTTTTAAAAAGTTGATAATTGTACAGACGATATATGAACTTTATATATAATTTAAATCATTAAACGCATAAGTTCGTAAAATGTTTACATTGTACCTAATTTTGTGTAATTTGATTACATATAATTCAAATTATTGCACTGAGTGATACATTTATATAGGCGACATCATGTAAACTTGTCACACGTCCCGATCGGAAAATCTTTTCCGGAATGTCCCGATTTGTTCTTTTTTACCCGAACATATTCAGCTTTACATTAAAAACAGTCAAATAAAATTTTTTAGATGTTATCTGCAGATGTACTGTACAGTACACACATACACCGCCTTTCTTAACACATGTAACGCTTTCAGTAAATCTGTGGTGCTTCAAAATTCGTGCAATTATCGACGATGGATCAATGGTTACATCACGCCATAGTAAAAATAAAAATTAAACATTCTTTAAAATAATATTGGGCTGCAATTTGAAATAAATTGTGGACCTATAAATTCCAACTGTCGTCCGTCCGTCTGTCTTTCCTTAGTTAATTTTGTGAACGGAGTTAGATGAAAGACGAGACCAGATATGAAAACCTTTGGGGTAGTGGACCCGATTTATGAACTTCCGATATAAATCGGCAATCATGTTATTTCATTCAAAAATTTTTCTCTGAAAGGTGTTAAATGATCGGCATGACTATTGTTAAAGGAAAAGTGTGATGTACAGAACATTTATTTTAAATTAAAAATTGCAGCCCGGCACGCTGACAACGTTACAATAAATAATTGCTCGGTTTGAAAAGTAGTTATTTATTCACTCTTAAAATACAAATTAATAATACTTTTTAAAATCTGAATTTTTAAAATTATCCAATATTCTGCAACTACAACTCCATTTATAGTGGAAATGATATTTTTTATAGCATATTCTATCCTAAAACAACAGCAATTTTAAATATACATATAATTAAATACTATAAATACTTCCAATAAATAAAATTAAACCAGTTGTAACATCTATCATCATAAACAGGAAAGAATGATTTACAAAAAGAAATTCTTTTGGACATGTTTGGCAAACATTGTAAAAAGTAAGCTCTGTTATTGCTGCAGCTTCAGTAACTTCTTCATTAACTTCAATACATGCTTTATGTACTGTACAGCAGCAGACACATACAAATGATCTTGATCACTAATGCCAGACAAATCTGCATTATTATTGAAAGCATCAACCATCCCTAATTGCTTTAGAAGATTCTCCAGATGAAGATTTCCTTCTAATTTGTACTTTGGAAGGCGCAATAAAACACCATTCATTCGCATCATCTGAATTCCTTTGTTTATTCTTTCCGGGGGGGAGATATTATTCTCAAGACTAGTTAGTCCATTTTTTTCCTTTGGTAAAATAATTATCATGCTATATTGTTTTCCATAATATGAAATTTCCAGAAAAAAAGCATTTAATTCTTCTGAAAATGAATATTTATACTCATCTTCGTTAATCATCAACCATTTGTACCTTTTTTTAATTAATTGTATAAAAACGTTTCTTATTATTATTATCAATCAATTTCGATTATAAGATTAAAAAAAATCTAGGAGACGCTTTAAATATTCGTGGTCAAATTATTTTTGATAAGAAAGGCAAATTAAATTCCACGTTTCTAATAAGATTTGTGCGCGCCATTGTTGTTTATATAATTTAATTCATTGATATTGTCATAAAAATGACGATGTGTATTATTAAATTCGTACAGTCACACTTTTTTTTAAATATCATTTTTTGTCACACTATATTTTTAAATATAAAATCTTATATTGTGGTAGATTGCTTCGAAGAATTTTAATTTGATTTATTTGGAAGTAATCATCCCAAATTTTTATTTTGTTTCAAAATAAAATAAACCAGCAACGAGTTGCTCAACTTTCTCGGCAACATTTAAAATTTTGGTGGCACCATCTCTGTTATCATAATTTATTAAAACAACTTTTTGTATTTTTAACTATTATAAAGTGACAAAAAGTTTAATTTTGAGGGTAGGGATGGGTTTTATAAGAAATTGTAAATGCTAATAACGAGTAAAATCGTTATTAACTCCGACCCTATTGGAGATACACACGACCCCCATTATCTCCCTACTCACTCGACCTTTAACCACCGAAATTTAATAGCATCAATCCCCCAATAAACAAACCAACCTGCAAAATTTCAGAAATTTTCGGCAAAAAGAACAGGAGTTATTATTAAGCTTCAAAGAGAGTGAACAAAATCGTATCACGTATACGCACTCCAACATCAATACGTACAGAAAAAAACCCCAATTTTTTTTGCATTTCTTGACTTTTCAAGGTGTCCCATGTCCAAAAATGTAAAAATCTAGGGGGGGGGTCATTTTTGCCGAATCGCCATACTTTCCCTCTGTAATAACAACTGGGAAAGTAAAAATTAAAGAAATATCAAATTCGATTATTATTCTGAAAATTAAAACAACTTGCAAAACAAAAATTCTAATAGAATGATATTGAGAAAAATCTAGAATGGAAGGAATATGGGTACGTAGCACGGTCACATTATAGAGGCGCGTTTCTATGGCAAGCCAGTTAGTGGCGTAGCCAACATAACTGGCGCCCCTCTCCCCCTCCAGAAACACATATAGTTTGTTTTGGAGACCATTTGGACGCCCCTGTGCAAGTGGCGCCCAGTGCATGATACACCACCTTGCACCCCCTCGCTACGCCACTGTGGCAAGCAGCTAAGCAAGCCAATGACATGGCATGTTTCATACGGCACGAACACTCATTGGCTTGCGTACTTCCAAGGAAAGCATCATGTTGTATGCTGTATCTTGCCACTGTAGCAACTAGTGATTTTCAATGCGATCTGTTAAGCTTTAAGTTAGAAAATGCTTTAGTTTTCCCTTAATTAGGATGGTGCTGTTCAATTAATCGTAATTGAGAATTTTTAAAGCAATAATATCCGATTAACACGGACCTGTTAAATAATTTTAAAGGAAAAATTAAATAACTATTTAAAGCTATTTTTTGTATATTAGTCTTATTTATTTACGTTTTAATGATATTTCAGTTATTGGGCTGCAATTTGAAAGAAAAAAAATGTAGACCTATAAATTCCCATTGTTGACCGTCTGTCTTTCCTTAATCTCAAAAACGGAGTTAAATAGATGAAAATCTGGATAAGTATGGAAACTTTAGGGGCAGAGGCCCCGATTAACTATATACGAACATCCGATGAAAACCGGAAGTCATGTTATTTCAATTCAAAACTTTTCCCCCGAAACGTGTCAGATAGATGACCGGCACGACTGTATTGTTAAAGGAAAGGCATGATGTACAGAGGTAAGCCACTATTAATTTAAGGTAAAGAGCATATATTTTAACTTATATAAATTAAAAATTGCAGCTCGGCATTGTGACAATGTCACAATAAATAATTGCTCCTCACTTAATAAAACCTCTGGATCAAATCGCATATAATTAAATCTGACTTTCATTAGTTACATGATTTCTTTGATTCCCACGTAGAATCTTGAACATTTTCTTAACACTTTCTGCGCCATAGAAATACAAAAATAATAATTATTTCTATAATGAAGGCTAATTTTAATTATTCCATTAATAGTAGCGCAAATTGCTAATCTAACGGTTGAAGTGACAAAGACATCTGAAGGAAAGTATCCGCATTCAAATTTTCTTCATTCTCTTAGGATTTTTTCATGGATGGCAGGGCTCTATTTCTCACAATCTATTTAACCCACTTCAGATCTATTGCATTTGAAAGGAACAGAAAATAAAAACGTTACAATATATATATATATTAAAAAAAAAAAAAATATGCAAAATATGTGTTCTGTATGAACTGTTGCGTAATAGTAAAAACTCTTGTGGGTTAATGTAACCCTTGGTGTCATTGATTCCAGCAAGGAAACAGTGGGACGCACGTTCTAACCTAACCTAACCTATTCTAATAAATGACCATAATTATTACCAACAAAATTATTAGAATAGGTTAGGTTAGAACGTGCGTCCCACTGTTTCCTTGCTGGAATCAGAGACGAGCCGCCATCTTGGCACCAAGAGTTACATTAACCCTCTTGTGTTTTTAATTGGCATTGGGTGTGTTGCCCGGTAAAACAACTTTAATACAGCTGTACGAGCGAACCAACATTGTTACAAATGAAATGGGCTTACTGATCCGGTTGTATTGAAGCCGCTTTTCCACGCGTCCATTGTTTTAAATTTTTTCTATTTGACTGTTACATAAATCAAATTGTTCTAAATACTAAAATAAAACTATTAAATATATACACTTTAAATATTTCACATAAAAACAAATTGAAGATATTTTTATTAATTAGCCTTAAATAGATATTATTAAGTTTATGAAAAATTATTAATAATGCATTAATAAAAATAACCGTAAAAAACTTCTTTTATTAAATTTTTACGAACTTTAAATATAACAGGAAGATAAAATTTTAGAACCTGTAAATCAGTATTTTTCATTACATTCGGGAGTTGTGCAGTGAAGAAAACGTCCCCAATCGGCCATTAACGAAATTAAATAATGGTCGTTCGGTTGTGAATTGTTTTTATGAAAAAATTTAAATCGTGTTTATCGGTGTTTAAGTAAGTACATAATAGTAAATTAATAAATATTTTATATTTTATATACATTTAAACTGGATGCTTTTAATAATTAAACACGTAATCCAAATGTTTTAATAAAATTTATCAACAGATGGAAACAAAGTTACAAAATAAATAAATTAAAATTTGATTAAATTAATTGATGAATTTATAATTTAAAACAAAAATCATAATGTCTTTGAGCAAAATGCTAACAATTTGGTAAACTAAATTAAGGATATTTTATCCTTAATGATGTTTAAACTCTCATTTTTTAAATATTTATTCTACTTAATTAATCAACACATCATTAAGTTTAAATTATGATTAGAATTATTTAACCAACATAAAATAAATCCTAGTTATTGTGTGCTTTAATAAAACAAAATATTTTCCAAATTTTGTGAAAGTCGTAAAAAAAATTACATAAAGTTAAGATCAATGGAAAAAGCTGTGTTTATTATGATACAATCTAATATAATAAGTTAGGCTTTTTGTATTGAATTCTGATTTATGTCATAGTTACATAAATAAATCAAGTTTAATAACAATGAGATTACCAATATCAACTATTGCCTCATTATCTATATAAAATGGTTACTTTCATGTAACCAACTGTTTAAATTTTTCATGAAGGAATGTTTTCATCCCATTTTAGAACAGCTTCAACTTCTTAATGTACACAAGTCACTGTTTGAACTGAATTTGAACCAATGTCAAAATATAATAGATATTTAAGGGATGAAACAATATAAATCATAAAGGATAAATTTTGAGTAATTAAAATAGGTAATTTAGTAATGCTTAAAATTAAAACACAATAGTTGGCACTGCTATTAATACTAAATTTGGCCAGATATACTTCTTTTTGAAGTAATCCAGCCAATTAGTCTACTACTCAGCAATCCTGTCTTCTCTGTTTTGTTTGTCTTTTGTCTTCATTCAAATGAGTTTGTCATTCTTTAACTCTTTATAAGAGAATATATATATCTATCATCTTCCATTATCCTATTTCAGTGTCACTGCTACTATCAGGTAAAAATACTAGATCTGTATATGAAGCAATTTTGTTTTTGTTATATAAGATGTCCTCATTTAACATTTTTAAATTTTGGTCATCTTATTAAACGATATAAAAATTTTTTATGCACATTACTTTCGAACTAATTATCATTGACACTATTTTTGAAAATAATGCATATAATGAATTTTTTTATTAAATTTAAAGTTCTGAAATTATATTTATTATACAAAGCCCTCGGGGGTGTATAGCACTAACTCTCAGAATCATCTCTCTGAGGTAACCGAGTTTGAATGTTTGAAAAAGTCCTAAAATCGTATAAATAGTTGTGTATTAATATTGTTGCTCTCCGAACATTGCCTGTAGATGTGGCTGTCATCTCACTGTTTTGGGATTTTTCATTTTAGGACTTTTTTCAAACATTCAAGTTCAATTACCTCAGAAATGTAATTCTGAGGGTTAGCATTATATATCCCTTAGGGCTTCATATAGTAGAACCCCAATTATTTGAGGAAAATGTGGACTGATGCTATCTTGGATATCCAAAAACTTGGAAAATTGGATAGCCATGGCCACTTCAGATTAAAAATTACAAATATAAGGGATTTCTATTTTAGAGCCTGCATTATACCTTAGTGAATTTAGTCATATAAAAGAACTAAAATTTTTACATCACTTCTGTGTAATAACTGATAATAAATATACAATAATTTTAAGAATAAAAATGTGTATTATTAGAGTTATAATTTAATATCAACGATTTGTCTCACATTGAAGTTAAATGGTAAAAGGTAACAAAAACAAATTGCTTTGAAATACATGTTATCATTTTAAATTTTCTTTTATGAATTACAATAAAAGAAAAGTAGTGTACTGGGATAATGTAGAACTTTGGTTAATTGGAACTTGGATAATTAGAGTTTATGATTTATATTCCATAAATTATCAAATTTTACTTATAATTTCAAATACAGAAAAAAGTACTTATTGTAATTAATTTGGATCTTGTTTACATTGATGATGATAATTCACTAACAACATTAAGTGACATAAATAAATAAGAATGCATTTAGTGCATATTTTTGTTTTATTACTTGATATTAAAAATGCATGTTAAAACAATTATTATTTATTAGCAGTAATTTATTCAGTACTGTTTATCTATAACTTGTGTTTTTTGCAGTACCATCTTTAACAACAGTTAGCTTATAATTGAAGTAAAACATGCCAGCAATTTAAATTACTGTACTGTGAATAAATAATGATTAAAACAATTGACATTGACCATTTAAAGCACTGATTGAGACTGATAATAAATGCATGTTATCAGCCATCTGTTGAGGCTGATATCATGAAAAGAGCATAAAAATTGCTATTTATCTAAAGATAATTACTTATTTAATCAAAGTTCAGTAATAGTTAACTTTTATAAGTACTGTATATTTTTGACTTGCTTTTTTTAGACATGCTAAATCTTATAATATTAACCAACTGATAATAGTTTATAGTAAATGGATTCTATTATATATGAACACAATTTATATATTTTTAAATATTATATGATGTAACATAAATCTTATTTTATATCAAGGATAATTTTTAGTCAAACTTTCTAGTTAATAAAAAAACAAATTTAAATAATTATAACAGTGATAAATTACAATTTTTTTAATCTAATAAAGAACATTATTATTATTACTTGTTTCCATATTTCCTCAATTAAATCTGTCTTTGAATAAACCCTGGGAATAAAGATGCTGTTAAAAATGAACTCTGGGTTGAAAAGCATTGGAAAGACAAAATACTGCACTGTATAAGATAATGTAGTTTAGAGTGACAGCTCAGGTGTTTAACTAAAATTCTACCTCTTCAAATTATTTAGTGTCAGACAGCACTTTCTTCTATTCCAAGGTTCATACAAATGTTTTTGAAATAAAATTATTAATATTGTTGAGCTTGAGTTCATAACTTAACAGCTTATCAGCTTAAGGGTAATTAGGAAAACCCTGGTTTAAACTCACCATCTCTTTTGGAAAGAGACGGTGAATTTGAAGCAGAAGATGGTAGTCAAGATATTGATTCCAACAATGATACCAAAGCAGAAATGAACGACAACATAATAACTGAATTGAGTTAACGATGAAAACAGTAATTATTTTTAATGTTGTACTGTAACTCTGGCCAAATTCAAAACAAATTATTCTGTCCATGGAAAAAATAATGCATCATGCAGTAATTGCACAACCACTGTCTCACTCATCTGAATTGGGCCTTAAGGTACTTCCTTTGATTTTTACCCATCGTTTTGAGACGATGAATAAAAATCAAAGGAAATACCTTAAGACCCAGTTCAGATGTTGCAGTTGCAAAGTAATAAATCCCAGTCTTGAAAAAATCCAAGGATATGTATGTGTTAAAAATAAATTCCTCTAGGATTCAATTAAAGAAATACAGTATTTGCAGTGCCATGTATCTGTAGCCATAAATCTAATTGTGAATAAGAATTCTTAATTAGAATCTAAGAAACAATTATGTATAGCTGAATTAAGATTTGAAACCATGAAATGGTGAAGAGATTCAGAATAATATTTTAAATAACTTTGTCATATCAAAATTGCTGACTTTTTTTATTGTCTTTATTTTGTATATGTAATTGTGTTATAATTTCTGATTCTTGAGTTATTAAAAAGAAAAAGCCACTGAGTAAGTGCTTAACTGGAAATATCATTTGTTTTAGCTTTATAATAAATAATTACCAGCATAATGTAAAAATTCAAAGGAAACACAATTTAAATGACAGAAATTTTAAGTATATATAAAACTGAAAAAAAATGTGTTTTTAATGCAATGTTTGCAATAAATTTATATTTGCTAAAATTTTAAAGAAGTTACATCTTATTTTAAAATACTATCAGTAGAAGTTTGTTAATCTGGTACCCATGAGACCATAGTGGTGCTAGATTATTGAAAATGGCAGATGTTTTTATATTTTTGCAAAATTTGATAAGTTATGTGTGATCCAAACAGGGGTGCCTGTACAATGGGGCATGTGCCCCCTTTTTGTCTCAGTTGCCCTTTTCCTAATTCCCAAGAGGGACCCAAACAACAGAAAATTTGTGACTTCTAGGCTATTCTGCAAATATAAAAAAAACTAATGAATGATATTTGTCCAAAGACTGATGCAACATCGTCATATGTTGACGAAAATCCCAATCTTTGTTTTCAAGTTAGCCCCGAGTGCAACCAGTACCACCTTGTGCATCACTGATCTGACATTGAATCAGAGTTTGAAGCTTCTTGTGTGATGTATGATGCCTTTTTTTATAGCTTGTGCCCATCCCCTTTCTCATAGTCTGCAGGCACTGCTGGATCTAAACATTGCACATTGAAGACTATTATACAGATAACAATCTGAAATTATTTGTAATATTGATATTTATATTAAAATTTTGATGAGTAATTATTAAAAGCTGATCAGTATAACAATGATCTTAGGTTTGACTTTAAAACACTTTTAACTGCTAAAAATTGAATTGAAACTTGTTGTTTCCAGTTATTTACTCTACAATAACACAAAGTTTCTTCATAAAAATCTTTTGTTTTTTATTATAATTACACACTCACTCTCTCTGCGTGCTACATCAGAACATCCTGACATCGGCGGGCACCTGGCACAGGTTAATAAGTGGTTAGTAACGTGCTGAGGTGTATCCTGGAAAGTTATAACCAGAGTGGTTCCCTGTTGCCTTCTCTGGAACACAGTGTTACACGAGGGAAAATGCCTTCCAGGAGGTCTTGGAAGGGAAACTGGCCCCTATTCAGGTGTTACAGACGTGGAGAAAACCCGGAAAACTCCACATGGCCACCCGTCCGAGCGTGGCGCGAACCTGCGACCGAACTCCCAGTGTTTAGTGACAGAACCGCTTGGCCACTGGTGGGCATAATTACATTAAACACACATAGATGGTGCTTTATTTAATTTTTTATTGATATATAACAGTGTGAATCAGATTGTGTTGCAATGGTTATAGTAGAAAACTAAAGATGAATGCAAATCGTTTGATACACTGAAATAGTGTGATTAATAAACATAAGTATTTAATTGTAGGCCTATTCAAGCTTCTAAATCTTAAGAAGATTAAAAAAGAAAAAATATTAAAACAGGAAAAATCAAAATAATCATGCATCTGTTGATTAAAATATTTTCCAAAAGTTTAACAAATCAAACTAATTTAGTGTAAGATTTATGATTGAAACAGATTTATCATTAAATTTAAATAAAGATAATTAAATAATAAAGTAAAATAACTAGACAATTTAAATTATCTAACTCTTTAATAAAAGTTTAATATTAGAATAGTTCACACAAACCTAATTTGATATAGATAGAATATATACAGTAGTTATACTGTATATTTATTATATTTCATAAAGATATATTTTTATATATCAAATCTATATTTAGTTAGATACAGATAATACTGTACTATATTTTATATTCATACTTTATTTTATAAAATAATTTTATATAAATGAATGATATATTATATTATATTCAAAATGAAACTTTGAAAAATGTTTAATAAATCAATAATTAAAGCCAAACAATTGCTGTATTAAATTAGGCTATATTAATGCTACTAATTACTAATTAAATGTGAAATAATTTGGTCTCGAGGTAGTTGTTAGGTGCTATCTCTTGATACATTTAATAATTATAATTAAATAAATATTTAATAATTAATTTAGAATGTTCTGAAAGAAAAGAATTGGCCTGATGTGGGATGTAAACTAACACCTCCTGTTTGCCTTACAGATGTTTACATTTAATTAGTAATAAAGGGCTATATTAATGCTACTAAATATAGCACATTAAAAAAGAAAAAATATTAAATCAAGAAAAATCAAAATAATCATGCATCTGTTGGTTAGAATATTTATTCAAAAGTAATCTGGCAATTATTTGGCTTTCTTTAATCTGAGGCAGGTTTATAAATGTTTATATTTGTAAATCAATAACATAATATAAAATGCTTTTTATTAATTTGGTTTTTTTAAGCATAAAAAGAAATATATATAAATTATGAGTTTTCACAAAACAAGAACTCATTCTAGCAGCTTAGCTTTGTCCATGCTAAACAATAAGCAATGTATGGCATAAAATCAAAATTAACTGACACTGCAATCATGTATGATATACTAAAAATTATGTATAGGTAGAATGTATATAGATAACTTTGACATAAACATAAATATTGCATACAAATGCTAAAACAAGAATGAAAAAGTTCTTAATTATTAGAGAGTAATGCATTTAAATTGTTGATTAAGTATTATTTTCAGATCTTGAGTAGATTGAGCACGAATCTTGTATGTTAAGGCAAAAATTATTTTTGTGCTTATAAATGTAGAATAATTTAGAATGAATCCACAATGGTCTAATTTGGATCTTTTTCTAACCAAATTCTAGACATTTCAGTTTAAAAATCTCTCCTATTAGGAATTACTCAGAAAGAAAACTGACATCATCTCTGTAAGGCTTGCCGACTGTGTGCAATTGTTAGGATGGTCAAGAGGTTGAGACAATCGTGTGAAATTAGCACAGACCAGCTTACCATCTTTTCCTGTTTAATAAAATTTTAAAAGGTTTTCTTATAAACGTTTCTAAGTCTCCGTCGACACAATTTTCAAAGAGAGAATTCGGTAAAGTCCCAAATTCCGAAGAGTGTCTTCCTCACTTCCTTGCTGGTTGTCTGTAGAGTCGTTGGCCCCGGGGCACCTGGTAATACCTTGCAGAGAATGTTCCTCATAGTAGGAAAGAATCTTGAAGGATGCAAAACCTCCAGGAGAGCAATGCCACACAGAGAATGATGAAAAGACTGCTAGCAGTTTTTCACAGCAAAACAAAAGGTTTAAAGCAAAAAACCTCATGTTCTTGAAACACATTTTTATCAGTTTTTCCTCTCGATTCTGCTTTACGATTGGTCTCCCTTCATCACCTGGTGACAATTTAAACCTTTTGGGGTATGGGAGAGGTCAATTTTGCAACTAAACCCAATTTCCATTCATCTAAAATTCCTTTGACTTTGATATTCTCACAATTCAAACCCCTTGTTTTCTGTTTTGTAAGAAAGAACTTTTATTGTTTAAGATAGACTTTAAGTCTTGCTTCATTTAACTCTGAAAGGTGAGACCTTAACTAACTCACCGGATTTCATCATTTGAAACATAAAAGTTCAATTTCAGTCCGGGACCTCACATCTCTGAAGAATCTTCTTTCATTGTTATAGAATTCTCCCAATCCCCACAATACAGAAAAATCAGAGAGAATCTCTGACTTTCTTCAAAAACTGTAGTTTTTCTTTAATTTCTTTTTTTATTTTTACATATTTACATTTTTTTTTATTTTTTAAAACAATATGCATCAAATACAATTTGTATTTGATACACATTGTTTTATTGTAACCATAGCAACAGATTTTGAATTTTTCTATTTTGAAATAACTATTACCAGTACTATATTGAATATGTGGTTCTTAATGTATATTTAATACTAAAAAAAAACTAACTTTTATTTGTATTCTTTCTAATCTATTAAACCATTTTTTATGAAACTAATTTTTCTTTCTGACAGCAATTAAAAATTTGTTGATTTTTCTTTCTATTGTACCATTTATCAGTTTATGTGAAGTAAAACTCTCATGTAAAAGTGGGATGATAATATATATATTAATCAAATTAAAATATATCATGTAATTATCATATATCAGGGGTGGCGAACCTATGGTACGCGTGCCCAAAGTGGCACGTAAGAGAAATCATCTGGCACATAATGTATCATATGATTTCTGTCCTTTTCAATCATCCTTTCTGTTTATCACCTGATCATCCTTTTTTCAATCAGAGTTTTTACATTTATTCGAATTAAAGCATATACATTTAATTTCTTTAAATATCATTATTCAAAGTCTAAGACTTTGGCACGCATTAACATCTTTAAAGCTAAGTATGCTTACAATATGGCACGCGGACTCAAAAAGGTTTGCCATCCCTGTCATATATGATAATAAATGATATGTATTTATATATAAAATAAAAACAGATTATGTTAATATCATTTTGGTTTTTAAAACATAAAAGTTTATTTGTGTGATTATCAATATAAATAATAATAATAATAATAATTTGTTAAAATTTATTCTCATTAGATTACTGATATTTTAAAATCTAATAAACTTGTGTGTTCAGAGGCATATTATATTGTGAAGGAGTGTTTTTATGACTGAAAAGTTTATTCTGGTAACATCGGTACATACATCTAATTGTAAATCTTGCAAGTGTTTTTATTTATTGTATTAAGTCTATGCATGAAGATTGAGTGAAAACATTTGCAAAGTTACAAGATTTAAACTTTACAGTTAAAGTTTTCATTCCAATATCATTAGTGTAAGTGTTCATTTAAAAAAAATTTTATCTGTAAATAATGATGAATTTCAGTTGTCCTCTATATTTTCATTATTTATTTGAAAATAATAGATATGCAATAAATATATATTTTGTAAATGAAATTCACATATTACAGACTTATAGTAGGTGTATATAAATTAATTTATGTTCTTGTATAAGAGTAAATCTAGTGAAATAGTTAATATATTTAATCTTTTGATTTTTAAAACATATTTCTCTTTAATGAAAATAGTTTAAATTTCGGATGATCAAGTAATTCTAATGGACAGAATTTTTTTAAAGGAAATTGAAAAATGTCAGATTTAAATAATCTAGAGATAAAGAAACGATTATATTACAGTCTGACAGGTAATAAAATTTTATTTATTTCTTGTAATTCAGAAAAAAAACCATTGTATCTAATTATGGTAATACTGAATAATTATCAAAAGTTTATAAATTATTTTTTAATTTATTGACAGAAGGAGACAAATGAAGAAAATTCAATAAATGATGTCTTCATACAAAGATCATCTTGATTTCAATAATTTTGATGATGAAGAAGATTTGACAGATGATGAAGTATTCACACGAGGAGGAAAATCAATCCCTTTAGAAGAAAATGGAGTTAATAAACCTCTTATGGCTCCGAGACATAGGGGCCGAAATGATAATTTGCAGACTAAAGTAAGAAAGGTACCTCCGTGCCGTGTTTTGTGGGCTCCTCTTCTTTATGGATTTATTGCCTTGTCAGCAATTATTGGTGGGTGAAATGTATAAAAACCATAACAATTATAACATTTTATATTAATATATAAGAATATTATTTGTACAAAAAATTTCTCAAGTTGATGACAATGACATTGAAATCTAATTGTAATAAACTTATTAAATCCATCATGAGAAACGAAGCAATAATAAATATATTTATTCCAATAACCTTAAACAGCTTCGCAAAGTATAGTTAACCACAAACGTTTTCGGTCCCCTAGGACCTTCTTCAGGTGGGATCTGAGTTTAGAATGAAGGGTCACACTCTACTCAGATCCCACCTGAAGAAGATCCTAAAGGACCGAAAACGTTTGTGGTTAACTATACTTTGCAAAGCTGTTTAAGGTTATTGGAATAGATATAAATAAACTTATTCTTGTTCTGATCATGTAAAACCTAACCTAAATAATTAGGATAATTAATTTTTACTCTAAAAGTAATATGACAAAATAGGTAAAAAGCATCCTAATGAGAGTTTATTAACTGAAATGTCTTCACTTTTTTTAAAATAAGATTTTGTGATAAGTCAAATTAAATTAATCCTAATAATTAATCTTATTAAATGTTAACAAGAATATTTACTTATTGCCATTATTTTCCAGTTTATTGCCAATTAGATAACTACTTTAAAAAATTATAAAACCATCTTTCTTATATTTTCAGGAATTATCTGCTTAATAGTATTTCTTATCAACACTTTTATGATACCTTTGAGCTTACAAAATAAATTAGTACTGAATCATAAAAGAAAAATGACAGTCCCTTGTACCAATATTACAATTGAAGATGTATGGGTCCACACATTTCCAATGCTAACAACAGAAACTGCAGTGCGATTAAATGATGTTAATCTGGATGATGTTCCTGATGTTATCATGGGTTTTGGAACAGGTAGGAAAACTTTTTTCATACAATAATAACAACAGTAATAATATTCTTCTGCACCTTGTTCCAATTTACGTGGGCTGTTGCATTTGATGAGTTCTCTTCATTGTATACAATTTGCAGTCATATCCTTCCTCAATCCCTATTCCTTCATGTCCACTTTGACTATATCCATCCACCTCATCCTTGATCTTTCTCTATTTCACTTTTCTCCAATCTTCATATTCATAGCTAAGGTAACTTTCATCCCTTTTCGTGACATGCTCATACTATTCGTAGCCTTCCTTCTTGGGTTTTGTAGGCAGTATCAGTTAACTATACCTTGAACGTATTTCACATTCATGGTTATTGCATACATTATGTCTATCTAAAATATATCCAATATATTACATTTCTAAAAAACACTATGCAACACTGGAGAACACTTCAGACTTCACAACCCATACATCAAAACAAATAAAATACATACGATGTGAGGTGAAGCATTTCCAGGGAAATTCCTTAAGTTCATTCTGGTTGTCTTGCCTTAAACACACTATTCTATAGGTTAAACCAGTGGTTCTCAAAGCGGGTGCCGCGGCACCTTGGGGTGCCGCAAGTACGCCACAAGGGTGCCGCGAAATTTTTAAATAATTAAATTAAAATTACTTAAAATAATGGAATTAAAGTATTAAATTAAATAAATAATTAAAACAATTATAAAAAATGAATATTGGTTTTTTTCTACTAATCTTGTTACGTCGCCACTTGTCTCAGTGACTCGGTAATTGGCGATACGTAAATACTAGAAAAAAAACGAACTAGTTACTAGTTGTCTGTTCTTCTGTTCCTGCAGCGAGTAGAAGTGCAATATAAATGCGTTGAATGCAGTAATTGTTTTTATTATTGTTATATATTCAGACAATAACGAAAAAGCATCATATAAAAATATTTTTCTTCTTTACAACAAGAAAAAATAAATTATTAACGTGTAATTAAATTTTATAATAAAATATTGAAGTTAATTATGTCGTTCAATATCATGAATAATTTTTTCATTAAAAAAAGAAAACGTGAAGATTCTAATGATCAAGAAGTGGTTACTGGTAGCAAAGCTAAGGAATCAATTAGCACTAGTAAATCATAAAAAATTGAGAGCTCATTTTATCACCAGATACCTTTATAATAATAACTTTTGTTTTGAATGTTTTTGTGTTGTTTGGAAATAAACTTACTTACTTTAAAAAACTTTTATTTTTTTTCAAAGACTTTTCATCTTTCATATCTTTACTAACCGTAAAAAAGCAAAAAAAAAATAATAAAATAATAATAATAATAATAATAATAACTCTCCCGTGGTCACCACCTGGTCGTGGTGGGAGAGCCCAGTAATTTTACTGATCCATAGGGCAATGCAGGCTGGAGCATAAGCTCCTGGTAGGGACACCCATGCCAGTAAGGTCTATGGGGAGAAATGAAGCTAAGAGTGACCACGCCCACATTCTGTGGAGATATTCATCATGGTATAACTAGATCAAAGTGTGATACCGGCTCGGACGTCGCCCGGGTTAACAAGGTCCGCGTTCGTGGGTTAGGCAGAGGCTCACGTTCGAAAAATAGGCCACAGTCTCCCTTGGTTACCGGTGGCGAAAGCAGCACCGGCCCAAGCATGGCTACTGCAATGCCCTCAACAGATGTGAGGAACCAACCCAGCCTTGGTGTTTCTGTGGCAATGCATCCACAGACCACAAAGGCTGGAAAACCACGCCAACAGATGAAATGGACAGTAGAAATGAACGAGTTTATCATCCGTACTTATTACACCATCACAAAACTCGAAACAAACATGACAGCATACAGACAACAACTACACCATAAATTCACACAACAGTATCCTCATCTCACTGTCACCGAACAAAGGGTTGTTGATCAAAAAAGAACAATTATACACAACAACCTTATTCCACAAACAACACTTGAACTTATCAAACAACAGGTTGCTGATCAAATACATCAACAGACAGAAACATCTAACATTAATGAAGATCATGTAACCTGTCAGGATAATCCAGCAACAAGCATTGATAATAACACACATACAACAATTACCACTAATGATACTACAGACACTTCCTCATCCATCACTGATAACATAGACATGGATTTAGTTAATACGCTCTCACTTATATTTCAGGAAACACTCACTAAATATACAGGCACAGATCCCACACAACGACCACGAATACCAAAAATCAACACGTCAAAGGAAGTAGGAAAAACACTAAATTATGTAAACACTCACTTACTACCACACTACATTCATTCAATTTCTACACTCGCAGACATTCATACATTAGTTTATGCTGGGGCAGTCACAGTAGTGACACACCATGGACTGAAAGTACAATCACAGACAAATACACAGAAAACACAATTCTATCACAAGCCTGCCTGGCAGAGAAGAATAGAAACACAAATAAATGACATTAGACAGCAATTAGGCAGGCTGACACAATACACTAAAAACAACATAACACCCAAATTAAGGAAACAGCTCAAAAACATTTTCAAGAAAATAAAAACACACACAAAACATGAACATCACAACACACGCATTACAGAATACATTGATACACTAAAACAAAAACTTGCTGCCAAAGCACATAGACTCAAACGATACAAAACATGTACACTACGAAAACAACAAAATAAATTATTTACAAACAATGAAAAACTCTTTTACAGACAAATTAATAACAAAGCAAACACTGATACACAGCACAGTGGCACACCAACAGAAGAAGAACTCACAACATATTGGTCTTCTCTTTGGTCCAGTGCTGTCACGCATAATGCTGATGCATGCTGGATCGAGGAGGAGAACAGAAACTTGCACAACATACCAACTATGCCCTGTGTTGAAATAAACATACATGATTTCCAATACACTGTTAACAGAACACACAACTGGAAGACACCTGGTGTAGACAACATTCACAATTTCTGGTACAAAAAGTTTACATCACTGCACCAGGAACTAGCTAAACATCTAACACACATCATCATCAATCCACAAGACATGCCAAATTTTCTTACTCAGGGCATCACCTACATGAAACCTAAAAACAACAATACCACAGACCCCACACAATACAGACCAATTACATGTCTTCCAACACTCTACAAATTATTGACATCCTGTATTGCAAACAAAATATACAAACATGTTGAAGAACACGACATTCTAACAGAACAACAAAAAGGTTGTCGTAGAAACCACAAGGGATGCAAAGAACAGTTACTCATAGATTCAGTCATTCTACGGCAAGCACACAGACAACACAGAAACATACACATGGCATATATAGACTACAGAAAAGCATTCGACAGTGTTCCACACAGTTGGCTGCTACATATTCTACACATGTACAAAATACATCCATCACTCATTGCATTCTTTCAAAACACTATGCAGCACTGGAGAACAACACTACATCTCAGGGTTAGTAACACTTCCATACAAACAAACCAAATTTTTATTAGGCGAGGAATTTTTCAAGGAGATTCCTTGAGTCCTCTCTGGTTCTGCTTAGCCCTGAACCCATTATCCAACATGTTAAACAACACGCAATATGGTTACAATATCAGACACGAAAAAACAACACAGTTTACACTGTCACATCTCATGTACATGGATGACATAAAACTATATGCATCCACACAAAAACAACTTCATCAACTCCTACAAATCACACATTCATACACCAAGGACATACAAATGGAATTTGGCCTAGATAAATGCAAAACAGTTCACATAGAAAAAGGAATCCTGAAGAAAGAAGATTTTGCACTTGGAAATGGAGACATTATTGAATCCATGAAAGAGGGCGAGTTCTACAAGTATTTAGGATTCCAACAGGCCAAACTAACAGAACATACACAAATAAAGCAAAGATTAATTAAAGAATACCAAAGTAGGTTAAATGCTATTCTCAGAACACAATTAAATGCAAAACACGCAGTTAAAGCAATAAACACATATGTCATCCCAGTACTCACATATTCTTTTGGAGTTATACATTGGACTCACACAGATCTCGAGCAACTCCAAAGGAAAACAAGAACAACACTTACTAAGCATAAACAACATCATCCTAAATCCGCCACAGAAAGATTAACCCTTCCACGTAAAGATGGCGGACGTGGCCTGATTGACATAGTTAACCTTCACTACAAACAAATACAGTCACTGCGAGAGTTTTTCTACAAAAAACAAGAAACATCACAATTACATACATATCATACATATCATAAAGCAGTAACTCTAGCAGACTCGAATAACACACCATTAAACTTACACTCACATCATATGGACACAACACAACATATAAAAAGCATAGACACCATTAAGCAATCGTGGGCTCGAAAGGCACTCCATGGCAGGCATCCTTATGATCTGGCCCAGGATTTTGTTGACAAAACTGCGTCAAACAGCTGGTTAGCTCAGGGATGCCTCTTTGGGGAGACGGAAGGATTCATGATTGCCATACAGGATCAGGTCATAAATACTAAAAACTACAGAAAACACATACTCAAAGATGCAACACTCACAAATGACACATGCAGAAAATGTCACATCATGCCAGAAACTATACAACACATCACCTCTGGTTGCAAGCTCTTGGCACAGACAGATTATTTACACAGACATAACCAAGTAGCAAATATAATACACCAAGAGCTTGCAAAGAAACACAAATTAGCAGACATCCACGAACCATACTACAAATACATTCCACAGACAGTATTGGAAAACAACACGCACAAAATGTACTACGACAGAGCCATAATCACAGATAAAACAATTTACCACAACAGACCAGACATCACACTCATTGACAAACACAATAAAATCACATACATTATAGACATATCCATTCCAAACACTCACAATATACAAAACGCATGCACTGAAAAAATTAGCAAGTACACAGAACTCGCCCAGGAAATAAGGCATCTATGGAGGATGGATAGGGTGCTTATTGTACCTGTTGTTCTCTCCTCTACAGGTGTCATACCACACACACTACACAAAAGCCTGGGCACATTAGAATTGAATAGAAACACATACATCACACTACAGTAGGCTACTATATTGAATACATGTCATATTGTGAGAAAATTCCTGAATACAGACACACACACTGATACACTTCTTTAATTTCTGTTTTGGTTACTATGCCTTGACTTTGGTCCGGCATAGTACACAGCCACCGGTGTTAACCGAGTATATCTCACTTAACCCAATATAATAATAATAATAGGGGTGCCGTGAATTTTGTTTAATAATTTCAGTGTGCAACCAGACAAAAAAGTTTGAGAAACACTGGGTTAAACCAACGGTCGGCAACCAGTGGTCCACAGACCATTGATGGTCTATGAGAAACTTTGGGTGGTCCATTGAGAAATTTGGACATTGATCAACTGAAGGTTACACAAAGGATTACAAAAGAAATGCAAAATGCTTAGTTGCTTTTTTTCACTCATTGGGGGATTTTATTGAAATCTAAAACCAAATATGAAGTAACTATTATCAATAAATAATGAACAATAAACAATATTGTGAGTGCAATTGTCCTCCTTCATGGGAAAGTGCTAAGAATCCATTTCAAACAAGCAGCAATGAGCTTTAGGCTTGCATTAATTTGTTATAATTAAACACACGAGTTTCATATTAATATAGTAAATACATATCACTGACTCAACACTGGATTGTACTAACTAAAATGTTCTACCTGTTACCGGTGTGCACTCTCTAGACGACCAAAAACGAAATCAACACAAATAGTAAACACGTTAGTAACAAACTATTTGTGTTGATTTCATTTTTGGTCGTCTAGAGAGTGCACACCGGTAACAGGTAGAACATTTTAGTTAATATAGTAAAATTGAACTTTTATGATCATTGTTCTACAGATCTTGTATCATTTTAAAAAAATTCATGATAATGGTCCGCGGGATTCAAAATTGTGAGTTTAGTGGTCCGTGAGGTCAGAGAGGTTGCCGACCACTGGGTTAAACAATATTAGGGCTCAACAACAAGCACAACAGACCAACACAATACATTGCTTACTATCTTATCTTATGTACTGTACAGTACATGGACAATATAAAACTCTATGCTTCAACACAAACACAACTAAATCATCTTTCAGAAATTATACATACTATTTCCACTGACATTCAAATGGAGTTTAGCCTAAACAAATGCAAAGCTCCTCACATTGAAAGTATTCTTGAAGGATGAGGACTTTGAACTTGGAAATGGAGATATCATTGAATCCATGGATAAGACTGAGGTCTACAGATACCATGAGATCAAACTCTTAGAACAAGAACAAATTAAACTGAAACTAATAAAAGAATATAATAGAAGATTAAACTCAACACCACAAATAGTTAAATGCAAAATACATATCCAAAGCAATCAACATATACATCATCCTAGTATCCACATATTTGTTTAGAGTCCTCTGTGAAAAGATTGACCCTTTCTCAAAAAGAGGGAGGAAGAGACCTTACAGATATTTTAAATTTGCATTACAAACACAGACACTGAGTGTTTATTCTACAGGAAACAATACAATTACATAAAGCTGTAAATCTTGCAAACATAAACAATACAACATTAAACTTACACACACAACATTGACATGGGTATAATACAGTACAGAAATGGATAGACACTGTGAAGCAGTTCAGGATCTAGAAGGAGCTCTCCATCCTAATGATCTTGGACAAGATCTCATTGACAGAATGCATCAAAATGCTCAGAAAATTGCATCTTGTATGACAATTGTGAACACTTTTGTCTCTAGACAGACAAACAGATTTACAATTGCCATATAAGATCACGACAGAAATAAAAAAATAACTACAGAAAACACATTTTAAAAGATACGACACTGGATGGAAGTTGAAAGTGGAGATGTCTGAAGATGACCTGTCAATTGGGTTGAAACTAAAATTAGTGTTATTTAAACTTCATTCACTGTCAAAGGTGCATTGATTAATTCAGCTGAGTAACTGCAGTGGCTAGTTCATCCTTATTAATTATATATAGTATTTTAAAATGACATATTTATTTATATAATAATACATTCAAGATAAACATAACATTATATATTGTACTATGTTTTGAATTTTTAAAATAAAATTTTCATAACTAAAAATATTTCATATTACCAAAAGATTATATTCAAAAAATTTATTCTTTTTCTTTTTAAATTTTAGGTGCTGATTCTTTTAATTATCCAAAAGTTGTCTGTGATGTTTACTTTCCACCACACAAAGAATGTGGTGGAGGAATTCTAGCTTTAGATGGAAACAGTGGTCATGAACTTTGGAGACATTACACTTTACATGAAATATTTGCCATTAATTGTAATATTGATATTGATAAAGATGGAGTTAAGGATTGCTTAGGAGGAGGAAGAATGGCTGTGAGTTGATTAAATAATTTGATGAAATAGTTAAGAAACAATATAATTAGTAGGTAAATTCAATTTGTACTCTTCTGTTAGTCTTAGAAAAAGTAAAGTAGAATGTTTTAAAAGTTTAAACAGGGAAAAATGTAGATATAAAGCATCTGTCTTAAATACAGTTTATGTTAATTTGATTAAAAAGACAAAGAAAACTCAAGAAAAAACCCATCACAAGCCTTATATTTTTTATTACTGTTATAATGGAAGCAGTCATATTTAAATTTCCTACAAAAAGTAAGTTATGATTGTCCCACCATCTATTTTATTTTCTGTCTCTTCTAATGTAGATTTTTTGTTTCATGTGGATTTAGCCACATTTTCATTGGGAGTTGTAGTTGCAGTTTTACTTTTGTACTATACATGATTCCATTTTTATTTTATTTTAAAGCAAACATTTGTAAAAAGAAATTTGCCCTTTATAAAAAATGGAGATGATATTAATTACACAATAATGTTTATAGTATAGCATATGCAATTATAACAAGTCATAGAATTAAACTTTCACATGTTATCAAGTTTTAAAATAAATTTATCATTAATGTTATTTTTACTAACAAAAAACTAAAATATGTAGGTAAATCCAAAAAAGGTTACAAGCAGCAGCATTTGAAAAGTAATTAATGTGGAGGAAATATTTTTTCCCCAGAGTAGAGATGGTACTAGTTGTCTTACAGTGGTTGTGCAGATAGGTAGTGTAAGTTCGCTGACACGTCAGAGTGATTGAAATGGCAAGACACTTAGAAAAGTGGTCTTGCTTGGAGGTGCAAGCTAAGATTCATTTCTTATGGGTATCTGACGCAAACGCCCTGGCATGTTAAGTGATAGTGTCATCCTCCTGCATGACAATGCCAGGCCCTATACTGCTTGCAAAACTCAACAATTGCAGCAAAAGTTCAAGTGGGAAGTCTGGAGCCACCCCCCCCATACAGCCCAGATTTGGCACCCAGTGACTATTTCCTTTTTCCAAAAATGAAGGAACACTTATCTGGAACAAGGTTCTCTTCAGTGATGTGAAAACAGCTGCTGAGAACTGGCTCAATGGGCAGGGACGTGACTTCTACCAAGCTGGGTTATACAAGTTGGTCCTGCATTCAGATAAATGCCTAAATAGATTTGGTGATTATGTGGAAAAGTGATTGACAAGTATGCCTCTTAATTCCCTTTTTTATTTTCTGTCTATTATTAATAAATAATTTTTTATTACCCTTGTAACCTTTTTTTTGGATCCACTCTTGTATTTAAGACTAATTTTTTTATTAATAGCGAGGTTGGGGCCGAAGTTTTAAACGTAAAAACATGTACATCGGACATTCAGCGCCGCCTTCCTGTAAGCCTAGAAGTTTGACAATGGCATTTGGAATGTCAAGCATGATTCCACTGACTTTCCAAACACCACTGTCAAACTTCTAGGCTTACAGGAAAGCAATGCTGAACATCCAACGTACACATTTTCGTGTTTAAAACTTTGGCCTCAACCTCGCTAATAAAGAAATATTTTATGTATTTCATTTGTTCCGAGATAAATGGAAAAAGGGACTTACTCTACTCCCAGGCCTGATACAAGCTAAGATACACTGTCAGACCAAACCAACAGACTTTTACATAGGGGGAAAAGTTTGTCTCTAATGTACAGAGGTAGATACATGGGAGGTTACATGGACTTATAACCTCTCCATTGATACAAAAAAATACTAAAAATTTATTTGTTCAAACTTCAAAATGTTTCTAAAAACATTTATGATGACAAACATGGTTTATTGGATCATCTGAAATACTACCATCTTTCATACATTATTAAAAGATACTTATAATTTAAAATATTTTTTATTTTTTGAGTTAGTCCCCCCCTCTGGGTTCTTCTAGATCTGCCACTGCTAAGGTAATGCTTTTCTGCCTTCCCAAAATCTTTATATAAAAAAAGAAATTAGGTGACTCTAGCTGTAATCATGGCAACTGCTCTTCTTTTTTGTGCTAGATCACTTTCCTCTTTTTTCTACAGCCTTGAATTGATTATGCTTTCATAAATTTATAAATTAATTTTCTATACTAACATTTAGTCTCATTAAAAGCTTAGCTAGTTAGTTAGCTAGTTTACTTGGACCGAATACTCTTGCTGTGCAATAAGAATATTGATTTTACACAAAAATTTTTTTTACATAGATTATACAAATTATTCATTATATATTTTAATTTAACTGTATTTGAATATATATTATATATTCTTATTCCATTATAGTACATTATTATTTGCAGTAGTAGCTTTTAATTCATAGGGGGTAGTGAATCGTTATGGGTCTCTAAGTTTTCTCTGCGCCTGAGGAAAAATCTCCGGTTTCCCCCTCTCTCAATGAAACTGGACAATGTTTTATTTTATTTATTTATTTAGAGTAAAGTTTAAGAGAGCTGTCTGTCTTGCTGACAGACTTAGCCCTAAAGAAATGAAAGGAGCGAAGAATAAAAGTCGGAGAGTAAAGGAAAGGATAGAAGGTGAAGTCAGAGGGGATCACATGAGTCGCCTAAACCCGGCGATATTTAAAAAAAACAAAATAGCAAAATTAGAATACAAAAATCATAAAATTTACAATTGTGGCTACTTTGCCAACAACGCGATTATCAAGGTAAACATTTAAACAATTTAAGCTTAACATTTGATAGTATTTACATTATTTACACAATATCAATTCTGTTGTATTGATCCAGATGCTATTCTGAATGTCTGCCAGTCTCTTCTTGAGATGTCAGTGTCAGTCTACTGTTCATTGGGTTATCTTTTCGATGGTTTTCGCTTCTTCTTTCCTTTGGTGATGATAGCTTTCTGGTTGTTTTAATGAAATTGCAAAGATGCCTATATAGGGTTCTGTTTTGAGTCAGTTCACTCTCTTTTGGTGGCCAATTAGATCCAGCTATAACACACTGTCCTTGGAATTTCTCTCGTTGGTGTTCATATTTGCTACATTCATAGAGATAGTGGGAGACATCATCTATTTTGTCAGTATCGGTGTCGCACTTATCGTTGTTTTTTTTGCCGAAGCGGAAAAGATATGCGTTGAAATTTCCATGCACTGGACAATGTTGCATTATAGCAGGCAACCATGTACTGACCCTTTGAAAATTTGAGTTATCTTAATTAAATGCCTTTTCTATTCTCACCTTAGTGAGGCCTCCTAAGTTCCAACACATGGAAGTGATAATGATAAGTGATATGGACTGTATCCTTGAAAGTGTTAAACAAAACATTGATGAAGTATTTATAGCTTGACAGTGTCATAAATCGTTTCCATTTGATTTTTAAGCTCTTTCTAAATAAAATTTTGCCTTAATGTAATGAAAGCAATCAGTACAGGAAGTTTTATTACTTCAATAAACTTATGCAATCTGTGCAAGATGCATCTTTCAAACTTTTTGTTTTCCTCCTCAAAAAAAGAGCTGTATAGTAATCATGCTTATATATAAAAAGTTTATGCATGCCAAAGATTTAGAGTTTGAATGAAGATATTTAAATGAATAAAATGAATGCTTTTAAATAGAGTAAATATAAAGAAACTTATTAAAAAATAGGATGATCAGGTGATAAACTGAAAGGATTATTGAAAAAAATAAGTGATAAACCAAGATCGTATGATATATTACAAGCCAGATGATGTATTTCCCAACATGCCACTTCAGGCATGCGTGTCGTAGATTCACCACCTGTTCTAGAGACTTACTAATTATTTTAATAATTTCATTCATTTCCAGTATGTGAAAGGCCATTTTTAAAACTAAAAATGCTTAAAATAAGACTAAGGTCAATTTTTACTAAAGAAAATTTGATGTCCATCTTTCTTATATTTTAAGAATGAGAATTGACTCCACTATTCAGTAAAACTGCATTCATCATAAACTACAAAAAGCAACCATTCTATCTTTAAATGCAGTGCCAATTTTAGTTTTTCTAACATTTTCGGTCATTTTAAGCAGCCTTCCTACGATAAGAACACGGAAGTAATTAACTGCATGCATCAAATCCCAAAAAATCTTTGAAAAGTTGTGCACTAAAAACTCTGAAATGCAACATCTATAAGTGTTTTTACCTATAATTTTTGAAGTGGATGTGGCAGTACTGCCTCACAAATTCATTTTGAAAAATTCAGGATTAAAAGAAAAATTAAGTAAAAAGATTGAGATGTGAATTATAAAGGTCCTATAGACACCCAACAAGCATTGCACTTATGCTTGGCTGGGATTTGAACCTGTATTTCAGTCAGCTCAAGTTAAAACTTAACATGTTTGGTCTGCAATTTGAAAAACTGTACACCTATAAATTCCCACTGTCTATCCATCTATCTGTCTCAATGGTGTTAGATAGATGAAAGTCAAGACTAAATGTAGAAAGCTTATGAGCAGGAGGCCCTGATTACTATATAAAAACTTCAGGTCTAGATCGAAAGTCACATGATTTCAATTAAAAAATTTCCCCAGAACAGAGTTACATAGATGACTGGCATGACTCTTGTTTTCAGGAAAAGTATGATGTACAGGGGCAAGACACTACACATTTGAGATGAAGAACGTATACCATATTTACTTGCATATAATACGAGGTTTTTATTCATTTATCACAGCTTCAAATTACTAGGTCATCCTTTACGCATGAACAAAAGATTTTTTTGTGTTTTTTTGCAAATAATTTTTGTGAACCGTGTATTCGCATTTTTAATAAGTGAGAAAGAATAAAGTGAGAAAAAAGAATAAGTGAGAAGATAGCTGATATTAAGCTTTTAAATACAAGAGGGTAAGCATCTACCAGATGCTTACCAGATGCTCTTGTATTTAAAAGCTTAATATCAGCTATCTTCTCACTTATTCTTCTTCATATTCTCTTAAAATCATATTATATTACAGATGAACCTACAATAATTTTCTAATCTCAGAAATTTTGTTATTAAAACCACTCTCCAAGTTACATAAAATTTAATTGCTATTTTATCTGGGTCATTTGAATCATTCTTGTATATTGTCGGGAGTAAAGATGAATAGCAATAGAAAAAGCAAATCTTTTGAATTGAATTCCAGATTGAAATTCCAAAATCACATGGAAGCACAATATAAGTTTTATACTGCACTCTTAGAACCTATAGCCGGTGTGATATAAAAAAACAAAGGATGCTTATCACCACAAACGTTTTCGAACTGCTGAGAGTTATTCAGTCTCACACCTGAAGAAGAACTCTCAGCAGTTCGAAAACGTTTGTGGTGATAAGCATCCCTTGTTTTTTTATATCACACTGGTTATAGGTTCTAAGAGTGCAGTATTTTACACATCCCGGTGTTCTCCAGTGTAGTGTAGTATATAAGTTTTAATCCATTCCCATGTGAAAACAGATGATTACTCAGAAATCAGAATTCGGAGAAACTCATAAGTATAATTGACAGAGAGTGGATTCGACTGTTAAGAATTGGCAAAAAAAGGTTCCCGATTGTCCAGCTTTACATGAACAAATTACATTGTCGATTTTACAAGATTTTTTCTTAAAGTTTAAAATGCCAGTAATTTTTGTGGGACAATGTGTGCATTTACGTTCATTTGATATTTTATTTGTGATTAAACGAAATAAAATTAGAATTGTATTAATAAATCTAATTTCCTTTATTTTGATCTTTAAAGTAACACCTATATGCAAGGTTGTTTTATATGCAAGTAAATATGGTATTTTCAATTGAATGATAAAAAATTACAACCTGGGATTGTGATGACATCACAATAAATAATTGCTCATTATATTTTCATTACTTTTTAATATTTTATATTATCTTTTACCTTATATTTTTTCCTTATATATTACCCTATACTGTAAATAATCTTTTGTCTTGTTTTGGTATGATTTCTCCATCGTGGTTACTATTATGTCATGGTTAATTCCCCAGAGTTGCCCCTAAGTTACCAATTTCCCAGGTCCACTTAATGGTTGTCAGTATGCATCTGTTATCAAATGCTTTAAAATAAGAATTGTATTTGTAACATTGGTAGCAAAAAAATTGTCCGGCCATGGCCAGACATGTTCCTATAGGCTTGCAGCTCTATACCTAATAAAAATATCATATTATCAAAATATTTTCTGTTTGGTTTTCTTAATATCAGCTATCTTCTCACTTATTCTTCTTCATATTCTCTAAAAATCATATTATATTATAGATGAACCTACAATAATTTTCTAAACTCAGAAATTTTGTTATTAAAACCACTCTCCAAATTACATAAAATTTAATTGCTATCATTTTAAATATTAAAATTTTAAAATAAACATCATATGAAAAAAAAGCATGTGAAGTTGTTATATATTGATGGTTCCAATCAAGTTTAAAGATGGTTTTCTATCTATAGCAATTGATTATAGTTTTTCCAAATATGTTATAGCATTAATATGAAAATACTGCTTCAAATTAAGTTTTAATTATGTGAACATGAAATTTTAGAATAGGGACATCTACATATACAATGAAGCAAAACTACCACAAGTTCAAATATAATAACATATACAACACGATGTACAATATTGACGCACCAATGAGGTGCTGCAATAAAAAGCATTCGTGTCATCTGATTGATTTGATTTAAATCTGAGAAAATTATTGATAAAATAATTGATAGATAAACAAATAAAATACAATAGAGATAATAGTAGGAAAAGTTTTACATTATTGTAGTTGAAAAATTTTAAATTTCTATTGGATGGTTCTTTTGTGAAATAGTTGATAAGTTAAATTTAAAATCCTAAGATAGAATTATAAAAATAGTAAGAAATTTAAAATATTTTCAAAATATTATGTTTATGTTTTGTATTAATACAAGTAAAGACAAATTATTCATATAATTCATTTGAAATAATAATTAAATGAAAAATTATTATTATTTATAGGGATTTATTGCATTGAGTGGTAGAGATGGTAGTTTACTTTGGAAATTTAATGATACAAAAGTGAAAATTCCAACATCTAATTTTTATACTCCTATTTATATAAGAGATTTAGATCATGATACAATTCCAGATATTATTACTATTCATGGAGGAGATCCACTAAAAGAACCAGGTGAGTTTACATGTAATTTTTTATTGAAAAAAATTTGCTTATGTAATTTTAAATTACTAAATACTGAAAATTGATTTTATTTTATAATCAAAATGTTTTTATAATTTTTTCATAAGGCAGTGAAAAACGCTTGGTTGGAAGAATACTAGTTATAAGTAGTAAAACTGGTAAAGTATTGCAATGGGTTGAAGTTCCAGATGGTAAAGAAAGTTATTATTCACCTCAAATATATACTCAACCAGATGGTAATATATCTTTTTATAATAATTTTTAAAAATAAATTGTTATATTGCAGTTAGTCTTGTTATGTTAAATTTGATTTGATCAAAAACATGTTAATTATACAATATATATTTTATCATTTAAATCAAATGATAAAAAACATAATATATTACTATATATTAATAACTATTATGTACAATATTTATAATAACGATGTTTAATAATGCTTAAAAACCTTATTTATAATTTCTGAAATAAAAATATATTACAGTTATAAAATAATTTACAGGAAAAATGATGATAAGACTTAGGCTATCATTTTGGTTTACAATTATTTAGACTTGTTTTTTTTCTATAAAATGTTTTTAGAAAATTTAAGTTAAATATTCAACTTTTTTTTTCAAAATTTGAAAAAATTCCAAATATTCTGTTTGATTAATTTCCCATTACTAACAGCATTAAGAAAAGTACTGTTTTTTTTAAACCTTTTAAGAAATAATGAAATTTTAAAAGTTATAACTACAGTAAAACCTGCATGAACAAGAATTGCATGATTCTGAATATATTTTCTGGTTTGGCAGGTTTCTTTTAACATAGAAAATTGCTCCATTCCAAAAAATTTTTCTTGTTTATGCAGATTTCCTTTTTATTCGGGTTCTGTTTTTAACAAGTTTTACTGTATTACTATAAATATTTGATCTAATAATAACTTTATTTAGAAAATATTTTGAGAATGTTAAACTTCCAAGTTTTAATTTTGCTATATAATTTATTTACGTATATTTTAAAAAATTATATTTCTAGGTACTGAACTTTTATTATTTGGCACTGGAGGAGAAACTCATGGTGGCTCTTTGTGGTGTATTAAAGTTGAAGATTTATTAAAAGGAAATATTAGTATGGTAACAATTTCCCCTCTTATTTTAAAATTAAAAAATACTGATAATTTATAAGAATTTTAAAGAAAGTAAGAAATTCATTTTAAAGTAGTACAATTAAAATTTAGATCCAGAATTATTAAATGCAGTCATTTCCCAATTTATAATCTCTTGACTTAACAATCAGTACTTAAAATGGCTGAAACTGGTATATTGAAAAATCATTTAGGAGTCCGAACAATCAGTTGCACTCACTAAACAGCACATTCTAAACTTTCTGTGAAACCACTCTTTTTGAAATTATCATTCTAATTTCAAATTTGTAGTAAAGTTAAAGTGAATTACAGTAATAATAAGTTACCAGTAAATAAATAAAAATTGACATTGAAAATAAAATTCATTCTATATTAAAGCTGAAATACTTTCTAAATTTGATGGTGATTCATTTGAATGTGATAGTCTTCTTCATATTTTTGTGCATTTTTGTATTAATAAAATAACTTATCATATCTCATGTCTATTCCTATCATATTGCATCATTTGAATGTCGATTGATATTTTAATAGAGATAGAAAATAGGATAAGTGTGTTATAGTTTAGATAGTTATGTTACACTTGAAATTTATAAGATTTATGATATAATTGGTTACACTTAGTTACTTGAATAAAGAATGAAAGACAAATTATTCAATGGCATATCAATACTAGAAAGGGAAGAGTAAAAAGATTCCATGAAAGAATCTAAAATGTTCATAATTTAAAATGTATTTTACATTGTATTTGTTTATATTCCAGGCTAAACAAATTTACACTGATCATCAAAAGGGTATCATGACACCTCCTGTTTTAGTTGATATAACTGGTGATGGAATAATTGATATTGTTATGGCCATGTTCAATTCGAAAGTTATAGCATTTAATGGAATTGATTTCAAGCAGATCTGGTCATTTCATATTCCTTCTTCAGAGTCTTACAGGTAATTTATCTTATATATTATTATAGGTCTTATAATTTTAAAAAATCTTATTATTTGATATGAAAAATGTAATTTTTTTTCATAATTTCTCAATTTTAAATGTAGAATTAATTTTAATATATAATTGCTGATTTTATAAAAACATTTTAAAAGTTAAATTTAGTTATAATTAAATTAGTTTTTTTCTTTTGCAGTACTCCAGGTGTTGGATTTTTCAATAATGATGATATTCCTGATTTTATTATAAACTACCAAATAGGTCCAGGATTTCCTATTTATTATTATACTGAAGTAAGTTATAATATAATGATAAAAAAATATTTTAAGTACATTATTTTAAATTATTTAATACAAAAATTTATTTTAGCAATTTTTTTTGTATAGACAACAATTTTGGATGGAAGAAATGGAAAACCTTTATTAGATAATCCTATTAAAATGGTTGTTGGAACCCAAACATCTCCCCTTGTTATCAGTTTAGAAGGTTTTGGAAATGATATATTTCTATATTGGATATCTGACTGTAATGGAAAAAGAAAAAATCAGAATTTAGAATATGATTTTATTAAAGGTAAATTTTAGAAATGAAATTTAAAATTCATGTATGGTAACTATTTTAAGAAGAAGAAAAAATATTCAATTTCAGTACTGAATCAAATATCCAGCTTCCAGAAAACTGGCTATTTTTTGAAACTGATTAGTTTTCAATTTGGTGAGCTGTAGTATCGTGTAGATTGCCATGTGGCCACTTCATTTCAGTTTCCTTGGCATATGCTTTGCAAAACACTAGTTCCAGTTGCTGGCATACTGCTGTGTTAAATACAATTTTATTTACTTTCCATTGTTTATTTTGTATTTTAAGTATAAATTTAGCTTGTGTTCAGAAAACCAGAATATGTGGAAATCTGGACCACTTCCACTATCAAGCTTGCTGGCTGTTTGGTCCAGTTCTGTATTTCTCTAAAACTATTTTCAATTAATCTCAAATAGAAAAAATTTTTTTTTTCCTCGGTGTTTTATCTACAGCTTCTTTTTTCTGACACTTCTGGCAATCTTTTAGTTGTTATTTCATATGATTTGGCATTCCTGTTGAGAGTTATTTTTTATTTACATTTAAAGTTTCCTTTTCTTGTATCACCTATTAATCTTGTAGAACTGGTTATATAAACAAAGAACAAAACACATTACAGTTTGTTTAACAGAAAAGTTGGCACTAGAAAAAAAAAGGAGAATAAAAAGGTTATCATAACTAATGGTTCCCTAAGGGATTCTCATCAACTTTTTATTGATGTGATTGAAAAACATTCATTATAAAATCATACAAATGAAATCATACAGTCATAATAGATTATATAAGCAGATAAGGCCACCTTTCCTCCCAAACAGGTCATCTGTCCTCCTTCTGGAGGCTGAGGTGGTTGACAACACTGGTTGACAGTGCATCCTCCATGTGCCATGTCATGTCCTGTGAAAATGATCTCTTGCTAGCAAGCTCATTTTCAGTTGACAGTGTGTCAGGCTGTGGGAAGATGACAAGTGACTTGCTTTTCCTTTTTACCTACATTCCATTCCCTGCAATTCCAGATTGACAAACAAAAGTGCCTTCCTGTTAAGGCAGCTTAGTTGTGTAGTGTCTACAATAAACCATTATGATGGATAAGAGAAAATCAATTTTCATATCTGATATGGAAATACCTTTAAGTTCTTTAAGAAAGCATGAACCAATAATAAAGCAAGTATCTGGTGTGCAAATCTGGATCTACATTTGTATCTGTTGCAAACCATGGCAGTACTTCTCTTCACATAGAAAGATTTTCTCAGAAACAGATAGAAACCAACAAACATAAGACAAGTTTGAGAAAAACAGCAAGCTGTTCAAAAATGATTATTTTCTAAAATCTGGCTCTCAGGAGAATGAGAATGTGCATGCTGCAGAGGCAATATTCTGTTACCATATAGTTGCACATCATATTAATACTAGTTACAATACTATGGACTGTACATCATTAGTAAACTCATATATTTCTGAATCAGGTAAAATTTCTGAGAAGTCTGGAGGTTAACCCATTCTCCAACATTGAGACAGCAAGTCCGGCTCACTGGGTCAAAGAATGGTGGTCTTCTAGATAGAGAGTGGGAGGGTCAGCGAGGTCGTCGATAAGGTGTCGGCAATACATGAGTTACTACAACCATTTAAATAAACTTAACACATTTAATATAAACAATAAAAGAGATTACAGATGCAATGTAACAAGGTTTCATAGTAAGGCAACATAGTGTTAACACGAGTCTGTTTACCAGAGACAAAAACAGATAGCTACACGTGAGAACTATTTCCTTAAAGACTAAATCTAACTTAATTTCTAAGTCGATTGAGAGAGAGAGAGTTTACATAAAAACATTAAAGTCAATACCTTGTTTGGCACTGTTGCGAGAGAGATGTTTACTAATTGTATTTCTGTCGGCAAGGCGATGATTAGGTGCTCGGTCTTCTTTGGCACTCACCCCAACAATCAGGTGCAAGTTTTTTTTATATGCGTTGCATGTGAGAATTGACTCAGGTGGCTTTGATTTAATGTGGTCTAAGTTTGAGGTGTGTCCAGGTTTGGCTAATATGAGCTGTCTAGAACCGGAAAATTTGGCCGAATTATGGATACTTTCTAGCCATTATGGTGACTCATTTTACCTCATAATTCCATTCGTTTGACAGTTTCCTATCAATAATAATTAAATGTTTTGACTAAAGTTGGAAAATAAATCCAAACGTCAATATGATTGTTGATTCAGAAGGATATTTGATCGGTTTTATCTATCTGAGCATCGCGAGAGAAAAGGATGTTAGGTTTTTCCACTTCATCACTTTCCCCCACTTGACATTTCTGCTGCCCTCTGCCTCGATTTAAAAAATGTTATTATTTTACCTAATTAATTAAAAATCTGCCAAAATGTAGGTCAAATGAAAGTGGAAATGAAAAAAAGGTCAAAATCTCACAAATATCAAAAAAATTATGTGTGCTTGAACTAAAGCAGAATTATAAATCATTCAATTATAAATGATGTAATTGGCCCTCATTCCATTGATGAAGTGCTTTTTGTTAGACTAGATGTCGCTTGTCGGAGAGATTAGTAAAAACTAGTTAGACTCGCATAACTGGTTATATAACAAAGAAACAAATAATACACAAAGATTACACTGTCTTGACTCACGAAAGGTCAACACTGGAAAGGGGAGTGTGAAACGAGGGCACCAAGGAGGGAGTGTGAAACGAGGGCACCATCCCCAAGGAGTCAACAGCGCAATCTTTCATTACGTAATGGAAGAATGTTTACAAAACATTGCGACACAATTTGTTGTATATAATGATGTCATATAACATTTGACAATAATTTCAATTGTTGATTCCAACAGTTTTCTCAATTAGAAATGTTTCTTATGTGGGTTCTCTATAGATGGTTTGAATCATGCCAGTACCAAGATATTTCCCATAGACTCTGCTTTTTTCATTTCCCATAGTAGCACAGTACTTTAATTCCAAAGCTTGTTCAAAATTAGTTGATCTAAAGAGTATGAAAAATGAAAAAAGCAGAGACTATATCCACTGTAGTTAAAAATTGCCTCGAAAAGAAAGACATTATAAGTAAATGTATTGCCTTTGGAGGTGATGGCTGTAACACAAACTTTGGTGGACTTAGCAGACATGGAAAAGAAATATGTATGTTGTATATGTATGTTAAGTATTTAAAAAATAATTAAATAATTATTTTTAAAATACTTAATTTAAGTAAAGATAAGAGAGAAAGCTAAAAAAACTGTTAAACAGTGAATTGGTAGGGGATTGGCACCATATCTTACATAACTGTGTGCAGCTTGGTATGGATTTATTATCCTTTCATATTGAGAACTTTGTCTTAAAGATTTTCAACTACTTATACACTTACACTGTTTTTACTGAAGAGTTTTGCAACTTTGTAGATATAGGCTATGATACTTTGCTTTTGCATTTGAAAATATGCTGGTGTGGCTTTATTAAGTCTTGTTATTTATTTTTCTTTTCTTTATTTCCTTATACCATCTTCCTGTGGTAAAACTGTACTTCCAGCTTCTGTTTACCTAACCACACTGTAGTTAGTTGACCCATGTGGTCTGAACTGTAATAAAACAAAAGGGGGTGACACCCGATCAGTCAAGGGGTTACTGGCAGGAGAGAGGGAGATTGGAAGGAAAGGAAGGAAGATTTTTTGAGGAGAGAGGAAAGCAGGACGAGCACGTAACAAAGACAATTATTAAGGAATGGATCCAAGGTTTTTTTTTATTATTATTGCCAGTCACCCCCTTTGAACTTTTTCATTCTGACAATTCCTGTATAATTCTTATCAACCTTATCTTGCTCTAGGGCCCTTTACTTTGTAAATTTAGTTAAACTATAGTTAAGCTAGACATAAGTTAAAATAAGTCCTTTGTTTTGTCGGTACATGGGGACCAATTGGTGATATTGTTAAGGGTGGTCCCAAGTGTCTTTGTATTTTCTTAGTAAGTGTGTACAATTGTTTCTTTGGAAACTATCGGTAATAACTGTAATTAATAAACTTTTTTTTAATTTTTATCATAGCCGAGCGATTCTCAGGATTCTGTTATTTATTACTCGGCTACACTGGCTTTATCTCTTTCCAGCTATCTAGCAAATATTGAAAATTTACTGATTTAAATCATATTCCTTGCTACTATTCTGAAAAAAATTCTAACAAACAAACTGTGTGAAAGTTATCTCTGGTTTTACCATTCACTAATGTCTATATTTCACAGAGAATTCTTAAAGTTGAGAAAGAAGATAACAATGTGATAGAAGTAATTAATATTATGTAGGACAAAGTGAAAGTATTGGAAAGTCAAATTCTGTGTCCTGCATGAAATTTAAGGAAAATTTGAAACCATTAAAAAGTTAAAGAATTCCTCCAAGAAAGAACTGAGCAAGGCTTGGGGGACCATTTCAAAAGTGGCTGTATTTAAATGAAGTACCTAATTGGTTACAAGTAAAAGAGATGCTGTTTCTCTGCAGCAAAAGGAAGTGCCCATAAATGACAAAATTATTTGATCAGTTGCAAAACCTTCAAAATTATTTGGAAGAAAGTGAAAACCCACAGCTCTCCACCATACCTTGATATTTAAATTCCATTGTAGTTCAATCTTGATAGATGGAAACAATGACCGAAAATCCATACCATGAAGTAAATTTGCTCCTGTGTATAAGGTTGCAGTGTCTGGAGTAAAGCATTGTGACCAGTTATATTATCCCAACTGCTTTTATTATAATACAAGGGGGTTTCAATAAGTAACACCTTTTATTTTTTTAAGCAAAAGTGTTAATGCATATGGAAAATACAGAATATACAAAATGAAATATGTGGATTAGGCTACTTCTTGACATAACAACCATTCAGGTTCAAGCACTTTCCCAGCAGTATCCCTGCTTGAAGATGCCTGCATTGTAGAATGCTGTTTCCTGGCCATACAACCATCTGCAAATAGCCAATTTAACCTCCTCATCAGAATGGAACTTCTCTCTAGCCAGGAGTTTCTTCAAAGGACCAAACAGGACACTGAGCAATTTTTCCGATAGCATTTGAAAATGCTGTTGGAAATGCAGCGGTTACTTTGAATCGTTCAATCAACAGCAGCGACTGTTTGAGGCAAAGCTGCACTTACCGAACAATCTGACCTGTGCTTATCAATCACACACTGACAACCATTTTTAAACATTTTGCATCATCGATGGACGTTTGAATTGTCCATGTAATCATCACCATACACTTTCTACATTTCCACATGAATTTGTTCACATTTTTTGCCCCCTGCCCACAAAAAACAAATGACGCTTTGCTGCTCTTTTCTTTCAATTTGCCAGAAATGTCCAACAGGCAACACAAGTGTTCTTATCATGCAATAGCATTACCAGAAATTCAAACTTCATTTACTATATTTACATTTTTGCATACACATTAAAATGTTTGTTTAAAAAAATAAAAGGCGTTACTTATTGAAACACCTTCATATAAAGCATTTTAATATGAACATTATAAATTCAAGACAATATCCATTAAAAAATTTGTGACACACAAGCGATAGAGTAGATGAATATGAATTAGTTTTGCTTCTTAAAACTTATTAAAAAAGTTTTATGATTACATTTTTATCAACTAATAAGAACAACTAAATATGATTTGACTATTTTTATTGAAATATATAACTATAAATTTGAATTCTTTATCATCTGGCTGCTCCATTGTGAGCTAGTGAAATCTATAATGGGTGTAATTGAATATTCTGTATTTTCTTTATTCTTTGCTTAATTTTAAGAGTTTAAATTTGTAAAATATTAATTTGGGAGAAAAACAAAGCAATCTTGTGGCTTGTTAAATTGGACCCAGGTGTGGTCCAGTTTAACAAGCCTTAAAACTATTACAGCAGTATATCGTTTTTGTTTTTTATATTTATATAATTATTCAATTTTTTCTGCATAAAGATTTTGAAAACTTCAGAATTTTATTTTCTGATGATAAAGTCAAGAAAAAATATGAATAATTTTAGAAATAATTTACAATTTATATTGTTTCATTTAAAGACTTTCATTACAGGAACAAGTGTTCACGAACAGTCCAGAGCAGATTTCTGTAAAATACGTTTCAAAGAAAATTTATTTACAAAAATGTTTGGATTAACAAGCAAGATGAGTCCACCTGGAGTTAATATTTATGATTCAGGTAAGAATTTTTCAATTTTTAATGATAAAATTTAATTCAAATACAGTACTGGTACAATATATTTGAGAACACACTATAAATATTTCATATTTTTTAATGCAACAGAAATAACTGGTGGTAATTTGTGTCAGTTAATTTTTTAGAAAGCTATCACCAATTATTCCTGTAACATTAATAACGTAAGTTAAATCTCCCAAGGTAAAATATAAAAAAAATATTTCAAATTTGTTTAATTTTTTTTAATATAATATAAATATTATTTATTATTATTAAAATGATTAGTTATATTAAGCAGTTTGGTTGGTAATATTTTCCCTTGTTGTTTTTTCTCCTTTTTTTAAAAAAAATTCAGTATTAGCTAGTGTAACAGTCAATACATCATTCAAAATTGCAGACAAAAGCCATCAATTTTGAAACGTGTTTTTGAGTGTAAGAATTGAAATATATTTAAAATTTATGTTTAAATTTCACTTTTAATTTTGGTTTCGGTTTCAATATGTATGCAAATGGAATTATATATTAAATTTAAGTGTTATTTGATTTAATTTATAGTATTCTATTTGATTTCATAGATGTTCTTTTAAATTTTAATGTATGTTCTTCAATTTCATTAATATTTTATTCCATTCTCAGTTAATTTTGTTTATTGAAGACATCCCAGGAGTATAGGGTTCAAAATTGTTTCAATAGAATAAATACATTTGATTCCCAAGAAACTTTATAGTAATTTATTTAATTTTTAAAATATTTTTTTAATATTGTAGGAATTAAATTTTACTTTTGATATTTTACTTGGTATATTATATTTTAAGTTAATAACTTGTGCCTGTACATTGGGATAAATGTGTCCTTTTTTTGTTCCAAACGGGCCCTAAATTTCATTACAGTAGAGTCCCAGAAACTCAATTCTCAATAACTCAACATTCTGTAAAACTTGTCATGTCATTCAAAAAGAAAAAAATAATAATTTTTACCTCTATAACTTAACATCAGGTCAAATAAGTTATTGTTCTTTACTGGCAACCCTTTGACAATAGCACCAATTCCACATATTAACAAAGAATAGAACCCTTTTTCCAAGATGCCACTGCAAAATGCCACAATCCAAATGTCACTAACTTAAAAATACCCACTAAGTAGCCATTATTTTTTAAAATTAAAATTTAACTACAAATAGAATGGGCAATTATTTGTTGTGACATCATCAAAATGTAGGCTGCAAATTTTTGGCTCTCAATGTATAATACTCTTGATTTTAGTGATGTCTTGCACCTGTACATCATACTTTTCCTGTTAACAAGAGAGTCATGCCAATCATCTATTTAACTCTGTTCTGCAGAAAATTTTTGAATTGAAATAACATGACTTCTTGTCCAAACCAAAAGTTTGTATATAGTTAATTGGGGCCTCTGGCTTCTAAGCTTTCCATATCTTGTCTCAACTTTTATCTAACTAACTCTGTTCTCAAGATTAAGGAAGGACAGACTGCCAAACAGACAAACCAGTATGGATTTATAGGTCTGCAATTTTAAAATTGTAGCCCAAATAGTCATTTTTGGTACATAGTTAACATTTATATGAATTTGCACATATAATATATTTATGAAAATTCTGCTATTTAGAGTAGCGTCATTGCTAAGCCACAAAATTCATCATTTTCAGTACTCATCACCTTAAATAAATGTACACCTTTCACGGGTCCAACAGAACATTTAATTCTATAATAAAAATGTTTTCAATCCCTTTGAGAGATTTTCTTCAGTTATTCTTTGCAAATAAACAAATGAGAAAATTTGAATTTAAAAAGAACAAAAATTTCAAAAAAAGACAGTTATACATCTAACGGTAACAAAAACAAAAATCCGTTCTTAATAAGGTTATAACAAAATGCAAATAACAATCAATAATAATAATAGCAAGCGTGTACAAAAACACCCAAAATAAAAATAAAATTAAAACGGAAATAAATCAAAGTGGCGCTGCGGTGCCGTGGAAACTACATCAAACCCTTTTCATAAAAGGATTTCCAGGCTGTGGATAAACTGTCAGTATCTCTATGATTAATGCATTGTGTGGTGAGCTGCGCCTTGTGTATTTCGATTTTTTCTAGGTATCTCACTGCTTGTGCCAATCTTGTAGGTTTAATAATCACCGCCTTATCCCAATGAACCGTGACCTCCTGCTCCTTGGCGAATGCCGCTAGGATTATACTATCAATGTTTTTATTAACTGAGTATTTATGTTTCTCGATCCTTTTTTTTCAAATTTCTCATGGTAACGTCTACATATACGAGGTCGGAGTTGAACCAATTATCTTTCAAAGGTATAGAGTATACTCCTGTAAGGCTATTGGATTTATATCTTTCCTTATCATTTCTCAATAGCCTGTATACTGTAGGATTATGTCTATAAATAATCCTGAGGCCCCTCTTTCTGGCTACCTTCCTAGTCATTTGGTTTAAAAACGGTATGTAATTAAGCACGATTCTTTCTTTATGCTCAGATTCTTCCATCCGTGGGCTATGCTTTTGGAAGGCTTTTAAGACTGCGCTTTCTGTAACCTTGCTGTAGCACAATGTCCCATACATAATCTAACTTTCTATACGTATCATATATGCCGATGCAGTGTGTGTAAACCCTTTTTATCCACGACCTAAAGGCCGCTAACTTTATGTGTTCCGGATCCGATGAAATTCTAGGAATAATGTACGGCTGATAAACCGGCTTACGGTAAATACTCGTTATGATTTGCCCATCCTTACATATAATCTTTAAGTCAAGGAAATTAACTTGATTTTCGCTTTCCTGTTCTAGCTCCAACGTAAGGCCATAAGGGTTCCTGTTGACCAAGTTCATAAAGCGGTTTGTACTCTGCTTATTCCTCCACAAAACGAAGATGTCATAGACATACCTTGTGTAAACCAAAATATCTTCCCAGAAGAGGGGTAGGATATCGTTTTCCAATTTACGTAACACAAGCTCGCATATTAAAGCCGATGTGGGGCTATCCATCGGAACCCCACATTCCTGCAAGTATGTCTTTCCTTCAAAGCCAAAGAACGACGTATGGCAAATCAAATGAGCTAACTCTAATATGTGCTTATGATGCTTCAATGGATTCTCGATGTTATTGAATAAAAAATCCCTCAGTTCACAGAAACAAGGCAGTAATTTAATGGATGGGTACAAGGCCTTGTAATCCAACACAGTCATCCATTCATTATCCATGAACGCAATGTTCTCCAGCTTGTGCAGCAACTGTATAGAGTTCTTAATCAAAAAAGGGGAGTCGATGAAAGGTGTACATTTATTTAACTTGTTATTATACAGTTCCAGTAAGCATTTCTTTATATACTCATCACCTTCTCAGTCCACATTAAGTCAAGTTTGTGGGACTCTATTGTATCACCAAGCATCAGAAAATTTGTGACTTCTAGCTAGCCTATAAATATAAAAGAAAGTAATGAACAATATTTTGTCCATTGTTCCACGCAACTATTTTTATGTAGTTATTTCTTTCTTGTATGTGGACAAAAACCATAATCTCACAGATCAGTAAAAATTGCTATTAATTTTTATTAGTTTCTGTTGTTTTCCTAATAGGATAATAATAAAATATTTTAAAATTAATAGGCTATATTAAATTCTTAAATATATTAGTATTATATAGTAATTTATTTTGTAATTAAAAATTTTATTTTTGTACTAGATTCTAGAAAGGCTATAGAATTTGGTAATCAGCTAAATTACACAGCAATTGGTTTATCATTTAAACGGAAACAGCTGAATCATTATCGTAACCATCACATGTATAACAGTAACTCAAGATATAAGCAAACTAATAATGCTAAATATAAGTCATATGAACTTAATCATCATCCTGACTATTATCAACATCATTTACCAAATGATGAATATTTTAAAGACTCAAGATATCCATTAAACAGTTATGCAGAAGAACCTGTAGATAATGATGATTTAGAAAATATAAACCAAAGAATATTTAGTCCAGAAGATGAACAGACATATAATCAAAACCCAAGTGCATATTATCCAAAAAAGTATAACGATTATGATAAGAATGGACCAATAGATGATTATAGATATGAAGAAGAAAACAAGGAACCTGATAATGAAAATATGAAAAATTATTATAGTAAAGATGTATCAAGCAGATCTGAAAATAATTGGAAAGGATGGTATAATGAGGAACATCCAAAAATATACCATAGAGGACAAAATAGACACAATTATTGGAAAGAAAGACGACCTTATCGTAAAACAGAAGAAAACGTCAAAGAAAATTACAAAAATAATTCACCAAAGCAAAGGGCCAAAAATGGTTTGTCTTCTTCAAATATTTTTTACTTTTTATAGTGAAAGTTGTCTAGTTATTACAGTAATTTAATAAAAGTAAAATAAATATTGTATTTAATGGAATTAAAAAGATTTATAGTCAAATAATTTACTTCATAATAAATAAATAATTATTTTATATGAATGAACATACCTAAGTTATTTAACTTATTCAATATAAAATATTTTTAATTGCTTAATATTCAACTTATTATGTGAAATTTTGGTTTATATTTTTCCATTTTTGTAAATTTTAAACTTACAAAAAGAAAAAATAATATTCTTCATTAAGCTTTTATTTTTTATTTAATTATATCAGTAAGCATTAGTACAGGAAGTCAGACAGTCCTTGACTTTCAGATCTTTTCCTTCTTCATGGTCCCTTTGGCTATTGTTTTTTTGAACATAAAATATATAAACTTCTTTAATAAAATGCAGTCTTAAAGATTTTATTTTCAGTGGGTCTCTAAGTTTATCCAGGCTTAGGAAAAAATTCCCAGCTCACCCCTCTTTTCCAACAATTTTGGCTGAAATTATATGAAGGTACAAATTTAATGTACAAAAAGTAATTCAGGATATCAAAATGTGATGTATTGTGAAAAGTGCAATTGTGCCCGATTACCACTAAGGTGATAATACAACAATATTGAAACAGTAAAAAATGAAATAACAATAAATTTATTGAGATAACACAATACACAATAAAAGCGATTCAGATACCAACTCTAGGGCATTTGCCCAGCTCTGCCCAAGAACAAAAGGGTCAATCTGTACAACAAACAAAAATGTTCTCACGTTTACAATAATAAAAACAAGGGTACAATATTTATTACAAAAATTTACTTTTTTTTAAAACTAACTTATGCCTAAAAGTGTGGAATAGGAAATTAAGATAGGATCAACTTTCCTTTCTCTATTCTCTTCTTTTGTTTCTGAGATAACTATTTTATTTGATTCTCGGTGGGATTTCATTCTTTCTTTTTGGGGAAGTTATTATACACCTTTTTTTCTGGAGATAACAGAGAATAGATTATCTTAAGCCTTACAACTCTGGTGGCATGAAACTTTCAGAAAACGCCAAGATTCTTCACTATGGTCCAGATCAACCTTCTCTCCACCATCTCCCTCTTGTCTCAGTTCTCCTCTCCCTTCTCCAAAATACCGTTACTTCCCATTTTGGGCCCAGTTAGGCATTTACTCTCCCCACGGAACAGTTCAGAATGTCAATCAACAACCAAGTGAAGTAGAAATAAAGGGCAGGAAGAGTTCTAGAAACAGGAAATGATAAGAATTGAGGACAGAAACCACAATCTAGAATATTCTATAACTTAAAATTATGGTGTACAGCCACAGTATGAAAGAGTGAGCTGTCCAAAAGCCAAATAATGACTGTTTTCATATATATTGTATTTGCTGAAGTTTCCTTATTAAGGATAAAAGTGGTTTTTTTACAAAATTTATTATTTATACCAGTATATGGTAAGATAATGTTTCTTGTGAATATTTATTATTATAATAATACAACATGTAGGAATTTTCAATCATTTATTTTATTAAACATATACAACAATTAACTCTCTCATATCAAATTATTCACTCAAAAAACTCATGTATTTTAGTTTGATTTGGTATAACTCTTTGCAGAACAATTTTTTAATTTTGACTTTATTTCATTTTAAATATCTTTCTTTCCCTATTTCTGTGACAGTTTTAAGAAAATTTACTGATACATTTTGTAACCAGTGTTTACTGAATAAAAAGATTAACAGAAATCTTTAGTCTTCATATAAAATCATTTATATATATATCTGATATGACGATTCTAGAATGAAGATGAAAAATGCAGTTTCTTCCCTTGTTTTAACATATTTGAAAATGCACCATACATTATAAATTTATATAAAATAATTCTATTTTTTTGTTCTTCTAAAAGAAGACTAGACCAATGCTTAACTTGATGCAGTAACTTTATTTCATTTTTATAATGATATGCAATTTTGAGTGTCTATAGCACTCCTATTCAGTTTACAGACACTTGAAAAACATATCACCGTAAAAATAAAATATAGTTGTTGTATTAACTCAAGCATTTGTCCTGATTTCTTTTAGATAAATAAAGAAAGAAAGACAAACAGTGAAGTTCTTTATAATTAATAATAAAATAATTTTGTTTATATCATTTAATTACAAATTTTTAATAAAGTTTATTGAATAATCTTTTTCTAGGAAAAGTATGGAAACGATTTAAAAAACATGTGGGTCCTCATGATGCTGGAGGCATTCAAAGAACAATTTCCACAGGTATGTTGATCATTTATAAATATATAATCTTAATAAATGGTAGATTAGTATCATATGTTTAAAAAATGTATAATGAATTTCATATTTTATTATTAATACTATCTATTTGCAAACTTGAGATGATTATAATATTACTTATCTGTAAGGTTGAAACTCTAGATATCGTAACATTTCTCTGTTGATTATTTTATTGGTTTATACTATTAATTTTTTAAGCAAGGAATTTTAGTTTATCTAGTACTTTTAAGCTGTTTACATCTATGTAACAATGTTGCAAACAATGTACTGTTACCACTTGATTAAACAGTTTGAACAGGACAAAGACTGCTGCATGCCATTTGACTTTGCTTGAAGGTACACTAAATGGTTTTCCACTTACCTGTCACATGTTGGTTTTTTGACAAACCATCAAAGAATGATACAATAAGAAGTATGACTGTGTAATACACATGTGGACACACTTTAGGCAACTGCAGACAACTCCATGAATACTAGACAAAGTGATTCATTCAAATGTTGTACAAAATGTTATCACAGCATATGGCACAAAACAATGTCCAGTACATCAAAATGATTGTCTCCCTGTTTGCAACAATGGTACAGGCTGTGTGGTTCATAATAAAATTGAAAAATCCCATAAGTTACATAGATTTGGATATATCTCTGTGTATTTATCAAACTGTATATTGATATAGATTTTATTAGTGAGCAGCCTAATCTGATATTATTTAAGCCTCTCATTTCTGTTTTATTCTTTACAAACTTTTAAAAATTGATAGGAAAAATTTGCATTTTTAAAATGTTCAAGATTTTTTTATATTTCAATGAAATATTTTACTAAATTAGGAAAAATTAGAAAATATTTTCTTGTAAGAACATAATACTGGTAACTGAAGATTTCAATTAACTTATGTAAACATTATGAAAAGTATTTCTTAGTATGAAACCAATTCCAATACAAATAATTTATCAAAGTAATTTAAAGTTAGGTCTCCGCAAGCACGTGGTTTGCGGGTATGAAAGGAAGTGGAAATGAATAGTCGGTAGAAGCGTATAGATAAACAAACAAAGGTTTATTAATTACACACACAAAAAGGGGGAAATGATCGCCTGATTTAAACAGGCAAACAGCGTTCTTAACAAAATTAAGGATGACAATAACACTAGGATTACAACAGTAATTAATCGCGAGACTAAAACTAATACGCGATTAAACCTTAAAAAAACTATACAAACATTTACAAGATGGTAGATACCGTCGCCGTATTTCGTGGGACACGTAGTTACGAAATGAGATTCTTCTCGCTGGTTCTTGTCCTTTTTTTTTTCTTCCTGATCGGCTGCTCTGCTTCGAATCCTTTCTCTCGTATCTTCACCGCTCCAGATCCCCGATCCACGAAACAGAAGAATGAAAAATGCCTCGACACGTGGAAGTCATCCCTTTATATCTCCCACCATCCGGGAGCTTTTTCTTTTCCTCCCACGTGACCCTCCAAATAGCCAATCAAAAACCACGGCACAGCAATGACGACAACAGACGGTACGGTACACAACAAAATGGCCGTGCGTTACATCTAAAACCCGATACAACAACATATACGCGACGCGACATAAACGAAAAAACAAACATATAAATAGAACAATCGAACAAAAAAAAAATACATAAATATATACATATAATTAATAGCGGCGAAGCGCTACATATCTCCCCTCGGAGACGATTAACTACCGTAGTGTAGCCTACGGAAGTCAATCTCACGATGCCTTAGGTTGTACGGTCGCTTGCTTATGCCTTCGTCAGCGCTATTCCCCTGCGGAACGTCGTTACCAACACCCTTTACCCTAACATCACTGCTCCTCAATCTCCTGTTCCATCTCCCATCTTGACCCTCCTCTTCATCCTCTATTTCATGATCGCTAGGTTGCCTTTTTCCTCCCCTTTTTCTCTCCCCACGCCTAGTTTTTTCTACCGGTTCACCGTAGCACATCTTTATACGGTCAACATGGACAGTCTCCCTGTCTTTGAAGTTACACCCTTCTACGCAATACGTAGTCGGGTTCACGACTCTAATGATGCGGAAGGGTCCTTTGTATTTATCCGCGAATTTATTTTTCTTCCCCCCCTTCTTTCTCACCCAGACCTTTTGTCCTACTAAAAACTTCTCCAATTTTCGCCCCTTACTCCCGTATTCTCTTCTTTTCTCGTTAAATTTGGTAGCGCGTTTCCCTGCCGACTCCCTTAGAGCACGAAGTTTTGTGATGAGAAACGTCCTACGCTCGTCAGTCGTGCTTTCATCGACGTGTTGTTCGAAATTTGGAATGCGGGGATCTATTCCATATAACAGGAATGCAGGCGACTCGCCAATTGCCAAGTGGTGCGAATTATTATAAGCGAAGCAGGCCGGATAAATCATCTCATCCCATTCCGCCCCTCCTCTCTCCGAGGACTTTGATATCATCTCTATTAGCGACTTGTTAACTCTTTCACATAACCCGTTTGAACACGGTCTGTAGGCTGTAGTAATGTTTCTCTTGATCCCAAGCCACTTACAACAATCGGAGAACAGGGACGAAAGAAAATTCGTCCCCCTATCCGAGATAATAGTTTCGGGTGCACCATAACGACAGATTATTGAGTTAAAGATAGCATTGCTAACCGACCACGCAGTTTGATCTCTTAAGGGGTGAATCTCTACAAATCTCGTGAAAATATCGATCATCACAAGGATAAAGCTATTCCCTTGACTCGTCGTATTAAGGGGACCTATGATGTCGACGGCGATCTTCTGAAAAGGGGCATTAGCCACCTCATTCTCCTGAAATGGGGCCTTTCCCTTATGAATATTGTGCCTCTGACACTTTTCACAGGTCCTAACCACTTCCTCTACTTTATCCTTTAGGTTTCTGACATAATAATGCTTTTCGATGCTCATCATCGTCTTCCGTACTCCCCAATGCCCCGACAGATTATTATTATGAATAGCCTTGATTAACTCCTTGGAAATGTCTTCCCCCACGCAGACCTGGTTGTGATACTGATCGCGCGCCCTGAAATAACTTTGCCTATATAGGCATTCGTCCACTACTATATACTGTGGCATCTTACTCCTTATGCCGTTACCATCAGGAGTTCTCATTAAATCCCGTTTAATAGGTCCAAAAAATTCGTCTCTGTCTTGCGACAAACGTATATCGTACCTATCAGGGATAACAAATTTCGTGGCCCCTACCTCAACGTGATATACCCCATTAACGTTCCTTGACAAAAAGTCCGCCACATTATTATTCACGCCCTTAACGTGCTGCACCTCGATGTCATAATCCATGAGCTCCATCACCCATCTGATTAAGCGATTGCTTCCGTTTTTGATGTTACTAAGAAAGACCAACGGCTTGTGATCGGAGAGAATTATTGTCCTTTGCCCCAAGATTAAAAACTTAAAATGCCTCAGGGCCATGATTATGGCCAAACACTCCTTTTCTATGGTCGAGTAATTAAGTTCAGCCCCCTGAAACCTCTTACTGAAGTAGCCGATCGGTACTAAGCCCCCTTCTCTGCGTTGCTCTAGCACTGCAGCAGCCGCTATCTTAGAAGCATCGGTGTGTAAGAAAAAGGGTTCATTAAAATTAGGGTGTGCTAATAATGGCGGTGTGGCGATGGCTTCCTTCAACTTTTCGAACCCTTGCTGGCACTCCAGACCCCACACAAATTTTTTTCCCTTCTTTGTTAACTCGGTAAGCGGTGCGGCCAGGTCAGCAAAGGACGGTATAAAATTTCGAAAAAACCCTACCGCGCCAAGGAAACTGCGGACACCTTTCACGCTCTGGGGCGCCCTCACCATTCTTATGGATTCGATGTTACTCGGGTCCGGACGTACTCCCTCCCTACTAATTATGTGCCCTAGATAACTAACTTCTTCCGCTAATATCTGGCATTTTTTTGGGTTAAGTTTAAGGCCTTCGCTATTCAGGGTGCTGATGACGCGATCGAACAAATCAAGGTGGTCCTCTAATGTTTGGGAAAACAAAACGATGTCGTCTTGAAAGACGAAGCAAGAGTTCCCTACGAACTTAGCCAAGATTTTCGTCATGACATATTGAAAAAATCTCCCACTGTTCTTACCCCCTTGAGGCATCCGGCAAAGTTGGTATTTGCCCCAAGGTGTGGAGAACGCGAAAACATGCCTTACCCTGGGATCCAAGGGGATCTGAAAATAACCCGCCTTAAGGTCTAGAACCGAAAAATATTTATTCCCATTAAGCTGAGACAATATGTCATCGATCCTAGCCATCGGAAAAACCTGCGTTTTCGTTATTTCGTTTACCTTCCTCAGATCCAGAGTGACGCGGAGCTCGCCAGAGTCCTTCGGAACGACGTGTATCGGGGAGTTCCACTCTGACGTGCTCTCCTCGCAAATTCCCGCCTTCAGGAGATCATTAATTTGTCTTTTGAGGGCAGGCAAGTAGCTGTATGGGATACGGTATTGCTTAACTTTTATCGGACACTCAGACGTCAATTCAAGGGAGTGCACGTGATCTTTGGTCCCCGATAACTCTGAAACTTCGTTAGCCACAGCGTTTGGATACCTTTTTAACACATCAATCACCCTTTCCTTAACCTTCTCCTCAAGGTGATCCAACTTCCATAACTCCGTCTTATCACCTAGCTCAGTGTTTATATTAATGGAGAAATCCCCACTTCCCCTCAGGTTCGTACTATTCACAACTACTCTGATGCCAGTCAGCAGCTCTGGGTGTTGGCAAATAACATCCATGCCGAAAATTAAGTCATAGTCCGTCCCCTTTGGAAAACTCAAACTAGGAGCCTTAACACATACCCTACACCCGTTCTCGAATCTACAATCGATAATTACAGCCTCATCACTTCTCAGGAGAGCACCTGACATTCCGCTTATACAGGAATCATTAAACACAACCCAGTTTCTATTCTGTTTTCTTATATTTTCAGCTAGCTCGTCTCTAATAACGGTCCTTTCCGCGCCCGTGTCGACTAGGCAAGTAACCATGGTACCTAATATTAGACCTTCGATTGTCGGTAACCCGCGTCTGGATAATTGGATCCTCGTGGTCAGTTCCAATCTCACGCTCTGGCCATCTGTCTGACCTCCCAAATGGCCCTCCATTAGTTTAAATGCCTACGCTTATTGCACTGTCTAGCCAGGTGCCCCTTCTCCCCGCAAGCATAGCATCTTCTCTCATTGCTCCACTTTCTATCGGGATTCCCATTTCCCTTCATACATTCTGTTAACGATGCGACCGACTCCGTCAATGCCCGTATTTGACCCTCGAGCTCTGCAATACGGCTGTTCACGCCATCCTCTTTCTCAGAGGACGAAACCTTATGTTCTGAATTCGTGCACACCTCGCTCATTATTTTCCCTTTTCCGCAAGCCGCCTCAATCTCCTCCTCTTCCTCTGCCCTACATATCGCTTGGTCCAAGGTGTCCGGATGTTTTTGCATTACCTGCCTCCGGATGTCAGTGGCCAAACCTCTCAAAAAACACTCTTTCACAGCGTTATCCCGGAGCGTGGCCAAGTTGCTGTTATGAGCCACGGCGCGCGAGAACAAAGACCTTATGCGGATTCCGTACTCACAGACTTTCTCTCCTCTCTTTTGGGCTATTTTTAGGACTTGACTGAAAGGATCTTGTTCTTTGTCCCTCCGATCGAAGCATTTAATGAGACCCCTCTTTATTTCGTCGTAACTCGTGATGCCTTGGTCCCTTAGGTCAAAAAACACCGACAGTGGTTCACCCTTAAGCCTGGCCTGAACCACGGTTACTTTGACTTGCTCCTCCCAACCTGCGAGAGACGCCACGTTTTCCACCGTTTGAAAGAAGCGACATATATCCAAAACATCGCCTGGCGAATTCGTAAAGCATGGGATCATCCCCATGAACCCGGTAACAATAGGGACATTACTGATCCCCTCCATTGCCAATCCGGATGATACTACAGTATGGCTTTCCATAAGGAAAAGAAAAAATTTTCAAACCCGAAGATGTGCAGCGCAGCGACGAATACGTTACACAAATAGTAGGGCCTGGAATGTGCGACGGACTGAACGAAAATGAAATGAGGGGATGTACGCTAAACCGACTATTCACTATCCTGTCGCGGACGCCAATGTAGTCTCCGCAAGCACGTGGTTTGCGGGTATGAAAGGAAGTGGAAATGAATAGTCGGTAGAAGCGTATAGATAAACAAACAAAGGTTTATTAATTACACACACAAAAAGGGGGAAATGATCGCCTGATTTAAACAGGCAAACAGCGTTCTTAACAAAATTAAGGATGACAATAACACTAGGATTACAACAGTAATTAATCGCGAGACTAAAACTAATACGCGATTAAACCTTAAAAAAACTATACAAACATTTACAAGATGGTAGATACCGTCGCCGTATTTCGTGGGACACGTAGTTACGAAATGAGATTCTTCTCGCTGGTTCTTGTCCTTTTTTTTTTCTTCCTGATCGGCTGCTCTGCTTCGAATCCTTTCTCTCGTATCTTCACCGCTCCAGATCCCCGATCCACGAAACAGAAGAATGAAAAAATGCCTCGACACGTGGAAGTCATCCCTTTATATCTCCCACCATCCGGGAGCTTTTTCTTTTCCTCCCACGTGACCCTCCAAATAGCCAATCAAAAACCACGGCACAGCAATGACGACAACAGACGGTACGGTACACAACAAAATGGCCGTGCGTTACATCTAAAACCCGATACAACAACATATACGCGACGCGACATAAACGAAAAAACAAACATATAAATAGAACAATCGAACAAAAAAAAATACATAAATATATACATATAATTAATAGCGGCGAAGCGCTACAAAAGTTAGGTAATCAACTTTCAAATTTAAGCATGTTAGCATAGTGTTTAAGTAATAAATATTAATTTGCAATAGTTTGGTCAAACAAACTATTTACATGTTATAAATTTTGAGAGAACTGTTGGAAGAAATTTCACCTGTTAAAGGCCATTGCACCGATAATCATACACGTCAACAAAAATTATCTTTAGTTTTGATTACTGGTGATTTGGATTTTCAGATTGCTTTTCAATATTTTCGACTGTCAGTTGTGAAAGTTGTATCGGTAGTAAATTCAATGTTAAATAATCCTGATAATAAATGAATTATCCTAATTTTAAATCAAATTTTGATAGTAAGTTTTGTTATTACTTCCAAAATATTAATTAAATTCAAGAAAAAAGTTTATTTTTGTGCTTTTTTTCGAAGATTTTCATTTGGAAGAATGGCTGGTAATTAAATCACTGTCTCTGACCCAATTTATCATGTACAGTACTAACAATTTTTCATAATTATAAGATATCTTTTCTGTAGAAAGGAAGTACTATAAATTGGATTATGAGTAATTATAAAGATTCTTTGGCAAATTAGTCCAGAGAGGTGTGTAACTGAGTCAGTTGAACTGGTTGGGTAGAAGGTAGGAGCAATTCAGGTGCTAGCAAGCAAAAGGTCAAGTCTTCTGTTGATTACTGTGAATTGAATGCTTCGTAATATATCCAGATTTATATTAAACTTGTTTTTGAATTGGTGTTACAAAAATAATGTAGATTTATTAGTCTAATTTTAATTATAATTGTATCTATATACAGCAAAAATCCTACAATACTGCTTGTAAACAGTATGTATTTTTAGAATTTCAATCCATTTTGAGAAGTACCATATTTACTTGAATATAAGACGACCTTGCATATAGGACAAGGTGTGACTTTAAAGATAAAAATAAAGAAAATTAGTTTTATTAATACAATTCTAATTTTATTTCATTTAATCACAAGTAAAACATCAAATAAACATAAATGTACACATTGTCCCACAAAAATTACTAGTATTTTAAACTTTAACGAAAAATCTTGTAAAATCGACAATGTAATTTGTTCACGTAAAGCTGGACAATTGGGAACTTGTTTTTGCTAATTCTTAACAGTCGAATCCACTCTCCGTTGATTATACTTATGAGTTTCTCCGAATTCTGATTTCTGAATTCCACGTGAAAACAGATGATTAATGGATTAAAACTTATATCGTGCTCCCATGTGATTTTGGAATTTCAATCTGGAATTCAATTCAAAAGCTTTGCTTTTCTTATTGCTATTCATCTTTATTCCCGACAATATACAAGGATTCAAACAACCCAGATAAAATACTCATGCTTTTAAATACAAGAGGAAAAAAAGGACATCTTTGGCTGGTGTAGCAACATCTATCACGTACACCAGCCAAAGACGTCACAGCATTTTTGCTGTACTAAGAATAATAAACATGTTTTCTCACCCTGTTCGTGTCCTTCCTTTCTTGTGTTTTGTGTCGTCACTACCACTCCAGGAAAGCATTTCCGACCGTGCATTGCTATGTGATTTCCCATGTCTAGGTGTACTCTATCTCTCCTGAAAGTTTGTAATAGCTGTACTGATACACCCTGTATATTTAATACAAATGGTAAATCCTACCAGCATTCTAGCTCATTTTGGATGAATATCATATACACTATGCAATTTAGGTATATATTTTAACTTTAACATAACCAGTAGAAAAAAATACGTATAAAACTTTGAATCAGACAATTAATTACTGCACAAATATGGGATTTCCACTACACATTTTACATCCAGTTGCATGTTAGAATATGCCCTCGCCTGAAGTCAACATTCTACATGGACTCTCCTAATTCAAATTTGTCTGGGCCCCTTAAGGCTATAACATACCACTAAATACAATAAATAAAATATAGTTAATTGAAAATATAATTTTATAATGGTATCATCATCTATCAGAGAATGAACTTGTAAAAGCTTGTTAGAAGTATGCACAGACATGTCTTAGTAATTAAAAGCTTCTCAATTATTTATTAATCGTTTGTATGTCTTCAAACATATCTAATGAACATTAAATACGTTCATTGATTACATGTAAAAGCTTTAATGAGTTTCACTTCTGTATTTTTTTCTTTCTTCTCACTTAAATAGTTTCTTGTAGTTTAAAAAAAGAAAATGTTTATTTACTTTGCAGTTTCTCATCCACAAGATGTAGAATAATGATAGTATCTTGATTCTGTCAAAAGTTTTGAATTTGTTATGAAATGTCTTCAAAACGATGTATTATTTATTACTTTTGGTATTACTTTTCAAAATGGATTCAATTACTCAAAAAACATGTTTACCTGAAGTGTTGTAGGGCTTTTGCACCAAATTGTATATATGTAACTGCTTTTATTTATTATATAGATCAATAAAATTAAATTCATAAATAAAATAAAATAAAATTTAATTTATTTTATCTATGGTTAGGTGCACTGTTTCCCATAAGAAAAGGAATGCAAAGTGAAAACAGCATTGACATTGTTTTTGCCACTTTCTGGTTTTATCCTGCTCATACACAAGCTCTTCTTCCGGAAGATATTGAATGTATTAAAAACCGTTTAGCTCAAGAAAAAGAACGATTTCATCATCAAAGTAAGATTTTAATATAATATATTCAAAATTTTTATAATAATTTTCATATTATAACAATACTGAAATTATTTTAAAAATATTTAAGGTGATTATTATGGGATGGACCATGATGAATATGAAGCTGCAATCAGAACCGAATGTCTTCGAAAAAATAATCACTATGTGGATGCAAATAAATCCGTTTACGATAACTTTGAAGATTACGATCCCTTTGACCGTCGCATGGGTCAAATGACCGTTTACAGACTACGAATCTCTTGCCATTGCCTAAAACAAAATTTAACCTCAGATGCAAAATGCGCAAAAATTCTTCCATATGCACAACAAGGTTGGACAGCTTACATGGGAATGCATGGTAATTGTCTGTTTAACCCACATCAGTTTACATAAATTTTGAAAAAGAATCATATGTATAGAATACCATAAATGTTGCCTTCAAGTATGGATGATGATTTATTTTAAAATAAAAATGATGCAAGAATATTGATTTGTACAAAACAATTAATTTGACTTTTATCTCAGAACAGAAAAATATTTGTAGTAAAATGAAATAATAATTTAATTTTAAAATTCATCGTTTTAAAGTGAAATTCAAAGCATAGAATGTCAAAAGGGTAATTATGATAAACAGATCTTCCAACAATTTAAGAATTTAAGAATTGAAGAATTAGCTAAAAGAAAAATTTGCTAAATATTTTTTGAAAAAACTCATAGACAAATTATATAAATTTTCTAGAATAGTAAATATTCTCGATGAAATTCACTTAGCAGATAAAAAACACGAGTGGCTTATTCTGTAATATACAAAAATTTAATAAGACAACCATTTAAATATTAGCAGTTTAATAATTTAGACTTTGGTCAAAAATAATAAAAATCTGTTAACATATCAAGCGGAAAAAAATTAATTGATATTAGGTTTTTTGTATGTTCATTTTTAAAAACCGGCACAAAATTTTGTCACATTTTTTAATTAGAAAATATTTTATTAACCAGTTATATATATATATATGTCAAAAGAATATTTACTTATATTTATTTTTAGCATTTTATTTACATACAGTAATATATACATACTGTTTATTAATTACTTAAAAGAGTGTTAAAAAGTGCATTGAAAAGAAAAATGTAAATGCAAAGAATTAAAGATTGTGAAAATAAATTTATTTCAAAAGTACAAAAACTTGCTATTTATCTTTTAACAAAGTTTTTACAAAATATAAAATTTGTAATACAAAAACTGTAAAAAAGAAATTTGCTCTAATATGTGTGATAAAATTATTATTTTTAATGATGATTATCTAATAATTAATAAAAATTTGTCAATTTTATTATGTTTAAACAGATTAAAATTCTGGATTTGATTATTTTTTTCTAAATAATAAAATCTTAATCTACCCAAGATATACAAAGGTGTATATTTATGTATTAACTTAATAGATTTGACTTATTTCATGTATGGCAAACTGTTGAGGACAATCAACATATTTTCTTATATTTTCATTAATTAAAGAAATATATGTTTATTTCATTATTTAAATACGACGTATTAATATAGATTCGATATTTGGGCTATTTTTTATTTCCAGATGACATCTTCAATTTAGTGTCACATTTTCTAGGTTTCATCTAAGCCAATTATGCCCAAACCACATCCCCAAGACCAAATCGCGCAGTAAACAAATTTGACGCATCACTTATAAATTATTGCACCTATTTTTTGTATGTGAAATATTTGAAATATTTATGGTCTGCCTAATATTTACCTATGACTTATGTGCAATTTGACTGACCAATCAAAGAATTTGGGCACCATTGATCTAAATCAGTGGTTCTCAATTTTTTTTACCCATGGACTCCTTTCCTCTTGACTTTTTTTTGTGGATCTCCCAAAGACATTGCACAGAAAAAAAAAACCTTATATTTTTCACTAAAAAAAAAAAAAAGGAAAATGTTCAGAAATGTCACTGTTAAGTGAGATGATACTGATGGTATAAGATTCTCCTAACAAACCCCAGCTTTATAATCTCTGACCTTTGTCAATAAGATATATATGTCATATATGTACACTAAGAGAGCCTTTTATTAAATGTTTGTCAACATGGACATTAATCATTAATAGGACAATTATACTGGTGTTAAGCATTTACACAAGAATGAGGAAATGCTTAACACCAGTATAATTGTCCTATTAATGATTAATGTCCATGTTGACAAATATTTAATAAATTAAATAAGGACAGTAAGGCAATAATAATTACTAAGAGAGCCTCTTTTAGCAAGCCCATTATGGATTCAGCCAGGCACACAATGAGACCTGGTGGTGGCCAGGCCCAGACATATCTGGACGGACCACCCCCAAAAAATTCCCAGGGATTTATTGACCTGTCTGGATTCAAACCTGGGACCCCAGAGCAGTAGGTTGCCACCTTGACCACTCGGCCACGAGGGATAGGGTGATAAAGGAGTACGGTCGGACTTAATGACAATTTTACTCGTTATTAGCATTTACAATATTTTATAAAACCCACGTCTACCCTCAAAATTAAGCTTTTTGCCATTTTATAATAGTTAATATAAAAAGATTTAAAATAAAATATCATAACAGATGGCACCACCAAATGTTGCAGGGAAAGTTAAGCAACTGGTTGCTTGATTTTTTGCTTTCAAACCAAATAGTATGTGTATGTAAAGGGAGCACGAACTGTAGATTATAACTGCATTATGTATCTTTTACAAATTTCTATACTACATGTGAAAAAAACGATAAGATTGCTATTGTATATTCGAATAATTCGGTAGCGGAAGGAGTGTCGAAACCAGGTCAGTTTCCAATCAGCCAGATTATATAGGCATTGGCACATGCGGTTTACAGAGCACCAACCTCACCCGGTTTAGCTGGTAGAAGCGACACACGCATAAAGAGTCCTACTTTATATCCCGGAGCGGTTGTGGGCTGTTAGCCACCTGCCTGTCAACTTCCAAGCAGCCAGATTATAGGCATTGGCGCATGCACTTTACAGAGCACCAACATCACCGGTTTAGCTGGTAGAAGCGACACACGCATAAAGAGTCCGACTTTATATCCCGGAGTGGTTGTGGGCTGTTTATTATTATTTATTTATTTTAAGGTGCAAATGCACATACCCTGGCCCCGCTTTATAGCATTACCAGGGTTGTGGGCTGTTAGCCGCCTGCTAGATATTCGGCCACCCTCGCCCGATTATGTGAATCACGAGCAGACTAGATCAACGGCAGACAACCCCCGGCCCGTGGGCCAGCTACTGCTGGCGAAAAGTTTCTATCCGGCCCGCGAGATCTTTAATAGATTATTAAATTGGAAAAATAACTAATTAATAGTTATTTTTCCAATTCTTTGTAATTTTCGAAAACGATAAGAGAAATAAATGTAGTAATTAACTTTTTATTTATTTATTTCATATTTGCAGACTAAAAAAATTACGAGTCACAAGAAGGCGTCAATTAACTACTACGGCACACGGAAAAAAAAAACGTAAAATTTATTCTGGCCCACGTTATAAAAAAAGGTTGCCCACCGTAGACTAGATTTATAACTTAACCCAACCAATAGGAATTTACTGACGTGTTTTTATGATAGTTCTGTATAGTTGACAGGAGTTTTAAAAAAATCCATTAAAATATTTGATACATTTATTCCGCGTTTATTCTGCTCTCCCATCTTATATTACTTACGGATTTCAATGTTAAACCAGTGATATTACCGGTGATTTAGTATGTCCCATCTGTAAGGGGATGCAGAAAAAACGTGTACAATTCTAGTACAGTGATAAAAAATTAACTGTTACTTTGGTTGCATCATTTACAACCAAATTTAATGAATGAGACGTACAATGGTACAAAAAAAGCTCTAGAATTTATTTTCCTTAAATTTACAATTTATGTATCGGTTGTCATAAAAATTTCTTTCCACTTCTTTCCCAAGACTACAGATATTCGAGTACAAAGTAACCGGTTTCGACTTATTTCTATTTAAGAAGTAGTTAAATAATTAAACGACTAGGGAATTAGAAACATAAATAAAACCCCGATGAAAGAGCCGAGATTTTACTTCAACCAATCTCTTGCCGAGTACAGTGGGGTCTGATCTCTTCGTAATATTAGATGTAATAAAGACAGAAATTTCTCCAGTTCAATGACCGAAAAGTTGTAAATTTTGGAAATTTCCGTGAACACTCGATCCTAGAACGAATTAGTTAGAAAACAAACGACGGACAATCTGTTATGTTTAACATATTTAGATTTTTACAGCTATGGTGAGAAACGTTTAAAATCTACAACAACCCTGTCACGTCCTTTGATATATACTAGTGACACGACAAAAGAGGCATTTGACATTGACCGGTATCGGCACCCTCGGGATTTGGCACGGACACACCTACCTGGACCGTCTCTGATTCCATTCATTAGCCACTCGTAGGGAGCTACAGTATTTCACTAAGTGGATTGTTTTAAGATTTAAAAAGTAAAGAATATTTTGTTATTTTTATGTACGTTTCTTCGCAAAGTTATATTTAATAATAAGTTTCATTAAAAGTATATTCATACAATTGAAGAATTTTTTGTACTAGGTATGTATATTCGTAACACATTTTGTTTTACCAAGTAAGTTTTTCTGATAATTTTAATTTTAGTCCTTATATCGTGGCTAGTGATTCAAAAATTTATTTAAAAAAAGTTTTGGCTCGAGACCATATAATGAAAAAGAAAACATTATTAAAAGAGAAAGACCAATGCCTAAATTAAATATAAATACGTCAACAAAAAATTTCGACATTTTGACGATAAAATTTATGACGAATGACGATTCTTTCGTAAAATTGAAGCAATTTGGAAATCAAAGAGGAATAGAATTTAACATTGGTAGACAATATAGAATAAATATTGAAAATTATAACGAGATAATTACGATTAATAGATATAACTAAATTGATAGATGTTATATGTTTTTTCTCAAAGCGCGAATTGGCATTTAGAGGGCGTAGAGAATTTATTGAATCTAATAACGGAGGTAATTATATTGAATTTTTTTATTTATTAAGTACGTCAGATAATCTATTAAAAATACATTTAAAGAAGTATACGGTTTTTACTGGCTTATCGAACAAACGAATACGAACGGGCCCTGACGCGCAATTAATTGATTGCCCCTGAAAGTCGGCTTCTTACAGAAACAGCTTTCCTATCATCAAATGTCACGGCACGCCACTGGTATATATATATATATCCTTAATAACGTACAAATATTTTATATGTGTATCACTTGTTAAATGTGATACACACAAATCCCAAGTATTACGTCATTCGTTTATGGGGAAGTGGCATTCATTTGTAACTGCCTGGATTTTAAGATCTTTCTTACTTTCTAAAGAAATCGGACACGAACTTACCCTGTCGCTTCATTTTACTTTTTTACGGCTGTTATGTATACATAAGAAAGCAAAGTATAATCGTGGAAATTCGAATTCTACCGCCTACCTACTAACAGACGACATTTCTTATTTCCTCTTCTACGCATGTCTAATTTCCCGAGATTCCACGGGCGAATTAAGATCGTCTTATCGGTTGTCTTGACAACAAGAAAATACATTCAAAATTGTAAGCGTTGGCGAATTTATTGTAGCCCAATATATTTATTGCTTTAAGATAAATTAATTTAAGAAATTTATTAAAACTTGAAATGAATAAATCTAAAAAAAAAAATGAGCAAAGAATAAATCCCAAATTTTCATAATTAGAAATAACACGTTCTTGATCTAATGAACAATTTGGCGGCCTGATGGTCGAGAGGTCAAGGTAGCAGCCTCCCGCTCTGGTGGACCCGAAATCGAATCCGGACGGGTCGAAAAATCCCCAGGAATTTTTCGGGAGTGGTCCGTCCGGAAATGTCGGGCTCCATCTCTCACTACCCGGCCGCCCCACTGTGGGCCTGGCCGAATCCATGATGGGCTTGCTAAAAGAGACCCTCTTACAAGGGAACTGTCGGAATGTCATCTAATAGATTTTAATAAAATTTAGTTAATAATTACGTTAAAAGTATACAAACTCTATGACAAATTTCTAGTATTCACTAACCGTGTTAATCAGAGTTATTAGCAATCAAATGTCGTACTATTTTATAGTACTTAAACACAAATATGCAAATTTTTAAAAGTGAAAGGGTCGCGGAGGAAGACGGCGATATTACATTTATGAATGAATTCTAGTTTTCGAAAATGGGAGAATTAAATGTAAATATTCAAAACATTATAGCAGAATTTAAACGTTTATATGATAATGTTTGGCCTACAGAAAATATTTGTAGGCCTAATATTTCAGACGTTGATAAACAGGTAGCCAAACTGCTTTTTAATGCATTTAGCGATATTTTAAGTAGTTATGTAAGTAGAGATGACGAAGAGTTTTGTCAGATGGAAAATAATAATTTGATTATAGATAGGCCTATTTCAGATAATAAAATAACACGTCTGCTTCTAGAGAAAGAAACTGATAACGCAGACACTGACTGTGAATCGGGATATTCAGATGATGAAAAATTCGATAAGAATATAATCTCAACAAAACGAAAAGAAGAAATTCTTAACTTGCATAAGAAACACCCAAAATGGAAATTACACACATTACAGCGGAAAGGAGCTAAAGAATTAAAACGTTTTAGTGATTTATATAAATGGGAAAAACAATTTAAATCTCGAAAGCATAGAATTGAAACGTTAAAAATCATTAAAGAACATACTAAACAAATGTTTGACGAAGCTCGAGGCAGCTATAAAATTGTTAAAGGAAATCAATTAAAAATGTGGGCATTACAGAAATTTCTTCAACTGAATAGTTCAATTAAGTTTACCGCTAGTGATTCTTGGGTTGCAAAATTTAAAAAAGAATATAGATTAGTATCTCGAAAGATTACAAAACTTGTAAATAAAACAGAAATAGTGAACGAAAAGGATATATTAGTAAAAGCTGCGCAATTTCAAACAACAGTAAAAAATTTATTGCCGTCTTATTCACGTAACTTCATATTCAATACGGATCAGTGTGGTTTTTCATACGAAATGATTTCACCAAGAACACTTTCATATAAAGGAGAAAAAAACACTATTGGATTTGCACATTCTCCAAGTAATAAAGTAACGCATTCCTACACTGTTCAATATTTAATTAATGCTAACGGACAAGTTGTAGGTAATGTATTTATTTGCTTACAAGAGGGTCATGGAACCTTTGGACGTAGAGTTCAAGCGTCGCTGTTCAATGCCCCAAACATAACTGTTACAGCTAGCTCATCTGGCAAATTATCTACAGCAATTATTACAAACTATGTAAAAGACGTATTATCTCCAAATATAACAGAAAACTCTTTATTAATAATTGGCTCGTGGAGTGGACAAACAAATATTAATATTTATAATACAGTATTTCAAACATCTACAAATCAAAATTCATGCGAAATATTAATTATTCCACGAAAGTGTACGTCTATATGCCAACCTTTAGATGTCGGATTTCATAGACAATTAAAACTTTTAGCTAAAGAAATTTTAAATGCTATACAATTATTCTGTAACGATTCTTCGATGAAATTGTTTTGGACAACTAGAAATGGCATTATAAAATTACATTCGATTCTTCATCATCAATTATCTGCGCCAATATTTAATAATTTGATTAAACATGCATGGTTCGCTTCTGGACTCATAAATGAAAAGTGTCAATTCTTAAATGTAAAACAAGTTTGTTTTTCTTTTTTAAACACTGACAGTTTAAATTGTGTCGAGAGTAATTGCGAAAATCTTCGATTTGTTAAATGTGCACGATGCCAACAGATTCTTTGTTTATTTTGCTTTGTTGAAAAATATCATGTAAATAGTTGTCCATCTAATAATTTGTGAATATAATAACTTTTAAATATATCTATTAAAATGTATTTATTTATTACGTTTCGATTGTTTTCTTTATATTTATTCTATCAATACTTTTATATTAAATTTCATTGTTAAACTAGTATATATATCTAATCTTTTATAATATTTATTTGAGTTATTTCTTCTTCTACTCTGTAAATGTAATACAGTAATACCTCTGTTTTCGTAGTGTTTAATACTAAAAAAATTAAGAAATTAATATAAAATGAGTATAAAAAACTAATACAATGGTCTCCGAAACAGAATCACCATCTAACTGTTTTTGATTGATCGAAATTAATAATAACTGTTCGGCCTCTTCAATTGTTTGCGGTCTCTGTTTCATTAGCACATTTACGCCTTTCGCTACATTAGCCTCCTTTTTGCTTCCTTTTTCGCCACAACGAAACTTATCGTGGATGATGACTTCCCGAAAAGTACAGTACATGCGACCGATTTCAGCAATTTTAATGCCAGTCACGTATTTTTTAATGATTTCCTTCAACTCGATCGTGTTCCTGGCTTTGTTCGAAGGGCTACTGGCTCTGAAAACTTTCTTTGGTCCCACGATGGAACTAAAAAGAATGGAAGCAATGAGAATTGTTTGGCTAGACGCGCGGAGTAATGCTCGTACAGCAAAAAACACCGCCACGAGGACTTGTGAGCAGAAAAATGCGTTGGTCGCTCTTTGTTTTCGCAAAATTAGCAACGAGATCATGTGGCACGCCGACGAAATCCGAGGCAAATTTTTTGCAAAAAATCGACGAAAACCAAAGTCAACGAAAATCGAGGTATTACTGTATCTTCCTCCGCGACCCTTTCACTACTAAAAATTTTCATATTTGTGTTAAACTACTATAAAATAGTACGACATTTGATTGCTATTAATCCTGATTAACACTTTTAGTAAACATTACAAATTTAATATAGAGTTTGTATACTTTTAACGTAATTAAACTAAATTTTATTAATTCTTCTCCCATTTTCGAAAATTCCAGAATTTATTCTAAATGTAATATCGCCGTCTTCCTCCGCGACCCTTTCACTTCTAAAAATTTGCATATTTGTGTTTAAGTACTATAAAATAGTACGACATTTGATTGCTAATAACTCTGATTAACACTTTTAGTGAATACTAGAAATTTGTCATAAAGTTTGTATACTTTCAACGTAATTATTAACTAAATTTTATTAAAATCTATTAGATGACACTCCGACAGTTCCCTTGTTAGTGCTCACAGGGCGAAAAGAATTAAAAATAAGAAAATGTCGTCACCTTGAAATTCGATTACAATATTGTTATCAATATAACCATACTTTTTTCAAGATGGCTCATATTTTGGCAAGCATAATTGATTATAAATTAATGAGAGCATTCTAACCGAAAATTTTCCGGTGTAAACTTTTATGTCTCCAAAAGAATCTCCATAATTTGGCAAAGACAAATTTTAGAGTATGGAGTGGTTTGCGGTGTAAAAGACGAATTGGATAGCGTCCAAAATTTGTCTTTGTCTTCTAATTATAAAGATTTTTTTAGCAAATTGTCCAGGTTATACAATTAGGCCTATCATTAAAAACTGATATATTCAAAATATTTAATATTGTCACAATTAAACCGAATATTTTGTCTAAATTAATTAGTATAATAAAAGTATAGTAGGTTGTTATTGAAGATTTGTTCGTAATGTTGAAATTATTTAATAAATTGTACTTTTAGAAGAACAGTAAACAGAAGTCATACATAAATAAATAGTAGAAAAAGGTTTTATTGCATCAACACAAATTTTAGTGATGTACTCTGAAACTGCATGGGAGCAATTCAATGCCAAAAAGTGTAGCATCCGGCATTGTAATGCCTTTATTTACCCTTATTTATAAAACAATGTAACCTTTCTACCTTTGTTTTTCTATAAATGATTTATATTATCATTTTTATATATTCAAAATAGGTCATATTTATGTAGAAATCGTCTTTTACAATAGGATAACCCACTTTCAATGATAATTTACTGTTGTATATCTCCGGTTTTTAATTAAATAAATTCATATTTTCGTTATATCTCCATATACTTTCATACAAAATTTTATAAAGAATAGTCGCAAAAGTATCGTTTTCTAAATCTAAAATGGTCGGATTGCTTCAAATTACTATTATTGCCGAATTTTTTCTGTTGAGTTTCAGTACAAAACGTCTTGATTTCGGTAAGTAAAATTCTACTTTATGAAATAATTTAAATTTAAATTGTAATTGTAATAGATTACATTACAGGGAATGCGAATTACAGTGAAGAATTCGTAGTAAAAGAGAGAATTATTAGAGGCCATAATGCGAATGAAGGAGAGGTGCCTTGGATGGTAACAAACTAAAATTTTCATCTAGTGAATAGTTTCCGATATCTCTTAAAGTTGTACTTATTTCAGGCAAAGATTTTCATATACGACAGATTTATCTGTGGAGGATCCATTATTGCTGAGAAGTGGATTATCAGTGCGGCTCATTGTTTTTTAATGTATGTTAACACACCAGAATAATAAATCTCGGTGAATAATAACTCTGGTTATAAATTAATTATTTTCTTGTAGTTCGTCTGTACCTTATATTTACTTTGTACGAATTGGAAGCCGCTATGTTTACAGTGGAAACTTGGTTCGTATGAACTTGAAGAAAATATACATTCATCCAAACTTTGGCGATCCTTACATTTTCAGCAATGACATCGCTTTGCTGAAAGTTAATAACAGCATTAATTACAATGACTTTATTCGATTTATCTACTTGAATAAACAACTTATCGAACTGAACGATGAAATAGCTACTGTCGCTGGATGGGGTACATTAAATGAAAGTAATTATATAAAAAATTTAATATTTTTATATTATGAACATATTTACTGTGGTTACTGTGGTTAATATTGATGAATAAATCATACACAACTTTACTTTTTATATTTTAGGATATAGTATTTATCCGCGAGTATTACAAGTTGTAGATCTACCCATCATCGACAATCGAATGTGTGAAGATTGGTTTAATTATAGAGGAATCGATTTGAAAATCGAGGATAGTCAACTCTGTGCCGGTTTTAAAGACGGAGGAAAAGATTCTTGTCAGGTAATTTGGATAAAGTTTATTGTTAAAGTATTTTTTTTTTTTTTTACTTCTTTTCCAATTGTTTGTTATTATTTAAAGGGTGATTCTGGAGGACCTTTCTATCTCAAAGAGAATAATAATAGTGGTGTACTTATCGGAATCGTATCTAATGGTCTCGGATGTGCTCGACCTTATGCACCAGGCATATATACTCGAATTAGTTCTTACATACTCTGGATTGAAAAAATTATAAAATAGAATGTTTAAACTTTATTAGCAAGAAGTTTAGAGGATATATTTTAGTTCTGTTGGCAAAAGGGTATCGAATGGCTTAAATCTCGATTGCTTGTTAATCGGTAACACAAATTTATTAAATCTCTATTTATTTCATAGAAGTAATTCATAAGGTTAATAACACCGTTATATTTAATTATAAAAATCTACACATTTACTGAATAAAGTTAAAAAAAAAAAAAAAAAAATAGGGAATTACAACTTCTTGGAAAAATATAGGCCTAATGGAAACTGTTGACGAAGAATGCAGATTAAGAATTATTCTTTTACTTCCGTCATTATTAATGATTCTAATAAAAATAAAATATTAAAATAAGTTAAAAATTAAATAAATAATATAAAATAAGTTATGTAAAGTTTACTTATTTATTATTTGTTTATTTTAATTTAATTAATCTAAATTATTAATACGAATTTTCAGAAAAACTAAATACATAAACAATTTACTAATTTATATAATAAAGTTCAATCTTAAATTAGTTAGTTCATTTACAATTTTATCGAGATATAATTTCGTTTTAAGATAAATTATATTTAACAATATTTGATGACTAGATAGGATTTTTGTTGATGCTGGTAAATTCAATTGAACTAAACTTAATATCTTTAATAACTATCAGTTTAATTTAAATCAATTGGAATATTCCTGAAAATTGAGAAGAAATGGCCACATAAAATCATTTAGGAAAATCACAGAAAACAAAATGTTCGGCCGAAATCAAATCTGAATCTTACACTATATCTTTCCCAGCTCTGTTATACATAATAGAGCGAAAGTATGGCGATCGGTCAAAAGACCTCCAAAATTTTTACATTCTCGAGAAAACTTGATACGTCGAGAAATGCAAAAAAAAAAAAAAAAAAAAAAAAAAATCGGATTTTTTTCTGTATGTATGATGTTACTGTGTATGGAGAACGATTTTGTTCACCCCCTTTAAAGCTTAATAACTCCCGTGCTTTTTGTCGAAAATATCTGAAAATTGCAGAAAGATTTGTATATTAGTGATATTGACGCTATTAAATTTTGGTGCTTAAAGGTTTACGGGGTAGGCAGATAAAGGGAGATCGTGTATCATATCTCGAGTAGGATCGGATTTAATGACTATTTTACTCGTTATTAACATTTACAATTTTTTTTATAAAATCTGTCCCTACCCTCAAAATTAAGCTTATTGCTATTTTATAATAATTCAAAATATAAAAAGTTTTAAAATAAAATATCATAACAGGTAGCGTCACACACGCAATTTTAAATGTCGCCCGGAAAGTTAAGCAACTAGTCGCTGGATTTTTTTTTTTTTTGGTTTAAACTTATATAGCCTAATAAATATTAATGATTAAAAATCAATAAATTTATTACGTCAAATTTTATCTTCTGAATCTGTATACAATATGCTTAGAGTTCAGATTATTATTTATAAATAACTCGCAAATTATTTGAAAAATTTGAAAATCTATTAAAATCTGAAATTAATTGATACAGATTTAGTTTATATTAGAAATTACTTTTTAATAATTTGTTAATAATAACGAGAAAATATTTATTGTGACATCGTCACAATGCCGAGCTGCAATTTAATTTAAAATATATGCTCTCCACCTCAAATTAGTAGTGGCTTGCCCCTGTACATCATACTTTTCCTTTAACAGTAGACTCATGCCGGTTATCTATCTAACACCTCTCAGTAAAAAATTTTAAATTGAAACAGCGAGACTTTCCGGTTTACATTGAAAGTTCGTATATAGTTTGAGGAGGGCACAGAGGAGGGTACTCTTGAGAAGAAAATCGGTTGAGTCGGTCACCGATTACATCCACGAGTAGAGTCGTCGTTGTCGTGCCGGAGGACTGATATTGGACAGTGAAGGAGTCCAACAGTCGTTGTAACGAGTTCATTTTACATAAGTATATACAAGGGTTACAATTACATTGACCGTGGAAAGAATGTTCGGAGCGGGCGGTGAGGTGAAAGTCCGAACAGAAGTACAGTGATACCTTCGATAATCCGCATTAATAGCATTAATAGATTACAGCATTATTATTAGAAACAGTATTAATAGATAGTTGAGTTCAGACTGGAGCACTAGTGTGCGCTATGCCGTTCATGTTTTCATACACAAAGCTGACACGCCTTCAGGTTGACGCCATTTTGAAAGAACCGAGATTCATTTAAGTGCGATTTATGACGATCAGAGCACTACAGGGCGCACCTAATGTTCTAACCTGAACGCTACCTTTGGAGTTTTGCCGCGACTGCAGATATGTCGTTTTCTTGATATTACAGTACAATATACAGTAGATGTATTATACACGGTTTATTTAATACTTTAAGGAATAATACTCGCACTATAAGTTTCAATATTTTTGCATGTTACTCAGTTTCTGAATAGAGGAAAAATTCAACAACGAGTTGCATAACTTTCCCAGCATCACCACGAAAGTTTGCAACTGCTCTTTTGTCGGACTCCTTTCGCCAAAAGTTATGTTGCTCCCGGCTTCGATCCTTTGCAGAAAAATTTTCGAAGACAAAATCCAAATCTACTAGATGCATATTTTTATTTAGTTTTGTTTTTTATTTATTTATTTCAGCTAGTAATTATTTAAAGTAAAATTGCGTATGGGGCCATATGACCATCTATCTTCCTGTAAAGTATGCATTCGATGAACAACGCACTTGACGGCGGATTGTAATTGATGGGTGCAGTTGTCCCACAAGCAGAGAAATTCTATCTCTTGATATAGCTAAGTTGGGAACACTGCCTTCATAAATAAATTTCAAGTTTCCCCATGATCAAAAATCACACGGAGTCGAGTCTAACCATCGTAGTGGTCATCAGTGACGCGTTAGAGCTTGATGAAGCCCGGACGAATTTGAATTAGGGAGCGCATGTACAATGTTGACTTCAGACATTTTTTCGGGGGAATTTTTTGGGGCAAAACATTTGCTTAGAAAAGTTTGGTTTGGTTCCACTAATAGCGAGCCCCAGGCAATTGTCCTTTTTGCCCTTAGGTTAATATGCTACTGGGGCTATGCTATCGGAAATGATCGGCTAATCACTTTTATGTGTGAAATGCTGACGCAATAATTTTTACTTATTGACACCAATATGAGAGGGTGCTCGATCTTGAATAAAGATTGGATATCCAAACAATTTCGTTGCTAAAGCGCAGGATGACAACGTTTTGAAAATGTCTCCATACTTAGTAGCATTATCACAGAAGACGTCACTGGTTCAGATGGAGTCTTTTTCTAATATATACAGTCCAATAGTGACGGATGCCGTGAACTTGCACCACATTGTGATTTTTGGTTGATGAAACAGAATTTATTGACAAACGTGCGGGTTTCTCCAAGAGAAATAAAACGGAAGTTGTAAATGTTCTTCAAATCATTCAAACAAAAATGTGTTTCATCTGTCCATAGTATTTGCCAGGACCAGAAATCGTCGTTCATTATCCGAGCTATGAATGGCTTGGCAAATGATTTCTGTTGCAAATACGAACTTTTTCGCAAACACATTAAATTTTCCGACATTTCTTTTGTGCAGCACTAGCATTGCTACTATGAGAGGTCGGACTTGGCAAAAAAAATTTTATTCAAAAATTTTTCGAAAGAAAAAAAAGATCGCTACGGATATGATTATATCCTTTCCCACGGATTTGCTTTCTTGTTTGGGGGTGACACATCGAATGTGTCACCAGGAATCAAATGCAAAAATCGCCATTGGACGTGGAGAACGATTTTACCAAAAGAGGACAAGAGTTGCGTGGGGGAGGACCCCCAAATCAAAGAGAAGGCCCGATGACGCGACAGAGGAGTTCGCCGTTATCCAGTTATTGTTGAATTGTGTGTGTGACCAGCCGTTCGCCACCGCCGATCTTAGCCGTCGCCATTCAGGCGAATCCGTCCTCGTTAAAGAAAAGAAACTACCGCTCCAGAGGACAGCGACTCCATCAATCCAGAAAGTTCGGAACTTCAATCTCTACGAACTCTTAAGATATTTATCAACGCGCGAACGATTGTAAACTCTCTCTCTCGCAGTCAGGGTGGGTCGTGATAATAATGATAAGGTTTCTATATTTACAGCATCCGCTAAGCATCTGTATAACGATCTGTATAACGATATCCTTCTATATGTCCTATTGTTAGCATCTGCTAAGCATCTGAATTGTTATCATACAACTTGTAAATAATCTCGATTAATAAAGGGATATTTTTGGTAAATGTTAATTTGTGTACTTCTTCCAGTCGTTTCCATCCGCCTCCATTCCGGGTCCAGAAGCCCGCGAACGCGACCGCTTGCGTGATAACCGATTATCAATTTACCATAGGTTTGTATGAGAATTTGATTAATTCGTTCTGGAGACCCCCCAAAATAAAAAAATATATATAGTTTCTTACTACGTTTATTTATATGTAATAATAAAAATACTCATATACATAGTCTTGCATTTTTATTAGTTATGTTTTTTTCCGTTTGTGGGGGTTAAAGAATCTATCCAATGTCAACTGCTTTTCTCTCTTCTTCAGGATTTTCAGAAGTAATTAAAAGCATTGTAACTGTAGAAATCCCCAAGCCTATTAACCTCAACCTGGTTTGTATGCCATTCTAAGACTGTTGATCTGACCTCTACCACTTCTTCAAAAGATCTTTAATTAATAGCAGATATCGGCATTAATCCTCTTTTTCATAATAAAATATATCTTGCCGAGTTTCTTGATGTTCTTCATTCAAGAGTTCTTGGCGTTCTTTTGTCGTCAGATCCGTTTCGGGTTCCATTATGAGCTCTTCAATGTTCTTTATTTCTCAGATGTGATTTTTGTTACTCCTTTAGCTGCTTGAGTCTTCTTGATTATACTGTATCTTTCTTAGATAAGATTGAACTGCGCCCTACTGTAGATTTGTTCAAGCCATACTGCCCAGTAACATCAGACATCTTCTGCCCACTATCTACCTTTGCTATTATACTCTTACCTTTTGAAAATGAAAACCGACGTAAAACTTAACGAGTGCCCGCCCGACAGTCTCGCGAATACTATAAAAGAATTGTTTCTGTCAGAAAAATAAAAGGCTAGAATTACAAGGGAGTATTTTAAAGTTCGAAGAATACTATCCGATCAGTATATATCGGGTTGAGCGTCGATGCTGACGTCTCTCGTGCTCCGAAAAGTTTCGAATTGTTACCTGAAGACAAGGGAAAATCAATCGGTATTTGCTATTTTCGTCGCTTCTTTTTATGTTTGTTCAGTGAAGTGTTCGTTATCCGAACGTGTGTTTGTTGTCCGATCATAAAAATCTTTTGCGAAAGTGTTTGTTATCCGATTTGTTCGTTTACCGATCACCCACTGTATTTTGCAACCAGGGCCCTCGAGAGAGGGAGCTGGAGATGTTTATTCGAGTCCGGAGAAAACTTAGGGGTCATAGTAGTTCCTACTTCTATAAAATTAATATTTTTTTTAACAAAAAATAAAATGTCTCAGATTGTTTTTTATTAATAAACATCCGACGCATTTAAATTGTTCATAAAAAGAGCCCTCAAAAAAGAAAAAATCCCACTCTACCCCGAGTCCTATAGAAACTCTTGACGGCCCTGTTTGGAACCCTTTATAAACCCTTAAGTTGTGCTGTAACTTATGTAACTTACAGGGACATTAACGCCAAATTTCCCCATCGAAAAATTTTGGAACTAAACATTTTATTTGCGAATAGAAATCATGGCAAAATCAATATCCCATGGTCAAAAAGTGCGCACACCATACTTGGTCGAATCTGTATAATTATATTCTATATAATTATTTACTGTATAATAAAATTTTATTTTAATTTTATTGAATTTTTATTCTTTCATGCTACAATAAAGTAATTCAAAATATTTAAATGATAGAAATTAACATTTATTTTTATTCATTTATTTGAGAGAAATTTACAAAATATGCTACCATTATTTCAAATGTGTTGATCAGTGAGAAAATAATAATAGTAACACCAAAAAATAGCGATAAGAAGTTTAATTGAAAGTACATTACTCTGAAATCCGTTATTGCTTAAATTTTAAACTAAACAATTAGTCACAGGAAAACTCAGCGAATGTTTTAACAGAGAGTGAAATATATCTACGAATTTTCCTGAATATTTTCGTCAATCCAGTCAAGGAAGTAACCGATGCTAGCGTACACTCCAGGATAATTGGGTCGGGCGCATCCGATACCAAAAGATACAACTCCGCATAGAGAACGTTCATCTCCATTTTGGATATACAAGGGTCCACCTGAATCACCCTTCGTGTACAAAGAATTCAAAATTAAAAATATAAAACATCTAAATCATGAGAATTGTTACATTAATATTTACCTGGCAGGAATCTTTGCCTCCATCTTCATATCCGGCGCACAATTGATTCTCATTGATAACAATATCATCGCTATGGTACAATTCTTGACATGTTTCATTATCGATTATTGGAACTTCAACAATTTGTAAAATGTCTTTATAAATAGGTTTTCCTGTAATAAAATAATAAAATGAATAATTGCGGTACACGGTTTAATCATGATAAGAAATTATATAATAAGCATGATTAAAATGCTAACCTTCTTCTGTTGTTCCGAATCCGGCAACGATTCCAATTACGTCAGGTTTTTTACACATATCTTCAGTGCCTAAAGAAATGGGTGCTACAAATTCGTTAAATAGAAAATTGCTTTTGCTTTTCAGCAAAGCAATGTCGTTATCCAAGTTTTCAGTATTGTGATCTTCGTGATTTTTTATCGATTGCACTTCATAACTGTCTCCTCCTTCTCCATTTCTATTGATAGTACCAACTACCAATAAGTAATCCTCAGGTCTGTTTGAACTGGAAAAAAATTGATCAATATTTTAATGAGCATTGTATTTAATTCATGCTTATTTAAATATTGATTAAAGAGGTTTGTGATTGGCTTACTCAGAAAAACAATGCGCAGCACTAACAACCCATTGGTCATTAATAATTGATCCTCCGCAATGGTGTTTGTAACCTGACTTCATTACCGATACCTAGAACATATTTTAAAATAATTTTTAAAGAATTTGCTATCATTAATAAAACGCGACTTTAACAAACATTTACCATCCAAGAAACTTCTCCTTTCTTAGCATCATGGCCACAAATAATTTTTCCTTCATTAACAGACCCGTATATAGTTCCATTATCTAAAAAATTATTATTAGTTTATATTTTTATGTTTAGTTCAAAACATGTATTAGTTTTTATACTCGAATTTACCGCTCTGTAAGTTAACAAGGCCCTTTACATTTATGAGTGACGAGATAAAACTAAAAGATGATTTTATGATATTCCAAGATAATAAATCTAGAATTAATTGTTAATTTTTACGAGTAAATCAGTCTACACATTCACATGTATCGATTAATTTTCCAAAGTAAAATATTAACCAAATTTTTACTTACAATTACCAATTTCTTTCGCAAAAATTTCGACCAGAAAAAATTGAAGAAAGGCAAAATATGACAATTTAGCCATTTTCTTTTGATGAAGTGACGGAATTTTTGAAATTATATCTAAAATAAACATACGTGAAGATGATTTGTGCTTATATACTAGTCCATATCACAAACAGGAAGAATTATTTCGAGTTATCCCGCAGTTAGAACTTTAAGGATAATTTTCTAAAAACAATATTCTATTGATTTCATATGATTGGAAATATATCATTATCATTTATAAACTATTCACTTTTGTTAACAATTTTAAATAAAGGAAACAATTTATCAAATGCTCTATAGGATAGCATGAAGTAAAACTAAAAAGTTGTTCCACGCAGCTCGTTTTTTTTTCACTTCCTGCATCTAATCGAGCGTATCTTTATCTCATTAGATGAATGAAGAAAAGATATATCGATAGATCCTATATGTTGTTACTATATAAATACTTTTCTACGCTTAGAACTTTAACGTGAAATCAATGTTGATTAATGTAATTAAAAGTTAAATATATCTTATACGTTTCTTTTTATAATCTAGACATTTTTATGGGCTGTCCCGGATATGTCAGACTCCATCTACCCTCTTGATGTAATTATTAATGTGATATTACCAGCAGCGCCCACAGACTATAAAAAGATGGGACACAAGTTATAAAAATGGGCACCATAGGTATATTATGCAAAAAAAAAAATATCTGTGTATTTGAATAATTAATCCACATGGAAACATTTCTAAAGATGTATCGAAACATTGCAAAGCTAGAATTTGATTGCTGTAAAGAATGTTTATACCATTTTAATCTTAAAATTAACTTTTTACTTTTTACAATTTAAATTTAAACCATTTTTAAATTGAAATTTTTAATATTTTAATTAAACTTGTCAAAATTAGTATTGAATTAATTTTAAAAATTAAATTAGAAAATGAGCAAAGAGACAAATTTTAAAGATAAAAAACTACTAATTTCACAACTTTATTAAATTTGTTTAAAAAAACTTTTAATACAGTTTATAGAAATATTTATTTCTTTTTTACAAAAAATTTCTATAATGCATAATTTAAAATATTCAGTTTCTCGACTCTTACAATTAATTAGCATAAGTTAAAAAATCCAATTTAATTTCGGTAACACAATAGCAATTAATATAATATAAAAAACTAAAAACATTTTTCTCGGAAATTAAATAGAAACTACTACAGGATGAATCAGAAATACGGTAATTATATAAATAAATGGCTTCCGGATTTAAAATGTTTAACAGAATTCGTTAATTACTTTCTCTTCTTATATTAAATCATCAATCATCATCTGTAGAAATGAAGAAAGATGGATGAATCTTACCATCGAAAGATTCTTAAAAATTACAATTTACTAATTTTAAGAAGTCAAAAACTTTATTCGATTAAAGTTTAACCAGATTTCACAGAAGTAATTTTAATATTTTTTAAATTTTTAACGAGCAATTATTTATTGTGATTTTGTAACAATGCTGGGCTGCAATTTTTAATCATATTTTTAATTTTTAACATACTGCATATTCTCCACTTCAAATTAGTAGTGACTTACTCCTGTACATCATACTTTTCCATTAACAACGGAGTCGTACCGGTCATCTATCTAACACCTTTCAGGGAAAAATGTTTGAATCGAAACAACGAGGCTTCAGGTTTGCATCGGAAGTTCGTATATAGTAAATCGAGGCCTCCTGCCCCTAAGGTTTGTATCCGGTCTTATCTTTCATCTTTCTAACTCCTTTCTCGAAATTAAAAAAAAGACCGACGACAGTGGGAATTTATAGATCTACAATTTTTCCAAATTTCAAATCAACTACTAGAATAAAACATGTTATTTATATTAAAATAAAAAGTTAAAATTAAACAAAACGTTTATAAATTAAACCGCAGACCGAACAGAGACGGCCGACAGGGAATTTCCAGTTTCGATACCCGATGCCGACCGGTATCGATACTTTAAACTACTGATGATACTTCTGTGGTATCGGGACCTCCCTACTTATTACACTCGTTATATCTATCCTTATCAGCTTGACTCTCACTTCTCTTCCAAAGTTTAAAAGCTTTTTTTCCAGCTTTACCGCATCCTGTATTTCTCCATTCCACCATAGCTTTCTTCCTTTCCTCGTCTTGCCTTATCCCTCCTCCGTAGTTTCCTTTATGATATCTGTCATCTTATTTCACTCTTCACTAATCTCACTCTGCTCCTCAGCACTTCCTCCATATCCCCATTCAAGATCTGCTGGAACATTTGTTAACTTTTTCCCCTTTCAGTTTCCAGACCTTGAGTCTTGTGAAGTGTGTGTTATTTAACTACGTCTTCTCCTACAATCACCTTGCAGTTTCTTCATCGATATTATTCAATCTAATGGAAGGCAAACAAAATCGTAGACAGAAATTTTACTTTTTCATTACGTTTTCTTGAAATTTCACAAGCTGCCTCTAAACTTGTTTCCGGACGAATATGTTAGATCGAATTCTATTTTTGAAAATTCTTCAAACTAGAGTTGAAATCCTAATTGCTTATTTTTATAGTGTTATGTTTACTAGTAATAAATAATACATTAAAAAGAAATTGCCCAAAGAGCAGATAAAGCAAAAAATAAAAAAAAATAATAAAAAGAATAAGTTTTGTTCATCATATATAATATCTACGATAATTCTAGATAACCATTAAATAATCTTTACAGTACGCAAATTCTTTAACAGAAACAGCATTAATAGATAGTTGCGTTCAGACTGGAGCACTAGTGTGCACTAAGCCGTTCATGTTTTCATGCACAAAGCTGACGCGCCTTCAGGTTGACGCCATTTTGAAAGAACCGAGATTCATTTCAGTGCGATATATGACGATCAGAGCACTACACGGCGCACTAATGTTCTAACCTGAACGCTACCTTTGGAGTTTTGCCGCTACTGCAGATATGTCGTTTTCTTGATATTACAGTACAATATACAGTAGATGTATTATACACGGTTTATTTAATACTTTAAGGAATAATACTCGCACTATAAGTTTCAATAATTTTGCCTGTTACTCAGTTTCTGAATAGAGGAAAAATTCAACAACGAGTTGCATAACTTTCCCAGCATCACCACGAAAGTTTGCAACTGCTCTTTTGTCGGACTCCTTTCGCCAAAAGTTATGTTGCTCCCGGCTTCGATCCTTTGTAGAAAAATTTTCGAAGACAAAATCTAAATCTACTAGATGCATATTTTTATTTAGTTTTGTTTTCTTTTTATTTATTTCAGCTAGTAACTATTTAAAGTAAAATTGCGTATGGTGCTATATGACCATCTATCTTCCTGTAAAGTATGCATTCGATGAACAACGCACTTGACGGCGGATTGTAATTGATGGGTGCAGTTGTCCGACATGCAGAGAAATTCTATCTCTTGATACAGCTAAGTTGGAAACACGCCTTCATAAACAAATCTCTTCAAATTTCCCCATAACCAAAAATCACATGGAGTCGAGTCTGATGATCGTTTTGTCCATCAATGAAGCGGGAGAACTTGATGGAGCCCGGACGAATTTGAATTAGGGAGCGCATGTACAACGTTGACTTCAGACATTTTTTCGAGGGAATTTTTTGGGGAAAAATATTTGCTTAGAAAAGTTTGGTTTGGTTCCACTAATAGCGAGCCCCAGGCAATTGTCCTTTTTGCCCTTAGGTTAATATGCTACTGGGGCTATGCTATCGGAAATGATCGGCTAATCACTTTTATGTGTGAAATGCTGACGCAATAATTTTTACTTATTGACACCAATATGGGAGGATGCTCGATCTTGAATAAAGATTGGATATCCAAACAATTTCGTTGCTAAAGCGCAGGATGACAAAGTTTTGAAAATGTCTCCATACTTAGTAGCATTATCACAGAAGACGTCACTGGTTCAGATGGAGTCTTTTTCTAATATATACAGTCCAATAGTGACGGATGCCGTGAACTTGCACCACATTGTGATTTTTGGTTGATGCAACAGAATTTATTGACAAACGTGACAGTTTTCTCCAAGAGAAATAAAATGGAAGTTGTAAATGTTCTCCAAATCATTCAAATAAAAATGTGTTTCATCTGTCCATAGTATTTGCCAGGACCAGAAATCGTCGTTCATTATCCGAGTTATGAATGGCTTGGCAAATGATTTCTGTTGCGAATACGAAGTTTTTCGCAAATACTTTAAATTTCTCGAAATTTCTTTTGTGCAGAACTAGCATTGCTACTCTTTGATAGTAAACTTGAACGAGTAAGAAATGTAAGCAAAATGTCTTGTCGTTAACCTCATATTGGAGATATTTTGCAACTCTCGAGAGAGGGAGCTGGAGATGTTTTTCGGGTCCGGAGAAAACTTAGGGGTCATAGTGGTTCCCACTCCTGTAAAATTAATGTTATTTTTTTTAACAAAAAATAAAATGTCTTAGATTGTTTTTATTAATTTAATAAACATTCTACTCATTTAAATTGTTCAAAAAAAGATGATAATGTGGTCCTCAATAAAGAAAAAAACCCGTTCGACTCGAATCCCATATAAACTCTTGATGGCCGTGCTTGTAACTTTTTATAAACCCTTAAGTTGTTCTGCAACTTACGTAACGTGCAAATTACAGGGACATTAGCGCCAAATTTCCCGCATCGAGAAATTTTGGAACTAAACTTTTTATTTGAGAATGGAAAGTATGGTCAAAATCAATATCCCATGGTCAAAAAAGTGTGCACACCATAATTGGTCGAATCTCGTCTATTAGTTCTTTCTGTAAACTCCTGTTTAATTATAACCATTTACTGTATAATAAAATTTTATTTTAATTTCATTGAAGTTTTATTCTTTCATGCTACAATAAAGTAATTCAAAATATCTAAATGATAGAAATTAACATTTATTTTTATTCATTTATTTGAGAGAAATTTACAAAATATGCTACCATTATTTCAAATGTGTTGATCAGTGAGAAAATAATAATAGTAACACCAAAAAATAGCGATAAGAAGTTTAATTGAAAGTACATTACTCTGAAATCCATTAATGCTTAAATTTTGAACTAGACAATTAGCCACAGGAAAACTCAGCGAATGTTTTAGCAGAGAGTGAAATATATCTACGAATTATCCTGAATATTTTTGTCAATCCAGTCAAGGAAGTAACCGATGCTAGCGTACACTGTAGGACGATTGGGTCGGCCGCATCCGATACCATGTGATACAACTCCGCATAGAGAACGTTCATCTCCATTTTGGATATACAACGGTCCACCCGAATCACCCTTCGTGTAGAAATTATTCAAAATTAAAAATATAAAACATTTAAATCATGAGAATTGTCACATTAATATTTACCTTGCAGGAATTTTTGCCTCCATCTTTATATCCGGCGCATAATTTATTCTCATTGATAATATCATCATTCATGCTATCGTACCATTCTTGACATTCTTCATTACTGATTATTGGAATTTCAACAATTTGTAAAATGTCTTCATAAATAGGTTTTCCTGTAATAAAATAATAAAATGAATAATTGCAGTACACGGTTTAATCATGATAAGAAATTATATAATAAGCATGATTAATTAAAATGCTAACCGTCTTCTGTTCTTCCGAATCCGGCAACGATTCCCATTAAGCCAGGTTTTCTACACATATCTTCAGTGCCCAAAGAAATGGGTGCTACAAATTCGTTAAATAGAAAATTGCTTTTGCTTTTCAACAAAGCAATGTCGTTATCAAAGTTGCCAGGATTAAAACCTTCGTGATTTTTTATCGATTGCACTTCATAACTGTCTCCTCCTTCTCCATTTCTATTGATAGTACCAACTACCAATAAGTAATCCTCAGGTCTGTTTGAACTGGAAAAAATTGATCAATATTTTAATGAGCATTGTATTTAATTCATGCTTATTTAAATATTGTTTAAAGAGGTTTGTGATTGGCTTACTCGGAAAAACAATGCGCAGCACTAACAACCCATTGGTCATTAATAATTGATCCTCCGCAATAGGGTCCATAACTTCTACCCCCGTAACCTGACCTCATTACCGATACCTAGAACATATTTTAAAATAATTTTTAAAGAATTTGCTATCATTAATAAAACGCGACTTTAACAAACATTTACCATCCAAGGAACTTCTCCTTCCTTAGCATCATGGCCACCAATAACTTTTCCTTCATTAACAGACCCGTATATAGTTCCATTATCTAAAAAAACTATTATTAGTTTATATTCTTATGTTTAGTTCAAAACATGTATTAGTTTTTATACTCAAATTCATTACTCTGTAAGTTAACAAGACCCTTTACATTTATGCGAGATCTGGAAATCCCCTTGAACGAAAAATTATAACAAATTATATCCGAATTAATAATTTCCCCTTTCTTATATCCGGATATAATCCGAATTATAATAAATAGTTCCCTATATTGAATCGAAAATTTTCCTATTATAAACATCCTGCCTAAAAAAGGTCCTGGACGAGAAAATATGCGTCCCCGGCCGTATAACTGTGCAACTATCCATTGTTCTTACGCTGAGTACAGATCATCTTGCAACTTAAGTTTATAGTTAGCGCCCGAATTCGCCGTATTGTTTCCAATCCCGGGAACACCTTTGGCCTAAGCACATGCACGTGACCAACTTTCCCAGCAAAAAGCTATATAAGATGCTTCCTTCCCCCCTCTGAAGAGAGTCCATCATCGACCTAGATCAAGTCATGATCTAGTCCATTTTTGTCCTTTGTGCTTAAGGGAATATTTTACGTTGTGCCTCAAGAGTTACCGATCCTTCCCTTTAAAAGAATTATCGATCCTTGTGACCGACAGAATATTGGAAATACTGATTGTCTAAGAGGTATGGAACCCATTTATGTGAGCTCTCTCTCTCTCTCTTCGCGTGGTAGGGATATATAGCTTTTTATATGTCACGCCTTTTATGTCAGATTTTTGTAACGTATATTTTGTTTTCCATTAAATCGTTGTTATCCTGTTAAATGGTGTCTTGTTTGCTCGAATATTCGCTTATCGCCTTACCACGACTCCACCTTCCCTCCTACACTCGACCGGATGAAACGTAGTCCCGTCCCTACGGGATTCCTACCGACAAATAAGCCTTCTCTGACACGTGGGCAAGTCCCTCCGACTTGTTAGCCGAAATTAGACAGAGGTCTGACCTCGTCGTCCCTCCTCGGTACCCACATTTATGAGTAACGAGATAAAACTAAAAGATAATTTTATGATATTCCAACATAATAAATCTAGAATTAATTGTTAATTTTTACGAGTAAATCAGTCTACACATTCACCTGTATCGATTAATTTTCCAAAGTAAAATATTAACCAAATTTTTACTTACAATTACCAATTTCTTTCGCAAAAATTTCGACCAGTAAAAAATTGAAAAGAAAGGCAAAATATATCAATTTAGCCATTTTCTTTTGATGAAGTGACGGAATTTTTGAAACTATATCTAAAATAAACATACGTGAGGATAATTTGTGCTTATATACTAGTCCATATCACAAACAGGAAGAATTATTTCGAGCTATCCCGCAGTTAGAACCTTAAGGATAATTTTCTAAAAACAATATTCTATTGATTTCACATGATTGGAAATATATATTTATTTACATATCATTATTCACTTATCATTATTTACATATAAACTATTTACTTTTCTTAACGATTTCCAATAAAGGAAACAATTTATCAAATGCTCGATTGGATAGATGATGCTATCCTATAGAGCATTTGATAAATTGTTCAAGTAGATTCAAGCTACACTAAAAAGTTGTTTCACGCATCTCATTTTTTCACTTCCTGCATCTAATCGAGCGTATCTCTATCTCGTTAGATGAAGGAAGAAAATATATATCGATAGATTCTATATGTTGTTACTATATGAATACTTTTCTCTGCTCAGAAGTTTAACATGTAATCAATGTTGATTAATGTAAAAGTTAAATATATCTTATACGTTTCTTTTTATAATCTAGACATTTTTATGGGCCGTCCCGGATATGTCAGACTCCATCTACAAAGAATAATTTCAGCGTTCTGACTTCCTCTTGACGTAATTATTAATGTGATATTACCAGCAGCGCCCACAGACTATAAAAAGATGGGGCACAAGTTATAAAAATGGGCATCTTACATAGATACATTATGCAAGAAAATACCTGTATATATATTTTTATGTTAATTTTGTCATCAGTAAAAAAGTTTTCTGTGATAAAAATGAATAACTAATTTTCTATTATATCTATCAATGAGAATGTTTATTTGTTTGTTTGTTTGTTCGCAACACCCTGTTAGGCCGTTCGAGAAATTGCTACAAAACTCGCATTTCCTTAAATATACTACTAACTCAGATAATGCCGAACTTACTACCCCAAAATATTTATTGGACTTTACATATTAATTAATTTTTGTCTAAATTCGATTTGATGGATTTACATTTAGCGTCATATATCGGTAAATTTTTTTAAATAATAAATTAAACATAATTCATACAAAAAAAGGATATCATTAAAACACAAAACAAATAATATATTCACTTAAATTAATTACTGAGACAATAATTTAACGCAAAGTAGACTCGCTATATTATTACTTTGATGAGTAGCACAAAGCATTAACCTGCACGAAGTCAGAGCTGTTACACTGTGTTACACATCACCAACGGGCTGGCCACGTAAATAAAGGCCAGTTTTCTATAAACCTCCTCCTGGAAGGCATCGTTTACGTGTCGCAAACCAAACTAATTGTAATAATTTTTCTGTAAACTCGCTATTTACGAGAATAAACTTCTCACTTAGTTACAGGCATTCTTGATAATGTTCTTAAAATTGGTTTTACTACATATATTTTTGAAATTTACGTTTAATTACTACAGGAGTAATAATTACTGAGAAGGATAGGTCTACTTTATAAACCCTGGCTAAGCCAGGGGTTTATAAAGCTAGTTTAAAAATAAAATGAAATTTTAGAGTTCCCTTGGGAATTAAGAAAAGAGCAACACGATGACAAAGAAGGCCTTTTTTCCAAGCCCATTTTTGGTTCAGTCAGGCACCTCAAACTGGACGGTGAGGGCGGAAAGAAGGTTCCAACGTATTCAAGATAGACCACTCGCGAAATCTTAACCGCTCTGCTATACAACCAGCTGTATGCGATATTTAATGTATTTATTTATTGTCATTGTCTTTATTATAGGCAAAGAACCTCCTTGGCTCTCTTGCACCGGCCCTCTCTAGTGCCTTTGCATGGTATTTACAATACAAAACATTAATTTAAAATAAACGCATCGAAACTATTTAAAAACAGTTAAGAATGGCTCCCTTACGAAAAAATTGAAACAACTTAATAAAATATTATTTTTGGATTATTGGATTCTAAAATAATATCTATCACATGATTACTATATATTTAATATTTCTTATTAGAAAATGATGATTTACTCTATTTTCTAGTGTTATTGATTTTGAACACAATCAATCCTTGAATTTATTTTTATTTTTATGGCATTTCCATATTTTATGAATTAATTGAAATTTATTATATATTATATAATACAATATCTGTTTTCTAGGAACGAAAATTACGTCAGAGTTTTATAATTTATTTGTATCTATCATTTTAATTATTTATTTGTTCTGTATTTTTATTATTATTGTCAAAACAATTGAAGATTTTTGAAATCAATTCTTTAAAATATTGCGATATTTAATTATATTGTATAATTAATGACGTAAACTCAAAGAAATTACATAAAACTGATAATAATCAATCACAAATAACAAATTAATTGAAGTATAAAATTCTTGTAGAGTATATGAACTACATTTAACATCATTTTAAAACGTGTAATTGCTAATAAATATTCAAAAAGAATCTGTTTTTAGAATTTTAGTTTTTACATCATTTATTATAAGTTTTTAATATAAAAATCTGTTAAAATTTTCTTGAAAATAAACGAATTTATTGCCGATTTTAAAGCATTTTTCTTCTCTTTTAAAAATTCGATGACATACGAAGCAAGGTTAAAAAGGAAAGTGTGTTCGTTTTTTAAAATTATATAGATTGGGAGTATCTTTTCTATCATTAATAACAAAATAATTAAAATTTCATTAGTGATTTCTCATCAATGTTCAATAATATTTGAACCGTTATACTTGTTTCGAAAGTTTATTAAAATAATTTATTTTGTAGCCAAATAATGTGAGATTTATGTACGTTAAAATTTACATGATATCATTAAATATATACAAATATAACACTAATTTCCTTGACTGTTGTTGAAAAAACGGAGGGCAATAAATAAATGTCACAAGAATTAAATGAAAATACATTTTTTATTGTTAAAATAAAATGTCATACAAGTACAAATATAATTCTGGATTGCATTAAAGAGTTGAAAAATTCAGATAAACAGAAACATGTGAATGATTAATCCACATGGAAACATTTCTAAAGATTGTTGTATCGAACATTGCGAAACTAAAATCTGAATTGCTGTAAAGAAAGAAAATTCTGTTTTAATCTTAATATTAATTTTTAAATTTACAATTTAAATTTAAATCATTTTAACTTGAATTTTGAGTATTTTAATTAAACTTGTCAAAATTAATATTGAATTAATTTTAAAAATAAAATTAAAAAGTGAGCAAAGAGACAAATTTTAAAGAAAAAAAAAACCCATTAATTTCACAACTTTATTAAATTTATTTTAAAAACATTTTAATGCATTTTATAGAAATATTTATTTCTTATTTACAAAAAAATTTCTATAATGCATAATTTAAAATATTCAGTTTGACGACTCTTACGTTAATTAGCATAAGTTAAAAAATCCAATTTAATTTCGACAACACAATAACAATACATTAAAAACTAAAAACATTTTTCTCGGAAATCAAATAGAAACTACTACAGGATTAATCAGAAATACGGTAATTATATAAATAAATGGCTTCCGGATTTAAAATGTTTAACAGAATTCGTTAATTACTTTCTCTTCTTATATTAAATCATCAATCATCATCTGTAGAAATGAAGAAAGATGGATGAATCTTACCATCGAAAGATTCTTAAAAATTATAATTTACTAATTTTAAGAAGTCAAAAAGTTTATTCGATTAAAGTTTAACCAGATTTCACAGAAGTAATTTAATATATTTTTTTAAATTATTAACGAGCAATTATTTATTGTGATTTTGTAACAATGCCGGGCTGCAATTTTTAATCATATTTTTAATTTTAAACATACTGTATATTCTCCACTTCAAATTAGTAGTGACTTACCCCTGTACATCATACTTTTCCATTAACAACGGTCGTGCTGGTCATCTATCTAATACCTTATACGGGAAATTTTTGAATTGAAATAACGTGACTTTCGATTTTATCGGAAGCTTTTATATAATTAACCAAGGCATTCTACTCTTACGTTTTCCATATCTTATCTCGTCTTTCATATATGTAACTCCGTTCCAGAGGCCAAGGTAGGACAGACCGACGACAGTGGGAATTTATAGGTGTACAATTTTTTTAATGGAATTTTATTAAGTTTTTAATAAAAATTTTATGGGAAGAATTGTTGCAATTATAACTTGATGAATTACTTATTGTTCTGAATGCAAAAGTGTCCTTGTGGTTAGGAAGATTTAAGATCTATTGATACGTATCTCCATCCTGCATTTAATTAGATAGAGAGATATGGCTCATTGGATTCAGGAAGTTAAAAAATAGGAACTACATGAGGCAATTTTTTATTCTAATTACTTGAAGCCATTCTATAGTTCCATCAGTCATTTTCTTTATTCACTATAACAAATAGTTCATAAATTAAAATGATTTTGATATGAATAACTTAAGAACTGCGGGTGAATTCAAATAAATCTTCCTGTTTTATTGTTTTAGATGGAATATAAAGCCAGCCATACACATTTACTTTTACACGAAACGTTAAATTTCGTTCAACGATGATTAAATTCTTATGGTTTTTATTCTTCCTGCGATTTTTCCTGCTTGACATTCTCGCGCAAGAACTTTGTAATGGTAAAAAAATATTTATTTTTGAAAACATTTTGTATCATTTAACTATCACTGCATAATTTTACACATAAAAACTAATTTTATATTAGACTTAACCTTTGAATTCAATAAGCCTTATGTTAGATTTATAAAAATCATAGTTTACATTAATGTAAATGTTTAAATATAAGAAATTTAATTTGCGCATTTAGATAATGAAGCTAAATGCGGATTGCAATTTTTAAAAGACGAGAAGGTTGTAGAAGGCGAAAATGCTAAAGAAGGAGAAGTCTCTTGGATGGTATAACACGTTTTTATAAAATACAGGATTTTAAAATAGGAATTACGTGAATATTTGTTAAATTATTTTAGGCAATGCTTTTCATTCAAGACCAATTTATATGCGGGGCGTCAATTATTCATGACTATTGGTTGCTTTCTGCTGCTCATTGCTTTGTCTAGTAAGTCAGCTTAACGTCTTTTTGATAGCATTATGTCTTCATTGTCCACTAGCTGCTATTAAAATAAGCATTTATTTCAGTTCAATAAACCCCGAAGATTACCATTTAACAATTGGAACTAATAACAGAAATGGTGCAGGAGGTGTAAATGTAACTTTAGAAAAGATAATAATTCACGAAAATTATGAAAACCTTACGAATGACATTGCTTTATTAAAAAGTAATGAAGCTATTGAGTTCAATGAAAACATTCAGCCAATCCCTCTGAGTACCAAAACAGCGGATAGTGGCACACTTGCGACCGTTTCAGGATTCGGAACTATTTTTGAATGTTGGTATACGTTTTAAATACAAAATGCAGGATAAACTTTCTATTTATCCAAAAATATCGACAAATTTCTTTGAAATAATGCGTTTAAATTATTATTCTATACTACTTGTACTTACATATTTTATTATTTCTACTGTTTTGTCTTAATAGTTTTTCCGTTGTATAAAAAGAAGTTACAGGTTGCTAATTTAACAATCCTCGACAACGAGGAATGCCAGAAATCGTTCGATGAAATGGGTGTATCACTTGGAATCAAAGACAGTCACTTATGTGCCTGGGATAGAAAAGGAGGGAAAGGAGCCTGTTATGTAAATATTGATCTAATGCTTTATATATAATTTAAATATTTTATATTTTTAAAATATTATTTGCTTTTATTTACAGGGTGATTCTGGAGGACCTCTTTATATCAAACATAATGATGGTCTCGTTTTCCAATATGGAGTTGTATCTTTTGGCGTTGGATGTGCTCGACCTAATTTACCAGGAGTTTATGCAAATGTCAGTTTTTTCAATGACTGGATTGAAGAAAATAAACAGAACTGAAAATAATAAGTCTATTGGATCAAGAATATTTATAATTTTGCTATCGTTTATCGTATATTTCTAATTATTTAGCTGGAATCTTTAAGTTGAATATTCACTGTATATGAATAGTTTTAGATTGCAATATACAATAAATTACTTATTTGCAGATATACAAATGTATTTTGTTTTTATCTTATAAAACGTATAAATTTATAAAGTTTAAGCAACATTTTCACATAAGAGCTATTTCATACATGCATTATTTAATTTAACAATTTTTCTATAGTTAATCTTATGTTATCTTTAAGTATACTCGTGTTATCCTCCCATTGAATATGACGTTCATTTTAACTCTAACTCTGATTATTTTGAAACTTTATAACATTTGGTAGGTATTTGGTTTATTCGAATGGCATTTTAATAAAAGTTTTATTGAATTAGCATTTAAATAGCATTTGACTGATTTACTTATATATTTCATAAGACTCGTGAAGATATTAATGCCCGTAACGATAACACTTAATAAATAAACTCTGAAATCATGCTGATTCTCAAAATTAACTCGAGATTCTCCTGCTTTACCGTTGTACTTTAAGAATTAAGTAAATTTCGGCAATAACAAAGGAAATTATTATTATGATTTAGCTTAACTGATGGAGGTGGTATTTACTCCTAGATTAGCTTTGAATTTGCTTAACTCTGTTTTTAAGGTTTTAGTAAATAGCAATTTAAATTCAGTATTAGCGTAGTAAATTGGTGCAAAGAATTAATAAATATAATTTTTATAATAAATTAATAAGCGATAAAATTCAATGTACAGGGTGTATAAATATTTCGGGGGAGAAGAATTGAACACGAGAAGGTCTATGTGAATATATGGCGACTTTTTAATACAGTACACTATTAACAAATATACAGTGCAGTGGCGGCTTGTGGCATCTAATATTGAGGTGCTGCCGAAGAAGGGCGAGAAGACGAACCGTAATAAATTGCTTAGTTTTAATAAAAACATTAAATCTAACTTAAAATTAATCAAAACATTATACGAAATCAAATCGATTCTTTTAGGACTGCGTAATCGCGCCTCCTGAGGTGTCATCCCTTAAGTAAACGCCATGAGCCACTACTGATAGAGCGGCATGACTTTTTCGTTATTTGACATATCAAGCTTTAATGTAGCAGCTACGATTGCACTTACAGTCTGTTGCACCTGAAGATTAGCCATGACGAAATGAAATGGTGACATCAAAGAGGTTCTCAGTTTAAGCTACTTCTTTGAAGATCGTCCTTATATTCTTCTATAACTGCGGCAGTAATATTTATCCAGTCAATAAGTTTGTCACGGATGTCTACCTTCTCTCGATACATCTCACCTTTCGTCCAGCTCATATAGAGTAGTGCAGCAAAGTTAGATCCGAAAACCTAGGTATTCACGAATCGCGTGACGTTTGTGCATTTTGTCTGACACCATTCATTTCCGGAGACGAGACCTCGTGGACTTTTTTACTTCTCTTGTTATGAAGAATCACCTTTCTTCCTGATACACCCAATATATATATAGGGTAATGATAATTGATTAGCAAGTGTTCAGAGCTCTCTGTAGAAAGGATTATTGGAAAATCGTATCCAAATTTGGCAAACATTCTATCCTGAGTATGTTATTTCGAATTCGAGACAAATTTCATTTCAAAATTCAGCCGCTGGACGAAATATGGCGCTGATCTCCCTTTAATACGCAAATCACATATACATTAATTTTAAATATAATACGATAAATTAAATCACTATATTTAAATTAAGAATTACCAGTCGAAGCTGATTTTCCTGTAAATTCTAGACTGAGTCAAGAAAACATAAATCCATCCTCATTTCATTAACTTGCTTATTTTAACAATTAAATTATCCAATTAATTTTAATTTTAACTGCTTATAAATTATTGTAATCAGGTATTTTAAATATTTTTTAATACAAAATTTCGCAATCGCAGAGAAGGTGCCAGACACCTTTTCTAGGATTTACACAACTTAATAAGGGTATGTAGCAGCAAAAGACAACACAAAGAAGTTAAACGAGTGGGCTTATCCTTGAAAAATTTTCTTCTAGATAAAGTTCCATTTATAAGTGCGTTTAGATAAAAATGCGGAGAAACAAGTCGATAGCACGGACTGTTTCAATATGACGCATCCTATTTTTGCTATTAACGTTCAAGTGCGGCCATCTGTTATCTGTTTTAAAAATGATTTTATTTATTTTGCCTCAGATACTTGTATGTTCAATTATTACCGATAGTTTCTAAAATCATTAAGGAAACATTAGATCTATAGGCACGAATGGCAGGATATGTTAAAGAAACTTAAATAATCGAAAAACTTATATGGCATTGAAACACATCTTGAAATTTGAAAAACTCTTCAGAACCATTCTATGACCGCTTCTTTAATAGTATTTCATTAATAAGAAATTATCAGTAATAACATTTAAAACGTGTAAAGTATATTCTTTTAATGAAATTGTAACTTCTTTTATTGCTTTTTATTGAATAATTATATATTAAATTTTATTTCGTTTAATTTTTAGACACTTTATTACGCCTCCTAACTCATAAGTTATCTTCTAAACATACAGATAAATACATTTCTTTTTAGAATTATCTGTATACCATTTAGTTTTCATTAGTTTACATGCTTAAGGTATCTTGAAAGTAAGTAATAAAAATAAAAAGGTTTCATAACTATGTCTCCTTTTCTTTTCCTGCTATATTACTTCATGTCAATTTTGTGTAGCCTCAAAAACTATCTTTATAACTGTAGACCATTCCTGAGAATTTGAATGACCCATTGTATGCCGAGATGAAGTGAAGTATTGCACGGCGGGGTTACATAAAATGCCACAATGAGGAAAAATATCCAACGATTTGAGTGTGATAGATCGCACTCGCAGAGTTCCGTTTCAACGACTAGGTCACTAAGTCAATTAGGCCTATTTGTTAAACGAGGAGCTTAATCGTTATTTATTTATTATGGATAAGGAAAAGGTCTAAAGAAAACTCTAACTTGATAACTGTTTTAATTTGCATCTATTACATATTATAGAACATAAAAATACACTTAGCAAAAATTATAAAAATGATGTACCAAAAAAAATGGAGACGGTTCGGGACGAAAGGTTCAATATTAGCCTATTCTCCTAGCTGGATCTAGTAGTTGCCAGACCGTTGTTACGCAATAATGAACATTCGAGACATTCCGAATGTACTGTACAGTACATCCATGAAGCATGGAAAGGCATTGTGAAGCCGTTGGCAGGGGCGGATCTACATAGGGACTAATAGGGCTTAAGCCCTGGGCCCCCGAGCGTCAAGGGCCCACAAAAATTGAATTATCAGCATACATTTTTAATACTTTTTCATTAATTAACAATGAGCACTTATCGCATAGTAAAAAATAGTTAATAGATTAGGTTTCTTTTAACTCTCCGCCCTGTGGACACTATGAGGGTTTCTTTTAGTAGGCCCATTATGGGTTCGGCCAGGCCCACAATGGGGCAACCGGGTGGTGAGGGACGGGTCCCGACATATCCAAACGAACCACCCCCGAAAAATTCCTGGGTATTTATCGACCCGTTCGGATTCGATCCCGGGCCCCCTAGACAGTAGTCTGTCACCGTTGGTCATTAATAAAGATGATTTCTCACGGTACTTCCAAAAATTTGGGCTCTTCCTCAATACGGAAGTTGTTGATCCACCCAACTTCTAACGATAGTACAATTGTTAGACATTGGGTAGATCAACAACTTTCAGATTATAGATAGGTCGTTGCGTGTCGATTGAATGACCCGCGCGATGCCCAGACCTTACACCGTTTATCAGCAAAAACTTACCGACATTAATCACACAAAAAGGAGGATCGTTGAGGCCTATCACTCCATCACCAGACAAGTTGTTACGTGTCCGACATAAATGGGAAGAACGTCTCGACGTGTGAATAACATGAAACAGTGGACGTATCGAATATAAATTTGATATGTCTACCGTTTGGTGCCTATGTAATTTTAGTGCGTTTTTCCTATATATGGAAATTTTTGCAACACAATTTGTATTTTTTTCTTATGAAGTGGAAAGTTGAAATGAAAATATTGTTTTATATTTAAATAAAAAAACTTTTAAACTTAGGAAAAATTAATTCACTGATGATTACGAAAAATTAGTGAGTAAACTGAAGCCCACCAGTGGCCAAGCGGTTCCGTTCCCTAAACACTGGGAGTTCGAGCCTCGCTCGGACGGGCTGGCCACATGAAGTTTTCCGGGTTTTCTCCACGTCTGTAACACCTAAATAGGAGCCAGTTTCCTTTAAAAGACCTCAAAAAAGGCATTATTTCGCCACTCCATCTACGGCCGGCTACTCGGACGCATGCTTCCAATATAACGTTCATTCGGAGTCATAGCCTATATGAGCTGCGTATTCCATATAAACCAAAGAAAGAAACTGTGGAGTGTGTCTCATGCACTCATTGGGTAAAAATACAAGCATTTGTTTTATATATATAGCCTATATATACACAGGGTGATTCAAGTCAAAGAAATTTAAAAAAATTAATAACTCACAAACTGTTTACAGTAAGATGATACGGTTTTCACAGAAGCGGGATTTTCTCGTGTAATAAAACTTTTAGTACCAAAAGAGTTACATTTCTTGCCATAGATGGCGCTTGATAAGATTACATAATTCCTGTAGTTATTACTAGAGCTTACAGTAAGAAGATTTTTATTTTTTTATTATTTTAAGAAATTACAAATGCTTTCAATTTCTTACAGTGCTATCTATAGCAACAAATGTAATTATTTTGGTACTAAAATTTTTATTACACAAAAAAAATCCCGCTTCTAAGCATTTCTGTGAAAACCGCATTATATTAATCTTACTGTAAATAGTTTGTGAGTTATTAATTTTTTTTAAATTTCTGTGACTTTTGAATCACCTTGTATATAGATTTTACTCTCTATTTATATAAAAAAAATTATTTTTTGTTGTTATATATTGAAGGAGAGGGAAGCAAATATTAAGATAGTTCTAAGGAGGCGCGACTAAAAACGTTCGCGTGATTAAGCATGATAATTTTAAGTTATAATCTAGCAGATAAAGTCTGCTAAATTTTAATTTTCGATTAAATTATTCGACGTATTGAAAATTAATTTAATTTTTTTGTTTTTCTTTTTGCAGAGTGAAGAATTTTATATGCAAATGTAAGCATTTATTTGTTTCATTTGAAACTATTTTGGGCTATGCAACTGATTGATAGTAACACGATGTACAGTAAAACATTAAAAACAAGCAGCAATGTAATATCAAATGAATTTGTTTTTAACATAAATAATGACTCACCACTCTGGTTTTTTGACATTAGAGCGTTTCTAAACAATTCAACATCAAAGATAATCTGAAAAAATTAATTCAAAATATTAATTTGTTCGGATGTTTTAAAAAATTCTAACTACAAAGAATTTAGAGTAGGTTTCGTGATATTTTTGCCATATTAAAAAAAATCATCAATTTCATTAAATAAAATCCCTCAGTGGCTTACATGTACAGTACCATATATACACACTAAATACTTGTAAATATTTTTATCAATTGCTTTTTATAGTTGTAATCTTTTACTAATCATCATCGTGCGCTTATCTAATGGCATTTTATATTATCAAAACATTTGATTCTCTCATTTTCTGAACTCAATGAAGTATTTTCTAAATCGTTAACTAAAAATTTTCCATTTTTTATAACGAAAAATCCTAAGATATAGATGATTCTTTTTGAACTGGTTCTTTGGACATAACTATTTCCCCAGATGTCAGGAGCCTGCACTAGTGTTAAAAATTTTGGGAGGTTGTTGCAGCTATGATAATAATCACAAACTCGTGTTTGTGTTATTATTGTGATAGCTACAACAACCTCCCAAAATTTTATCAGTTTATCTGCAGTTTATCAGCTGTGTAATTGAGGATCTAAACTTGTGTTTAGATCCTCAATTACACAGCTGATAAACTGTAGTAATTATTTTTCCTATTGGAGTATAATGTGTAGATACAGTGCACCCAAATAAGTACAGTAAAAGTGTTCAAAAATAAGGAGCAAAAATTGCAATTCGATACTGAGCATATCATCTACCAGTAAATTATCGACAGTGCCTATTTATCATTTTCAACAAATGTTGATATTTATCGTTGACAATAAATACCAATATTTAACATTGTCGATAAAAGTCGTTACTTTATTGGTTTCGGTTTGATATATCGTTTATCGACACAGCACTACTGAACAGCTGAAACTGCAAATAAACTAGTAAACTCGAGTATAAATCCTGTACTGAAAAACGATATAATTATATATATATATTTATTTATTTATTTATTTATTTATTTAAACCCTAATGGGATCTGAACCCACATCTTTGTTAATATTTCGAATACTTTAATCGATTTAGTATACAAACATCTAGTACTGACATACGGGTCAAGGGAAACGGATATTGTAACAGAAACACTAAATATAGGCTAAAATTATTTAGTATGATTTATGATTATTTAATACTCTAGAAAACGTATTTGAATAAACAATATTTCATAAAAAGCGTGTGTCGTAAAAGCGGAAATAATAACAATTCAACGTTTATCAATATCGTTTCGATACAACTGAGAGAGAGGAAAAAAGGAAAGTAATTGCCGATTTATCTGATAGAAACCCTCATTTCCATTAATATTTATGCGTGGAAAACCTTTACCGTGAAAACTAAATGAAAAAATATAGGCCAAGGACGCATTTAATTCGCTTCGATTCACGAGATTCCTTTTTTATAATGATTAATAACAGGAAATTTCACTGTTTGATACGATTCGAGCACGCAATATTGTAAATACTTGACTGACAGATGCTAATAACAGTCGTGCCATTACATAATTTAATAACAAAACGTTTAATCAACACGTAATTATATTTAATTTCTAAAATTAAAAATTACCACGTGTACACATTACCGTCTTATGAGGTAGCCATGTTTATAGTCCCGCATCGAATTAAACAGTTTCGAAATATTTCAATTAAATCTTTACAGAAAATTAGATTAATTATATATTAACTTAATATTTATTATTCGTATAAATAATATTTTAAAACAATAAATATAAATTATTATTAATCAAGGTGTATATGATATTATGTTGTTACATTTCGAAGAATTATATTTTTAACAAACAATTATTTATAATTATAATTAATGTTAAATAATCTTTAAAAATAAATAATAAAATATTTTAAAAATTAATAAAAACATAAATATCAAAAAGGACGGTTCTTGTAAAAAAATTCGTTACTTCAAATTTAAAAAAAGGTGGCGCTCTATTTTTTAAATTTGAAAATTTGAATTTTTAATAGAAGGAAATAGATAATAAAATATTTTTATAGAATTTTTATTTTATAAGCGGACATTTTAATGTTAAATTCGTTTGAAATTTTATTACATCATTGCGCTATTGAGAAGTTCAGAGAATCGCTTCAAAACATTGGCATAAATCACACCCACATGATGAAGACATCGAAATCAGGTCGCGCGATGTTATTGTCGACAAGGTGATATGCCATCCTGTATTGCATTAGTCGAAAGTAAAGGACATAGAGGCATTTTATTGACATTCTTGTATCATTCTTATTGATTAAACGGGGTCAATGGGTCGCACCTGCTTCAGAAACCACCCTTTGCAAGGTCCGAACCGCGGAATAACCTAAATTGGAACCTTAATAGTTCCTCCCTATGCACTTGAAACATATATATAAGTAACGATTACCTTCAGTTTTCATTGTTTAATCGAGGGTATCTCATTTTGGTATCGTTTTCCACACAAAATGGCCCACGTACTACAGTTATTTCTCATCGCGGTCTTTTTCCTAATCGAATTTTCCATGCAAGAAGCTGATTTTGGTAAGTACATGTTTTATTTTAAACTCTAGACATTACTAAAGTTCACAAAAAGTTATTTTTACAGTAAATTTTTTATTGTTTAAGTTCTCTTTTAAACTTTTTAATCATTAATTTTATCAATATATCAAAACAGGCCTAATATTCCATATATGTAATACTATAACATGAGTTATTAAAGTTGTCTTTTGTCAATTTATATAATGTAATATCAAGTTCTATTATAGAAATATTAAATATTAATAAAAATAACAATAAAAGTTTTAAAAATTTATACTTTTATTGTTTTAGAGAATGGAACTCCCTGCGGAAAACAGTTTGTAAGAAATGGAAAGATTGTCGGAGGTAGAAATGCTGAAGAAGGAGAAGTTCCTTGGATCGTAAGTGGATTATGAATTTTTAATTTTGGCAGAATTGTTTATACTTTAAGCCGATTTTTATTGAATTAAAAAAAAAAAAAAATTTGTTCAGGCATCCATATATCTTCGTGGAATTTACAGTTGTGTGGGATCAATCATAGCAAAGAGATGGATTCTTACTGCAGCTCATTGTTTTATGAGGTAAATCAACTGAATATTAACCATTCAGATATTGATACAATATACATTATATCTATATTTTTGCAGCACGTCCAAACCTCGAAATTATTACATTCGTGTTGGGAATTTGTATATGAATGGTCAAGGAAACGATTTAGATATAGAAAGCATATACAAGCATCCAAATTATAGAAATCCTCGTCGTTATAATAATGACATAGCTTTGTTGAAGCTTAAAGACGATATAGTTTATAATAAATATACGTGGCCAATCTGTTTGGATAGGAATAATGTTACTCTAAATGATAAAATTGCTACCGTTGCAGGATGGGGAAAATTAGAAGAAGGTTAGTTTTTTATAATTGTTATCCTGTGTAGCGAGTCTTCTTATTTATTACTTTTCTTAACAATCTAATGATTATTATGAGAGGCAGAATGAAACCTTGAAACATATCATACATAAGAATATAAGTAGTACTTTCATTATCCGGCTTTTATAACGGTTGTTTCTAATTTAAGGTGGTGCATATCATCCTGAGATATTACAATTAGTTCGGTTACCAATTGTCAACAATGAAATGTGCCAACAGTGGTTTAGAAACAACGGTAAAAAATGGGTTATAGTCGAAGACAATCAGATATGTGCCGGTTATGAGGAAGGAGGGAAAGATGCCTGCCAGGTAAATTTAATGCAGTTTCCCGTAAACAAAAACCTGTAAATTCTTTAATTTCGTCTTTTTATTTTCATTTTTAGGGTGATTCCGGCGGACCCCAGTACGTTAAGCAAGGCAATAGCCACATTCTTATTGGGGTCGTTTCTTCTGGTATCGGTTGCGCTCGACCACAAACACCAGGTTTATATACTCGTGTTAGTTCTTATATAACTTGGATTGATGAAACTATAAAGAACAATTCTTAACTTATATTACTGTTATTTATTATGTAAATAGATATTTTTTTTCTACGGGTCATTTTTATACATATGTTAGTAGTTATTTAACAAGAATTCGAATGATGTAACGTATAAATATGTTATGAAATGTATACCAATTTCTGTTTACAGTAAACCCTCGATTTAACGGACTAATTGGGAAAATGGGAGTCCGTTAAATCGAATGTATTTTTAAAAAATATATTAACGCATTCTACTGGAGAATAAAGAAAAGAAAAGGTTCTTGTACAGTTGTTTCCTTCGTGGAAAAGAAGTTTTGTTCGTTAAACGGGGGTCTGATAAATCGAGTGTTTACTGTATTTATAAAGTTCTGTAGCATTTTTATAACTTTAATTTTGTTAAATTATGTACTACAAAGTCTCGGCATAATTGTTCTATTATTTTTATTTAATTTTTATAAAATTCTGATTGTACAATAAAATTCTATTAAAAATTAGGAATATTTATGTTTGATATACGCGGAATAAAATACTGTATAAAGTTTATTAAAATAAATAAATAAAATATATAAATACCAAAAAAAATTTTTTAATGATTTAAACATAAATTATATATTTAACTAATACGTTTTAAACGAGATATTTTATATTAATATTTAAAATTAATTTGAAAATTTTAAACTAGTTAGATTAAATAATAATAATGTTTTTTAAATATTTGATTTTTTACTCGGCAGATGGTAGTAAAATCGAATTTAAATAATTTAAATTCATTTTTCCCTTTTCCTGATAATATATAATCGATGTTTAAATAAACAAAAAATTAAAAATAATCGAAATAATTAAATGATTGAATAAATTTCAATTTTAGTATATTCAATTGTAAAGTATGTTTATTGTCATAAATTCAGAATTTAAATTATATTAAATTGTTATTCATATTTTTAAAATAAAGATAAATAATTAAAAACCGTTTAAGTAAATTTTATTTGAAGTAAAAGATACAATTTCATTAAATTAACAACAAAATTTAATTGATTTTACATATCGTTTTTCAAATAATTTAATTTTAAATTTTCATTTTCATAACTCAATTAAAATTTGTAATTTCTTTTAAAATGCAATTAAAATGTTAAACATTTAAACGTGTAATTTTCAAAAATGAAATAAAATTTCTTTTTCAATAATTTAAAATTTGTAGTTTTCAACAATGAAATCGGATTTTTATTTTATAAAAAAAAACACAATTAAATTTCTCAAAAATACAATTAAACTTTTCAATATTTAATTTCTCTAATTTTTTAACAATGAAATAAATTTTTAAAAAATACAATTGAAATTTATATTTTAAGATATTTTAAAATTAAGCACTTTTCGAACAACATAATTAAAACGTATTATTAAAAATCGTTGTTATTAAAATTAAAGTATGCATTTTTTTAAATACTTTTTCTTTCGCAAAATTTTCACGATATTTATCGCTGTGAAATTTTAAAAATTCAGGATAAAAATGACGGTTTTTTTAAAAAATCAATTTAATAATTAAAAAGGTGCATTAATTAAAACAATTTTTTAAAAAATTAATCGCAATTAACGACCTGTTTAAATTAATAGCTTTAGTTTAATTAAGGTTAAAAATTAATAAAACAATCTAAAAAATGTTATTTAATAATAAAAATTATCAGTTTTAACTTACCGAAAATGTATATATAGATAATTGTCGTGTAGAAGACTTATATTACGTTCGAACATAATGTAAATCAGAATTATTCTTTACTTTTAAGAATAATAATTTAAATAACTGAAATCTTATGTGATATTCTTAATAAATATTAATATTAAAAATTTAAATGTATGACAATATAATGCAAAATCGATTTATTGATAAAATAAACAAAGAAATAAAAGATTTTATTGACGAAAGGACAGAATATCAGCATTTGAATATAATACAAATCTTATAGAAATTTCAAAAAAAAAAATATGATAAAATCGAAAATTCCCTTTCGATTATTTTTTTAATCTTTTTGTTTTTTTATTTTAAATTTTTTAATAAAAAAAAATCGAATGTTTTGTAGATTGGTTATCGGCATATTGAGGACAAATTATATTATCTATTGAAGTAGAACGGAAGATATGATTATTCTGAATAATTATTTTATTCCATTCACGAAATTATAATGGATAAATTTTAAAATATGCAAATTTATAATAAAAATTCTATTTTTCATGTATATAAATTTTATACACGTAAAATGTCAATGGTTGAAATTATTATTATTATTTTTTAAATTTTACTTTTATTTGTGACATCAATTTAGTTAAAAATAATTCTTTAAATAAATAAATATATATATATATTTAAAACGTAAAAACATTAAAATTTATTTATAAAACTTGTTTTAATGTATACAGCATCTCAATTTTAAAATTGTATTTTATAGGACATAATGTTTTACATTTGCATATATTATTACATAATTTGTTTATTAAATTATATAAATATGTATTCTTTACTTATTCAATTTTTATATGTATATAAATATAATAATAATAATTATTATTATTTTTAAATGAAACATTTACATTATTTTATAAAATAAATAATAGAATAACAATATTGACAATATTATTTACAGTATAATAATGGATATAGAGGAACAAAATCTTGATACCAGCATTTAAATTAGTTAATAACTGACACTTTCTGTCTAATATACGCCATTTTCAGGTTTTCTACCATTCGAATAAATACGGACAATCAATGTTTGTTGTATTTTTTCAAAAATGCAAGGTGTTGTGTATTATTCTAATGATAGAAGTCAGTTCCAGCTTTATTGTGTAAGCTGTATTTTTGAAAAAATTCAGCTGACAATGTAGATTTTCTAGTGATAGATAGATTAATTCTTTCAGGTCTATTCTTATAAGTTGTATTTTTTCAAAAATGCAACCTACATATCAGGTAGAATGCATCCTGATCTCGTGGTAGAAAAACTAAAGATGACCTAGATCAAAACAGAAAATGTTCTTAATAAATTTAGATGATGATAGCAAAGTGTCTTTCTACATACATTAAACTTTAACCAGATGATTCCACATTATTAAAATATTGTTAAATACTTTAATAAAAAAACAAGTGCAACAAATATATAAATAATTTGGCAAAAATGTGCAAATATTTACAAGCAAAAGTTCTAAATAAAAATATCACAGTTATTTGACCATAGATACATTAATTTATAGGAAAAATTAGAAAATATAATCGACATAAAAACATATTTTTAACAATGAAATACACAAACGAACACACGAAACAAAATTATGTATAAATTAATAAAATATTCACAGTTTAAAATTTATCTTTAGAATAAATATAACAAGACAATAAACGATCTTTACAACATAATTTTATGTAACAAAATAAATATGAGATATGTAAATCATAAAAAAAAATAAAAAATAAATGCATTAACTAGAAATTCAATTAATTGTTTCTCATTGTAGATTCAATCCAAGTAAGATACGAAGCTACTTTTGTATAGATACCAGGCATTTTGGCATGGCCGCATTTAATTCCATGAGATACTATACCGACTATTGTATATCTATCGTTTATTTTCATAAACAGTGGTCCTCCCGAGTCTCCCTGCATAAAAAAAGAATTATTAAATTTATATATTTTCTTGAAATATTGAATGTAAACGTGAACTATTTGCAAATGACATACGTGGCATGAATCTTTCCTTTTATTTTCATATCCTGCACATAACTCTGTATTTCTTACTCTAACATAAGAATATCCCGAATCATTAAACCACGTTAGACATTTACTAATGCTTATTATTGGCAATTCAACTTTTCGAAGACTGAGAGACAATACGCTGGTATCACCTGAAAAGAAAATAAAAACACTATTTAAAAAGTTAAAATTTATACAGAAAATTAATTTATGATCATTTATATATTTAAAAGTAAAATTTAAAGCATTAACATTTATATTAAGCTAATATATAAAGAGTGAAGCGCAAGAGACGTGAAATTAGTTCTTATTGTGTATCGTGCAATTAATGTTTGATATCTGTAACAATAAGTGTTTACATTAATATTTTTCTTGCAGAAAGATTTAAAAACGTGCAATATTTTTAATATAATTAAAGCTTAGCGTATTAATTTCTAAATTTCTAAAAAATCTTTACCTTTAGTAACTCCCCATCCTGCCACTATTCCTGTCTTTCCAATAGCATCAAACGAACTCTCAGGAAGACAAATTGGAGAAGCAAATGCATCGAATTCAATGTCGTTTTCCACCTTCATCAATGCAATATCGTCATTGAAATCGTACGATTGATCAAAACCCTTATGTTTGATCACTTTAACCACTTTCTGAACGATCAGTTTACTTTCTTTTTCTGGATATACTTTGAAGCTTTTGATGCGAATTGAAAAGTCACTAGGTCCTTCACTGTAAGAGATTATTATTTAGATTTAAAATTGATAAATAAATTAATATTTATCCTATATAAAACTGTAACTTACTCAGGATGGATGCAATGCGCAGCCGTTAATATCCAACGTTTATTTAAAATAACAGCGCCACATCTATGTGCCAAGGCTGTCCTATTCTCATTTAGCCCAACAACTGAAATCTAAAACGTAATTATAATATTGTATCAGCTAAATTAAACTTAAAAAACAAGTAAATTAATACAAAAATAAGCCATACCATCCAAGGAAACTCTCCAAGATAACTTTCTTCTCCATCTATAATTTTCCTCTCCCTCACGAATCGTCTACCACAATCCATATTAATCGCTAAAAATTCAAATTCTATTGGTTAATATTATAGAAATTATATAAATTTTTTAAAAAAATTAAATAATAAAATAACTGACCAGCAGCGTTAGATTCTTCCCAAACAAACATACTGCACATTAATATAAAAGTAAAGCATTTACGAGAATATAGAGAATACATGGCCATTAATATGTTGAGAACTAAAGATATGTTCGACTGTTTATGTTGTTATGTTTATATATGTATTTATATACATACCTTTCAGTAGGCGGGGTGATTTATATGTGGGTTATCCGCTATAATGGAGAGCCAGGCCGAGATTTTGATCCAGGTGCTAACCTATTGATCCCAAAACACATCTTCAAGTTATATGGGATGTAACAGAAATCAGGTTAAATAGATGACAGTGAAAGCAATGTCATTGTTTACCAACAATCGACGATCCCTTTTATCTTCTTGGAATTTCTGACTGAAAAAAACTCATTTTGTGTGTACGTAAATTAAGAAAATAATAATTTCATTGTTCTGAATTTTTAATTTTTAATTGAAATATTTAAATATTAAATACAACGAATCGCACTTTTTACGTAATTTATTATTATTATTATTACTATTATTAATAATAATATTTTTATGTATTATAAAACTGGATTTTTAAGTTACGTAATTATGTTTCATAATATTTTCATATCATTCAGTGAAGTAAGAAGCAGTTTGCATAAATACATCCTATTCTGTTTTTTTATTTTTTTCATTATGACAATTCATAAAATCTGATGAAGTTAACAACAACAATTCTTAGAATTTTATATAACATTATAAATTATTTAATAATTTCAATGCAACTACGAGAAAAATAATGTTTATTTTAATATAATTGCCTCTATAATAATTATATCTAACTACTCTATTAATAATAAATCAGTTATTTTTAACCTGAATAAAACGGAAACCTGTCAAAACGGACCCGTTGCCATTCCGGTTTACACAAGTTTTGTTGTATTAAAGTACTTAGTCCCGTTACTTAGTTATACAAATTCATGACAATTTCGAGGTAGAATAACTCATTAAATCATTAAAATAAATAAATAAATATATATATATATATATTATTTTTTTTTATCAGTAGTTTTCTTATTGTGTTGTATTATTAACAGTTCGTGTTTGCTAGAGCTTGACGGGTGCTCTTGTAAGGTTTTCGAGGATGGCACAATTGACACTCTTCATTCTCCGAACACTCTACGTGATGAAGATCGATTATTTTGGCTTTTATGTTAAAGAATATCTACTCGAAAATCTGTCCTGCTACGCTTCAATCTTTCTAAATTGTCCGCTTCTTTCAGGTTCCTCGTAAGTTTTCAGCAATAAGGTTGATTCACGACCTGATTTTCATGTTTTTTTTTCCCCTTATTTTTCCATACGAAATTTGAATAATTCGCCTCTGAATTTTGTGAATTCATTAGCCATAATGATCAACGTACCGGGTTTTATTTATTTATTTAAACTATAAATTTTATAAAAAATTTAATTAATTCGAAAATATATTCAAGGATCTAATTACGCTTAACGAATGACAACAATTTTTTTTATTATAATTAAAAAATATTCTTTAAAATTTTGAAAAGTTCTTAGAAAAGAATTTTAGAATGTCAATTTTAATTGTGTAATAAAGTAGGATGTTTCGTTATTCAAAGTAACTCTTAGGAATTCATTTGAATAATAAAGAGAAATGAATAGGCTCACCCATATATATATATAACCAGATCAGGTCATAAAGATATGGGACAGGAGCAATTATCTGGGCTAATTTGACAATTAACTGATTGCACTTTCTATTAATAATGAAATGTTTACATTTTAACCACGAAAATTTTATTAATAATAAAATAAAACTAAATAATGACGTTTCTAATTCTGTACAATTTCGACCATTACATTTATCGTTGTCGCTTAACATATGCTTAAATTCACATTATTAAGCAATATTTATAACGCTGATTATTGAATTCTAGTAAAAATTTTCCATTTATTTATTCACTGTTTAGTATTGCTTTAAACAACGATAATGGTAAAGCGTTATCGTTGTACAAAGCGTATCAGCAAAGTTAATTACATTTAACTACAGTACACTAATTAATTTATTTCAGTTTTAACGGCTTTAACTTGCAGAAGTAATAAGAGAAATGTGAAGTGAATAAAAAGTTAGTTTGATATGATAGGAAGAATCACAAAAGAATCCCCCTTCATATAGTCAAGTTGTACGTGAAATGTAGAAACAAAGTTCGATTTTGTAACATAAAAAAAGGGAATATTTAATTTTTATAAGCTATTAAATGGAAGTAATGTGTACAAATTCTGTTAGAGTCTCGTTAATTTTACTTAAACACATTTAGGAACGAGACAAAAGATGTTGGAAAAATGATGTTGATAGCAGATAAAATGATATAGAAAATATAAGAGAAGTGTAATGAAATATTGGAAATCATAATAGAAAAAGTTATAGAGATAAAAGAAAAGAAAAATCACTTCCAAAGCAAAAAGAAAGAAGAAATGATAACAAGAAAAAATAGTGAGAGAGAGAGAGAGAGAGAGAGAGAGAGAGAGAAAAAGAGAGAAAATTTATAATGGCAACAAAGTTATGAAGTTCTAAAGAAAATAAAAAATAAGATAAATTAAGTGAAAGTACACTAGTATTTTATAATATATAAAATAAAGATGTGAATTTTACAATTTTGTAAGTATGCTGTGTAAGAAAAGAAAGTGCTTATTGAATTTTTGCGTTTTATACCGTGTAGAACAAGAGCTTTAAGTACGATCTACGTAAACAAAATACAGTGTTGTAATCTAGTACTGTCCATTTTCATGCTTGGTTGTATCTCAGTGTAAACAAGAACGTATAACAGGTCGGCGGAAACTAAGTTGGTGGGAAGCTATGTGTCAGGTGACAAGAATCGAAAGTGCTCAACTGGAAAGCATGACCCAGATACGAAACCGGATGTTTTCTATCTCTACATAATCAAAAATGTCGTGTTCTCTAAATTTGTAATTTAAAGTAAAATATTTATATATATATATATATAATTTATACCGGTTAATTAATTAATTATTTCGTGGAATTGATGTAAACATAACGATTGCTTTTAGTTTAATTTAAAAAAAAACACATAGTTAATTTTTAGTTAATACTATAAAAGATTTTCGCTATTTTTTAAACACTATTGCAAATTATAAAAATATTTTTAAATTCTTTGTTAAATTACACTATAAATAATGCTTATTTTCGTATCGTTGGATATTCGTGAGTTATAAAAAAAAAACCATTAGTTTAAAATTAATAAGAAAACCGAAAATAATAGAAAAAAAGTGTTGATAAAACATTGTTAAAGTTAGAATATTGTGTTCGGGGAGGAAGGAAAAAGTAAAGAAAAATAGTTTAAAAGAAAATGAAAAGTCAAAAATAATAGAAAAGGTGTAAAAGATAGAATTGCTAGAATGGATAAAAATAGACAAAAAGAAAAATAACAAAGACTTAGAAAACACGAGAAAGAAAGGAAAAAAAAAAGAAGAAGAATAGAAGAAAAGATCAGAATTTTTTTATTGCTCTCTTCTAAAATACTTCGATTTTTCTAGCAGTTTTTAAAAACAGAGAAAGAAGAATCAAAGCAGTAAATATCAGAAACAAAAAGAATTACACAATGTCAAAATTACGAAGGTGTCAAAAACCATCCTTTGTACATTAGAAGGCAATTCTTTTTTTGTATCAAGAAAATATATATATATATATATATATATAAACTCTAACTCGATATCTAAAATCGAATTCTGGAAGGAAGGGGAAAAAAACAACTTAAAATTGTGTAAAAGAGTGAACGGGAGTAAATCCCAATTAATCGAGTCGAAGAGCTTCACTTTATGAACTTTTCTGAATAAGTTGTGCATCAAGAAACTTAAGCGCAAGTTGTGTTAATTGACTTGCCGCTGTACATTGACGTCAAAGCTACAAGAGTTAACAGTTTATCTTTCCTTAATAGACTATTGATCTCATTACAACAGCTACAAACATCAATTGCTTTCTTCAGCCGAGCCGGTAGCCATTTTTATCAATGTCCTATTCCTCCGTATTACGAGATTTACGAAGTGTTTAGTATTTTATAACACTAAACATTCGTAAATATCCAAGCAAAAATTGTAGAGATTTCGTTAAATAAATTAATTGAATTTTGTCATAAAATTTAAAAGGAAAAAATTTGCATATCAATTGCTTAAATTCTCAAATAGAAGAGAAGATTGAAGGAGATAAATTTAAGACGAAATTTACAAAGTATATAAAAAATAAAGAGATTTTAATAAGTTTAAGTTTTACTTTTTTCGAATTTAAATACAATTTTTTAGTGTTTAAACACGGGAATTTTAAGTAAATATCTTCTGAGAATGATCGTCGAAGGGTAGATTTTGGTTTCTGTATCAAATTATCTCGACTCGACAAAAGTTACAAGATAAAAGCATTACAATTTTCGATTAGAAACAACATAAATCAAAATTGATGGAAGTTATTGGATAATCACATTTTTATACGATAATCATCACCCTTTTCTGTTGGATTTTCTCTTATCAGTTTTTGTTATCATAAACTGACAAAAGACATTTATTTTATTTCTGATATAACTCACGGTAATCTCAAAGAAAATAGAAATTTCCTTTGGATCTCTAATAAATATAGCTTGTGACAGTGGGGGAGAGGGAAAAGAGGAAGGAAAGAAAGATTTTCAGAGGCTTTATTCTCTGTATTTTCAATCATGTAGTTATATCTTTCTCATTTGCATCAAAATAACTTTGATGCCCCCTCCTTGAAAATCTGTTACTGGTTCCTCTTCCGTCCGTGATTGCATTATTCAAATAATGTGATTCGAGTATTGCTTTTATCGATATTGAAGATAGGACCATGTCTCAAATAACTTCTCAATAGTTTTCGCTCCAGTAAATGTCTTCAACAGTACAGTTTGACATGCGAAAGATATTCGGAAATTCCTTTGTTTCTTATTCTTGTGGATTCAATCGTGAGATGTTCCGTATATATTTGTATAAGAGATATATGGTACCGTGTGATATAAACAACTTCTACCAATATAGTTTTATATAAAATATGGTAAAAAGGTTGAGCGTATAACTTACCACGATAGTTGATACAGAATTTGTTGTATATTCGCATATTTTATGGCCTGTTCTTTACATTCCTCACTTATCCTTTTCGGATTGTAATAAAATTATTTAAAAAAAAAAAATACGGCCAAACCTCTGTACAACGGCCATTTCTATAATGGTCGTTGTTTAGAAACTATTCTGTGTTTCTATTCGAATTTCTGAAAAAGTGGCCGCTGTTTAGAGGTTGCCGTTATTGAAGGGTCGGCTGTATTTAAAATAAAATTATTTTTTGATAATATTTTAATATTATAAGTTATTGTGTAATATTATCAGTTAAACAGCTCAGTTATTGTGTGTTTTTTTAGCCTTCTGTAACGTAGATACGCCTTACACTCTGCTTTAAACACCTTTAAATTCGGACACATTTAATTGTTAACCACTTTTAAACATATTTTCTTTATTTAAGTGTATTATAAACAGATATGCTGTGTTAAATTTACAACAGAAGGCAGGTTAAAACGTTAAAAATTTCATTATAAATCACAATAAGCTCGGTTTTTTTTTTTCCTATTTGGTGTTATATTTGACACAATACTCGCATTATACACTCGAAGTGTTTCGAGTTTTGTGTTTACTCGTTACTTTAAATATAATTTTATTAATTTTCTTTGCTCGAATCCAGAATATACTTACACAATTGATCACAAATGTCAGAATAGAAATTACTAATTAAGATTTCCTAGTCTATTAATACGCTTACAACGTAAATGATTACAAGTTTGTATACTATCTAACACATATAAACTATTAAATTAAACAAACTTCAGAATTATCACAGCACTTCAATATGAATCCATATAAACTTGTATTTATCTCTTGTGTAATTTAATCAGTATCGTTTACCTAAAATTACATATATTTACCAATAACCCAACAATCTTTACTACCACCACAAATATCAAGCAATTAAAGTAGAAAATAGGATATAAATTTATTAAATGTTTACTTAAGAAATGAATGTACAATTAGAAGTCAACAATACACATAAGCTAAATGAGCTTCAGATTAAGGCCGCCAGTTATGAGTCTATAGATTAGGGCCTCACAGTTTTTTCATACGTTAGAAAGAGGCCTGTTATATGCTGCAAACAGAGCCATGTTGTGGCTCTAAACATGCGAAAAACTGTGAGGCCCTAATAAATATATACATATAGATAGAGAAAAATAATTGTAAGAAATTGTCTTAATTATTGAATTAAATTAATTATTTTAATTATAATAATTAAATTTATCGTGCAGGTAAAGTTATAAAATTACAAATTTATCACACGAGATGGCGATAGAAGTAATTTAACATTAATTTTTCTTTTTTAATTTATTAAATATACATTTTTTTCCCTTTATAATTAAATAAAATAAATGTAAGAAAAGTAATTTTAATTAGATTCTTTTTAAAAATAATTTTATAAAAGTTTTAAAGCGTTAAATTACAGAAAAAAAACTGCAAACACGTTTTACTTTATAAATTGTATTAAAGAGCGCTTTAATTGCTTCTACCCCTCTTACAAATTTAATTGTGTTAATTAATAATTAATTAACATTAATTGAAAATTAACAACAGTAGTTAAAGTGAACGTCGGTTAATTAATATTCTAATAGTGTTGTTATTCAAGTATCTCCAGGATAATTTAAATAAAATGAAGAAGAGAAATCTCTGAAAAGAAGGAAAAAAATTACTGAATTACATGTATAAAAGAATGAAGAAAAGGAGTAAAAAAATAATGAATAATATAATATAAAAATTTAGTTTTAAAAAGAGAATCTAGAATGAATATTTTTAGAAAAATTCCATCAACTAAAAATTCTGGAATTTCAAAAATAAACAAAGGAATTCGTGTATTATATGTATATATTTTGTGATTTTTTTAAAAATAAATTTATCACAGGAAAGAAAATATATTATAGCGAGAAAAATAACTTAGTTAAATATTTTTAAAACATATTTATACCCGGAAAGTCAAATAATATAAGCTGATATTCATTAAACACTAGGGAAATTAATCGATAAAAATCGATTTTATAAGATTAAAATAATAATATTTAATCAAGACAAAGAGATTAATTAATAAGATTTGCTTGTTTATTGTTCTTGTTATTGTGTGATTAAAGTATTTGAATATTATGAATCGCGTTATGTGTGTACGAATACACAAGAGTATTATCGAATAACACAATACATTTCTAGTGTTGTTAGAAGAAACACATCGTGCCATCTGTCGATTATATTTTTAATGGGTTTATTTTATTATAATAGGCTTATATATAAATTGTATTGTTATAAAGCTATAAAACTTCGATTCGGCGCCTGTGAAATTGGCGCTAAATCTAAACTGAACTACCCGAAACAATAAGAAGTAGACCTATTGAGATTTGTACACTAGTTCGGGGGGGGGTTTAAAAGTCACGTGAATTGACAAAATCGTACGCAGATACTGAAAGATTGTGTTTAAAGGGAAGATTCGTTTACGAATATTCACGAGAGTGGCACTACTTATAAGGGCGCTAAATCGAGATTAAGCGTACATAAAGTTGTAAAGTAGCATTGTTAGATAAAAATCTTTAATACATTTGTTAAATTAAATAATAATGATAATAATTAGAGCAATTTGACTTTGAAATGAAACAGTCGAGATTTATTACAAGATACAGAAAAGTATCAGAAAAGAATCTTTAACATAATTGAAAGAGGATAAAAGATATTAAATAAGTAATAGGATCTTTGAATATTGTCGATTGTACAATTGATAGAAATCTTAAACGAATTTATCAAGAGTAGAAAGAAGAATAAATCAAGGTTAGAAGTAGATTGATAGAAGTGGTACGGTACAATTACGTTAAAGTAAACGATCAAAGTATCTAAACGTCCATAATGGATCCAATCTATCACCGACAGGTACACTTGACATTGAGGAACACTTGGCTCTATTCTATGAACTACATTCGTCCGTTTGTCTTCTAGAACTGGAAAAAAAGGGAAAGAAATTTTACTTCTCTATTTGTATTTGATAGAATATAACACTTTAAATCATTCTAATAAGAATTATCCATCAAGATTTAATATAGAACTTTACATTGTAACGTTTGATGGATAGCAAAGGAGGACGAGCAGTTTCTTCTTTTTTTCCTATTGTTATGCTCTTTCTATTCTACTCCGCATCAATAATGTCCGGATATTTTAGAAGAGGTAAAAGATTCTAAAACTAGTAAAACGTGGAAAATGTAAAGATTAAAAATTTAGAACTATTTCTGTAAAAGAAAAAAATAAGAATAAAAATGTAATTCTTTCGTTTTCGATTCGAGTATTTTAAACGGAAGGAACGTTTTGTATTTTTGACTTATTTTTAAGGTAAATTCTTTCGAATTTTTTAAAATATTAAAAACGAAATATCAATTAAAGATTTTTGAGCTTAAACATTTAAAATTTAAAATTAATTTCTTAAAAAAAATTAGAAAAGTTGTGTGACTAAAGGATTAAAATATGCTTTTATTGTAAAATTTTCCTTTAAAAGAAATATTATAAAATTAACTAAATAAAAAATTAAACGATTAAAGGGTCAGTTAACTGTTGTAAAGACTAAAATTTGCTGTCTTATCAAACATTTTATTATTTATAAACTTTATAAACATAGCTTGATGTGTCATACTCCTTATTCAATACGCAAATTATGATCCTTTAATAGATTTTAATTAACTTTTCACATTCACTATTATATCTGGGGGGTATACAAATAAAAAAACATAGTTAACTGATGTATTTTTATACATGTTCAAAAGCACTGATTTATATGCTAACTTGCTGAAATGTGGAATGCGTTATAAACAATTTAGTAATTGTAATTTATTATTTATAATAAGAAAATCAATCAGAAATATGAAAAAAAAAAAAATTAGAAAATTGACTGCCAATCCTGTTGAACTTATGAGACGAGAATAGAGCAAGTTAAAGAAAAATCAAAAGATTAGATGCAAATGGAAGACATTCTTCATTCTTTCATCCACACATTCAGAAAAGAGGATAAATAAAACTTTTCTCTAGAATTGAATCTTTAATATTATAAAATGGTAAAAGATGTCGAAAAGTAACCAGAAAGGTTTCAAATAGATTTATGCATCCACTTTTCATCTGAATATTGCATTTCTTCATTTTCTATCAAGTAAAAAAGAAAAGAAAAAAACCCAGAAAACTCGAAGAAGAAGAGGAAGAAGAAGATGATGAAAGAGGGAAAAAAAATTCGCAGATGGAGTACGGATGAAAAACATTCTGAGATTTTATAAAAACTATAAAAAAATAACAAAGCTATCATAAATCAAAATGCTTCAATTATGGCTCGACACAAACTCCTATTAGTTTTTATAAACAGGATACAATCTTATGCATTTATAAATAAAAAATTAGTGTTTATTTTTATTTAAAGGCAAGACATTTTACTCTTTATTCATAATTATTAAGTAAATAAATTATTGTTTTTTAAGTAATTAATGGAGAAGTATGAACGTCGTACATACTTCAATTAGGATGAAGTCACCTTTTTGTTTTTTAAACATAAATTGGATATTCTTAATTAGAAAAGTAACATAACTTTTGATCTTTTCCTTTAAAAGATAAAAGGAAAAAATATCTAAATTTGCTTATAAACACGCAAAAAATAAATTTAAATATCTTATACTATAATTTTAAACTTGGTCTATGAAACGAGTTCCGTTTTAAACAGGTTTTAACTGTAATTATAATTTATGTTAATTAATTTGAATCTTTGATATATTTAGATATTTATATAAAACTTTTATTGGATTAATAATAAATATGGAATATTATAAAAGTATGATTGACAGATTTGATCCAAGTTTTCATTTGTTATGCTCTGCAAATCATGCATGAGACACGATATGGATAGACATGTCATACTTATCCTTCAAAAATATAGAATAACTTTAAGTTTTATCCAGTTATCTCGTATCTTTTTACCTTAAAAACTTTTAAAAGATACGATTTAACATAAATAAAATAATATATTCTAACATTTACATATGTTATTTATAAGGGTCGAGTAAATCTCGTAAATGCGGTCATTCTTTATTATTGTAAATGTTAATAATACATTAATAAGCAAATAAATCTCAACTTAAACATCAATAAGTTATTAATATATCTTTAATTAATTAATTCCATTTAGGATTTAATTAGATTAATTATATAAATTATATATTAATCACTTGATCTGAAGAGCATATTATGAGATTTAACCTATATTTATGATAATTATAATGAATTATGATTGTTTAATATATGTAATTTAATATTATTTTAACATTATTTTTAAAATTTAATTCTTTTTAAACGAATCATTGAATTTTATTGTCTTAATTTATAAAATTTGCTCACTTTTAACTTTAGTATTACTTCTTATTAAGAATTACGGGTTAATGTTACCTATGGTTCCAAAATGGCGACTCGTATCTCATTCAAGGGAACAGAAGAAAGAAAACAGTGGGGACGCACGTTCTAACCTAACCTAACCTATTCTAATAAATTACCATAATTATTACCAATTAAATTATTAGAATAGGTTAGGTTAGGTTAGAACGTGCATCCCCACTGTTTTCTTTCTTCTGTTCCCTTGAATCAGAGACGAGCCGCCATTTTGGAACCATAAGTAACATTAACTGAATTACGTTACTAGATACATTGATCAACTGACACCCCGTATAATATATTTAATAATTACACGTTTCATTTATTCAAACATTGTTCTAAGTTTAGTTTACGATTCGTATTCACGGGTGTAACTAAAACACAGGGGGAAAGACACCCCACACGAGACACGTTTGGTGACCTTTGGGCCACTATATATATTTTTAAAGCTCGAATGAACATTTTAAATTGCGTTATGTCGAAAATATTCTAAGAAAATTTGTAAAAATTGATGTAATAAAACGTAAAAGCACCGAATTAAAAAATAAATTTAGGTTAAATTCAGTTTGATCTTTACATAAAATATTTAAATGGAAGACGGTGGAAAACACTTAAAATAATGTTTCTAAAGTTTTTTAAAAATTATATATCCGTAAATATTCACTAAATATTCATAATTTTATATATTATTTTAAAACGAATTTTTAAAATAATTTCTTCGTTTCTGAGAGATTTTATCTCTCTTCGAATCTATTCTTAAGAAGTTAAAGTGATAAATTAGCTCCTTCTTAAAATATTTTTGCGTAAAAATAAATATTAATTAAAAATAAAAATATACCATTTTGGCTTTTAAAAGTTACGATATTGTTTTAGAGTCGTGTTTATATTTTATTCTCTTTAAATTTATTTAGTATATGTTGAAATATTCGTAAAGCGCTACTAGATTCTTGTTTTCGTCAAGATTTCTATTTGGTTAGGGAGATTTTCACTTAAATTATTCAGTAAATATTTAAAATATATTTTAATTCGAAGGTCAGTCGAGTAAAAATTTAAAAATCTTATTGAAGTATACTCAATGTAGCACTTAAGTAAGTTTAAAATAAATATTGAAACAATATTACACGTTAAATAAATTTAAAGCAAGTTAAATTTAAATAGGTTGACGAATATAAGTATTTTTCAAATATAAATATTTACAAAATTCTTTTTAGCTGCTTATTTTATAATATAAAAAAATATTTGAGTTTAAATTTTAAAGCACTTATTTCTTTATTTTTTATCGCTCTTAATAAATAACAATTAAACAAATTTTGAATTTTTCGTAACTTCTGATTCATTCAGAACTAGATTTATCTCGAGAGTCTATAGCTTAGGGCCTCACATTTTGTCGTATATCATTATTTAGTGGAAGGAAAGGGCCTGTTATATGTTATAGCTTAGGGCCATAACAAGTATAAGTCCGGATTCACCCTATCTGTTCAGCATCTTACTGAAATCTCTTCTTTTCCTAATCTTCTCACTCCTTTTTTTCCAGTCTAGATCCTTGAATAGATTCTCTCCCCTAATAATATCGAAATCTTAAGATTTAGATATATATTTATAAGATTTTAATACTTTTATTTGTTACTTAAAGTTTTAAAAAATCGATAATGCATTTTGTTGTAATTTAGAAAACTAGTTTAAAATATTTTTCGAAATGCTGTAGTAATTGCGTTTATTAAGAGTTCTGTTTTCAAGAAACAAAGCGTGTTACATCGCATCATGTTTCATTCTATCTGATTTTGCTCTTATCTTCCCTTATTTCATCTCTTCTTTGTTGATATATATTTTACGTCCTCTCTTCTTGGCACCGTTTTTGAAATTGTATAGTGTGAAAACACCACTCAAATCAGCACCCAACCATTAAGAATCAAGAATTCGATCGCTGGGTTGACGTTTCCTGCAAAAAAAAAAAAAAATCCCTTCCCATTCAAATTATAAAAGAAAAATTCATTTAGAAGTTATTTCTGTATGTCATCATGAATAATTGAGCTAAATATTACATGAATTGAACGAATATTTTTACTTAAAATACGAATATTTAGCATGCTCTAAAGATAAAAATCGAGAGAGTTTATCAAGTTTTATCGTAATGTAATTAAAATTATTACATGCCAAGCTGAAATTTTTAAATTAATCATATTTTTAATCTATTTAATTTAAAATATACGCTCTCGATCTCAAATTAGTAGTGCTTTGCCCCTGTACATCATACTTTTCCTGATAACAACAGAGACATGCCGGTCATCTATGTAACTACGTTCCAGAAAAAATTTTTGAATTAAAATCACGTGACTTCCGGTATAGACCAGAAGTTCGTGTATAGTTAATCAGGGCCTCCTGCCTCCGAGCTTTCTATATATGGTCTCGGCTTTCATCTATCTAACACCGTTCTCGAGATTAAGGAAGAATAGAGACACATAGTAGGAATATACAAGTCTACAAGTTTTTAAAATTTCAGCCCAATAATTTAATTGTTTTAATAAGTATTTTGAAACTGCAATGTTTTTTATATCAGCCAGTATACTATCTGATAGTAAATAACTTTATTTCTTCCGGAATTAACGAGTAAATTGCATACGATACGCAAAGAGTTAAGGAAATTTATTCGAATTGATGCGATAACATTTAGAAGCGACTGCTTGGAAAATAAAGAGATTTTTATTTTATTTAAATCTTGCAATACCGATTGTTTGAACTTTGTTGTATAACATTTAAATAACAGAAAACAACCTTATTAAAATTTATCATCCGAAATGATTGAAAATCATTTTTCGAAGAGAAAAATGATTTTTAATCAGATTTAAGAGACGTAAAGTTTAAGCTTGGCAACGAAATTACATAATTTATCTGTTGAAATTTAACTATTTCTATATTTTTTAACACTGTATATCTAGTAAACAATTTAATAATTTTTAAAAAAATAATTTATGGAATAAACCATTGTAGAACGATTCAATTCTCAAATTTTAATTGTTATTGACATCACTGCCGTGCCTGAGGATAGAATAATCAACTGTTTCACCTAGCAGCCATTTTGTTAAAATTTGATTTTTCTTTTTCTTTACAAATTAAATAAGTCTCAAAATTGGAATAAACTTAAAGAAAATTTAAATTAAATGTAGATCAATTTGAAAATTAATTGAGAATTAAGGAAGAGATAACTAAACATTTACTCAGAAAACTATGAAAGTTTCTTTGCACTCAAGATTCTGAGTACTTTTTAGCCAGTTTAATTTGTTTTAATATCCTTTTAATGGTATACAATTAATTTAGTATACGGAGTAATTCGAGTCTTCATACGAAACACTAACCATCCGAAAGGACAAGCTTGTGATGCGTTTGTGCACGTAATATCAGACGTGTTAACATGGTATTCACAACGAGTGAGAGGAAAGCAATCATACGTGCATTCGGTTAAATGGCATTCACACATATCATATTCTGTGTGACTTATAAGTAAATGCATGACGAGACGAATCCTTGCTTATGTGTAGAGACTTTAGAATCATCCAGTATTTTAATTACTTCGATTAATTTATTTGTAACTACCAAGGAACTTCATAAAAATGATTTTAGAATAAAATAATTCAGTTTATTGTATGCGAAAAGAATAATATGGTCGTGAATAACGAAAAAATTCGTAATGCAAAGCAATTATTAGAAATAACATTTAGATTTCCGATTGAAAACTAGCTTTGTTCTTCGGGGAGATTTATCATTATCGATGTTTTAAGTATGTGCCAAACGTTTCTTTAAAATGAAAGAAAGCACGAACTTTTATAGAAACAGTTATTGACAGAAAAATATAAAAGAAAAAGATTGAAAAACAAAACAAAAATTGCAAGGAATTGATCTTTGGCAGACTATAAAATGTATTACTTTTGATGAAATTCAATGTAAAGTACAAGAAAGTAGGGCATATGTTGTGAAAAGAACAGACGGAGTTATTCATGTAAGCAATATACAACAGGTATCAAAAGTTCCTCCAGAAATAATGTTTTGAGCTGTTTCAATGTGGCCAAACCTGAAATTCTAATATAGATCGAAGACAATGTGAATAATAACAGATAGAAAGAGCATTAAATAATACATTGCTATCAGTTTTTTGAATCAAACTAAAGAGTTTTTTTTAATAAGGAGTCTTGTTATAAGGTATAAATAAGAATAAAACGTCTTAAAGATAATTAAAGAATTGAAATATTTGATAATTTCTCTTGATATTAATACTATAAAAATTTGTTAAATATAATTAAAGCCACCTTTTGAGTGAATTAAACGAGTTCTTCCATTAAAAAAATATCAATTTCGGTTGTGTGTTAAAATTTGTTGTGAAATTGTATGAAAAAAAATACATTTTATTATAAATTTTTAATGCCAAAATATAATAAAGAAGTAATAAAATTAAAGAAAAATTTGTTGTCCAACTAGGAATGGCATTACAATGATAATTTTTCTACTTAATGATGCACACCTTTCAGTTCCATACATCATTTTTGTAGATCCTGAAGATTCATTACATCAGAAAAGAACCAAAAAATAGAGAATTTGGAATTTAAAACTGTCATTACCTTTAACATACTGTAGTAAGAAATGGATAGCAGGATTAAAGATGATCCATGTTCATGCTGATCAAATAATGTTAGATAGTAAGAAAGTTAAATGTATAAAAAAAAAATTCAGACTTAACAGCATCCCTGTATTGGAAAAATACCAATCTTCTTCTTTAGAAGAAAGCCAAACCTATTCTTCATAATATAAATTCGGTGGTTTTTTGGAATATAAAAAGGTAGTATTATCTACGAGAGTTATGCGATCGCTGGTAAGTATTATGTTAAATTAGATTCAACTTATTCCCAACTATAACTATCCTTTGACTATCTTTCAAAATCCGTGGTGCCCATTATCATTTTGATGGTAACATCATCAGTGCCATAGAGACTTATTTTGATTTATACGAAAGGTTTTTCTTTTGTGAGAGGATAAGAGTGATAACTCATTGCTTGAAACAGTGTATGAACTTGAGAACTATCAAGAAATAATCTTTGTATACTTACTTTCATCCATAGATTTATTCATAATTAATTGAGAACGAAATCTCTAGTTTATACGCAGATAAATCTAACATATATATATAGAAAAAAGAGTGTTTTACGGGAATAAAGTCAAAATTGGTGTCATGTTACCGAAGAAAGTGGGCCAAATATATTTATTTCTGTTTTCATCTAAAATTCTTTCATTAATACAGACATCTATTGGTTTATTTCTAATGGTTTATATATTGGAGTTTACTAACAATATTTACTAACATATTTATTCGTTTAGTTATTAAACGAACGTGATGTTTTATACACGATTATGCTCTATTATATATATATATATAATATATATATATATATATAGTTCACAACACATACGTATGTATTTACAACGAAGATACCAGTATATACTTTTGAAATTTTATCTTAAATATATATAAAAGAAACAAGAAGGTTTGGTTTGATGAGTTACGACAGTGCAACACATGGGCGATCTGCCAAGGGGGATGCCTCTCTGAAGGACTTTCAATGGGAAATTGACTCCTATTTAGGTGTCATACACACGACAGTGTTCATTGGTTTTATACACTTAGTTACTAGTGAGCAGAAACAAAAATATCAAAACTAAATGTAAAATTATTTTGTTATTTAAAACATAATAGATAATTCAGAAATACAAAGAATTAAAATTTTATACTAAACTCAATTTTTTTAATTTTCATTTTTAAAGGATTAAATTAAATTAAATTAAAATGAATATAACGATTTCAAAAGAATACAATTGATGTATATACAAATTCTTATTGTATGTGAACTAAAGTTTTCTCTTTATTAATTGTTAATTATTAACAAAGGATGAAAAGCAATTCTGCTTAACAAAGAGAATGACGTAAAATTATTTATTAGAACTGTAAATAAATCAGATATTTAAAATAATTAATTATGAATTATTTACTACAAATAGAATAAACAAAAATACAAGTAATAACTTTATATATTCTACCAATTAGCCACTTTTCATATTAAAACTAAAAATAATTAAAATTAAATAGTTTTCCCCCTTTAAATTAATTTTTAATTTGTTTAGATATTGAACATTATTGTTATTTACATGTGTATATTTTATAACTGTCTTCTCCCTGTGAGCATTAAAAGAGCATTTTTCCATACTCGTCATGGGTTTGGTTAGTCCCTGAATGGTGAGGAATGGGACCTGTCAGATTTCCTATGAAAAATTCCTAGGGATTTTCTACCAATGCGGATTCGGTCCGTATCCCCACAGCGTTATCCCCTCGGCAACCTGGTTCTATCCAAAAAAAGTATATTAAAGTGAACATCATGTATACAGAGTGGAACCTATGTTTGTCCCGGAGGAAACATTAAATTATTCAAAAAGTACAAATGCAATTCAATTAAAATTAAATGAAATTATTTTATTAGTATAAGGACTACGAAATAAAAATTTCAAAATGTTTGTCCTCAGACATAATAAAATTCTGTAGGCGTTGATAAAATTGGTCAATAGTACGGTGTCTGACCACTCCTGGAGATCTTTAGGTTAAGTCTCTGATCTTCATATTCATCAAGAGAAAAATATGTAGATTCTCTATTGAAGACAAACTTTATCACTAGTTACTCCACATTGTAAAATCTAGGGGGTTTAAATTGGGGCTACATATTGACCATTTGACACCACTTCCAGCCTTTTCCGTTGCCTCTAGAGTTATCAATCTGAACAAAATAACATGTTTATTCTTTTGAATAAGCGTAAGAAGTGTTCCAACTATCCCAAAAACATCCAAACACAACTGTAGGGTTTGAAATCGCCTAGGCGTGCGATTTCCGCCCTGTTTTAATATAACGAACTTTCGTAACGGAAGAACCGTTAGAAGGACCGTTAGGAAGATCCGTTAGAAGAACTGTTGAGTTTTAAATCGAAGATAGACGGACGATTGGCCGGCCGTTGTGGAAACATTCGAATCTGATTGGAGTAGGGTTCGAACGCCGTCGACTATTTAAGATCGGATCGGATCAAGGGAGATCGTCGTCATCGAAGTGCTAACTAACTTTCTCTCGTTGGACGCTACGGAAATCTGGGGAAAGTAAACTCCAGTGGTTTAGTACGAACTTGTTCCTGACTCGGAGGTGTTGTTAATTATAAGTCTGTTTGGTCGTAAGCAGTTCTTTCGACGAACTTGTACGGATATAGTCGGTTGTTGCTTGGACTAGTGTTTGTGCATAATTAATTGTAACGCTACTTTGTATCATTTTGTACAATTGTATTGTAAATGTAAACTTTGTGTTTCGTCAAACCGACTGAGTGGTTATTTTGAACATTACTACAACTTTTTTCTAACAAATCTGTTCGAAAAATTACAGTATTATCCCGCCAGAACATACATGTGTCTCACCCTGTACGTGAAACTATAGGCGTATTCTGAAGAGGAAGAAAAGGTGCATGCAACCACTTATAAGACCAGTAATTAAAAATGAATGTATAAAATACACAAATAACGTGTATTTTATACATTCATATTTTATAAAATTTTAAATTTCTTACCATTTTCTATAATTTTTTTTTTTTTCTAGAAATAAATACAATTTATTGATGTAATTCAAAAGTAGTAAATCAAATTTAAACCATAAAGAATTTTCTTCTTTTTGGCAAAAGCCGAATTTCTAAATTAATTTTAAAAGCTAATATTTTATGATAAGAGTAAAATGATCATGATTTAAAAGTTTTTCAAATAATAAATTACAAAATTAATTTTCTTTCAAGATTGACTGAATTCATTTCTATCTTCTCGTTTATTCCAAATCGAAAGTACTTTCGAATTTTTTATTAAAAACTACATAAAATTCAATTTTACGAATATTTTAATGTAGAAAACTATATAAAAATTTTTTCCTTTTATAATATTTAATAAAACAGAAAATATTCTTCAACATCGGAAAAATATATTAAGATTTTTTTTTTTACTACGAATAGCTGGACAATGTCAAATTTAAGTTATTATTTGATCCAATATAAGATTTTAATCCGGTTTTTTTCCTAATATGAAAAATATTTACATTATTCTACATTATATATACAAATTTTAGTATTATTTCTACTTAAAAAAGTAAAAAAAATACCATATTTTGCGTCTATATTATAAATAAAAAAGCAGTTTTAATAATGATGCAAATGACTGTTTAATAAAGAATTTTTGAGCACTTTCACAAGTAAAATGTTTTTTAAAAAAAATCTTTACATTTTACATCTTTATATTCTTACAATATTAAAACAATTTACATTTTTATAATCTTATAAATTTTATAACTTTTTCCATAAAAAAAGGATTTTAAATTCGAATTTTTTCTCGTTCAAGCATTGCAAATATTTTCTACGAATTTTCAGCTGTTGAGTAAGGAAAAAACGCAATAAAATTTAATATTTTTAAATATAATTACGAATATAAAAGGAAATAAAGTTTTTCCGTATTTAATATATTTTTTAATATTTAAAAAAAATTTCACTTTTCTTTATTAGAAGGAAGTCATTTTCACATGATAAAGGAAGGTTACAAATTCTTCAAGTTTTACTACTCGTCAACATCCGCATCATCATCTACGAAATGAAAGGAGAAGAAACCCATAATAAATAAAATAAATAGAAAAACAATTTTAAGTGAATTATACTACGGTTCCTTCGATTTTTTTTCCCTTCAAAAGGCTTTAGTAGAAAGACACTTGACATCAAGCAGAACTGCCATTCATGACAGTTTCGACATATTCTGTAGAGTGGACTCTATTGATTATAGAAATCAACTAAAGGAAGAAAAGGTGCTTCTGTATTTCGAATAAATCAGGAGGAGGGATTGCATTCTTCAATGCTCTTGATTGATAATAGACGGTTGATGATCTTCTTTGAGTGTGATGCCAAACACAGCTGAAGCAGTAATGTTTTAAAAATAGAAAGGAGGAAATTACTCTCGCTATACTTTTTTTTTTCCTCTCCATGTTTTCTATAGTAGTTCTACCGAATTTCACCTCCCAATCACTTTAAAGTGAATACATGTTTATCACGCCTTCCATTTTCTAGTCATGTTTTAAGAGTTTTTTAAAAAATAAAACTAAGTGAAATATTATGAAGATAGGAAGAAGACAAGCTGATGCTTTGCATTTTGAAAAATTAAGTTGAATAAACATCATGAATAAAAAGGAACATCTACATTTACATGAGAAATTTTTAATTTATCCAGTTTTGATTAATTGTAAGACTACGAGAATTTCGTAAGTTAGTAAAATGGCTGCTATCAGTTTTAAGCGAATGACACTTAAAAATTGCTTTTTAACATGTAAGAATAATATATGTTATTTCTCTGTTTTACATAATTGTTTCTATTTTTCTATTTATAAAATTTTGTTCTTGATATATTTTTCTTTTCTTGTATAAAATTGCTTTTGTTGTAGGAACAAATCATTCAAACATCCTGACTAAAAACAAGAAGATGAAATTGATTTATAGCATTTTTCTCACTAGTTTCTTAAAAATTTGATGATGAATTTTTTCGAATAATATAAGAATTTAAGACTTTATCAAACATTAAATTTTAAGAAACGTCTTACTAATTAACAGCATCTTATATGTTTCTTATAATTAAAAACAAAATGTTTAATCTATAATACTGTTTTTTATGGTTACAGCGAATTAAAGATTATTACTTGATAAGCAGATAATTATTTTGTGTAAAAGAAAAGAAAATATAATTAACAGAATCTTTGATTTATTTTCTTTTATATTGCAGATAAATATAAAATAAAATTAGTTTCATGTTTATGTGCCAATAAAATAAGTACATTAAACAACGATACTTCTCTTGTGATTATTTTCCTTCATTGTCTACTTGGATTGTTCGATTAAAAAAGTTGTAAACTGATAAATATCAATTGTACACTTTCATTCGAAAATCTTCAAATATAAAGTTTCTTTTCCCCCTTCTTTTTTCTTTGGAAATAAAAGGAGATATATAAATTTGCTGTAAAGCTATTTTATATCTTTTCTTTTGTTTCGAATTTACAAAAAAAACAGGTAAATAGTATTGATTCTATGGCATTTAGGCACTTACCCAAATCATCTCTAGGCTAAAATCCAAAATTCAAGAATTGGACACAATTTCTATACTTTATTTCTCTTGTTTTCTTAACATAGTTTTGGAAAGAATCCAAATAAAAAATATTTAAAAAATAAAAATTTGATAAACTTCAGGTCCATCACAGACATCAAAAATGACTCCCTTTCTTAGAAAAATATATATTGTTCGTTTTCTTCCCCATCCTTCTTCAGATTCAATTCTAGTTCTTTTTTTAATGATATATGAATTATCTAATTTTTTGATTCTGTTTTAAATGCTAATTTTGAACAGTAGCCATTTTATTTTTATTTGATTATTTTTTTTTATTTAAACTTTGAGACGTTATTCTTTCAGCTGTATTTGACATTGATACGAAAGAAGATCAACAACCTTCTATTATCAGTCAATTCCTCCTCCCGGATTATTCAAAAAACTGGAGCACCTTTTCCTTCTCTGACTGATTTCTACAATCAATAGAATTCTTCTGAAGAAAATGTCGAAAGTGTCATGAATGGCAATTCTGCTTGAATCGTTGTGTCAAGTGCTTTTCCTATGGAATTTTTAATAAAAACTGACAGAAGAGTTACATTATAATTCAGTTCAAATTGTTTTATTACATTTTCTTCCTCTCTCATAGGATTTTTTTCCCCTTTTCTCTTTTTTTTTAAAATTCTAGTGCATTAAAAATGATAATAATTTACTTTAAAACTTAAAATTTAATCTCGGTATTGGTCAATGTTTAAAATTCCTTCCAGCACTCTTTTAAAGTACAAATCTCTTGATATTTAAACAGAAAAGCTTTATGCACGTTTTAATGGAAATTTACGTCTTAGAAAACACTTCGACGTTTGTGAAAAGTTTAAGAAGATGCAAGGAAAATGTTAAAATCAATCGATTTTTAGTAGAAATTAATTTGATTACTTGGCTTTTAAAAAATTTTTGTACTTAAGTAAGATGGTTTTATTACTTTTACAAAGAATCGCTTTATGAATTAGCTAAATTGATCCAAGCTTTCTTTTCTTGACATTTCTGTATTAAGAAAATATGCCTTGAATAAATTTTTCTAAACTTTATATAATTTGATTCAAAAATTAGCTTTTTCACATTGATTTTTTTTTACACCTTTTAACAACACAACCAATTAAAAATTCTAAAAACATTTTCATAAATAATTTTTAACACATTAAAATAAATTTATTTCACTTTAAACTTAATAAATTTTTAATTTATATATATATGTCTATAATTATTTAGTCATCAGATTTAGTTACAGGCATGAGGATATGTTGAAACCTACCCCAGGCAATTTTAATTATAGATATAGTTACAATACTTAAGCAAGTTGAATCTAGTATAGAAAGACCTTCAACCTCTTAAAACATAAATCAATTAATCTAAAAGTCACTGACATTCATTGTTCATAATTATAATTGTAATGCAATTAATGATATTGTAGTGGAAGTCGATAAGGAGTAACATTGATTAAGTTATAACATGTCATTCTAATAAAATATTAATAAATAAATATAAATTTTAAGTAGAAAATTATATTGTATTTTAAAATTTTCAAAAAATTTATAGCATAAATGTGATTTATGAACTTGTCATTTTATATATTTTTATGCATATAAATTGTAAATTTATTTGTCAGAAAAATTAAATTTTAGTACATTTTTGATTAAAATAACATAATAAATTGATATTTAAGAGCTTTAATATTAAATTTTTTCCTCCAAAGCATTTGAATGTAGAGAATATTCCAAATTTATAAACTAAAATTACCTTTATATTACATAATTATTGTATTATGATATACATATATATATATATAAATGATATTATTTATTGATAACTTTATATATTTTGAATCAACTTGATTTAAGCATAAGTGATTTAACATAATAAACATACTATAATAAATTATCATTATCATTGTGAGTTGCTATGAAATGAATTGTTATAATTAATGATGTGTTAGAAATTAATTACTGCCAGAAGTTATACAACTCTATTAATATGGTTGTTTAAATCATCATCTGTACTGTTCGGTTATGTTCAATTCCATTTTACAACAAAATTTAAATTTTTATAACTAAAATTATATAAGAGATATTAAAAAAATTATCTGAATAGATGAATAAAGTTCATTAAAGTTTCATAAAATATTTTTATTTTTTTTTTAAATCAACTTTAATCTGTTTATTTATATTTTACATACTCTTTTGTTTGTTTAATTGTTTTTATTAATAATTAATATAATATTTGTTTGTTATATTTAAAAAGGTAGTCTTGTTTACAGTATTAAAATCCAATTTACTTTAAGATTTCCATTAAATTACCTTGATGAAATTATAAAAAAATATATAAAAAAAGAAATGTTACATATAGTTTAAATGATTTTACATTTTATCAAATTTATAGTAATAAAATATTTATATTGTAGTTGTAGTAGTGCTTTAAAGCTTTAAAGAGAGATCTGATAAATGCATTTTTCATAAGAAAAACCTGTATACTTTCTTCAGGTTTTTGAGTGTGGATGTGAAGAGGAAAACATTACTTTATTTTTTTTAATTGTTAAAATTGTCAAAATCAAATATTAAAAGTAAGAGTGTATGTAATCTTTGGCAATACTTTTGCTATTGCTTCATTAATTACTTATCATCTTCCAGTATTTTCTATATAAATATATAAAATATCACCTGTGTTTGTTTATTTTTTTTTATCAATTATCAATCTGGAAGCCCTGTTACCAGGTTACAATTATTAAAAAGAAAATATACATTTTACAAATAGAAAATCATAGGTCACTTGATGAAATTTTATTCTTTAATCCCTGGCAATTCCAGTTTATCACTGCTAACATTTTTGATTATTCATGGAATTTATTGTAGGATCGATTCTTTGCAATTTATCGGAATTGATAAAAAATTTTCCACGTTTACTAATTGTTTTGTTCCTATACGGTATGTTATCTTATCTTATCCTAATACCAAAATATCATTACGACGTTTAACCTGACGATTTTGCTTTTTAATTTGATGTAGAAGGAAGAAGATTATTTCGTCTTGTACGAGAACCTTTTGTGAGATCAGCTGAAATTTGCATACATTTTGCCATTCACCGAGTAATTTTTCTTGTTTTCGTTTGATGAAAGAAGTGAAAAAAAGATTGTGAATTTGATTATTCTTTAACGATAATTCTATAACAGAGTTTTTTCTATTAGTTAATTGAGTTATGTCTAGGATATCTTCTAAAAGTACTAAATCTAGATTCAAAGTGTATTTTATAAAATTCCATATATCTTGTTTGGAAATATTTTTCGAACTAGAATATTTATATAAAATTACGACTCAATTCAAGCTCCGAATGAGACGATTGGGACCTTAACAGAGCTAAAGAGCATACTCATAGGAACAAAAAAGTCAAAGGAACGACCTTCCGAGAGATACAACCCCAAAAATCACTCTATACGACATATTCCAATGCTTTTTCTCCTATCTCCAAACCCTCATCTTTATTTTTATATCAATTTCTGATGTTTTAAATCATTTCTATTTATTTAAATACTCTTTCATTTTTAATGAATTACTTTACTTTAATTTGCAATTTATCAAAAATTTCATCTCTTACATAACATTTTCTTCATTAATTTTAAATACTTCTAACATATTTAATTTTTTATTTAATTAAAATTACAAACTTGAAATAAATAAAATATTCAATAAGAAAGTTAATAAAATATAGAAATGTAAATAAAAGTCTTTATATATAAGATTAAATTAGAATTTAATAAAATAAAATACATTAATAATATGAAAAATTTATTTTAACTAAAAAGGTTTTCATCATTTAAAATCAATATTAAAAGATTCAATTTATATAATTAGTTTCTTTTTAAAATTTAGCTTTTATTTTCTTATAAATTATTTATTTCTTCTACAAAATTAAAGAAAATCTCATTCTTCATTTATTAATACAGAATAAATAAATAAAATAATTTATAAAATAATTTGAAATAAAGTATTTAAAATAAATACTTTAAATAAATAAATTATAAACTTTTAAATTAAATTAAGTATTTTTATTTAAAAATCTTAAAATCCTCGTAATTATAATTATATATTGTTCTGTTAATTATAATTATCTTTTCTGTGGTAAATGACATTTTCTAAACTATTATTAATTTAACTATGTAATTGTAAATAAAACCATCAGATTAAGAATAATTTACTGATTAATTCATTGTCATTAATTAATAAAAGCCTCATTATTAATTTATTAATACTCAGTGGATAAATAAACAATTTATAATTTGAAATTTAATTAATTTAATTTTTAATATAGATTATAACATAAATCTCAAATTTAAAGAAAGAAAAAAATTTATCTATCCAGTTTTTTAATTCTAAAAAACTTAAAATTCTTATAATTATACTTATATACAGATCTGTTAATTAACATTATCTTTTATGGAATTGAAGACAATTTCTAAATTAGTATACATTTTCAATTGTAAAAAATGTTATGTATTAATTAATAAGTAAATTATTCTTATTTTAAGGATAATTTACTCATTAATTCATTGCCATCAATCAAAGAAAATTTGTTATTAATTTATTAATTCAGTAACTAACCAAACAATCTACAAAGTAATTTTAAATATAATATATGGAAATAATTAAATTATACAAAAAATTTCATTAAAAACAATGTGCTTAATTTAAAGAAAAATAAATATATTTTTTAAATTTTAATTTTAAAAATATTTAAGATTGTAATTGCAATTATAATTATATACAGATCTATTAATTATTATCTTGTATAATAATAGAAGCTATTTTCCTAAGAGTATTATAAGTTGTGCAATTGTAAAAGAATGCAATTATCAGATTAAATATAATTTGCTGGTTAATTTGTTGCTAGAAATTGATGACATTTTAATTAATCCAGTGACATGTGTATGAGTTTTAATCAAAAATTTACTACATAAATTTTTATGTAGTAATAAAATTTAATCCAGTGGAATTTATTCTTTCAGATAAATAAACATAAAATATTTTAATAGTTAAAATGTTTTTTTTTATATATACTTTTTTTTAAAATAATAATATTTATTTCTATAAAAAGAAAATCAAAGGCTATTCTTATGCTATTAAAAAAATATTTTTATTTTTAGTTGTTGAAATTATTTCTTAAGGTAGAAAATCAAATTTATGATATATTTTTATAGTTATTATTTAGGGCATAGTAAAAAAGAGAGAACAAGTATCAATAAAGCTACAGAATTTATTAACTAAACTATAAAAAAACACATAAAAAGTGATGAAGAAAATGCTACTATGTAACCAATGTTATGTAAACTTTCTGATGTTTCAATTTTATCATCAATCATTGATTACATATGATTTATTATGGTTAAATTCACCAATAAGTTAAAGAAATTTATTTAAATATTCCAAAAAGTATTGATAATTAAGAAATATTTATCTAATTTCAGTAATTAAACAGTAAAGGTATAAGTAATCATTACTCACTAATTTAAGTTTCAGATTACCAAAGTAATTCAGATAAGATATTGTTTATATTTTAAATATATTTAATAATAATAATAATAATAATAATAATAATAATTAGAAAGAATATTATAAATTCAAGTTTAAGATTAATGTAGAATTTTTAACAATAAAAGTAGTTAACAGTTCCAGCTCCTTAACCTGTATCCAAATTTTTTAGATTGAGTGATGCCAGAATTTTGTGAAAAGATTTATAACTAAAATTTTGACAACAGAAGAATTTCAATTGTAGAAATATTAAATAAAATAAAATTTTAAAAGATATTTATTATGCAAGAATAATCAATTAATTCTTGTTGTAAGTATTCATTTAATTCTCTGTCATAAACAGGAATATTCCTTACCTGTTCTGGACAGAATGAATTATTGTGGTCCTTTAGTTATTTTAGAAATAATTAAAGATTAATTTTATAAAAGATTAAACTATTATTGATCTTTTTATTATTATAAAATTTATACATTTAATAATTGCTGTTAAATACATGATCATTGTTTTACCATTTCTTTAAATAAATAATATAATAATTTAAATAATTTAATTATAATAATGCATCTCATCCTTTGATTAGGTTTAAAAATACGAAAATGTAGGAGTTTGAAGATAAACTTATAATTTATTATAAGTAAAATAAACAATTTCTCATTGTATATATGACAAAGTTGTGATAGAGAATGTACTTTTTTAGTAAAATAAACGCATTTATATAATGTATTGTATAAATAAATTATTTTAATGTGATCTAACTCCAGAAAAAGATAGAGTTTTTTAACATTTTCAATTTTAAAAATTAGGCAATAGTCTAGATTAATACTTGGCTGTGTTATTTGATAAATTTAATTATAATTTTAAATTTAGCACCAGAAAAAACTTTTATAAATCTTCTAGACTTAAAAAATATATATAAATTTTATAACTAACATTTTCTTTGCATAGAATATCTCAACAAAAAAAATTGTTTAGTAAAAATATTATCATCATTTTAAACAGTAAACAATTTTAAATCCAAAAGAAGAATGAAAAAATATCAATTCATTTTTTAAATGATTCTTTTTAATTAAAAGTTAATTAATTTTTTCTTATAAATATTTACATCAATATAAAGTAATATTTACTCAGTAAATGCAAACTACTAATGAAATATTTAACAAGCTTGGTGTTTTTATTGTGATTATATTAAATTAAAATTTTTTATTAATAATATGTATACATGAAATGTATTTACTTTTTAAAGATTTAAAAATGTTTTTAATCTCATTAATAGTATATATAAGAAACTTTTTGCTGTTCTTATATATTAAAAAAAACTTTATAAAACTTATTGAATTTAATTTCGAAATAAATATAATTGATTAAAGTTGTAATGTATAGAATATGTTAAAATGTTAAGTTATATTGCAATTTAAAGATGGCAACAAGTCTCCAACATCACGGTGTATAAATCAATAACAGGATCTATGAAACTTGGATCGATTCTAAAATAGAAATAGTGGAGATGCAGATTTAATAACAATCAATACTGAAGTGATAACTTTTGTGCATTTCAATTTTATGGCTTAAAATTTACTGCACTGTCACTTAACAAAATACTTTTTTTCCCCCTCCCTTTTCACATGACATTTTATTTTTATTTTGTTATTTTTAAAGATTAAAAATATTCAATTCTGTGTAAAGAAAACAAAGAAACAGAAAAGAATTTTGAAGAAAACGAATTTTTCTTTTTTTTCTTTTTTTTTTAAGATAATAATTTTAAAAATTAAAAAATAAAAATAATTATTTTCCAATGAAAATTTCTTGAAGTTTTGACAAAAAGTGCACGGTATAAATCACGAAAATAAAGAAGAAAATATTAATTCTTTCGAGTTTATTCAAAGTTAACTAAAGCTATAACTTTATTTTTCTCCTCTTTCTGTTTGCAAGATTTATTAATGTAAAATCTTTATAAAATTTTATATAAAAATTAAATTTATTACTTTATTTTTTGATTAATAATTTTTTTAAATGTATAAATATTAACTTATAAAGATTTATTAATATTTATTTTATCAGATATTCGATTCTGTGTTTTTTTTATATTGAATATAAAAGAATATTCAACACAAAACATTCTAAAATAAAATTTTAATGCGTAAAATCATAACCGGAAAGAATATCGGATAAAAAGAATTGAAACAGTTTGCATATCCGCAAAATTCGTCTTGTTATTCTGGTATAAATTTGAAACTTTATCCTGCATGGAAGCTAACTGACAAGATAATCAGATCATGCAGGATAACCTGCTTTCAGGGGTGAAAAAAATCCTATATAAAACAGAAGGAAAGCTAAAATGGTTCTACATACATTATCAGACTAAATTCATTCTTTCGTCATGAATTTAAATCATGAAATATCCATAATGACTAGTAATTTTAGAACTAATTACAATATATTAATACATTAAATTATGAATTTTTCTAAAAATGATATCATTTGAATGAAAACATTTTCGTGGTTAAAATTTATTTATAATTTCATTTAATTTTATTATTAAATATTTATAAAATATACATTCTTAATACACTATAATGAATATTAATGAATTATTTTACTTTTCAAAAAATTAATATAAATTATTATTATTATTTCTAAAGCAGTTTTAGAGTATTTATTGATGAGCAAAGTTTTAAGTAATTTATCAATTTTCATTTTAATTGTATAATATTAAATTATCATTTCGTGCGTTACAAAATAATGATTGTATTTGTTATTATTATGGATTTGATAATAAATTTAAATGATAATGATGATTATTGTAAGCACAAAAAATAATAATAGTGGAAAAAAAATGCAATTGCTTGTATAATGGGAAGATAATTAAAATATAATATATTATTTAATTTAAGCATTAAATTAACTTTTTTTTATTAGATACTTTCAAGACAACAATCTTCATTTGATGACAATAAGGAACCTTTCTCAAGTTCCTTATGAAATATGACTTATTGACATATTATTATTATGAAATTTTTCATTATTCATGCCAAATTAACACATTATTAGAATAATTAAAAATTAAATAATATTTTAATAAGCATTATAATTCCAGAAATATGAATTATAGGATTAATTTAACTGTTTGGAACAGAACAAATTATATTATTATTTTTTCTTTGTTAAAATATTAAACATCATAATGAAAAATATGGATAAATTAACAAGTGTAATAAAAAAGTTATAGATAATATAATTTTATTTTTTCGTGTAATAACCGTTCATACAGGTTGTAGAGTTATTTTTATGGCACAAGAATTATTCAGATTTTTAATGAATATATTAATATATATGTATATTTTTTTTCTTATCTGCCTTTAATTAAAGGGCGAAAAAATGAAAAGAATTTTCTTAATGAAATACCCAGAGGAAAAAAAATGAGTAAATGTAATTACAAATATATAAAAAACATTCTTTCTAGATTGCAATATCATGACTTCTGCAGAAATCAAATGAATAGAAATAAAAGTGAACAAATGATTACACCATAAAGCAAAAGGTAGTTATGAAAGAACAAAAAAAAATCGAAAATACATAAGGTGAGAGTGTGAAGAGAAAGAAGAGGAAGGGAGAGAGAGGGAGAGAGTGAAGAGAATTTTTCAAAAGAGTTGGAAAAATCAAAGAAATGTAGTGTAGCGAAAGAAAAGTTTCTTCAAGAAAAAGCATTTGTCAAGATAATGCAGACAAAGCATCGAATGGAAGGAAAGCCTTCTCTATGGAGATTTCGGTGGCACCGAAGAGAAACATTGAACGAATCTGACGATGATTCTGCAGAATAGACTGTCTAAATAATACAGAACAAGAAATGTGAAAAAGGCAACGCTTCCCTAATCTTCCAAGTTATGGCTCTGGTTCCAGTAGGGAATTTACCCTATATATTATACAGAAAGGGAAATTACACCTTCAGGAGCGAATTTTTATTAAAGTTATCGCTGCGTTAAATGATATGGGCATATTCATATATTAAATAATAAATTTTTCCAACTTTTCATTTTTGACGTCTAATATAAATTTTTCTTTTTTAGTTGTATTTTTTATTTTTAAAATTGTAAAAGAAAAATATTAAATTGTATTTTGAATTATATTAACTACTATAAAAATTTTAATTATTCTTATTATATTGTAGTTATTTTCCAAATATCGACAGATCATTCGATCCATTTAACGTTAAGAAAATAAATTGAATAATAATGGAATTATAATGCACTTCGAGAGCATCAAAAATATTTAATATACCATCATAATATACTTAAGATTAAAGATGATAATAATTCTGTAACTAAATTTTAATGCTTTAATTACAGCAACAGCATAAAATTTATAAAATTTGAGTAACGTGTAACGGGAGAACATTCTTTATTGTTAATGTTAATCTATAAAATTCAAAATAGAGCAACTATATATTTACAATGCTCAGTTTTCTAACAAATTAGTTAAAAAATGGAGTATCTATTCATAAAAATTCCTGAGAGCACCAGGAATTCTCATGGATTTATGTGTAGATTTATTAGCTTATAAAAAAGCTTGTTTTTCAGCTCTTCGACTTCAATATCTAGTGTTTTATAAGCTCATACTCGAACAAATTAAAACACAATTAAAACGGTAATCAGATTTATGGGAAAGCTTTTTAGGTGCATTATTATTATTATTAACATAATTTATCATCATAAATCTTCTCTTGGATGATGGATATAAAGGTTTGCTTTATATTCATAACCTTACATCCATTAATTCTCAGCTCTTTACTAAGTTTTTATATTAATTTTATTTAGACATTTATAAGTTAACGATGCTACTTTGTTTTACATTTCGAATTTTTTAAATTATACATTTCTATTACAATTAACTTATAGAAATATAACTATATATTTATTAATAAAATTTTTAAGTATTAGAAATTCTACAAAATTAATTAACAAAGCTAAAAGTATTTCCTATTTGATTAATAAAATTTAATTCTCAACAGGATATTCATATATACAAGATTTACATTTGAAATTTTTATTAGTAAAGTTTTAAAATTTATAGAAGCTTAGTAAAGTTTGATTTAATGGAATTAAAATTTATGGTATTCGCGTTTATCTTCGTTACCAAATTCTTATTTAGATTTATGAAACGTACTCAACAATTATTTGTAATTATCAACTTCTTTACATAAGTAGCTTTAAGTAATAGAAGTTTGCTTGTCTAAATCTATTTACAGGAGAAGAAAAGGATTTGCATAGATCTAAACAAACGAGTCATTTCCAAGACTATTCATTGATCCGTAAGGAAAACTAAGCTAATAGAGCTTCAGAACAGTAAGATTCTAATGAGAATTCCGTACTTCGTTAATTATAGTTTACAATATCTAAACACAGCTTTCATGTCAAAATTACATTTTCTCCAGAAAGTTATAACGATCGTTTGAAGTCACAAAATTTCAACTTTTAAAATATATATAATATAGTTGTAAAGGTGTGTTTAAATAACATTTTTAATATATAAAACTTTACACCTTTAGCAAATAATTTTTCTTTTAAAAATGTTTTGTAATTGTTTATTTTGTAAAATACTTTTAGAAATTTTAGAAAAAATTTTGAAATTTCGCTAGTTTTAAAAGTTTGTTTACGAATTTTACTTGTTTAAAATTTTAATACTTAATGATGAAAATATAAATAAAACTTATTTAAACTTTTTTTAATAAATAAAATTTGTTGAGTTTGTGTCTATTGATTTTTAAATTTTTTTTTCCTGTTCTTAATATTTAATTTTATAAATTAAAAGAAATGTAAATTTAGCGTTGTTTAATGTTGTCTTTTTCATTCTTTAAATTAGTAAATTTAAAAAAAAAATTGTAAAAATTAAATATTTAAATTATATATATTATTTTTTTTGAAAAAATAGTTTTTCAAATTGTTATAAATTATACAATATTTGCATTTTTAACTCGTTATTAAATATAAATTAATTACATTTTTCGTGTTTTAAAAATCACAAAAATTAATTTTTATATATTTATAATTTATATTTAATTCTTTACCCTAAGTCAATGAAAGAATCGAATTGAATATTTTTTAATGCTTAAAATTATAAAATATGAATTATTAAATTAAATAAGTTTAAAATTAAAATATTTTAATTATTTATATTCGATAATAAATAATTAAAAATTGAAAAGTTTTATTTATTTTTTAATCATTTATTATGTAAAAAATTAAAGTTTTAATTTAAAATTTTTACTTAATTATAAATATTTTTAGATAAATCAATTAAAATATTAATTTAATTACTAATATATATATATAGAATTACAAAAATATAAAAAAGATAATCCAAAATAAACTGTAGAGGATGATAAATTGGTCTCATGACACAGATACTGTTAATGATGTTATTTTCCAAACAGAATATCATGAATATTAACATTAATTTACTGCTTCTGTTGTGAAAACTGATAAGATAATAGTAATAAGCAAAAAAATATATAAATGTTTGCTTATTCTCCTGATAAATTACACAATGTTTCATATCAGCAGCCATCAGCAGTTTAGCCACCTATAAACTTAATTACAATCATGACTCATAAGATTGCTAATTAAACTAAACATTTTAATTGCACAAATTATCACTAAATTGGGTGTTTAAAGTATTATTATAAAGCTCTTACTCTACTAATAGTTCCCAGAGTGGTAAAATATAAAAAAAATAGTTAATTTATTTATAAAGTAGTAAATTTATATGATAAGTTTGTGTTAAATGACTTTATTTAAAAGTAAAGAACAAGAAACAAAGAAGTAACAAACAGCTTTATTGCTAAAACTCAATAATTTCCATAAAGTTTGATTTTAATTCGGTATTTTTATAAATATATATATATGTGTGTGTGTGTGTATGTTTATGTTTATTTACAATGTTTATAAATATAAATTATCCATATAAACAAAAACTTATATTAAAATTTGCTTTTTAAATTATTATTTTAAAGAAATTTATTATTATTACTATTATAATTACTACTTCGTGGAAACTAAAAGATGAAAAAACATTTACACTGTATTTTTATAAAAATAATACAAATTAGTACAAGTTTTATAAAAATTGACTTTTTTTAATATATATATAAATGAAAAGAACAGTCTTGTTGTAAACCAGCAATTTTTCTATGTCTTTTTATTAATGAAGTGCTAAATATTCTGTATATAATGTTAAGGAGATCATCAAAAAACTACAAAAAATTTTCATGTCAGACAAGTTGAATGCATTGTAAGTGAACAATAACAGTTCTCAATAAATTCCTTTTTTTTTCTTTGTCAAGTTGAGTTAAATAATTTATTTTTTTTAAATATTTTTCTTCATTCTTTCTTTAACTTCTTATTAAAATTTCCATTTTTAATTCTAAAAAAAATGCAAAAAAAATTTTTTTATTTTTACAAAGTTAAATGTTACTTTTTATATAGTAAAAAAATGTGGACTATATTACTTTTGGTATTCTTTATCATTTAATTAATTAATTAATGATGATATATAAGTTAAAGATTAATATCTAATCAATTAATTAGTGATAATATAAAGTAAATTAATACTACATTAAAATTTAATCTATAAAATTCAATAACTGATATCAAAGTGAAGTAATTAGCAAAAATTATAGATAATTATCAGCTAAGATAAGAACTAATAAATTAAATTTATCTTTTAATTGATTTTCATTAAAATATTTTTAAGAATTAGTTTAAGATATTAACTTACTTGGCACTTATTTGCTTCCATAGGAAGACGTAGATAATATATACTACAAAACATTTTTTTGACTATAGAGTCATCAAATATTTATTCTCCATGTTGTGCCAACATGTTGCCTTACAGTTGCTAATATGCAATATTTTGATAAAATGAGGCAATTTATGCATTGCCACAAAGGTCATAGAGGTGTGGTTGCTGTGGGATTAAGTAAACTATCTGATCTTTTCTATAAAAAGTAAAATAATAAAATGAATTTATTTTAAAAATATAAATTAAATATAAAAAAGTAAAAATTTTTTAAAATATTTTTTTGTTATAGAAAATAGTAAAAAAAACTATATAAAATGATTAAATTAAATTTATTTATAATAATTTTTTTCTTCAATTTCTAATGTTGTGTTTAATTTCTATTATATTATTTTTCTTTTATTAAAATAATTTTTATAAAAATTGATTATATTTAATTCACGAATCAATCAATTTTATACAGTTTCTTTTTTCCCTATAAATTTTGTAATGTAACAATGAAATATTTATTTTTATTCTTAAAAAAATATGAAAATAAAAAGTAAAATAAAATAAAATGCAAATATTTATAAGACATAAATTTTTGATAAATTGAATTTTATCAAAATTTGGCAAAATGTTCAAAGTTTTATTTTTTATTTTGATTTATATATATATATATATATATATATATATAGTTTTGCAATAGAATTTCAAAGAATAGAACTGAATGTGACTTATGAAAAATGTTTATATATTTTTCATTTCATGGTATAGAATGCAAAAAGAAAAAAAATTGTATAACAATAAATATATAGTAAACTTATAATATATAATTTTAGCCTCTTTTACAAAATAAAAATCAATATAAATAAAGAAAGAAATAAAAATTATATTAATATTTAATTTAAAAATTTTTTTATTTGTTTAAGTGACTAAAACAAGAACAAATGAGATCAAATTTTGGTGAGCTTCAATTTAAAAAAAAAGGTATTATATTGTTAATTGAAAGAATAAAAATAAAATAATTTTTTTTTATTGGTATAAATGTTATTATCCAGTTGTGAAAATCTTTTTTATAGGTACATTTTTTGAAGGATAATAAAAAAAATTCAAAGGTTATATTGAATAGAAGAAATATTCATAGCTTATATCGGTTCTCAATAAGAAAATTCACTAAATGGTTACCAATAATACATGGTTTACAAAGTGGATTCGGCGATACTTTCGCCTGAAAGGATATCTAGGAAGAATGCTTTCAACTGGAACAAAATTCAATGTTGCGAAATAGAAAGACTAGTAAAAAAAAATAAAATAAAAAGTAAAAAAAATAGTAGAGCCTCAATATAAGAAATTTTTATACTGGTGTGTGTGCATGATGTGGAGGACTCTATCAGGCAAACTTTTAATATTGATCTGACCTATTTTAGTAATATTACTCTATAAAAATAAAAGAAAAACGGAATATAGATAATGTAATTAATAAGTAAAAAAAATTTAAATAAAAATTTACATACCCATTGTTTTCTTTTTAAATTATTAACTAATGGACTTTCGCACGTTACTTCGATGGTGTCATCTTCACTTCCCAACGAAGTGGGTGAAGTAATGGTAGATTGTTTACTGAAGTCTATCGACGCGTATTCTGAAGGAGAAAACTTGCTAATGACTTCTGATTGAGGAACATTAGTTAAGGATAATTCCGCATAGATGATATCGTCGTTATTCTAGAAGATAAAAATTGATAAATGTTGAGATATATACTGTAATAATATATATATATATATATATATTATTTAAATTTTGATATCGTATCATTAGTTAATGCTGTTTAAAGTTACTCTATATTTTTCTCTTCTGACGTTTGACATTTTTATGTCCGAGCTTAATCCTGTTCCTAGGGAGGAAAATATTGTTTCTAGAGGTTTTTGCCTTTCTAATCCTTCCGATCTTCCACTTATTGTAGAAATATCTTTAAAAAAAATTTATTTATATAAACAAGATTAGATCGTTTTGCATATTTTATAACGTAAAATCTTTCATTTGAATACATTTTGAAAGTAAATATATTTGAATAATATAATATTTTATAATCGTGTTTATCACTTTTTTACACGCATTTTATGTCAAATTCGCTTTGCATATATTATTATTAAAAATAATACTTTATGAAATTTAAGTTCAAGCATTTTTTTTTACTTTATTAAGAGTTTACTTGAATTTTATATTATGTAAACACTCATTTTATATAAAAGAATAACTGAAATTTTAATATCTTTATAATTTCATTTTTTAAAATAAAATTATTATTATAAATTTTTTTTATTATATTTAACAACAAGTTTTAATTAGTTGCAATAAGTAACTTTACAACAAAAGACTTTAATGCATTTCACTCTAAACAGATAATTTTTAGAGATTAAAATAATCTCCTGTTATAAAAAATTTATTTTATGAAGAAAAATCGATTTGAAGTACTTTCTTAAATATATTTTTAATGATTTTATAATGAGATAATTATTAAAATTAAAAACAAAAAGTAGATTTTAATTTTTTTTAAATATATATATATTTTTTTACTTACATTGAGATTCATTATTTGGGGGGATAATATCGGGTCCCTTAACTGTTCTTTCTATAAATTCGTCTGTGTCTTTTTTAAGTGGGGTATTACAACTATAAAAATAAAAATTATGTTATTTAAAGTGAAATTTCTTTTTTAAAGATATAAATTTTTCCTTACAATATATATATATATATTTAAATTAAATTAATATATATATATATATATTTAAATTAAATTAAACGAATTGTACCTACCCATTTCCATTTTCTTGATTGTTAGATTCTGTATATAAAAATTGAATGTTTTATTTATAAATTAAATATATTATATAAACAAATTGAATTAAAGAAATGTATTTTTTTAAAGTGGAAAATCTTTCATTATATAATTTTTTTCTCTAAATATATACATATATATAACAATGATTTAAAGAACTTAAAATGTAATTTTTAAAGATGCTTTTAAAGAATATATTGAAAGGTCATATTTATTTAATAATAAAAACAAAGTTAAGCGTTACTTTGTAATGTAAATGTCATAGTAAATATATATTCAACATACGCTTTTAACATCTTAAAATTTCTTTCTGAAAATATTAAAATATGAATTCAATGTTTTATAGTATTATAACTTCTACACAGACCAAGGGAGGAAAAAAAATCACATTTTAGAGAGACGGCAGAGAATTCGAAATTGGTAGCAAACAAAAGGATGCTTCAGCTGTGTTTGTCCTCTTTCCCAGGTGGTGATATTGATGCCAAGCAATTCAGGAAAAGGCTTTCTTGATTCCGTTTTAAGTAAATACAGAACCAGTAGAGAAATCCAAGTATAGTTGGATATATGCTGTCAAAGGACTTGCATTCTGATTTGTTGGTTTGTACTAAATCCTATTTTCAGAGTTAAGGCGAGAGAAACGAAAGTACCGCATTTATCTCCTGTTACCAACTTTCTTGTAAATCTCTAAAGAAACAATTGTTCGAAAGAGTGACTTAAAGTCATTCAGACTATTTTGGATCAGAAGCTACAGATTTCTTGATCTAAAACGTCCGAAAACAAAGAAAAAAAATGGATTTGATTTATATATTATTCTTTTCTTTATTCTTTCTCGCAAATAAACAGCACATATTGTTGTAACGGATTCAGAATAATCTCTTATAGTTAAAAGTTTACCAAGAGGATTATGGCATTAGTATTTATAAATAAAATAATAACAAAAAAACATTTGTTTTCCCTGGGATAAGATCAAATCCTGTAGAAATTTTGCTCTAAATAAATATATCCATCAACGGAAAGACACGAAAAAATAGTTTTATATAATAAAAAAATAAAAATTATGTGAAAGAATTTTTATAAATGGATTTTTTTCTGCTTAAAAATACATTAAATCTACTTAAATATGATATGATAAACATTATTTTAATAATATTTTATTGAATAAAAGATATAATAAGAAAGAGATAAACTTCTATCATAAAAGTAGCTGAAAATATAACATTTCATTTATTTTTCTTATTAGAATCTTACAAATAAAATAATCTTCTTTTATAACCATACTAGAAATTGATACGAGTTGGTAAGAAGTCTTGTTAGCTCGTTAGAAGCAAACCGACAAGACTTTTATATACAAGCATGAAATAGTGAATTGATCTCTGAATAAATAAAAACTAGCGAAATAAATCATTTATTGGATTTACTCGGATACATTACCTGGATCGGAATCCTTTCCTTGAACTTTCATCACAACTACTACAGCTATAGCAACCAATACTAGAGCACCAACAACTCCAATTAACAATCCCAATATCGGACTAACAGTAGGATGTTCTCTATCGGCTAGAAGAAATAAAGAAGTAGAATAAAGTGAAAATTATATATTATCGATAATAATTCGTATCCAATATCCTAGAAATAAATAAAAATATTTATTTTTCTACTCTTCAATTTAGTAATGCGATACAGGCGTGTTAATATTAAGTTAGAGCAGTAATAATGGAATCAAATTTTTGTCACCTGTTCTTCTTTCTGCCGGATGTAATGTACTAGTCATCAATGCTACCGAATTGCTTCTACCCTTGGCATTATTGGAATAAACCATCAAAAGAAATGCTGTACCCGATGGTAAATTCGATACATCGAAAAGTGGGACGTCTGCAGATGTTAAATTAGTCAGAAGATGTTTGTCAGCCGAAGTATATACTTCTAAGTAAAACTGTTGTTTAAGTCCTCCATCGTATCCTGGTTCGCAAATAATCGTGAAAGAAGTGGTTGTTTGATTGGTTATTCGACAACTCTTCACTAGCTCTGGAGGACCTGAAAAGATATCAAATTGGAATTATGTCTTTGGTGGAAAAGCTTTTCTAGCAATTTTCTCTCCTTCGATTGCCTTTAGCTACGGTTATGCAGTTTATTATTGTGATTTTTATGACGTGTAATTTTTTTAAAACATTGGAAAATAGATTTCTCTTCGTAGAAAAATATTTTTATTTTTTGTTTCTTGTTTTCCCGACTTTACAGCAATGTAAAAAAAGAAAAAACTACCAAATTTTCAAATGCCATAAAATAAAAATGTGTAAAATGCATTTTACTAACATCTTAAAGTATGTAAATTTTGCGATGTAAACATTATAATATCGTTAAAAGTTTTAAAACTATTTATTACGCGCCATTAGGATGTATATTAGAAGAAAAATAAATTCATTCGTGTGTTATGATTTGATTATATTAAGTTTTAAAGATGAATATTTAACTATTCCGTTCAAATACTCAGACTAAATCGACTTAAACTGTCGAACTCTACACATGCCAAACTAAAATTCCCTAGCGAATTTAAATTGCTTTAGTAGACTACCGCAATGGTGGCCATTTTAGAAGAATCAAACCCAAATTTTTGCTGGATAAGAAAGATGAACGACTGTATTTTATTGAATATTGCATTTTTTTATATTTATTTCTATTTGAAATAGTACACTTGCTTTTATTTTTAAACTCATTGTAAAACAGTAAAATATTGATGTAAAGTTCATGTTTTCTGTATAAAAGTTGAACTTCATTAATAAAATTTTAACATGAATATAGTATTACAAGTTTCGATATAACGAATACATTTATTACGGTGATATAAAATTTAAATATAAAAAATTCAAAATTTTATTTTAATTTTAAAAACATTTTTAAATATATAAATACAGTCAAGCCTATAATAACGGACACCTCTAAACGACGGACATTTCTTTATGAAGTGCATACAAAACGAGTAAAAATTATTATGACATCGTCACAATGCCGGGCTGCAATTTTAATCATATTTTTAATTTATTTAATTTAAAAATGGGCGATCTTGATATCAAATTACTAGTGTCTTGCCCCTTTACATCATACTTTTCCACACAACAACAAAGTCATGCCGGTTATCTATGTAACTCCGTTCTGGGGAAAATTTTTGAATTGAAATCACGTGACTTCCGGTCTACAATAGAAGTTAGTATATTGTTAATCGGAACCTACTGCCCCAAAATTGTCATATCTGGTCTCGATTATCATCTATCTAACACCGTTCTCCAGATTAAGGAAGGGTAGACAGGCACACAGTACGATTTTATAGATCTACACTTTTTTCATATTGCTGCTTAATAATTTCCAAACAACCTTCAATAGTAACTTTTTGTTTCCATCAGTAGCCATCGTTCAGAAGTTTCACATTAAAAATATATATATATATATATATATATATATATATATATGTATGTATATATATATATAGAAACTTTTATTTATTAAATTAAGCTATACTTTAATACAGATTTAAAATATATATATATATTATAGAATATCGTGGAATTTTTTTATATATAGATCCATAAAGTATTTTTTTTTATATATTTAAAAAAGAATTGCAAATTTTTTTTCTATTGAAAAATATTTTATTTTTTTATATAGAAACGATTTAGGAAAACCTCCAGAGAATTTATAAGCATGGAAGTGTAGTTCAAAATTTCTTATTTATAAACTTTTATCGATAAATTTTGGAATGTTTTTAACATCTAGAGAGACGATACAATTGCTTTAAAAAAATAAATACTGTCGAATGGATGCAGTGGAAAAAATCCTAGAGATTTCAAATGTGTGGAAATTCCGTTTATTCTTCTACTCTATTCTACCTGAACAAGAGTAAAGTGTAAATGTAGTTTCTCTTACATAGGAAAAGGTTGATCCACTAGAGATTGCCATACTTGATTTCTCATGCGAAAAGCACATGAACGCTTAGTTTGACACATTGACCGACCGGATTTCAATTGCATACAGACAAACAGGTATATATTTAGTATATTATTATTATTATTATTACTACTACTATTTGTTCCTGATTATAAAAATTTATACAAAAGAAGACAAAGTTAAAACAAGACTTTGATTAATATTTTATAAACTTTTACAAATAAATAATTTTAATTTTTAATCAGTGACAATAGAATTTAATGAATCGTTAATTGTGTTGTTTCGTGTGCATCTATAACACTGCTTCGACATAAAAGACGACAATTGTAGAAATAAGATAAAAGATAAAATAATAACAATAGGAAGATTCGACGTTTAAAAACTTATTTACATTAAAATAACTTTAAAAATTCTTTCTTAATTAAAATTTTAATTAATTTTATTATTATTATTTTTAATTTCGTGTGTTTTTGGTAAATATATATATATATTTTATAATACATTTTTACTAATTAATCATGCATTATTTAAGTATAAAATAATATTTTATATCACTTAAATTAATTTCTCTTACTTTATTTTAATAATTTACTTTATGATAAACATAATGTTAATTGTATTAATGTATTATCAGACAATTAAACAATACTATAGTCAACTACAAGTACACTAAACATGTCGGGCCGTAACTTTTAATCATATTTTTAATTAATTTAATTTAAAATATATGCTCTCCACCTCAAATCAGTAATGTTTTGCCCCTGTAAATCATACTTTTCCTGCTAGCAACAGAGTCGTGCCGGTCATCTCACTCCGTTCTCGAGATTAAGGAAGAACAGACAAACGGACGGACGACAGTAGGAATTTATAGGTCTACAACTTTTTCAAATTGCAGCCCAAAAATTCAAATTTGATTTATGAAAAGCGATTTAGAGGCATTAACGTATTATGTACGAATGAGCAAAGAGCATGTTGCCTTGTTTGTTTACAAAATTTATATATACTGTACATATATAAATTTTGTAAAGATAAACAAGGCAATTTGTTCTTTATATATAATTATATTTGAAAACAATGATTTAACTAAAGAAGAATAAATATAATATGATAAATATTATATAAATAAAAGGTTTTTTAAAAAAAATTCTTCTTCTTTAAGAATTATAATAATTTTGATTTTATACACATATATATTAAAGAGTAATCGATTTAAAATAATATTTTATCATATTTTATAATCAATAATATGATAAATCTGCCTACAGAATACTTAAAAAAAGATATATGCAGTTCTTCTATTAATAGATACTCCACTTTCTTATTCAATAACTTAAACATTTTAAAAAAAAAAAGTAAATATATTCTTCAAGATCTTAAAAAAATTCTAAATATATTATGCATATTTTTTCTAAATTTTAAGAAAGAAAAAGTAAATTTTTAACTATTTTTTATAAATATTATTTTAAAGTCTTCTTAAGTCTATTAACTTTTAGGAAAAATTTAACTGTAGAAAAATAAGTTTTATTTAAATGTTTGCAAAAATGTTCTTTTGATCAGAAAAAAGTATATGTATATAAATATAATTATAATTTTTAAAATGTCAACTTTTTGAATTTTATTTTATTTTTTTAATTTTTTTTAATACAAAAATTCAAAAAGGAATATAACATAGAAAATGACTTTTTTATGTCTCTGGGCAAAATAATAAACATCTGAAATGTTTCTGTTTATGATTTGTTTACAGAGTTGACAAAATTTCTTTGAAATTTCCTGTGGTAAAAAAATATAACTCTTGGGAAAATAATAATAATAAAAAAAATATGTATATAAATTTTGTATTTTAATCTTAAAAAATAAGATTCCTGGCAAACTACAAATCTTATAAAATCGTTAAAATAATGTTCTTAATCTGCATTATAATTATTCAAATTTAAAGATGGTTTTACATCATACAAATTATCATAAAAATAATTTAATTCAAATATAATTTTTTTTTCTTGAAACTATATTTATTGTCGAAGTTATATGTGTATTCTATGCATAGCTACAATCACTCTTCTACTCTTTCATAAAAATAAAGTAGAATTTTTTTGTACTTTATCTTGAAGTTACATGATACATTTCTAGATTTAATGTCAACACCTCTAGGGAAAGTTTAACAAGATGCAATGTCTCATACATGAAAGAATTGAAACAAAAATTTTTTTATGTTGTACAAACCTCAGTACAGGACATATATAACTTATATATAAAGTAATACAAAGCCAAGAAAATAAAAAAATAAAAGTTTGTTATATGTAAATTAAAGTAACTTAATTCATGTTATTAGTGAGTAATAATTTTACTGTTTTTTAATCCATTTTATTTAAATGTTAGTTGTTTTTTTTAATGTTATTCTGTGGAGAATAATTCAAAAGATGTTTCATTAAAGTGCATTAAGTCAATGATAATGCTTCTTCTCTGTTTTCTAAATTGCTCGTTGTAAAATATAAATTATACCTTAAATTATCTTTGCTGTTAATAAGCTTAATGTTGTTAGATATATCTTTTGTCATTTTTCTTGAATTATAATTGCAAAAAATTAAAAGCTTTACTTTCCTATTTTTATTTTCTACTTTTTATTATTACAATTTCTGTATTTTTTCCTCATCGCAATAATTTATATATTTTTCTTTGTATTTTCCTTACAAAAATATTTACTTTTCTTTTACAAACTGTAAAAATTCTGAAAATTAACTTTCTATTTTTGTTTTTTGAACATTTAAAAAAAACAATTTTTACCACGCGAAAATCGTTGTATTTTATAATTAATTCATTTAAAAATTTATATATTATTTTGAAACTTTTTATATTTTTTAAATAATTTTATCGTTATCTTCTGTTTTACGAATAGATGCTGCATCCTCGTTACACTAAGATGTAATCACATTGCCACTCGTGTTTCATTGATGAAATAGGGCAACCCAACACGTGAGTGCCAAGAGGGATGCCACCCAAAAGGAAGGCATTCCCATGGCCATCCTCAGGGGGCATTTTTCTATGGAAAAGTGGCTCCTATTTAGACACGTAAAACTGCACTAACTGTACAGGCGTGAAACCTCGCCCAAACTACAAGTATTTAGCAAAATACTACTGTTTTATTCATTTTTTTAATATAGAAAGTGAAAAAAGAATTTAAAAATTAGTATTTTTAATGTTTAAAAAGTAATAATATAATATGGGCATTTTTTTCTCTAAAGACGTTTCCAATAACCCTCATCCCACAGCAGTACAGGATACTTAATGTAAGAATAATACTTGTTCTAACAAAGTCTGGCCAATTTTCTTTTTAAAAAGTAGTTTACTCGACTTCCAATTATTTAAAATAAACATGATGTATATTGATTTCGTATTGAAGTCAACTTTTCCTACCTCTATTCAATGGTCTCTATCTTTCCATTTATTTTTCAATGGTTTGAAAACATGAAAGTAGTTTCTCTAAGACTCGTCATATATAGAACTTTTATATGAATGAATCTTTATTTTCTTTTCTCATTGAAATCTTTTCTTTGTAACCAGTGAAAGACAGATACAATTCAGAAATTAAATAAATAAAATTAAACAAATTAATTTCTTTAAAACATTACCTGAATTCTAATGAATTTTACAAATATTTAGATGTATTTATTAATTAATATAAAGTAGAAAACATAAGAAATTTCTTAATAAATTATATTATTACAGGAAATATTATTAAAATAAATTATAATTAAATTAAAATATTTATAAATTTTTTTGTGTATAATAATTCTTTATTCATTAATTTTGTGATAGTAATTATAATAAAAAAAATTAAAATGAGTGAGTATATTTAAATTAATATTGTAAATTTTTTATTGTTTACATTAATATTTTTTTTTCGTTTACTGTTGTACAGGAACATATAACATGCAGTTTATTTGCAATATAAACATAGTTTTTAAAAAAATAAAATTATAAAACTGCAACTTGTTTATTTAATTTTTCTGCTTTAAAATTGTGCTGAGAATTATATTAAAGGTTGACGAAAATACAAAACTCTTAAAAATAAAAAAAATCAAATAAAACATGAAAGAATTTCTTTAACTTAATATACTTTAAATATTTTATTCAATCATAACTAGATGCAGTGATTTATAGTTCAATCTCATTAAAGTTAACACCTTTCTTTTTATATATTACTTGAATTTAAGAAGATTTTATATATAAATTTATTTTACTTAAAATTATTTTTAATATAAACAAAACTTAAAAAATTAAGTGATGGTAAAATAAACAAAATATATTAAAATAAAATTTAAAATGACTTTTTTCTGACATCAAAATGAATTATTTATAGTTTAAAAATTGAAATTTTATTACTTTTATTAATATTTTATATATATATATATATAAAACAAATAATTTATTTTAACAATATTTTATTGTTTATTGCTTGAATTATAATTTAATAAATTAATATTTTTGTAGGTTCTATGTGGTTGTTTTATAGATACAAGAAATAATATGTTTTTAATATAATTATCTTATGAAAAAGAGTAAAAGTGCACTTATATAATAATGAAGATTATTTTTCAACAACTAATTAAAGAAAATTACAAGAAAGATTTCCAGTAACTTGTAATAATCAGTACAGTTAATTACTGTACTTATTGTTTTCTGGTTCAATAGACAATTCTCTCATTGCTTTTTAAATTAGACCAGTAATTTAAATCTTTAACAGAAACTTACTTTAATATTTCTTTAGTAAATTATAAAGAACAAAATAGTTTATCACAAACAATTTCCCATGCATAAAATGCTTATATCAGGTGTTTTTGCTTTTCCTAAAGAAGGAAGAAAAGCAAAAACACCTGATATAAAAGGCACTTTATTTTATTATTTAGACGTAGAAAAGATATAATTGTTGAAAAATAACATCTTTATTATATTATTATCTTTGATTATTTACACGATAAAATTTTTCCAAAGATAATTTTAGAAATTTACTTGATTTAAAAATCATAAACAAAATTTATTTCCTTCATTTATCAATTAGAATGCAAACTTTAAACTTTCCTTCCTCATCTGCAACTAATGCAAATGGCAATATTAATGTAAATCTTACAGTAAAGTATGAAAAACTAAAATGTAGTCAAAAAATAACATTAAATTTATTGCTATAAAAAATTTTAATTATGATTATTGGAAAAATGTTCTCAATAAAAGAGGATATTGTCTGCCAGAACTGATTGAAAGCATGTTCAGGAACAGTAAACAACAGAAATTTCCAAGAAAATGAGCTTTAATGTGTTTCCCTCTTACTAAGTTCCTCTATGCAGAAGTTCTTTGTTCAACATCTTTGTAATCTAATTTTTTCATAAAAGAGTTCTATTTATTTGCAGCTTAATCAGCCATTATTTACAGGATGTAATCTTTTCTTTCTTAAAATTTCAGAAAAGTAAGAGAAGAGGGGAAGGAAAAAAAAAGATTTTCATTTAGAGAGTTTCTTTATAAAAGAAGAACTTTTATAAGAAAGAAAAACTTATTAATCCGAAATTCTACATCATTAAAACTTTCTTAAAATAAATAAATCTCTATAAAAATGTGGAATAAAAATAGCTATTTTACTTTCATTTTAAAAACTTGTATTTATCCATTTAGCAAATATTTATTTTTCCATATAACATATTTATTTTAGCATAACTCTACAATTTTGTTATTTTGTTCAGAAAATTCTTAATAATTAAAATATAAAACAAATAGTAAATTTAGAAACAAACTAATTCTTCTAGCATCTGTATAAATTTTATCATTTTTTTTAATATAAAAAAAACTACATTTACAAAATTATCATATGGTATAAAGGATATTGCAAGTTCAAGTACAATTTTTGATAGACAGACAAACAAGCAGACTCTAATAAATTTTGTGAAGTATCTTCTTATCTTTACTAAGTTATATTTTTATATAAAAACAGTTAATTTATTTAAAAAAATAGATTATTTTTCCATGATAAATTTGATGAAAAATTACAGGAGGTTCCAGTGTATCAACTCAAATTTATTTATATTAAATAAAATCGATAATACAATTTTAAACTTTAAATTTTATCTTATCAAATAGATTTTTATCAACAAGAAAGTTATAGTTTATCTTTGATTTGCATTAAAATTTTTAACAGATCCTTTTAAAATTCGACTCGTGGCACGATGAAAAAATTCGTTAGAAGTTCTTTATTATTATTATTATTATTATTATTTTTTAAAATTTGTTAACGTTAAGCCGAAAATGTATATATAAAATGTTGTAAAATAAAACCATTTTACTACATAAAAAACAATATCTGACTTATCAAACTAACTTAAGTAAATACATTTAATAATTTAGTATACAGATCAAGAGTATTGGGTCATTTGGGGATGTGTGAAAGGGTAATAATTAGGACAGAACATTTAATGTAGGTTATAATTTGTAACGATTTCTTCCAGACAGACGTTATCCTCTTTACATATTATGCTATAGCGATAGTACTTTATACCGAGATGCGAGCAAGATTTGTCGTAATTACCCCTGAAAATTGGCTTCTCTGTCGATGCTGTGTGCACGTAGAAGAAGCCGAACACTGATTTCCTTGACTCATAAATCGTGATTTTTTTTTTTTTAAATTTAAATCACGATATACTTTTCGAGAAGAATTCGAGACATTTTTTTAATCTAAGCAAACGAATTCATAATATTTTTTAAAGAAAATTTAATCGTATTTATTTTAAATTGTTATACTATACTATACATTCCTATTTGTTTATTAAGTAACATAAGTTTAAATTTTCTTATTAAGATATTCGTGAAATAAGTTTTGGATAAAGTGATGCCATGAATTCAAAAATAAATAAGAAAAATAAGATTTCTACGGTATTTTTTACGTGTAATTGATACTATATCTAGATTTCTTTGCCAAAAATCTTTAGAAAATCCTATTTAAAAATATATATTCTACAACAAAGAGAAATAGTCTTTAAAATATTTAAAATAAAGCAAGAAACTTTGTATATTTTTGACATTATACATCTTATTCTTACCACTGAAGATACAATTTATCTTTATCTTAGAATACCACTATTGTAACATATCTTTTCTACAATGACGTCTACTGGGATAATCAAGAGAATAGAAGTGAATAAAACTGAATTTTAAAGGAGAAAAAAATAGATTTATTTCAAAATTGAAATATATTTTAAATTTTTCCTATTTTAAAACATATAAACACAAAAATTTTATTTTACAAACATCTTATTATAAAAGACTTATCGAATTTTAAGTTATAGAAACTATTAAAAAAACTGTTTATACATTATGTATTGAAAAAGTCATCAATAAAATATTTAAATAAAATTTTTTTTAATATTTATAGATTATTTAAATCTTTAAATACGTTATAACTTTATTAAATTTAATATTTTCCTACAGAAGAAGAAATATTAAAATAGGTGTAACGAATAATCAGTTGTATTTTGTTAGTTATTAATGATAGAAATTAAGCTTTTAAATATATTTATAAAAAAAAATAATTTATAACTTACTGGCTGGAAGCATCCTAAATATACACGGCTCTTTCTGAACTCCAATTTCGTTTCTTGCCCAGCAGTATAAACCACCATATCCAATCATGGATTTAGGATTATACTTGACAGTACTCATAGTTCCATTAGTGGTAAATTTTCTAATTTCTACAGTCTCTGCCGTGTTATTTAATAACCACCTGAAGCTGACTTCATCTGGATCAGCTTCCACTTCACACGACACATTTACAGTTTCATCTCTACCAATTCCGTAAAGTATCTTTTGTCCTTCTTTGCAGACGGGCGCATCTACAAAAGAAAGGAAATACAAATAAAAATTATTTTATTTTATCACTTAATGACGTTTAGAAACATTTTACGGATAAATAAAACATTTTTTAAACGCCACGATAATGTAGAAAGCTAATTTTAATTAAGTTCTTAAGTGTTGACGTATGTTGATTGTTGCTTCAGAAGAAGGGGACGAAGAGAAAAATTAATATGATATGAAGCGGAAATGAAGACATTCCTAAGGAAGTAATTATGTAAAAAATGTAGCTTTTATACGTAATATTTTAGATGCTTTTTGTGTTCATTATACCGTCTGAAGTAACATTAATAATAATAATATTTTTTTTAAGTACAAGAGAAAAAGTCGGAATAGAAATAATTAAAAAGTAAACCTACGAGGAGAATAATTTGTTTTCTTTACAAAATGCAAAAATTGGACTTCTAAAAACTAGATCTGAATTTCTTTTTTTTTTTTTCCTATTTTGTCGTCTTCTTCATTTCTATTTAATTTTTTTTCCTTTTACAAGAATGACGGATCTCTCCATCTGAGGTAATGGTGAAATAATGAAGGCATATATACTGTAGATGAAAAACGAAAAGTTAAATCGCAGTCACAAACAGAACTTAAACGAATTTTTCTCTTTTATATTGAATTTGCTTAACGAAAACGAATTTTTATAAGAAAGAAAGAAACATTATTCATTTTATATCTAATTTTAAGTTACAAAAAGCTTCTCTCCTTTTTCTATTTTTTTGTTTTTTACATTGTTGAATGAATTTATTAATAAATAAAACACATATTTTACATTTATATAATATACAAATGTACAGTACGTGCTTATGTGATTTTTAAAGATATTCAAGAAGAAAAATATGCGCTAAATTGGATAAACTGTAGTGTGTATGTAATATTTTAATGGTTATTTTAATAAATTGTGAATATTTTTCATTGATAAAGTTTAAAAATTATATATAAATGCATTGATATTATTATTTTATGTGCTGGAAGTGCTTTGTAACTGTAATAAATTAATGTAAACTTCTATAATTTGTGAGAAGAAATATTTTCTATAGATATAATAATTATATAGCACACTTTCTATGAATGATGTGATGGAGTTCTGGATAACTAAGACGAGTTATTATTGTACAATTATGATTTAATTTGTTTTAAATTATTCTGTGCCTACTTGGGCCTTTTTTTAATCAAGACTTATGTAATATGGAAGGAATTCCTCCCATACTACAGGTGTAATAAGAGCCCTCTGCCTACTGGAGCCTTTTTAAATCAGGCCCCAGTAGGCATATAATACTTTAATACGAATTAATTAAAGGCAGGAAGATAACTTCACAAAAAATATGATTTAATTTGTTATATTTTGCATAAATAATGTACTTATTTTAAAGTGAATTTAAAATTATATTCAGAATCTTACAATATAAGTTAAACAGACTTTTTTTTTTTTTTTTACTGAAAACTCCCAAATTAACTGAAATATTTTACGGGTCATTAGTAAAATATAGAGTTCGCTGAATATTTTTGCTGTTATAGAAAAAAATAACCATAGCTTTTGTTATAAAAACTATAGAAACTGTCTGTTTGCCATGTTTGAAAATGACCCATTCATCAAATAGGCGAGGATACCTTAGAGGCCTATAAGAAGTGTCCGGTATATTATACTGTCGCCTGACCCGAATTTATGACACAGTAAACTTCAGTTTCATAAAATTGATCAAGGTAAAGTTGCACATAAATCAAAACTGTCAACCATTTACAGCAAATTTCTTCTTTTTTTCGTGCATGCCCTCCTGTAACTGTGTCTATCAATGTATATCTATCAATGTAAAAGAATGAATTATTGCAAAAAAGTTTTCTTATCACGTATACATTATTTACTTACACTGAACTTCCAGTTGTACATCTTTACTCTTTCCTTCACCTTCTGAATTGGATGCGATGCATCTATAATGACCGCGATGATCCTTCTTCACCTTTTGTAATACAAGTGACTGATTAATCATTATTATTCCGGGATTCGTATTGCTGAAGAGTGGTTTACCATCGAAAATCCATCCCAATTCTGTTACTCTAGGATTTGCTTTAATGTTGCACTCGAAGTAAACGTCGCTACCTTCTTTAATTTTCGATCTCAATATATTTGCTCCAAGTGCTAAATTCAATATGGGCGCATCTGGAATACACAATTATGGTCAATATTTTCGCTGTGAGATAGTTAAATTCCTTTTTTTTAAATAGAAATATTGTGGAAATGTTTTTAAAACTTGTAAATTTAATATTAAACCTTGAACATCATTAAAAAAAAGTTCTATTCCTTAAATTAATATACGGAATAGAACGTTTTTAAAATGATGTTCAAGGTTTAAGATGTGTATTTAATAAATATTTTTTACATTTCTTCTCGTGTATATTATATTTGGCAATCTTTCTTCAGCGAGAATTTGTCTTTTGTTTTAAATAAACAGGATCGAACTGTATTTTTGTGTGTGTTTTGGATTTTCGAGACACCCTTTCGTTTCGGTTAAAGTGGTAAAAAGAGAAACGACAGGGAAAACCCATTTCTTCAAATATTGTTGTTGAAATGTGACGTTTAGACACGAACTAAGTAGAAAAGTCATTTATATCAATAAAAAGTCTCGGGTGGTGTATCTGATATCGTCACGAGCTTGTCGTGAAGAAAATTCAGATAGATTAGTAGAAATTTATTATTTTGACACTATAAGACTCACAGTGTACATTGAGCAACCATCTATCAGCAATTCCACTATTTGGCAACGACGGATGGTCTGCTCTGCAAGACAAAGATTTCCCGTTGTCGTCCACAGAAGGTGTGAATGTTAGCAAACTGGTGGTGATGTTTCCATCATCCGAAACGCTCTCCTTGTACGATTCTAGCTTCTTGCCGTCTTTCCACCACGATAAATGTGCGGGAGGCCTCGAACCGGTACTTTCACAAACTAATTTTACTTCCTGTCCAGCTGATACGGGTCGATTCGATTCGATGATGTAAACTTCGAGTGGCTTCACTGTAACATATAGAACAAACGGATTATCACATATAAACATCGTCATTTTTCTTTTTCCTTTTTCATTTTCTATCTACCTTAACAGTAAAAGGTAGTGAGGAAGTCAAAAATGGCTTAAGTCCAAAAGAATTCAGGGCAAAATGCCAAGTATTCTAGAAATTCTATCAATGTGATTCTTCTTCCTCACATTTATTACACCAAAAATATCTTTAGAAGTAGAAAGGTATTAAGATTAAATTGATTATTTTTTAATATATTAATTTATAAAATTATATGGAGCGGATGAAAGTAATGATTATTTAATGATTTTCTTTATGATTAACTTACAGTTAAGATCTAGGATGACAGAACTAGTCTTTGGAACCGTTAAGTTTGTGTTGGATGCTTGACAAGAGAAAACTTCCATAAGAAAAGATCTTTGTAAATTCTTAAGAGTCAGTTCGTTCCTGACGACACCTTTGACTGTTGGTTTGTAACTGTCATCTAGTAATGTAGACCCTCTCCACCAGGTAACTGAAGGAGGTGGTGAACCTGTAACAGATGTTCCGTGTAAGTACACTAAATGGATTTGTCCGTTGTCCGTCTGTTATTGACAGATGTTACAGAATTACAAAAACTAAGTAGCTATAACGGATAATGTTGTTTGTGAGTTTTTAGAAAATATTACTTTCCTCCCCTCCTCTTATTTTTTCTAATCATAAATTACGAGAACATTACTTATAACTCAAGTAACTTAGCAATAAGTAAAGCTATAAAAGTAAAGAATGTATTTTGTTTAAAAGATTTTTACAGTGCAATTTCTAAAGGCAATTTATATTTTTACTCCCATTAAATTGTCCTATTAAATAAATAAGTAAAACTTTGATAATTTTTAAATAAATAATCGTTATTTCAACAAACTTTAATTCAATTTAAAAGAATTAAATATAATTAATGTAATTATTAATTGAATATTTAATTAAAATAAAACTTTTTTTAAAATACTTACCACCTTCAGCTTCGCATATTAATATTAAATAAAACCCTTCATCGTAAGGGCCTATGATATCTCGCATCCTCTGCCCGTGTTCATCCTTGATGATAACATCATTTGGTGGTACTAAATATTTTATAAAGTTAAAATTAACATTATTTTAATGATTTTCTAATTAAATTATGTATTAAAATTATAAAATAATCATTTATATTATTAAAAATATAATGTCTTATAACGTAAATACACGAAATAAATCATCAAAACTTGTCATTTTTTATTCTCTCACATAAAAAATATATATATATATATATATTAATTTATTTTCAGAAATTCGATTAATATGTATTAAAAATCATACTAAATAGTATATAAATTAAAATTTTTACTTAATATTGAATATAAAATTAATTTTTTTCCCTCGATTTCTTGACATTTTAATTACGGTTTTTAATTTATCATTGGTAAAAACTTTGACTTTTAACTTATCCACCAGACCATAAACAAAATTAAAACTTATAATACATTTTAAAAAATCTAATTTAAATATCGTTCACTTTATAAAATTAGAAAAAAAAATTCAATTTGAAAAATTAATAGAGTAAAAGAAGAAGAAGAAGAAGAAAAAAACAAGTTTCAGTTGCTAAGTTGCGCATTATATAGGAACTGGATAAAAATATTTATTTAAATTATGTTTTTTTTACTTTTTTTTCGTTTAATAACAAATCTTTGAAGTAGAAAATTAATAGAAAAGGATATTTAGATCGAAAGTTATTTTCGAAAAATATCAAACAGAAATTGTTTCATTAAAAGCGCGTTAACATTAAGAAGAATATTGGAAGCATAAAACAACTTTGCAAGTTTTATAACACAGAAAGATGGAGCCATTCGAGGAAAGTCTGTAAGATTTTAATAACAGTCGAGACTCTCGTTTCTTCCCACAATTTACCATAATTAATTAAGACACAAACATTAAATCGATGATAGGAAAGTTTTATTAAAATGCGAAGTACAAGATAATAAATTTTTTTTTTTCTTTCTTAAAAGTTCCGTACAACACACAACATATTGTGTTTTCGTTAAAGTATCGATCGAATAATAAATTTTACAATTATTTCTTAATTAAATATCATTTGTATATTATAATTTAATGAGGAATTTTTTACGCTGGGAGATAGCCAAACTTAGCAGTGCATTTTTTTTTAAAGGAATTTATTTATATATCTTAACTGTTTAAGAAAATATTAAAGTGATGGATATGCATATTTTCCAGATAGGAGGCAACAAAATACGATTTTTTTTAAAAAGAATATTCTTATCAGTCTCATACGATAAGCGGGGCGTACATATCCAGATGCACATTTTTAACGACTTTTTCAGAAATCTTACTGTTACATATTTACCAAGGATACCTCAAATACGAAATTCGTCGACGATTGAAGAGAAGAAACCAATATTCTAAAAGTAGTAAAAATCTACAAGAGAAAAACCATAAATTGTTGAACAACCGAAAATTTTGCTGATCCTAGATAAAAAAATAAAAAGAATAAAAGAAAAAAATTACTTCTTTTCGCATCGATGATAAGGAGAACAAGAGCTCCTTTACAAAAGCTAACATACAATTGTTTCCTTCATTTTGTATTCCATTCTATCTCTGGTGCTTAAAAAGCACTCTTGGAAAACTTTACTTAAAAACTAAAAAAAAAAAAAAAATAAAATATGACGGTTGACCCTTCTAAACCGATACCCAGTATACAAGTTTTATACTGTAAGTAAACTCTAGGTGAATTTTAACATTAAACATAAACCACAATCGACAGAGGAATACAAAATTGATGAAAAATATATGTATACGTTACCTATGACTCGAAGTCTTAGACGCCTGAGTACTGTCCTCGATCGCCTGTAATCTACCCTACACTTGTATTCACCGGCATCTTCTATTTTGACCGGGTCTAGAACCAATCTAGGAATTTTTGAAGTCACGTCGAAATGTGCCCTGGAATCCAATTCCGTACTTGGAAAATGTTTGGCATTTTGAAGTGTACTCTTTCTGGAATCTAAGGTGTAGATTGGTACTCCGAAGTCGCCTTTATACCAAAGGATGATGGAAATATCTTCTTCGACTGTACGGATACTGACGTTGCATGGTAGTACTACTTTTCCACCGAAAACGGCTTGGTATTCTGGAATGACTGAAAATACGAGAATGTTTTAGCTATTTCTTTCTATTATGTGGAACGTATGTCTTATCTGATCGATTCTGTCAACCTATCTGTTTTGATCTTATTGAAAATTTTATTGGTACTTTACCGAAAAGGAGGAAACAAACTTGGTGATTTAGTTCGAAATAATTGGAATGTCTTATTTTTCTTTTCGTTACTTTTATTTATTTATTTATGTTCATATTTTGTGAAAAATATAAGAATGATGAAGTTTATATTTCATTTAAAGAGTAAACCTTGTTACTCCTTGCAACAAGGAGTAACAAGGTTTACTAATAAGGAGTAATTACAAAAATAAGAATTTGTCTTCTTGTTTAAACTGTTTAGACAAGTCGACAAATTCCTATTTTTCTCATATGTATACAGCTCAATTAAGACGATAAATACATAAATAAACAATGATTAATCAAGTTATTTTTCTTATATCTATTAAAAGTTTTAATACTTAATCAAGAGATAAATAAGCTATTATTATGTATAATTTTCTAGAATATTTTAAAATAATATACTTAAAAAATTATTAATATATACTTTATATTCTTAAAGATGTTTAGACATTATAGAATAATAATAGAAGAATTAAAGAATTCATAAACATTTTATTTTCTTCTTTAATTTTTTTTTAATTTACTTCCTAACATATTTTTGCTTTACACAGATTTAAATTCGATATAAAAATATATTTTAAAATTATAATTAATTTTACTTCTTGTTTTTACAAATTTACGCATTAAATACACTTAATTGAATATCTTCATTTAACTTAGATTAATTTCGAAAGTTATTATTATTATTATATCTAACAGATTTAATAAATTAAAGAATTATATTTACTAAGATCTTTGAATAATTAGAAATTTGAACATTTTAAAGAGATTTTTCAGTATTTTAAATTAATCCAAATTTTAAAATTTAATTAATTTCAATAAGTTAAAACAATTCTCATGATGATATTATCGGCTTTATACTTATTCGAAGTTTTATTGTAAATAATTAAAGAAAAAAAAGTGTATATTATTTTCCTTAAATTAATCCTGTTTATAATTATAAATATTCGATCGATTTAACTTAAAATTTTATAAAATTATACGATCGAAAACTAAATTTAATTTTTGACTATTCATGCCAACTTCCTAATTCTATAATTAGAGGAAACTAAGAAAATTAATAATGCAAATTTAATTATCTTTTCCTCTAAATTATCTAAAGTTAGTTTATTTAGTTCTTGTTATTATTGTGAGCCTTTGTTTCGATTATCTAATCATTAATATTGAGCAGAATTATTCATCTAGAACATTGCATCTCAACCTTTATCACATTGGAAGAGAACATCGTTAAGAAACAATACAGTTAGAGATTACAAAGTGGATCGCGAGATACCGGTTGGTAAACCGGTATAAACTTAATTTCCTAATTTAACGAAGAGAGAGAGGGGTGGGGAGAAAAAATGAATTTATTTAAATACCTTTAAAAATACCAAAAGTTTATCTCATTATCAAAAGAGAAAATAATAATAAAAGATATCAAGTTTTAAAAAGAAGAAGAGATAAAACCATTTCTATATATAAAAAAAAAAAAAAAAAAAATGGTAGTAGGAAATTTTTCAGTCAATCGTTATCTGAGAAAGTAAATGCAAAGCAGTCTCTTCTTTGTTATGATGTTTGCCTCAGGCATCTTTACGCACCAAGAGGGACCACAGAGTTTCCAACTTCCATCATTTGTTAAGTAGAAAAGAATTTTAACAATCTCTGCCAAATATATAATCTACCAGGATAATATTTAAAAAAAGAAAAGAAAAAAAAACATACAATTCTTCCTTTTTTTAAGATAAAAGGATAATTATTTTATTACCATAATTTGTAATTTCCTTTTGTTTAACTATTATTATTAATTGGTTAAGTAAAAACGATATTTTTAAGCATTTTTCTTGTAGTCGAAATTAATGGTTTAGTAGTGCACACGTACACTGTACGTCAGAAGAATATAATATTTTTGATTAGTTGTTGTAAATGAATTAATTCCCTTGTAAATTGGGTCTTTTGCTTTCAATTACGTTTTGCTTAATGAGTTATTTGTTTGGATTTTTCCTTTAAAAGATGGCGAATACAAGGAGGTTGTTAGATAATTACAATGTCAAGAGTAATTTTCTTTTGGATGGACTCGATTATCGTTCGGTAAGAAAGAGAAGTCGGAGATTCACCAAAACAAAGAAATTGGATAAACATCAAGAAAATAAACAAAATTTCCCTTCCTAGATAGAGAAAAAGCAAACGTTTCTCGTTAATTCTTTTTCCTCTTCTTTATTTTATATATATATATTTAAAAGTCTAGAAGAAAGATGAAACTTGAAGAAAATTTAAACCGATTGCGAACTAGATTTCAGAATTTAACATGGAAATTGAATAAAGAAGATATATGCGATGATGTCAATTGACCATTTGAAATTTTTTACTAAATATAAAAAAAGGGATGTAAATTGAGTGTAAAAAAGCAAAAAAGAATTTTATTTTTGAAGAAGAAGAATCTATCAAACGTATAAATAAATTGACATATTTATTGAAAATGTGAAGAATTTCAGGGATGAAATTGTAAAATGTTCGAATATAATTTAACGAATTTAAATCTAAACGAAGTAATATAACTTATAAAAATGTAAACGAATTGAAGTAAAATATAAAAAAATAAATAATAATAATAATAATGTAAATATATTTCTAGTAAAAGAACGTGTATATATGTATATATATTTTTGGTAGAAGAATATGCAGAATTATGAAAATTTATTTCTGATAAAATTTCAAGACGAAATAATATAAAAGAGAAAATTGATATAAAAAAAATTTCCAAGTAAAATGTAAATTGATATAAAAACAATTACAAAAATTCCAAACTATTTTCGAAATATTCTTGAAGAAAAATTCTTAATCAATTCCGTACAAAAGTTCAAAACTTTAGTACAAAAATCTTATAAAAAAAATTAATACATTTTTTTTCTTATATTATTAAATATATTTTACTGAATTTCACAAAGTTTTATAAAAGATTTTCTTAAGTTTTTATAACTGTCATTAGAATTTGAATTAAATCTTTCTTCCTTTAAATGAAATCTTTCCTTATACAGACGTGAATAATCTTTACCATAGCGCTTTTATAGAATACTAATAGAATAATGAACCTTTTATTACGTTTATACAACGAATATCATGTGTAAATGCATCTTGGTCATGTGTTTATGCGTTTTCTTTGTCGGAAATGCAATTAACTTTGCTGTTATCTAATTTAATGGTGACATGTTTAATGAAAGATTAAAAAGAGTACCGAAAAGGTAATTAATTTATCATTAATTTCATTATAACTAATGTTTCGATATTAGAGAATGCAGACTGACAATCGTACTTCTCTGTTTATGACTAGAAAATACAATATAAGGAATATATAAAATTGATATATGACACGGTTTTGAATGTTGAAAAGATAAGATTCTGGAAAAGATAATATATATTTTAAAATAAACTATTTATGAGAATATCAAAATTTATGACGGTTTGTAAACATAGAAACAAAGATTTACAGTGAAAAACTAAAGTGTTTTTTTTAAATTTTCATTGTTTTTTCTCTTATATTTCTGACATTTTATAAGAAATTTTGCATTTGTCAAGCCTGAACTATGATTATTATTCACGGGTTATCTTTTGTATAACATAACTTTAATAAATGGAAACTATTTATCATTTCAATGTGCTTCATCCTTTTATATGTGGTGAATTAAGTTAATATTTTTTATGTTAAAAACTATTAAAAATAGTTTATGAAGTAATTCCGGAAACATCTAGGAGAGATTCCACTTGAATAATGAGATGATTTCGGTAATATAATAATGATAAAAGACTTACAACAGATTAAACTAACAAACTCTAGGTTGATACGATGATAACTTAGATTTTACCGTGGATTATGACTGTTAAAAATGACTGTACAGGTCAAAGGTTATTCAATACAACCAAAAATAGCAAAAGAGGAAAAAGAATTGCGGCTTGTACACCATAACTCTTATACAATTGTCTCGCCTGGATGAAAGTTTTACTCATCTTCTTATATTACTTATTAAGCTTTAAAAAAAAGGATAGAAAATTTGTTTAAATTCCTGAAGGCTTTAATAAAAAATAATAAATTAAAACTTTTGCACATTTTTTTCTTTAAATTTTGGTTAATTTCTTCAAGAAGGAATCATCTCGTTTCGTTAGAAACTCTTCATTGCAATGGAAGATCATAAACAGCAATACTTAATTAATATTATTTTCATGCTCGATGCTTTCGTAACAGTAAAACTATTTTCCCAAAGCTAAAATAAAGGAGTTCTTTTTACTTTTGAACTCGTAAAACATAAAAAAATTTCAAAGAAGAGAGAGAGTGGAGAGAAGAAGAAGAGGAAGAAGAGGAGTCAAACTTTAAGAAATAAAAAAAGAATTAATTTATAATTACTAAACTTTCTTAAAAATTTTTCGCTTATTTTTTCGAGTAACTTATTTTATTATCGTAGTAGTAAACTCAACCTTTCAGTTATAAAACGATGAACGTCGTTGTAAACTGCGAATAAAACTATCTTTCCAAACTCCCAGGGTGTAACTTTACAGCAATCAATAAAAATCACCATTTACACTTTAAGTTTAGACTTTTATGAAAAATTTATAAAGATATAATTTAATTATTGAATTTCATAAAAATATCGTTGTAATAGTACTTAAATCGTATAAAATTAATAAAGTGAAAAATCCCCTTGCGTGTATATAATTACTCAATTGCTGCAAGACACAAGTACTTAATGGTTCATAAAAATTGCTAGTTGTTTTAAATATCACCCTTGATACCACTACTGCTTGTCTGTCCTCTGATTGTTTTTTTTTCTGCCATTAAATTTGACATGTCTTAAGCATTAACAGCTTTAAAAAAATTGATAAAATGATTATAAAGTTCAATGCTTATCTTATTCAAAAATGATAAGTTTATATCGAAATAACTGACAATTTTGTAGTTCCTATACAATGTTTTTATAAAATTAATCATACTTTATGTTCCTAAAACATTTTAGAGTATGGAAAGTATACAATTTTTTATCTCGATATGCTCTTTTTGGTAAAGTAAGCAATGAGAATTCTCTTTTAAAATGTTATTTTTGAGAGATAAACTATGCTAAACTTCATCAAAAATTCTTTCATCAAGGAAAATAAACGAGGCTTAATTTCACTAAAATTCTTTTTTTAAGGTAAAATAAACATAGCTAATTAATTACAATGGAATTTTTTTCGAAGAATAAACTTCAAACTATCTGAAGAAAATCAAAGTACACTTAACATTTAACATTCAATAAGCTAATTTAATATATATATATATTTTATTAAACTTGGCATCCACTAAAGGGAAAAAAACATTTAAAAAAATGAATGCATTCACTCCGATATTTGACCGAAGTTTTTGAAGATTAAAAACGGTCTGATCGATATTTTAAAACTCGATTTTAAGATATTTTAAAACGATAAATCAAGCAAAATTTTGATAGAATCGATTAAGTCACCGCATCGATCGCCGAAGAATTAAACGTAGAATTTAAATATTTTATCATTTTTCCTATTATTTTACTAGTAGATATTTTAATTAATTTTATAATTTATCGAAATTAGGAAGCCGTTAAAAGAACGAAGCGTAACTTAGATTTAATATAATAACAAATAGTAATATTGTGGTTTCGAAAGTGAAACAGGTTGATTACTGTTTTCTCAAACCAATTAAAGTCGATCGATCGGAAAAGACATTAAGGAGGTGATAGAAAAGAATATACTTCATGTTCCACTATTGTCAATCTACTATAACGGTGTCGTTGCTCTAATCGAAGAGCGTGTACATAGTTGAGTGGTGTGTAGGATTAGGATGTTGACCATTCAGAAAAGTTGACTATTAAGCTTCGTGAATTCTCACCGAATAAGTTGTAAGAGAAGCAATAGCTTACATTTGCTCAGGAATCGCTATAAACTCCAAATTGTTGTACTAAAATTTTCTTGCTGTTTACACTCTGATGAACCGGAGAAATGGAAGGGGAGGTGGTAAGCACTTTACTCCCGTTTTCGGATCGATAGGGAAGAGATCCCTTTAATCTCTTTTGTCCCCATTTTAGGGGGTGGAGTAGACACTCCCGCAGGCACCGACAGTCAACCCATTTCATTTCTTCTGTGAAATTGTTGTCTCTGTTGGAGAAAGTTTCCGTAACTGTCTCATAAACCTTATATAACTGGACATGACTTTCTGTCCACTGATATAACTCGATCCTGACGGCTGGAAGATAAACCGTCCAAAAAAGGAGAAGGGGGAAATGAAGAAAAAAAAACAACAATAATAAAAAAAGAAAACAAAGAATATAGTTGGATGCAAGCGTCGAGTATTATCTTCTAGTGGAGACGTTTGGCTTGTCTATCCATTTACGAATGGATGACGCACAATTCTCCATTTTTCATAAAGACAACTATCTTCTTTGATACATTGTTTTCTGTTCTTAATCGTGATACGAATAAAATCGTTTTTAAATAAATAAACTCTCGTAGAATATAAATTTATTATTTTATTTTTTAAGAAGACATTAGAAAAAATTTTTTCGAAATAATTTTAAAATAATTTAATAATATTAAAGAAAACAATTCATCTACAAAAGCAAATTAATAAGTTAATATAATTAAATTTAATTGATCAATTATTTATTTAAATGATATTATAAAAATTGTAATTAAGATTTAATTTTTACGTTAATTTAAAGCTCTGTTGTACATTAAGAGTGTCTTTAATTACGAATCCTTTTTTTTTTCGTAAGGGAAGAAAAACAACGAAGAAATAACGATTAACGAAGAAAATAGCAATAAAAAACAATTAATCTTAATTGTTTTGTATAATGCAAATTGAAACTCTGATGATTATATTGTGGAAAATTTCAGTAAACTATTACAACACTAAAGGCTAACACATTAACAACACCAGAGTTTTCTAATCACATTAATCTAAACGCGTACAGTATTGACAGTACAGAGATGTGTCTGTACACTACAGTCTTTGTGTCTACAGCTTTAGATCGCGGTCATAAATTAACTGAAGTGTTTCTATCCTAAAAAAAAACATAGAAAAAATACAACTTTTTTCGCGAGAGCAATCAATATTTATATTGTTTGCACTTCGAATAATACTGTTAACATCAGATGTTTAGAATTGCTAAAGTGGCATTTGGTATTTTGTGTACCTCAATTTTATATTCCACTCGATTTAACTCTTATGGTTGTTCTCAAATTAGTATAAGTACATAAACGAAGAAATTGCACATTTAAGAATGTCGTGTTAATAGGCCCCATTCTTGGAAAGTGATACAAATGCGATAATACAAGTTAAAAAATTGTTTTCTATATATTTTTACAGACAGCACATAAATTCTCGGCTCTAACAAACTAAAGAACAAAAAAAGGGAGGGAAAAAAATTAAACCCATCTCAATTTTTCTCTCAAATCTCCGTTTCCAATGAGAGATGAAAGAGAATCTCTAATATAATAAATCAGTTATTGGTATCCTTTAAAGGGATTGGTGTGCTGTTATCCGAAGCCAAAAGACTGTCCACGTGTTCAAATGTTAAGTTATGGTGCATTTATCAGGAGCTAAAACGAAAAAAAGAAAAAAATACATCATATCCCATCTTTCAAGTGTAGCAAAGGATAGGAAAAGAAATAGACCGAGAAAATATGTCACCTAGATATAATGGACATGAAAAGGATACGTGACAAAATAGCTGATTCTCGAAACCAATAAAATCTTATTTTGGATAAAAAAATATAGATTTCTTTACTGTTTTTATAGATATTTATCATAAGTGGTAAATTCTTTAAGATTTATATGAATTTAGGATGCACGCTCGAATGCATACAAGGAAGAGTTTCTCTTGAAGGATGAAGATTTGTTTACAACCGTAAACAAATCTTCATCCTTCCATTGTAAATATTGCATCAAATGCATCCTTAAAGCTACAGTTACATAACCAGGATTTGTTGGTAAAATATGTATAAATCTGTTTTAAAAAAAGGTAATTTATAATCTGTAAAAGTAATTTTTCACTCGGAAATAATCGATCGAAAACGGTGACTAGATTCACCAATGGGTTATAAAATAGGATGAGGCTTTAAGAGTTAGCAGTTTGGAAAATGGATAAAAAAACGTTACAAAAAATTCAATATGTTATGTATTAAATCATTTATATACCATTTCACATCGATATAGGGGTCATCAATAGTAATTATGCTCCTAGAAAAGGCTCTTAACATATATATATTATTCGGTGTCATTACTCTTGGTTAAGCATTCTATGCTTATAGAATACTCTTAATGGTCTACAAATTTTTAATGGTCTTCTGCATATTTTATATTATATAGCAATACTGGTGTTCTCAATGCAGTATGGATAGCGAAATTATGGTATAGATAATAATTAGGCAGTGAAAAATAGAGTTAAACAATATACATTCGTTTTATAATTTATAATAATAATTAACAAGGAAGGATAAGATTTTAAAGGCCATCATTTGCATAATTTATATATTAAAATAGATAGCGAAGGGTTGTACCTGGTACGGCAATATTAGATAATTCATTTGTTATACAATATCGGAAATAATGTACATTAATAGTCGATGCTTAAACGTTAATAGCAAGTAACGTCGACTAAATTCGTTTGTTTAGCAAAAGTAGATAAAATAAATTTTCAATGTCATAACCTAGAGCAAAATTCGTCATACGTATCGATCAATAAAATCCATATTTTCTAAAGCTTCCAAACATTTCGGTAAGTGATGCACGTAGGTAAGAGTTGTGTTTAATTAAAGAGTGATTTAAGTAGCCCATAATGCTAAGTCGTAAATAACTTAAAGGCTAAGTTAAAGGAGGCGAGACCTTTTCGCATTTCGTTACTGTGTATCCTAGAATCCATAAAACTGTTTGATCTCCTTCGTTCATCACTCTTAAGGTTAATTAAACTTGCATATTACTCTATACTAAACGTTCTTAATGTTCTACTTTGGTAGCGATTTGCGTGCCATCGTCATTCAATGTATAAAGATCAAGTTGTTTGTGTGCAGATTTTTGGCATTTAAAATTGATTTACGACTGGAATTTTTTTAAAAAACTCGTCATTCTTGTAAACAACTATTCATTAGAATTGTTATTTTTATAGACTTAATTGGATTTCGCTTAATCATTCGATAGTTAATGGAACTCTCTACTGGGCATCTTTATTTTTCCTGTCTATATATACAGTCATTAGTATCGGATAAAATAACAGTTCGATGCTTCTACAGTAGTAGTTAATTAACAACAGGTTATACAAGAGTATACATTTACAATATTAAAATGTTCCGGATAAGAAAAATGATCTTTTATACACTATTTTAACGTTTTAGAATTATTTATAATCAAATTAAACGAGACAATGTAGTTTATTGTACAGTATACAGCTTGTTTATTGTTAAACTTTGTAAAATAAGTAGAAATATTGGCTTGTCTCAAAATACGAAATGAGATACTGTAAAAGTTTTAATGGAAATCTATATTCAAAACTTACGTGAACAGAATAAGAAAGAACTATAAAAGTTACTAAAGATCAATACAACGATGCAGTTAAGTCTTGTAGGTTGTATGTGTGTGTGTGTGTGTGTGTGTGTGTGTGTGTGTGTGCGCGCGTAACAAAACAAAAATTTCTTCCAGAAAACCAACATAACGTCTCTCTTTTCTATGTATATATGTATGTAGAATATACATATATTTTAATAAAATATATTTAAAATAAAAAAAAGAAGAGAAAATGTCTTACGGTAGATCAGTCTAATCTGTTTCCAAAATCCATCTCCGTATACAAGTATGCTACTTTTTCTTGCATAGTTTTACTTGCACGATATTTACAGCTATGTTTCTTTTTACATTTTCACAATATACTTTATTAAATTACAAGTAAAAATTAAATTAAATTTGTTAAATAAAAACTTAATTTACAATCAAAAGTTTAATTTAAAAATTTAGTTAAAATCTTATTTAAAAAATAATAAAGACTTTATTACTTAAAATGTTCAATAATAAAGAGACTGCGCCTATAAATTATAATAAAAACAAAAAAATATACATTCAAAACAACGTATTCAATACTAAAAAGTTAGAATTGAAAAGTTCAATACTGAGGACATTCACTAAGAAAAGTTGAATACTTAGAAAAACTACAAACTTTTTAAGATCTTTTTAAAAATTTGAAGAATATTGAAACGGTATTGTGAGTCGAAAACATAAAATAGCATCTTGACCACATTATACGGTTAAAGGAGCTTGTTACAATAAAACAAATAGCCTAAAGTTTAATGCGAAGATTGGTGAGCTGAAGATAGAAGCTGGACGACTCGTACGAAACAAAGAAATATAAGGAAATATCTCTTATAAATGGAAAATTTATGAAAATTATTCATCAAAAAAGACTTAAAAAGAGTATTCAGTTGTAAAAAAAATAGAAACATTTCCCATTAAATTGTTCCTTCTTATATATTTGTGAAACGTACGAAGAAGAAAAGCAATATAGAAAAAGTGAAGCGTGATGGTTGGACCAAGGCTTTTGAGTATTTGTGAGGATCGTATTATTCGTGGCCGAGTCAAAACAATCGATCCGCAACATCGCAAGTAGTGGCAAATGAATGGAAAGCATAAACCTCTCCCTATGTCAAGAAGTGCTCTTATACTTCCTAGTCGATTGCTTGGAATGCGAATCGACGAAAAAATTCCACTGGAAAAATCGCGTTAACTGCTTTCACCATAGCAGAAAGAAATCAACTAACTTAAGAACATAGATTCTTGACAAGGCCTTAATGGAAAAATGTAATATTTTAAGAACTAAAGTAAAAAAAAAATTTTTTTTTGCTTATTTCTTCGAAAATTGGTCTGATTGACAGACCGAAATTCCATCAAAAATGAGTATAATATCCTTTAAAAAAAATGCTTTTTAACGAAGAGGGCGGTCCAAAACCGAGAACAACGATTTACAATGAAGCCATTGAATCAAGAATTAACTGACTTTGGGCCACCCTGCGTAGTTTGTAGAATTTAACAGAAGAAATAGTTTTAAAAAAGTCTGCACAGTACATGTTACTATCAATTCGAACTTAACTATGAAACTGCTGTTCACGCATCGTAGTGCTTGAACCCTATCCAGATCTCTCTTATATTTTTCAAGAAGATTTGGCATTGTTCCCATACACCAATACATTATAAGTAGGAATTTTATTCAATTTTTATACATTCATTTTACTGATTATTTAATTTTCTTTTTCCTCTCTCTCTCTCTCTCTCTCTCTCGTTTAGACACACGGTATCAAAAATACCGCATTTAATGAACTCGATGCATCAAGAAATGAATATTTATAAGGTAAAATTAACCGTAAATATGTAATAAAATAAATTTACGAAGATGTGTTTGTGAAGAATGTAAAGGTATAGCAACTTGTATGGATTTGACACGCGATTACACCAGATTTTTGTTGTTGATAGCTTGTTGATTCAGCAAAACTACTGAATTAGCAAACATTCTGCAAACAAACAACAGAAATAAATATTTTGAAACATTTTCGTCGCTTTTCTAATGTTAAAATTGATGTATGAAACTATTAACATAGCATTTTTCATAAAAATAAACGTGTTGCGAATTAAACCGCAAATTTTATTAGATCCAGCGTGTTAAAAATTAATTGAAATTGTTTTTCCAACTTCTGTACATTATTTACAAGGAAGAATTTTATATTTTATTGATTTTTATGGCTTAAAATATTTTTAATCACGACCACAACATGCAATAATTTTATGCAAAAATACGACAAAAAATAATATAAAATTAAAGTTTATTCTGATAATTAGTGAAATACCTGTGTTTTATTTGTTTTACAGAATTTATTGTATATTTTTATAGCTTCAGGAGGGATATCTCTTCATATTTGTAACATATTCCACATCCTATCTAGCCTCTCTCACCTCTTAATAAGTAAGATTTATAATTAAAATAATTTATTTATCATCATTTTCCTTATCCTCTTTCTTCTCCACATCATTATCAACCTTCCCTCCTAAATAATTATATTTAAAATGTATTTATAAAAGTATATAATAAAAGTCAACTAATGTACTAAATTTTATCACGAATAAATATCTCAAAATGTGTATATAGCTTATAAATTAAAAAAGAATTTAACGAAGTGTATAGGCCTATGTTGTACAGTAAGAGTCTGATAAATCTGAAATTTTAAGAGTGATGCTTAAGAGGGTTAGATAAGTCTGAGATGCCTTCATAACAAGTATGAGATGTGCTATGATAACAAGTATTATTAGAGAGCTTGATGCCTCATTTATCTATGGTATATTGATAATAATTATCTATTAATCTCATAAAGTGCTAACTTAAACACGCCTTTCAATCAAATATGCTTCAGAATTTGCTTAAAATAACTTTCGAATATATTAATAAACATTATTTTACTTTATTTTAAATAAAGAAAATAATATTTTAAAAATTCCATTATTTCAACATCCTTTTATTTTTTAATATAATTATATTTAAAAAATAATTTTACAAAAAATAATTATATAATTTTATATTTTAGTAAATTCTATTAAATTTTTTCTACTTATTTATATATTCTAAAGTAATTAGTTTATATATTTATATTTTAATAAATAAAATTGATTTACTTATTTATTTATTATTTATTAGTATTATTTATTTATTTTAATAATAAAATCATGTCAAAAATTTGGAGATAAATTTTAAATATAAAATTATCCAAATTAAAAATTCTGAAGATAAAAATATATTTATGAGTTTCATCCTCTTCCTGTTCGTTCATTATTATTATTCGTATTCACTTTCTCTTCCTCTTTCTCCTCATTATTCTTTTTTATCCTCTTTCTACTCCTTCTCCTCATAATTATTTTTTCGTCCTTCCTCTATCTTAACATTATCTTTATCCTCTTCTCTCATTTTCCTCTTCCTTCTCCTCTTCATCATAATTTATCCTTGTTTCTTTTCTCCATCATAATTTATCCTTTCCTCTTCTCTTCTTCCCCTTCATCATTATCTTTATCATCTCTCATTTTCCTCTTTCTTCCCCTCTTTTTCACAATTTAACCTCACCTCTCCCTTTCTTTTCTTAATTATTATCTTTATCCTCTTCTCTCATTTTCCTCTTCCTTTTCCTCCTCATCATAATTTATCCTTGCCTCTTCTCTTCCTCCTTTTCATCATTATCTTTATCATCTCTCATTTTCCTCTTTCTTCCCCTCTTTATTACAATTTACTCTCTTTTCATTCTTATTATTAATATCTTTATTCCCCCTTTTCAGGATTACTCTCTCCTTATCATCATCATCATCATCGTCCCCGTCCTCGTCGTCAATACAGAATAAAATAAATGTTTTAAGCGAAGTAACGAAATTAAAATAATTTTAATACACGTCATTCATCACATGAAAAAAAAATTATATACTAAAAATTCATTTACTAAAATGAATAAAATGTATTATTTAAATAATTCATTTTTTAAATGATAAATTAATTAATAACAGAAAAAAAAAGAAAATGTATCTACACAATAAAAGATAATTAAGTTTGAAAACATAATAATTTCTTTCTGTTGATGCTAATTAAGAAAAAAAAAATTATGATTTTAAAAAGAGAATTTATAGAATTCGAAATAAATTGCGTGATTAGCAGAATTAATGAGTCGATATAAATTATATAAATTTTAAATTATAAAATGGACTATAATTATTAAAATAATTTGTTTTTAAAAAATTTGTCTGCGTGATAAATTTTCTTTTTAATTCTTCTCTAAATTATAATTTCGCACGAATAATAATCATAATAACGATAAAATAAACATTAAAATAAACTTTTAAACGTGAAATTCTTGTAAATATTCATTCATGACATGCAAAAGTCACTTTTTAAAAAATAGTTTACCATTTAAAATAATGTAAGAATTAAAATTAAAAAAAATTCTAAAATTATTTTTACTTATTTATTCTTATATAAAATTTAAGTTTTAAGTCTGTCAAATTTATAAAAATTCTGGTACAATTTAAGAAATTTTTATACAATAAAAAAATGAGGAGAAAAAAATGATATAAATTTATAATTTAATTTAATAAATTTTCAGTAATTTAAACCTTATAAATTCATTTTATAAATGAAAAATTTATATATATATATATATATATATATACATTTATTTTTAAAGCTCAGCTCAATAAAGATATATCAAATAAAATTCTAAAATTTCTGAAATAATTTGTGAAATTTATAATATATTTAATACTTTTTTTTTCCTTATATTAAATGTATTTTTAAGGCTAAGAGATCTTCAAAATCACATAAAAGAGAAAATGAGGCATCATTATAGAAAATTTTAGGAAATAAATTTTTAAAACTCGTCGTTAAAATTCCATCTTAAAACTTCTGATGAAGTTAAAGGCATAAAATATTTCCAGAAAAATTTTCTAGATTTCTCGTATCATAATTAAATGACGTAATTTATGAGCGTAAATCGTATAGTTTACGAACGTAAATTGTATTGTTTACGAAGGTAAATTGTATAGTTTACGAACGTAAATCGTATAATTTACAATATGGGTTACATTATCAAGTTTTGTAACGTAAATTGTTTAATTTATGAACACAAATTAAATTATTAGTTCTAAAATTATACAGTTTACGAGTGTATATACAGTATCTTCTAATTTAAACTCAATTTTTAGTGTATTAAATTACTTTCTACACTGGCTACTGTGTTGTAAGCTTGATGAAAAAGAGGAAAAGCATTTCTATAATTGAAATATATATATATATATGTGTAAATTTAAATTCAATTTATGGAGATTTTTCTATAAGAAAATTAAGAAAAAAAAAACAAACAATCTAACTTACGTACGAAATTTTAAATGCATTAAAAGATAAAAATGCCAATAGAAAGAGCGAACAATCAGCAGTTACAACACTTTAAGGGGATTGAAGACGATTTATCTACATCCTATGCCAATGCAAGTGCCGTATAGTTGTTAATGCCATGAAGAAGAAAAAAATAGATGGAACAGTCAAATTTAAGTCTTTAACCTAACAGTTGGGAGCCCTCTCTAATGGTCGAAGTCTGACTCATTGTATTTGTTCTTTATGAGTCATTCCAGCAGCTACAATAACTAAAAGCTGTTAGAGATTATTTTAGAATTACATGTTTAACTTTTATGGAAGGGTAAAATATTCAATTAAATTAGATTTTTAAAAATATATAAATAAATTTTATATATGTAAAATTTGTTTAAATGCCATAAAATAAATGTTAAATTCGATATAGATTTGGCATAAACTACATCAATGTCGCCTGTGATTGAATCGCCACTTTAACTTTTAACAACTACATCTTCACTTTGCAAAATTCTAAATAAGTTTTGCAGGGTTTTCAATTTTGTAGGACATAAGTAATCCATCTTTCAAATTGAATTTTTTTTTCCTAATAATTTTGTAGATTCGCTCGCAGCGTTTAAAAAGTATCAAATTTTTTTTCAATGCCTTCCCTAACATACTAAAGATTTATTTATTTAAAAATATATTTTAATCTCCTTTACCTTAATCATGGTGTAAAAAGTTTCCGAATAAAATAATCGAATTTCTTTAATTTAATTTAACAAAACTGAAAAATAACTCTTTATTTTTTCACGAGTTTTAAAGCATGAATGCTTTAAAGTAACGTATAATTAAATCATAATTAAATTTTATTTATAATTGGAATTCGTTTAACTTGTTTTAAAAATTTTAATTTTTAATCGAATTATTTTGATTTTGATAAATTTTTATTGTAGCTTTTCATTACGTGATTTAAAATCTTCATCTTACTAAATGATGCTGAATTAGATAAAAGGATGCAGGATAAGAATCTCTAGATTCTTAATGTATTTAAATCGAATTCAAATCTTTTGTGACAATCTATGGTATCTTTATTATAATCTTTAAACATATATTTACCCATTTAACATCAAACTTTCATCATTGGTATACGTGATTAATCACTGCCAAATTTCCTAAATCATCACGTTAACATCAATAAATTTATCCTATTAAATAGATCCTTAAGCTATTTTCATCCTACTTAAATAACAAATTTAGTTTAAACCCGTACTATCTAACGATTACTAAATTTGCTCCACATCTTAACCATCCTTCTTCGAATATCAATCTAGTAAAGTCAGATTCGACCATCCTCATCAACATTACCAAACACATACCCTTCCCTTGGGCATCGCTAAACTTTATTCTCGCGAGAATTACTAAACGTAGATCCTTTCTAGAGTATCCTCATGAATATTAGTTTCTTCAACTATTCTCCTGAGCATTATCAAGGTTTTCCTTTAGCAATGCTCATTGGTATCATTATTCTCGCGAGTCTTGCTAAACTTGATAATATCCTTTACTAGAATAGAGTTAAGACAAGATTAAGATGCTTAAATTAATGTTTAAAAATTGAATTAAAGTGTAACGAACAGACGTAGAGAGTGTTACACATTCTATCCTTCGAATCAATATCTTAAAATGGAAAGTCGGAGAAGAGAAAAATGCATATAAAACTACCAGTTATTACTAAAGCTCGTGTCTACGCAACGTAAACATTAGAAAATTTAATTAAGTAGTTTATATTATGCCAAATAACATGGTGCTATAATCATCTAACACGAAGAAGAGCGAGAGAGATGGCAATAAGAGAAAGAAGCAAACTACTACTAAAAATAACTTATATAATTACAAAGTTTGGAATTTTTCCAGGAGAAAAGAATTAATTCCTAAACTATTTAGCTTATACGAAACACATATAACACCTTACATTATGTGATATATATAAGGTTTTTGTGTGTGTTTTTTTTTATGTGAATTGCTGTATCGAATCGAAATTTCGTTTTTCTTGTAAGATCGAATTACCAAGTTGGATTTTCGATTTCTCTTTGGGGGCTTCTAATGTTCCAGAGAACAATGAAGCCAGGGAATGAAGCATTGGGGTAAAATGATTTCTCATTTATATCGTACTGCTGGAGAGAATTATCGACGTTTTAGCTAACTACCGTTGTTTGTGTTACGGAGAAGCAGGTGGTTAATGACGTAACTTATACAAATCTATCTGTCCAACAGGAGTAATTAAGTTCTGTAGCCAAAATGCTAATCCTTTATTTACATTTAAAATTTTCTTAAAGTTTATTATTAAAATGTTTCGCAACTCTTCAAAGATTTCTAATTGTAGAAGGGCGATGAATAGTTTTATTAAAATCTTTCTTTTCTTGTGTTTCATTCCTTATAAATTATAATTTTTTAATTATATTTCATGCTTTACGGTAGATTTTTTTTTAACTGGAGAATTATTTAGTGATGCGATTTTTTTACATTAAACAATTATTTTATTGAAAAATTTGTTAAAAATTTTATTAAAAAGTCTTGAAATTTAAAAGCAATTCTTAAAAACATATTTCAGAACTTTGGATTGGATTGATGCAGAGCTAGATTTATGTATAAGCTAATCAAGCAATGGCTTGGGGCTTTACGTTACGAGGACCCTAGTTCTATTCTCAAAGACAATTTATTATACATCGCCCATTATTATTTGAAGATTGGAGGACCTCTTGTGTGTTGTAGCGCAGGGCCACGGGAAATCTAAATCCTGTTCTGAATTGATGAGATAAGGTAATTCAACACATGGGCGATCTTCCGAAGGGTAGATCTATCCAGACAGGACTTTCTATGGGAAAGTGGCTCCTATTTGGGTGTTAGACACGTGAATATAAAACGAAAACTCCACGTAACCAGCCCGTAGGTCAGAACAACCTACCAGTGTTCACTAGTTTTCACTATTCACTGGGCTTCAGAATTTTGAAGTGAAAATAATATTACTTCATTAGCATGTAGATACAACTAAGAAAAATTAATTTTGCATCTCTTACCAGAAAAATTGTAGAAAATAATAATAATAATATCACATTCAAATCGAGTATAGTACTTTTACTAAATAACATCATAACTATTGTTTAAACATTTTCACAAGTAACTTTAGTGAACGATACAAAAACATATTATTTAAGAGCACTTCAAAAAATACATACTTCTAAAAATCTATTAAAACATGTAATTTTTAATATATTTAAGCAAAAAATTCTCCAATGAAAGGGGGGGGAATATAACTATCAGCTCAACTGCAGTGTGATCTTATCTACTCTTTTCCATGAAGTAACCATAACCATGTTTCGTAAATCAATCCCTCTAGAGATGAGGAGAAGAAATATGCGTGAACTAAAAACTACATAAAATAACCATAAAAATCTTTAGAAACCTTCAATAAAAAAACGTAGAAGCTGCTTTTAAACATCAACATTTTGTAAAAGATATTTAACAGGAATTTAATATTTAATAATCCATTTATAGAAGATGGATAATGTAATCATAATTATGGCTACCGATAGAGATAATAGATCCTTTGATGTATCAGTGCAACTTATTCACTGTATTACTGCAATTATAACTTCTGTAAGTTTATTCCACTAGTAATTATAACCGATTATAAATTGCTAAATTATAGTGTAAGAGGACTTTCAGAGAGAATGTTTCGAATTTTCTAAATCCGAGAATTTTAATGATTAAATTCGTATTATTTTGTTAATTTAACGAGAATTTTTGTGTCAATTGGATTACTTGTATTAGAAAAAAATAAAATAAAATAAAAAATAAATAAATAAAAGAGATAACCAGAGTTGACACCACAACTGCGTTGTATAAGATGCGATGATACATTAAGGGGAACAAAAGGGGGGGTATAGTTTTTCCGTTTACGGTGGTTGTTGTGTAAAAAGAAAGATGTATGACCGGTATCCATCATTTTCTGTGGCGGAAAAAAAACTAAAAAGAGAAAATCCAAGGAGGGGTATAAGCGAAGGAAAGAACTTTCTTGTCTTCAGCCGCCGGGTGAGATGACCTCTTCTACAGAATCCGATAAGTTGAACCACGTTGTGTCAGTGGCGAATCGAAAGTTGAGACGTACTTTGTTTATTTTCTCCAGAATTTTGGAAGAAAAAATATTATTACATCAACAAAATAACGTTGTGAAACATTAAAAGAGTTTGTTGCTCCTTAGCAGGAAACAGAACTAAGCTTTTATCTTCTGTTCGCGTTTTAAAAGTGATGATGGATAATTCGCTCTGTTTTATTGGATTTTTAAATAAATATATGTTTTCTTCTAGAAGAGATTTTAAATAATTTTATTACTTTTTTTCCTCCTTAAAGTATATGTTTTAACGACGTTTACTTGCTGCGTGATAAAGAATAGCAACTGAAAATAAAATATTAATTAACTTGACATTAAACAGAATTAAATTGAAGAAAACGAACAAAAAGAGAAAGGAATTATCATTATCTTACGAAAAATATAATTAATTTATAGTCGTAAATGCTATTATAATTAAATTTATACTTTTTAAAATCAACAAAGGAAAACAACTTTAAACTTAGTATAGAAATTAATTAAGTTAATATAAAACCTGATAGAAAAATAAAGCTGAAAAAAATATAAGTTTCCGAAGTTTATATTGTTAGAAGCAATCTGTTAATAATGACGAGTGCTTTTAAATCCGAGTTTTCTAAACAACCAACAAATCACTTTCTTAAGACTGAGTGTGCAGATGCCATTCATCAATGTCTACTGCTGATATTAATGACTCATATGTCAACTAATTGGATGGTGGGACCTATAGTTATCGCTAACCTTTAACATCTGTCAACCGACACAAAAACTATTTGTTTGCAAAGGAATTCGATTTCTAACTGAGAAGGGAGAGAGAGAGAGAGAACCATTTTTGGAAATCCGTTATTGGAAGATTGCTTCAGAAACTAATATATATCCAATAAATCGTCAAACAAATGCTTCTGAATAGAATCTTTTCCTGTTTCAAAGAAAACTCTGCTTTAAAAATCATTTCTTTAAATTTTGTTCGCGTAAAAGTTATGTTGTCAGAAAATCGTTTATTGTCAGGACGACGTTAACTCACTTGTCTAGATTCTCTTCCTTGTTTGATATTTTACTGTTATTTTTACACTTAAGGAAAAAAATAACCGTAGAAATCGTAAAATTTATACATTTACCGTGCACATATGAATGAATCTTCAATAAAGCAAAGACATAAAGTTGTACAGAGAAAATGTCGATGACCGCATTGGCAGTTAGTTTCGCGAAACAAACATTTCTTTTCTTATTTTATTTGCTTATTTTTTCGATTGTTCTCCTCGTATAAATTGTTTTATCTTCGAAAACAAATCTTTTTTTGTTATATTTCTTAAGGGCTCTTCAAAGATTTCTTATAGATCATCACAATAACAATTCATTACAGTATCTAGAAATGTTTTCGAACGTTACCATTATCAAACTTCTTCATTCGGTAATCGACTTAACATTAGATAAATACAATTTATTTTATTGTATAAGGCCAATTTTAGCCTATGAAAAACAAAATTCCAATTTGGTATGGATATTTTCAATCAGAACTTGTTAAGTCGTATTATTTTTGCCATTGTTATAGTCTGAAAAAAGCATACCCTCTTATACTTACTTTTGGAAGATAGGAGTTAAGATAATGAAGAAAGTTGATTACAGTAAACGGTGAAAGGATATTTATTAGATGTGCAATAAATTAAGTGTTATTTTCTTTTAAATTGAGATAAATAAAGAGATAAGAAATGTACTACTCTTCTTTTAACCATTAACATCAATGTTTCTCTCGAGTGTATTAGTCATTAGCTGACATTTACCAGGATTCTCAACAATGCACTCGAACCTCTTAACCAATTTCTAACATTTCCAATGGAGAAATGACATCATTCTTTCTTTATCAAATCAAAGAAACATCACTTAATGAAGTCTCTAAGCGAATTATTATTTACTCTTTTTTTATCATATTTCTCGCCGTTATAAACTGGAAAAATTTATTTCGTTATTAACTATAGATATAAAGATGCGATTTTACTTGTAGCGTGTTCAAAAAAGTAGAGAAAAGTATTATAAAGTGAAAGTTATCATCCATAACGGATATCATCCGTACAACTTATCAAGCATCAATCACAATATGAAAGACAGGATTACCATTATTGAATGGAACATCTGTTTCAACATGGATCTTGCGTGATGACAAGGAGGCATAATGTCTCTGAAGAAGAAGGAAACTACACGAGTGAAGCATAACTTTTGATTGAAGACGTTTACTTTCTTATAAATGTATCTTATAAGAAAAACTTCACTTGAAGTTCATGTCTGGTTCGTATCATATTAATGGCCATTGTTGAAAATTTAATTTAATTTAATTGAATATTATTAGAATTTGATGTGTTATTTATTTATTTTCACTTAAATAACACATTAAATACATTCAGCACGAAAACAAGATGGCGTATCCACTTTAAATGATCTTCTTAGTTAAAACGAGATGCTCGTTCTTCAATGAGAGAATTTAAATTCAAAGAAATTCGTGCTTATTTTTTTTCCATTTATTTATTTTAATTTTATTACTAAAAATTTGGTATCTTCTTTTAATTAAAAGATATAAATTCAAAGAGAAGATCGTCGGTTTGAATAATCATTAAAAGCATTTTCATGTATTAATTTTCTGCTTAACTTTGCATTTTCATTAACATTCCTCCTTGATTTTCTAAATTATGCAACATGTTCTTGCTGCCTTTTTTTAATTTCATTTTTTTTTGTAATACAAAAATCGATATCACGATTAAAAAATTAAATATCAAGAATATTATTTTATCTTCTTTACTTTCATCTCTTGAATTAATTTAACATAATTTTGTCTCCTCCTTTACATTAAGGTTTAAATCTTTGAAATAATTATTTGAATATTTTTAAAAATTAATTAAAATACTTTTTAACAAATAATATTCTTTTATATAATTACTTCGATGGAATTTAAGTAATAATTTTTTTATTGATTTGAAAGAAAAATAAAGAAAATATTGAGATATTCTTAATAACATTCTGGATATTCAAGAAAATATATATATAATAAGAGAAAGGAAATTTAAAATTTATAGTTTTGAAGTAGAGATTTTCTTTGTTTCTCTAGCAGTATTATGTAAGCATTTCTACTGTTTCATCATTTTTGAATTTACGAAAAAATAATTCAATCGAACCTCCAATAACGTCCACCTCTCAACAACAGATACCTCTATACAGCGACCATTTCTTCAGGAACTTTTTAAACCAAAAATCCATACAAAATAACCTCCAAACAACAGACAATTTTTACGTTCCCTTCGGTGTCCGTCGTTCACAGGTTCGATTGTATTAAATAAAGTATTTTCTTATTAGAGTTTCTAACTGATTTATTATGATCTTTCCTCACCAGTTATAGCAGATTTATATAACAACAATACTTCAATTTTATTAAAATAATAATAATAATATCTCTTATTTAATCGTGTTAATAATTTCGTAATTTTGGTTAAGAATTAATAAATTAATCTTAATTGCACTTGAAAGTATTCTTAAAACTAAGAAACGAAGCCATAGAAAGTAATAGTAAATGACAGATTATACGTGTTCTATGTCTAATAAAATTATATTTTAATTTAAATACTACATAATTAATTTAAAAAGATATAAAGATTTAGAAAAAAAATAACGCTTTTAAAACTTATAAACTTCTTAAATATTAAATTTAATATAATAAAATGGGATATCAACACTGAAAATAGACAAGATACGAGCATCTCTATCATTCATCATCTACATCGATGAGATTATCAATCACAAAAAATCTAATTAAAAGAATATTTTAACAATTTAAAAAAATATAAAATAAATTATTATTAAAATTTATATTTTTTTATAAAATAAAATATATATGAGAAAATAATTATTTGATATTTTTTTTTAAAATATAAGTATCATCTAAAAGCTGCTTCGTTTTCTATAGTAAAATTTAAAATCTCATTCAAAGGGAAATAAATTTAAATTATTGCTATTATTTAAATAAAAGAAATATTTTAATATTCGGGCAAAAGAATTCTTAAAGAGAAATATATATTTGATTAGGTATTGCAGGAATATCACATAAAAGAATAAAAAAAGAAAAAGAATTGGGATATAAAATCGGTAAGCCAAAAAGTCATTATTTGATATTGTAGCTGCACTAAACACGATATTTTTCCTATTTTTATTCCTGTTTCCGGAAATATACCGCAATGTTCATATGCATTAAAATGAGTATAAATATTAGCACATGAAAAAGGAAGATTCACTTAGAAATTCGAAATGAAAGACGATGCACTCCTTTCAACAAAACTGAAATTCTACTGAAGGAAGGGGGGAAAAATAGGATAAATGCAACTGTAATGAATATAAAAAATTACTAAAAAAATTATTTAGAAAGTTCAATTATTAATTTTAATTTATTTTGAATATTAAAAAGTAGCATTTATTAAAATATATTTTTTAAAAAAATAATAATAATTTTTGTACTTTTTTTTCCTGATTAATTTAATAAGTTTTTTGATGAAATATCATGCAAGGAATATTTTAAAGATAATTGAACATTATTATTATTATAGTAATTTTTTTTAAGAAAATATATTTTAAAAAAATTCTATAAAACTCACAAAACACTACTTAATATTCATTTTAGGACGTTGGAATTAAGTAAAGATATTTTTACTATCAGATATTTATTACAACACTTCATCTTTTATGCAGATTTTCATCCATTGAAAACTTTAATTTGTTTCCTCTGTTGGTTATCCTTCAATACATTTATTGATTTTGATGTTGAATAAAAATTCAACTTATTAAACTAATTTTTTTTTTTTTGTTTTTGTGTGTGTGTGTGATTTTTCTTAGAAGATATCCAAGAAAAACACCAACAAAAAAAAATATACTTAACTAAGTGAAGAGAGTGCGTAAATTTTTTTAATACATCATAAAAATTTATGGTTATTTAGATTAATATATATAAAAAAATTACTTACAGAAATGTTCTAAAAAATTATTTATTTTATGTTCTAAAAATAATGTCATAAACTTTAAAAATTTTATTAAAATTCAATAAATTATAAGGGTTTTCTCTTCTTCTTCACCTCACTATCAACTTAACATGATTAATTTTTTTCTTTTCTTTTCTACTTTTCTTTGTCAGTTTAAAAATTAATCCGGATATTGGAAATCCAGAACAATAAAAATGTTCAAATTTGACACATACAAACACTATTATATATATATAATCTTTACTCTTGATAAAGAATTTTATAGAAGAGACATTATTTTTAAGAAAAAAATATTGGAAATATGATATGTATTTCCATTGCTACAAATATTGTGTAGAAATTGCTGAAAGGAATGTATCAGTATCAAAAGAATACATTAAATTTATATATATATATATATAGCTATAATATTATATCGATAGAATTTTAATTATCCTTAAAGTATAGAGTTTAATGATAATGATAATCATTTTCTGTACGTTTAAGTGACACTATGAAGATTATAAAATTAATGACGCCCGATAAACATGGTCAATTTGACGTGTATAAACATTGTAAAAAAATGTTTATAGTGTTTTTTAAACTTGTTTTAATGATCGATTGTTACAAAAATATCATGCTAAGTAATTAAGGTTGAGATGAAGTATTAGAGCTTCACATGCACCTGTTTTCGTCAAAATATAGGAAAAATTGGAAAATATCATATCGATTATTGAAGCTTCCATTGAAAAATTGACAATTTTTAATCGTGTAATTATTAAAAAAACAATTTTTAATATTTAATTTACGAAATATCACATTTCTTCATGGATAATTTATTTATCTTTTACCACTTCTTCAATCTATAAACATGTGTGCACATAGCAAAAATGTAATTTCTTGGATGAACTTCTGCTAAATTGTTTTACTGCCACAAGCTATATATATATATCTTATGTCGACATAAAAAAACAAAAAGTTATGTGTCAAAAAACATAGTTATGTCATAACTGTATGAATGTTTCCAGCTACATTTGAGCCCTGGGCTAAGGACACAGACAATACTGGCTGATTAGGTCTCATCAGAAAGGACATGTTGCAATCAGTATTGTCATGTTTTGTTCTTTCCAATATCGGAATTTTCTTTCTAGATAAGAAAGGTTTGCTTAGCTTTGAGTTAATCAAGAAATCTTTCTGATATTTTTATATCTTTATATATAATTTTTTTTCCCTTATATTAACCCGAATTTTCATTAATTCTAGCTTTATAAACATAATCCAAACTAAGTGTATGAGCGTATAGATTAGTTTTTAATAAGTTGGAATGTTAAAATATGTTAATATAGTAGAATTATTCTCTGAGTTTTTCCATTGGAAATAAGGGGAAAAAGTAGTTTAGTGTAAAAAAAATACAGTCCAAGTTTGTTCACTTTACTTCAATAAAATGAACAAAGTAGTTTGTTCCAATGAAGCGTTCAACTCTGTTTTGTCCATTTCTTTGGAATGAAGTAAACAAAATAAAATACTCGAGTATTTTGTTTTCGTTTCATTCGTCTCATTTTAGAAAATAAATAAATATAATATATATATATATATATATATTAATACTTTTATAAATTTTATGCAAATTTGATTATCTCTATCACTCCTCTTCGGAGCTAAAATTACGAACAAAAAAAAACAAATATTTTTATAAGATAAAATTTTAAATCGATAAATATATTACAAAATAATCTAATTTTTAAAACATTTTAAGATTATTAAAAGTCTACTTTCACGCATTTACTTAATAAAGTTTAAAAAGTGTATTAAAAACTAGTCGGAAGAGTGGTTTAAAAAATGATTTAACAGCAAGAAAACTTTTTAATTAAACCGAGAAAATGTTTAAAAATTAATTTTTGAAATATATTCAGTCAAAATGTAATTTATAATTTAATCTTTCTCCAAGAAAATAAGTAAAGAAAGCAAACTTTTTTCAGTCTGTTACTTTTTTTCTCCTGCTTCCTCTTCTTCACATATGTATGTATGTGTGTATGTATGTATATATATATATGTGTGTGTGTGTTCATTTTCTGAGGAAAATTTGCAAAGTTTCGAGTAAAAAGCCATTATTTATATTGACTTAATAAATATTTTCAATATACTATCAACTGTCAGAGAGACTTTTTAATATTCTTCTCAGCTTGCCAATGATGCCAGCAGGAAAAATGAATCTTTCATTATAGCATCCCGCTATTTTCACAGTTTGATGAATATTTTTCGCTGTGGTTATTAAGGAGATGCTCATCTGGAGCCCGCATCACAGCAAACATAGATTTAGCAATGTTATTCGGTGTGACCGACAACAAGTTCTGATGTCATTATTTGGCATTATCTAATTCCAACATCTACGTGTGCTAAGTGGTGCGGGTGCACCATTACCTCTGTTACGTCATAGTTCCGTAATGATGGTAGTTAATGAGCTCGGATAACGTTTTACAATCTGCAACAGAGCGACTTAAGTTAAAGCCATTGATAAAGAGAAAAGAACAAGAGAGGAAAAAAGAAAAATCATCCATAAATTTATTTTTCTCTTCGACTTAACTGACTTTAATCATCATTTTAATAATAATAATTATTATTAAAAATGTGTACGAGAGTTACACTAGGGGGATTAGTTAGTGATTTCAACAAGCTGAAATGTTGTCCTCTCTTTTATCTTTCCTTTTTCTTTATTGCTTGATAGGTTATTTAGATGGAATTATTCAAACAGCTGTTGATGTTTAATTAAAGAAGATTATACTGTCCAGTTTTAAATGGATATGTCGAACGTAAATGTTCGTAAAATGAGCGTGTAAATGAAAATTTTAGTGATAAGTAGAGGCTTGTAAATGAAAAGTTTAGCATTAAAGTATAAGCGTGTGTGAATGTTAATATTTTCTCGAGTGTAGAAAGGTGTAGAAACGTGCATTAAGATAGAGAACAGATATTCAATTTATTAATTCAGTTCACCTCTAAAAAATCTTCCTCAAACTTTATTAATATTTAACTTTTGCAAATTAAATTATCGAATATTTTTAAATGTTATACTTTAACAAATTTGCCTATTTGATATATTTATAACAAAATTGGTGCCGTGAAAAATTTTCCTCGCCATCTTTCGCTTCGATGAATATTAAAATTTTAATATAAAAATCTATTATCGAAGGTTAAATGAAATTTTCATTAATATCGATAATTTTAACTGGCGAAAATTCAATCTCCAACATTGTTATTGAGAGACGTTTTGTGTTAACCCTGTTTAAATTAATTAATTCTAACCCAATATTTTCTAAATATATTTAAAGAAGGGAAAGTTCACCTTTTGACAAGATTCTATTAATGTCTACAAAGAGAAATGTATGTGAAATCTTAATAGAAACTGTCTTGGATATTTACTCTGTCGATGGTGGATGTTATGTGAAAGGAGTAGGAAGTGTTTCTCGCTGTATAAAGTTTCCCAGTGTGCAGATCGTAGCTCAACAGCAGAGTAAATACAGTTGTGTATGGAATTAGAACTTTCGCTTTCCGATATCAGATGCTATGTAAGGTAAATAGTACGTAAATCTAATGTCAGATGGTACAAGTGACCATTGGGAGCGTGCATTCACAAACACTACCTAACCATAACCGTAATGCAGTTAAGTACTTTCTGTGTATTTTATCGATATAAACATGCACAAATATTAATTATTTTTTAATTTAAATAAAAATCATTTTTATAAAATTTTCTTGAAAATTAAACAACTAATAAAAGTTGTGTTACATAAATTTGTTTAACTCTTCTAAAGGAGAAAACGAAATTAGATTTGAGATATTTTTCTTTATCAAGTAACTTTCTTCTTCTTTTTATCTATTTTTGTGAATTCTTCTGGCTTATTTCTTATGCCAAATTTTAACTTTTATCTCTTACAATGGAGCGAAGAAGCTTTTTATGGCTGGTTTAAAGCCAAATTTTGGAGGGGGGAACTTATAGGTGAATTGGTTTAGTTATTCTAAATGGGTAGGTACCAAATTTAACTTTTGGATTCTTGCCACTTCGATACTACAGACAAATATTCTACAATAGTTTTAAGTTCAGGTTAGTCATGTAGAATAGTGCTATTTTTCGCCATTTTATCCATACGAGAACTTTCAATATGCTTCTTTGAACATATCGATTTTAAATGCCTCATCCCAAATATATATATATATATATTTTTCTCTTGAAGAATGCGAATAACTTTACATGCAAGAAAATCGTTTCAGAAATCTGAGCAAACATTCGATAGTAGTATTAACATACACGAATCATTAATTCACTCTTTAAACTGCTTTATCAAACATCAGTAGAATGTATCATTATATAATTATGCGAATAAATTCGTAGGAAATTATTCAAACGATAAAATTGAGAGCTTAATTGAATCGAAACGATTTGTCATCTCGAGAGATTTTTATATGTTTAAGAAAGGCCAAAAAAACAACATCTATGTAGTTTAATTACAGGCGATAAATTTAAAAGATATAGCTTAAGTAATTGCCTGCCAAGTAGAGTTTTAAAAAATAAAAAGAAAACATCAGACACATTAAGGTCACGAATAGTTTGTATCTTATCGAAATCGCGAGGCAATTTTCTGAATTGCTTCAAGTTTTTACTTTTTTACTATTTTTTCCCCTTCTCTTTCCTTCCTTAAGGTAGGGATATTAATAAAACAAAACTGATCGATTGAAACACGTTTTGTCTCTTGTCTCCATGTCCTAGATTTGTTACTGTTATTGTTTCCTTTTTCTTAAAAAATAATATTTATGTAAAATTTTAAAAAATAAATAGTACAATTCACATTTTTTAATCAGTCGAATTGAGATAATCTATAATCTAATCAAGTAATATACATATAAAGTTGATTAAATATATCTCCCCTACTTCAACATTCATTTTTCATTCATAAACGTCAGATTATGAATTATTAATTAATTTAAGCGATATTTCTTGTTAAAAGTGAGTTTTTTTTTCTCTTTTTATGACAAGGTGAGTCAAAAAATATGTCACATAAAAATAAAATAATTATATAAAATTTAAGTACTTAGATAAAGTATGTATATTATTCTACTCGAAGTTAGCGATTTTCATGCATTTAATTATGACAAAAATCTTCATTTTCTAAAATATTTATTATAAATTACTTTAAAAATATATTTTAAAATTATTATAAATTTTAAATATAATGTTTTCATAACAAAGACACGATTATAATAAATTTATGGCTTATTTTCTATGCAAGATTTTTAATCATTTATTAATTATTCATATTTATTTTCTTTATGGACGATTAATTATACAAATTGTTTATTTTATCGGCTATTTTAATTATTTTTAACTCTCAATAAAAGGATAATTTAACGCGCTTTAAATATCTTATTCCTTACTCTATTCACATGTTAAGTATACATCAACGAGATGAACATAAGCTTTAAATTTTCATTAAAATTTATTTACAGAGTAAAATAGGTCACAAAATGTTATGATTATCAGATTTCTAGATAAGCATTCTCCTATTGATTTAATTTTTATAAGTACAGGTTTTGAAGTTTAGTTGTGTTTCTCTTTCTTCTTTCCTTTCCTACCTCTCTCCTCTCCTCTCCTCTCTCTCTCTCTTCCTATATGATGTATATACAAGAAGAAAGGAAAGAAAGAAGAGAAAGCATCACATTCAACCATATATATAAATATATATTAAATTTTACTGTCTATAAATAATTCAAATTCGTTTTTGAATATTTAAATTTTCAATCAATTCAATTTTATTTCAGTGTTTACCTTACTTTTACGCATTTTTTAGATAATAAATTTATTTTAAAAATGTATTAATAAATATAAAGAGATTTTTTTACTTAAAAATTCTTTAAAATATTTAATTATAATTTTTGTTTTCCTGTTGTTTTTACAGGAAAAAAATAATAATACTTCCTCTTTTCTCTATGAGTCTATACAAATAAGCTATAACTTACTTAAATAACTTAATTGTTTATAGAGATGAATACACTTCGAATAAAAAAAAATTATTCTCTATTTTTTAATAAAGAAAAATTACAATTTATAAGTTTTTAATATTAATTTAAGAGCATAAAATTAAGAATAATGTCATAATATTGTAAGAGTAATTTATCTCTCTCTTCTCATAAAACTCAAGCGAAAAAAAATCGCTTAAAAAATCAGATATTGACCTTATTTAAAGTTCACTCCAAACAAAAATACAAAAATTAATATTTACAAAAATGTTATCTGCGTGTTTTAAAAAGATTTCTAATAACCTTTACCAATTTTATGGATTGTAATAAAATTTCCAAGCTGATATCATGCTTCTATGTTTTACATTCACTTATTAAAATTTATTATTTCTTTCAGATTATAATTTACGATAATTCGGCATTCTGTCTATTAATAATTTGTTAATAGAAAAATACATATTAAATTGAATTAAGTGTAGATGAAAGCTCATAAACAAATCGTAAACTGACTCTCCTACGAATTTTTTTATATAAATTAAATATATTTAAATGGAGTAACAAGATATTTCGGAGAAAATAGGACCCGGTTTAACTTCCGTTTCATTAATTTTAAGCAAGTTTTATGCGCCTAACATTGAAACAATTGAATAATTTTTACGAGCTGAGTGAGTATTCATTTATATATTACAGTAGATAAAAGTATAGATTTAGATCATTCTAAGTGATGACCTTTAAACAAAAATGGCGAATTTTAATTAGAATGTAGTCAATTTTGTTTCTAGAAACTAGGCCTTATCGCAGAGATAATCAATAGGGGAATTCGACTCGGTCTCATATTTACGAGGGGCCTCAAAAATTTGTTTAAAATTATTCATTCCATTGCATTTTTAAGAAAAGAAAGCGCTGTTTTGTGTTTTTTACATATATACTGGGGCCTTAAAACATTTGTAGTAGGCCTCTCTGGATTTCTGAGAGGCCATAAAAATCACAAATATACTTTCAATTAGTAAATTTATATTATAAAAATAAATTAATTAAACTGTAGATTAAGTTTAGAATTAAATTTTATAAGATATTTCAGTAAAATTAATTTTTTACATGTTCTAAAATATATGTTTAATTTATAAGTTTATATTTTAAAATTAGCTGATAGAATATAAGATTATTATTCTTATTTTGTTATTTATAAAATTTTAAAAGTTTTTAAAGTATTATATCAGCTTATTCTATTTTTAATTTATTAAAATTAATTTTATAATAACTTGGATTTTAGATGATGCTATTAAAAGGGTACATTAGAAAGATAATAAAAATAATAATTTTATAGTAATTTTAATGTAAAAATTTTAATAATTATAATCATTAAAACTTTATAACAACAACGAATTATTTAAATTATAAAATTCACATTAAAAAATTTGAAATTTTAAAAATTAAAATTGGTGTTTTAATATTTTGTAGCATTTTAAGGATAGATTTATAAAGGAAAAAACTATTAAAATTACTAGAAAATTAAGCTATAGAAACTCTAACAGATCAGTAAATTATATTTTACTTAATTTATTTTTATAAATACATATTTTTTTAAAAATATTTTTAAAATCTATAATACGTATACCATGTTTCCATTAATTACTCCGTTGATGAATACATATTAATCTTAGTATCGAATTTATCATCTTTACAAAAAGTCGTCAGAAAACATTTGTGAATTTTCTTATTTTTGTAGAATTAAATAATAATTCTTGTTAAAATTAATCGATCATATTTGAACATACGAAGTAAATAATAATTTCACTTAAAAGTAATTATTTTTAAATGCAATTAACTCCATTTTGCATTGTTCTCTTAGATGGTGCCATAAATATTGTTTAAAATTTTATTTATTTCTCAAGTTAAAGAATGATTATTTATAAATTTTAACTTTAAAAATGTTATAAAACTTTATAAGAATTTTTTTTAATGCTCTTAAATTAATGAATCCTCTTCATAAATATTGAAGATCTTGGGATAAGAGCACGTTAACTCATTGTTTCAAGTTTCTGAAAAATCACTATAAAGTTCCGAATATTCACTATATTTTGGGATAGTTCACAAGTGATTAATGATAGGCCAGGTCTATGAGAAATCACAGGTGATGAATTTGGAAGTTGTAGTCTGCCCTACGTTTGTAGAGATTCAACAATGCTTAACAAAGAAACTGAATTAACACATTCTTTCCCCAATTGGAAGCGGATAAAAATTCATCAAAAACATAGAAGAAACTGAAAATTTGAGTATTTAATGTGTTTTAAAAAGTATTTTTTTATATTTTAATTACATTTTCAATTCGTATTTTTACAATATTTAAGATCTGTTTACACGTTTCTCGTGTTTACAAATTAAATTTTTATACGACATTATAAATTATATAAGAAATACTAAAATAGAGTTAATTAAAAGAATGAGAAAATATTTTATAAATATCCATCACGTAGAGGACACGAATATAGAGAAGTTTGTCAACATATAACTTTCAACATAATACATTTAAGCTAACTTGATAGAAAATTCAAATCAAAGTTTCCATCATCTCAAAACTTTAGAGTATTTGATATCAAATGTTGTCACTGGGGAAATTCATTAAGTTGATGCGATTTACTTTTCCTAAGGTAACATCCAAAGTCAAGAGTCGATTCTACAAAATAAAATAAGAATGCCATCTTTCATTTAAACGATCTATAATATAAAAGTAGCTCTTCAGCCGTACTAAGTTATAGTGTTGAAGCAATTGTGGTTAAAGCGAATGAAATGGAAATATTTGCAATTCTGATGATATATACTATTCAATAAAAACACTTCATCTAGAATTTTTTTTATTTATTTTTATTTTTATTTTTTGCTTTATCTTTGTTTCTCTGAACTGATTTAGTATGATGAGGAGACCATGTTAGCAGTGTGAAAAGTGTGGTCAGCACTTAACTAAAGCTGTAGTTTGCTTTCTTTTTTTTTCGAAAGCATTTTTCGTTAATTGAATCAACTGTTAGGATCAATCTATAGTTGTAGATAGGTAAAGCTGCGAGGCAAAACCCTTCAAATGATTAGTCAGCGGTATCCCGCCTTCTCCGTGTTTACTTAGCCACAAAGGGAATTGAATCTTTGTGAGAGTGATCACGTTTACATGTTGCAATAGTACCGAGGGTGGACCTCTTGTTAGTAAATGACACCATTTAGCGGGTTACTCTTATAAATAATATATATATATAAGATGACATATACATATTATTCACGTTGACAGTAATATTGAAAACTTAAAAAACATCATTGACGAATGGAAAACTTTAAAGAGTTTCTTGAATAGCAATTTAAAAATCGATATTTTGTTCGACTTAACATTATTCAAATGTCTTTTAGAAATTTTAAAGTAGATTTATAAGAAAAAAAAATTTTTTTTTCGTTCTTTTCTCGAAGCATTATGGTGCTTGATAGAAATTCAAATCTTTCATATTATTAACTCAATATTATTGATTAAATATCGGAGGTTAGGGTAGCCTTTAAAAAAACAATTTCTATCTTTCAGTCTTCTAGAGATTAGATATATAAGGTAGCATTCCTTTGGTTGCCATGTAATGTTTGAAAATAGCTCAAAAGCCTTACAGAACAGCTTTATGGTGAAAAGAAAATGTCGTGCGTGGACTTGTAAGATTAAATTTACTCATTTTGTTGTGTAAAAATACTCTTGAAAAAAGGTAAAATTTAATGGAATCAAAAAGACAAAAAACAAACATTTTTCAAAGTTTCAAACACTTCAAAGTTTCTTCTAATGATCTGTATTTATGTGCATCAAATTAATGCATTTTTGTACATAACAATGGAATTGATGAGAGATAAAACCATCCAATTACGTGCAAAAAATCATTTCGTTAATAATAAATTTACTGTGATAGAACTCGAAAATGCTCGTGACTACGTTTTTCTCGTTGATTATAAAATTCTAAAATAACAATCCGATTATTACAGTAATATTTTTTTCTTGATAATAATAATAATGACATAGTAGTTTTCACTTTTTAAAGATTTTGCCAATATTAATTTTTCATATTTGATCACTTCCATTTGCAACAAATCAACAGCATTAACTTTCTCAAAGGATCAATAACGTTTTCAACAATTCTCATTCGAGAACTCGCTGCTTAATAATCGATAAACACTTCAATAATCAACAATATGGAAACTTTCGATAATAACCGACATCTTTCTGACATTTTTTTTTTATGGTCTTCAATAGGCTCGCTAATCTCTACGGTGTTCGATGAATATATATTCATAAACTATTCTGTATTAATCTACACGCTTCTTTCGTCAATCGATACACACTTCAACATAGAGAAATTTCGTATTTCCATCGATATTTCTCTAAATAATTCTTATATTGACACATGTTTACAATAGAATGAATACGGGCAAGATATTTTGAAAAAATTTTAAATTACAAACCTCTCGAAAGATAAAGATGGGAGATCGTAGCAAGCCTTGAGGCCTTATACTTGTTAAAGATGATGATGATTTACACTATTGAAACGATGAGATTTTACTGTATTACCTCACTAATTAGAATATTGAACATGTTTTCATTTCGAACACAACTCGATCATGTCAAATTTTCTAATGGTATATTGAACATGTCTAATATAACTAAACAACATTGTTCAATACTGGCTTTACCTAATTAACGCATCAGTTTTGTACCCGTTACCTCAAAAGACATCATTAATTTGAATCCCCTTGTAAATACAAAAGGGGGGCTAAACAATGTCTCCTATTCTGAGATTAATTGTTCATCAACACATATTATTCACTTTCTTAACTTACACTATGCAATATTAATCATTTATCCTTTAACAAATTCGCTCAAATGACTTTGATAAGAATGATGGACACCCCAAATTGCATTAGAATATTTTGTGCTAAATTAGTTTTGTTCGTGAATATCTTTGAAAATTTATAATAAATGAGACTATTGTCTTTTCCTAAAGGAAAACATTAATTTAAAAGTTTTCGAACGGGAAAATATATTATTAAATTATATAAAATATTATTTTAAAAATGATTTGAATATAACAAAGTATAATGATTATTCATTAAAATTATATTAATGGTCTAATCTGTTGAGAATTTTAAGCAAATTAAATCGTCGATGTTTACACGAGATTGAAAATATTTTACATTAAATTTCATTTTACCTAGAAAATGTAACATAATTAATATAAATACCTTAGAAAATTGAAATTCGTTCCATTAATTCAAAAAATTGTATTAAGTAATTAAAATGTAGAAGAGAATTCAAAATTTTATGCTTAAAAATTGAAAAATTTTAATTCTTTGTATAAAAAATTAAAAATTTTAAATATAATTTTATGTTAAAAATAATAAAACTATCAGCATCAACTACTCCTATAAATATTGTTTACTACAACATTTGATTTAATGTAAAAATATTTACAAAACAATTAATAATTCTATGGGAAAAAATTCATTTCATCCCTTTCGATTCTACATAGAGAATTTCAAAGAAATCTTAATTGATTTTATATTATAAAATTAAAAATTTTATCGTTAGTTTTATGCAGAAGATTAAAAATTCTATCATCTTCTTAGTACATAAAAACTAAAAAATTTTGTATAAATTCAATGTAATAAAATTCAAAATCACGAATTAACTCGAAGAAAATTGAAATTTTAAAAATTAATTTAATATAAAAAGATATAAAATTCATATCATTAACTTCGTGTAGAGATATTAAAATGCAAGAAATTATGTTAAAAACAAAATTAAGTTATAACATTATCATTTAATATTTACTTTTCTGTAAAAAAAATAAACTGTTTAGATAATGAGATATAATTTTTTTTATTTCATAAATTATTCAACAAGCTTGCTTTCATTTAACTTAACCTTGTAGAAAAAATAATAATAAAAGCAGAATTGGATGATGATTCATCTTTATGTTCAGTATGGAACCATAAATAGATGTGCAATCTATTTATCATAATAATAAGCTCCGTAAATTTACGCTTTGTTGTTTGATGAGTCAGTTATCGGTTAGCCTCAATTATAATCATTATACATTGGTAGATAGCACATATATACTGTATGTATAACACATTTAGATCGTATATTATTGCCTGTATTTTAATTAAAACGAGAAATTTTTAATAAGTTAACCTTGCCTAGAGGCAAGAGAATGAAGTTTGGAATCTCGAGATCTCAGGAAATTGCAATAAGTAAACAAAAATAATAATTTAACGAACTATATTTAAGCTTGTATCTTATATTTTGGATGACCATTAATATTTTAGAAAGCAATCATATGAAGGAGCGAAATTTGATGTATTTATATATAAATAATATATATACCGAGATCTCTGGTAGAATTTCAAATATTTATTTAGAAAGTATCGAAAACTTCTAAAATTACAGCTTATACTTATAATAATTACTTTAGAATTCGTTGAAAAATATAAGATATATGTATATACACCGTTACATTTTATTAAAAGTTATTATTAATGAAGAAAATTAACGATTAAAAATAAAGAAAGATAAGACTAATGGATTTTCATTTATCTTCTACAATGTTCACGCTTATAATTAATTAAATTTTATAAAAGATCAATAAATATTTTTGTACGAATCGATCGCTATTGTTGATGACTAATAACACGGTACAAGGCACCCTAACAAAGAAGATAGTAAAATACAAGTTAAACTAGACACGTGCGAGTTTCGAGTAATATACACGCGCTAAATAAGCATCTGGAGTACCATCTGATGGAGTAATAATTAGATAAAAATACTCACCATCCATTTTAACCATACCCAAAATAAGAAGACACGTGACACATTGAAAAGTCGTCTTATATTTCTGCTTTGTCATCACTAGTTTTGTGTAGCGCTGAAGAGGTAATTATCTTACAGAATTAGCACAGTTGTTCCTTTAACAATATTTTTGTGACATTTGAAGATGATCAGTGAAGGATCAGCAACCACGCTAGACAACGTGGATGGAAGAGCAAAGCAACCATAGTGGAGTGTTGACCGTGAAGCCAGACGTAGTGATCTGGTCGTAAGAATCATCCCATACTCTGACTGGTGTTTCATTGATCGAACTGTCTGAGTCATGTCCACTATTACTAAGGGGTGTACTGTACAGGCTCCAATCAACACCAACGTATAACGCTTTTATATATTCGCCAACAATGATGAATTTGTTTAAGCGTACTTAATGCATATTAATATGAAATTTTTCTATTCAGTACATCTTCGTTCTATAAACATTTATACCTGGTTATTATAATTTATAAATTATTTTCATATTAGAATATTTCCTCTTATATAAAACATTTAAAAAAAATACTTTAAGAAAGTTAATAAGGTGCTCAAATTCATAAACTCTCTAAATATTTGAATTTCTGATAATAATATTTTTAGAAATTTATATAATAGAAGATAGGAAAATATTTACTTTTTCTACATTTAAAAAAATTAAATTATATTTTATATCTGTGTTAACAATTTTTTATTATAATTATAAAAGATTTTTATATTTATAATTCTTCAGTTTAAATTATATTAACATTTTATATTTAAAAAATATAATTTATTTAATATATTTTATAACATAATAAATATTTAAAAATTTACATTTCAGCACGTCATATTTATATTTATTATTTTATATCTGTCATTAAATATAAAGAATAATTTTTAAATTATTTATTTTCAATCTCAATGTTCGTCTTTAGTAATAATATATATTTTGTATAGAATATATATTTTAAAATATAAACAAATATCCAGAAAAAATAAATATAAAATTTGTTTATTTAGGAAGAGATTAAATTTTATTTATATATAAATTCTTTTTTTATTTTTTTTTTCTTCTGTATATCTGAATTCACATTATTTTCTTGTAGAAAAATATTTAAATGGATAATGTTGAAATGAAGGAATATTTTGAAAGATTAATGATCATAAGCTACATACGTCAAATGATAATTATTATGATTACGAAAGGAAATCATTAAATATCATGTTGTATATGCACATATATGCAACACTAATTTAACAAATATAATGGTTATCTTTTGATAAATTTCATAATTTATTTTACTAAATGAGTTTAATTATTTTACATATTATAATTTATAACACGCAATTAAATCTTGTGAAGAAATTAATAAATTTTATATCATTTTCTCCAATTATTTAAATTGTATTTTACTTTAAACTAAATTTTAAAATATTGAGGAAAAAAAAATTTTTTTGAAATGTAGTCAGAGGAATATAAATCTTTGGAATTTAAAAAGTTTTAAAATAAAGTATTGCCATTGGAAAGAAGATAGATGAAGAATAGAGTAGTTAATGAAGCATATTCACATGTGAAGTATGAGCTATATAAATTTATATGTTGGTAGCCTTGATATAGGTTCAATAAGGAATTGAACTCCTGGGATAAACAATTTGACAAAACGTGCATCTACCGTGACTGCTGTACTTGTATTACCGTAAAGATTAAACGATTAGAGGAAAAAAACTGGTTTTATATATCATTGTTAACGTCGCGATAAACTATCTACAACTTGTACTTAATATTTCATAATCTTTAAAAAAAAAATGCTCAATTTTCATCATAAAATCTTCTTTATTCTCACCGAATCACATAATGTACTTATGTATATTTGGTCTAAAAATTATCTCATAAATCACGGATCATTAATTATATTTATGTGGAATCGATATAAAAAAATATAATAATAAAAAAAATGAAATAAAGTATTAAAAATTTCAATTTACTAATGAAATGTATTAATCATTTAAACAGGAGAAACGTGGTTAAATTTCATTTAGTTAATTAAATTCTATATTTATACATATTTCCATTTAAATATAATAACTTTAAACGTATAAATATAGTTTTAATTTTAAATAATGATTATTTAAACTCTGTATACATTAATTATATTTATGTATATTTTTTTATTATTATTATTATTGTTACGTATTAATGTTAATTAGTTGTCGCAACTTATAATTTAAGAATATTTTCATGCACTAATAAACAAGGAATAAATATATTCTTATCTTATTTTCTCCTAATCTTAATTTATATATGGAGGATAAATTGTTGGTTGACCTGACTTCATACTTATTTATTCTTCTGATCAATCCTCCATTCAATCAAAAGCACATGCGCTATGGGATCAAATTAGGTCAAATCCCATATTTGATTAAAAAGGAAAATTTAATTTAAAAATTAAAAAAAGTATATATATACTTTATTTATGATAAATCCTGTAGCATAAGATTTATCCATTCTCGGATATAATCCCAATTACGCTTCGCATAAAAAATACGTTTAAAAAACTAAATTCTAATTTATTATATTATTATCATTATTATTATTACTATTATTACTCTATGACACAAAAAAAGACATCGTTTAACAAATTCTTAATTCTGCTAGATAAAATATGACAGAAGGAATTAAATAAGATGCAGAAATTCAAAGCAATATTCAACAAAACAGATTGCTGCAGTAAATAGAAAACTGAATGTAGAGAAAAAAATATATAGATATTACTAAAATAAAGATTAAAGTTTGGCAATAAAATAGATTTTTTATATATATGTATATATATAAAGACAAAAAAAAAGAAAAAGTTTTGTCATATCAGAGGCAAGATTAAATGACAGCTGCTACTAAATTGAATCAATAGTGAAAAGCAGCTACCATGAATTATGGACATTAACATGCCTAAAAATTATGATTTCAGGAGTGAAGTAATATTGAAAATAGTCAAGTTTGTGTGACAGAGAATAAAAAAGGAACAGATCTTAGAAGGTGTCATCTTAAGAGATCGATAAACAACAAATGAACTCAGATGGAATAAGAGCCAGAGAGGATCGAAGTTGTTAGGAAAAACTAAAAAAAGAAAAAAGAAAAAACAGAAAAATGAAAGAAAATAATCCTGTTTTTTTCTTTCTTCTTTCACATTACTGTATATAGCGTAGCAATGTCGTTGCAAGTTTTATAAACAGAATATTTATGTACTGAAAATGGGGAGGGGGAAAGAAATCGTGAAACGAATTTAAATTTTAAAAAATAAGCAAATTACAGATAAATATAAAATCTTTGATGTCATTTTGTTTACTTTTAAATAAATTAAGGCTTTATCTATCTTTATTAATAATAAAAATTGACTGATACCTATTCATTACCATTCTAATTACTCAATTAATATTGCATCGAAACTATTTTAAATTCATGACATTTATAAATATTTTTCATAAACTTTACTAGTTTTTCCTGTAAAAATTTTCAAACCAATTCGAAGAAATTATCTAAATTAATTGCTGTGAATAAATATATCAATAATTAGATTTTTAAACCTTGTTTTTAAGTAATTAAAATTTTAATGAGTCCAGAAATCAATAGCTAGTCTCCTAGATGATATTTTTGATAATATAAACGTGTAATTTGATACTGAAATACTATTCATTATAATAAAAATAATTCGAGTTAAACATATTAAATTATTTTGCTAAAATTTGTAAAAAAAATATTAAACAAACAGAATATTTTTCCTGTTCTAAGTAAGTTACTAAATTGATTTTAATGAGTAAAATCAACATGGATACAGAAATTAACTGTTTTAAAAAATGGAAGTAATAGGAGAATTATTGATTAAAATTTTATTTAATCAAAAAGATCATTTTAAATTTTATTTAAAATTTATTATTATTATTTTTTTAATACAATGACTAATGATGCTATTGAAACTTTGTAAAGTATTATTTGTAAGAAGGAAAAAAGTATTTCCATAAAAGTAAAAGAAAATTTGCTCATCCATCATAAAGATAACATTATGTTCATCACGATTGAATGGACTTCAATGAAAGTAGATAATAAAAATTTATTGTAAAAGCTAGGTTAAATCTAGATTTAGTCTATCATGATATGAACAAATAAAATATTCTGTTAAAATATATCTTATAAGTATAACTGATCAACAATTTGGGAATTTGAGAGGTTTTTTTACACTGTATAACCATTTATTCTAGAGAAATTATATTGAAAACTTCTTTAGATTTCTTCCTTCATTGATTAAAAGTGCGCTTTTTAATAATATAAAATTAATAAGTGATTCTGCATAAGAACTCTTTAAATTTAATAAAAACTAATGTATTTAATATAAATATATTTGGTATTTATTTCTTATTAATGTGAGGAAAATAGTTCAAATATCTTAAAATAAATTATTTATACACACAACATTATGATACACACAAAATTTAACTGGGTTTTTATTGTTTAATTATAGACACTAATCGTCTGAACTTTATTAAAAAATATAAAACAATTAAAATTAATTATTTAAAGATAATTAAATAAATTGAATCGTTTGTCTTTAAAAAAATATATTTTTACAATAATTATTATTTTTTTATAAAGTTATTCTATTAAAATAATAAATTTAATTAATATGAAGTGTTCTTTATCAGCAAATAAATCAACAAAATTATATATATATATATATATATATATTACACACACACAACAAACATTTATTTTATTATTATTTTTAAACATAAATTTATTTCCTGATTAAAAAATTATTAAAATAGTAAATCTTTAAACTAAATAAATATTTCAAATACTTTAACACAACACAACACACAACACAAATTAAACTTAATATTTTTTATAATAAAATGTATTATATTACATAAAACATTTACTTAATTTTTTATAATAAATATAGCGAATATATTTATAAACAAATATACAACAAAAAAACTTTTATAATTTTCAATATGCAACGTTAAGAATTTCCTATGAATAATTTATCATTTCTTCATAGCTATGATGGCACGCTAAATTCTTCCAACTAGAAAATTAAATATTCTATTATTTTAAAAAATATATATATTGAAAAATGTGAAAAACTCATTTTAGAATATAAACTATTTTCATTTTATATATTTTCACTATATATTTCCCCCCCTCTCCTAGATTTATTCTCTCATCTCTTACACGAAAAATGATTTAGGTAATGATATTGAAAATAGGACATTTAAAATACTTATATTAAAATTTAAAATTAGAAAATTATAATAAATACCATTAAAGACGAATTTTTCTTTTAAATTTGAAAAAAAGTATTTTGATATTATATTTATAAAAATTAAAGCTTTAATATAGAGTTGTGTACGTAATGTAGTTTAATATATTCTCATACATAATAGGTGTGATAATACATAAATAGTAAGAATGTTTATGGAAATGGCAAGATTAAATCGTGCTTTAGAGTAAATGTAGCATATAAGATGAATCGCTATGTAGTTCAAATAAAAGTGAATTTTTTTTTGTTGGCAAATTTTTAATCCTCTAGAAAATTGGTTATAAAAAAATATAGCGGAAAAAATTGCTAAATTTTGATAAAGTTTGTTATAAAGTTATGACTAGAAAGATATAAAAAAGCAGGGGTTTTTTTTGTATACAACTCTATAAAGAGATTAACATGGTGTAATATAATTATAACTAATTGTAGTGTTAAAAATTTTAAATAACTCCATATTAATTCACTGTAATTAAGTAAAATTGCTTTAATATAAAATAATTGTTTCATTTTAATGTATATTAGAATAGAATAGATAAGTGAAATAAGGTGACGTAACACAAGGGTGATCTGGCCTATCGAAGGGCTTTCTATAGAAAACTGGTTCCTATTTAAGTGTCTATCACCTGAATAGAGCCAGTTTCCCATAGAGGCTATTTAAGTGTTAGACGTGAAGAAAACCCGGTAAACTACACGTGGCCAGCTCGTTGATCAGCGAGAACCTCGTGTTCAGTGGTTTTTATCCACTAGACCGCTGGTGTGCACTTTACTGTATATTAACTTTATTACATTAGTAACAATATATAAAGTTTATACGTTCAATTCATTGATTTTTTTCTCCTCCCTCTAAAGACCTAGAATAATTTTATTGCTTAATATTACCATTAGAAAATTCAAATTTTGATAAACAAATTAAATATATTCGAAATTCTTATTTTAAAGGTTTTAAAATGTGTGACAATATACAATTAAATATCAATAGATTAATGAAAAATTTATAATATTTAAGAATATAATAATATATATATATATTTTTTTGTATTTAAAAGCACGCGATACATGAATTATCAATCTGTTAAATAAATATAAACTATATATTAAAAAATTAATAAAAAATAATAAGTTATAACTATAGTTATAACATTAATACAAAACAATATAAAATATAAGAAAAAAATTATTGAAAATAGTACCCGTATATTTTATACTGCAACAAAAGTATACATAGAATTTATATATTTGAAGAATTTTGCTTAGATTTTTAATAGTTATAATTCTTTATTATATATTTAGATTTAAAGAAAAATTTCGTATAATATTTGGCATGTGTTTTTGGCAATAAATAAATAAACTTTGAGAGTGATTCTGAATACCCAAATCGTTTTGTTTATAAAATTTGTAGCAATTTAATAATGCTTTCTTTCATATATCGTTTACAAGCAAACAATATCGTTTACATCCAATGCAAATCTTATGAAAACATCCTCGAGATGTCGTTTAATAGATGAATTAAAGTGGCGAGTCATTTGAAAACTCGATTCTATTCAAGCTGCATGACTTGACGAGTCGTTCTCTAATCCATAGAATTTGGTAAATAATTCAGCACAAATATAAATATTCCAAAAATTTAACGAAATTTTTACTGCAAGAGCTAATTGATACCTCATTTAATTGTTAGAGGATTAACGTCAATCTCAATTCAAGTACGGTACTGTACATTAAGATCTCTTAGCAACGGAAGCATTAATATGTATTCCCTTAACAATTATATCACTGATACATTATTATTTATGGCATAAGTTTTTGTCAATTAGATTCAAGATGAAAAGAATTCTGCATTCTTTATAAATGAATTCAGATTTCTTCTTTAATAAGCAGTATCTCGAGGTTAACAGCATCATCGTACGAAGCGATCAACTCATTCCTCTGACATCAGTCCAACTGAACACACTTATATACTTTAGAAAGATGTTTTTCTATTACTTTGTTATCTTTTCTTGGAAAGTTATATGCATCTGAAACTAGACCCTAGAGCATTATAATCAAGATACATTCTGAACAGTCTCTTAAACATTGTGAACAGGGACACAACATAAATCGTTGAGGCATTGTTATATCAGAGATGACCACGTATGATATTGATTTATTTTTGTAAAATCACTTTAGATATAAATTTTTCTTATTTTATTATTCTTCTTTCTTGCTTTAGATCTCATTTTTATTTAAACCAGTTTTTCTTAAGTACTCTTTAAATTGTTCGAGTACAAATTTCCATACAGTGCAAATGCAAACTTCCTTTATCGAATATCATTATTTCATTATATCATTATTAACATCATATTTTAAGAAATCTCTTAATTCATTTCCTTTGAAGATCATATAAATCTTCTTTTATAAAATAACATTTTTCTTTAAAAAAATAAATAAATTTTCCTCAAGTTCCTACGACATAAATTAACTATCAACGATATTGCGGTATGTATATTTTTCACTTCTATACATTCATTAGGTTATTTTCCCCATAAAAATATATACAAATATACCGATTTAATGTTTCCATCTGTTAAAGAAAACTCAAATATACTTTCAGTTAAATAATAAGTACTATCAGTGCTAGAGTTAGATTTGTTATGGCCCTAAATATAACATATAATAGGCTCTTTCCTTCTACTAAATAGTGATACAAGGCCCTAAGCTAGAAACTCATAAGAGGATCTAAACTGCAGCTTATTTAGCTTATGTACAAGTCTGTCTTGAGTAATTGTTCTCATTTAATTAAACAATTTTAAATTTATTATTACTAAAATCAAGAAATACGAGAATATTTTATTTTATAAATGGCATGCCTATTATGTATATATATATACATACATATGATTTAACAGAGAAATACCTTTTGTCCCATCAAACTGCGATAAATATGCAATTTGATAGAACAAAGAGGAGTGAAATCCGAAACGCGAATAGAACTGAATATTTATTGTTACATACACTGAATAAAACAAATCAAGTTTGACGTATAAATAAAAGCTAAACCTCTTTTTAAATAATAGTAGTATTTTCCGAATGCTATAATATTTTATTTTACAGACCACATATATTGAATTATTCACGTTTCCACGTATATTGTTCACATTTATTGCCGTGTGTACAAGCAAATATGTGCTGGAAAAACTTGTGTTTAAGAAGGATTTTACTTAAAAATACCTCGTGTTATACGTTAAAGCTTTCGATATATTTTAAAGAATGATTATTATATAAAATTTCTTTAAAACATTGTATAATAATAGCTCTAATAGAAGTAGAGATTCGCAATAAACCAAATCAATAATTATATAAAAATTGAGATTAAAAATATCTAAAAACATGGCTGAACAATTTCAAAATACAAAAATATTTTAATAAAACTTAAACTTTAAGTAAATATTTATAAGTAAAACGTATTTTTTATTCTAGAAAAGTAATCGACGTTAAATAAATATTAGTTTATCGCGGAAAATCTTTGAAAATTTTGTAAACATTCTCGTAAACATTAAATCCTTAATCGTTTATATTAAAAATTTACATATTTTAAATCAAATTATTAATTAATAGGTATAGAATTGAATAGAATTTAACATTTCCTGACGTTTTAAAGATTTCTTTTAAATGAAATAAGCTAAATTTTTTGAGATTCTGCAGAAATGTGATTCGATTCTATACATGACTCTGAATCTAGTAAAGGTCGTATCAAACGATGTGATGAAACTTAGTTCGATTTAGTTTCACCATTTTAGTATGATACGTGAGTACACAGAGACGACAAACATATTTACACAAAGAATATTCAATGAACACTTTCATAAGAACAATACATTAACTGGTTTGAAATAATATAAACTTATTATTATACATATTTTTAAATGTATTATTTTAGTTTGTATAAGTCTATAAAACATTAAAAATATATATATAATGCTAACATATGCAGATATTTTATTAAATATACCATCCAAATTTACTTATACATCTACATATATTCTAAGGTATATATTTAGGAAACTATATATAATGTATATATTTAACTATGTATCTATATATAAATGTATATAGCATACATACCTATATATCTAGCTAGTATTTCTAGATATATATACAAAGATTTATGTAAAAAATTATTATAATATATCTGAAATTGTTGTAACGTCAAACTATTCTTCTCCACCCTCTAAAAAGACCTTAAAGATACAAAATATTACTGAAAAATTCGAATTATTCGATTACTTTTCTCATGAAAACATCTTTTATATCTCTTGAATGAGTTTCTTGCTCTTCAAAATTTCTTCAATTTACAATTACGTGTAAATTAAGTATCGTTTCTTATTACTTTATGCATTACAAAAAGATATTTTAGGTTTATAACTAATATTAAAAATTCTAAATGACTAAACCGATCTATGTTAGAAGCTTATATAATATGGAAATAAAATTAATAAAAAGGTATATAAAAGTATTTTATTGACTTCAATGGACTATAAAAATTTCATTTATAAAAATTCTTCTTGGAGTAGAATTCATAAATCTCTTATTGTTCGGTAAAGTAATCTAAGAAAAACAATTTTTTAAATATAAATATATTAATGTTAAATGTTAGAAATTTATAAATATTATAAAAATATGTTTTAAAAACTGTATTAAAAATATACAGTATAGGTACTCTTTGTTGTGTATTGTTAAAGTATTTATTCAATTAAAACATTTATTTAAAAAGTTAATAACTCCTCTTATAGGAAACTAGATTAAAAATTTATTAATTTTATATAAATCTTATTTTTTCGAACTAAATTTTGTAAATAAATAATAAAAAATATATCGAAAATATATTTATTATATCGAATTATAAATCATTTCCTTTTGATCTCTATTATTTTCTTAATTAATAATTTTTTAAATAAATAATTGTCATTAAAAATTTTTTAATTTTAATGTTATAAAATTGATATTAACAAATATTAAATTTTAATAAGGTTTTATACAAGCTTTAAACGTTATTTTTTTTTTAAGTTTAGCATTTATTTAATGTTTATTTGTGCAAAAAGTATTTAAGTTGTAAAAAAATGATTAAAAACAGATTTATAAACATTTAAAAAATAGAATTATTTATATTAAAATCATTATTTGATTTAAAGTAAAGCTACAATTGAATATATAAAGTATTCATTTCTCTTTAGTTTCCTAATACAATACAAATACTAAAGACAAAGGAAAATAAACAATTAAAAAGATATTTATACAGAATTAACACTGTTTATCTATTTGCATTACATCTTTAAATCTATTAGATTTTTAAAAATGCTATTAATTTAAATTAATTAACTAAAATACTTTTAAATAGCAATTTAAATAGCAATGTTTATCATGTTTTTAAGAATAAAATTTCATTAATTTTCTTTTTAATTTAATTCTTTTGTTTTTGTTTAATTTCCTTTCAATTCATTTACATAAAAATAAATATTCTAGCAACGATAATAAAATGATAAAATTGCCTTTTGCTGTTTCATAATACCTTAAAATATATTTGTTTAGCCAAAATAATGTACAATATCACGTCAATTTGACGTCATTGTACGCTTTTTCATCATAATTAAAGCATAAGAATGAGGTCATAAAAGTGTGTGCACTATTCTGACAAAACGAATGCACCTAAATACATAGATACACTGCACTCTCGATAATACGAACTCCACTTAACCTAAACCGAAAGGCAATTCGTTTTGTCTGAAAAGTGCAGTGGCGCTTATAGCTTCATGGACACCCAGGAAAATTTGAATTAGGAGGCCCCATGTACAGTGTTGACTGTAGACATTTTTCTGTGGAAATATTTTCTTATAAAAGATTTGTTTGGTGCCTCCTGTTGATGGGGGATCCAGGAAATTGCTCTTTTTTGCCCATATAACAATGTAACATTAAGTATAACAATGACGTTATCATTGACGTTAAAGTATACACTATTATGACAAGACAAATACACTTCAATTTTGTTTGTGTTGCAACTAAATATCCCATCCAAGAAATTGTTTATTTAAAAATGTAAAAAAGTCCTAAAGTTAATAATAATACTACACATTTTAAAATAAATATACGGCCAAATACAGTATAAAAATCTTTTAAGATACAGCAAAACCTCTGAACAACGGCCAATGCCGGAAACACGAAAAATATCTGGTTTGTTGGGAGGTTGCTTTGTACGCATTTTTATTTAACGTTCCTAAAAAATTTGGCCGCCGTTTAGAGGTGGCCGTTATTGGAGGTTCGATCTGTCTGTAATTCTTTCTTCTGTTTCTTCATATATTACTCCATTAATCCAAACTTTTCACTAACACATTCTGGTACAGTAATTAGTTACCATTACGTGAATGCATTGTATCCGTTACTGTAATCGAAATATAGGTAGAAAATTTCATCAAATTTCATCCATTGTTTTAGTTAGTGTTATGTAATGACGAAATTACATTTCGTGAAAGTGACGTATTACAAATACAATAAATATTCTAAACAATGAAAAGATAGAACTCGGCCGTTTTTACAGGTGGCCGTCATTAGAGGTTCTATTGATTTTCGAAACAAGTTAACAATTGTAAACACTAGAGAACTTTATTCTAATATTTGTCAAAGTTTTAAATTTTTAAAGAAGAAATCTAAGATTTTTTATTTTCATTTCAGCAAAAATTTGTTCTTGTTTTCTTCTTTGGCTTTGGTATTTTTTTAAAGAAAAAATGACATTAAAGTAGAAATAATTATCTAAAAAAAGAGTGATTTTTAAGAAAATTAATTAATAATCTCATTAAGGAAACGTCCTTTTTTGAATTTATTTTTATTTTTTCTTCTTTTAAAATAAAAACTTTTAAATAATTATTATCATAAAAAGATCAAAATTGTAATGAACTTAAAGAAGATTCGATTTCATTATTTGGCAACGAAAATAAATAAAAATGATTAAAAGATAATGGTGTAATCGCAGCATTTAAAAGCATTGCAGAATAAACGATGGAATTTCATACTCATTCTTTACTCTTCCATCAATTCGGATCACATATCGTTGCTTCGCCACCCGTTAGAATACAGTAACAATGGGTGGGTAATTCCTGATACAGGAATAGGATGTAGTACAGAGCCTGCTACAGAAAATAGGGTTTACGCCCGACTTATTCTTCCAATTTGTTCGGAGAGTCACGTGTGATCAGATCACGTGGTATTGGTAGAACACAATCCCTCGTTACGGCGTCACTTCCATCTGTTTCAGCATAGGATGAGTGGTTGAAAGGTTTTTCAACAGTAGACGCCCCTTGGCTACCTTTAACCTCGTGATGATTACTTTCTGGCGCCATTCGAAACGATGGGGAGGAGAAAGAGATCTTCTATTGTATTTCTGTAATGCAGCTAACGTTTTTTTTTTATATATACACAAACCTCTTACAGACGTTTTACTCCTCTGTAATGTAAATAGATTAATCAAGAACAAACACACTTTCTGTTCCGAGATAATATCTGTTTGGAAAGTGCGAGATTTGTTCTGGAGATTAGTTGATAATGTCATTCAAGTTGCATGTGGGTCTTCAATAGGATTTGAAAATTACAGTAAAGCAACAACGATTATAATTTAAATAATTTCTTGAAAATTCTAGGAATATAAATGATTGCTATTTTAAAGTTAATAATAATAATAATAATAATGTTATTATTAATCTCACATTTAATTGAGATAAATTTTTGTGGGTGTTTCTTGTGCGAAATGTTTTCACATCAACGCTAAAGTACTTTAATACGCGTTTTATATAAAATCTAATGGATTAAAAAATGGAATTTTTACCTAATTAGTAAAGCTTTATGCTTATAATTTGTAACTATATAAGATTTTTTTAATGCAATTTAACTTTAATAACTTCAATCACTAATTGCAATACGTTTGCATCTCTCGAAGATCGGTCATCCTTCTTTCCTTAAATCACTATATACATTGCTGAAAATATGTTTTAAATTTAACATAAAATATCTAAAAAACAATTGATTTTATATTAAAAGTGAAAGAAAATTATCTGTAGCAACCAAAGAAAGATTTTCTGTTGTTACGAATAGTTTTATCAATAATCGTTTTATTTAAAACAAGATTACAGTAAGCGTATCCTTTCACGAAAAGGTATGATTACAATACATTATATATATTAAAGCACCTGAACTTTGTAGACTCATTAAATTATTGCACTTCCAAAACATAATAACCAAAAGCGAGATCATTTGCAATAAGCATATAGAAGTGGAGACAGAATGATAAATGAATAGCAAGGGAAACAATTAAGCAAAGATCAATTTCGCTATCGAGAAAACAATTTTGTACATTTTTATAGTTTTAAATGGTTCCTGCAGAGAAGAATAGCTTTGAACAATGTAAAATTTATCTTTTATATATATATACATATATAATTTAATTTAATAATACAATTAAAAACAGCCGTTAAATAAAAACTAAAATTACTCTAGGATATTGAAAGATGAAAATTATACAAGGTTGAATTAAAATTTAAAATTAACTCTTATATAATAATAAATAAAATAAAAGAAGGTATAGAAGGAAAATTATCGATTATTTTTTTTATGCTGGAACTTTATAAAGATCAATAATTTTTGGTAAAGTAATGCGAGCACAACGTAGTTCTTTGTTAGAAGATAAGGATAAGTTCATGCGATTCGAATAGATTTTTATAATTGAAGAGTCACAAACAGAATCGTGTTTAGTGGGAACGAGCTGACACATTTCGAAGCTATTTTCTGCTTCAACACAACCATCTGTCACCCAGAGATATTTAATTGGTGGTGCTGACAAGACAGGATTTGGTGTGTAAAGAGTATCTAGACGTTAACGATTTCAAATGTCTCGACTTATTTTTTAAAGCAATTTCTTGATACTTGGAAGAAAAATTGAGTGTTGATGCGTTTATTAATGAAATTTTAAAAGCACTTATCTGATTTTATTTTCCTCGACTTAAATTTTTAGTGCCTTCCCTTTTTTTAATAAAGTTTGTTGCTTTCATAAGTGAATTTTTATTCGGAAGATGGAGATAAGAAAAGTTATTTGAAAATTAAAAATTTTTTCGTAATTACGAAATTATCAATAAATTTAATATTTTGAAAGTTTTTTTAAAGTAAAAAGTAAAGAAATATTTTAAAATTTAATATACATTTTAAAATTACTTAGCAATAATGGCGTTTGGATAAATGTAATATATTCAAACAATTCACTAAAAAACCTCGTTTAAAATATAAAGTTTAAAAGAGAATTATATTTAAAAAAACCAATTTATTTACAGTAAATAATAGAATTTAAAATAAGTTTTAAATTATTATTATTATTTTTTTATATAAATTTATGTAAAGTATAAATTAAAAAATAAATTACACACTGAAAATATATAAAAATTTAATTTTAAATTTTATAAATTTATAGAAAAACATGATAAAACTTTAATTCAAAAAATTGTAAAGATAATTTTACAGTTTTATTTAATAAATTTAAATTAAAAATACTTTGGTAGATTACTTTATTCATTAGTTTTTTTAAGGAAAGGATTTTAAGATGGTTCTTTGTTCAATCTTTTATATACACGATATGAATTTCAAGTATAATTTAACATATTCCTCTTCAGTACACAAAAGTATTATAATTATACATTAATGATTAAAAAAAACATTATAATGTATAATTATAATACTGAAAAGGAATATATTAAATCATACTTGAAATGCATATCGTGTATACAAAGATTTAACAAAGAATCCTCTTGAAATCTGTCTTGTAGAAAACTTATGAATAGAAATAATCTTTCCAAGTATCTTTAATATAAAGGAATATAAAAGTTATTTTATACAATATTCTGAGATGAAACGTAAATAATTATTTTCTCAGATAAATTATCTTTTTTTAATTACGTTTTCATTTTAAGTATATATAACATTACAGAAAGTTACTGGCATAATAACTTTTTACATGAAAAGAATGTAAAAATATGCAAAAATTAAATATATGTAACTAAGGAAAAATGATATAATTATATTTTAAAATGTTTTAAAAAGATAACGAAGATAAATAAGAAGAAACATTAAAGTTTTTTTAGTAATATAAACCGACAAATGTTAAACTTTATGTTCCAGATTTAAGCATTGAATCAATTAACTAATAGAGTTTTGCTGTCGAAAAAAGTAAATTATAAAATCTGTAGCATAGAAAAGAATTTCTAAAAATTAATATAAATATTTTAAAGAACTTTTTTTTAAAGTTACAAACGTTTTAAATGTCGCTTAAACAATAACTTTAATATAAACTGTAAGAAGAAATCTTAAACGTATTACTCATTACTCATTTAAGATTCAAGTTTATAGAAAACTTTAATATATATATTTATTATTTTCTTTAAAAAATAAAAAAACTTTAATAAAAAATTTTCCTCTTAACTTAATACCAACGATTCATTTAAACTTAAATTTTCTTAACTTATTGCACCGAAGTCATAATACTGAATAAAAGAAATATTCTAGTTTAATCCATCAAATAATAATCTTAAAAATGGACTCGTACAGCATAAAGACATCCATTCTGTTCCTCAGAAAAAAAAGTTATACAATATACAGAAAATCAAGTTTAAAAAAAGAAGAAGAAAGAATTAACTTAAGCTGGATTTGTCAAATATGAAGCAAGAGATCGTTTTATATCTAGAAAGATTCACTGGTCTCATATTTGAAAGCATGTATTGCTGGATATCTTCGAGGGAATATTGGTATCGCTTACCAGATATCTGGTGCATTTAAATCGAACAGTAAAGAGATTAATATCGTTAAAATATAAATGGTTTTTGCAATTCACTTCAAAGTCGTTCTCTAGCTATTTCGGTATAATAGCCATAGATTCAAATAGAATTTCTTAAAGATTGATATAATCGATATTAAACAAACAAATCCTTCAAACTGTCCAAAGATTTTTCAAAATTTATCTATTTTTAATTCCATTTTCTCTAATGAAACATTAAAGTTTTTCTTTTCTTTCTTTCCTTTTTATCCAATTTGCATATTTTAAATTGTTTTTTATTATTATTTTTAACTGATTCTTTAATTATATTTACAAAAACTTACAGGTGTACGTTTGTACTACAAGATAAAAATTTTATTAGGATTAGTGATGTAGTAAGAGAATACACGAAACAAGAAAGAGAATGTGTGATTAGAATTGATTAAAAGAAAGTTTAAAAAAAATATACAGAGGAAAAATATCATTTGCATAAGAAACTATCAGGATAGACAAGCTCCCGGAGGACAAAGTATCAACTGATTGATGAAGAAGCAAAGAGAACATCCCTTTTGTATAAAACCGTGTAACGGTGTAATTGATGGGAATCTGTTCTTCCGCATGTTTTGTCATTAGGTCAAAGGTTGATGTTCTGTTAGAGTTTAGAGAGTAGAAGTCGCGTTAACTGTTACTGACGACTTTGCTGCATCAATATTCGTCATTATTGCCGGAGATATAATTAATCTCCGTGTACCAGAGTGTCATCCTTCAAGTAAAGACTTTACATGACACTAAAGTAAAGTTTTATCGTTGCAGATGGCTTTTAATCCAGAAATTACTTTTAATGTCTTTATTTTGTAGATAAAACTTATTGATTTTCATTTTAAACCATTCGCCGTTATGCAGTTTTTTTTTAAATAGAAAATTATCTTTTGAGATAGAAGATTTCGAGGTATATCGAGTAACTACTCGATTGTTTAAGAGAAGTAGTTAAAGAAAATTTATATTTAGTCCCTATAATTTACAGCAAATTACTTAATTATAGAAACTTATCAACATGATCGACATTATTGCAACAATCGCTTAGATATTTTCTTATAAAAATCGATAAAAACTTTAAAGATTTTTCAGTTTAACCTTTGAAATTCCTTTATAAATCAACAATAATCGATTAAAAGTCGGAAATTTTTACAACACTCGATATATATCGACAATTCATGTAGCAATGAATTAATGTTTGCAATTCTTGTAACAATCAATCGAGCTTGGCAATTTCCGTATCACTCAATTAATCTTTGCAATTCGTGTATCATTCAATTGATACTTGGCAATTCTTAAGCAATCAATCGAAGCTCGGGAGTTCTGATAACACTCGACTTATCTTGATAATTCTTGTAGCAATCAATTGATGTTTCTAATTCTTATAACAATCAATTGACAGTTGGTAATTGTAAATCAATCAATTGATGTTCGGAAATTCTTATATTACTCGATAGATCTTGACAATTCTTATAAGTTTTAATTAATATACAGTATTTGTCAATTGTAACGATCAATTGATGGTGTTTTACAACTCCTGATTAGTTAAATCTTCACAATTTTCTAATGATAAGCGATTTATAATTGATGCAAAATGATCGAAAGTTTTTCAAATCTCTTATCCAAAAACTCACGTTTGTATGATTTATTCTAATCAATTCAATAGTCTACTTAAAATAATGTTTTAAAAAGCAATATTCTCTAATTTATGACAATTTTAAACAATTATTCATTACTTACACCATAAAATGCTTCGTCGAAATTGTACTTTTAAGTAGTGCTTTGTATACGAAATTGCTAGTTACAGCATAGCTTTAGTTGTAAAATTACAGAAACATATACAAATTACCTATATTACTAAAGGTATGTTATATACAACAATTTACTAAATTTACTCTAAATATAATTTTAAATTAGCAAGCTTAACTCGCTCGCGGTTTTAAGCAATTGTCATAATAATGATTTTACATAATAACTTCAAGTAATGTACTGTAATATGAGATACCTTCAAGGTAAAATACATGAGATAAAAATGAGATTTCATAATTTCTATTGTAGAAACAAAGGTTATTAATGTATATATTATACAGTAATTTAGCAAATTATAGCCTATACTTGTACATTTCTTTTTATGCTTATAAAAATGAGGGATAATAATTGAAAAGTTTTCTAAACAAAGTTCTGACAGAATTGTAATTTTTACAGTAATGGAATCAATTTGTCCACAATCTCAATACGTAATTTACTTTTTGGTATTGCTTTACATTTTCCTTTTTTTCGATTTAGTATTCGTATAGTTGCAAAGGATATCCAATTCAGGTAGTTTCAATCTTCTAGACGACCAATTCTATTATATTATTCTAGCGTATATAATACGAACACTAGAAAATGTTTTATTTCCTCACATCATTTGCCTTTCTGCATTCTTTTCCATAAAAATTTCTCGATATTCTATTTCTTATAGTATTTCGCCCATCTCTTTCTTGTATACCTTTGACTAGATCCACCCATTTCATGAATTTCTTTGCAGTAAACTCTACCGGTAGCTTTATATTTGTATATAGAAGAATAAAATATTTGATAAAAATACGAGATCTAGTTGATAAAAACTGTTGCAACTTTCTCAAATGACAAGAAAAAAGAAAAAAAGAAATTAAAAGTAATTAAATCAATTTTTATTATTTTTCTTCCCTTCTAGAAATTTTCAGCGGTACAAAAAGAAGAAGATTTACTCTAATAAACAGCACAATTGGAAGAAATGATTGGATTTGTGTGACTTTTTTTCGGTCCAAATGGAAGTTTTAATGGAAAGGTTGTTGACAGATCCAGACAGGATGAAGAATCCATAACTGTGGTCGCGGTAGACAGAAACATAGAAGATCAAACTGTATATCTTCTAAGTGATAAACTTTCTCTATTTCTCATGATGTCATTGGAGGAACAGAACAAAAGGGCAATCAAAAAAATAAAAATAAAATAGAAAAACGGCGAAGGAAAAAAATGGCGCTGAAAAAAATGTATCCGGAGATGGTGTGAAGTAAATGACAAAGTTTGTTATGAAATATTGAAGTTAAAGGTATATTAATATTTATTTTATTATACTTTTTTTTAAAAAAAAATTAACCTTTGACTCAATATAAAACTAAAACAAGCAGAAACTTTCCGCTCAAATTTTTTGCTAACCGGTCACGATTTTACTTTAAAAGCCGACTTTTAAAATAAAAATTAAATAAATAAATAAATGAAGTTTTCACAAAGTTAAAAAATATATATATTTCAAATTATTAATGTTTTATCTTATCAAAAAATTTATGACTAGTGAATTATTTTTTCATATCTTTTTTTTTTCACTCGAAAAAAATAATAATAATAATTTAAAATTAAAATTCGAATTTTTCAAATCTAAATTGATTTTTTACATTAAAAAAATTTAATATTAATTATTTTCCAAATTATAAAACAATTAAGTTAATGAGAATAAAATTATTTTTAGAGTTATAAAACGATTTTTCTTAGATGCTTAATTAAGAAACTTCTATTATTTGATTAATAAACTTGTCATTTTATATATGTATATGATTTGAATTTTTATTTTAAAGTAAAATATTATTTTTTATATATATAAAAACTTGGTTTAAATTTATATATAATATGTAATAACCTTGTTATGAAGAGGTATAGCATCACAGGTATGTGCCTTTCTTAGTCCACATTCCTCTCTCTTAGAGATGGCTTCAAACCATTTTTTAATGGGATTGGTCGGTCGTATCAAGCACATTCCAGAACAGGTATCTTCCCTGTTCAGAGCATCTTTTTTTTGTTGGAGGATTTAGTGAAGTACCATCATCTCTCTGTTGAACGAGTTTCATCTCAAAGGCCGTAACTAAATTCCATCCAATATTGGAAAGGTTATAATACAAAAACTGAACTTTTTCGTAAGTTTTTATAATTATTTAAAGTTGTCGCTCTTTTGAGTGTCTAATACTTAAAAAAATAAAAATCTATAAATGTACGCATCGTAACATATCAATTATCAAGGGATTTGTTTAATAATTAATTAATTATTAAATATTAAAAAATATATATATTTACTGAAATTTAGCAGAGATATAAAATAATTTAATAATGCTTACAGATGTAACTTTGGATAAGAAAAAATACGAAAATCGAATAGTAAACTTCGCTACTTTTCTCTTCTAGTCACGTACGTTAAAGTATAGATAGAATTTAGGTAGTTATATGTCTAGAACTTTTGCTGTTTAACTCGTGTAATTCTAAATAATTGTCAGAAGGTTGAGATAAAACTCTTGTAGCTATTCACTCTCGATGTTATATATAAATAGTAAAAATTCTAAAAGATTTTTAACCGAGAAGTTGATAAATTGCAGCGATATTATTTAAAATGATTTGTTTTGAAGAGCTTTTAATATTAAAACTAATCTAAAAATATACTTCTAATGATTTTACATCAAAAGTTTGGAACAGAAGTTAAGAATAACATCTTCAAGATAAATGAGATGCATTTGTAAAGGACAATGAGAAGAGAAATTTTCACTCGTATCGGATTTTAAATCGGTTTAAAAATTTATAAATTAAAAAATTTAAAATTAGAAAAATAAAGTTTAAAACATTTTTAACATCTTAAAAAGTTTTTAAAATCGTATAAAATTTTGGAATCATTTTATATAATCCTCTCCTTTTTTTTCCACGAAATGTAATTTCTATAAAAGTGATAAGTGTATCTATCTAGAAAGTTTTTCCGACACGTTGAAAAGGAAGAGAATAATCGCCATCAGAGCAATATTGAACCTAAATGGAAGCTCGATATCGAAGATGTCATCAAGTAAAGCATCTCAAAAATCCGAAGTCATAAGAATCCATGTTTGATATTTTAATCCACCAAAATCTTTTCTTGGCATCAACACAAGTAAACACACCAAAAATGCAGTCTTAAATCCCTAGTGATTTTGAAAATAGTTTATTTAGTATTTTTAGAATTTCTCAATGGCTCGCAATTTAACTCCACATTCCATCTACACCCGTAGAAAACACCAAGAAGTTTAATAGATAATTACCCATTATATATTTTTAAAAAAATCAATATTAAGGCATTAAAATATTTATTATTTTGTGTTTAAACAATATTGTTCGCTTTCATTACTCTAGTTACTTTTTACTGTTTTGTACATTGTTTTTTTTTTCCAGTATGCAATGCAACTGCCTTTGCATCACATATTTCTAACAGCTTTGGAGATAAAAGCTTAGAAGAGCTGTCATTTCTCATATAAACCATCAACATTGTTGTCCAAATTACCCAATTCCTCATGCACTCTTTTTTCCCCTTCTTTCCTTACTTTAGTCATCTCATAATGTCGTTCTGGGATGACTAAAACTATTTACTGCTACATATTATATAAAATATTGTACCATCTGGCTTAATTAATGATACATTTTTTTTGTTATAAATACAAAGAAGAAACCCACAAAATTTTTATTAAAAATTTATAAACATTTCGATTAAAAAAAAATAATAATAAAATAAATTATGGCATTAATTACATTAAAATATTTAAAGAATTTTATTTTTTTAAAAAATATATTTATTTATTTATTCTTTAAAGAAAATTAAAAATTTCTTTTCTTAATTTATTATAAAATTAGTTAATATTTAATTTTGTTTTTTTTTAATTTTAAATGTAAATAATTAAAATATTTTCTGATTTGAAGAATTTATTATTTAAAATTTTAAAAGTCATAACTGTTAAATTAATTTTTTTAAAAATGTTATATTTATATTTTGGAAATGTAATTAAATCATTATCATGTTTATAAAAAAATGAATTATTAAAATATTTCTCTTAATTATTTAATTATAAATTTAATTTTTAATGTAGTAAGAAAAATCTAAAGAATTACATATATATATATATATATATATATATTTATTACATTAAATAAAAAGTATATGATATTATGTAGGTTTATAAACACTTATAGCACAAAATATGTTAATTAAATATATATTTAATTTATTTATTTTATGCATAATATACTTTTATCATCTTAATTAAAAATTTTATAAGGTTAAAGAGGATAATATTCCATAAAGTCAACATAAATAAACCAAATGGAAAGTCTGGATTTTATAGTTTTTAAATTGGTCAACATATTAAATAATATACTTCTAAATTATTTTATATTTAATATAATAAAGATATATACACAGTATACATTTATGAATGTTGTGTACACACACTTCTACATACAAATGGAATTTTTGTATAAGTACTTTTGTATGATTTTTAAAGTTTTTAATTAAACAAAATTAAACAAAAATTAATTATAGAATTAATATTTAATTAATTTAAATATTATATATATGTATATGTAGTAGTATGTTATATACGTGTATACATTATACCATATAAATATGATATGTACCATGTTTGTGCATATATATATATATATGTTCAAAGGATGGTTAGTAAATACTGTATAAATCTTTTTATTACATATATATGTATAACAGAAAGATTTATATTTACTAGTACATGACCATGCTTTGATAAAGTAAATGACATTAGAGGATGGCATCACGATATTTATGCATTTACTCAGGAAAATGATTTCTTGCTATCTAATTCGTTTTCTTTTTTTATTAAATTCTGTTTAGATAATAAACATCCTGCTCATATAGACTTAAGAATGTGATAATGATAAACTCTCTTTTCTTCCATCATCTCTGTTGAGAGATTGATGAGAATCTCTCTGACAGATAATGAACACTTCTCTTCTAAGATCAAATCCTAGAATTTAATTGAATTCTTGTACCAAATCCTAGTTTTGAAAACCATCTTTATATATATATATACATCAATTAATTATAATAATAAATTAATTATTGATTATATAATTAAAAATTTTAAATGTTTTCTAAATATGTTCATTTATTATCATTTGATTCTGGCATCCTCTCAAAAATTGTAGTTGATTTCTTAGAAGAAAAATGAATATTATAAATTTATCATGGAGGAAATATTATTAAAATTTTATTTAATGAAAACTTTATAGCTGTATCAAATTTATTTATTTATGAACAAGCTTCTATTAATTGAAACATTAAGTATTAAAATATAAAAATTAAAGATAATTGCAAAATATTTAGTAAATTAAAGCAATGTCAATTCTCTTGAAAATTTACTTTTACACACTGTTTATTGCTTTTTTATATATATATATAAGATTAAATTATATTTAATTAGGAAATATTTTTGTCATTTAATTAGTTTTATACACTTATGTATAAATTAAATATAAAATAATGGGAATTATATAAATAATTCCATTATAAATTAATCTGCTGTATTTCTATCTGTTTAACAAAGTAACTTTATTAAAAATTTTACTACATTATAAATTAATAAATATTAAGGTTCACAGAATTTATTAAATTTTTTCATTTTTTATTATTATTTTATATCTTTTAAGGTACAAAAAAACACAAGAACTTGTTAAAATGAATAAGTATTTTGTTTAAATAAAGAAATAATTATAAAATGCTTCCAATAATTTAATTGTTTACTATGGTAAATTTTATTATAATAACATCTTAAATTACAATTAAATTATTCTACTTAATTACAATAAATGTTCGGAGAGTATTAAAAGGATTTAAAAATAATTACTTCCTTGTTTCTTTTTCTAATGATATTAGAAGTTATTATATGAATTATAAATTAATCTTTAATTAATCATTATGCATACTATTTACATAAAAATCACATAAATGGTCATTAAAAATTTTAAAGCTAAGAACTTAATTAACTCTAATCATTTACTACTGTAAAATCATTTATATACAAATATAATTAATAAACTATTATAATATATTTTTAAGAATTTAATAAGAAATTAATTTAATTACTGGAAAGCAATTGAAGCCACGTTCATCTCCAGAATATTAATTAAGTAATTAACGTTAAAATAAATTGATATTTTGGATATTGTACTGTTTACACGAACAATATACGTCAATGTTGTGTGTGTCCATGATTGAAATTTACGTGTAAAGGAAGCAAAGAAACAAATGATGCTGTATACGACTGGATACCGAAAGTAAGAAAGAGCAATAAGAGTGTAGGGGGGGGAGAGAGTTAACTTCCGAAGTTTGGATATATGGATAAAGATGACGTCATGAATAATACAACAGCCGTAACTGTCAACTAAAAGATTAAAGGCAAACAAAAAGCCGGAAGGAAGTACGATGCTTGGGGCGGAGATTCCTGATCACAATACATTGATCGTTTTATCTATTTCTTGGTTGACGTCGAGAAAGCTTTCTCTTGACCAAATACGGTGCAAAGAGCGGTTTTGGGTTAATACTACCGAACAAATACAATGAAACCGAGAATAACAACGTACCAAGACCTACATTGTTCGACTTTTGTCTGCTCAACAGTTAATCAAACTTTATCTCTACTGCCTACCTCTTTCCTTAGCCGTTAGAAAAATATCGATTATCTAACATCACTGCCAAAACCTCCCTTTGTTCCACTTTTTGAAGAACCGATACTTCAATAATACAAAATAGAAAAAAAACACCCCCTTTAATTACTTAATTAAATATTAAATTTATTCTGTTTTCCGTATTAATTTAAAACAGAAAATGCTTTTAAAAATATAAATATATTATTATAAAAAAAACTACTTATTTTATTACTTATTTATTTACGTTTTATCCATAATTAAAGTGTATTTAATTAAAAATTATTATAATACTTTAATGCGCTTATGAGATTGGTCGTTTTTAATGTAAGCTTTGAAAATTTACTCCGAAGTTATCGATAAATTTTAATTATAAGTCGAGAGATGGTTTTTTTTTATAATACATTTTTAAAATATATTTTAAAAAATTCAGAGATAAATCATTTTTAAAAATCTTACCTGGCTGGTACGAAGATGATGATATTTCTAATAAAATGTAAAATATCAGAATTGTAGAAAATTCCATTTTATTAACTTCCACTTAATTATCCACTTTTTGACAAACTCCATATATAAATCCTGAATTTTTCCTAGAAATAAAATAAAGAAAATGAATAAATTAAGCAATTAATACAACAAGGTACTTTCATCGCTAATCCCATTTTATTTTGTAGTTAAGATGTTAAGAAGAAAATAAGTAAATTAAAAAAAACTTTCTAACTAAATAAAACAAAGTCAGACTTTACTAATTACTTTAATTTCATTTCCAAGATTTGATTGAAACATCAATACATAAAAAATTAATTAAATAAACTAGAAGAGAAACTGTTTCTCTACGTATAAAATGTTTTTATATATGTATAAAATTCTTTTCTAAATCTTCCAAGAAAAAAAAAAAAGAGAATTACGTTAGAAAAACTGATAATGATAAAAATCCATTAAAACTTAAAAAGTCATCAAATTAATTTAGAAACGGATTTTTGAATATATAGCCTATTAAAAGAAAGATAGAGAATTTGGAGGAAGGAAAAAAGAAATGGAAGGAGGGTTGTTCCGAATTAATTTTATTCAGTTACCAAACCGTTATTTGCAAATGTAATGAAACGTAACTTGCTGATTGGTTAGTAACAATTTACGTTACTCGAAATGTCATTTATCAAACTGATTTGTCTAATTTCTTTTCTTTGCTAGTTGTTCGAGTATAGAACTTAATGTATTGGGTATGCTGTAGAATACAGTTGTCAAATATTAGGAAGTGGCATTGGTTCCAAGAAGAATAAAAGAAATTCTTGGTAATTGTGTTCACAAATCACTTAACGGTTTTTAAAATTGCATTTTTTAACTTTCTTTTTTATCTATTAAATTGTAATTTATAATAGAATCTTTCACTATATAATAAATTTTATGATATTTTCTTGTTCAGAGTTGACATTGATGAATACGAATGTTTTATTACTCTATTTTTCTATGGTTTTTTTTTTCTTTCTAAAATACATTTAAAAAAATCAAAGTTTTAGAAATAATATAGCGAAAAGATGAATTTTCATTTGTTTCTTGTTGATGGAATTTCGTCTTTAATATTAATATAACGAGAATAAAGAGCTCTCTTTGTGTATTTGTATAGTTGTGATGTATTCTAAATTATATTAAAGCTAAGTATTGAATGGGATATGCTTTTGTCTTATGTTAAATACGTTACGCTTATTAGTTTGAAGAGAATTCATTTTTGAATGGGATAAACTTGATTAATGAACGTACAAATGAATAATGTGGATGAATATATAAAGAACATCGTTCGAATGTAAATTAAATAATAAAGATACGTAATTAAAACTGGTGAAAACTATCCAATTTTACACAATAATTACATTGATAATATGTTATTTATGTAACAAGTTCTATTATTAGTATAATAATATAATTAATTATTATATAGGTTGGTAATGATAATAAATAAATAATTTTAAGTAAGTTTTACGCAGAAATCAATACGAAATTATTTAATTTCTACTATAAAATTTTTAGAAAATTTAGAAAAATTTCGTTTTAAATAAACTTCATTAAAGTTTAAATAGAAAATATTTCACTTTGTTATCAATTGTGTAAACTTAGAAATATAACGAACAAAAGCCCCTAAAGCCAAAATGTCACGTTCTAACTGACATGGACCCATCCACGTACACTCATTTTACCAATCATACTCCTAGGAATTGCGGGAGAAGAGAACATCTTTAAGACTCCTGTCAATATCTAGTAGAATTCTTAAAATTTATTGCCCCCAAGCATATCAGAAATTTCTATATTGTTACCAAAACGTTGATTTTACAGTAAACCTTCCGATATTTTTGATCGAAAAATTACATTAATCCGAACATTTCATAGCTTATAACTTAATTTAGAAGTATCCATTTTTAAATTAATCCCATAAATTTGAAAACTTTATACAAAGAATAAATAATATTTTAAGTTTAAACATTAGAAAAATTCGAGGGATAAAATAAAAAATAAAATAAAATAAATTCTTGGAGAGAATAAAACTTTTAAACGAGATTAACTTTTAAAATTAATAGCAAAGGCCACTTTAAATAGTCGTTTTGACATTAAACAATCGTTTTAGTTTTCTAAGGTTATCCTGTCGAATTTTGTTTTCTTTAGAAAGGGGGTGGAAGAAAAGAAAAATACAGAAGAGACGTATTATTTTTCGATTACACAAAGTTTGGTGATGCAATAGCGACGTAGAAGATCATTATACAAAATAGTGTTCTGTGTAGTGGGCTTGGTCAAAATCGATCATACAGGCTAGAGAATAGAAAAGAAGTGATAAGACTTAAATGATAAAGGACCTTCTATTTCTTTATTTTTACAAATAAACTATTCATGAGAGATTGTAAGAAGGAATGCTAAAGTATTAACATCTTAACTTGACAAAGTAGTTTAAAATTCTATAGTTTCCTTTTAAATAAAGCTTTAAACCCTTTATTTAAAAGAATGGATTGTATCGTTGTTCTAATCGCATATTTATATTTGGTTTTTTGTTAAAATTTTATCCAAGTTCTTCAACTTATACTTCGCTACTCTAATGGTTATCGTGAAAGTAGATGCTACACTCTAATTGTTTAATATTTTATTAATGTAAAGCGAAATATAAATATTTGGCTAGATGTACCCGATTTTATATTAAATTTACTTTCTTAAAGGTAATTTGAATAATTTCTTCCTGTATAAATGTGCTTACACAATCAATCAAGTAAGAGAATTTCTTCGTACTAACGACTGAATGTTCTCTTTTATGGTTTTCTTTCTCTGTATTAGAGCCTGACTTAAGTAACAATATTTATCTAGGATTACTCTCAATCCTTTGTTATCTACTTGGCTAATGTTTAGCTAAATATCTCATTAAATAAATGAGCCAGCAGTTGAATAAATCTTGATAAAGTTACACATATTTCATAAAGTTAAAAATATATATATAAGTATAAATTATAGAGACGAAATATTAAGACAGTCATAGAGATAAATAAATAAAAAAAGGAGAATTTATTCAGTACTTTAAATATATGATGATGATTAATCAGGGAGGAAACTATTAACGATTTTTTTTTTTAAACCAAATTTTAAAAATAAATATTGATCGTATTTAAATTATAACGTTAAAATTGAAGAAAGATGTTAAGATGAAACTAAAAGTAATAAAAGCAGATTAAAAATCATTAAAGTTCATTTATTTCCAATTTTATTCCTTACATTTTGTTCATAAATTATCCACAAAATACTTTTATAAAAATGATAAATGATTATCAGAAAGTTACTGATGATCAAGAAATTCTCATCCATCTAAATATTTTTTTTTCTTCTTCTTCTTCTTCTTCCTTTTTTTGTTTTTTTTTTTTTTCCTTAAATGCATTTCTAGCAAATAACGAAAATGTAATATTGCAACTAATCACCAAGCTAATATAGATATTCATCTTTCTTAGCAAAATGTCGTTTTTTTTCCTGAACAAAATTATTATGAATAGGAATTAAAAGCGGAAATTACAAAACTCGTTTAAAAATAATTTGAATTTTAATAGTCTATCGTATAAATTAAATAATTTTTTTTAACATAAATATATAAAATTGATTTTTGAATCTTTTTAATTGATGAAAATTTAAGAAAAATGTGCGATTTCTCTAAATTTTCTTCTATCTATCAATAAAAAGCATTCATTTCGCATCATTTCAAATCACTTAACTTATTTATAATTTTATAAATAAGTAATTAAGATGTTTGAATTAATTTTAATAAATTTTTTAAAGAATTTATTTAATTAAGAAATTACATTTAAAAAATTGTAATTTACGAATGTGTAAATTTTTACATCGATAAGTTATTTCCTTATCGATAGAGTAAAATAGGAAAAAAATAATGAAAAAAATTAGAGTATGTGTAGTTGGAAAAAAAATAACTGTAAAACAGATTGAAATCAATTTTTATCTACATATATAAACCATTATTTTATCACGATTTTTATATTTAAAAAAAGGAGTAAAAAAAAATATATAAATTTAAATCGATTTCACATAATGTATTTGTATACTTTAAACTAGGTCATAATATATTTGCATTCTATCTTCTAAATAAAATGAAATTTGGAAATTTAAATCAATTTTTAGATATTTTTGAAATTATTATTATTATTATTATTTATATTTTTATTTAAATAAATGAAAAATAAATTATGTTAAATACAGAGAGAGTAAATACTCAAGTTCCAGCAGTAGACTTTAAAAAGAGATCTGTTGTGTGCACCATTTCGGGGCCTTTAAACGTATTGTTTTTTTAATAAATTAGTTAATTTTATATTTTATTTAAAATGCTTATAAAATTAAAGTATATAGAAATAAAAAGCATATAATTACGAGGGTGAATACTCCATTTCCAACAGTAGCCTTTAAGTAAGCCTATTCACCAGTGTCCATGTAGATAAAAACCACTGAAGTTGGTGGTAGTTTTTTAGTTTTCAGTGTTTTCTTCACGTGTAACATTTAAATGGATGTCAGTTTTAAATTCACTCCTGTACCATTGTAGATATAGCCACTAGCTCTATGAACGAAGAGTAAACTCTAAGATATTATATGTAGTGTACAGGTACAGTACATGTTTAGGTGCGTTTGTCACATTCAAATATTTATTTTTTCTTAATTTATTTACAAAGCTAAAGCTAAGGGACCCTTCCTGATCACTCTACTGTCTACTTGTTGAGTTGCCTTATTCCATTAATCAAATCCAGCAGCCTTTAAGAAAAGGTCTGCGTGTTAGTAATTTTCTACGTTTTTAGAAATTAAAAAGAAAATGCAAGCATGATTTTTAGAAAATAAATTAGTTTAATAAATTCTTACAAAAGTAATTTAAATTACGAATTGTTATATTTTAATTATATGCAAATAAACCGTTCACGTTGAAGCAAAAATATAAACACATATTGCAATTAAGAAGAAAGATATCAAACAAAAATGTTCGTTTTTTTAAATCTAAACTAACTTTCCAGTTGTTTATTTTTCTTGAAATGAATATATTATACGTGTACAAGAAGTTAGATAATAATTTATAATATAGAAGAAAGTTTACATTTCAGTGTAAGATAAAACAAGGAAAACAAATTCTTATCTGTCTAAAGCCTAGTATTATAAATATATATAACATTTATATAAGTTTATAAATCGCTAAAAACATTAAAAAATATATAGAATTAATATCATATTAATCAGATGAAACAGCAATTAAAATGTTTGTACAAAGTCTCGTTACGTGTACTTAATCCATGTCATCAATGTTAAGCTTTAACGATTGAGTCATCAAACAGATTAATGAAAGTTGCATAAAGATTTTAGAGTCGAATTTCGATCTCCTATTTGGATAATCTCTCGTTGATGGAACCATTTGATATCTCATCTATCATTAAATCTACTATTTAATGATTTATTCAACATTTAAGTTAAAGAATAGTCAACAAAAATTGAAAGATACAAGCATACAAACATTAGAAAAATTAAAAAATTAAATATGCAAAACCTTAAAACTCTAAAAATAAATAAATCCTGAATTATAAATTTGTTAAAATAAACTCTTTTTTTATATTATTTATCGAGCTAAAAACAAAAAGAAAAACAGGAAAAAGAAATTCAAAGTTTAGATTTTTATGTGTAAGTGAATGCATTGTGTGTAATGTTACTCGAAGAGATTTATCGTTTATAACTTTTTCTCTAAATAGTTTGGGTGTTTTTATAAAATTAAATATATTATATATATTAAAAGAATTTTTTTAAAAAAATATCAGAAAACTACATTTATTTTTTTTAAATATTTTAATAAAAATACATTTGTGACATGTTTCGACAATATATTATATTAGGAAAAGTAGTAAAGTCGAGACAAGCAAGATTGTGAACATTTGGAAGAGGTCGACAGTCTGTCCATTCAAGTAGATATATTCTGTTTTAAGTTATGTCACCTGTCATTCTGTTCATGCTGGAACTGGTTTTTCGAAGAAATGGCAGTTGAAAGCATAGGAGAAAAAAACAAACTAAAATTCTTACAAAATTTAGATTCTATCAATTTTCATGTCTTACCTTTTGTTATTTTTTTTCTTTATAAAAAAACTGTTTTTACTATTTAAAAAAATATATTTTTGGTATTTACAATGTTAAAAAAATTCTTAAAATTATCTTTATTACATATATATATATATATATATTATAATATAAATTTAATTTCCTTTTAGTTTAATTAATAATTAATTATGTTACTCACTTACCAAAAATTTATGCAGATTTTTATTCTTATTTTTTAAGAGTTTAAAAAAGACTATTATCTTAAATGGCATATTTTTTACTATTTTATCAAATAAAATAAATAATAAATCTTTCTCATATTATTATTATTATTATTTATGATTAGGGACAAGGTATCAAAATTGCATTTCTCGCAATTAGTAAAACAAAAAACGTATCATATATACACGTAGTAATGATATATTAGGGTAATAACACGCTATTATTATCTACAGATATATATATATATATATAGATTTCCACATATTTTATCATAGCTTATAGGAGACAGACATACAAACAGTCGCATTAATATAGCACAGAATATTTTCTCGTTAAAACAAAACGTAAACGATTAAAAAATAATAATAATAATTATTATTATTATCGATTTACATAATTTTAATTAAAATTTTATTATTTTATCATAATTTTTAAGCTTTATAAAGTAAAGATATTTATAATAAGTAATAAAGTCATCGATAAGAAAATTCTACTTAATCATTTTAATTTTTGACGCATTTTTATTAAAATAAACTAAAATTAAAAAATAATAATAATAATAATAATTAATAATTTATGCGAAAGCTCATTTTTTCCGAAGAAAAAGTTTAAAAAAATATGAAAGATTCTTCTTAAATATCTGTTGACCACAAATATAAGCTTATAAAATGCATTCTGAAACTCAGAAATGTTCTCTATGGAAGTATATAAAAACTATGATTGATATCGTGATACTTCGTTTACTAAAGATCCTTATCTTTTACAGAAAAAGTTGCTTATGATGGAGCTGAGGGATGAAGGTTTGCTGTCGTTATATTACTGCCTTTTCCACTTTAGCGAACGAGAAAAGCTTTCCAATATATTAAAGATTCGATGGTGAAAAATCGAATGCCATAAATACTAAGAGATGAATCTTAGCCGTGGATATTATCAGTATATATATATATATATATATATATAATTTTTTTTTAAATTTTTAAAGAGTGTTATATATATATACTTTCTTTATAAACTTGTTGAGAAAGTTTGCATTATTGATTTATATATATATATATACATATGTTATATAGATATGTTTTTATTTAATAAAATAAAAACAATCTGTATATCCTATTGTTTAATTTACTTTTATTTTTAATCTAAAATTGCTTTATTTATAATGCATTTTTAAAAAAACAAAAACAAAAATATTTATCTGTTACGTCTTTGTTTACTTATTTTCTTTAATAAAAAAAAATGTTTTATGTATAAACAGGGTGGTCCAAAGGTCACCGTGTGAACCGTTCGAACGACCTAGCGAATATGTTTATTTTTTTTTTTAAAAGTTATAATTTAATTTGCTAAAAGCATTGTAATTTATGTATAGAACAAAGTTTGAAAGTAAAAACAGTACTTTAAAATGTCAGCAATTTAGATAAATTTAGATATTACGACAGTTAACTGACATTTGAGCTACCTTTCTATATATATATATATTAGAAGGAAAATTTTAATTATTTTGCTAATTATAGCCGCAATCTTTACATAAATCCAAACTTTCACGATTTATTACGAACATAAAAATATAAAAGAATGGAAGAAAAAAGGAAGAAATTGGTTAAGTTTTGATGTATAACAATTTATCTCTTTTTTTTTTCTTTATAAAAATATCCATTAAGAAAATAGCAGAAATATCTTTTGGGAAAATATTCATTAACCTGAAATATCAGAAATATTTTCTGAGAGAAATATTCCAAAAAATGAAGAGAATAAATACGACAAGACAACCATAAGAGAAAAACGTCAAACATAATCAGAAAACAGCTTTGTCTTATTACTATTCTTCTCCTCTTTATACATGTATATATACACTTTTATACCAGATTTTATATAAGGTCTAAGTAAATAATTTCTTAAAATTTAAAGAAAGAAAAAAAAACATGTAAGATTTTCTTATTTATATATTTATAAATTCCGATTTTGCAGTAAGACATATATAATTATTTTAACTTCTTTTAAAATGTAATTATATGTGACAAGTTACATAAAGTAAAGCACCATCTTCTACCTTACGACAATCAACTTGACATTTTTGATAATTAAAAATGACATCAGCTGATAAGTAAACTGATATTTTTAAATGAGAAAGGGTCTCGTTTTATATATTTATTTACTTTATTTAATTTAATATTAATAAATTAACAAACGAATGATCTTTAGCTTCCATGCTTGTTTGTGAAAATATCCAACGGGATTTTATACACATATATATATACTTATTTTAGTTCTATTTTCTGTTTCTTGTCAGGAGGAATCATCGAAGTAAACCTCACATTAAATTCCAAATGGAAATAAATAAATAAATAAATAAAGTGCTAACGTATTTACATGAGGCTATATATTTTCTCTTTTCATTTTTCTGATAGCTTTAGTCAACAGAATTTTCTATTAAGAGAAGCGAAACTACCGAATTTAGGTTTCTCGATTTTTTTTCTTATTTATTTTTTCTAATACTAAATGTGATCAATAACTTAACCCATTTGCATGTAAAAGTTTTCATAGTCCCTATGCATTTTAATATAATTTGAATGAATAAAAGTAATAAAATACATTTTAGAAATAATCTGAGTTTTTTTTTGTTTCGATTTTTAAAAAAATTATAAATTAAAATGTTAAAAAATGCAATTATAATATTTAAAATAGAGTTTATATTATTGTGATATAGTCACAATGCCGGCTGCCATTTTTAATCGTGTTTTAATTTTTGAAAATCACGTGATTTCCGCTTTAGACCGGATGTTCATATAGTTAATGGGCCTCCAACCCCTAAGCGTAACATACCTGGTTTCGATTTTTTAACTATAACTCCGTTCTGGAGATTAACGAAGGACAGACAAGCGTACGGACGAATCAGATCTGCAATCTAAAAATTGCAACCCATTTATTTTGTATTATTCACGAAATTAATTTTACATGAACTTAATTTATTTTACATTGCAACAAATTAATTATTTTTTAAAAGAATATTTTCATACTTATACATTTAAAAAGAATATTAAATAAACCTATTTTATAATTTCGTCCCGACAGCATAAAAATTACTTTCTCGCCTTTTATAATAATAATAATAATAATAATAATAAATAATAATTAATAAATAAAGAATTTTTTCTACCTTATTGTTTTTATTAAACATTTTAAAAAAAGTAAAATAAATTATTCCTTAATTTATTTTCTTTTAAATAAAAGCACTTTATTAAAATAATAATAATAATAATAATAATAATAATGACAATATAGAAAAATAAATAATTACTTGAATAAATAATAATGAAAAATACTTCTTTATTAATTAAATTAGAAATAAATAAATAATCATTTCTTTTTTCGTTACTTTTTCTAATTAGGAAAATAACTTATAAATCTTACATTTAAAATAAAAACGAATTTATATTATTTATAAATATAAATTATATTTAATTTAAAAATAATTTTTCAATTTATTTAATCGTCTGAGAGGAATTTTTCTGCATTTTTTTTTAATTTTTAATTTTTTTATTTTTATACAGAAGAAGAACGGGGGGGAATGTTATATATTTATTGGAAAACCATTAACCTGCTTGGAAATGAGCCATAAATGTCACAAGTTACAATAACCTTGTTCATCAAAAATATGTTGGAAAAAATAAGGAACCGAAAAAACAAAAAAAATTGGATAGATTAATTACTTTCGATATAAAAACAAGGGATTACTTTTTCCCCAATTCTAAGTTGAAATTAATATTTCTTTAAACTGAATCTTTACTTGACTCATGCTTCAAATATCGATACAACTTTATTAACATAAAACAGATTTCAGGAAAGATTTTATTTTTTTTGGAATAAAATGAAATTAAAAACAAACAAAAAAATCAAGAAGACGGTTGATTGTTAAATTCAATTTGAATAATTCGATAGAAACAATTTTGAATAATCATTATTCGCGTGAAATATTTACAATAAAGTTTATTCATTTCTTTTTATTTAATTAAATTAATAAATTATTTCGATTTTACGTGTGTATTTTTCCTTGTTTTGTATGTCAAAAATTAATTATACACTTCACCTTTTAACTTTTATGTAAAATGAGTTCAAAGTTCAAAAGTCAAAGTTTGACATCCTCTAACGCATGTTTATTGTCGGAAATTTTATTGATTTATTTTTAAGTAGTTTAATACATTATTAAATACTATTTTTATTACAACTGAAGTGTATTTAGAATAAATAAATCAGGAGGAAATTCTCCGACTGATATTTTTCTGACAGACACTTAGTTTATATCTTGTTCACCCTTAATTTTTAAACATTCTTGCTAATAAATTTAATATTTAGATCATAAATAACTGACTTTGTTAAACAAGTTGTAAGATTTAACATGATGTAGGACTACTTAGATTTTATTATCGGGTACAAAATAATAATAAAGATCAGAAAATAAGTATATACAGTGGTGCCTCGTATAACGTACTTAATTCGTTCCAGGTGCACGTCCTTTAAGTGAAACGTCCGTTATACGAAACGCGTTTTCCCATAGAAATACATGTTAAAACATCTAATTCGTTCCGCAGCATAAAATAACCGTACTGTATCATAAAAAATGAACATGGAATGCGTTCTTTTATTCCTCCGCGTAACTCTGCGCGAGCGACATCCGTTTAAAAATTCCTGCAGAACGCGTTCCTAAATTCCGGTGGGAGAGCGCGCCGTCGAACGGCAAAAACGGCCGCTTGTAGCAGTAGTTTACGGTGGAAAGCAAAATGGCATCCCCATGGTTCAGATAGTTTCGTTTCCGGGTCCATTATGTGGTTTTATGAATGAGAATTTAGAAATTGTGAAAGCGCGAGTTAGCGCAGGCGGTGATGTAAGTGTCTTTACGAATTTTTTTTTTTTTTCGAGGCTATTTTGAATGCTTTTTTAACAAAAAATCCATTTTATGGTTAAATTTTACAATTGAAACTCTTCTTTTGCCTTTTAAAGCTCATATTTTAGAATTATAGATTCCTACATCGCGATACTATCGATAGTGCGGGCGCCGCCATCTTTCTTTCTTTCGCCGTCGTTCCTAAATGCCTACAAACAGCAGCGCACTCCCATAGCAGCGGAGACTCCCGCTATTAAAGAACGCACCCATGGAGCAGTCATCAATTATGCTGGAAAGTCCGTTGTTCGCAGCCAGTCCATTGCCCGAGTCACATAACGGCCAAACAGAAAGTCCGTTGTTCGCAGCGTCCGTTATTCGAGGAGTACGTTATACGAGTCACCACTGTATATATATATCAAAAATGTATTATAAGAACTATTGTAGATTAATTGTAAACTGTGTAGAGTAAGTATTTAACCAATTAAATTACAATTCGAAGTATAAACAGGTGCTACAACTTTCTCAAAACAAAATTAAATTAACATTTTTTTAAAAAAAAATTGAACTATTTATGTTTATCCATAAGATCTAATTAGATTTATCAGAAAAAATGATTAATTAACAAGGCAGCGTGTTCTAATCACTTGAAGTTAAATGACATTGAAGTTTGGGAATTAAAAAATGAAGTATCGCTTCACACTTATGCACTGCCAGTTGCTTATCTTTTTATACAATCTTTGAATTAAGCTACTTTAATCAGGATTAAATAATTAATTTCTATTAGTGTAAAGAACAATGGGAGATTAAATTATCAATTTAACAATTTCAACTTTAGTGAAATTATCTTTTAAAAGAGAAAAGATAAGATAAATCCGATAATCATCAATTGTACCCTTTAATAATTCCCAAATAGCTCCAAATACCTTCATTAAAAGTGACTAATAATGCGATTTCGATGTTTCTATCGAACACTTTCTAACTTGAAACCATAGATTAATGACCACTTTCACTTGGAATTGAACTACACTTTTCAATTTCCATGGATGTAACTTACGTATTGATGCGAAACAATTTAATTAATAAATACTTTTTTCGGTATCTCCAGTAGTTAAAAGAAAAATAAATCCAAAGAATAATGGAAATTTGTAAAAATTTTCAAAGTTTCTAATACGATAAACCGATCAAGTGCATCATCTAAAGCTACACGTTCTATTTTAATTATAATCACTTGCTACTAATTTAATTCATAAATTTAAAATTAAAAAATTCAAGAATTAAAGTTAAACATTTTTATTTTATTCTTAAGAAACAAAAGAAAAATAAAATTATTCTGAAAAAACAGATAATATTTGGAAGGATGACTGATTGTTTGCTAAAGAGAATCGTCACTCGCTCATTTTTTATCATCAATCTGATCCCCAGTCTCATCTATAATCAATTCTTATCAGTATTGAATTTCGTATTATTGCAATTGAACACCGATATATTTTCATAAAAAAAATTGTAATTAATAAAGATCTTAACTTATTGAAATGCCAAGTGACAGCCTTTTTCCTTGGCTTTATTTATCAATGGAAACGTGTTTTATCTCTACATTCTCGTGTGACCGAAACTTTAATTCTTGATCTAACACTTTAGGGGATTCTGTTCAAGTGTTACGTGTTTCCTCAACCTGGATTTTGGTTGTCTGAAATAATGAAAAATCTATACAATTCTGTGATTTTCTTTAGAGAAATTTTAGGAATATTTCAGATTTATTTTATTTTTTCATAAAAATTAAAATTTATAAGAAAAATACAATATTTTACGTTCACTTCACACTGATATTGTGTTCGATTTGGCAACGAATCTTGGAATATATGAATTTGCTAACAGAAAATTTTGTTATAAAATAATAAAAATTTGATGTAGTTCAGTAAATTAACAAAATACACATAAATTACTCAGTTACTCAATTATTAATTATAATTAATTAATTAATTAATTATTTGGTAACGTTCGTGAAGTTTCCTGACTGAAGATTGCTCATGTGATCACTTACATTACCTAAAAAATTATAAGAGAACTTTAAAAATATCAAGAAATTTAGCATAGAAATTAGAACGGTATCGACTCCTTTTAATCCTGCAATAAGCAATTTAATCAACTTTTCTCTCACCTGAAATGAAAAGTTGATTAAATTGCTTATTCTATAAAAGTCACCACCCAATGAAAGTCCATTCCTCCTTTTCCATCAAGAAATTTCAGAAGATGAATTGTCACTAATGATGCTCGAGTTAAATCTAAATCAGTCCTTGGCATTAATGGATTTTTGGTTGCTCTCCGCAAAACAAACGAAAATTGTTCGAAGTGATGAACTTCTAGATGCGTTGTCTTTAGTTAAATTGTTTTAACTACTGCAAAGTGAGAATGTTTGATGATTTATTAATTAATAGAGATTCTTTTATCATTCACTGATGAAATAGTCTAATTAAAAATGACTCAGACACATAAAACAACATAGTTGATGCCACAGTAGTTTCAAAATTTACATAGATTTGTACTTAAAATTACATACTTATGTTAATTTTTTCTTATCTGTTACTAAAATTGACAATTTCAATTAATGTTATCTAATGCCAATACAAAACATTTAGTTTCGAAGTGGTTGCTTATCATCGTAATGATAATACTAAAGAATCTAATCAAGTGTTTTTCCAAGATCAAGAAGCTACAGACATAATGATGTTGTTTGTATCGTATACAAGTTTCAGCAATTAAGTTTTAGAACTGAATTCATTGAGGCCATGTAGTAGCATCCAGAAACATGATTCAGGGTGTCTGCAACGGCAGATCAATTAATTTACTCATCTCTCTATGAATTTTACTATGTATATCATTCGTCATTTACATAATTACATTAGAGACTTCGTTGTCATTGTTTTTTAGTAATCGAACAGAGTAAAATTTATAATTTGTTGTAAATTAAGTAAAATATGTGACTAATATCTAGGATTTGTTAAGTTCAAAGTAACGATTTGTCGGTTTTGCTAGACTTGAGATGGCTATGAAGACCTTGATAACGACAAACATCATGAACGACCGGCAAGGGAATCATTTACAAGGAGTTTGTTCCGCCAAGTCAGACAGTGAATGAAGATTATTATGTACAATTTTTTGGCTCATTGGATAAACGAGATTACTCGAATGAGGTTTAATTTCGAAAAAAGAAGCCATATCCTACTGCATTTAAATGAAAAACCTCATTCGGTTATAATAATGATTTAGGAATATTCTCAAATCACGAGATTCGGAATTGAACTCTTTCCCTATCATTCTCTTCTCAAACTATTTCTTCTATTCCTAAATCAAATCAACGAAGAGAAAAACACATAAAATATAAAAGTAGTGTGACGAAGGAACTAAGTGTTTCCAGCAGTTCTATAAATGAACATAAAGTGAGTGGTTCTTAGAGAACATTACTTTGAAACGATACCAAGTTACCAATTATTTTTCATTCTAACATCTGGTTTACATTAAGTTTATATAAAAATTATTTTAAAAACTTTATAATAATAGTTTCTATGTATTAAGAAGACACGAGAGGAATTAACGCTTGGTTATTTCGATTTGTCTAATGCAAACATATCTGTTACTGGATATTCCATTATATGCGAAATCTTTGATTTGCCAAGTAAAATTCAATTGTTATATACTGATAAATAAAGATAAATATTTCAAGTTTAAAAACCTTATAACTTTTTCATGTAAGGTGTGTATAGAAGTCATGTGTACTGGATTGTAATTATACTTTGAAAGAAAGAAATTATTATCAGAGTATCACGTTAATAATAATTGAATAATAATAAATGACATGACATAATGATAATAATCCTAAATTCGTTAAAAATTTAAGAATCCAATATATTATTATTATTATTAATTTAAAATGTATAACTGCATAATATAAAGCATCTGTTCCTATTCGTCCTATAAGATCAAGAATATTACTTTAAACTAATAAAGTAAATTTAGAAACAAGATATTTATTAAACATTTGTCTAAGAAATAACCGAAATTTTTATTCAATTTGGAATTTTTATATGTAATTATAAACTATTATGTATTAATACACGCCAAAAGTCAAGAAAGGATATTCTTACAAATGTAAGAACATTGTTCAAAATTCTTGAAGTATCATAGTAATCTATTGGTAATTCATCACTAAACATCTTTGGCTGCTGAGAAACATTTATTTGTTATGCACTAACGTCTTCAGCCTAATGCATAGGCCATCTTCAGGTGACTGATTTTGGAACATATGTTACAAACTGTTCCAAAATAGAATACATTATGTATAGAACATTAGGACATCAAACCTTAAACATCTGAATAGAATATTGGAACATTAAACTATAAATATTTGAATATAAAGAACATGAAAATAAAATTCTAACATAAAAGTTTTAAATTCTAACAAAATTATAAAAGAATACTCTTTAGAATGTTCTATTATTATTTAATTAAAAAGAAAAATTAACAAAGTAATTTCGTAAATTTACTAACGGTTAATAATAAAATTGTTATATATAACATAATAAATGAATCTGATTATTCGGAATAATTGCCAAATTCTTCCAACGTAAAATAATTTCGATATGTTTTTTATATAATATATTTTGCTACAGTTTTAAAATGATGCTTTGTATAATTTATGAGAGATTTAAGTCAATTGTGTGATGATGGAGATGTTACAATGCTCTAGATAAATAGATTAATACGCAAAATAAAATGATCAGAGAGATAAAACATTAAAATTGGATTGGGACTTGGGAATCTGCTAAAGTTGGTCCTGGCTCCGTATTTGTGTATTAGACACGTGAAGAAAATCCGGAAAACTCCGCGTGCCAGCTCCTGGTAAGGCGAATATACTCGATCAACTAACTACCAGTGTTCATTGGTTTCATTCGGCCATTGGTGGGTCTAAACATTACGATAATGTTATATATTATAGTCAAAAAGTTAGTTTAGTATATTTTTTCGTTTGGTTAATGAACAGCATCCGGTTCAAACTAGAAAATGGTAGGTCGAGCGGGTCGAAAACTAGCTATTTTGTACTTCTGTAATGTTTGTTCTGCAATAATGGAGCACACTAAGTAGTCATTATTGCACTGTTTTTTTATATAAAAAATGTAGAATGACACCAAATTAACCATAAAGTATGTCACAGCATTATTACTCGTACTTGAACACATACGTCATTATTACTCGTACTTAATTTGTAATAGTAATTTTCAGTATTTTCAATCCAGATTAAATAAATATAAAATTTTTTCTGTTTTATTATTTATACAATTATCATTTAAATATATTAAAATTGTTTGGTTTAAATAACATCATTATTTACTACAAAGATATTGAGAAAACATTAAGTTTATTGCTCTTATATCATCATATGTATTTTCTATGGAATAATTTTTATAAAAAGTCATTAAAAATTGCTTTAGATACTCTTTATACATTATACTAGCGTTAAAATTTATTCATTTGTTTTTGATCTATCATTCAAATTCATTTATATTCTTTGGTATTATATTCAACCATGCAGTTAAAACCTGGTCATTTCTGAGAGAATAAATGATGGAATTCTTATTTTGACATTCAAGAATGCCCATAAGAATTAACACATATTGAATAATATTTGACAAATTTTGTTCTTACAGTAAAGAGGCTCTGCTATGGTCCTCGAGGATATCTAGTGAGGACTCTTTACAGAAGGTTTATAATCTCTAGTATGACTTTCAAATTATGGTTCCTACCTGCAGGCGACTATGTTAACGCTAATACACAAAGCAAATGTTTTCTTGTACCTATTATAACCGAGTCTACGTTACCTTAAATTTTATAATAAATTATATTAGAAATGTATAAAAATTAATAATTAAATATTTATTTTTTAAAGTTTTTATTTACTTTATACCTAAAATTATATTTAAGCGCGTTTTGTAATATATTTCGTGTAAAATATTCTTATGAGTTGATAGAGAATTAAATTTCACGTAAATATGTTGGAGTGAAGTTCAAAAAAATGAAAAGTAATTCAATCAGTAGAATGTGGTTTAGTTCTTACGTATTAATTGATATTTAAAAAAATTAATAAGATTGTTATGAAGAATAAGAGAGAACTGAAATCTCCACGTGATAATTACTTCAATCCGATGAAAGAAAGATCATAAAGATCGAATTATATAGATTTGATCTACCATAAATAATACATCTGATCAGAAATACCTGAGGAATCGCAAGAGAAAATAAAAAGGATAAATTATCATCACATCAATTTGATTTTCTTTTTCGTCTGAAGAGATTATTAAAATATGTTGATTACAATTTAACTAATTAAATTTAAGTATGCGAATTAAAAGACATTCACCAGAAACAAGAATTCTATAATTTTTCAAGAATGTTGACTCTATACTTTTTCCATCGCCTTACCTATCTGATATTATTCACTTGGCGACGGATTATAGCCAAGTGAATAATTTAAGATTGCCCAATTTAACATTTCACGACTTTCATAAAATTTATTATCACATAAATCGACAGCTTTGTTTATCCATTCATCCAAACTAATATGATACTCGAGAGCAAAACACTCGAACAAATAGAAAAATATAAACTTTATATATATATATATATCGATATTTTCGAACATTAAAATTGATTTCAAAATACTTCAGAAACGATATTAAAACTTTACTTTCGCTTCGATAATCGTTCACGACCCATTTTACGTTCAGCGACGTGTATACGTGAAGAAAGCCACTGACCAACAGAAGGAGAGAAATCAAAGTTTAGACCTTTGGCAGGTTCTGATCATTTTTCTACATGTCCAGCTGTTCGATAGAAGGTTAGAAATCTCTAGGCACATATTTGTCAATGTAGGAACAGACGGTTCTCAGTTTGCACTTCACATTATCGGGCTACTCGACTATATAAAGCCACACAGAATGTCCTACAGATTTTCCTTTGCAAGTTTAGAAGTATAGAAGAAGGAGAAAGAGAAGTCGATAGCGTGTTGGAAAAAAGCTATCTTGGTAGATGACGTTATACTGGGAACCTAGAAAATCCGTGAAAATAAATGGCATTTCATGCGGGTGCTTCTCTTGTCGCCAATCGTGTTTTACAAGAAGAAAAGCTTTCTGGTTCCTTTGCTGACGTTATCAGGAATGAAATATCTCAAAACTTCCAGCGAATTAACGGAGTCATTAGCTTTGTGATGCAACTTAGATTGTATAAGAGTTTCCTGTTTGATATCTCTCTGTAAATACGCCTCATTCGTTTACAATGATAGATGCGATACTGTTTAATGAATGCATTTTTCTTTTCTTTTTTCTTTTACATTTTTAGCTTCAAACAGTGATAAGTTTGTTAGTAGCTGCTACGTCTTCTAACAAAAACCGTTATTACTTTTAAAGTAGAAGATTTTTATCAGTTAATTTAAGAGTGGAATACGAAAATAAGAGTTATATTCGTCTTAATTAGTGTAATTCTTGTGGTTAATGCATAATTAAATTATATCAAATTCGATGATGATTAAATCAAAGTATAAAATTTAATATAAACAATAGCTAAATTGTTTTTATTATTAATTTTTGGCGTATAAAAGTTTGAAAACTTAATATAAACAATTTCTCGACTCAATTTCTCCTGAAAATATATTATAAAAATTTGTGTAATTTTTCATATTTTTCATTCTCTCTCCTTTAAAACATTTAAATATTTTCCCCCAAAGATTTTTAGTATTAGAATCTTTATAAAATAAAAATAAATATAAATTTATGTAGTTTTGTTGTCATTTTTATTGTTTTGACTGCAATTTAATGTTTACTGGTCTGTAATATTTTGTAAATAAAAAAAGCTTAACTCCAGCTGAATTATTAGTTCAGTGAAAATTTCTCATTGCCTACCTGATTTTAATTTAATCATAAATCAACGTCTGAAAATTTCGAAAAAATCATAAAAAAACTCTACTAAATCAAACCATTACTTCCACTGGGGGTAATAACTGGTTAAAATACTGTCACCACACGTGACAAATGAAACATTTACCTGTCTACACATCATTTGTTTTACGATAACAGTAACAAGATATTATTCTGTTCTTGTAGACAAGTGAAGTAAATTTATATATTTTTTAATGAAAGGAAAAAAAAGTACGTACACAACAAACATCAATTTCTCATCGAAACCATTACTCAAGCTGACAGTTGTCAATAGCAGGGTTACATATCACTTGACATGAGGTAATAGATGAACAATAGATTATTTCAGCCATTAACGAGATATTAAGATAAAAGCAAATAAAACTGCTTCGAGTTAGACCAAACATAGTTTCAAAAAGTGGAAGTTACAAAACGATTCATTAAATCTTGTGTTCAATGTACAGTTATGCTTGCTCCATCACTGACACGTCTTCGCATGGATAGATCGACATTCTTTCAATCATTGCACATCTAGAAACTACTACTGCTACTCCTCTTCTCTTAAAGAATTGAAATATCATAAATCTTCTGCAAAAAAATCTTTTCTTCTTATTATTTTATTTTATTACTTTCTTTTTTCCTTTCCTTGTGAAATTTCCAAGCAGAAAATACAGTTACTGAACTTTCATTCATTATTCATTACGTCGAGTTATAGTTTTCTTCTTTATTCTGACTTGGAATACATTCGGATGCATGAAATAATAAAAAGTTTAAAGTTGGCCACGCAGAATGATTCCTACTTTTCTTTACCATAACGAAAAATAGCCTATTACAGAATAGGCTGTCTGTCTTACAAGAATAACGATAACAGATGTACAGTATGTATATGTGTGTATGTATATATACATATATATAAGTACATTATATACAATAAAAGATACAATTACTTTTAAAATATGCGTAGAAAAATAAAGATAAATCGGCTGAATAAATTCTACTTAAAATTATTTTCGTAACTTACATTTAAAATGCTTAAGAAGTAAATGTTACTTATATATTAAGAAATCAATTAAATTAATTTAAAGTTTGTAAAAAATTTTTTATCAGATTATTACAATTTTTTAAATTAAAAATTACGTTAATTTACACTGTGATATTTAAGAAAGTAGCAAAAAAATAAAGCTTTTTTTTAATGTAATTTTTTTGCTTGGATAAATTCTAAACCTAATGCCAATTATGTAGAAGTTTTTTCTGTATCAGAAAAAAATATCGTATAATTCAATTAATCTCAATAATAATTTATTTTTTCCCCTTTAAGATAAAGAATTTCTGTAGCATTGATTGTTGTTGTAACATAAGTATATACACCTGTTAAATGTATCTATTGAAAATGCTGCCATAACAACAGCTTTTAATTGTAAATATTAAAGTAATTCAATACAAAAACCAAAAAAAACTGTTGAAAATATTTATTTAATTAAATAAATATTTTTTTATACTCATACAATTTATACACACAATTTTTCTTCCTCCCAATCATGATATAATTCAACATTTTAACTAACATATCTACATATAATAATTTTAATTAATTTTTTAAACAATAAAATATTCAATAACAACATTATTAGAATTGAATTTCTAAATAAATATTTAAATTAATATTAAAACTTTATGTGATTATTTTAAAAAATTAGCCAATGTTTGAATTATAGATTAATTAAAGATAATTTTAAAAAAATTTGTTTTCTTTGCAATTATCCAGCTTTTATGTACCTAAATTAATCAGAGAATACACAAAAAACTAATTACAAAAAAATAATTATAATCATTTTTGCAATGTTTCCTGCATACAATGATCTGTATCGATCCTTTCCACTCAAGCAATGGGGATCAATGCATTTCTCTTAATATAAAGCTATCCATTGGAGAAATCTTTGACTAGTTATTAAACATGAATAGTTATTATTAAGCTATCTATGCTGATAGGATTATTAAACGTTGCATGAGAGATCAAGCAAAGAAAGTTCTGCTTGCTGCATGCAATCAATTATCATGGAAAAAAATATATATATCTTGATTAAAAGATATAACAGTTTAACCTATTAAATTCATATTTGTTATTATCAATAATTGTAAGAAAAAATTATTTTTTAAATTAAATGACTAATTTTTTCACATTTTTCTTGTTAAATTATATATTTTTTTCATTATTTTCATTGATTAAATAAATTATTTTTAAACCAGTTTTTGTAGATTACAAAAAAAAATTAATGTAAAAATTCAATTATAATCATTAAAAACTTTAATTATTTTAAAGAAATGTTATGCATTATTAATGAAGATAAAGCTGAATATCATTAATTATTTAGATATAACAGAATTTTTATTTTAAAATTAAAAATATTGAGATTTTACACTTGTTTTAGAATAATTAATTTTTACAAATGAAATTAGAAAAAAAAATAATTAAAAATTAAATTAAATAAAAATTATATGCAATTAAAACTTATAAATACCTAAAAAATTAAACATAATTAAATTTTGAATAAGCTAATTATATGTTATTATTAAATTGATATTATCTATAAAATGAATAATTAAATAAATGAAAATTTAAATGTTTTAAAATCAAATTTAAAAAAATCATTTAAATAAGATCTTTTGCATATACAAATTTAATTAATTAATTAATTAATTTACAAGTAGTTTTATTATATTTTTAATTTAATTATATTACAATAAAGAAAAATAAATATTTGAGGATAATTATTTACCAAATTTTTTCCAGAATTAATAAAAAAAAATTATGTAAATTATATATTAAAAATTAATAAAAATCAATAATTAATTAGAAAGAAAATGTATACTTTATAAAAAAAATTAATTAAATGTTTTTCAAAATAAATATTTAATAAAATCAGAATTAAATTTTGTTTTATTGGTGGAAATTATGCAGGATTTTTGTATATTCTTCTTTAGTAATTTATTATTTTTTATTAATAAAAGTTGCTCCTTAGAGATTAGAAAAGAATTTTTCTCCTATTACATATGATTAATATAACTTATTAAAAGTATTTTTAAAAATTTAATCTACTGGCATTAAATATATATATATATATAAAAATTCAATAAACTAAACTGAAAATTCTAATTTATATATATACATACATATATAAAATTTTATGTAGATTATATAAAAAAGTATTGGATTATTATATATTTAAAATCAATATACACTTGTTAATTCTTTTAAAAAATCCTTTGTTTTTATTTCATATCTATGAAGAAATTTTTTTTAAATAAATCGTTTTGTTCAATTTAATATTAAAATCTATAGACTAAAACGAAAATAATTCAAGAAACTTGTTATAGATTATAAAAATCTTGATAAAAATACCTGAAAAATCAATAGAAGTATTATGTTTTCTTCCTCAGTTTTTTGGGGAAATTACTTAATTAATTAATTTAAAATAAATTTTGTAATAAAATAAATGAATCTTAAAACATTAAAACACAGAAAAGTAGAAGTGTCTTCTATTCTCTTGATTATTGTTATTAAATATAAGGAAAATGTAGAATTATCAATAATTTTCTTATTTATAAACGTTTCCTGTTATTCAGGATGTTTTCAATGTCAAATAGAAAATAAATTATAGACTAACTCTGATATAAATTTAATTAAAAAATATAAAAAAATAATAATAATTATTTAAGAATGTAGCAATTCTATAAACATAAAAGTTAAGCCATTAAATTAGATTTGTCTTTATTTCGTTGTGCTATTTAATAAATTATAAATAAATATATATATATAACATTGTTTATGATGAAAATAAATTTGATATTTCGGTTTTCTATTATAAAAATAATTAATATTTTATACCTGTTCTGCTATGTACAATTGTAACGGATGATGCCAATCAATAATAGACTATGGAGTCACTTTCTACAGGACTAGAGCTTTATTTAGAAAGAATGGTCGCTGTAGGATACAGAAAAAGGAAAAAAAGATAAAAGAAATTGAACGAGTTAAGGCAATTCAGCAAGCGTTTTACTTTCAGGAAGAGTGAAACGATTGATGATAGTTTTCAATTGGACAAATATAAGTTAGCTACATTGTGCAATTAGTGGTACTTAACCTTATTCCCAAACCACTGGAAGGATTGCTTCATTCTCAGCACGGAATGCCATTCATTATGGCAATCGGCAGTGTATTCACCAAAAAGACTCACCGAGGAATTTCACTCGGTATCCTACCTTACCATTAGAGGCAGACACTTCTTCCAGACGGTCTAAGGTGTGTCATTAAGGGTGAATCTCGCACATTATCTGATATAAAAGAAAAGAGAGGTCTAGACTTGCTTCGCACCAAAGGTTTCGCTTAAGCGCTGAAAACTAACAATCCTCATAGGGGTATGGCTTGTTTACGCCTCAGTGGAAATTGTCTTTCGTCGAAGAAATATTACAGAACTTTAGACAGTACTTTTCTCTTGTTACTATCGTTGATTGCTTTAGATAGTCTTTTCTCACAAGGAGAAGGTTAGATCGAAGAAATCGGAAGTAGAAAATCACTAGGTTCTTATAGTGGTGTTGATGGAATTCGTTACCTTTTCTGTCTATCTTGTCTTATATGCTTTTTTCGCTTTGATCTCTTATAAAACAATTTACTAAGACTGTTTGGGTGGTTCGCTGATAGAATAGACGCCACTCAATTCTATTTTTTTTTTTTATTTTTTTGATAACATCCGACTTGGTTTAACTAACTCAGAATTGTTTTACTTTCGATCACGCTTCTTGTTGTCTCTAGATTAATTGCATTATTTAATTTATTACACAATAGAAGAATTGTATTTAATTAAACTATTTGTTTATAGTCTTGGACAGTTTTCTAATTAAATATATATAGAAAGAAAAATCACAAATAGAAAAGGTGATAATATTTACAGTGATTCAAGAGGAAGATATAATCAACACACGTGGTCAAGAAACTGATTATTTACTTTTACACGTGTTTAAATATTTTTTTAAATATTTATTTATTTATTTCGAATTTAAGAAACTAATTTATTATCCAGGATGTTGTGAATTAACGGTATTAAATGTAAATTTTTATAGAGTTTCTTAAAAACTTTCACCGTGTTTCAAGTTTAACTGTATATTAACATATATAAAAATTAAAATAGTGAATAAAAGATTGACTGAAAATCAATATTGTTTTATTATGTAAGAAGCTTGTCAGAGAAAGGTATTTACTTATCGACAAAGAATATAAATTTTTTTTTATATGAAGTAAAGAAAGAAAATGTTTTATTGATTTGCAAAGAAAAAATGCATCATTCGTGCCCTGGAGAATATATTTTAAACTAACTCAGAAAGTTTGTGTGTAAATAATGAAGTAAACGGACCGTCACTATGTAAAGAAGAGTGGTGAACACGGATTACTAAATCGTTTTTCTTTGCTTTTAGCTAAAAAATATTTCTTCTAAGCTCAACTCTCAGCTAATTTCCTTTATGACTTACAAATATACATAAGAATTAATATTTACGTAACATTATAATACAAATTAAGTAAACATACTTTAATATAATTTTTAGTAATATTGTATTTATAGAAAAAATTTAAATTTTTCTTGATAGTGTTATAAACGTCTAAATAAAGCATTTAAAAAAAAGTTGTGCTGTGCCATAAATCTGTAGATGAGATCAGATAAACACTTCACTATACACTTTATTATTATATTTTTTTTCTAAAAAAATTGCTGTATAATGTATATAAATTTTGTGGAAAGGTTAAAAGATTTATATGTTTTAAAGCATTAAGCCAAGAATTTTATTTAAAGATTAGAATTTTTGAAAATAAAAAATTGTATATATCAGTAAACGTTAATTATAACCAAGAAAATTTCATAAATTTATTTGAATTTTTATAATAATCGTTCCTTTTTTTCAAATTGTCTTTTTAATTTAGAAAAGATAAAACTTTCGAGATAAGAATTTTTAATAATCCTTGTAATAATTTCCCAAATCACAAACGATTTGATAAATTGTCATTAGTAACTTTTCACTTTCTAATTACAATGGGGGAAAAAGAAAAATACTCTAAACAAACCTGATACATGTTATCTACATAAACCGATTAAAGCAATTTCAATAACATTAACACCTGTTTTGATTAGACTCGGTATTAATCTGACAATGGATAGAAAGTATAAATTCTGCAGAAGATATTATTCGATTAAATTAAGTTATTCGTATACATTTTATGGAGTATGACGACGGAAAGCTCATTAACTGCCTATTCCTGTCTACTTGCTAGAAGGGATTAGGGGTTAGTTATAATCTCGTTTGTACTAGAACTGTACAGAAATTTCCTGCCAAACTAGAACACAGTCATCTATGTTTATCAAGCTTATTGTAAAATTCTGTCGTCTAAGTTTTCATACTACATTAAATCACTTCCATCAACGTAAACACTTGACAAGTATATTATCGTCGTAGAATGAATCAGGGAAATTAATACTAATTAGACTTATGTAGTCTGTATGAAGTTGTTCTGACAACATGTAATATAAAGTTAATTTAAATCTTATACCCAAGCCCAGAAATGTCTTCGAAGATTAATATAAACACACAGTAAATTAAATTTTTGATATATAGGCCTCACTTATGATATTAAATGATACGAAGGGTTATATTTATACAAACGTTATTAGTGTATTTATTATATAAATGATATTATACAATATGTAATTTTCGTAAATATGTGTGTATATTTATATATATTAACTGATAATTCCGAACATTATGGGATTTTACAAGAGGAAGTGTTGGAAGACAAATGACGGGGTGAAGGTGAACAACAGTTTCTGATGAGAAAATTATGATAATTTATTCAAGTCAATGACAAACTACGTATACTAATGAAAGAAATTCTAATGAAATTCACTTACGTTATGAAAAATCTACTTAATGAATGAATTTATTAATAGAATTTCAACCAAAATAATTACGTCATCAACGCCGTATCTTAAACCATTACGGATTTTCAGAAAGAAATTTCTACTTTTATAAACACCAAATTGACGTAATAATTTCCTCAAAGATTCGAATATTTTTTATTCTATTTTCTTTAGAGATTTATTTTAAATAAAATATATTTTTTTTAAATGTAGTTTATATTTATTTATCTCAATATTTATCTAGTTTAAAATAAACATAAGTGATGACTCCATTCATATTCATTCAACAGATTGGAGATGAAAATATCAAAAGTAAAGTAGCCTAAAGGTACAAGACACGTCATACATTGACAAGCCCCTTCAGTGTCAACAGGTATCATGCAACGAAAGAGAATTTAAAGAGATAGTGTTCTTTTTACCGATCATATAGAATAAAAATCGATACACCAGCCCCCAGGGATAGGAAATATAACCTAGAAAAATACTTTATTCACTGATTTTTATCGATCAATACGATTTTTAAGTCTTTTGATTCACAAAAATATTCAGTATCGAAAAATATACCTTAGTAAATATTTTATCACTCTTATAAAAATTTCAACTTTATATCGAAGTTTGCTTTATATAAAATTTTATATATGTTAAAGGGCACGATATACCTTTAAAATTGTTATAGTAATGGTTATAGGCTGTCTGTTTGTCTGTCATCAATCTTGCGAGTTATAAAGGGGCATAAGTATTGATTAAATATTTTTTTAATATTTAAAAAAAATGGTACATTTTTTATATAACACTTTTGAATCGATAAAGATGATGCGTGAAATAATATTGAATTTTTACTGATTTATCAGAAATAGAAAATAAGTTTTTCCTTTCAAAAAAATAAAGGTTGATTAATTGTAACTATTATCATTACAATTGTGATTAACGTGTTTCTTTATTTGATTTTGAATTTTCTTGTCAGTTTGATATATGTTGGAAGTTCAGTACATTTGTCATTTTAAGTCAATTTATAAAAGCTCCTTACTTACTTTTATCACTTTAATATATAAAATAAAACTTGTTTTTATTCTTTTTTTATCATAAAATAAATTAGAATTATTAATTTTAAAACTGTTTATATATATATATATATATATATATATATATATATTTTTTTTTTTCAATTTACAAAAGTCAATTTTACTTAAAAAACAACTTTTAAAAAATTCAGTTTCTAAAGCCAATTTCATCATGCAAACTTAAATATATTTCTATTAATGTTTTAAAAATGTTGTTTTTTTTCTATTTATAAATATATTTAATGAATTTTTATTTTTATTTTTTTAAGTAAAAAGTAACAAAATTTAAAAAAAAACTTTAGAAAATAAGATATTTTCTCATTTATAACTGAAAGAAACGAAGAAAAACTGTAAAAATTCTTCTTTCACGTGAGTAAGAATAGATTAAATAAGAAAAGTAAGAAAAGAAATTTTTAAAAAAAAGTAATAAAAAAAAACCAAATAAAACAAATTTTTTAGATTTAGAAACCAGAAAATAATCTAAAACTACATAAAAAAAGATTAAAACTTTTACCTATATATATTGTAATTTTATTTTATTTTATTTTTATTTACTTGATCAGTATCTTTTTAATATAATTTTTTAATCCTAGTTTCATTCGGATTATCTACTTACATTTCTTGTCGGTAACATTGTATTTTTTTTTTAATTTTATTACTGTAATTTTTTTTAGTTTTTAGTTTTATTTCTCTTGTCAAGATATAAAATTTTAAAAATAAAAATAGATTTTGTAAAAAATAAAAATAACAATCGATGGAGAAAATATCTTTTTAATAATACACAAAAGAGAGTTACTTCATAAGATTTTAATGGCACGTTATAAAGAAAAGTAAAATTTAAAAAAGAAAATACATCTTTTTTTCTGTTAGATTAGTTTTAAATTTAAGAGAAAAATCGAATTTTGGCAATTATCAAAACGACTAAATTTGATAAATCGCATTATGAATGTAATTATTATCTTAAAAACGTATAGAATGTGCCAAACACATGGTGAGATAATGTGCCGCCTGCAGCGATTCGTTACACATTTTTTTGTAATTTTTAATCAATTTTTTATGTTTTTTTTATAAATATATCTTACTAAATACAGCTTTGATTCGGATAATGACAACTATGTATAATTACCACGTAGATGAGGAAACTTTTCTCTTCGCCTTATTAGCTAGGAGAAATGTCTTAACAAGATTTTAAGAGAGTACAAACCACATTAATCAATTTATAAAAAGTTTCTTCTATTCATTATAATTTGAATTTTTCCTGTTTTTTTTATTTTCTTAAAAAAATTAAAGTATTATCTCAACTTCTTTCACACAAAAGACCATTAAAGTAAATATAAAAAAGGAGGGGGGAGTATAATTTTGAAAGAATAATCGCAATGGAAGAAAGAAATGCACGATTAATTACTTACTAAAAAACTAAATCTTCCTATGTAACACTTTTTATATATTTTTTATATCAATCTCTTCCACCCATCAGTGGTTCCAAGGATGTAAAACCATGGAGTGTAGCAACGTAACACAAATTAGTGTCACCAAAAGAAAAGCCTAAGAGATAAATGTAGCGACACTAATTATCATATAATACCATTTAGTCCCAAGCAAATATTTGAAGAAGTTGGTTACAAACTGATTAACAGCTTTGAACGTTATACAAAGGAACGACAGACGAGTTAGTGGTTGGAATTTAAGAAAGATTTATTAGTCAGTTTGGCCAAACAATTAAAACTGTATCGAGGTGCAGTGATGGCGTCTAGCTTCTAAATCCTTTACACCGAAATGATCGATAGAGTAAGAAAGATTAGCAAATATATAAAGTGTTGGCTGGACAAAGTCTTTTAATAGATGAATGGACAGGGAAACTAATGAATTTTGTATAATCTTTTAACGGGTATGGGTCAATTTAGTTGTAAATCTTACGGAATTAGGGCAATAAAACCGACTGAACGAAAACATTTGCTTCATTTACTTGACGTGATTTACTTCAATAAAACTTCGATTTAATCGTCGTGATTTGAATTTCCTGTTTTATAAATAGAAAAATATATCTGTTTTTGGTGTTCTGTTGTTGCCGATCGAAAAGTTTCGTTTGATTAACATAAAAGATTATTATTCGTAACGTCATAAAACGCGTATTATGTGATCGATACAACACGCGACAATGCTTAAATTTCTTTTATTTTTCGAAATAAAAATTTATGTTATACGTCAAATAATCTACTCGAATTAAAAATAGATTAATTAGCCTTTTTTTAAAACAAGGCAATTAATAACTGTTGAGGGGGGAAACGAAATAAATTAATTGCGAAAAAAACTTATTGTGTTTCTAACAATCAATGAGTACGCTAAACACAATTAAGCCATTGTTTAAAAATTAAAAGAAGACTAAATTGATATTTAATTTTAAAAAAATAAATAAATAAAATTAATTTTAATAAAAAAAAAATTAGAGGAAAAATTCCAGACAATTTTTAGTGTATCTTGATAAAGTACGTGAATAGGTCCTTAACAGTTGGGTCAAAAGAGGTCAAAGAATCTATATTTATTTTCAGTGTTTAATTAAACAAACAGAACAGAAAAAAACTCAATAAATTTAGGTATTAAAGTAGTTCTTGACCCGCTTAATCTCTTCACAAATTTGATGATTTCGACTTTAAAAGATCGAGCCAGGAACTTGCATATTATTAAGACTCTTTTCTTAATTAAAAACGGTATTAAAGAAGTTTTCCTATCTCTTTTAGTTCTTTTAATAAAATAATTGACAAGTGACAAATTCAAATGTTAATTTATCTTTAGTTCCCTTCTTTCCCCCCCCCACTTGCTAATGAAAAGAAATATATTTGTTACAGTACAATGGATCTTTTAAAATAAAAATCTTCACTAAACAAGAATAAATTTAATTCTGTAAAAGATTTTTAAATGTTTTTTCTTTATTTTTAATGAATTTTTATTATTAAACATCGAAAATAAATTTGTAAAAAAATAAAATAAAATAAAGAAAGAAAGAAAAAGCGATTTAAAATTAGAAAACCGAAACGTAATTTGCTGAAGCGAATCGCATAATAAATAAAGATTCCTAATTAAAAATTATAATTAAAACAAAATTTATTTATTTAAATATATATATATATATATTAACATAACTTAAAACTTTATAACACTCAAAAATATTTTTTTTTTATAAATAATTTTATTAACTACATTATTATTATTATTATTATTATTATTATTCTTTTGTAAATAAAATTTTAAAGTTATCTAACACTACATATTAATATTAAAAATAGTTTTTTTTTAAAGAAAATTTACTTTTTTTTTAATAAAAAAAATTTAATTATGCTTCAAACGAAAATTTTAAAAAAAGGGTCGAAAATATTTTAGGACTTAACTAATAAAAATTGGAATTTTGCGCTACTCGACTTAATTTAAGATGAAAACACGTTTTTAAAAATCTATTTAATGAGGTTAAATATGGTTTTCTTTAAATAGAATGTTATAATTAAAAAGTAGTTATAGTCTTTTAAAATAAAGGGTGGCTCAAAACCATTGTAAATCATTGCATTCTTATTTTGCAGCATCGATTTTGATTCATACTCATTAGTGCAACGTAAAACATGGTTGATTTTTTTAATATAATTTTTAAGATAACATTTTAATTATTTTATTTTAAGTTAACGAAATAAAAACTTAACAATTTTAAACATTTAAAGTTTTTATATATTAATGAATTTAGACAAATAAACAAATTGTCGATGTGTTATTTATGGAAATTTCATTAATAATATTTAATTATATGCTATAATAATTATAAGAAAAAGACATTGTTGATATATTTATTTATTTATTTATTTACATTTTTTAATAAAAATAAAGAAATTTTAAATATTTAAAATTGCTAAAAAGTTAAATTTTTTTATCATCTTTATTTTTAAGATTAAAAAAAAGAGGAAATTTTATTTAATTTAAAGTCATGTTTTAAATATTAAAAAATAAATAAAATAATGAAATTTAAAAATTTTAGCTTGAATTAATAGTAAATTCGTGTTTATTTATTCAAAAGAAAGATAGAAAAGAAAATTATAAATCACGCTATATTTTAACTAGAAATGTACGAAAAAAAATTAATTTTTCTTAATAATTATAATACAAAATATTAATTTATAATTAAAAGAATATATTCAAAATTTATCTTTTAAGCTTCTTAAATACATATATTATTTAATTAATTAAGCGTAAAATTATTCTTAACGAGCAATTAATTTGTATAAAATACCTTATTTTAATGTTGAAAGTGCCTTATGTGTTAATAGGTGTAGAAGAATTTTGCACTGCACCTGCCATGTATGGAATTAGGAAGCCACGACATCATGAACTCTGACTGCAATGTCATAATTTGAAGGAGGATAAAGGGGGAGGAATAATAAAAAAAATAAAAAATAAAACTGGTTGTTGAAGAGACGAAATACTTCTGTTGAAGGTGAATGAGTTTTGATCATCTTGATGATCATTCCTACGTCTTATTTCGTGGAAATTGCATCCGTGCACGCGCATATATTGTATATCCAAATATAAGGGAAACCGAATTTGCACGTAAGCTAAACAAGCTGCAGCTTAGGGCCTCAAATTCTTACATATATCATTATTTAGTGGAGGAGAAGGGCCTGTTATACGTTAAACCTTAGGGTAATAACAAGTCTAAGTCCAGCCCTGAGGATATTTTACCTAATTTAAATATTTAAATCTACTCATGGCGAATATTCGATTACATTTTATCATATTTTATAAATTATCTTCGGTTTCGATTAATCTTTTGCATGGTTAAACATTCTGTTGATAACTTATTCGTTTGATGTAAATCATGTTTAAAGTAATTATTTAAATTAATTATATATTCCCTAAATTTAATGGTTCTTTTGTGTTTATATAGTAGAAATTAATATAAAGTTATACGCTACATCAGTTTATGTTAAGTTTATATTAATTTTGTAGTAAAAATTGAATTATTTCTTTAATTATTTGATTTTAAATTGAATGTTTATTTTATTAATTGTATTACGTCACGTTTGATATATTTACTCGTTCAGAAAACGTTCATTTGTATTATATATACCGTAAGCGACTTAGAGCTTTATCTTTTAAATAATTTATTTTTTAAATTAAAAATAATAAGTAATATAAATGTAAAGATATACAGAAATTCTTGATATGACAAATTAATTTATTAAATTATTTAAAGATTTGAATTATCACGTCGCCTGTACGAATACGTTATTTAATTAATAAATTAGAAAAAATAAAATAAATAATGCTTAAAAAATATTGGTAATAAAGATAAAAAATTTATATTTATATTATATTATATTATATTATATTACAGTCAAACCTCTAAACAGGGGTATTAAAAATGGCCTTTGTTCGGATTGGACTCTATATTAATATTTCTACTATAAAGCTATTATTTTGAATTTAATTTAAAAAAAACTTTTATAATAAATATATAAGGGGAAAAGAACGTAAAATAATTACAATATATCCTATTTATTTTATTAATTTTATAAATACATTAAAAAATTCCAAAAGAAAATCAAACTTTAATTAATTGCTTAAAACATATTTATTTTACTTAATTGTTTAGTACTTTGAAATTTTCATACTAAATCTAATTAAAGTTAATATTTAAATTTCGATCAGTAAAATGATCTTGTATAGTAAAAGAATTTTTATTAAAAATAATTAATTTTTATTTTTATCAAATTACATTTTCACTTCCATTTTACTTCAAACAACGAACACTTCAATACTTAATTAAGAAAGATACTTTCAGAGTTTATTCATTAATCGTCTGATGTTTACCCAAATGTTAACTTGTGCAAACCAACTTTGTTTACTTTTCCTCTATAAACATTATAAGCGTCCTAAAATAGGAGTAATTCTGAAGATAATTTAAAGAATAGCCTATAAAAATAACAATTGTTCAGGTAGAAATTAACTATGGTAACATATTCAAGTAGTAAGGCAGAGTAGGGTGAAGAACTTACACACACACATACACACACAAAAAAGAAAGAAAATAAATATTAAAAAAAAACCTTTAATAGAATTTTATTAATTTTTGAAATTTAATTAATGTCGCTATTATGTTTTCTAATCTTGCTCTTAATCTAAGCTTTACTCTTGCTGATACATATCGACATCTTTATAATATAATATGCTAATGAATGGGGAAGGATAGTAAAGACGTTAATTTAAAGTAAATCCCGTTACTTTATTACAACACAGGACTTTATACATTCTATCAGCGTACAAAATGGAAAAAGGGGAGATCGAAAGTAGCTCGACTTGGTTAAAAATAACCTCTTGAAGTTTCGATTACTTCACCAAATAATAGTTGTTTGCTTCTTCTTAACGTAAGGTATAAAGTGCCAAACTTAAGATTTCTTTATCGATTGAAAATGCTTCCAAAAAAAAAGAAGGTAAGAGAACTTATGATATACTTCAGTACAGTCTAGTTTTTGATGTATACAATACTTAGCAAAGATCATATTTCACTCTTTATAAAGTTATTCGCATCAAACTAATGATCTCTATAACCCGACTGACGATACAGAGAATGCTACACACAGTAACAAAGGAATGATATCTGATTATGGAGATGGAAGTGATGAGAGAAGAAAGTTGTAATATAATATATAGAGCCAGTAATTTAATAAAATCGTACCGAAAAGGAGAATGGAGTAAGAAAAATTCGAGAAAGTTAAGTCATTGCAGCTGCTTTCCTTATAAAAACTGTTTGTTTGTTCAGCTTTATAGGCCTCATATTCATTACTATTAGATAAAATTCCTAAAGAGTAATCGGTGTCGTGACCTCTGACATGTGACCATTGATAATACTTATCGAAAATCTTGACATTGTCAAGCTGAGATTAACGGTCTTTCACGTTATAAGAGGCAAAAGTAGAATGATAAGAATGGATTTTTTAATGGTTACAAATGTTTAAAATACATCACAAGAGCCACTTGTCACAATGATTCTAAGATATCCGACCGAAAACTATTATTAGTACGAAATTTAAAACTTTCGACACCTTCGCTAAATTTAGGAAAGTTGGATAATTTATGAAAGAGAAGGTCAATTTTACTATAAAATTAAATTTTAAATATAATTTTTTATTTGCATAAGAGAGTGTCTGCGTGTTTTTTAAAGTACATCAATTACAGTAGCGCATAAAAATACTAGTAGCAAATATTCTTAACATTAAATTTGATATAAATTATAAATAAATGTTAAAGATTATTAAGTTTTCTAAATATAAACAAGAAAAAACTCTTTGTTAAATAAGATAAATTACACTCTTTAAAATATCGACTCCGGACATCAATAACGTGATGTTTTTTAATGTTTCTTTTCATCTAGAATTTTATAATTGATAACTCTCTAAACATTTGAATAATTATTGATAAATATTTATTACTAAAAAACGGAAAACTTGAAGTGAAAAGTCATAAAACACGCTAATTAATGCAAGAGGCGGTACGCATAACAACACCTGCCAGTTATTTAATTGAAGTAGGAGTCATGTAAAGTAGATATTGGTAATTGGTTGGTAAAACCAGTTCATTAACTTGTGCATCGGATCTTTAGAACATCGTTTCAGTAAAGTGACAGGTTTAGGTTGAAGGGAGAAATGTCCTCTTAAGATAACGCACAAAGAAGTGTAATGAAGCAGATATTTGACTCGTTATCTTCCAACCAGACGTGGTTAAATCACCCACCAATCTTTCTACTCGGTATAACAAATGTGTTTGTTACTAGCAATCAAATTTTCTCTGTTACACACGTATGAATTTGAAAAGTATAAGAAAGAACAGATCAAACAATTTCTAGTTTCAATAGATTTCTTCCTACTTTATGACAAAAGAAATAAAGAAGAAGAAGAAAAAAAAAAGACGAATTTTTTAATGGGCTATTTTTAGCTAAAACCTGTAGACGTTAAACGATTTACTCAAAAATTTTACTGTAAGTTCTGAGATTTAACTCACACCAAATGATCTTCTTCATATGTGAAGGTAAAAGTATCGTAAAGCGCAGAAAGAAATGGCTAGATCAGAATTGTTGAGCCGTTCAAGGATTCTTCCATGCAGAAAATCGATAATAAAAACTTAAAAAAATTAAAAAAATATTAAAAAAATATATTCACCAGTTTTGTTATATGAGGGTATAAGAAAAATTTCTTGGCATCACTTCTAGATATGGGATATATTATTTGCATAATTTCATTTCTCTGTGGAGATTTTTGGTTTATCGAAAAGTTTATCCATTGCGGTTTTATTAAGAGTTGAATAATTTAAGAATATTTTACATAAAAAACATTAAACATAAAGCTTACGAAAGTAATAATAAAACTTGTGATGTAAAATGGTCTCGCGTTATAGATAAATAACAAATTTTCTTGTTCATTATAGTCGAATGGTGAATGGACAAGGATCTACCTGATACTTTTTAGATGAAAAAATTAGATAAAAATTTCATTTGCAGAAGAAAAAAAAACATTTACTTCAGATATAACTTCGTTTGAAAGATTTAGTAGAAATTCAATGAAAAGTGGGAAAAACGAGAGTTCATAATCGTAAAAAAAATTCACAAAGGGGTATAAATAAAAGAAATATAGCTTAAAGAGGTTCCACGATCGAGGATATTCAACTTAAAGGAATAAAGAAGAGTCTCGTAATCGAGGGAATCTGTGAAAGAACGAAGCTCGTAATCAAAATAGATTCTGAAGAAATGAATCTAGTGATCACTCTCGGTATTAGTTTTTTAAAAAATCACAAAAACAATTAAAGTTACATAATAAAAAGGAAAATTAATAAACTAACAATAACAACAATATAAAGAATAAATATACATTCGACATATAATCATTTAATATGTTATATATATAAAAAAAATAATAATAATTCAATTATTCGAAATATCATTATATGATAATTAAATATGCATTAGGTCAATTAATTTTCTTACTTACGATTCTTAAACAGAATTATTAAAATTAGAAATTAAAATAGAAACAGCTGCAATTGATTGCTATGAGTCACATAAAAATTGCGTATTTAATATTTCGAATACATCCCTTTTCCATACATATTTTTTTTTCCAGTAGAAATACAAACCGGTTATTCTGATAAATAAAACTAAAAAAGGAAGAATATTTATGTGGCAATAACTTTGTTTTCAAAATTTATTACTTTTACTATACTGCACGAATACTATTTGTAAACATGTGCTTATAAATTACTATTATATTGCTTGAGTGCTATTAATAAACATATGGCAATACAATACTACTTGCAAACACGTGACTGTATAGTGCTACTATTTTGTAAACATGTAGCTGTACGGTATTACTAGTAAACACGCGGCTGTACTGTACAGTACTGTACATCCCTGCAGCACTTGTTAAGCATTAGGTTGTGTATTACACATGCAAACTCATGCAAAATAATAGTAAACACATGACTATAAATTGCGGCTAAACAGTATTACTAGTAAATATATGATTATATATTTTCAATACACACAAAATTAAATATCGTATTTAATATTTATAGAATTATTTTAAACAAAAATTGTGAATAATCAGTCGAAACTTAGCAATTATAAATGAGTAAAACAATTATTTTCTTTAAAAACCGAGTAAAAGTTTGTTCTTGTTTTATGTTACAGAATAATTAGAATTGCATTTTTTAATTAAAATTTCGACTTTTGAAAGAAATTGAGATAGAGATAATTAGCAGCCAACCATTGAATATTTATATATAAAAAATATATATTAAAAAAATGTTAAATAAGTTTACAATAATTAAATTTTGTAATTAAGCTTTCAAATATTTTAAAATAATTTATTTTTTTTAAAGTAAAACTGTAATGTTTAATGTATAAAATTATGTAAAATATTACACTTTTTTGTGTATTTAAATCAGTATATTAAGCTAACTTATATTGATTTATATGAATCAATATAATCTATGGGTTACTATAATTAGATTATACACACACAGATCGTTATTATACGGATATTAATAGTTAGATTTTATGAATAATATAAATTATGATAATATAATATTTTAAATTTTATTCTTGACGTTTTCTCATATCAATTTATGCAGACGAATTTTCAATTTTGAGTTGCTTAAATTGATATATTTTCGAAAAATTTTATCATACAAAAATATTGATCTTACTTTTATGTGATTTTCTAGAGAAAAATTACATATAAAATCTATATGACCTAAATATATATAATAAAGTATTTCATTATATATAGGCCTATATTTATTATTTTATAGTGAGACATAACGTGTAAAACCCTATGTAAATTTGCAAATAGAAAGTAAAAGTAATATGTAATAAAAAAACACACACACACAAAAAGAAACATGCTCTTAGAAAAACCCTACATTTTTATACAATTATTTTGGCCCTGTATAAAACGTAGACTGATCAAAAGATCTATGTGTAGAGCTTTCTATAAAAGTATGGAGTTTTATATCAGTCTGGTTTATCAGATCAGTCTAGTTTCGTATAAGGTCGGTGTAATTGAATAAAAGTATACGGTTATTCTAAGCTATAAAAAGAATTTTTTGCAATTTATCATATTACTTTATGTATAAAGTTTTGCAAAAAAAATTATAAAGTAAAAGTAATACACAATAAAACTACAAAGACTGCCATCTGATACTAGAACAACCCTACACTTTAATTCAACTAGATTGACCTTACAGAAGTAATTTTTTAAACTAGACTAAAGTAAACTTCATACAGAATATTGTACAGAAAGTAAAAGAAATATATACGTTAAAAAACACAAAAAATGAATGCCTTTTGGCACCTAGAAAAACTTTACCCTTTTACACAACAAGGCTGACCCTACGCAAACCAGACTGTTCCTATACTTTTACACAGAAAGTAAAAGTAATACATAGTAAAAAACAAACAAAAAAATGCCTTTTGGCACCTAGTTAATCTTTAAGAATTGTTGACCTATAAACAATAAACATCCTTGAATGTAAACTAGTTCAGAACAGTAAATTTGACTCCTCTCCTTGAATACGAATAAACAGTAAAGATATATATGTATATACGATTTCTATTTGGTATATAAATATTAATTTCGATGTTTACTTAACACATATAGAAAAGTAATGATATACAGAGTTAGAAATAAATTAAAAAACATCTAAAGTAATTTGTTACAAAATGTATATCGATCGTCAACGAAACAGCTGCGATACATTTATCCAATGTGAAGGAATGCAAATTATCTTTTTCTACATAAACTTTTTGCTTATTCCTTTTCGTGCCTTTACAGCTTATGACCTAACCTTTAATCTTACGTAATGTAAGATATGTTTGGAACTAAATATGCAAAAGAATTATAGAATTAAACTATTCTCTTGATGGATCACGAATCATTTTAAATATCGAGTTTTAGTAGTTAGAAATTAAGATAAATTTACTCACGTTCTGCCCTATACGAACCAAGGAAGAATGTAAATGAAATTGTATAGAAGGTACGTCCCGTGTTACTAGTAAACCGGATCCCAAAACTGATCAAGGACAGCGAGTCGAACACGTGTCTTGGGACTATTAAATAAAAAACAAATTATATAAAAAATATTTAAAAATTTTTAAATTTATATTTTATATTCGCCCATGAAAATACGTAGCAATAACCTCTTTCTATAATGAATTCAATCACGCGATATAACGTAAAACCCGTGTTTAAAAAATTCTAATTTAATTGTGTTTTTTTTTAATTAAAAAAAAGGGGGTGCTCACGTGAAAGATTAATTATAATTTGTAGTTTCCTGATAATGATTTAAGTAAGGAAAGTGTTTAGTATGCAAATTTATGCTAACAGAACTCAAAATTAATAGAATAAATCCACAAGAATGACAAAATTTTCGAGAGTTTATTGCTTATTTAATTAAAATGTTTACATATCGCTTGCTGTAACTTATTGTTTATTGTTAAATTCGTGAAATCATTGTAATAATTACTATAAATGAAAGGAAGATCATATTAAAATAATACAATATTGTGATATCGCCAACTGTATTTTTTTATTTATTTATTCTTTTACTTGTTAATAAGAATGGGAAGTAGAAAATTTGAATATATGCAGAGTCATAATTCATAAAAAAAATATTATAAATTCTTTAGAAAAATTTATTATTTAGAACGCTTGTAAAATGTACTCGTAGATATTTCTAAAAAATTTTTAATATGAGAGGGACAATATTTGTTGATCCCTTCGAGAAACTAATAAAGAATAATGATAATTAAATGATAAAATATGCATTCTTTAAAACAAAATTCATATAAAAATAAACCTGCAAGTAAAGGCAAAGCCACCGAACAACGTTTCCATCTTCAAAGGTTTGACTGTATTAAAAAGTAATCAAAACAAATAAATAAATAAAAATTGTATAAAAATAAATAAACGAATTTTAAAAATCATTTTAATCCAATTTTACTAAAATGTTTTCAATTGGAGATTATTCCCCCCCCCCTTCTTAAGAAAAAAAATTTATTTATTTTATGTAATCTTTACACGTTTTGATTTTTTGACTTTTTCCGTGTTTAAAAAATAATATTACAACAATTTTAAAATGCAGACAGTGAAATTAAGATAAGAGCATTGGGTGGAACTTAGATTCAATCTGAATATTAAAACATAGAGAATGTGTTGCCAGAATGAGTTTAGATACATAAAAAAAAAACAGGGATGAAGGTAGAGACTTTATGACTGTACATTATCAAAGTATAGATATTCAAACAATGTTTTCCTTCTTATTATCCCATATATTTTTTTTTTCGTTTTCTATTGTTTTCTTATTGATTGCCACTCATTACGCTATATGATACTACATTTTATTTTTATTTTATTGTAAAATTGTTACATGTAAAGGAGTAAAGTCTCATTTCTTTTAAGTTATTTGTATTCATTACTTGTGTTGATATAAAGTCTCATAAATGTAAAAAAACGACCCATATCTGTCTAAAGATTTTTAAATTAAATTATACTGAAAGGATAACGAGTTTAAACTGTAAAAATGAATACATATGACTTTATTAATGCTGTAGAATAAAATGTAAATGTTCGTATAACTCGGGAATTTTTTTTTTTTTTTAAATAATATTTATAAATTTTAAATACAGTCAAACCTGTAAACAACGGACACTGATGGGAACATAAAAAGTATTGACGTCGTTCGGAGGCTATTTTAAAAATTTACTGACAAATTTTCCGCTATTTAGAGGTGGCCTTTGTTGCAAGTTCGATTGGAATTAGATTATGTTTATAAGCTTTTTACACGCGTAATAAACGTTTTATTAATACTTTTTATTCTAAGCACATTAAATTATAGTAATATAATTAAAAAAAGCGTATAAAATAGATTTATAATATATTTCCCACGCTATAAAATAGGATAAAGGATCTTCTTTATCAAGATTACGCCCATGTTTAAAGGTAATTAGAGTTATATTAACAATAATACGTGAAGTACATGCTGTTGTCTGTCCTTGCAGAAAATGTTTATTAAGTATAGTATATTAGAAAGTGTAAACATTAAACTGTAAAAATGAATATATATAACTTTATTAATGCTGTAGGATAAAATGTAAATGGTGGTATAACTCGTGATTTTTTAATGTTTATAAGTTTTAAGTACTTAGAGTTATATTTATGAACTTTTTATGCGTATAATAAAGGTTTATTAATACTTTTTAACACATAATAAAAGGTATAATATGTAATTTTTTCGGCAAATTTTTGATAAAGTAGTAAATTTATGGTTATAATTTTTATCTTTAGAACATTAAATTATAATAATATAATTAAAAACGTGCATTAACCATGTATATAAAATAGATTTATTATGTGTTTCTCATATCATAAAAGGGTTTTCTTTATCAATATTATTTCCATTTTTAAGATAATTAAGCTTTTATATAGAAATCTTATAAAGTTACGCTAACAAATCTCATAAGTACAGGTACTGTACAGTACATGCTGTTTGTCTGTCCTTATAAAACAATGTTCAGTAGGTTTAGAAAGTATTTACTTGAAACTATACATGTTAAATTACATAAACCTATAATTTTAGGATGGTAAAAAGGTCCTGTATATCTGTCCTTGCAGAAAAAAAGGAAATATTTACACGAATTTTCTTGTTTGCAAGAAACCTTACATGTTAACCTGTAATTTTAAGAGAAGTTTAAACACACAATACACGAAAGTATAATTATAAAGTAAAGCAAACTGTGTACATCGTGTAAATGTTCTCTTATATTAAAACAAAAAAAAAATCTATGAATGAAATATGACTTGGAGGCATCACACGTGACTAAACTGTGACTATAATATTAATTCTTATAGCTAATATCGTTAACGTATGTAAAACTAGTTCCAAAATACGTCAAGATATAAGTAATTAAATAGAAAGATTAGCTAGAAAATACATTTACAGAATTAAATTGCATGAAACCGCATGGAAAAGGTAAGGTGTAACATTACTTTAGCTGCATAATTGAGCCCTTTTTTAATCACAATTACGGAAATTATAGTATTTAAATATTAAAGAAGATCACTTTTGATGAAAATTATCCTATTTGCTACAGTAATCACGTTTTTACCCTGTAATTTTATCAATTGCTTTTCTGCTATAAAATAACTTTAACTCATTTAAAAATAAATATAATAATTATAAAATTCTTATTTAAGTAAAATAATTTTGGATTTTACTAAAAAGATTATTAAAGATTTAAAAAATGAAGTAAAGTTAACTAAATATGAAAATTTTTATATAAAAATATAAGAAATTTTTCCTCGATAGCCTTTTGATGAACTTTAACTGCTTATTATGCAACACCTGCTTTAAATATATCCGGGAAATTTGAATAAATTTAACATAAAACAATAATTTAATGCTTTTTTAACAAGAAAATGGAAACTAAGCTGATGTTAAATTGATAAAAATGTCATTCTAAATGTTAATTGAGATCTGTTATCATTCGTTCGATTTTAATTATTTTTAGAAGAAAATGAAGATAAAATTTTTTAATTCTTCTAAAATAATATATTAAAAATATCTTTTAAACATTTATATATAATAATTTTAAAGAGATTTATTTACAATTTCAAGATATATATATTTTTTTTATATTAAACAATTTAATCACACACATCTCTATTATTTTCTTGCTAAAATGCCAGACAAATGACCATGAGGATCAAAATATGAAGCTCAAGCTCACTTGATCTTTCATGATATTTGGTCCGTTGAGGTACCCTGATCCTGATTGAAGGTCAGGAATCCTTGTTTTCCTGATCCTGATTCGCAGGATCATCGAATTTCCTTGACCTCAAAGATATTTGATCCCTGATCCGAATCAGATTCATACATCATTTATTATAGGTTCTACGAGTTGGGGCGTCGTTCCTGTCCCTCACTTATACTGGTCGACCCCATTGCGGATCGGGCACGCCCATAATGGGTGTATTTTTGGACAGTCACACAGCCTTAATGTATAAGTATCTTGCATTAATGAATCAATGTTGAAAATGTTTGATTTTTACGTTCTAAAACCTCAATTTTATAAAAAAAAATCAAATTAAAATATGATAGATAATTAAAACCATAAGAAAATAAAAGAAAAACATTTATATTTTTCCAAAATTTACAAGTAATCGAAGCTGTTTTCTAAGTTTTACTCGTAAAGTTCCATTAGTATAAACCACCGCACAGACTTTAATGTAACTTGCCATACTGACGATTAATCAAGTCACATCAATAAACTTTTCCATTTAGCAATTAACTAATTACAACTGAACGTTTATTCAATATTTAAAAGTTCTATTGAATGATTTCGTAACTTAGTAAAAGTTCCAAGAAGCATATGTGTTGAGAAACAACGTTATGTTACAAAATCCATTCTACTCAACCTAGGAAAAAATAAAAAAAATAAATGTATAAACAAATTCGATACTACGAAAAATAGATGTACAAATAGTATATTTTCCCTTGAACTTATTAGCCTTGACAAACTGTTTAACTTTCTGCTGCTGATATGCTTCTCCTATTTGGTATTCAAGAGCATAGTGACCTTGTCACACGAGTTTATACGGTTAAAGGACAAAGGAATCCGTATCCGAAAAAAAAAAAAAAAACACACGAGGGTATTGTCTCTTGTATAGATATTTAAAATCGCATCCATTTAAAAATAGAATTAATAAATGACAGCTTCCATTCACCATACTAGAAACGTTATTGTCTTGGAAGGACTAATTGTACGCGTCGTATGTCAAAACAGGGATTCGACCATTCTCCTAGATTTGAGGAATGAAAGAGGATTTTCTCTTATGTTCCTGATTTCATAGTGTGCCACATCATATTTGACATGTCAAGATAATTACAACTTGTCAACTTGTCATCACGCTTGAAATGGTAGCAAACAGATTAATTAATAACCTCTATATTTAGTAAAGTTTTAACTGTTAGAATGGTGGATTTTCTGTATTGGTGTTTGGATGATTTTTGACAATAATTTTCTATCTTGAAGAGAAAGAGAATAATTATGAGGGAAGACCGTTCCACAAACGATGAAGGGTGATTAATGAGGTAGATACGAAAGATTTCACTCCTTAAAAAATTACGGTACGCTCTTAATACATTCAGGCAATCCTTTTGTGTAGTGCATTCAACCATTTTATCTCTCATACTTGATATATATAGAAGCAAAAGCATCTGCTCCATTCAACTTACTCTTAGGATATCATCTATTTTGATAAAGTTGCTCGACTTTTATACTCAAGGCAATGAGATAATAGATACGTAGGGTTTATTAGATATAATTAGCCTTTAAAATATTTATAAAATTAATATATATATATATTTTTTATAATTAAAAACCTCGATTTTAAGCATTAATAACCGAATTTTAAAGTAAAATAAATAATTTATTTATATAAAAAAAGTATATAAGTAATTATTAAGTCTAAGTTTTGGCAGCATGCCACCTTTACTAGGAAGTCGATTCGTAAATTAGATAACATGGAAGCCATTTTGAATCTAAGAAAAATAAGTCACGAAAATTAATAATGCAAACTTTGTTTAACTAAGTTTAAAATAAATTTAACTTTTAAAGAAATTATAATAGTTTTTCTAACTCACACTATTTTTTTCCTGCTGTTAAAAATAATTCTACATAAATTCTTAATGTTTCGGCACACTCTAAACTCACTTTTATCATACTTCTAATTAGTGGAACAAAGAAATACTAGCGTTATAACCTTTGTTCTTTAGACTATAAAAAGTAATTTTATTAAATTAACTAACTAGACATTATTTAATACACATTTATGAAGTCTTGAGATGCTTAGTATCATATATGTTATCATTATTTTTTTAATTAAAACTAAATTTAGTTTATCATGTAGTTTTCTTTACAGAAAACTGTACGTAGCCTTCTTTTCATGTTGAAATTTTAGAAAAAAAAGGCTCCCATTAATAGTTTTAACTCATATAATGCTTCTTCTATTACATTTTCTTTATTTTTAATTATGATATCGTTAAATAAAAACGTTTTTTAAGGGGGAAAAAAAGGGTAAAAAATTGAGAGGTTTAACACGATATCTATTTTTATTTCTAAAGAAAAATATAGGATTTATATGTCCAACCGCAGGCAACGGCTTAGAGAAAGATTGAGTTATTTAATACTTTAAGATAAGAGACAAAAATAGATAAAAAAAAAAATTAGATTTTTTTAAAGGTTACAGACAATAACTTAACTTAAAATAAAAACAGAGAAACTGGTTATTTATTTTTAAATTTAATCCTCAAATTTATTTATAAATAAGGAATTATCTGCGAATTGTTCGTATCCTGTATATAAATACGCGAAGTGGAATTGCGTGCAGAGGGATTGAAATATATATATATATATAAACCTATTATATTCTTAGATAAATCTGGTAGTATTAAGTTAATATAAGTATTAATTTGATAAATGAAAGAGATTTTCGTTCTAGGAAGAAGATAAAAGACAAGTACTAAAGTTGCAATCTTTGAGTTTTATCTTCTTATCCTATACATCATGTCGAAAAATATGATTTATCAGCGATTTCGCCTGTAGGATATCCAAATATTCCCCATCAAGAGACCCATTGCAAACGAAAGATCCCTTCTTTACACCAACTTAACTCGCTCGTTTTAGGAAACTCAGATAAGAAGAAAGGGGAGGAATTTACAACGTATATAACGTATAACGCGCAATTAATTTGGTTTACCTTTTACTCAATCGTTGATATTTAAACAAAAGATAAAGGAAAAATATAAATTTTTAAAGGATAAATAGCATTTTCGACCCGTCAATAACTGCAGATGTTGCCCTATCGTTCCTACACATGTGTTTGGTTGCGTTATCTCAACGGATGTCGTAACTATTGGTAGTTTGTAAATGTATAAATCGATCGATCAATGTATATCCTTCAGTTCCGCTTTAATTATCATACGAACGGTTCAATGCAGAACCGATATACAATAGATAGCAATATAATAGAAAACAAACTGAAACACTCCATAACCTTCTTAATGATAAGACCATTCAATGAATGCTTGAATTTATTCCTTTACAGTAACATTAAGATACGGAAGCTTAGATATTCGTTACGACTGGATGAAAATAGTACATTAATTCAGAAAATACAATTGTCTTCATGTTTTTTGATGCATTTACAAAGGACACTGACTTTAATGTTATATATATATATATATATATATATAAAAGGGAGGAGGACAGATTGATATAAACGATCCATCTAAACTATCGAGACAGTAAAATTGTTTCTACATTTAAATGGTCCTGTTCGATCCGACGTCTTGGAAACTGTAAGTATAGATTTTTATACGTTAGAAGAAAGAAAAGAAGAGGGAAAAAAAGTCAGATTGAAAACCTTAAAGCATTTGCTGAAAGATAGTTGTGTCATAAGGCCTTCCAGTTTTTAAGGAGTCGAATATCATCCTTTCGTTTCTTAGAACGAATATTTTCTATAATCTAATCTGTTCTAAATGTGGTTTTAAATATTTAAATAGGTCATCTAGACAATTTCCAGAGACCTTGTCCATCAAACTAGGCGTGTAATTTATTTGTTTTTTAAATTTTTTTTAAATTATAGTATCCATATTACGTGTTAATATCGAATTACATAATCGTTTGATAACTTCCTGTAGTTTTTATATAATTAATTTTATTTTATAATTACTGTTAACTAGACTATATATAGAATTATTTGTTAAAATATATAAAAGTAATATTAACTTTTTTTTAGATAATTTTAAACGTTAAAGATGTTGTATGTATATATATATACGTATAAGTATGTTTATTTAAGATTAAAACTAGTAGATTTATAAATAGTAACGAAAATATCTAAACGACCGAACCAAAAAGAAAATCTAAAAATAGAAACAAATTCTCTCAAGTATTTTTTTTTCCTTACTAAAAAATTGATTTATCAAAAAAATTTTTTAAAAATTTTTCTTCATAAACTTCAACTTAAAATTGTTAATATTTTTAGAATTTGGACAAAAATAATTTCCGGTAATTTTTTTAAACCTTAATTTTAGAGTAAATGGAACCTTAAATCGATATAAATGTATGTACAGTACATTTTATTTTATTTTATTTTATTTTTTTGTTTCCAGTCTGGAAAATGTACAATTGCTTTTCCAACTCACTTTTCACTCAGTTGACATACTAACATCAAAAATTGGATTCGAACATAAAACAATGGGTCCTTTCTCTTTCTCTGTGTAAATCCATCTAAAATGATATACGTTGCAACCTTATGATAGTGTTAACGTTATGGATCTTGACAGTTTCAAGTAACATAGATATTATCTACTAGTTTCTTGGGAATTTCTTGTAAAGTATCCAGAACTGTTGAAGGTGTGATTTTTATCAGTGGTATCAGCTCCCCAACGCAATTTGTTTGTGATCATACAAGTAAAATTACTTCCTTGAAATGTAATCTATTGAACAAGTGCTATATAATATGAATGACCTTGCTTTAAAATTCATAAATCACGTTTATAATTTTCGAGAAGTAACGGTTTACGTTAACGTATTTTAAAATTTTATAATTTTCTGTACTTTATAAAAGAGTTTAATGCATTTTAAATTACACAAAAATCGATTTATTTACGTTGTACGGTCGTACAAGAGCTGGTATCAATGGCTTCGGGCACTCTTTAGACATACGTAGCGTAAATCATTGTGTAACATCTTACGTAATAAGGAAAAATCTTCAAGATTTGATTAATATACAAGCCAAACAATGAATACTAATACAACAAATGGGTGCAATGCCTTTATTAATCGTAAATATATGCAAAATTGCATGCAAAAATTCGTGATACAGTATTTATAATGAGAGAGGTTCCATACGGCAAGGTGTTATAATTAATGTAGAAACATTTATATAAATAGTTTTATGCAATGAATATGATACTGTCAGAATGTAAATTCTATAGCGAATAGTTTCAGTCAACAGACTTGATATATTGCAGGTAGTTTTATGCAAAATGTGATATAATTAATACAGAATTTCTATTATGTATATCACTAATGAATAGTATTGAATATGTTCATGCAACAAACGTGTTATAATTAATAGAGAAGCTGTAGGATTAGTTGATTCGTATAATAAATGCGATATAATTAATAATTAAGTTATAAAGTCGCGTATAGAAAGATTTTACAAGATAAATTGAGAAGAAAGTTTCTATAAAAATTTTTATTTTGACTTAATACAGATTGATTGCATTTTAAAGATAAGCCACATTTTCTTACACATTTCGTGCCTAACTTTTCGAAAATTTAACCAAGTAGAAGCAGAAAATAGGGGAAAATTATATTAGTGAACTGTCAAATTCAATGGTGGAGAAGAAGTAATCAAATTATTTTGATTGTTCAACAACTCTTCGAGTTTTAAACGTTAGAAATCCGAAAAGATTCGAAATCTGATGCTACCACATTAACAAAAGTTTAACTTAAATGAATAAATTTAATTCGTTTCGATTTACCAATTAGAAATTTCGTTGAAATAAATTATTAAATTAATATCTAACCAATATTTTTATAAAGTTTTAAATGTAATACGTTCTATATTTAAATTTTAAATTCAATTATAACTTACGTAACTCGAGAAATAGATATTAATCAATATTAAATGATGTTTATTAGATCTTTATAATTCATATAAATTAATGTATAAAGCAAAATTATTAACCTAAGGCAATATTGTACTCGTGAAAGTGCTTGAACTAGAAATTCTGGTTCTGAATCAATTTAAGAGGAAAACAAACAAACAAATAGAGGATGGTAGAGATTATTGTAGGAATAAGGTCTTTATAATAATTAGTAGACAATAGTTAAACATTCAAATCTATAAATTACAAGCTTAAAATATTATTTACAATAGACAATTTACTTTAAAATCTATTATTTATGTTTGTTTGTTTAAATGATAATGGCATTCTTTGTATCAGGAAGTAGAAACTTGTTTATTTTTATGAGCGCTTCATTTGTAAATAACAAGTGGGAATATCGTTAAAAGTATCAATTAGACCGCACGAAAAAAAAATTTAAATAAGTTTTACCTTCCTTTAATTAGTTAAATTAAAAATAATTGTACAAAGAATAGGCTAATATTTTTTTAAAATTAAATTTATCAGTTTAATTGAGATAATATTAGCTTCACCGCATCATTAATATATGTTTATTTATTTATTTATTAAAATAAATTAAAAATTACAGTTAAAATTAAAGCAATAAAAATTTATTTCAAATATTTTTCTTTTAATTAAAATTAATTATTGACAATTTTATAATAAATTTACTCGCCACATAAATATATAATTTAATTATTTTATTAAACTGTATCAAGCTAGAAATTTATATATAATTATTAAAAAAATTTTTTTCCTATATTTGATTACGTTGAAAAAATTTAATTTAACAGCAATTTAAATCATAATTAGACACGTTAAATTGATATAAAATATTTATAATCAAGTTTACTTAGAAATAAGATTAATTTTAAAAGCAAAAATGTTCTTTAATTAGTAAAATGAAAGATAGTCTCTCGACATATTGCTTAAGAATTAATAATTTTAATTCCTTTTAATTCCTGAAATAAATAAGAATTTTTTTTTCTTTTTTAACTTTTATTTTTGGGTAATTACTTAAATCGTTTTATCAATATCTTCGGAGAGTAATTCTTGAGAAAAGATATATAATTCCTCTATCCTCAGCTCTCATTAACGGTAAATAGTGTTTGTAACAGTTCAGGCACTTCAGAAAAAAATAAGATTGAGGAAAAAAAAATCTTTTGGTAATAGTGGTCATTATTGTCCCGATGTAAGAAATTAGATGAACATTAAGTATAGAAAAAGTGGCAAACTACTTTTCTACCTTTTAAACTATCCAAAAACGCTAAGTCGAATTCTTGACTGTTGCTGCTTAAGTATCACTAGATTAGCTAAGCTTTTTAGTCCAAACTAAAAAGATAATAGCCACCCTTAACCCCCGTATTTTGCTGCCTACTCGTAGCAATTTTAGAGGCACAATATACTTCAGAGAATAACAGTTAGATTTCCCAAGAGAATACTTAAAAAATACCATTTAAGAGTTTTTATTCCGAGAAACACCTTCGGGTATAAAATGTCACCTATGACAGTGAACAGCGAATGCTTTCATTACTTTTGCGTGCACTTTCATTACTACACAAGGTCATGTACCAGATATAGCGACTGAAACTATGCAATAAACTGCACTAACTAAAAAATAGGGGGGAGAAAAAAATGGAGGTTTATATAAATACTTTTTACAATGACTCGCAGTTTAAGAGAACGGGTTTATAATCTTATCGTATAGTCATATTTTATTTAGTTGTTTATTAAATAGAGAATGGCTGAAAACTTGTATCTTTTCTTGTTTTTCTTCCCCATTACAAATTGTAAATCTATGTTTTGAAAGTCTAATTTTAATTAATTAATTATTTCTCTAGCTATTTAATTTTTAATTACACGTTTTTCGGTTTCTAATTTATAATTAAATAATGTTTTTATTTTTATTGTTGTAAATTATTAAATTATCTTTAAATTAAAATAATTAAAATTCTATTTAGGAGTTTTAATTATTTAAAATTAATGTTTAAGTATATTGCGATTTATTAATAAATTAATAATTAATTTTTGTATAGATCTTACGAAAACTATGAATAAACGAATGATTATATCTTATAAAAATCATCAAATTAATTGAAAGTTTTTGTTATGGATTTTGTAATCTAGAAAACTTTCTATTGAATTAACTTTATTTAAATAGGGTGAGATCGATTTTTGTTTTTATTTTATTATTTATTTTTTTTAATTGACACCATCTTTGATTACACAGCAGGAGTTAAACCCTTGGGCCGATTATCATCACCTTGGCTACAGAAACGAATAAAGTATAATAAAGCAAGTTGTTTGCGGCCGAGAGAGAGAAAAATTTCACGCCATTTCTTTCTTTAAAGTGTGTCTGGAGAATTTTATGTCGTTATATTTTCACTCTAGTATTGCTTTTCGTTCATCTGGGACACATTTGCAAGCTGAACACGTAAGAGTTCAGTGGACACAACACCTAAAGAACTGAGGTGGGGGGAAAACTGATAATAGAACTTAAAAATCTCCTATCGATTTATAAGTAACGTTTACCATATTTAAATATGTTTCCAGAGGAAGTTAACACATTTAATATTTAAAAATAATAATAAAAATATTAAGTGTTTGAAACAAGTTAAAGGAGATTAAAATGTCTTTTGGCAGAATTCTACAAACCCTCCCTTTTTTTAAAACTGCAATTAGCATATTTATACGGATTAAAAGAGTAAAAAGAATATAATTTAAAGGTTTAAATTTTTTTTAAAGATTTAAACACATAAAAAATGGCTGTAAAAGAAAGGAAGATTAAATTATCGATTCGAATGTGTCAAGACGGAGGAAATAAATAAATAAATTAATTAACTAATCGTAAAAATAGTTATAAAAGACGAAACGAACGTAAAATCAATTAATTGTCCTCTTGAACGTAATTAAAAGAAAGTAGCACACACTTACACGCTAATTTATTTTGTTATTGTAGTAGTACTCACCGGTAGTAAAGGCGTTACCCCCAAGAGGAGCAACGAGGTGGACAACAGACGAAGAACCAGGGCTATTGAACGTCGACTGTACTTGCGCCACACAGTCGCCTTTAGTAACAACACGAAACGAGCCAGACTACTTGCGTATCCGCACCCTCCATACTTAAAAACAGCGGAAAGGTCTAAGGGTAAACTCTTCAAGTGGGATTTTTTTCCTTCCTTTATGTATGTATATATATATATATATAGTTTAGGGGTTCTTTCATCCGCTGCTATGTCTACCGCTGATCGACCAATTAATGGATAAGGGAGGAGGAAGAAAGAAAGATGAAGAGAGTGGGAAAATAGCAGACGGAATATGATTTATTATTCGGTTTGTTTTAGTAAACTTCTCTTAGTCGTTGCTTTGTGAATTAATAACATCTGTCTTACAGCAATTGTTATTTTCGCTCGCCTTGGGCGATGAACTTAAGTGATGCTACTGTAGTGTGATCGGTGTTTCGACAGCAAATTTCACTTGTAATTTTTTTTTTTTTTTTTTTTTTTTTGTTTATTTTTTAAATTCTTCTTCCAATCCACGTAAAGTAAATTTAGTTAATTATAAGATAATTAATTCTACTGTTTAAAGATAATGAAATTAATAGGTTTTGATAAAATTTTTGTTCTCTTTTGTTTGTTGTTGTTTGATTAAATCAGTTTTTAATTTGCTCGTTTAAGATAAAGTGCAGCAGCATCCCACCGTTATCTGCGACGGTGGAAAATTAATGTTACTGATTTATTTTTTATTAAATATTTGGATGTAAACGAAACTTTTATTTATTATAAAGTAATTAAAGAATTGATACGCGTGTAAAACGAATGAAAATTTAATAATTTATTCATTATATAAATTAAATTTTTCTGATTTTAAAATTGAGTTTTCTGATGTGTAAAAATAAAAATTCTTTAGGGAATTTTTGAGAAATTGAAAATTTCGTTTTCCAAGTTATATATACTTAAAATTGAAAGAAGAAAAATATAAATTAAATTAATTTTCGTGAGAAATTTATCTATCGATACTTTAGGGAAAAGAAGATGATGATTGAATTATCATCGCTTTTAAAAGTTAAGGACCTTCGGGGTATGTTCATGTTTCAGAGACCTAATATAGGGCCTCTCGTTGAAATTTCGCTTCATGCTTAATAAATAATTAAAATTTTAATTATAAATTTCTAAAATAGAATAAATTATCTAATGGTTTATAAAGATTTCAGTAAAATAAGAACACATCTAAGCACGGATATTTCAAGATTCGTTAGATATAAATTTTAATCCACCCCCACCTTTATACCAAAAAGAAATGTTGCATGACTTGTTTCCTTTACAAAAAATAAAGGAAAAAAAAAACATCGAGAATAAACTGGAATTGAAAAAGGACATAAACCGCAAATCCTCTTACATCAAAACGTCAAGGCAAAAATAAATAAATAAATAAATATAATTTAAAACGTTAAAATTTCATTCCAATAAAAATAAAAATATTTAATTAAATCTGGTGTAAACTTCACTCTTTTGATCGATCGAATTTATCAAAAATATCGATTTATATTTAATGATTGATAAAGTTTGTGTAACACGATACCGTTAGCTGCAAGTTAACTTTTTACAAACCTAACAAACACACTCTTCTAAGTAAATAGAGAAGGTCTGTTAAGAAATTAAGTATTAAATATCCCGCACGAAGCAATGATTAATTTTTCTTCAATAAATTAACGAGTTATTTAGTTTATAAAGTTTAAAATACGTTTTTAAAAAAAATGCATTAAAATTACCACTCGTGTACAATTTAAACAATGCTCGTGACTTTTATCACAAATCAAAATCTTTATACCCGAGGCGTGTAGTAAATATATTCAAGTTGTTTTTTTTACACTACAATTTAATAAAATTATAAATAACTAATTAAATTACAAGTTTAAATTGTGTATAAATAAAATAACGACGTTTTAAACTGTAAATTTTGTGATTTAAATTGCATTATCGAGATTACTTTTACAGATTTTAATTTATTTTCTAATTAATTAAAAAAGGCGACTTTTTTAAAAAAATTTTAAGCTTAAAAAATTTAATTTGTTTTCTAGAATCTAACACAGAAAATTCATATAAAAAACCCCTTACAAATCCGTGAGAAACCAATAAGTACTTAGACCTCTTAAGCTTAAGTAAACATTAGTGTATAAATAAAACATAGTGACTCAGTTAGGTATAGAGGCAATTTATGTCATATTTTGATATAGGCCCTAGAAATCCTTGCTCTATGTTTGTAGATAACTGCAGGGTGTTTGTCCCAACTGCATCAATAAAGAAATGAGATAGATCATGCGCCTTCTCTGTATATTGCCTTACAGACAGTATAAGAATGCATATAGCATGATATAAGTGCAGACATCGAAAGAAAAGTAAATCAAATTTATTTCTTTTATTGCATTCATGGGATGCAAAATGTTTTTGTCTAAAAAAAAAAACAAAAAAGGAAAAAAATCAAGTTACAAGCCTTGTACAGACGGCAAAAATAGGATATCATAACCGAAAAAAGGGCATTATTTATGAAAATCTGAAGAAAGCATTTCAAGTTTTTATATATAAATAAAAAATATATTATAAAAGAAAAAAAAGGAAATAAATTTTATAGTAAATAAATATTTTTTTCCCACTTTAATATATTAAATAATTCTTTTGTAAAATTATTTTATTACGTTTACACGGTCAGTTTTTGATAAACAATTAAGTAAATTACTTTATAAGTAGTTTGTACATTTAACAATTTAAATAAATAAATAAATAAATAAATATAAATATATAAATATATATTCACTTATAACGATTTAAAACTTAAAAAAAGTTCCTTTCACTTGTAAATTTTTAACGTTTTATATAAAAAAAATTTAATTTATTTATGAGCAAATAAAATTCTGTTAAAAATATTTACTTAATAAGTTACAGCAGTTATCACCACGCCGAATCGCCTCATTTTTATGTAAATATGTTAGAATTTTTATGAATTGTCAAATTTTTTTTTTTATTACTGTATTATTATTAGTATAAATACTCGCGAGTATACAAAAATTTACATTTACACTTATAATTTATACGACTGTTTATGAATTCCGAGAAGATTTTAACTCATTCATACCCGTAACATCTTCTCTAATTCCAAATCACGTAGTGTTTAACTATTTGCTAATTTTTCTTCTCGCGTTAGATTATGCAGTTATATTGTTCCCGATAAAAGGAAATGGGGAAAAGGAAAGAAGAATGGTGGATGTGGAAAAAGAAAAAAAGAAAAAAGCAAAGACAATAGCAAGGAAATAATGAAACCGGGTACAAATTTAGTAGATATTTTCTCATCCTTAATATCAATCCTGGGAGAGAAGTTTGTAAAAAGTACTTTACTTCTAAAAGAATTTTCTGGTGTTTTATATCACTTCATCTGTTCAAAAGCAGCTTTGTACTTCAGTATCGTTATCGGTTCTTACAATTCCGTTCCTATCAAATTTACGGTTGTTCGCTCCTATTGCCATTTGTCAGAGATGCTCTATTTTATAGAACATACCCTATAACTGACATTTAGAACATCTCGATTTTTCTTTGGTTATTCTTTCTATAGAATATCCATTCTATTCTTCTAACTTTCCTTTTTTTCCCCTATCTTGTATACTTTAAGATAATCAACTTCCTGGAATGGTATGGCCTCACAGGCGTGCATTTCTTCTATCCAAGGTCAGCCTATGTTCGAGTAATAAACATTTAACAGGTGCAACTATTTAAAGAAGGGGGAAAAAGTATAATGAAGTTTGGTAGATAATAAAGTATTATCTAAAATAAATTCATAAAAATATTTTAAGAATTTAAATTAGAACTCGTGTATAAAATGTTATCAAAGTAACACGCTCGTGCTAGTTTTATTTTGTTTAAAATGCTCTTAAAGTAGTGAGACACGTCACGCACCTTTTAGAATAATTTCAGTATAAGTTTTAAAAATTTTAAAGTATTTTGATAAGGGAAATAAAGTAGTAGTAACGCATGATAATATTATAAACGTGCTTAATCTTTACCAAATTCTTAAAAATTGCTACTTTCTATAATCAGTTTTCAATTCGTTAAAGTGTTATTAAACTTCAATTCTTCTCTTAATGTGAATTTATATACAATATTTTCAAAATTTTAGTACATTTTAGTATAAATTAAATCACCGAATTTCTCAAAATCTACAGTTTTTTTTTTTCAGCATCGTCATTACTAATTCATTGTTACCTTCGAGTGTGGAATGAGGAAAACTATCAATTTGGGGATTTTTCTGTAAGCAACTCACATATTCTTTAAGACAAAAATGCATGATTAAATATCCGGCCCCACTAGAGTTAACTGGAATAGATTCATCCCGCCCATCTCATAATTCTTCAACCCACTGGAGTAGTCATTAACAACCTCGCTATAGTCTTTAACATGCCCTTTACAATCTTAATTCATTATATTCACGTCTATCCAAATCAACATTCAAATTTATTTAAAGATTTTGATAAGAAAAAGGTCAACGACATTTTTCAGAAGAGTAATTTTTAAGCATTTCTCTTCTCTTTAAAAATTGTTAAAATATTTCTAGAATGATTCGCTCCCACCCCAAGAAAATTAAATGAATTTAAAATAATTTACACTTCTTATCGTAATTTATATTTTATTACAATTTAATTAATTAATTAATTAACGTAAAATAGATACCTAATTTAAGTATAAGAGATGAATCTAGACGTGCCCAATTAGCGAAAAGTAATGATAAATATAGTAATAAATTGACATTTATCATTCTTTCGCCATTGTTTTTAGCCTCTATCAACTTCCTTCCTCCACTTTCTCTTATAATTAATAAATTTTTGGCGTTGTTCCATTTTGACCTACGAAATTTTTACATTCAAATCATGTCGAGTGCTAAGTGACGTTAACAAAAACTGCGATCTAAGATTAATTTATTGATAAATAATTAATTATTTATCTATATTTTTAACAAGTACATCTTATTAAATATTAATCTACACAGAGATCAATTCAATAATAATAATAATAATAAAAGAAAATTGTAAGTTAGGAAGTGATGCGAATGTTTACCCTAGAGGATTTTCTAGTATATTTTTGTTATCAAATTTTCAAGAAACTTCGGTTATCTTGCTTTACAAACAGAGAAAATAGATTTTTTTTTAATATTGTTTTTTTATTCTTTCCTTAAAGTTGAAATTTATTCGAATTTTAGAAAGTTAAAAATGATGATTCAACAAAATTTGTTACAACAAAATAGAAAAGAAAAGAGAAAAATACAACGTCTAAAGGTGCGGATTATCAACGAAAGTTTAATTTATTACCATAGAATTTCCATAGAAATTCTTTAGAAAGACTCGAACAAGCAATTAGCTTATATAAAATAAAGAAAAACGTGACTTTTGAGCGAATGAATATAGACAAAACACTCGAATTCTAAGAAAATAAAACGGTAAAAATGTTAAACGACAGCCTTAAAAAAAAAAAAAAAAATAAGAAGTATAAAGATGCGATCTTTTGACACTTATTTAACGGAAACTCGTTTAAAAATACAGTATATATGTTTGTAATTATAAAAGCTATGAATGAAATCTTGTATAAAAGACAGAAGAGGAAAAAATAGAATTGTTACAACAAATGAAGATAAACAAATATAAAAGTTACGAGAGAATAAAATAGAGAAATATATTACGATGACAGACAGCCAAACTGACAGAAATTTGTGATGATAAACTAGAGGAAAAAATTTCTTAAAATAACGTTGACAGTAGCGTTATAATGATAGACATACATCAGAATTGTATGACGACATACAGACGGAAAAATTGTATAGAAGAAAACCAAATTTGGATCAAAGAAACCGACATTTTTTCTCTATAAATTCTTATTTAATCAGATTAAATATCTATTTTAATTACACAAAATTAAGCCAGTAAATATAATTAACTATAGGCTAAATTCCTTTATATCATTAAATTTAACAAAAGCGGGGTGGACCAAATAACCTATTTTTATTTTGTGTTTTGATTGTAATTATTCAACACGTTAAAAAATTGCCGTTTAGAATTGTTTACGGAATTTTTAATCCATTTTCCTTATTTAATTAACTAAACTTTTTACAAAACGTTCTTAACTAATTAAGATTAAAAAAGGGGGAGGGTATTTTATTTTAAGTAACGTAATTAAATTTACACTTGGAAAATAAATTATGCAAAAATTACACGTATCGAAAGTAATTTTTCCTATTAATTTAAGGGCAGTATATAAAGTGTTAAACTTCAATTAGAATTCGAAATTTAAGTTTGTGTAAAAGTTGAAATTCGATATTTGTCCTTTGGGCATTTGTCGACTCAAGTTGATTGCTTTCCTCATTTGTTATGCTTTTGTCGCATGGTTCAGTATACGAAATCACTTAAGCAACAATTTAAATTTGATTCTCATTCATTCTCTTCATTAAAATAAATATTGCTTAAGTTAAATGTAACAAAATTTAGTCTTTTTTTTAAATATATATATCATCATCTTCTTCTTTAAAATAAAGTCGTGAAAGACTAAAATAAACTAGAAGAGGTTACATAAACAAACATTCAATCTAAACTTTAACTTAGATTTGTTATCGAAACAGTTTTAATTTTGTTTCTAGTCCATCTCTTAGTCTTTTTTTATATGATTTTTTAACAGAAAATCAATTAAAAACTCGATTTACATCAATATATTATACCAGAAGAGGTAAAATACCGTCTCATGCCATTACTTTCCTTACTTCAATCAACGGGATTTAACATTGAATGAATGTCTTCATTAATTAAAAATAATATAGCAAATTTAACAGATAACAGATCATATTTTTTTTTTAATTTTCTCATAGAAAAATGTATAAAAATTAATTAAAATATTCTTACTTCTTAGCACAGTTTAAACGACTCTTTAAGCTTTTACGCTGTAAAAAATAATTATAAATATAATAAAAATATTTTAAAAAATAGGAAATATTTCTATGGAAAGGAATTTTGAATATTTTTCTAAAAAATCGAACTTTTTAGTAAAAAAAATGCGATTTTTTTTAAAGAAACGGAGCCATTTTAATTGAGTTTCTTGATATAGATCACTATACCACGTGATCTAATGACTTTTTAGAGCAAGGAGAAAGCAAATTATATTATGAAAAGCAAATACGAAAAGATGTTGGTGTTTTCTTTCCATTATATTACTTGTGTATATGCTTAAAGATAATAAATTTATTATCTTTATATCTTACACTACATAAATTAATTAAATAACAAAGAATTTAATAATATAGCAATTAATTGATTGCTTTTAAACAATTAAGCACATTATACACACATTCTGCTTATTAAAATCAGTATTAAATTATTTTAATATTTCAACAATTTATCGAATAAATATTGATATATCTCTAATGATATTTAATAATATGATTAATTTACGTGTTTATATAATAAGAAATATAGAAATTTTAATTATTATATAAGGATTTATTTAAGTAAATTAATTAATTAATATATGTGGGGGAAAAAAACGTGAAGTTTTCAAGTCGTGTCGCGCCGCACGGCTGCTGCAAATATCTCAACCGTTAGAACTAAATTTAAATTAGAATTAATGCGAATTATAAATTAACCAGTTTATGTATGCATTATAATTATTTTAAACCATTTATACTTATTTAATCTCTATTAAATCTATAGTTATGAACGTCGAGTTAGTCACTAGATCAAACATTAAAATGAATACTTAAGAATCGTAAAACCAAAACTGGTATTATCATATTAAGATAAAAGCCTGATATCAGTTCATTCATTATCATCAATCACAGCAATAACACGAGTTAAAACAGCTCTAGTATCATAATAAAATTAACAATTATAAGCCGTTTTTATGAGTAGTTAATTGCTAATTTTGTTAATTAGGATGGCAAGATTTACAGAAGTAAAATTTCTGTTGTAAGATTAATTGCTTTGGAGATTTGCAAAGGTTGCTTTTTTACACGTGTCCTTTATAGAAGAAAATAAAAAAAAAACTTTTCACAATATTTCAATGACAACTTTTCCTACAAGAAAACTAAAGATTCGAGCTTGTTAAGTACGTACTTTATTATCCAATGTCTATTGTTCTCACTTTATATAATTGCAAAGCTTGTATAATACGGAAGTTGGTAGTCAGCAATGGAAAATTCTGCTTTACCAAGACAAACTTTTCATAAATTTAAATGACCCGTGCTACTATCAGCCAAGCGTGCTACCTTACACACACAACTCTACCTTACATGCTTATTATTTTCCAACAAAATAATTTTATAATGGATCGATATTTCTCTCTTTCGTCAAAAATTTACGCCAAAACTTGAGTTTTAACTCACTCGAAATAGTTATTATTATTTTTTTTATACCACAGAAATTGTATTTCTTCCTCTATTTTTCTTTTTGAAAAAACTCGTTTATATTCACTTTAAATTAGATAAATATTGTATAATTGTTGGATTTGTACGTGAATTTATAATGAAAATATTCATTTTACTATTTTATTTTCATTTTTCCTTTAAAGGGTGAATGAGTATGACTAATTCTTGAAATTTTGAAATTAGTTTTATTAGAAAAAAACTACTTAATTCTTAGAAAATGATCGTAACTCCTACTCAATTGTGGTTGAAGTCATAACTTGTAAATGATCTTGCAGCTGTTCATTAATGATTCATTTATTATTTCGAAAATAATTTAATTTTTTATACATATTTGGTAATACATAATTATAATTATTCACGTTTTTATACATAAAATTGTTTTATACTATCTCATTATCCTATCTGCTCAGTATCCTACTTGGATTTTCTCTCTTCTTTCTCATCCTCCCATTCTCTTCCTTTCTTCAGCTTTGACCTATAAATAGTCCTATCTTCTTCTAATAATAATAATAATAATAAGCTTATACATAAAACTGTAATTAACTGCTTCTGATTCAATAGTTAACTATGCAAGGACGATAAATAATTTACTGTAAAGGCGAAAATTCTTATTTATGAATTTTGTAACAATATTTAATTAATAAATAAAATTAATTTACGTCTATTTATTTTAAAAATAAACAGAAAAATTTTAAAATTTAATTACTAATCATTTCCTTTTTTTTAATTAAATTTAAACCTTTTTTAATATATAAAAACAAACTTAAAAAAAACTGAGAAAAACTTGTATACAGCAGATGATATTTAATTCTATAAATTAAAAGGAAAAAATTCATGTTTATAATCAGATTAATTGAAAAAAGAAAAATAAATTTATTTTTCTGTTTAAATTATATTACTAAAGTAAACTTGATTTTATTAATATAAATATACATATATATATATTTTTTCTAAGGTATATTTTTTCCTTTATACATTAAATATTTTCAGATTATATACATACACACGAATAAAATAATGAATTTCTTTTATTATTCAGAGAAAATTTCATCTAAATTTCCTTAAAGTATCAAAGAAATTAAAGAAAGAAAAATCCATTATACTGATAAAACAATAGAAAAAGAGTAAGAGAACAGCAACAAATTCTTTTTCATTTTAAAAATACAGAAAAAAAGAAAAGAAAAGAAAAAGCAGCCATCTATATTTACAAATAGAATGCATTTAAAAGATAAAAATATTTTTCAACATAGACACAAAACTTATATATGAACATAAGGCTATGTTTTTCAATTGTTTTTATGTCGCGAATTCTCCTACTTTGATTCCTTTTTTTCCACTTTCTTTTACTTTTATTTTTAAAATTTTACCAAAGACCAAAGACGTTATAAAATGTAATTTAATGATATCTGTTACATAAAACCCTTGGAATGCCAAAAAAATAAGTTAAGAATAGGGAAAGAAAGAAAAAGAAAAGGGCATTCCATCTTGTTGAACCACTATCGTTTTATAAAGGAAATTCCTATCTTTTTGAAATCTTTTGCAAAAAATGAATATATATATATAAAGAATCCAACATGTATTACATATGGGAAGTTGCACGTTGATTGTTTTAGAGTCCCAAGCAGAACCCACAAACAGCAAGAAAATAGTAAACGATTTTAAACAGAAGCAGAAAACTTCCAGTCGACAAGACAACAATCCATTATTCCAGACAAGTCTGATCGATTTAATCGCTTCTTCTAACCTTTCTCTTTCTTTCCCACCCATTTTAACGCTCTGCTAGTATTCGCCACCTTTATAATACTGTCAAAATCCAATCCAGCCAATTTTCTATTGAAAGTGCACCACATAACTTGATGCTCTCTTCCTTTTGTAAATTTCTTTACAAGAGTGATTATCTCTATTTTCTTTGTATATTTTTGTTGTATAATCTTACACAACGGTACAGTATATGAAATCTTTATATAATAAATTCTATCTGGAAGAACAATTTTTAAGTCCGAACGTAAAATTGTACAAGAGAAAATAGAGTAGAGTGTATATGGAATTGTATATATACCATCGTGGATGGTCCATAATGCCGCAAAGCACACAGATTGTATTTTTATATAGAAAATCAAGTCGCCTAAGGCACGAATCGTTATAAAACGAAAATTTTGTTTTCTACTCTCATCTTTTCTTAATATTTTTTTGTGAAAAATAATCAAATTCTACCCTAGGCGCCCATCTAGATGGTAATGGCGCCTGTGCTGCTAAACATATGAAGAAAATTCGATTTAATCAAAGGAGTGAAGCCCTTCATTCATGCAAACCATTGAATTTTTGATCTATAAATTTAAACCCGAATAAAGTTTTGATTTTCTATCTCCGATTTTCCTTAAATTATTATTATTTTTTTGTTTTGAAAATCAATATTTGGTCAAGTGAAGTATTAATAGGATGTCTAAACCATCTCTTGATTAAATTTTGCTTAGATTTTTAAATACTTTTTGGTAATTACAAGCAATTTCGAGCTTATTTTTATAATTTATAGGTTGTGTTTGATAGAAAATGTATAAAATATCATAGATTTGTTGCTAGATAATTGAAAAATTAAGGTGAGAACATGTCTATTTACAGGCTAATAATTGCAAATGTATGTCCTTAAAGGGTAAAGTTCTCGATAAGAATCTTATTTCGTCACCAAACTTTACAAAATAAACATCAAAGGGTAGACGAAATGTAGTAAAACAGGCACATCCCACAACTTTCTAGGAAGTTAAAAGTTTGAATAAACATTAATGATAGGTTTGTCATTTGTCAAACTTTCCTACCGGATGTCTAGAAGGATACTCGTTCAAACCACGACAGATACGTGCTTTTATTTCAAAAAATGATGTTATGAGTCACGAAAATAATAAATCAAGATTCAGGATTTTTCTAGTCACACCTTTTCTATAAAAATTTCGACATGGAAAAAGACACCCGACAGAAAATGCACACAATACGTGACGGTTTAAGGTCACATTTACTCATAACGCCGTCCACACATTGGTGTATCATTCTGCCACCCATGACACTACTACGCCTCAGGCATCTTAATTCTCATATTTTACCAGAGACATTTTCTTTGTAGTTCTACTTTAAGTAACTTAAAAATGTCGCTGAAAATAGTGTTGCAATCTCTACAACTTTCATTCATTCATTGTTAGAATAATACAGCTTTGAAGTTTCTTTCGCAATTATCTTTCTATTGTAAAGAAACTATTTTAGTTAAAAAATTTTTGAATATTTTTCTTGGAAGAAAGTGTGGGAATGTGCGCCACTAACTTAACACAATCCAAAGATAAATGAGTTTTTGACATAAAGTTACAATCTACGATAGAAAAACATTATTATTTTTTATTTAAAGTAATTTCATTATATTTTACAGTTGATATTGTACAACTAAGTAAAATATAAGCATAGAAAGTTTACTAAATAGAGACAATAACGTTGATAGTTTTAAGAGTAATCGTAATTGAGATAAGTGAAAAGGATGAAAGTGTCCAATCACTTTTCTTGATGGTTGATAATTGCAAAACTGCAGCATTTCACCAGGAATCCTGATCAAATTGTCTCTTCTAATGACTCCTACATGACATTTCAACTGGCTTTCTAAATCATACTAATTAGAAAATAGACCGACTATCTTCCTTTGGGCAATCATCAGGATGAGTAGTGAATTATAATGAAGCTACTCGATGCACTCTTCATTGTCTGAGCGATAAAACAACCTTTAGTTTCACAAATTAACTTGGCCCTCATAGGGTTAAAATACTTTTAATTATACAATTGCATATATATAAAATTAAAATTTATTGAATTTCATTGAAAACCATTCTAACCAATACCTTATAGAGCCATATAAAACCCCCCACACACACATATATTTTTTTAAATGGTTAAAAAATTAATTTTAACCAAATATTTTAGCTAAATAAATAAAATATACTTTATTCATATTATAAAGTGTAATTTATACAAAAAATTTAACATTTTTAGATTAAATTTCATGTAATTTTCTACTTTTTTTCCCTATAGTAGTCTGCATAAACATTTACTTAACTTATATAAAATAACTTTAAAATATATAAAAACTTTAAAAAGACATATTATATTTCATAACAGATATAATAATTAACATAAAAAACCGGATTTTTCAATGATATTCTTGAAAAATTGCAGTAAATGTTTCCTAATTTATAACACACTTCCTTCTGTTTCGTGCATAGGGCAAGTTTTGATGATCCTTATGATAAAATGCAGCATTTCTCCTTCTTAAAATTAGGTCATGCTACCTATTCTTGAACATTGTATTCATTATAATTCTTAATTCATAAGTGTAGTATACCCTTCAACTACCTTTTCCGAGAATATTAAACGTGGAAGATCAACATTAAGTAACTCACATGTTGCTAAACATACAAGAATTTAGGACGAAGTTAACTCTTAAATAACTTGTAATACAAGAAAAATAATGAGTTAAAATAAGAAAATTAAATATATTAAAAAATAAAATAAAATAAAATAATTTTAAAATGACAAAATCCCGTTCAACCGATTGATAAATAAATAAACAATTTAAGAATGAAAATATTTAATTAAAAATGGAAGTAAATGAATATGCAAATATTTATTTTTTTTTTAAAAAAAAGTAATGAACGTTTAAAACTTAATTTTACTTTTATTAAATTCTAGAAAAGTATTTATTAAATTTTTTTCTTAAATAATTTTATATGAGTTATTATTATTCGTGTAAATCAGGAGTAAAGTTTGTTTACACTTGAAAAAATGATGGTCAGAAAGAAAAAATAGAGGAGAGAAATGTAAATAATTATCGTTTTAAGCTTTAATTTTCTTTAAAATTAAAATATATATATTAAAAATATAAGAGTAAATAATCGACTCATAAACTTTAAAATTTAACTTTTATGTGGTTTTACAGGGAAATTAAAAAATGCAAACTAAGTTTATAAACATTAAAATTTAAGTAGTAAAGAAATTTTTTTATGAATTCTTTTATTATTAAAATTAATAACAAGATAATTCTCTTATCTAAAAGTATATAAACGAAATAATAAAATAGAAAAATTTTCCAAAATTTTTATGAGTTTCTACATGTTTTTATTATTATTTATTTATTATTTTTTTATGATGTTTAAGTAAAAAAAAAGATAGTTTAAAAAATACATTTTACTTCGTTGTAAATAATATTTTACTGGATAATAAAAAATTCCACAGAAAATACCTTTTTTAACTATCCTTCTTTATGCTAGAAATTAAATTTAACTTAACTTTAAAATAGTTTTCCTTTTGATACTTTTAATGATAAAGTTTAAGGTGCATGCAAAATAAAATTTTAAAAATTTATATACGTATTTTTTTTTAATAAATTAAATTAAATATAATTCAACTAATTGCTATTTAAATTAGTAATAAGTTACTTTATTTAAAAAATGAGTCATTAAAATTATAATAAAATATACTAATTGAGTTGTAATCGGTATCTTCATGGGACCCCATGTGTTGACTCCAGACGTTATGAAAGATTGGTTTGGGGCCCTCTTGTTGGTGGGGCCCCCCAGGCAATTGCCCTCTTTGCCCATTGGATAACGTGCCACCGCTTGTAACTTCAATATACAGTAAATTTAAAGTACATTTAAATAAGGTATTAAAACATAAATGAATTTAATTATTAACAATTTTTTTTTTTTTGTAAAAATCTATATATTAATTAGAATTATTTACCGTTATAATAAAATATAACATAAATTATTTTAATTAAATAATAAGTTTAAATAAAAAATTGTATTAAATAATAATAAAAAATTTAATTTAATTTGCTTTATTTTTTAATAATTGATTCTTTTACAAAATTAAATAATATTTAATAATATATTTAATAAACAAAGAAAAATTTAATTTTAATCCATTTTAAATTGTTTTATTTAATATTATTTAATATTATTAATAATAAAACTTAATTGAAAATTTATTATTATTATTTATAATAATAAATAAATAGCACATAATAAATCAATTTATAAAAATTGATTTATTATAAGCTATTTATTTTTATTTTATAAAAGAAAAATTATAATAATTAAATAAGTATTACTTATTTTATTATTTATTATAAGTACAATGTAAACCATTTTGTTTTACAAAATTAATACAAATAAATATATTATTATAACGCGTTAAAGCGTTATAATAATGTATTTATTTGTATTATTTAACGCTATATAACGCGTTATATAGCGTTAAATTTATATACAAGATATGACTCTAAGTTATAATAATTAAAATCTACTCTAAGTTAAAATAATTTATTAAATATTTATTTAAAAAATGATTAAGGAATATTTTTATATGTTAAAATAAGGGATTTTAATTAATTTTTTCTAGTTTTAAAGCTGGTATTTAATTATAAAATGTTTAATTTGAATAAAAATGAAAATAAACCTGTGTATAGGCTCTAACAGTGTCGCGTTATCCTATGGACAAAAAAAGGGCAATTACCTGGGGCTCCCACCAAAAGGGGTGCTCCTCCAGAGATCGCGTTAAAAAATAAAACGACGATAGCTGGGATTCCCTCAAAGAATTCCCCCGAAGAAGTCACCGCTGCTCTAATTCAAATTTGCTTGGGACCCATGAAACTAGGGGGTCTACCATCCTTCCACTATCTTTGAACCTCCAAAAGAAGGCCACTTCCCTGTAAACGGCGGCCATTTTTCAGGTACGTTTCTTTTTAAACAAAAATTGCATACAAGATGATAACCTCCAAACAACGGCCATCCCCAATTTATTTCGTATTTTTCGTGTAAGAAATTTTAAAAATATATATATGTTTGTCAGAAAAAATAATACTTTAAGAGAATTTAATGCTTTTAAATGAATAATTTTTGAAAAAAAAATGCACCATACTTGAATTAATTCTTCAATACTTCAATCAATCTTTATAGATAATAGCCCTTCTTATCTTATAGATCCTTCTATCTTATCAATCTTATAGTTAATAACCCTTATATAAAGGAGAGAAATAAATAAAATACAAAAAAATTAATATTTTTAGTACAAAATATAACTTAAGAAAATTAATTACACGGATATAATCAGCATTATTACTAAAAATTGTATATTGATTCTTCAGTGCTTCTACTACAAAAATCAACACCAGACTTAATATTATTTATTTAAATATAAAAATAATAAAATTATATTATATTACAGTATTATAAAATATATATATATATATATATTTATTTAAGTATGAAAATAATAAATAATTGAAATACAATTAATTAATAATAAATTAATTATTAATGCATTTTTGAATTGTTTATGCAATGACAAGAATTATTATTATTATTTATTCTCTGTTTGCCTAGATTATAAAACACAATTACTGAAAGAACTGTGTCCATAAATAACAATAATTTGTATTATAAATATACATACGAGTGTTTTGTCATTTATGTCAAACATTTCTAAGATTTTTCTGATTAAAATTTCATTTATTCTTATGTTTATTGCATTTTATTTTGCTCACAATAAGCTTAAGGATTGATTGATGTGACGTCAAAATGATAATATAATGGCAATTTAAATGGCAAATTTTTCTGTAAGTAGATCAAAACGAATGAAATTCATTACCATAAAAAATCATCTTCCACTTTAATTACATTATTATTAATTTTTTTAAATTGTAATAAATGAATTTATCGTATTAACTAGAGTTTAATTATTGTTTCAAGGCATAAATTTATATAAAAGTTTTAAAAGTAATTTTCTAAATATCAATTTGTAAATATCGATTTTGATCTTAGAAAATTATTATTATTTTTTTTAATAATTTTTTTTTCTTTTTATCGATTATCAATTTCGATTTTTTTTAAAGCAATTTCTATTATAAGATTTTATAGATTATATGTCTATAATATTGATCCATAATCTATAGAAAGTATTGATGTTACCTTATTAAAAATTGATTAAAAAATATTAATTAATGTTTTAAAAGTATATAAATTATTTAAAAAATTGTATATAAATTTGAATATATCTTATGCAGTTTTATCCATTATAAACTCATTAAACAAAGGCATAAATAAGGCCAATTTCTAATTGTAATTTATTATTATTATAAAAAAGAATTATAATTAAAATATAATTTAAAATATATATATATATATATATAATATTCATACATTCCCCATAAAAAAAAATTGATAACGAATCAACAATTGACGAATTTTTATGTTATTAATAATTATAAATACATTAAAACCTGTCTAAAATGGAACGAGATGACAGGCATAAGACAGGTGTCCGTCTTATAGAGGGTTATTCTATTCCTTTATTACATTATAATAGCATTTTATATAGCATTATTTTCCGTTTAGGCAAGTTTACGTTCTATAGAGTGTCCGTTACAGACAAGTTTAACTGTATATATTTATATTACAAACTCGAAGGTATGTTCAGCTCTAATACAGTTTTGTTAATTAAAATGTAAATAAATTATATAGTTATATTATATATTACATTTTAATATATTTAAATCTTTTATTAACGAGAAATATTATATAAAAATTTTGCATTTTATGTAATTTTTTTTAATGTTCTCAAATTTGAAAGGGGGAAGACATTTAATGATGTCATTTCATGTCACGTGACATTGTAATTTAAAAAAAATAAATAAATAAAATTTACTTTTAAAAAATGATTTAATAATTATTAATTTAATCCCTTGTCATTCTCAGATTTTATCTACGCAAAAAATTAAATAAAAATTTATAAAATAAATAAATGAAATAATTTAGATGTAATGTTTCTTATTATATTTTAATAATTAATTAATTTTTTCTTAAATTTATTATATTTACCTTTTAAATTAAACAATTTAATGGAAAAAACTTTAATGCCAAAAGGCTAGAAGCATTAATTAATAATTTCATTATTGGATTTATTGTTATATAAACCTATATTTAAAAAAAAACTTTAATTTATGTAATCTTAAATATGAAATAATTAATAAAAATTATTATTTACTTTTTAATTTTAATTTTAAAAACTTTATTATAATTATTTAAAATAAAATAATAAAAAAAATCAACGAATAATTTCCTTTACGTTGGAAAGATGGAGCCACTTTCTGGTATGTTAAAAACAGACTTGGAAATTTAAATAAATAAATAAATAAATAAATAATCATAAAATATTTAAACATTAAAATTATTTTTATTTTTTAAGAAATAAAATTATAAATTTATTAAATTTAAAAATAAATAAATAATAATAATATTTATTTTATCTTTTAAGACAAGAGATAAGGAAAATTTGGGATGAAATCTTGAGAATAAAAGATTTTTCTTGCAATTCTTTTATGGCTTAATCAGGGTATGTTTGACCTCTTTTAGTTTTTCGTCGACCACATTCATAGGGTCGCAATTGACTGTTTTTTCTTAAATCCACATGTGTTCCAAGCTTGTGGGATTTAGATAATCTTGGAAATCCCAGTGACAGACACTTTGTCAGTTGCTCCTATTTTCTTTTCTCTCTCTTATCAGAAAGCTGGAAGGCAAGGGTCTAACTAAGAGCCATCTTGTATAATACAGGTGCCTGAAGTGGATAATGGTTGACTTTAACAACTAAGCCCTGTGTATAGAGCAAATGATGTCTTTGATTTTCTTACCATAAATTTGAACTATTTTTTTCTTAATTTAAAATATATATATATATCCACATATCCTTACGTAAATATTTATTATTTTAATCTAGTAATTTTTCTTTTTAAATTTAACTTTTTGTACTTAAATAATGGATACTTTTTAAAAGAAGACATTTTTAATTAAAAAAAACTTGATTTATTATAATTTATGTTTATACACAGTAATAAATAAATAAAAATATTTTTTGTATAACCTAAAAACAAGGATATTTTTAAAAATTTTTAAAAAATAAGATAAAATTTACTAAAAAATAGTAAAGATAAATAAATAAAAATCTATATTTTATTAAAAGAAAATTCTATAAAATTTATTTTTTTTATTACTTATTACATTTCTCCAAGTTATGATTTTTTATCCCTTTATTTCCAACTTAAAAAAATATCTAAAAATAAAAATTATGTAATTAAATTGTATATTAATAAAAAATATATATATTTATTTTATATTGATAAAGTTTTATTCTAAGTAAAAAATTTTCTATTGAAGAAGAAGAAGAAGGGGAGGCAAAAAAAAAGAAAATAAAGCAATTTTCGTGATGTTTGTCTAGGAAAAGTTTAGTTTCTTCCTTATTGAAAGTTATGTTCGAAGGAACACGACTCAGAATTAAGTAAGAATAACTTAAAATAAAGTTTATGAATGATTTATTAGATGATAATTCTTTGTTTTTCTTTTATTTATTTATTTATTTTCTTATCAAATTGACAATTGAAATCCCATGGTAGCTTGTTATAAAATGCCTTATCATTGTAGAGAATTGAACGAATAAAGATTTATTCTATGTCCAATATCCTATATCTATCTCATATTTCCCATTTAATAAGTACCCATGAGAATGGAATTCTTTCTCTTAATCATCAATTTGTAATAGGAAATAAATCAAATTAAATAAAACTTTATTTATTGTAATTTATTGCTTACAATTAATTGTATTTAATGATCAAGTCGATTCTAATTTATCATTTAATTAAAATTAATATATTTCCCAGAACTGGAGTTATCTGCATTACTCTGCTGTTATCAGGGAAAGTATGATGTACAGGGGCAAGACTACTAATTTGAAATCGAGAGCATATATTTTAAATTAAAAATAAAAATTTTCGTTTAAAATATATTTCTTTTTTAAAGAGGACTTCTTTTTTTAAAGAGGATTTAAATAATACATTATATATATATATATATAAATAATGTATTATTTAAATTTATAATCTCATAATAGAAGCTTAATGCTGATGGGATTTAAATAAAATAAGTATTTAAATGACATTATAAGATTATTATAATAATAAAAATATAAAATTTATCATTTTAAAAACATTTTTAAAATTCTTCCAAGTCTATTTTCTACTTCAATTTTCTAAGAAAAAATATTTTTTAAATTAAAAAATAAAATAAAAAATAATAATAATAAAATGATGTTTAAGCCAAAAAATGATTTATTTTCCATTATAAAATAATTGGAAAATGTAAAATTCTGAATATAAATAAAATAATTCCAATGGGGGAATTATTTATATAACATAAAAGTATATTTTATGGTAATGAGGTTTGCACCTGGAAGAACAGATGTCGATACTTTTCTAATCTTCTTTAATGTATAAAACTGCAAACTTTGATTTAAAAAATTTTGATTTTTTTTAAAACTTATTTAATCAAATGAATGTCATAAAGAGAATAAATGTAGTTTTATTTAATAATTAATTTAAAAATAAATAATAATAATTATTATTATTTATCCTATCCTTTCAGTACCTCTTTTGGGACCTTCTCTCTCTCTCCTCTTCCTCATCCTCTCTGCCTCTTCCTTTCTTCATCCAAAACCCTTATCCAGTGCTGGATTTCTCATTAGCGTACTAGACTCGGGGACCCTAAAGTTAGAAAGGTTATTTTTAAACAATTTAAATTTTATCATTAATATATTCATACTTATTTGTCACTTTTCCACTCAACCTTTCAATTATATTTAATAATTCATATGAATAAAAAGTTATGATTTTTTAAATATGTTTACATATTTAATCACATAAAAAATAAACAAATTAATTCATATTTTAATTTTAAATTAAATTTTTATTATTAAATTGACTTTTTATTTATTTAATTATCACGAAAATTGTTTTACTTCTCTTCAATTTTTTTCCAACGAAGAAAATTTGTACTACTTTTTTTTATATTTTTATTTTACTGTTAACAAACAGCTGAGTAATGATCACAAAAAGAAAAAAAGAATAAAAAAATAAAATAAATAAAGGAAACGACCAACAATTTTTTTTTGTTCCTTTTTTTTATTTGTGATCATTACAGAAGTTGCTGGTTAATTTAGATAGAAACATTTTTGACATTTACTTTACCTCTAACAGTTAGAGAAATGTCGAAACGAATTACTAAAGAAATAAACTTTTATCTAACTTAATTTTTTCACATTAAACTAATATTTTTAATCGTTTTTAAAGAATTTAAAAAAAATAAACAATAATAAGCTCCAGCATCCCTTGTATTTCTATAATTGAAAGGTGGAAGTGGTAAAGTAGTGAATGGTGGTGTAGACGGCTGTTTCAGCAATAAAAGAACTGACTCATGCTGTTTTATCAGAGTAGAGGTGACTATCGGAGTCACCAAAACGTGACGGATACACTTCTCTCTAAGTATCCCACCTGTCGCCAAACCGCTAGAAGGTACTCGGTTGTATCTCACCATTTATGTCGACCACACTGTCAGTAAATATAGCTTTGAGTAGTTTTGTTGCAAGAACCCCTGCACCAAAATAGAAACTTTTGCTTTACTTTATATCGCTAACAGTTTCTACGTTTTGATTATGTCGTGTAAGAGATATCCTTCTCCCAACTGCGAGTGTAAACCGACTTAAATGTGTAACTTGGGGAGAATAATTTTTTATTTTTCATTTTTTTTTCTTCAGCTTTTATTAAGACGTAACACGTACTTTCTTGTCTGCAAGGGATCCGTGTAATGTCACTTGTAAGTAACTGTACATATTAACGTCACCTTCTAACATAAATTCTTGATACAGCAAGGGAAAAAATCAGTAGAATATTCCACAGAAGTATGTTGGTCGCTCTTTTATGAAAAAAAAAAAAATAGTTAATAAATAAATAAATATGTGGAGCGGAGGCTAGAAAATTTAAATTTTTATAATTATTCTCCATTCGTCTATAGATTATTATACATATTTCATATTATGATAAGTGTGCAATTTTGTGTAAATTAATGCAATTAGACTCGTTATAAAATTGAAAATATTATTATTTTACAAACATTTAGGGAAAAAAAAATCGTTTATTTTCGAATTTAATAAGAAGATTTAAGAAGTAGAAGAAGAAGGGAGGGGGGAAATGAAACGTATCAGAGCAACCTGTTAGGAAGAAAATCTGTTAAAAAGTATGAAATATCTGCTAACAAGCTATGAACATAGCGGAAAAAATTGGATCGTAACAGTAATTATTTCGACATAAGTCTATTTTTCTCAATCTTCGCATTCCTTCTTTTTCCTTTCTCCATCTTCTCGTAGCCTACATATAAGGGAACATTTGATCATTAGCGCAAAGAAGATTGTTGAAAGAACTGCTTAACTTACGCTACAATTGACAGGTAACTTTGTTCCATGTTAAGAGAAAATTCAATCAAAATATTTTTCAACTTTTCCTATTGATCTTATATAACTTCATTCTTTTTTTCATATACTCCCAGTCAGTTTCTATGTAAGAAAAAAAATTGTATTTTTCTTCCCTCACAAAATACCTCTATACTAAACTACATACCCACCACTCGATATAGTGAACATTTCTGTTATTCTTTATGTACTTAATGAACTCTTGATATAATGAATGATTTACTGGGCAGTCGCTACATCGAGACTGTATTGTACATTAATGTCATATCCAATTATTTTCTTTACCCTTTATCTTATTATAAATTTTTTAATGGAAAAATTGCGTTTTTTAAATAAAAATTATAATTAATTACTTTATTAACTTAAGCGAGAGCGTTATTAAAGCTTTTATTTTATTCATCATATCCATTAATGTGTACATCATTATGGTAATGTAATTTTAATGGAGTCAATAATTATCTTATCAAGAATTTATAATGCATTTTATCGAAATTACGAATAAACAATTAAAAGTTTCGAATTATACATTTAAAAAAAAGAAGTTTAAAGTTTCATAGTAAAATTTTAATACATCATAAATGCAAATTTTTACTCCAGTAAACTAAAACTAAATTGTTACATTAACATCTGTATAGCGCCATTTAAATTTACATACATTACATGGAAACTAATGCATATTAATGCTTATATTATAGGATAATAGACGTGATAGTGTTTAGGATTTTTGCGATTTTAGAAGATAAATTCCATTATTTATGAGCTCAGAAACAAAGAAACTTTCAACAATATTTATTTATCTGTACTTCAAAATTATGTTAAGACACCTTCTAAGAAGAGAAAGAGGGTCGATTGTTACGATAAATCAATCAGGAAAAAAACGCTATTAATTCGCTACATTATACCAATTTGGGATAATTAAAGACGTGGAGGACAATAGAGAGAAGATGGCATGATGCGGAGAAGACGTAGAGAGAAAGATAATAAATGCTTTTGTAATTAAAACAGGTGTAGCAGATGATAGAATGGAAGAATAAGAACAAGGAATAGAAGAAGTTGTTTAGTGACTTACCAATCCACTTAAGCTCAACTAAGCTTTGCAACAAACTGTACCAATACCATTAGTGTAATGGATAGATTACTCACTGTTGGACCACTAACTAGAAAGTTGAGAGTTTGCTCCCAATGGGGAGCAAGTTGGCTATAAACGTACGACCCAGTTAGATACATTAAATCTGAACTGAAGCTTTTGTTTTAAAATCATTTTACTTTTTAATGTAGCAATAACATTACTCTTAAAAAGGCCAAACTGTTTTAGATAATACAACATTATCGATCGGCGTTATATCGAAGTTTGATAAACTCTAAACGTGACCTAACCGTGCACTTTATGAAGCTCCTACTTATCACTCGATATTTTTAAGCACAGAAAAGCTTATACAATCGATATTAAGCACCCCGGAATAACGTAAAATTACATAAAAATAAATATAAATACATGTTTTTTAGAATTATTTACTGATTTTAAATCCAGTAACGAGAGATTTCGTTAGTTTTTATTTCCATACAAAAGTTCTGTAAGTGAACTACTTATTGCGTTGTAGACAGACAAGAGAGGATCATTAAAATATTATCCACAGTCATTAAATTGTGGACGAGTTAAAAGCACTTCAATACTTCAAAACCTCAACAAAAATATGCATAATAAATCATAAAGAATCATCACCATTATTATTATCATAATTATAAAGTAAATTTAATGTCATTAGATTTAAATTCGAAGCATAAAAACTAAATTAATTAATTAATAATAATAAAATTTAACAAAACAGCATTAACTATTATACAATTTTTAAATTTACAAAGAAAAAAAAATTATATTAATATTATATTAAATATATACATTTAAACGAATTGTAACCCTCTCGACAACTAGCGCCCTCTCGTATTAAAAAATCAAATTAAAATAAAAAATAATATTTAAAAAAAAATTAAATTATTACATTTATCAATATCAATATAAGAATATATATTATTAAATTGAATTTTTTTTAAAAAAATATATATATTTTATCTAACTACTCGGAACGTTAAGAAGAATTTTTATCAAATAGTTCTTACTTATGTTGTTGGGTTTGTTAGTTAGGTGTAAGTCCATCAATCATTTTGCTCTCTCCCCCCGGTTGCTTGGCGGAATTTACCTTGTAATCATTGCATGCAGCGTGTGCAATTGACTCCCATAGCTCTTCACCACTTCAGAAACTGTCATTAGTCAGCAAAGTAGATTGATTTATGGAGAGAATCTCTAGAAGTTTAAAGTACTGAGAGACTTAAAAGTTGCATGTCTTTCGTAATGTCAAACCGTCCAACGATAACAGAGGAAAAGGGGAAGAAAAAAATATATAATAAAATAATAATAAAAATTATGGAAAGTTAGTGTTCTGTGTCGAAAATACCATCGTTAATAATGCTGAACATCGTTTATATAAAGTAGAAACTATCCATTATTAAACTTTTGATCAAGCTTTAAAGAGATGGATGATCTTTAATGAGATGCAATTCTTTTTTTTTTTACTTATATTTATACTATTTTATATATATATATATATGTATATATTTCCCTCTAAAGATATTACTAACTTATGGAAAATAATCGGGTTTAATGATGCTTGACATTATTATTATTATTATTATTATTATTATTATTATTATTATGCGGTTGATATTCTTATGGATCGTATGTTCGTCTGTCCTTCTTTCTTGTATAAAATCTTCGTTCTTTTCTTTTTTTTTACATTGAAAAATTGTTTTTATAAAAAGTATTTTTGTTTTTGTGGCTTAATTTTAAATTTAAGTGAGGAAATTTATTTATTTTTGAATAAAATATTAATAATAATGTTAAAATGAGGAAAAATAAAATAGTAAAATGTTCTTTTTATTAATATAACGTGTGTTGTTTGGTGATAAATCACGAAAGAAGACATGCAACAGAAGGATTATAAACATTTTTCTTGTGTTAATATATAAAATAAAGTTTTATTATTATTATTATTTTTAAAAAAAAACTTTATATAAAATAAATAAAAATAATTTTGATATTTTTCCAAGAAAAACAATCATTAATATATATATATATATATATATTTCCCCCTGTTAATATATGAAAAAATAGTATAAAAATATTAAAAAATTGAAAATATTTTTTAATAAATTTAAAAAATATAACGGTCAGACATGCAGACAGATATGATTTGTAAGTTAGGAAGATATTGCTGTAATGTAGAAGAAGGCTGATTTATAGCACAGCATATGGCAATTGTGCCATTGTAGAAACATTAAAGCATTTCTATTCAGTTTGCATCTACATAAGCTTTACACCATTAGTTGTACATATACGTTTGTCGTTTCGCATTTACTACGCTTTCAGCTAAAATTTCGACCATTGTGTTTCATCGATTCCTCTATAATCTTATCAAGTAAATTGTGAATTTATCTATGGCTACCGTATACAGAAAAGGATAGGGGTTCAATAATCCTACGTTTCGAACTAATGACTTGTAATCACTTCATCTTCACCTCTTGTATACTTTGTAAACAAAATCCTACGCATTAAAGGGTGTAGTTATCTGGGTCAAGATGCGATTGACAAGCGGACAGAAATGAATGGCAGCACATTTTCGATCGATAGTAGCTACTGAAGAGAAATTTGGTTGCTGAATAGTCCCACTTTGCAAAGAACTCCATAAAATTCCTCCTTCGATCCACATCTTTCTTTTAAACTTACAAACTTTCCTTCCTCTATCGAATATTATGTATATTACTACAATTTCTGATTTTTTGGGGGAAATGCTGCGAAAATGTTCCAGGAATTTCTCAATAAAAAATTGCATTTTTAGGGATTTTTTAAAAATAAATTAAAACTCTTGAAATATCAAATATAAATCGAATGTTATGTGTATTACAATAATTTCTATTTTTTGATTTTTTTTTGTTTGAAATGTTGCGAAAGGGATTTTGCATTATTAGGGATTTTTTAGGGTTTTTTTTATTAATTAAAAGTATCGAGGTATATAAATCAAATATTATGTATATTGCTACAATTCCTGATTTTCTGATGTTTTTTTTTTGAAATTTTGCGAAAAATATTTCAGGAATTTCTCAGTAAAAAATACTGTCTTTTAGGGAATTTTTAAAGTTTTTATGAGATTTTCTTTAATATTTTTTTAATAAATTAAAACCAGTAAAAAAATATATATATAAATGAAGTGAAAGAAGGCAGAATTATAATCGAAGTTTTTGTTTTTGGACATTTTTTTCGTTTTTTGGGTGTGTGTTTTTGAATGTCAAAGTGCGGTTGTATGTAAGGAGAGAAGATGATCGATTTGTTTAGATGTTATTAAGTGTTAACAAAACACATAGTCTTTAATACAATAGCACTTTCATTTGAAAGTGCACTCTTGAAAATTGTAACCCACTTGGTCCAAAGCCAATTTTCAAAAAAATTTGAATAAAAATGAAAAAATATATATACAATAATAATCATTATTCAAGAAAATTAAAAAAAAAATAAAAATAAATTTAAATAAATAAGATAAATTTTTAATCAATTATATTCATAGACGTCGGTTAGAAGATGGAGAATAAAATCTATATTGTACCTTATATACTTTAATGTTACTGCTGTGATGATAAATTAAGCGAATACAATAGCGTGTGGAAGTGATAATAAAAATTAATTTATATCTCTTCATCATCATCATCATCATCGTCACCATTTTGTTCAGATGGTTAATTATTCTCGTCGCTTTAACGATTTTACCAAGTCGATATAGTCGCAAATGATTGTATCGCTGCGTTGTACACTATAATTTTTCGTTGCCGGTGTATTATTAAGCGAATCCATTTACTACCCTCTTCTAAATGTAGATAATTTCAACCATTTATTAAAGAGTGCTTCACGATTCTCCAGAGGATATAATTTTTCCCATGTTTGAGAACATTTAAGGGCTTTAAAAAAGCCCTTAATTAATAGAGGAACCAATAAAAAAAAAATAATAAGGTTCGTCGTAAGCCAGTTCGTGTTATAAACAGTTGTAGTAATCTTCATATTTAAAGATAGTTAAAATTGAGAGTAATAAAAGTTAAAGCATTATTTTGTTGAGGGAGGGACGTTATCGACTGAAGTAAATGATACCATGCGAATCACCTAGAATGTTTCAAGGCGAAATAAAGCACACTTCATGATAGCCATCTTTTCAATTTAATGCTCGGTTGCATCAATAGCTTAAATGGACCGTGTGAACAAGGCTATACACTTTCCTGTCGTGGTTTATACTACTAATACTATCGCCTTACAACTTGAGTTACTGATCCATCTTTATGGCCTTGCAAATTTCTCTACTATGCACCACCTCAAAACTTTACAACTAATCTGTAGGCGAAGAAGCTTTAAATTTGCATAATTATCGATTAAGTAGGATCGTTTTTAATCTAGATACAGGAGGAGACTTTTGAATAAAAGATAATAATAATAATAAAAAAAAAGGTGTGGGTGTTTTAAGAGACCGAAAGAATATTTTTTGACATTTTTAGTATTATTTTGATTGTTTACGAGAATGCAATTTGCTCTTCCACTACAAGAATACAAACGTAAGCCATTTGTCATTGAGCCATATCCCACCCCATCTTGCAGTACTGTCAGTTGCAAACAGAGGACTTTTTGCTTGTTTTCTCTTCAGTAACTGTAAGAGGAACGTCTGAATGTTGATAGCAACAGATTTATCATAAAATACTTTATATTTTTCCCCCTTTTTATTTTACATCATACACGTATAAAGCGTATAATTTATTTACTGTTTAATCTATAACACTAGATATATTACTCCCCTCAATTTAATTATCTTAATTATTATTTTTTTTAAAATATATTTGAAAATAATTCTTATACCGATTTTATAGTTTTATTTAATATATTTAACGAATTAAAGTAATAATTAAAAATTTAATAATGTATACAAATTAAAAAAATAATTTTAAAATATTAAAACAATTTAATAATTTTAAGCTTTATATACGAATATATATAAAAGCATAAAAAAAACGTTAAAAAATTTTAAAATTATAAAATTGAAAATTATAATATAGTTAGACTTTTAATTATCAGATGGCGCCACGCTAGAATAAGAAATTGCATATATTAAGATTTAATTTTTTTTTCGAATCAAATATAAATTCATGATTTAATTACAATTTTTCTTATATAAAAATTATTCTTAGAAATTAATAAGAGTTTTTAAAGTAAAAATTAAGAAAAAGTTAAAAAGTAAATTAAATGTATTTAAACAAAAAAAATCTCTTATTTAGAAAATTGTCAGATTTAATTAAAGGAAAATATTTAAAAAAAATTAAAGCTGTATAATATATATAATTGTTTAATTCTATTCCTTTCGTTTGTTTTAAAATGAAATTTAAAGTCTTGTATTTTGCATTAATTTTAATTAAAAAATAAAATGAAAACAAATCTATTTATTAAAGAAAGTTAAGAAAAGTTGAATGAGAAATAACATTAAAAATTTTTTTTATTTCTAATTATAAATTGTTTACTTAGTTTCGTATATAAACATTAATTTTAAACTTTGATTTTATGTTAATACTTTAATATATATCTTTTTTTTTAAAAAAATAAATGTTTAAGCTTTATAAGTAGTTTAAAGTCTTAAAAGTATATTTTAAACATTTTCTGAAAATATTTTAAAATGTTTTAATTCATTAAAATAGTTTTTTAAAGGATTTTATAAAGCTTAAACTAAACCCTAAGAATTTTTCAGTAGTCGTAAAAATCTTAAAATAAATTCTAAAAATTTATTTAAAATACTCCGAAAGATGCTAAATTTTTTAAAATACTAAAATAACCCTAAAAATCCCTAAATCTGAAAACCTTTTCGGTAATTTTGGGATAAAACACTAAAATAAACCCTAAAAATCCCTAAATCTGAAAACCTTTTCGGTAATTTTGGGATAAAACACTAAAATAAACCCTAAAAATCCCTAAATCTGAAAACCTTTTCGGTAATTTTGGGATAAAACACTAAAATAAACCCTAAAAAATCCCTAAATCTGAAAAGCTTTTCGATAAGTTTGGGTTTAAACACTAAAATAAACCCTATAATTTTCTTTAATAATTCTTATAAATACATGTAAAAATTATAAATTAAAAAAGAGTATTTTAAGATATTAAAATCCGCAGAATAAATTATAAAAATAATTCCTAAGATAACTGCGATTCTAAGCTTTAAAACAGGTTCTAAAATTTTCTGAAAAATATTTTAAAATTCCTTTAAAAAATTGAAAGATTTTTCTATATTTAATTTACATAAGAATATAAATTAGATTATGAGATTTAATTAATAAAACGATTTAAAAATCGGAAAAAGTTATTAAAAATAAAAATCACGAATAAATTTTTCATAAATATTGTTAAGAATCCCAATTTAATATCCATAATCATTGAAATATTACAAAGATTTATTGAAAATGAGATGAATCATAATTAGTTTTTTTTTGACTGAAAATAGAGTTTTAAATTGTAAAATATAATTAATTTTACTGGTAAAAAGTAGCAATTATATCCATAAATCGTTAAATGTAGAATAGTTTTCTATGAATGTACCGAAATATCTTAGAAGACGAGTCAATCACCATTTATTTTTAAATGATATTTAATTATCATTTTGATAAATTACTTCACTTAATATTTCTCAGTTATTAATAAATGAAAAGTTGTAACCATTTTGAACATTTGCCAAAAATTTCATTCTCGGTTTAATGTTTTTAATGATAGAAACACGGTTATAACGCTTTATAACCGGGTTGTTTTAGAAAACGGGTAACATCGAAGATCAAGTTTTAATGGTAGAGAATGAGATGAATAAAGTAGAATAATAGTAAAAAACAAAAAATAAGATAACAATGTTCTATTATACATTGATTGATTCTTATTCAAGATAAAAGAATGGACATGTTCGATGTATACTTCCATCTTCTTGAGTCTGCAAGAAAGAGAAATCAAATGACAGTAATTCGGAAACATTGTTATGTTGGCCATAAATATCCCTTTTCTTCTGCACTGTACTTGGAAATGTTACGCCTTAGTGGAAGAACTATTGCTTAGTTTTCCATGCATATAACGTGATGTTCAAGAGAAGATGTACTGTTTGCTGAGCGGTAAGAAAAATAACAAATGTTACCATTTAGCGATTGAATATTCTTGCAGAGTTTTTTTGTTAGTTATACTTTTAAACTAGTCATTTTTTTTAAATATTTGGATATAAATATAAAGGACGTACTTATGGTTAAAAAAGAAAAAGAAACAATTCAAACTCTTTGTATAGCTCTTACGAATTCAATTCTATGTTATTGTACAAGATTGTATAAAACGACGATTCTACTATTCACCGGAGAAATGGAAAAAGTTACATTGTTTGAAAAAGAAATATGGTTGCTATGTTTGGATGAATTTGCTCTGTTGATAAAAGGAAGATTGCGTTCTAAACATTGTCAACCTGCTTCATTTTTCATTGTAAAACTTATACCTTTATTATGTATTTAGAAAAAATAGTTGTGTAAAAAACAAAGTAAAGTATATATGTATATTTTTACTTTGTCCCTAAGTTTGCGGCCCCTAAACTTTCTACATATGGTCTTGATTTTAATGATGTCTTGCGCCTGTAAATCATACTTCTCCTGATAGCAATCGAGTCGTGCTGGTCATCTATCTAAGTCCGTTCTCGAGAAAATTTTCAATTAAAATCACGTGGCTTCCGGTTCCCAAGCTTTCCATATCTGGTCTCGATTTTCATCTGTCTAACTCCATTCTCGATATTAACAGAAGACAAATGACAATGGTAATGTATAGGTATGCAATTTGAAATCTGAAAATTACTTAATCATAATTTAAATCAGTTTTGATCCTTGACGGTTTTCCTTATCTATCCTTAAAATATTTTAATATTTATATATTTATAAGGATTTAAACATTATACGAGAGGTTATGAAAGCAATTACAGTGTGTGATAACGGTTTTTATCACGACTTCGAGAGTCGAATTTGGATTTAAATATTGCAGTTAAGGATGTGTTTACGATGCTATAATTTGCTCTGTTACAATAAGTTTTGTAAGGAGATTTATCTAAGAGAGAGAGAGAATGTGTGTGTGTATATTTATATTAAAAATTTTTTAACGTTTTCTTTTATAAATTTTAATACTTGTATAATAAATACTTGAGAAGGATACGAATTTTTTTTATTTAACTGAGGGATAAATCACAGTTTTATGTGAGTATCGATAGTTATACACACTTCTGTATCATTGTAAAAGTATCTCATCGTTATTATTTTTATTCATTTGAGTGAATTTAATATTTATATTAATGTTTTCGGTTGCAGAGCCACGTAATATCTGGAGTTTTTCTACTATTTGATGCAATAATCGCATCATAAGTAAAACTTAGGAAATGTACCTTCAAGTACAAACCGACTCCATTCACTTCAGGAAAGGGGAAAAAAAGAAAAAAAAGGATTGTTTCGCTCCAACGATTTTGTTACAATTTTGTTAAAAAGTATTTTTATTTTATTTAATTTTTCTTTCTTTCTTTCGCTTTCAGTAATTTTATTTTTTAATATTTTATTGAAAATGAAATTCCGAAAGTTCGTAGTTCTTTAATTCGTATTTTATTAAAATATTATATAATTAGTTAAAATGTTTTTGTAACATATTTTTATATAAATAGTATAAAATAATACCAAAAAAAAAATTTAAATTTATAAATAAATATAATTTATAAATTATAATTTAATAGGGCGTAATAATGTTGCTAATATCTCTTTATATTTGTTAAATAATACAGAAAACATACGAATATATTAATTCGAGACGACCAATAATTTACTGTTTAATATACAATTAATTTAACATTTTAATATATTAATTATTAATAACGATGAAATTGCAATTAATACTCTATAAATAATGTTTAATATAGGGCTATATACTTCAACCTTTTTCGGTCAATGACCGCTTTAGCTTTGTGGAATACTATGACATTATCCAGGCTTTGCAGCTTCTTACTTACCTCCAGGGAGTCGCGATCTACTTGTTGAGAAATTCTTATACGTAATACAACGAAAATACAAATCAATAGTTCTTGTATCACATGTAATTATTCAATTAATGAATATTAAATGAATTGATAAAATATTTCCTTAATGTATTATATCTGCACGAAGTTAATTATTTATATAAATTTTTCCCTTTAAATTTAAAATTAAATTCACTATTTATTAAATTATTATCATATATTACACAGAATTTTAAGTGATACAATAGTACTTTATATTGTAAATTCTATTTTTAATGAATTTATCTTAAAATTTCATTGTGTTATTGAAAATTGCAGATTTATACATTCCTACTGTCGTCCGTTCGTCCGTTCGTCTGTCTATCTGTCTGTTCTTCGTTAATCTAGAAGACGGAGTTAGATGCTTGAAAATCGAGAGCAGATATGGAAAGCTGGTGTTAATATATCGCCATTTTATAAGTAAAAACGATTGTTCATAAGCATAGAATTCACTCAAGAGTTTGCAATTATGTATTAAATTCTGTTATACTAATTTATATTAAAATTACATAAATATGACGATAATGAAGCCACAAGATCATATATACGAAGTATATAATTATTAAATAAATAGTATGTAAAGTATGTCATTACAAACTTATTCATTAAGTTAATGAGAGTCGAGTGCAATATATATTAACGATAATTAATAATAATAATATTATTATTATAGGCATTTAATGTGTAGATATATAATAAAAATGAAGCAATATCAATATAGGATTTATGATTTTTCTTAGACGATACGATCCACGGATGATAAACAAAACATTTTTATTAGACACACACGACCATGCTATTGTTAGTGATTGTTGAATTACGATGACAATGAGATTGTCAAGGTAAACATAATTCATTTGTAGAAAGAAATCCGCCGATAACTGGAAATAACCTAATCCATCATTCTTTCAATGGAATTCTTCGTATGTCTGCTTCTGTAGAAAGCAAAGAAAAAGGGAGGAGGGAAAAAAACAGGAACAGCTTCGACTTGATGACATTTCTGTTTATGACAATCATCCTATTGCCATAAACAAGACGTGTGTTGAGTTAGATCATATTTCTTTTATTTTCAATTAATAATAAATTCCTTAACTTTAACTAAAAGTAATAGAAATAAATAAGTAAAAAAAAATATTCAGAATATTTCCATAAATGATTATAATAATAAATAAAAAAAATGAAAAGTAATTTTCTGTAAAATAATGGAATTTCAATCTCGTACAATTTATATAATAAAACAGTTTGAAATTATATTATCGAAGCAATCAAAAAGTTTTCGTGTTGATCGTATATCAAATTAAAATATGTAAATTTTTTAAATTTAAAATGAATATTCGCTTTTTAAAATTATTCTTTTTACAGTACGTAATTATGTTAATTAGTATTGAAGTGACGTGTGAGTGAAGAAGTTAGTATCGATTACATATGTAAAAAGAATGATAAAATTCAATAATAATATAAATTTCTATTTTAACCTATAGATTTTATTAAGATTGGGTGATAAATTTTCTTTTCTTAATAAGGTTAAATTGAGAAAGTAAACACTTTTCAATTTTTATCTAAGTAAAATGCACTTTATGCATAAGCAACTATTAACAAGATGATGTATAGCTTAAGTAATCCTTTTTAAGTACCATCTAACTCGATTCTTTATGTTGTTGCTCATCTTTGCCGTTAAACAAATATAGGGCTAATGTTTTATAATTTAATCATATTCTTACACGAAATATCCATTGAAGAAACCTTCCCTTTGAGAACCAAAATGGCGCCCGGCGAAGTAGTTCTTCAGTAAAATAAAAGAATAAAGTTAATGCTTTTAAATAGAATTGATTGTATTTATATTAAGAAACTTCCAACAGTTCTTTTTAAAATATTTATCAATGTTATTTAATACGTTAATGGAATATTCATCGTGGTTGTAACTCAACGAGTTAAAAATAAAAATATTAAACTAATATTGATGTTTTCGACATCTTAGACAAATTAAAATTAATGTATCTTTAAAAAATATATATTTTTTAAAATAAATTAACGTAGTAATTCCAGATATTTTTAGTGCTTTAAATCATGTTTAATGTCGAAAATCTATAAATTTCCCCAACTCTTTTGGCACTCGTGCGATGTTATTGTTCCGATTTGACATGAAAGATCATCATAATATCTTGGCATGCGAACATTTTCAATTCACTTATACATGTAAAAAAAAAATACCCATTAAATGTACTAATTTTTTACACGGAAACATCTTTAACTTTTCAAATATATATTCTTGTACGAATTCTTAAATTTTAACTTTAAAACTTTAAAGGAAATTTAATCATTTCCTTTCAACAGCGCATAAATTGAAAGAATTGAAAAGAAATTCCGATTGAAAGATATCAATCTATCTACGCACGAAATAAATAAGTAAATGACTTAAAAATAAAGCGGTTTCGAACAAATTAATAAGTGCTGACAAACTTAACAAAACTTTAAACGTTGACTAAGCAATTTTTCTTATTTTAGCTTAGCGAAAATTTTTCCGAAATTATTTAAAAGTCGATTGATGAAGATACGTAATGTAGCGAAATAAATAAAGAAAAAAGAAGGGGAAAAAAAAAGAATATCAGTCGAACGATACCAGAAGCAAACTCATGAAGTCGGTAACATCAATAACTAAGTATTGAAGCGTTGATTTTTGCTGACATTTTACATTGCGTGATTGAAATGAATAGCCACAAGCTTCATTAATGATGATGATTTCCTAAGAAATGGCCAAAAAGTTTCAATCATCACAAAGGACTCATTAAAGAACATCGTCTCCTACCGAATTACGTGTCGAGTAGTACAAATATCCCTCCTCTTTTTTTTTTCCTTACAAATTTAACCTTTATATATATATATATATGATTTAATAAGGCATATTTTCAAAAGAAAATTATTTTTGCCTGAAGATAGTTGGAAATTATCATTCTTCTTCTTCTTGTTTTAAAAAATTTCCATTTCGAAATTCTAGTATTTAAATTAAAAAAAAAAAATTCTTTTCGGGGTTTTTTTCTTTGTTGTTTTGGCTCGTTAAAAATGATTCTATTTAGTTTTAAAATGAGGTTTATTTTAACATAATTTTTAATTGAATAATAAGAGAAAGAAATGTATTCTGGGATTTATCCGTGTAACTAGACTTATTTACACGGAGATTCGTATTGATATTTGTCTACTTAAGAAATTTTGAATGGATTTCATAGACTGGCGCGTATACTTGCGAAATTATATGGTTTCGTGTGTCTGTAGATAACGTCATTCGCTTCGCGTCGCGTTACAACGCGACACTTTGTGTAAATGACGTCGTATATGGATATATGAAACCATAGTCTATGGTGATGTCTGTGGTAGTTGTCTAGGATGAATTATAGCAAAACTTTATATATGTTTAGTTGGTTGTTTATTTAAGGAATGTCATTTGTGTCGCGTCGCGTACGCGACGTTACAACGCGACGCGACGCGACACAAATGCAAACTTTTCCCCCCTTATTTTAATGCTAAAATTTTCAAATTAATTTTAATTATAATAATAATAAATATAGTAAATAAAAATGGAGAAATTTTTATATAAAATCGTTATTTACTGTTTAAAAATAAGAAAACGTTAAGGAAAAAGTTGATAACATTAGAAAATTTAAACGTCTTAAACTAAATTATTAATTAAATTTAATTAATGAAATGATTTAATTTACACTTAATGGTTAATTAAGATTTGTTTATTATTATTATGAAATTTTGTTTGAAGTTGATTTGATTGAATGGAATCGATTTAATGCGATATTATGGAACAAATGATATATTATACTTAATGTAAATGTCTTGTCTGACGCCTTTATAACTTCGTTATTAATGTTATCATCGTTTAACAGAAGGAAATGATATATAAAGTTTTCGAATTAGATAAGATACAATTAATCCTTCCAACGGTTTGTAGTTTAATTGCAATCAAAGCTCTTAATTCATTATTAATAATTACAAATATTTATTCTCAAACGACATATTTTGATATCAATTCTTAAAAATAAACATATCTTGTACATAAATTAAAAGGAAAAAAATAATAATAATTTAATATTTAACTAAATACTACATAAATCTATCTATATATAACTTTTTTATTATTATTAATAAAGTGAAAAAACATTGAATATCTTCATTATTCAACACGATTTCAAAAAAATCATGTTGAATAATGAGATTTATGTTTATTTAATTTGCATATAAACGTTTGATTTTTGTTAATTGTAAATTTATACATAAAGTCCAACCTCTAATAACAGCCACCTCCTAACAACGGACATTTTTTTTAATATAGCCTAAACTTATTTATGTATATATATATATATATATATTCCCGTCAGTGGCCGTTGTTTAGAGGTTTTCCTGTATTTGCACGCTGTTTTTTTATGTATAAACTAAAAACTTTTAATCATTTCTCGATAGAAAAATCGTAATAAAAAATTTTTTCAGATGCTAAATCGCAAAAATTTCTCTCTTTTTTGTTATTTAAGAAGGTTTTTATTTAGGAAAAAAATTGATTAAAAACACTTTTTGTATACCAGAAGGTAATTTAGAATCTCGCGAATAAAATAATCTAAGAAAACATTTTTGTATATTTTATTTTTCTGATTAATTTATTCAATTAATTTTGCGATTTTCTTTTCTTTTTCTTCTACTAAAAAAAAAAAAAATAAATAAATAAAATGAAAGAATTACCCTTAAGAATCCATTTCGTTTTTGTCGTTGAGATTTAAACAATATCAACAGGTTTTTCCCCTTTCTTTTTTTTTTTTAGGGATTTTTTCTTTTCCTAAATGAGGTATAACCTACGTCACAATAAATGATAAAATCGTCAATTTGTAAAATTCTTTCATGCCTAGATTTATTATGAAAAATACGACCAACAGGAACTTTAACTAGGCTTTATCAATCGAAAAAAGGCACTGGTTTTATATATGTATATATATATATTTACAATTTTAAAACTGCATTTCACTGTTTTTTTTTGGTTTCAACAAACGTCACCTTCAACATTATTATATATTTATATATAACTCTTCTTCCTTAAGTAGTAGCCTATATTTAGATATGTGTTTTTTATTTATTTATTTATTTATAACGAATGTAATTTTTTTTTCTTTTCTTTCTTCCATGTTTGGTCATATGGATTCTGTTTTTATTTATTTTTTTTCAAAAAAGACGTCGAAAAAACCGTTTTCTGAGAAAATGTATAAATGTGATGAACATATTACAAATGTGGCAGTGATGTTCCCGATCCTCTTTTATGACAGTTGAATTTATCAACGTGAATGAGGACTCCTATTTTTTTATTTTTATTTTTGATTCTAAATCTGTCTTCATCCACCTAAAATTAAAACGAATATTTAAAAAAAAAATCATAATATCAACAGCATTTTAGACTTAAATACAGTAAAACCTGTCTAAAACGGAAGCTTAATAAAACAGAAACCTGTCTAAGAGAGAAAAATTCTTAGAAACGAAGCGATTTTCTGTTTAAAGAAAAGAAAAAAAAACCTGTTCGAAACGGAAACCTGGAAAATATATTCGGTATCGTGAGAGTCCGGTTTACACAGGTTTTACTGTATTACACTAGGGTGGCCCGAAAGTTAATTAATGCCTGTTCTGTTTTGATACAGATTTTAAGTTGTTGTGCATGTCTTAACTGACTTTTAGACCACTCCTAGTGTATCATTTAAATTTTAAAATATAAATTACATTTTATTGTTTTAATTTACAATTAATGTAATTTTTATGTTAAAAAGTAAAGCTAATTGGCATTTAATAGCAAAAATTCATTTATATATTTCGATTTTTCTTTTGGTTCAGAAATTTGATAGAATTAAACTTTGAAAATATCATTTATTGTTATAGGGAAGAAATATGAAGAGAGAAGATAAAAGAATTGATTTTTTTTTCTCCCCCTAAAAACTTCTTGATAAAATTACGGGAATAAAAGTTATACTTAGAAAGGACACTCTCGCAACAATTCTTAGCAGTGATAATGTAAGATTATTTGGAATGAGACGAATGGTACGTTATTTTTATCCTTACCTGTCTGTTAATAATGATTCATGTTCCAAAAGATTTATGGAAGTAGACGACTGTGAAGATAATCCTCAATGGATTTCAAGGACGGAGATATGCATCATGTTGAAGTCGCCATTTTATGTCCTCCAAGACGACATTTGTTCCATCGTTTCTACTTACAATGGAGTACTAGTAGTCGAATATTCTATGGTAGGTTTCAATTTCTGTAATTAAATATATTAAAAAAAGATATATTAGAGGATACTCCAGAGATTCTTAATAGGAAAATTAATGAAAATTGAGATAAATTTGCAAACGTAAAATATTTTAATCTTAATTTTAAAGGTTAGGAAATGAAAACTTAAACGAAAATGAAAATAAATTTTCAATTTGATTGTTTATATATATATATATATATATATATATACAGGTTACACGTAATCTTACTTAAAAAGACGTTAAAAAATTAATGTTTTCATCAATTAATCCTTACATTTTGTGCTTGGAAACAATGTAGAATATACAAAAAGTAATGAAAGTTTCAGTTTGTCTTTCTATGTAAATAACATTAAAAACTATTTATTTAAATGGAAACAAGTTTAAGAAAGAAAATTAACGGATTGGAATAATGAAGATTACAGCATAATGTAGTTCTATGCTTCAGGAAAAAGACGAAATTTCCATTATTTCTCCCATACTAAATTACCTTTTTTTACTCCAAGTTAAAAAGTGTGTTCAATCTTCTAAATTTAAACATTAAGCCAACAGAATTGAGTGTTGAATTGTGTAATGGATACTTAATTTTATATATGTGTGTTAATTTTCTTGTTGTACAATATAAAATTATATAATTTAATAATTTATTTCTTGTGTCCCCGATGGGAGAGGCCACCCTACATTAAATATAATGCGATTGCATGTAAAGCTGAAAGAAATAAGAAAGATATGCTGAAAAATTGAACTGAAACTTGTTTTATTCTTTCAGTTTTATTGTATTAGCCAAGATAAAGCGTGTGGTAAATTTGGTAATTCAAAATAAAAAATAGAGCAACGATAAAAAATGCAAAAATTAAGAGATAAAAATTGAATTAGAGCAGAATATTATATAAACCCTTTGAGTAAGTTAAAAAGTAAAAAAATATATAAATATATATAAATTAATTTTACTTTATAAAAGTTATTTAGAGCGAGTTAATGATCATAAAGTAATTTTTATTATTTTTTTTTGAAATTACTAATTCATCAAATATTCGAGTAAAAATTAAGATAAAATATTATATTAGAAAAATTTAATAAAGTAAAATGATAAATGATCTGTACAATATTCTTTTTATTATTTTTCTCCGCTAAATAGTCACAATCTGTGCTAAATAAGCTTAGAAAAGTGTTGTATTTTCATTTCGCCACATACTCTCTGGGTTCTATCAAATTGATTAAAATTGATTAACACATGCAGCCAAGTGTGTTAGATTAGGAAGGTCACGGAAGATGGCCATTCAGGGTAATAATGCATGTTGAACGTCACTCAACTGCTTGAGCTTATCCAGTAATGTTCATCACATTAATCACTTTAGAAACAATGACGATTAACAGTTTTATTCAACGGACTTCAAGAGTTTCATTTAACCAAAAATTTCCCCAGCGATCTGCATGGGAATAAAGGGGAGGGGGGAAATCCCGTATATGAGTATATAATAGACCTTTTTATTACGCTGGAGACCCACGTTGTAAACGAGTGGCCATTCAGTTGTAATACCAAAATCGTCTTCGTCCGTATCTGGGCTCGGTGGCCTTCTTTGTGGCATTCTCGAACGAACAAAGTCGATCTCAGCGTATTCTATTGATGGGCCAGCTTGTCTCAAGAGGTGTTGCCGAGGTGCGGTTGGAAATGACAGCTCCGCATACAGCACTTCACTATTTGGCTGTGGGAGAGAAACAAAAAGTCACTTACAGTTCACACAAGCTGAGTATTTTTAATCAATACTTTGTTGAATTATACAGAAAAAACAAGAATATATCACACTATAAAAAAAGAACAGTAGGAAATAGGAATGATATACACATTTATACGTCTTCTCCTTCTTTTATAAATTGTATAATTTAAAATTTAAAGTGATTTAACTATTTTAAAATATAGCAAAAAAAATATTCAGGAAACTCTACAATAAAATTCATTAAAAAAATATTTTCTTCTAGAATAATAATTATGGTCAATTATACACAAAGCAGATTTACAAAATTATTTAATTATATTAAACATTCAATTAAATCTTTAATTATATTTGAGTTAATTAGTGCTTTTCAAATATCCAGTAATTCGTAATACCTAATACAAAATAATTAATTAATAATTAAAATTGAAGAATGCCAAGTACTGTATATCACGTGTAATATCCTTAGTTAATGATACTTAAATAAACTTAAAACAAAATTCTTGATTAATCGAATTTTTCTTGAGATATAATTAATGAGAATACAATTTATAATATATGAATTACACTGTCTAAGACTTGATCAAGACTGTGAATAGGCCCTACGCATACAAGATTCATGAGGCCTTGTATAATCGATAATACTTTTCACGTCTTGTAGGAAACATGCTTATTATTATTATTGTATAATTATAAAATTAACGACTCATTTCGGGCCTTGTTTACCTATAGGCCCTACTTAGCTTCATATTATTTTTTATAATGATTAATTCAGCAAATAGTATACTTTATAGCAAACAGGTATAAAATATATTTATAAATATTACAGAAAATGTCTCAGAATTCCAATCTTAGTTTCATAAAATTAAAAATAAAAATTATCATAATTTCTATATATAAGAAGCCATTATTAAGATTAATTAATATTTAAAAAATATAATAATTTCATTTAAAACTTGATAGTTTTAAAATTAAAAAAAAAAAACAAATTTTATATGTTAATGAAAGATTTTGTTTTTAAAGCAATTACTTGTACATTATAAAAATGATAAAAATTCTTATATTTAAGCAAAAATTTATAAGTATAATTCACAAGAGACTCGACTTCTACACACAAAAAATGATTTAATGTAAGATATTGGCGAAAATATAATTTTTTAAAAATTTTATAAAGTCAATTTTACGACGCCATTGCTGAAATTTCTTCTTCGAGTACACTAACTTTCAATTCTCTCGTGTATATAAAGTTTCAGTCAAAGAGAAACAGGAGAAACTACCAAATTATTTATTTCCCATCTTAAAATTAATTTTATAATAATATTAATATATAATTCCATAAGTTAAATAAAGTTTTTAACATAGAGAATTTTAAAAATATCCATTATGAAAATAGTGTATATTTATTGATTCTAAAGTAGACGTTAAAAGTTAAAATAATTCGAATTTTTATTTAAGTAATTATTTTTAAAAAAAGAATTAAAGGTGAGTAAAAGTTTTAATAATTTTATGATAATAATAGAATTTGTGTAGATAAATATTATGTATTTAAAATTATGGAAATAAAACTAAATAAAATTATGCATTTTACGTATTATTCTTATACAATATATATATGTGTGTGTGTGTATATAGTGTCACACATAAAACTTTTATAAAACAATTTTATTTTTGTGAAATTATAATATTTATATATAAAAATTTGAAATGTTATGTAAACATATTTAAAAATACATAAATCTCATATATGTTGTATTTGAACAAAGTTAATATATAAAAATTTTATTTTGTATCACAGCAAAATTTGAATAATAGAATTTCAATTCAAAAGTAACCCACATAAAACTGTAAAAGTATTTTTAAAATAGAAACTTTTCAAATATATCACATTTATTTTTTATTATTTTTTTTATTTTTGTACGTCTGAATTGAAGAGTTCTACTTTTCATTTCATTGCCAACCATTCAGTGATAGATGCCAAAAATTTTTTAAATGATTTTTAGAAGATTTATATGTGCTATTTTGAAATATTATGTATATTATTTCGTGGAATCTCATTCTGAAGATCTTTAAGAACTAGAATAGATTAATCTGTGACTTACAAAACAATACATGGAAAGGTATTGCGAGAGGAATATATGGGAAGGAATTGTAAATATTTGTCTAAAGCAATGGTATTTAATCTACAATGAAAATCTCCGTACAATAATATCAAATTTAACTATATAATTATGACATATTTCCTATTGTAAATCACTAACTTAAAACTAAATGTTTTTGGGCTTCAGTTAGAAAAAAATTGTAGACCTATAAATTCCCACTGTCGTTCTATCTGCCTGTCCTTCCTTAATCTCTAGATTGGTGCTAGAAAGGTAAAGATTGAGACAGGATATAGCAAGTGTAGGGAAAGAAGACCCCGATTAACTATATATAACTTTTGGTTTAGACAGGAAGTCACGTGATTTTAATTTAAAAATTTTTTCCAGAATGGAGTTACATAGATGATCGGCATGACTACGTTGTTATCAGGAAAAGTATGATTTACAGGGGCACAACACTACTAATTTGAGGTGAAGAACATATATTTTAAATTCAATAAATTAAAAATATGGTTAAAAATGGCAGCCCGGAATTGTGATGATATCACAATAATTTTTGCTCGTTATATTGATAACTGGTCACAAATGAATTTTATTTCTTAACCACATAAAGAGACCACCAGTGGACGAGTGGATAAAACCACTGAACATTGGTAATTAGTCGCGGGTTCGTGCCTTACTAGCGGGCTGGCCACGTAATGTTTTCCGGGTTTTCTTCACGTGTCTAATATCTAAATATGAGCTAGTTCCCATAAAAAATTGTTCAAGAGGGGAGACACTCTCCCCTTGTCAGATCAACCTTGTGTTGTGTTGACTTATAATCAATCCAATTCCCACTTAACCACATAAGCATAAAAGTAATGTAAAAAATAAATAAATAAATATATATATATATATATATATATATATATGAAAAAAAATGGGATAAGCATACTCTCTTAGATAAAAAGATTTAACAAAATTTTTATAAGGTATTTTAAATGGTTAAAGAATGAGGACAGAAGAAAAGGCTAGGAACATTGGAAAGTATACTATTGTATTCGATTATGCATTTACGTATTCTGTTTTAGAGACATTTTGCAGGAAATTTTAATGTTTATATGGACTAGAACTGAATGGGAAATGAATATAACCCCATTCAAAAATGCATGCGACAAGTAAAAGTTTCAGATCTTTGATTTATGTGTCTAGCTTTTACGAAATATCATCATTTTAAATCTTAATTACAAAACTTAAATGTTAAAAGTTCTATCTTTTCTTTTCTTCGTCTCTTACGGGAAAACATTAATGGAAATGGAAATGATCTAATCCATTGTAACACTTTAAAAAACTTTAGAGGTTATAGAAAACTTTTCAGAGAAATCAAACATTAGAGTTCAAGTAAATTCACCTTTCAGTCTTTATTTATCGAACTTCATCAATTATACTGGTGATGTACGATGAAAAGTCAAGAACAAAGACTGCAGATGCTCTTTCCACTTCTCTAACAAAAATAATGGGATATCTGAAGTTTCGAACAAAACATTTATTTAATGAAAAATTAATACGACTTTTCTAAGCTTTGCCTGTAATTAATATAATAATTTTGGAAGATATTTTACTTATTACAGGAAGTAAGAAATTTTATATTTCACTCCATTTCTTCTTGAAAACATTACAAATTTCTGCTTGAAGACATTCCTATTGACTTCTTGTAATATATATAAATTATTGTTTAATATTACTCTTATTGTAAAACAATGAATGGAAGATTTATATATAATAAAATACAAGAAAATCACCAGGGAAAACAATGAATATTCACTAAGATAATGTGAAATTGGATATAATTTAATTCCTTCAGCGATATCTTAATAATAATTATATACACATAACCGTTAATTTTTATATACAACTAACCTCAAATTTTAATACATTTACCGTAAAACTGTGTAATTATCGCATTCTTTAAACTTATAATGGGCCAAATCATGCAGAGTTGACCCAAAAGGCATTTAACCGAGATAAACTGTTTTAACAGTTCTTAAAATATATCTCGATTAAATAAATTTTGGGTCATCCCTAGATGTTTAATATATTACAATATACTTTTGGCGCATGTTATACCTCGTGTTAATATATTATTTGCAGTTTTATTTGTTATTTCAGTCATAATAAAACCTTAAAAATGTTATTTATTTTTTAAAAATAAAAAGAATTATAAATTTTTACAGACTTCCATCTGTGTGTCTGTTTACAGGTTTTGCTGTATATATTTTACTTAATTATAATGAACTCATAGATATATAATTATTTATAAACATATAACTGTTTATTTTGTTTTTAAACCAAAAAGCAAAGTTTTTAATTAAATTTTGAGTAAATAAATAAATAAATAAATACTTAAAAAATTATATTCGATCGATAAATGTATTTAAATTCCTTGAAAAGTAAACAACACGAAGAAACTTTGTCATAATAAAGCACAGAATTTCTTTGAAAAAATTAAATAAATAGTAATAATAATAATATAAATATTAATAAAAGTTATATTTTAATTTTAAATATAAGTAAATAAATAAGTTTATTTATGGAAGTATCAAACACAAATCCGTGTTAATAACAACCACTTGGCTTTTTCCACCTTTATTTAGTTGACTAAAGAATTTTATAACTTTTATCCTCGAGTTTGTAATGTCCAAACTTACCGTGTACAAGTGCCATACTGGGGGAGGAACTGTTGACTGATGAGGGGCAAAAGGCCCGAAACGTGTACCGTATCAACTAAATAAAGGTGGAAAAAAGCCAAGTGGTTGTTATTAACACGGATTTGTGTTTGATACTTCGAAGAATAATACAACACGGTTTCACAAAAATCAAGTTTATTTATGTTTCAGTTGAATATAATTAAATTAATCATCATATAAATGAAGAATTTAAACGTATATTTAAAACAGTCAGTATTTTAACATGAATAATTTTTAAGTTCAAAGTTCAATATTTTTTAGTTAAATATATGTCAGAGGTATTGATCAGAATAAATTTTATTAAATAAAAAATAGGGGAAAAAATTGTAAAAACACATTATGTAAATATAACTAAATTAAATAAGCACAGCGATTTTTTTCCCCCTGCTGGAAAGAAAAATAAATATAACATCAAATACTTTAATGGTAACATTTAGGAAGTTTATTTTAAAAGATAGAAAACAGATAAAGTTTATTACTCCACATCACTTTTACTTATATTATAAAAGATTTTTTTTTTCCTATTTATAAATTTTAAATCCATTCCATACATATATTTTTACCTAGATTTAAAAATCTTTATACCATCCTTACTATGTATATTCAATACTTTGCTATATATTTGAATAAGATCTGTAAAAAATTTGAAAGAATTTTTTGAAATATTTTGATAAGAAACTGGATCAATACATAAGCAAAATAGAAATGGATTCAACAGAAAAAATATATATATATATTTTTTCCTTCCAAAATTGATTCAAGTAAACCAATAAATATTGGTAAAACAAATAATAAAATTTGCATAATATTTCAATATAATATAATAAAAAAATACATAAATATATAGAAATTTTTGTATAGTATAAATATTCAAATATTTTATAAAATTTGGAAGAAAAGATTAAAAAAAAACAATAAGGATAAGAATAAATTTATTCCTGAGATCTTTATTAGAGCCCAGAAAAACATGTTAAAAATATATATATACTGAATATAATATGAATATTTACAGGAAAACAGTATCATATATACTCTTGTAGGTTCCTTAACAGGAAAAAAAACATAGAAAATCTTATTTAAATAATATAAAAGGCAAATACAATGACTTTTTTATGCTTGGTTCTTATATAATGTATCTCATACTTCGTACAAATTAAATATAGTTTGTATTATTCGCTAATCTCAGCATTGTTTGTAAGTCTTATACAAAAAAAAGATTAAAATTAAAAAAAAGAATATATACAAATACTAAAAAATTAATTTATCGTTAGATTTTCTGACTATTTCAAATTTTTTTTCTCTGTGTTTATAAACAATTTACGAATGAAAAATTACGTTACTTTCAGTGATTAAAAAATAGCATTTATAATTTATTTTGTTCGTTTGTATGTTTGTCTGTTCGAAAAATTTTTCATAAATTAAAAATATAGAATCAAATATATATATAAAAATACACAGGCTCTTTAGATAATTTATTATTGAAATAATCAATAATTTATCTAAACAGAAGATCACTAATATAAATCTTTAATTTCTATAAACTAAAAGAGCAGACTGATGAAACTGGTTGGTCATCAACAATCGCTATCATTTCACAAAATTACACTCGAACTTTGATTTGGCTCCATTATTTGTGTTTGCCTCCGAAATTGCCACTAAATTGAAAATTTTCAAACAATAACAATGAACTCTACACACAAGTTTGAGAAGTAACAATTTAGTAATTTACTGATATGAGGTTTGTTTTTGTTTTATTTAATATTTATGAGGGAGACAAGTTCACAGATATATTTAAGAAAACTTAATTTCATTTATAAATATTTATTAAAGAAACGTGGGGGTGATTTCTCAATGTGTCTAACTGTACTTACTTTTTTTCTCTTTGTTAAAGTTATACATCGAGGTTATTTTAAGATAAGAAGTAACTACAAGTTATAAATTTTTTAAAAAACATATAAAATTATATTGTTTACTCTTTTTACTCTGAAAGTACTATTGAAACAATTTAGACCTATTCTTCTTTTCATTACATCCCAAATCTACAATGATAGTGTATCTTATATCAATTGTTACTGATAAATATAAGGATCAAATTCTAAATTGTAGTATTCTGAATGTTCTTCAGATATCTGTTGGTATCTGGGACTTTTTTTTTTACCTACTGCTATCCTATATCACAAACAATCATGTCTATGATAGTTCAGGATACAAATTTCTCTGACATCTTCAGTTTTCTAGATATATACCTCTATTTTTCCCTTTTCTACTCCTAGAAAGTGTCTCGCTTGTCTTTTATCAGTTATCTGGATGTGACTTCATCCAGCTGAAAAGAAATAAAGAAGATTATAGCTGAAAGGGAAACAAAGAAATGTGACCCTTTCTTTATTTTCTACTTATTTTTTTGTATCACTTTTTCTTAAACTCTTAGATCCGATCCTTTTTCCATACAATGACCTCCGGTTACACATTAACTTCGTCTCTAAAATTACCTTTTACTTTAAACAGTATATTTTCTGAGGTTATTATATAGATATACATTGAATTAGTATTATTAAATTATGGTTATTATCGCCTTCTATCATCAAATATATGTTATAAGTTTTCATTTTCTTTGCATTTTGCTTTAAAATTTCCCCTTTGGCCATCTTGTTTTATTTTTTATTAAAAAAATCTTAATTTATATTATTGTTAAACTTTTAATATTCAGTAAATTTACATAAAATATTTATTACTTTTGTTTGTTTATTACTTTTTGTTTGCCGACAACAAAAATAATAATTTTTAATTTAATATTTTATATTCCTCTTCTAAAAAATGAATTTTAATATTAATAAAAAATCTATTTTTTAAGATTATAAAATATTAAATTTTTTATATTTTTATAATAAATTTCTTATGTTAAAGATTTTAATAAACAAACATTATCCGGGTGTTGTTATTATAACGATAATGATAAGTAATTGGACCCAGTAAAGGAAAAATAAAATAAATAAATGCGTTAGAGATTTTAAAGGATTATAAATCAGAGTTTAAAAATTTTCTATGAAATTTTTATATTTTTATATCCTTTTGACAAGAATTTATCCTTAAAAAAAGCAATCTTAAATCTTTTACATCACATTATAGTCGCTAGATTCAAGATTCCTCTTTGAAATTATTTTCAAGAGATGTCTGCATCTTTTTTGTGATAAAAATCAACATTTATAGGTTTAAAAAAATGTAATATTTCTGCAAATCTTTTCGATTTTATAAAGTGTAATTTTAAAAATATTATCTTCAATTATTCTTCTTTTATTTTGTGTATTTTCTCAAGTGTCAGAATTATTTGTAAATAATCAATTTGTAATTTGGTTTACAATTATTTATTAATCGGATTCCAACCGTCAAGGCTGCTAGCGACTTTTTTTGCGCACTTTGTTATCTGCAGAAAGTTTAAGTGTTGATTGATTCTGACTAACTTAAAGTGTTAAAAAAGTTTAGGTTAATGTTACCTATGGTTCCAAAATGGCGGCTCGTCTCTGATTCCAGCAAATAGAAGAAAGAAAACAGTGAGGACGCACGTTCTAACCTAACCTAACCTATTCTAATAAATTATCATAATTATTACCAACAAAATTATTAGAATAGATTATGTTAGGTTAGAACGTGCGTCCCCACTGTTTGCTTTCTTCTATTTGCTGGAATCAGAGACGAGCCGCCATTTTGAAACCATAGGTAACATTAACCAAAGTTTACATTTGTTTTAACTAATATCACTAGATGTAATAATAATATTAGTAAACATGCAACGTTCTCCACCACAGCGGGGTAGACCGCCAATGAATTGATCTAAACCAGACGGCAAAAAGAATCAACCATCCTCGTCAAACTCTAGGCTAATAACGGATTTTAACTTAAGTTCCGAAAAAAACTCTTATGAAGACTTCACAGAGGACGTGAACCCTAACCGGAATTTGTCACAACTAAGCATTCATATTCTCTCAAGTGAGTCAACTAACTTCGACCGTACTTTACTTAACAAGCCGGACAATCTACCAGACACCTCTACAACAGTCCTATGGAACAAAATCTCCAATTTGATTAACACTTCTAACGATAAACTTTTTAGCCAAATGATCCTTATAAAAGAAAATCTTGACCTTATACATGAAAACATCCGTAAAACTAAAGAACAGCAGAAAAAAATGGAAGAACAAATAAATAACCTAAAACAACAGGTCGACAAATTACAAGTAGATAAGGACTGTATTCAATTTAGAATGGATTCTCTAATAAATGATCATCACCACAATAATATAATTATATATAATTATCCCAATTCTAAAACTTTCTAGACTACAAATTCATAATTTTATTACTACTTCATTAAACTTGCAAAATATAGCTCAAGAAGACATCCCAGAAATAGTTCAACTAACTAAATCACCAAATTCAACTATAAGACTAACTCCTATCATATAATCATATTTGTGATCGCATTTTTTCCACCTTTATACGAAAAAAGAAACAACAGAATTTGCTAGAAGAATGGAAAAATATGCAAATATCCCAGGATTTAACAAATAGCTCAAGGATTAGACGAAAATACCTACTCCCAACTTTCTACCAACTGCGAAAACATAATCCTCAGATCAAACTACGTAATGACACTTTAATAATTGTCGAACGTGAAAAATTAACTTATAGTTTAAATACCGGAAAATTAGTACATGTGAATACCTTTCTACCGTCTTCCAGGTTAACAAATACAACAAACTGATATACTAAGAAGCAAAGTAAATTTCAATACGATAAAATTATTTGAACAACCAATTATTTACTGTTGTCATCTGGAATAGCCAAGGTCTTAAACATAAAATTCCTGTAATCAACTCTTTTTATTCCAAGCATAAACCCGATATCTTCGCTGTAACGGGAACTTGGATAACCTCTGAATTAACTTGTAAGTCAAAATTTTTTTGATAAATTTATAATAGAATCAGTAATGGCACATCAACCATAGGCCCAGGTCGTCCGAGCGGTGGTCTCTGTATATTAATAAAAAAAGATTTTTGTAAAATAATAAAAACAAAAGAAAATCCGACAACTACATCTTGCTCCTTATCTCAATCAACAAACCCATCCTTGCAAATATAACTAATAAACTAATCACACTAATGCTTGTTTATATCCCTCCTGATGATTTACAACATACTCAAGACAAAAAAGAAAAACTGCTTCAGGAAACTCGAATCAAACTTAATCAAAAATAGTAAAGACAGTAAATTATTCTGGTCTACAATAAGAAGATTTCGTTTTAAATGAAACCTAATTGAAAATTCACCAATCATTGACTTCGATACTTGCAAAAATTTTTATCGATTTCCAAAAATTCGTTCAAACTTACTACCAATAATAAACACTGATGCTTATAACGAATATTTAGATTCCGATTTTACCATTAATGGACTGAATGAAGCAATTCAGAAAACAAAGAGTAACTCAACCCCAGGAAATGATAATATTCCTACTAAATTTCTAAAAGTGCTTCAAATGGTTTCAGGTTAAAATTGTTAAATCTCTTTAACACCATGTACAAAGCCACTTCGTATCCTGATTCTTGAAATAAAGGGTGATCAGCTTTCCCCTAATAATTACAGACCTATAGCATTATTATCAACTATAAGAAAATGCTTCACCTCAATACTGGCAAATAAATTTCAACAATGGACTAAAGTTACTGATCTGGAAGCTAAATTTCAATATGCTTTTACCAAAAATAAAGGAACTGAATCAGCAATATTCATATTATTAATGATAATACAATTTCATCTATTAAAAAAACAGAAAAGTATATGCTGTTTTCATTGATATACAAAAAACTTTTGATTCAATCTATATCCCACTACTAGTAAATAATTTAAAAGCCTGCAGTGCAAGTACCCTATTCGTATCTACTATAAAAAAGCTTTTCTCAAATTATAACATAAAGATCAAACAAGGCAAGATCCTTTCCCCTTCTCTAACTTATTTTCGAGGTGTTCTTCAAGGTAATACCTTTTCGCTATATTTATTTAATTTTTATCTACTCGGCATTGATCAACTTTTTCATAATTCTACCAATGGTATTGAAATAAATAACAGAATCTTTCACTACATACTATTCGCAAATGATCTAGTAATACTTGCTCTCACCAAAATATGATTACAAATAAAAATTAACCAGCTAAGTCTTTATTTTAAATCAATTCACTTAGTAATAAATCCGGCTAAAACCAACATTATTATTTTTCGCAATAATAGCAAAATATCTAAAAAAGAATCCAAAATATGTCATGAAAATATTCTACTACAAACAGTTAATGAAGTAAACTATCTGGGAGTCGTCTTTGACTGGAACATAACCTTCAAAGCTCAAATCTCAAGAATCAACATCAAAGTAAAGCAGGCTATCGACAACCTTCTATTCCTATGCTCAACCCTGAAAACCTCTAATTTGAATATACATATGAAACTATACAATTATATTATTTGCTATGCAAGCCCTATCTGGAGTCTGGATTATTTATATAAACTCGAGTTCATTTATTTCCTACGTAAATTATTCCATCTAGAAAGAACAATACCCGGTTATGCTCTCCGACATGAAACAAATCGTGTCTAGTCATATCCCCTGCTGTTAAAACGTATAATTAAATTTTAGTATAGACTCAAATTCAAAAGAGACAATAATATAACTTTCCTACATCAAGAAATAATCAAGCGGAGCAAAAACGTAAATTACAAGCAGCTGTGGCAATACAAATTATGTAAAATTTTGAACTCATTTGGCGTATCAGAACTATTATTTAAAGATATCATTCAGATTTGGAAATACGGTTATACTCTTTTATTAAACTCTGTCACATCTCAATCTATAAATAAAGATCAACTCTCTTTAAACCATAGCAATTATCATCCCTGGTACAGTACATCAACTTATTTGAAATCCCGTCTTCCCAGCCATATATGTGGCAACCACTTGATTTGAACGTGAAACCACTAATAATCCAGCTATGCCTTAACAAATATTCTCTCTTTGTCAACAATACCTACACAAACTTTTCAAATACCCATTGTTGTTTATGTCAATCCGAAAACTTCTCAGCATTCCACCTTCTACAAAACTGTCAAGAACTTACAAATATGCGTGAACAATATGATGATATACGAATATGTAACTGTAGATCTCCTCTTGAACTCAAAATAAATTTAAACTTTCTCAATAAAAAGGATCTATATAAAATTTATAATTACTTTGTTAAAATCACGGAAAAAATTTTAAAAAATTAAATAAATGTTATTAATTGTAAATAAAAATCATTATAAAACTTAAATATCTTAATACGGTATTTTTAACTTATACTGTTCATGTCTGTAAGACATAAGGCAAAATGACTGTACGGTTCTGTTAAATGATGATTGTTTTATTATCAATATAATACTTTTGTAAACTAAAATCGTTAACTAATTCCTGTTACAGAGCACCCCCTGTAACAGGGAAATCTCTCCCTTTTGCTAATAAGTTTGAATTGAATTGAGAATTATTTATTAATCGACATTGTAAATAAAAAACTATCAAAAAATTATAAATAAAAGGCTGTTTTTTTGTTTAAATTTTTAAAATTATCTTATTGATAGTATTTAAAAATCTTTATAAATAATTTTCAAAGTAAAACGCTTACAAAGTATGGCGATCGGTCGAAAAATGACCCCCCCCTGTAAGATTTTTACATTTTTAGACTCAAGGGACTTTGAAATGACAAGAAATGCAAAAACGTTGGACTTTTTTTTTCGGTGTGTATGGGTGGAGAGCCCGATTTTGTTCACTCACTTTGGAGCTTAATATCTCCTTTGCCTTTTATCGGACGTTTCTGAAATTTTGCAGGAAGGTTTATGTGTTAGGGATAAATGTTTCTGTAAATTTTCAGAAAAATTACCTCATTGGTTCGAGAGATATGGCCCCATCCTCTTAGTATCTCCCGAACTAATCTGAAGTAATAGTACGAATTACTAGGGATGAAAACAAATAAAAATGCCGGAAAAGTTCATTATCAGCTTTTTAAAAATGTTTTTATGGTTTTAAAAATCATAAAATATTATTTAAAATTACTTCGTTGTGTAATTTATTTAAATGAAATTTAAAAATTATTTTTATTAATTATTATAAGCATTTTATTTTGAAAATTATTTATAAAGATTTTAAAATATTATCAATAAAATAATTTTAAAAGGGTACTTTTTATTTATATTTTATTTATAATTTATAATTTAATAATAAAACATAAATCTCTATCTTTTTAAAATTTTATTTAAAATAAGTTATATAATATATAAATATTAAAATATTTCAAACCTATGTTTCTGTACGTTTATGCCACTAAATATAATTATATACAAGTTGGAATTTACAATAAAAATATTAAATATTACACATGAAATGAAACGAAATACAGTCAAACCTGTGAACAGCGGACAGCGACGGGAACACAAAAATTGTTGGGAGGTGTCCGTTATTTGGAGGTTTGACTGTACTAATATCTGATTGTAATATTACAAATCCATTAAAATTTAAGGAATTTATTCTATAGATGTGTGTAGTCACCGATATTGTCTGTCATCAACGCAATAGATTAAAATATAAAATTAATAAAATATAAAAAAAAGTTTTAAAAATTCTCATTTATAATCTAATTATTATTATCTATTTATAAATTATAAGTTTGTATTCAATAATTTTTTGAATAATTGGAAGTATCGAATAACCACGAATACTAATGGCTACCTTTATCCCTTACTCCAAATTTTTCTAGACTTTATTCGAATTTTGAAAAACGTTATAACGACTAGTATAAAATACAGTGTTTAAGTTTCATATTTCATTATTGGTTATCGTTGTATATAGTATTATAAACTTTAAATTTACACTTATAAGAACGTGATCTCGGCTTATAAATACGGGAAACAGGATGGCTCGTTTTACGACTCACAAAACCATTTAAGACGTAAAATCGGGGTATATTATATTTGTGTTGAACTGCTTAAATTTTAATGCGAATATTATACGTCCATGGGAGTCAGCAGGAAATTTTATAGGGGCAAAGTTTGGGAACAAATAATTACATCAAATTAATTAATTAATTTTTGGGAGTTTTCACAAGTAGATTATAGAATACTGTATTGCATCAATACAAAATGACAGACAATATGTCCCTTGGTTGAGGGTGTTAGGTAACATAGCTCAAATACTTTTACGATTATAATTTGAGGAAATTTTTACATAATCGCAGGGGGCAATTGCCCCGTTTGTCTGTCTCTGAAAACATCAAAGTTTACTTCCAGAAATTAATAACAAAAAACTCACTTATACAGTCGTAATGTCCGGGAAATTTGCTCGAAAAATTTTATATTTATTTAATTAAATACTTTAAGAAAAGATCATTTAACTGTATTGCAAAAAATAATAAATAGTAAACGAATAGTTATAAGGAAAAGTCGTTAGGATCGGCCGGTAGAAACGACGTTAGGAACTTCCGTGGGAAGAACCGTTAAGTTTCAAATCGTCGACCATCGGACGATTGGCCGGCGGGAAGTGACCGTTGGCGGCCGTTGCGGGAACATTCAAATTTGATTGGAGCAGGGTTCGAGCGCCGTCGACTATTTAAGCTCGGATCGAAGTTCGTATCGGGATCGGCTGGCATCGGATCGGATCAAGGGAGATCGTCGTTATCGAGGTGCTAACTAACTCTCTCGTTGGAAGTTACGTGTTTGTGTACGAACTTGTTCCTGACTCGGAGGTTTTGTTAATTACAAGTCTGTTTGTTCGTAAGGAGTTCTTTCGACGAATTTGTACGGGAATAATCTGTTGTTGTTCAGACTAGTGTTTGTGCATAATTAATTGTAACTCTAATTTGGATCATTTTGTACATTTACTGAAATATAAAACTCACTTATACAGTCGTAATGTCCGGGAAATTTGCTCGAAAAATTTTATATTTATTTAATTAAATACTTTAAGAAAAGATCATTTAACTGTATTGCAAAAAATAATAAATAGTAAACGAATAGTTATAGATAAAGTAGTAAATGAAATTGTAGTAAACAAATAATAGTAAAGTAAATTGTTATAGATGATGATTATGAATTATATACTAAAATTTTGAACTTTCTGAAATATATATATATATATGATATAAAGGGTCAGAGACTTCCGATGTTACGCACTCAAGTCACACGTTCGGGTCACGTTCAGGCGACACACTTCGAATGCGATTCGAAAGATTAAGTGAACTTGTTGAACACCAATATATTCTTTATGTTTTCGGCTTCATTCAAATATTGAACTTAAAATTTTGAAAATTATTACACGAATTTACCCATCACTCAAATAATTTCGCCTCAGTATTGTGAAAATTTGATTTGTTTACCTTAAAATTATTATTTCCAATCATTTTTTGTTTTAAATCGCGGCATTCTGTTTCGTTTTCTTTCGGTTAGACAGACGAACGGTAAATTTAAATGCGATTTAATATTTTGCATTAATTTTACTAATGCTCTTTCATTTCGGAGCATTAGTTTAATATATAATTTATAATTGTATAATGTAATTACGTTTCAATACAGTCAGCATTATTAAATATAATCTACCGTTAATTGACATGTTAACGGTTATTATGATACTTGACATTTTCATTTCCCATTCTTTTGGTTAAAGTATTATCATTTTTTATGGGAATTATTAACATAAATTACGTATTTATGATGCAATCTTATGCTAATTTGTTTATCAAAAATTGTCATTTATATCCAGTCGTTTACAAGCATAATTTAATTTCCCGTGAATTCTTTCTATGGATGTTGACAAATAAAGGAATCACTTCAAAAACACAGAAAATATTTTCTTAGATCCACTTTGAAGCTTAATAACTCCCGTACCATTTGTAAAAAATTTCTGAAATTTTGCAGGGAGGTTTGCATAATAGGAGGAAAGTTTTACAGAAATTTTTAGAAAAATCAGACGATTGGTTAGGGAGATATATTCTTAGAAAGTAAGCTCATAGTTTAAACTTATGTCGCATACATTTATGCAATATTAATCCAAATAAATCTGTTTACATAATATAACTAGTAATTAATGTCAACTTCTGCCTCCTTTAACAAATTATTTTCTTCATTTTTCATGAATTTATGTACTTAAAAGAATAGTTTAAGTGGTGTTGCATATTTATATAACTGTATTACTTTAATAGTTAACTAGTAGCCCTTCTACCTTTTTACTCCTATCCAAAATATCTCCAGGATAAAACTTTTTAACACCTTAATCGTATAAAATTAATTACATTCATCATATTTGGCAGAGGAATAAACTAACCTAGGGGTGAAGAACACGCAGCTTTCAGACCACATGTCATCTGATACGATATCAAATGAAACTTATTACTTAAAAAGTATGTTTTTCTTCTTTTTTTAAATGAAGACATATATATATATTAGTGAAGGATCATTAAATGTACAGTACACGTTGCAATACATCTTGCGACCTTGCAAGTTATCTTAATCCAATACAAATTCAATTTGCAATATTTTAAATATTTTTTTAAAATAAATCGTAAAGTAAATGTATATATAAAAATATACATAATAAAATCTGTGTTGTTACTACCTGGAAACAAATTAAATTATTCTCTTTCCACATGAATTGTGAGTTGGCTGGCAGTTGCTATATTTACACAGTGGATGGTAGAGGATGGGGAGAAGTACAGTAGTTGCAATTTAGTAAATTATATTTACCTTTGTTACCCTTTGAGGTAGAATACTTGTGATATTTTCACTGATTTCTTCGGAAGAAGAAAAAGTTGAATAAGAAGGTCCTGCGGGTCGTGAACGATGACTTTCTCTTCTCGATTCGTATGTTGTAACTGCAGAATAATATATCAAACGCATAATGGTGAAATATAACAAAATAAATAAATGAATAGAATATACGTATTTTATGCAATATATATATATATAAACAAAAAAAGGCCTAACTATATTTTACACACGTAATATATTATAACAGCTATATAAATTTTTTATATGAAAAATTCTTTACATGGTCATGCATCATAAAATTCCGTGACAAATGACCCATAAGTAAAAAGCTTTTATATATATAATATATATAAATTTTTTAAAAAATGTCTTTAATATTAAAATGATTATAGGAAACGTGTGAGAAATTTTATTTTGTAAATGCTTTTATTGTTATAGAATAAGCGATTTTATTGTATGTCTCTTATATGTCTTGGTTTGTATGAAAGACTGCTATGTAAAACATATATTTCTAAATGTGTAAATTCGATTTTTAATAATAAAAATGATTAAATTTAATTGATAATGATATATATTTTACGTTTAAAAAGTTATATCGCATGGCCAAATATTACTTTAAATTTACAAATGAAGGTAACGCGTGGCATTTGTCAGGTTATGTAAACAGTGTGTAAAGTGTTGATACTTAATTTTTACTCGTTTCTACAATCTACACAACTATATAAGATACGAGTTAATGTGTAAACGTAGACATTTATTTGATATTTATTGTAAAGATTGTGATAAAATTTGGCAAATGATGCATGAACGTTTCCAAGGTGACGATAATGAGTCAATTAATATTTTGTGGTCGCTGAACATGTTCATTTCGTGAGTGATGATAAATCGATTACTGTAAAACAACTAAATCATTTTTAATAAGAAACTTTTCCAATCAAAACTTCATTTTTCTACTTTTTAATACGAAACTAGTTGTTAATATAACTAATAATATGAAACTAATAATAAATTTACAAATTTTACTTTCATATTTTATTGATTTGTACGTGTTGTACAGTGTGAAAAATTATTTAAAATGAACTCGAAATAATCAAAGAATAATAGAAATGCTTTACTTAAATCGTATTCTTAGATAATCAGATGTACCGAAGCAAAAAAATTTATTTAGAATTACTTTTTAATATTAAAATTATGCAATTATAGTGCATATTTTAAGTTTACTTTAAATAGTTGAAGTGAATTTGCTTCTGGAAGCTCAGAAAATAAATAATATACCTGTCGTGTTTGTGATACAACGAATCCTTTTTAATTAATTACCTAAATTGTTTTAAAGTATCGACAGAAGGAAATATTTGTGTACGTGTGTTTGGAATTTCCAGCAATAAATGTGTCATATTCTTACTCTGAGTATCATTGTTTGGTGGAATGATGTCCGGACCTTTTCCAGTGGTATCTTGTAATTCCTCAATTTCTTTCTTCAACGAATCTTCAATCCTACAAAGAGCATAAAAATAAATTATAATTTACTTTTGGTCGAGTGTCTAATTAATTAATTAAATTAACGTCACACTGAAGTTGAACTTACTTGGTTTCTATCTCGATATGGGGTTGAACTGTAAAAGTAAAGAGTAAAATCATATAGATGCTTACTTCTATGTACTTACTTATAAACTTACTTATATTTAGGATTATGTATATAAAATACAGTTAACAATAATTTATTATAACGTTAATAATATTAAACAGGGCGAAAGATAGTAAAGTATTAAGGTTGGTTTTCTCTGTTGAAATCATTTTATGACATTGTTTCGAAATAAGATTTCAAGTAAATTTTATAGTTTTCGAGCAGTTTTCAAATAATTCATGCGTTAAAAGGATCATTGTAGTAAACTGCCATCAAAAACATGAGCTTTTTTTGAAGTCAATTCTTCAACTTCTATCCTAATTCTAGTCTATTTTCTGTCATAACTTAAATCGATACGGACGGCCATATAAAATATTACTGTTTAATTTTCTAAACATAAACAATTTTTGTTCATTTTTTTAAAATTTAAGTATTGCAATTTTTTTTCTGAAATTTGAAACTTGCTTTTATCAAATAAGGAAGAGAGAGAGAGAAGGGAACGGAACACCTTTCTAGTGAATAATGACTTTAGGAAATGAAGTAAAATTTTCAAAAAACAGGTGTTTCCATGTGTAGCAAAGGAAAGTCTTTATAATATTAGCTTTAGTGAAATGTGGTCTATAGAACTGTTCATTCTGTTGTGATATATGACGAAATGTTCTTTGCTGTCATACAACTAGAAAAACTATCTCCTTCAGTCCATTTTCTTGTCATGTTGTATTTTACAAACGTGACTTCATATTTCACACATTGGCTCCTTTCTTTGAACCTTTCGGAAAAACTCATTTCCTTTGCTACATCATAACTTGTATTAGTGTTACTAAGTGTAGGTATACTGGCAGGCCGGGGTATAACAAGAAACTTTGAACCATTTCTTGTAGAAGTAACATTTTTATCACTTTACTCAAAAGAACTTGATGCCATCTTTATAAAGAAGGCAATATTTTATTAGATATGAAGGCTATTTATTTTTATTATAGAAATAGGTAAGACCATCAACAAAAAAAGTTCTCTATACACTAAGCTTGAGCTATGATTTTTTAAATAATCTTATGTAAATAATAACCTATTTAAGACAAGTTTAAACCGTAATATTTAAGAATTTTTTGACTTTTTAAGTATATATTTAAGTCTAGCGAACGATGACTGCTTTATGGTATTAGAAATGCGTTTACAGATAAAGATTTTTACTTAGATTTTTAGTTAATATTGTAGAAAATTTATTTTATCTCATTCTAGTATCTTTATATTGTTTTATAACTGACCTTTATCAGAATCTCCTCCATTTAAACGCATAATAAATATGACAACTCCTGCTAACAGCACCAGCACTCCAACAATTCCTATGAGGACACCCAATATTGGACTTACACTTGTTTGTTCTGTGTTGACTGAAAGAAGAAGCTTAATTAGAAGGCATTTACTCAATCAAGTGTTATTTATAGAGTCAACTTAATCTAGTTGTTTTCTTTTTATAATTTACTAATGACGTGTAAAACAATAATAATTATATATTTACTCATTTATTGGCGTGTAATTACTTACACAAAAATTAAGATTGTTACATATAATTTACTGGAGAACTCTTACAAATTTAAAAAAAATAAAATAATAATAATAAAAATTTATTACTATAATATCCAAATTTAGTAAATCAGTCGACTGTAAGAACTTATTATCTTAATTAAGTGCATCATTTTTTATCTTAAATTTGTTATTGTCGGATGCATTATCAAAATGGATAGAAAATTAAATTATAAAAGTTAAGTGAAAATATAAGAAAAGAAAATTCAATATTATAGTCGCATTTTTTTTGATAATTTCGGAAAAAATTTCTATAAATTTATGGAACTAGTAAATGGTATAGAGTATCATAAGCATGGAATTTTGTGAAGCATCACAGTAACTTTCAGTGGCAAACGGTTGGCAGAGTTTGCATTACACCAACAAATATAACTTAAGTATAGAACTTGCTTACTTAGGAAGGGAATAGAAGTTCTGAAATTGGATGCCAGATAAAAAGTTGGCCAGAAGTAGCGTAAAAACTCGAGAAATTTAAAAATTTCTGAACAATTTCTGGAAATTTTTAAACTGACGTCTAATTTTAAGAATTATATTAAATTAGAAACTTAAATTATAAGAAAAGAAATATACTTTTTAAGTAGCTAATAATAATTTCAAGATGTTTAGGTAAATAAGATACATTTAAAGAAGTAATTTGCGTAAATGTATGGATTGAAAGAAGGATAAGTTGATTTAACTACTAACAATGACATTCTTTGTGGAATAACAAAAAAACCATCGATCTGCATCATCATAAGTAGTCTACTTGCGAACGAACAAAGTTCTATATCAAGAAGAGTTCCATAGTAAGTTGTCGATTGCTTAGAATATAAATTGATACAAAAATACCACCAAGAAAACAAGTTTCCATTATAGTTTATCGTTGGGCAGAAAAAACAAAATAAAAGATACAAAAATTGAACAATGGAAAAATCAAATATTTTCAAATAAAAATAAATTTTTGATAACAATAGTCTTACATTTGTACACAAAAATATAATGAAAAAATACGAGCAGAAGCCGAACGGGACATCTGGGTGACAAATGACCCCCGAGCTCTTATTCTGTTCGAGTTTACTGGATGTTTCTACAACAGTAAGGTTTGAAAAACTATATTTTGTGGTTGGAACCATGAATTCGAACCGGTATGCCAAGATACTGACAACACATCTCCTGAGGCTTCTTTGGTTTTTTTTTCCCTACAGAGACCTGGCACCGTGCCGCTTATCAGGAATGGCATGTAAGGATTTTATTTTATTTTTCTATACCCAATTTTTTTCCTTTTATTATTATTTTTGAAATTTTTATATTCACATATATTCAATAGAGATCTTTGCATTGTCAACATAAGGTATAGGTCCTGTCAAATTCATCCAATGTTATTTCAAGAAGGAAACCGATGAAGGACGAATGAAACTTAGATATAGATTCAATAAATATCTGGAACAGTAATAAAAAGTTGTGTAATTCTGAAATTTGATTCTTTTCTCCAAAAGTATATAAAGATATCAGTAAAATCTTTGAAAAATAATAAACAAAAAGAAATATAAATACAATTATTATAAAATATCTTGTCATTGAAATCTTCTATAATATTTCCTTATAAAAATTTAACTAGAATAAAAAACGTACATATTTGTTTATTTAAAAGTTTCTCTTTTTATTTAACTGATACATTTACGAAATTTTTTAAGAAATAATTTATTAAAATTATATAATAAGCAACAAGTCCATATAACTATTACCAAATTCGTTTAATAATAATTATTTACAAAATAAAATATTTAAAGTTATATAAATATTTTGACAATTAAACTTTTCCTATAAAATTTAAATTTTTGTAATAAATAATGAGATTAAAAGTACACGATTTATGTTATAATTTGTAAGCTGTTATATCAATCATAATCTTTCTATTATTAAAATTTCATTTGGATATCGTAATGAATAAACAAAAGGGTTATATAAATCTTAATTAATATTCATTATTAAACGACGTTGGTTGAGAATTATTTATTAAATGTAAGACGAATTTAATGTAACGTTATGTAATTTACGTCCTTTGTTTCTTCAACGTAGCTGAATAATGCCATATTATTTTAGTTTGTGTGTAATGTAACGTAAAGAACATCCGTAATACTTTAAAATAAAAGTATATTAATAATATTTGATCATTCCTTTCGAATAGTCTATAAAATTTGATATAGTAAAGTGTATTTACAATAGTGTTCATCATCCATGCCAACAATACGTTGAATGTAAAATATCGATATTTTTATTGAAAAAATTATTACACTAAAACTGTCCAAAACGGAACCTGAATAAAATGGAAACCTGTCTAAACAAAAAAAATATTTAATATATATATATATATATATATAAAACGAAAACGACCACCTCTAAACAGCGGAATTTTTTAAAACAAAAATGTATATAACCTCCGAACAATAGCCATTTTTATATTCCCGTGAGTAGCCGTAATTCAGGGTGAATTTGACTGTATTTTAAAAATATATACATATACTTTTAAAGTTAATTGTAAACAAATTTATAAGTGTAAATAATTAACATAAAAATATGTAAATATAAATAGAAAATAAAACATAGAACATAGAAAATAATATAGAATATGATGTGTCAAGTTTTCATGCATTATCAATATTTTCATTCTTTCCAATTTAAAAATTACACGTGAAAAAGTCTTTGAATAAAAAATAAAATATTCTTCACTTTATCAACTTTATTAATACTTTCATACATTAAAAATTGCAAATGTTTTTCTGATTAATCCATTCCCAATTATTTTCACAATAAGAAAAGTATCTAACTTATCAGTACAGTACATCATTAGATAATTCAGCCAGGTTTATTGAACCAATTAATTATATTCATGATTGATTCTAATTAGTATCAAGCAAATATATCGATATTTAATCGATTAGATATCGATACGTCGGGAAAAATCGATTTTTTTTTCTAGTAAAGTACTAGTAAAAGTTACCGTTCGATTCGCCCTGCTTCCTTTTAAAGTAATTATATTTTTTCGCATTTAATATCCGAATAGCGGTAATTTTGTGTAATAAATTTTGCCACAATCTCATGTAAATCAGTGTAAAAACTAAAATTTACTTATAGGAGAGTGTTAATGTTTGAATTTTTTTCTCTTCTGGAACACGAATTAATTATCACGTTGAGTTATAATTTTATAACAAAAATATATGTGCTTTTGAAAGATAATATACCTTATATTTTATATACATATATAAAAGAAAAATATTTCAGTAAATTTAGGAAAGATAGATATGTTTCCAAAGGCGGAAAAAATTTATATATGATGTTTTCATTTTATATATCCATTTTACATATTCAAAATAGATATATTTTGCGTATTTTTTTCGTGACAACCGAGGAATACTTTGGAAATATAAAAGAAAAGAATGACAGATAAATTGGACAATATTGAAAAAATGCAAAAAAAAAAATGTATATTCACCACATGAATATTAAGTTTCGACTGGAGTGATAAATTTCTTCCGATTTCAAGAAAAGAAAATTATACTGTACGATAAACTAACGTTTGCTACTTCTTCGAGTCTGTACTGTACTACCCCATCTTGTACTAGAAGCAACATCATTCTCCACATAGTACTGTCGAGATATTCTACGAAGTCTAAATATCGTATCAGTGATACGATGGATTTTATGTGATCCACTTAATCCTTCTTGCCGCTTCGCAACCTGAATGAGAATGAGTTTGGTCGCGCATTATACACAGTCTACCATCAATTTTGAACTATGGATAACAAAGTCGTGTTTGCTGATAGGGTGGGAATTCGCGAATAAACGTGTGACAACAGCTATTTATATTCTATGCTTGTAATTAGTCGAAGTATGGGCGTAACATTGCTTTTACTTACGTGGTTTGAAGTTACAAAATTGTTGGCGGAAATAACAACTAAGCTTAATGTAACGTGATCTAAATTTATTTTTATATTAACAAATTATTATATATACATATATAATTTATAAAATTTACGAATTTAAAAATAGAAAAATACGTGATATATGTAGAGTAATTTGAAGTAAAAATATACATATTTATAACCGAATTCTTATTAAAATATTCCCCTACAAACTGTTGAAATCGTTATAATTGTGTTCATTATTATTCTCGAATGTTACTTCCTAAAATATAAAATATAAAATAATTATTTTAATACATCTAATACATAAAATTCATAAATATTATTATTATATTACTTGAATTCCTTGAATATTTTACAAATTTTCGCCATTTTATTTTATTGTGTCCATTCTGTTTTATCCATTTATTCCTTTATGTTTAACTTCATATAACATTTTCTCTAGTCGTAACAACAATCGGGATTAAGAAATATTGTTCTTTGTGTTAATCTCTTTAGCTTCTTTTTTACATCCTCTGCACTTGTCTTGATCCAAAAAGAGTTTCTTGATTAGGACGTCTTACAACAGTAATCTGATTAGAACAAATAGTCTTGTACAAATGAATAGTCAATAAAATTAAGGCTTAAACTCTTCTACAAAGCACTTTCAATTTTTTTCTTTTATTCTTTTAATATTTAATGATTTATTAGTTTATATAATAAATAGGGACTATTATAATAATGTATATGTTTAATTAAATATATCTTTATTAATAATAAATGACTTTTATATTATTGTTCATCAAATTTATTTAAAAAAAAATGTTACTAATAGGTAATAAATGATTGAATAGTATATAATCGTTTAAATTAAAAAAATAAGATAATCGCCGTAAACTTTTTCTATTATGATAAATTACTTTTCTGTTATTCTAATCATAGTCAACATAATTATTCAAACTACCTCAAAAATCTATAATGAAGCTAGATTTGCCCACATTCATTCACTTGCATAGAAATTCAATATTTCAACTACAAAAATTAATAAAAAAAGATTCTATTTTTTTAGTTGGGCTGCAATTTGAAAAAAATTGTAGACCAATAAACTCCCACTGTCGTCTGTCTGTTTGTCTGTCGTTAATCCCGAGAACGGAGTTAGATAGATGAAAGGGGGGAGAAGATATAGAAAGATTAGGGGTAGGAGGACGCCCCGATTAACTATATAAGCACTTCCGATGCAAATTGAAAGTTACGTTATTTCAATTTAAATTTTTCCCCTGAAAGGAGTTAGATAGATCACCAGTATGACGCTAGTGATAACAGGAGAAGTATGTGTACAGGGGCAAGACACTACTAATTTGAGATGGAAAGCATATATTTTAAATTAAATAAATTAAAAATAAGATTAAAAATTGCAGCCCGGAATTGTGACAATGTCACAATAAATAATTTTTTTTTAGATTTTTGATTCGATTTAAAAAATAAACTAAAATTTTGAGAAAATTTTAATTTTTTTTTCATTTTTATGGGAATATGCAAAAAAATTTCCATAATCAATCTAAGAGTTTATTACTGAACTGTCAAAAAATTTATCCAATAGGCAATAGGACACTATAATAACAGCATCAGCGTTCAGCATTGTTGCTAAATGTTACAATAAATTCACTATATCAAACATTAAGCAATGATTCTTACCTTTCCAGCTGTTATACATAATACAGCTAAAATATATCAATCGGTTAAAAAATGACTCCAAGATATTTTTATTTTTGGACTCAGGGGATTATGAAACGTCGAGAAATGCAAAAATATTCGTTTTTTTTGGTATGTATGGATGTTAGTGTGTATGTGTAGAGGCACAATTTTGTTCACCAACTTTGAAGCTTAATAACTTCTGTGTCTTCTGTCGAAAATTTCTGAAATTTTTCAGGAATGTTCGTGTGTTAGGAAAATTGATGCTATTTAATTTTGGTGGTTAAAGGTGAAGAGGGTGAAGAAATAAAAGGGATCATATATTGTATGTAGAGTAGGTCGAATTTAATAAAGATTTTACTCGTTATTAACATTTACAATTTTGTTTTTTTATAAAACTCATCTCTACTCTCAAAGTTAAGCTTTTTACCATTTTATAATAATTAATAATATAAAAGGTTTTAAATTAAATATTATAACAGATGGCGCCACATACAATTTTAAATTGTTATGCCGAGAAAGTCAGGCAACTTATTGCTGGATTTTAAACATTGCTTTGCTATAATGATAATTTTCAAGTGGAAATACGAAAAATTATTGCACATTAAATGAAAATTCAATAAATAATATAAATAAATTAGTCAAAAACGAATTTTATTTGTGTAACATTTCACATAAAATATTTATTTAATTTTTTATACCATAATGATTTATAATTAATTAATCATTGAATGTTATATATAAGTATATACACTTCAATAAAAATCATTTTTAAATAAATAAATAAAAACTATTAAAAATAAAATTGTATCAAGAATAAAAACAATAGAGAAAACAAATTTATTTCATGTATTAGAGTAAACAATTCAGCTTTGTGATATTTTTACAAAATTTTCGAATACATTTTCATTAGTTCTACATCGGTTTAAATAAAAGTAGGGAAAAAATTAATTATTTTTTTAAAAAAATATAAGAAAATAATTTTATTTTCTACAAAAATTTCTCTAGAAAATTTTATTTTTAATACAAATTGTTTTATTTATTTAAATAAATCGATTAAATTACAAAAATAAAGCATTATATAGCTGATAATAAAATTTAAAATTATAATAAATAATCAAGAAAAATTAAAGTTGTATCATTTAATATTATAAATTAATTTTAATTTGTGCAAGAAGAATTTTATTTTTTTTTAACTGTATATAATTTATTTATTTTTCTTTTCGACTACTTCTTGTATTTAATTATACTCATACTCGCTTTATTTATTTATTTATTATATAAACTTTACTGAAATATTTATTTATTTATATATTTTTCAACATTAAATCTACAAGGGAAACACACACACATATATATATAAAGCTCTTATATTTTTATTTGCAACTAAACAAAAATTGTTTGTGGTGAAAACTGCAGGGAGATGAAAAAGAAAAAATATATCTCGATATAAATGTAAAAATATGTTTATGTTTTTATTATATTCGAATGAAACATCTTGTAATTCTTTGTAAAAAAATAGGATTGAATTTCTGAAAAGAATTTTTCTTGTTTATTTTATGTTTATTTATTTTTAATACTAAACTATATTATGCGCATTTTTATATAGAAAAATAATTTTAAAATATTTAATATATTTGTCTTTAGTTAATAAATATTGCATTAATTCTAATAAATTCAATAATAATTAACTAAAGTAAAATGTGAATGAAGTCATAGGACATAAATTAGAATAACTGATACACTAGTAATTAACTTTTCTTTATTATTTATTACAGTAAAAGTATTCATTAATGTATTGTAAACAGCATCATTTTGTTTTCTCATTTGATAAAAAAAAAAAAAAAATAAAAAATAAAAACTCTACATGCAACGTCAAATCCCATATTTATTTACTCACTCTGTAATCCTCAATTTTGTTTCCTGGTCTCATTTAATCTGAGACTTAAGAAAATCTTGAAAAAAAGGAAAATTCAAAACAATACTTTTAATAAACGTTCTATTTCATACGAGGTTTGTAATAAATTACTTTGTAATCGTTACATTTTACTTATTTTAAATATCAGAAATGCATTTGTTAATTTTTCATTTACTTTTTAGAATTTTTGTCTATTAAAATCTGAAAAAATTCAAGAGAATAATGATAATAAAAAATAAAAAATAATTAATTAATAATTTTTATTTTACATTATATATTTTAGAAATTAAAAATTGACAGAATAAATAAATATATGAATGTCCAGCAAAATTTAAAATAAAACACTTACAGCAAATGATATAACGAACGTTATCAAGATTTATGTTTATTTTAACAACGATTGGCTGAAGAAATTGAAATAAACAGCATATCCCCGCCTACTTTTTAAATTTTAACCAATAGGATTCATTAAAAAAATTTTTCAGTTGTGTCTTAACGTGTGTGCAGGGATCGATGAATGTTTGAAACAACTGATTTTTAATTTTAAAGCTGTTAGGTATATTAAAATTTAATTCTATAGAAATTCAAAATAATTTAATATATATAATATATAATATATATATATATATATATAATATATTTATAAAATTTAGACAATCTATATTTTTAAATTGATTAGGAATACATTCTCTGTAAAATATGTCTAATTATGTTATTTTTGCTTCAAAATTTATTTTAAAAATTTTTTTATAAAAAAATGTTATAAGATAAAATAACACAAATTCAAATCTTAAGCTGATATTTATTTGCCAAATAATATTTTTAAATTTTATTTTTATATTATAGGCCTATATTTAAATTTGTATGCAGTGCTTTTTACTTTAAAATAATTATTTTAAGATATATTTAGTGTCTTTATTATTGTAAATATATTAAAAGTTTTTTAGGTGTTTAGGAACAAATTTTAATAAAATTTCTTCTTTTAAATATCATTTCGAAATTATAAAACTTGCAAAAGTTTAAGAATAATTAAAATATTCATTAAAAAATTTAACGTTATTTTGAAAAATATTAATTTTATATTAAAAATTTAATAAAATATGAAGAAAATGTTTGATTTATATAAATTATTTTAAAATATTATTAATAAACTATTATTTAAAAAATAATTTTTATTAAATGACACTAACAGTTTAATTATTATGCCTTTGTGTCCTTTTTAACTCTATTTAAAATTTATTTTGTATACTAGTACTTTCTATATATTAACAGGACTTATTATATGATAGGAACGTATTAGAATAGAAATTAAGTAGAAAGGGATAAACAAAAAGAAGTAAGTTAATTGAAATAATAATATTTTAGATAATAATTAAATTTATCGTTTTAAACTGATTTTAATGTATAAAAATTAGGAATGTATAAAATTGTATGGTTGCTGTGGATCGTGAGTTTAAGTGGAAATGTAGAGAAGATCGGAAATACAGAAATTGTAAGAATTTTTAAATTTATTGTCGGGAAATGTTTGTGTTTTTGACTAATTTTGGTTATAATTGTACCAAGAAATGTTTTTATTGTTAATTGTAAAAAGTGTCGTTTAAAGGCCTGCTGAGGAGGGACGAACAAGTCCGAAACACATGTTTAAAGTGTATGTGTTCAGGTGAACTAAATAAAGAACATTATTTTTGATCTGTAAGACTAAATATCTGCATCCATAATTTCCAGTATAATAAGTGTGTATATAGAAAGTACTAGTATACAAAGTAAATTTTAAATAGAGACACTAACAGTTATTGTTAGGTAAATATTTAAATTTTTTATTAATACAATTAAATTAAACATTTATAAAATAAATATTTGCTTATAAGAAATTTTTAAATAATTAAATTTTAGTTTATACTTTACATAATATATTTTTATTATAATATTATTAAAATATTTATATAATTTTTCTAGACTGGAATTATTAATTAATTAATTATTTTTGCATTAGAATTTTTTAAATAATAAAATATTAATTCAAGATATATTTTTGAATTCAAAATATCAATAATATAAACCAGCCTCTGCTTTTATATTAAGAAAAACTATAAAGAAAAGCTGATCAATTTTTCATAGATGCAACATTAAATTATTTCAGGTGCATGAACGTTTCTGCAGTAACGTTACAGTTATTTTCACTTGTACAACCAATAGTAGTTTGACTTACATAAAATAAAAGTAGTAGTCTACTTTTATTTTATGTAAGTCAAAATATTAAACAATAACTTAAAACATCGAATGATTTAAGCATACATTATAGAGATTCCTGAGATAAAAGAATGAATCAATGTATTTACTTAGACATTTAATTTAAATCTTAACGGAAAAATCGGAATGACAAAACATATAAAAATGCAGCTAATAAGAGAATTATAAAGAAAGAAGAATGAATCAATAGTGCCATATTGTTCATGACACATAAATGAAACAAAAAAGTGACAAAAAGCAGATACGAGTGTAACTATTTCAATAATAAACGTTTTTTCAATTTATTTCCAGTTGTAATCAGTGATATATTTCTAATTTATATAATTTATTGTAATATAATTTATAACTGTTCTCTATTTCTTTATAAACAGTAGACTCCTCACGTAATGTGACGTTCGTGTTACGTTGTTTTTCCGTAAGAAAACAGTTGTTTGCGTAACGTAATGCCTTTTACGACCGTATACGTCGTAATTACCACTAATTTTAATATTTAAAAACGACGTCTTATTAAAATACGTCGTAATTACCACTGTATTTTAATATTTAAAAACATTAACTATTTTTAGCAACACAAAACTAATTATAAGATAAAATATTGTTATAATCTTAATAATTATATTAAGTTAACGAATTTATAATAGTATTTTATTATTTTTACATGTAAAAACTTCGTTTAGAAAGATATTTATCTTGTAATTCAGAGATTAATCTAGGAAGAAGTCATTGTTGAGTGATGGGTTTGCATTTAGAGATATTTTTTCTAAATGTGGTTGGATTTAAAATCGCTGCCTACAGTTGAATTTTCGTAATTTTTTTAAAAATTAATTAATTACATTGATTATTATCTCATTATTTATGTGCGAATTAATCATGGAAGATGCCAAACATCAGCTAGTTTAGATCGTGAGATATTTCAACGTTTTAATGAATAAGCAAATTGTGTGATCCCACATTTAAGATACATTAATTCCACATAATAAAACGATTTTTAAGTGTGGCATTGAGGAATGAATGTAAGTATTATTGGATAGATTACACGTGTAATTTGGATGTTTATCTGAATCCTAGAGTGACAAAGATTGATAGTTTTTTTATACATCGATAACTTTGCTACTATGGATAATATTAGTTATTTTAATTATCATTACTGTATTATACAGAAATTTCTTTATTAATTTTCAAACATTTTTAATAATTTGCGATAAAAACGTGTATTTTTATTTAGCAAATTTAGCAAATTAATTTAAAATTCTACTTTTTTTTAAAAATATATATTTATTTTACGTCTAGCATCGATAAGATTGCTGCAAAAATTTAATTTTGATGGACAAAATATTAAGAAGGAAAAGGAAACATTTTAGAATTTGAAATATAATTTATCATTTTTTAATATATCAACAGAAATAAGCAATTATTTTAAGTTATTTATTTTTTCTTTTAAAAATATTTGTCAAGTTAACTTTGGACTTATAAATATGCATCACTTGGGACAGTCAGACTTATATTTCTTCCAAGTTGTTACAGGTATTTTTCGTGTTAAACTTTGTTTGCAGTACCAGAATTCTATTGTTCCTTCTTGTTGAACAAGCAACTGGGAGAATGCGAACAACGATAAAACATGTTATCTTGATATTTATCACTATACTTAAACTTCTCACTGTATTTCTTACTATACAGCTAAACTAGATTATACATCATAATAATTATTTCATAATATAAAAGAATAAAATATTTTTATTAGTTCTCATTATAAAATTGAGAAAAATTTGTAATATTTTTAAAAAAAAATTATCTATTTATACATAGGCAACTTCACTAGGACAATAATTGCTAAAATATTGAATATGATAAGTTTTACTGTACAATTTTCTAGTAATTTTTAAAGATTCTAATTCAAAACTTTATAAAATAGTGGATTTTAAAATTTTTATTTAAGTAAAACTGATATTTTAAATCAATTTATTCATTTAACTATAACTATAAATTTCAATGAATAAATTTAAACAATGGTGTAAAATTGAGAAGATAAAAATGTGTTTATATTTTTAATAGTAAATTATATCTATTTTTTTATATGAAATATGTTTTCTTTCAGAAATATTTACGGCGTGTAGAACATATTTCACCAAAAACATTTTTGACTTTTGGTGATTTTGACATTGTGCTGATGTTATGTTTCCATAAGGATCAATAACTATAGAGTGTGAAGAAAGAAAACTAGAAATTTCATACCCAGATAGCAAAGATAGTCTCATGGTTATATGAGTGACTATCTATCTACTTTGCTACTTTTTCTGTAGATAAACAAATAGGATGTAAGAAATTTCCAACGGTGTAATCTGCTATATATAGAAGCAACGTTCTTGTTATACTGCTAAACAGTTTTCTCCACATTTTTCTGTATATATATATATATATATATATACATATAAGCAAAATCTTTCAATCTCGCGAAGAAAGTTTCTATATCCTTAACATTACCCGTCATTTTTATAATCCGTGATTAGTTTAAACCGAATAAATTTATTATAGAATTAAGTAAAAAATATATGTAAGAATTTTACATTTAAATTCACAACATTAAATTGGAATTAACCAGTTTAATTTTATATTTATAACCATAATAAAAATCAATTAATTTTAAGTGGAAATTAAGTAAAATCAATTCAGTAGAATTTTAAATCGAGCGTGATAATAATTAAAGTTTTTCAATAAAGATTAAAAATAAATTATTATTAATTTTGTAGTTAAGAAAAAAAAATAATTAGAAAGTAAAAAAAAAAATAAAGTGGAAAATTCGGGAATTTATTTTTGAAAGTTTGTTTAGATTCTTTCAAGCGTGTGTTCTCTTAGTCCAACTCTTTAAGAAAGAAGTTGAGAAGATTTGAAGCTCAATTGTGAGAAATGTTCTAAGATTAATTGTGACTTTTTTGACACTTTCTTAAGGTTGATTTTAAGCTAGAAAAATTGCTTTTCAATTTTAAGAATTCTTCTAATAATCTACTTCCCCCCCAAAAAAAGTTCAACTGTAAATGTATTAAACGATATTTAAATTTAATCGGATCTTTTCAAGCTGAATTAAATTGATTAATTAAATTAAATTAAATGTGTTTAATTAGATAATATCAATTAAATTCTAGAACTAAAAATAAGAAAAAAAAATATATGAAAACATAAAAACACGGACATTTCTTTTTTCGATTTAAATTATTATATTTATTCCTATATATTTAAGGGCATAAATCTAATTCATTTAAATTTATAAATACATAAAATCATTTATAAATTGAAATAATAATTTTTAAAGTCATAAATATAAATTATTTAATTAGATTTTATTCTTAAATACAACTGACTCGATGTAGTGAACTCTCGAAAAACCATTCACTATATCAGGAATTCACTATATGAAATTCTTTATGTATAATGACCAACAGAATTGTACGATATATCGGGTGGTCGCTATATAAAAAGCCAACTGCATATAATAAATGAATAAATTTTTTTATTTACTGTATATTTTTGTATCCAAAAACAATTCTAAATTTGTTAGAATTTTAAATATATCCCGATAAAATAAATTTTAAATATAAAATCTATTATATATTTATATTTATTTAAATATACATAAATAAAATTTTAATATATATATATATATATGATGAATTTTAAAGTGTATGATATTTAAATACATTTTCACCTGATATATTTTAAAATCTATCAGATTATATCTAAGGAAAATAATTATAAATTTAATTTTAAATTGTATTATATAAAATTAAAAGAAATTACAAAAGAAAAAAAAAGTTAATAAAAAGCGTGTTAAATTCTGAGAAATTCAAAATAAATTATTGTGATTAATTCTAAGGTATACTGCAAGTAGAATTAATGTTCAGTTGTAAAACACTTCTAGAAGAATTAGTGTTCAATTCTACGACACTTCCAGAAGACTAATTTGCTACTAACTCATTGAAATTCTAAAGCTTCTACAAGTTAGTGTTTATTGATTGAACGAGTCTCTCATCGAAATTCTAGCGATCTTCTAGAAGAATTAGTGTTCACTGATTGACTAACTACCTGTAATTGAAATTATTTATTAAAACTGACTACATTTAGTGTTCCTTGATACGTAACTGGCTGATTAAAATTCTAGAGAAATTAATATTTATCAATCAGGAACTACAAAATTATAATATAGCATAATAAATTGAAGTTTACTAAGGCAGAAATTAAGTCAAATTTAGTTAATTAGAGAAAATTTTAAAATTCTAAAGCTGTTGATATGAGAAATTTTCAATTTTATAGTTTTAATTATTGTTTTAAATATATGGAATAAATTCTAAGATTTTACTGATATTATTTATTAAATATTTAATTTTTTTTTTAAATTAAAAAGTCCTGTTCTAAATTCATAATTTTAAAGAAATATTTCTAAAATTTCTTCGAAGTATCTGTCTGTCACGCCCTATTTGTTAAGAATTATTTTTTTTTTATAGAAAAAATGCTGTTATGTATTTTTATATATAAAAATATAAAAATTATATTTATATTTTCTCATTTATAAACAAAGAAGTTTACTTTTTAAATTACAAATTTAGTAATTTATTAATGGAAGAAGTAAAAATATTTTATATTTTAATGTTTTTAATATAAAATCGGAATAAATTTTTGTTTCTATAAATGTATAATTAAAAAGAAAAAATCTCTTTATTTAAAGTTAAACAGTACAAATGTAGAGCGTAAACTATTAAAGAAAAGTCATTTACTTAAGAGTAGATCGAATGGAGCATGAAAAGAATTCAGTTATTATTGGAAATATTGTCAATAAATGCTTGCTTTTAGTTTATAGAATTCATCTTCTTTGTAGAAAATTCCTACTAGCTGTTTCCTTTTATCGTTAACATGGGGAATGTTCAATGAAAGTAACAAATATAGTTAACTTACTTGTTCGGTTATCTAACTTTTGATCGACGTAACCCGTTCGATAATTCCATAAATTGCAGTAAAGTTCTACAAATAATTCGGCAAGTACTTATCGAAGAAATAAAATAAAAATTAAATCACGAATTTTCGGAGTAGAGGGGGGAAAAAGAAAAAAATTTATTATGTTTCCCCCCCCCTTCCGTGAAGTAATATTGAATCAAAGTAGCATATCGACAAGATAATTATTAATAAAATAAAATATTAAAAAAATATTTTTTCGATTTAAATAATGGCGAGTTATTAAGATAATTGGAAAAATCTATAAACGATTTTCTGATAAAAATTTATAAAGAAAAAATATTTCTTAAAAGAAATAAATATCGATCAGTTTACTTACAAAATTATTTATTCTATATATATATTTGTATATTTAATGAAGGTAAAAGTTAGAATTAATTTGTTGAGTATTTTTTTAAAATTTATATATTTTTTTGTTTATTTATATAAACAGAAATAATTTTATTTAAAAAAAATAAACAGATTCCTAATTCTGTGTGAGAAAAAAGAATATTTATGCTAATTTCCTCAATTACTAAGCTAAGAAAACTGGCTTCTTATAAGTTTTTTTTCCTCCTTCCTGTTATTTATTTTCTTCTAGAAAATTTTAATTTCTTATCTAGGTTTATCCAGTAAATTTTTTTAAAGTGGAGGTAATTGTAGACAGTAGATGAGTTAGATGAGGTGAATAGTTCAAGCTGAGAAAGCAAGGTTTCCAGTGATAAGGTACAGTTTACCGCTCTTAGTACAGATGTGAAGTCATTCAGTCCCCCCATTCAATAGATATCTGGTCTTACCAGGGATTAAAGTGCTGAAACGTAGGCAGTGATTGGTTTGGTCGAAGTACAAAGGTGGAGTTGTATACTCTGCAGACTTTAGAACATTTGTTCCCCTTATTTTTCCTCGATATTTAAATAGTTTTAGTAATAAAATAGATGCATATACGTACAAAACGTATATAATTTTATGATGTATTTAGATAAATTATTTTAAAAACTTAGTCGAATTTGTTGTTTCTAGATTTAAAGTACAAGGTATCGATTCCATTAAAAAGTTATGATAAGAAAAAAATTCGAAGTATGTTTCTTCGTATATAAATCAGAAAACTATAGGTAACATCTCACAATAATGGCAATAAACAAACAGTCGGTAAAAGTTTACAACCTAGAAAAGGTGCCTTTGGACTAGACTAGATATTGATTTATTTTATCTATTCCCTTAGAGACACAACTTTACTCTTTAGCAAGTAAAAACTTTTCTAACTTTCTACAAATAAAAGAATGAATGTACAAGAAAAACAGTTGAATAAACATTCTTTGTATATTTTTAAATGTAAAAGTTCGAAAAAAATGTTTAAAATTTAAATACGTAAAATCTATTATACGAAGAGATAATCTATATTTTACGAAGTTACAAAAATGTGAAAAATTTATAAATTGCAAACATTAATCTTCGGAATATTAATTACACTTTTCTAATATAATTTCTACTTCATTAAAAATGAAACTTGTTGTTTTACTTCGTTCATTCTCTAAAGAATTGAATGTTTATGAAAGTTACAGTTAAAATTAATGTATCCAGAATTAGATTAACAAATTTCTTAAAAATTTATAATATTTCAATAGAAAGCTTTACAATATCCTTAAATGAAAAGGAGGAAATTAGTTGTTTACACTACTTTAACGCCAAGATATCGATAGATTCTACTTATGAGTTACAGATGATTAAAGGTAGTTAATGCTGAAGTAAGCAAAAGGAAGAAACCACAGCTCAACGATTAATTAACGACCTAACATTATAAGCAAGAGAACGGTTTGTTAGCAGTGTTTAAATTAAACGGAAATCCCTTTTGAAACAACCACAATTTGCCGTATTAACTGACAAAATCCCACGAGTGCAACAACGAAATAGCTCAATCCATTCATTCACTTTCAACTTCAAACGCATTTCACTTCGTTGTTTAATTGCACCACAGATACAATTATTCCTCAAAGGTATTCTCTCGATACCCACGCACTGTTCTGCAGATCATCAATGCTCTTAAGAACACTAAACAATAGTTTCGGAATGTTCCAATACTTAAATTTTAATTTTACTCTCCTTTTTTTAGATGCCTCACGTTCTTCAAAAATGAAAAAAAAAGAAAATACTTTTCATCGCATTCTAATAAACTTCCGACTGTATTAACACTAATACACTAGCTATAAACATTTTCTGTTGAAATTTATACATATAATAAAAAAAAAAATTTCGCTAAAGTTTCATAAAAATATCACTAGATAAGATAGCGTAAGGTAATTGTTAATGGTTATCTTAGCGTGAGATCCAGGAATGGAAAAATCAGAGGAACAAAAACTGAGATGAGAGAAGAAGAAGAAGAAGAAGAAGAAGAGGAAAAAGAAAAAAAGAAAATTCTACATGCAAGCAGTGGCGAAAAATATAATGAAAAGAAAAATGAAATTAATTGTGTAGCGAATTTTTAATTAGAAAAAATAAAAAAAAATATATATTTATATATAGCAAATCTCATTTTACATAAATAATAATAGCACGAAGTTGAGTAAGAGTTGATTAATGACAAACTTAGACACCTGAATTCACACATTTCTTTTTAATTGTCTTGTTTTTTATTAACATATATAATTATGTTTAACACAGGAAAAATAAACGTTTCGTTATTTTTGATTTAGCTTTCTTTTTGAATTTTAAATAAAAATTAAAATAATCTTTTATATAATCTAAATTTAGCTTAAATAGTGAATTTAAGTCACCGAAAAAATGGTTAAATATCACGATTTTAAACTGTAAAAAGTTTTATTAAGGATATTTTTGTAGTGGTTTTAATTAATGTATGTAAAATATTAATGGAAGCAAAGGAATTTTCAAGTAACAAGAATATAAATGAATTAAAGAAACTCTGAAGAGTGTTTGAATATAAATAAATTGTGCAGAATCTTTCATAAATATTCAAGTTTACCTGTACAATATTAGCAAATGGATAGCTAAAGTAATTTTTAAAATAGATATTTTATTACGGTTTTCAATTATCAAAACATTTAACTGAAAAATGCGAATATAAAATAAATCTTATCCTGTTATAATCATATTTCAGTCAGAGAAAGAAAGGATCCAACACTAATTATAGACCACCCATTATTTTTAATTATCATTAAGCATCTCTTGGCATTTGGAATGCCAAGTTAAACCATTAACCTTAATTTAACAAAGCTATTGAAGTAATGATGGCTTTTTCAATCTACGTTTGTTTCTATTTGTTTCAACTTCACCGTTCATAAACTTTACGCGTTAAAATGATATCGATTATTTCGTGTGTTTTTATTTTATTATTACGTAAATAATATACATTAAACAGGAAAAACACTGTATATATGTTTCTTCCTGTATAATTCCACTGTCTAAGGATCTTCAAATTTATTTCTGTGTGAGAATTCGTTGAGTTGTGATAGATTATGCGTAGTAATTCGTCTTGTTTTTGGTTTGTAAATACATCTATATTAAGATTTTGAATAGAAATGTTTGTTTAGTACTATTTGAGATAGTATTTTGTAGTTATATGTGCAAATTTTCATGTTTTTTGGCTTAATAAATAGTATAAAAGTGATGGCCAATCTACTGTTTTTCTTTAGTTGATAGATAATTACAGGCAAGGATAAGCTTCACTTTCTATTATTCCAGTAGAATTGATCAAAGTAAATTTATTGTAATTCTTTACGAAAATTCGAATGCAGACTTTCGTTTTGTATGCCTAAAATAAACTATGACTTTCTTTATGGCTGTCAAAAGTTTTGTTTGTCAATATTTTCTTTCTTTTGACTGCCTGCTGAATTTTGTTACGGTTAGTTTCTTAGCATAAAGTGAGAATATATCCCGTTTACATATTTGCTTTGAAGCCGAATATGTGTAGAAATAGATTTTTGAAGAATTCAACATTCATGAACAGGAGGATATTATTGCTTGGTTGGAATAATACAACCTATGGTACATATTCATGACATTGAGTGAAGCAAGCGGTTAGAATTTAATTTTGGCAAAGTCGATTCGCTTCTCTGTTACTTATTTCTGATATTTTTTAAAATAAAGAGAGATTTCAAAAAATCGAAAGTACATCACGTTATACAAGATATTTTACAAGTCTAGAAATTCAGCACCATTTGACTTTAGCATTGTGTCTAAACATTTAAAATGATTGTTTATTTGATTTCATTACATTAAAACAGGGCTTCTTAAACTTTTTCCAATTGAAACCACCTTATATTCGAGAAAATTTTACGCAACATCTGGTTTGTAGGTATATAAAATAGATATACACCAAAGTCTCGGTAATCCGGTCGTTCGATAGTTGGACAAGTCCAGTAATCCGACACTCTGGTATTACCGGCTTGTTGCCAAGTCGTAGACAAGCTTTCCACTAGTTTAAATTCCAATTCCTACTAAATTTCAACGTTTTCCTACTAAACGTCGAACTTGAATTTTGGCACGATATTAAAGATTGTTTGGCTCGACAACTTAGGCTACCAAAATTATTGTTCTCTCATATTTTCTTGCTATTCTATATATATATATATAGAATAGCAATTTACTAATAACGTGAAAATAAACAAATATACTTATTTTCTACCCGAATGTGTAAACCATTAAATTTACTCCATTTCCAATAATCGCTAATCTCCTTAATTCGACATTTTTCCGGTCCTATATGTGTCAAATTTTCGAGATTGGACTGTACAAATAAAACCACTGACTGGTAATAAATCAAAAAACAACTTATTCTTAAACAATTATTTGATATATACTTTATCTTTATCATTTATAACTATTTATTAAAGACTAAAGAGAAAATATGCATGCTAATGAATGGATGTGCATGTTTATTTTCCACAAAGAATTAAATATTGGCTGAATATTTGATACTGCGGAACGTAGGTAGGGTCTCGGTTTTTCGGGATTTTCCCGGATTTTTTCCGACTGCCATCTAGCGAAAAAAGACTTTATTCTAAAAATTGTTCCTGCAATAAAGCATCTTTTCCTTTTTCTACATTTTAAATGTGTTCCTGTCACTGGCAAAGTAAAAATTCACATCCTGCATGTCCAGGAATTGAATCATCTCAGTATTTTTCTGGAAGGACTCATATCCCTAGGTGTCTTGTAACCCTAGGTACAGGGCATCTTCAACATTTTCCACAGTTGACCGACATTTCGAATGTAAAACTAGTCAATGCTGAAAATGCCACTTCGTTTAAATAGTAGTACAAAATTTCACTGTTGTCGAATTACGCCACTTCCTTTGGGGTCGCGACCCAAACGAAGCTATTAAAATAAATTTAGTATACAAATAGCATGATATTATTAAAATAAATACGAACTATATATATTACAAACCACAGTTATGTTACACTTGTTACCTTTATAAAGCATATATAATATAAAAATATACTATATTTTTACTATATTATAGTAAAAAAAAATTATTAAATTATTATTATTATAAAAAATAATAAAAATATACAATATAAAAATATAAAAAATATAAAAAATATAAAAAATATAAAAAATATAAAAATAATAAAAATTATTATTATTATTATTAAAAACTATTATAAAAATATTACTATAAAATCATCACAATGATATAATTTTTAATCATATTTTAATTTAAATTAATCGGTACTTCAGGCCCTAAGCTTTCCATATCTATTCTCGATTTTAGTAGTGTCTTTCCCCTGTACATCATACTTCTCCTGAAAACAATCGAGTCATGCCAGTCATCTATTCGTTCTCGGAAAAATTCTGAATTAAAATAACGTGACTTCCGGTCCAGACCAGACGTTCGTATAGAATTAATTGCGGCCTCCCACCCCCTAGTCGTTTCATATCCGGTCTCGATTTTCATCTATCTAAAGACGTTCTCGAGATTAACGAAGGTCAGACAGCCTGATAGACAGGCAACAGTAGAAACGTACAGGTCTAAAATTTGAAAATTGCAGCCTAATAATGCAATTTATGTAATCAATATTACGTTCTCTGTGAAAGGATATTAAATGGTGCAGATTATATACAGATATGCTAAGGAACTGAAGGAGCAATATTGTATGTACAGTACCAATCATTGCAAACAATGAAAACGTATTAGATGAAGATTACTCTTAAATATTACATTAGAAATAAATGATATAGCAAAACTTTCGGTTCAAACGTTTCGTAAAAAGCTCATTTTAATATTCAGTACAATATTAGTTAAGATATACAGGAAAATAATTTAAATAGGATTGAACAATTTAGTATAAATTTACCTTTTAAAAAATAGAAAAAATTTCACATACAAATACTTTAATATATAGTAAATAAATACATAAAAAACCTATTATATAAAAAAACCAGTCCATTGCCAATAGTTCTGTGATGAATTCGAAAAGAAAAGGGAAAATAAATTATTAAAAATTTAAGAAGGTTTGAAAGCAACTCGAGAAAAAAATAATACTACTGTATATAAAGAAGAGTAAAACTAGAACATGTACAGAGTGCATAAGAATTTAATATTAAAGAGAATATTTTTTAAAAATCAAATAAAATATTTCCCTTTACGTTAAAGTAACCTAAAGGCACGTATTATTTATTATATTTTATTATACATAACAGTAACCTAAGGAAATGAATCCGAAAAATTCCTGTCATAACTTTTAGTACAAGATCAAGGTACACAAAATGGAGTGTAACAAAGAAAATTTATTTTTAACATGACGTACTTGTAAGTCTTGTCGTGGCAACAACGATAAACTATGTGGTCACGCCCGTTTTACTTGCTTTACAGTCACTGGCTGTATAAGAACATGTCTATTGTAAGAACATGACAGTTGTTTTGCTTAGGTTGATTTAAAAGTGTAATAATTTTACAAGAAAATACAAAACGTGCAGTTAAAAAAATAAAAAATAAGATTAATATATTTCTAAGAAAGTATATGCTCTATCTAGCTATTGTGGCCGAATATTTTTATGTTTTAAAATATATTTTGTAACCAGTTTTTCTGATAAAATTTTTATTTGTCTCTTATCGAAAAAAACGTCAAGAGTTTTTTTTTTAAAATTAAATAATTTTTATATTTTATTCATCTTAATTAATATTTTTATTATTTTTTCCAGATTGAATTATTGTCATTCGATGTTTTTCGCGTGTTTTTGTTTAATATAGAAAAAATAAACACGATACAATAAATAAGAAATAAAGCAGAGCATAAAGCATAAACGAACAAATAAATAAAAATAAAATAAGGAAGGAAAAGCAAAAAATGCAAAAGAAAACATTGCATAATAGAAGAAAAAAAATCCAATATCTAGCAAGAAGTTCACAAAAAAATCTCTAACACTAAAAAACACAATATGATTACAAATCAATTCAAATAAAAATAATATAAACAAAAAGAAAAACATGTAATAAGAAAAGTATAATAATTACAATTAAAAAAGGAACAAACAAAAACAAATCAGAATAAATTAAAAGTTTGTTATTGAATATAATCATTTACAGCACATATTTCTTGCAATTAAAATATACACAATTATTACTATGATAATTGTTCTCTTATTATCTCATGCGCGATAGATCTAATTACCATCATATCCGGTTTCGGCTACTGCATTCGTATAATAACCACTGTGTAATATTCTCTATGGCAATTACTATCGTGTACAACAGTTACTATGGCAATTACTCTCATGTACAACAGTTACTATAGCGTTTACTCTCGTGTATAACAATATTTCTTAAATTACTATAATATATACTTTAATATATTTTCTTTGTAATTAAATTGAATTAAGAGTAAATCGTAACAAATTAATAAGTATTTTCTCTTTCTCTCTCTCTTTTATTTTATTTTTTTTTATTTTTAAATTAAGATTTTGATAAAAGGTAAGCACAAAACTACTTTTAGTAACGTAAATATTTATCTCTAATTAGAGACGTATTTTAATTAAGAATGCGAAGGATAATTAATTTATGAAGCAATAATAAGTAGCAGGTAGTTGGTTTATACTTATTAAATAATTAGAAGGAGCATTAGATAATTAAAAAGAATAAGTATATTTACCTATTTCGTTAATTCTGAAGACACAAGGGTACTTCTGCACTCCAACGCTGTTTCTACCCCAGCAAAGCAATTCTCCAAAGTCCAATGACGTTCTAGGAATATAAGTTATCATCGTCATTGTCCCATTAGCAAATAATGTTTGAACATCAATGTCATCCACAGTGTTGTTGAGAGTCCAATGAAACGTGGAATCTGTTGGATCAGCTTCGACCTCGCAAGTGACATTAGTTGGCTCGTCTTTGGTTATTTCATGATTGCAACGTACTGTTGTTTGCACACGGGAGCATCTGTCGGAAAATAGCATCAGCTATTTACTGTTACATTATTAATACAAGTTGCTGGAAGGTAGAAGAGAAAGCTAATACAGTAGCTTTTCTACCCAGGAGCTTCTCTTCTTATCACTCCCAACAGAATATAATAAAAGTTTCATATTTTATATGTACATAAGGGAATTTTATATCGAAGAATATAATTATATGTACAGTATATAACGTATTTTTTAATATAATAATGGTTGGTATTAAAGATTTAAATATATAAACATAGAGTATAATTATTGTAAAAGCGAGAATTGTAACCAATAAAAGGAAATGGTTTGCAGTTAATAAATGAATGTCGGGGTGAATAAAGCACAACTCTGGTTTAAGATAGAAAGTGGAGTACTTAATGGTTGTGCAGAAATTCACTTGCTGTTGGAAAATTACTACTCCAATACACTTAGGTAACCAGCTGTCGACTTCTCAGCGCTTTCAATGTTAGAGTTTGCAATGCTGGAACTTATTTCCGACATCCTTTCTTTAATATTTAAATTTTAACTCTTAAAGTATTGGAAATTAAGCATATCTGTAACTTATTTTTCAACTCGTGATCTCCGTTATTAAATACTTTTCATCTGGAATTTTGACGTTTCTTACATATTTTAACTTTTCTACTTCGATAATTTACAATGCAAACTTTCTTTTCTGTCGATAGTTTTCAAGGAAAAAAAAGAAAATAAATTTAAAATATAACGGTTTTCAAATGGAATAATAAAAAAACTAAAAATTATAATTATTTTCTTGTATACGTTTAAAATTTGTTTTAAAATTAATATCTTTAAAGTTAACTTTTATATATAAAATAAAACAAGAGAACTTTGTGTAATGTTATAAAAACAAACTACACAAGTGAACCTAATTACAGTGTCGATCACTTTGATGTTATCCAAACTTCCTCATTCTTCAAACTATTTCATGTCACATTTTGTTCTCTATTTTTGCTAAACTGAAAGAATTCTGGTAATAAAACTCATAAAGAACAGCAGGCATGGACCAGGTTGGAATAATTCTTTCAAGTATCTTTTTTCTTTTATATATTATTTTTGATATATTAAACACTATCGACTTCCAGAATGGACGTATAAATCACATTAAAAATTAATAAAATTCTTCTTATCAATTTATTTACAAGAATCATTAGCCATAAATTGATATTTATATTCATATCATTTAGTTTAGAATACGCATAAAAAATATAAATCAACGAAGAGTATTTTCGAATTTTATCGTTAAGTAAACACAACTTCTAAGGTATTAATCTTTTAGATTATACACGCATTTTTATCAGATGTTATTGTAAATGTTTACTTAAACATAAGCAGTTTTGACAACACGGTAATTCTTTTCTGCACAATCCACTTTGATGAACATCTTTACTTGACAGGATTCTCACCTTCTCAATTATTAAAATGAGTCTTGCTAACAGTGTTAAAGTGTAGAAAGCTGTGTATGCGTATGTGTTTTTTTTTCTCAAAAATGTATTATTTAATATAAAGTTTAAAAATATAAATACCAGATAATATTTCTCAAAAATAATAGAGTTACAACGAAGCATTTAGTATTTTCACCCCATTTTTATACAAATATATATAAGTTAAACACTCGTTCAAATAAAGAAATTTAAGATAAAAAATATTCTTATTTTCAATCATTTTACGGAAAATGATTTTTGGAGATGACAAAAATCGAATTTTCCCCCGCTCTTTTGTAAATGAAAGGGGGGAAAAAGAAATTTTTAACATCTTCCTATTATTTCTTTTCGAAAATGATTCTTTTCCTGTATTTTTTATGACTTTTTATACTATCGATATATCCCTTCTTTCTTCTTCCTACTACAAGTATCACGATATCATGCCATTTTATTCTTTTAAAATGGATAATAAAACAGATATAGTACTTTTCTAGTTTCTTTTTGGACGTATTATTTCATTGTAATCAATAAATGCAATTTTTTTCCGTTGTAATGTAAAAACGGAAAATAAAAATAAAAATATTTCTGACAAGATAAAATCTATATATATATATATATTCCTTTAAAAAAACTTAACTTCAGTTTACATTAGCTATTTAAATATATTTTTTAAAAAATTCCTCCAGAAATTACTTACATTGTACTTCGAGCTTTACAACTTCACTCTGACCTTCTCCTTGTTTGTTAGTTGCTATACATTGATATCGTCCTCTGTGCTCTTTCGTGACTTTCTGTAGCACTAATGAATGATTATTAACCATGACACCACTTGACAGGTTGGTTAATAAAGGCATGCCTTGAAATATCCAACCTATATCTGTTATCCACGGATTGGCTTTCACGTTACAATCGAAGTAAACATCTGTACCTTCTTTGATAGATGAATGTTGAATGTTTGCACCAAGAGATAATCGCAAAATCGGAGAATCTGTAATATATATATATATTTATTTATTTAATTCGAATTTTATATATATATATATAATTTAAAACTATATAAGTTATACAGTTATACGTTATCGATCGAAGCTGAAATGGAGACGTATCTATCTATCTATATAAATATAAATATAAATAGATAAATGTGTTGGTTTATCTAATAAAAATAATGTATATTTTTATATAAATTTTATTTATTTATTGTATTTATATTTATATTTAAAACACGCTCTCATAGAGACACGACTTATCACTGTAATTACAAGATTTAATTTAAGTATAAATGTAAATAAATGAGAAAAAAATAATTAAATTAAATTATTTTTAACATAATTATATTTTTTAATTAAAATTTAATGAATTTTTGTAAGATTTATTACATATATTGCCTTATCTAAAGAGAAATATATTTGTTATAAAAACAAAGCAAAAAGTGACAGTGAATGATCTACAATATGTTAAATTAATTTATATATTTTTTAAAATTAGATAATTTTAAAGTTAAATATAATATTTTATACACAAAAATTGCGACAAGGAGAAACATTTTAAAAATGTTTAAGCATTAGAAGCATCGTTGATTACGCTAATGATGCAACAGCATAGATTTATTATACAAGTAAACAAAGAGGAATCTTAATTAAATATCTTCCATACAAACAAGATAAAAAATGATGGTACAATTAATGTTAATTTAATATAATCGATAGATTTACTTGAATAAAACTAAAGATCATAAATGCCTTTGTAATTTTTCATTAATTTAATCCTAATTAATTTGCGTGGAAGAATACGTTTCAAACAATCTTTTAACAATATCAACACTTATTCTTCTTCCATTAATTAAATTGTCTTTATTCTGTTCTTTATTTATAACATCAAAAGTCTCATAAATAATACTTCATTGTTTACAGCGAAAGAATAAAAATTATAAAAAAAATAATAATAAAATAATAATAATAAATGCTAAATTATGTCCTGTGATAAAGTGCAATGACAAAATTCTTCATCTATATTAAAAAAATAATAATAATAATTTATAAATAATGAGATTTTTTAATGTAATATATTTTCTTTAACTTCAACTCTGTACTAATACTGCTTCTTACGACTAAAATTTATTTTATTAGATTTTATTTTTTCAAACTTAAATTTATAAAATCGTATTTAAAATAATTGATTTTAATGTTTTTTAGTTGTTTCCTTTACAGATAAGTTAATAGGATTTTAAAAAAATAATATAGAAATTTTAATTAAAAGATTATTTTAGAAAATAAAGATAAAAGAACGAAGCCATTTCTTCTATTTTATATCGATGATAATGATGCAGTTTTAAAATTTAATTACGTATGTACAGAAGAGAATAAATATACAATGTTTGATGTTATTTTTAAAATACAATCATGTGGGTTGTAAATGGATAAATATATATATATATATATAAATATAAGGGAGAGATATGATTATGATTAATATAAAAAAGTAAAGAAACAGAATGTTTATGACAGTGTTTTCTTTTCCTTAAAGAAACTTTCTGTTGAAGAAATTAAGGAATGCAACCTTAGGGTATACTTGGAGTGAAAACAGTAATAACCTATTTTAAGTGACAGCATCGTTTTTATTTGAAAACGAGATTGTCGCAACCTTTTAAAATCTAGAGCTTTAAGGTCAATAATATTACAATTCATCCTCCAGCAATAATGACATTCTTTCTGTGATTTTAATACGGTTATAGGCTTTATACCACTTCTAGTTTGGAATTTAACTCGACTTGTAAGAAATTCAGTGGTGACATTACACAAATTCTTTCCAATAGCAATATTCTCAAGATGATTAGAATTACATTGACAATAAGGATGTAGACATAAATGAATAATAATATTTGATTTTGGAGAAATTTTATCAAGAAGTGTTTACGTTTAGATATATTCCTTTTATGTGTCTCTTAAAATTAATTAAATAATTAATGATATTAATTATATTACTAACAAGTTATTAGTATATTAGTTTATGCATTAATTAATTATATTAGTTATTACATCAAAGCGTGGCCGCAAACACCGTTAGAAGAATATTTGTACCTACGCTACTTATTTATATATTACGACCGGAATAGACAAAGTAATTCCGATCAAAATCAATATTCGTGTTAAGATCATAAGAGACTTACAATTTGTCAATTCTTGTAGAAATAACTTGGATGATCGAGCCATTATTGAATTTTTAAGACGTTGGGTTTGAGATGGTATCTCTTATAAATAATCCATTTAAATCAATATCATCCTTTATAAAAAATTGTATTGATCAACTTTAAATACATAAATGGAACCAATATTTATCTGTTACAAAAGCTTCTTATCAAGAAATTTTTGTAAAAATAATTTTTTTTTTTACTTTCCTCTTTTCGAAATAAACCAGAAGGGAAAGTATCTCATGGGAAGCTTCTTACTAATGCATGAAATACTATCTGATCTTTGCATAACAAGATTACTACATACAACATACTTTTCTTCTCTTTCTTATTGGGGAGTTTCATTGTAAATTGCTATATAACGTTTTCAAATAGTTTTTGACAGTAAAGGAGAAAAGCATGAGGTAAACTGTTGTGTCTTGAGACTCGCAAAACCATATCAAATTTGCCTAATGCAAGTAACCGTTCGACATACTTATAGTAATCCGCGTAAAATATATTTATTAATTAATAATTAAAGTATTGTTATTGGGCCGCAATTTGAAAAAAATCGTATATCTATAAAAACTATCGTCCGTCTATCCGTCTTTACTTAAACTCGAGAAAGGAGTTAAATAGATAAAAGTTGAGACATATGGAAAAAGTAGGGGTGGTAGGAAGCCATGTTATTTCAATTTAAAAATTTTCCCCTGAAAGAGTTAGATAAATGACCGGCATGACTCAATTGCTAACAGGAAAAGTATGATGTACAGGGGCAAGACAATACTAATTTGAGGTGAGGAGCATATATTTTAAAACATAAATTAAAAATATGATTAAAAATTGCAGCCCGATATTGTGATGATGTCACAATAAATAATTGCTCGTGTAAACATACGAACAGTTACTCTATTTTAAGAAATACATAAAATACAGCATTATAATATGCAAAGATAGATTTACAGAGACTTGGTTTATACAGATATTTTTCAGTTCTACCTTAAGGGTAACATATGTTTAGACATAGTTGATTTACGTTATATTAACTATAACTGAAATGGGTTACAGTTTATAACTGAACAGTATATGATGCATTTTGTACGTTGACGTTCTGCATAATATAGTTAATTTCTGTAAACTAAGCAGATGTTATGAGCTATACTGTTTAAGTATAGTGTCTAATATACATTTAATTTATCGTCTAATTTGCAGAAACTTAATTTTAGTCTTAAATAAGATATTTTAAAGAAACTATCGTTTGTAAATAAATCATGCATCTATCAATTATAAAGAGTATCGATACAGTGTTTCGTGAATTTTATTATTAAGATAAAAATAAAATAAGAGGATGAAGAGAATAAAATTAATTATAAACGAATACAAATCTGAGAGCTACGGTGAATAAAAACATTAACAAAAAATTTACAATAACATCATAAAATATAAAAACGTTTAAAAATTAATAGGGGAGAATGAAAATAAATTGCTTCATTCATTTTATTTTTAAAATTTTATAAAAATAAATAAATAAATAATTATCCTATAAAACAAGGCTGATAATCGCTAGAACTCTTTCAAATTTACGTATCGTAAATTTTAAATATCCATCATGCTATTTTCGTATTAAATTATCAAAATTGGAAATTATGACATGCAACTTCAGTGTTAGCATAATTTATGAAGTCGTGTGATTACTAGCAATAAATTGCCGAATCTGACGTAGATAAAGTATACGAAGAGAGAGCTAAACCAACAAAAATAAGAATTAAAAAAAAAAAAACTATACTCAATTTTGTTGCTGAGGAATCAAGTGCTGCATAAATATTACATTGACCATGTTCATGATAAAATCTTCAAGAGTCATTTACGCAGAACCGCGGCTAGTCAGAACTATAAATAATAATAACTAACGTCATAGTACATGCGAACGGTTTAGTGTGACGATCAATCAGTGTTATTAATCCGTGTGTTCGTTTAAGAAGTTAATGTTTGTAGAATTAGAGAAAAAACAAAATGATTTTGTGAATATGTCATAGTAGATGAATGTTATTGTAGATATCTAGTTGACAGAATCCTATATGATACCCAATAGTACCCAGGTCGATCGTTTTCTATCATTCGATGGGGCAACTACTAAAAAGTTTTAGATAGAAAGAATATTACAACCTATCATAAAGCAGGTAGTATTATACTCGAGAGAATTTACTGAACGCATTCTCTCTTGCATTATTACAGGAAAAAAAGACAATTTGATGTGAAAGTTCAATTTTTAGAAAATCAAAGAATTTTTTAAAATGTTATAAAATTTAATTGAGTATAAACTTTAAAAAGTTTAAGTCTTTAAATGTTAATATATAACATTCAAAAAAATATATTAAAAAATGTCTTAATTAGAAGTTGAAACTTTCAAAAATTAGCTGTTTTTATATCAATTTTATAATGTTCTCAATTTATTTTTTAACTTGAATTTTAAAGTAAATAATAGCGTGTAAATTAGGTTTACATATAAAAATTTCTTTAAATTTAATTTGTTTTTATTTAAATTTATAAAGTTCTTTTTGCATTTTTTTTAAATTTAAAATACAACCACTTGATAATAATTAGTTGAGTAATATTATATAGCGTTAAATTTATTAAAACATGATCTAAATAACTTTCATTTGTTATTATTTTATTTGATTTAAATAAAACAAAAATTTTTATAAAAATTTACGAATGCGAAAGAATTTTTTAATTATTTTCATCTTTCCAAAAAGAGAACAATAATTATAAAAATAAATTAACTTAGAAATCAACTACAAATTATGAATTTTATTTTACATTTTCTTCCTTTCTTCTATCGAATTAAAAATTCTTTAGAAAATTTTATTTTATTTTTTCCAATTTATTAAAATATATATTAAAAAATGAAATAGCCACGAAATATATTCATTAATGAAATTCTATTTCGTTGAATTCGAATAAATTTTATATTTCTTTTTAACATAGTAATATAAGAAAAATAAGTTGGGGTATATTACTACATCTTTTATATATATGTACATTGATCGATTTTTGTCTACGAATGTTCTTTCTTAAACGAAAATCCATTAAAGAGTTGTCATGGCTGCTACATCTGGGGAACATCATCGTCTCGTTTTGCTCTACTCCTTCCCTTCGAGGCACTTCCAATCTGTATATCGTATGAACATTGTTATTCAAAACTTTTTGCGTATCGTCTGTCTTTTACTTTGCTTGAAGTGCTTTGAACCGAGCTGAATGTTCTTACAATAACCTCTTCCTCCCAAAAAAAGTTTCCTCGTGAGAACTTAAATGCAGAGAAATGCCTTTTTTAAAGCTTTATACGTATATATTTCTATATATGAAAAGTTTTCTTGTTAGTAATACCGGTTATAACTTTATAGGTAATGTACTATAAAAAATATAACCGTAAAATTCGATCAAATCTGTAGGCAGAATGATGCTATAACGTATGATGATAAGTAATCTAATTAAATTAAAATTTTCATAGGAAAATAATATTTAAAAAAATAAAAAAAATAACAGATAAAAATTAAATATGAATAAAATTTTCATTTTTATAATAAAATTTAAATAACATTAACTAATAAACTTAAGGGTAAAATGTTATAAAATTAACTTCTACATTTATTAAATAAATAAAATTTAATAATTTTAAAGGAAAAGTTTTTAAAGTTATAGCGATTAAATTTACAGTTATAAATATTTAAAAAATTCTGTTTTAAGGATTGAAAACCTCAAGAAAAATTTTATAAAAATTATTAATGTGTATGTGTGATTATAATGGATAAGATACAGTTTAATAATCATTCTAAACAGCTAAATTACTGCAGTATTCTATGAATAAGATATCACACAATTCATCAATATTATAATAATCATGCGAAAAGTATGGAAATCTATAAGCTTCAAGATCATAAACTTTATAATTATGATAAATTACTTAATGCTTTGTTTTAATCTGTGGAAATTATATTAATAATTTATATAGAATCTATAAACAGAAAGCATAATAATATATTTTAATTTAGGGTATTATATCGCTTTAAAATTAAAAATAATAAAAATTTCTATTTATTTTAAACAGGAAATTGCTTTAATATTGCGAAGTAATAGTTTCCAAATTAATTTTTTTTTTAATTTTATAAATTTGAAAATTGTCAGATTGTATTCCAGACTTATTTATTATTTTTTAATATATAAATTTTAAGTGTATAGACTTTTATTTTCCAGAAAAATAATGAAAATGTATCTTCAAAAAATGGGAAATATAAAAAATGAAAAAAAATAAATAAACTTACGCTGAACATCCAACTTCAGTTCGTTTTCAAGAGTGCTATTGGGAAGAGTAGGATGGTCAGCTCGACAGAGGAGATATTTTCCGTTATCTTCGGCAGATGGTACAAAAGTCACTTTGCTCCTAGTTCTGACGTCATCTTGCAAAATATCTTCTTCCAACGTCTGCACTTGTTTCCCGTCTTTCCAGAAACTAAGAGTTGCCGGAGGACGAGATCCAGTAGTTTCACATACAAGACTTCCTTCCTTACCAGCTGCCAACGGATTCACACCAGTAAAGTAAACGTCTAGAGGTTTAACTGAGTAGAAAAATGAAATATGCCCTTCAGCAAACGAAATTTAGATTAGAAAAAAAACTTTAAAAAATATTAAAGAAAAAAAACTCGCTTTTAAAATGTAAAATCTTTTAAAAATGGATGAATATTTGAAAGAGCCTCGAGATATGTTGGAATACTTATAATAATAATAATGATAATAACAATAATGGTAACAATAAGAAAAGATTGTTCATCATTTTAAAGATAAATTAATTTCTGAAACGATTAAAAACTTTTCTATAATGGAATTTTATAACAATTTTCAACTACATTTGCTTTTGAATAATAATAATAACAATAACAATAATAAACATAAAAACTCGTTACAACGACAATAAATCAATTGTTTATTAGTATTTAATAGACTTTTTATATGTTATATTATTATAAAAATTTTTTAAAAAATTAATGCTTCTTAAAATAAATATTTAAAAAATTGACTTTACAATTCTTTTTTTTTAATATGAAAAAAGAAATAAAAAAATGGTGGCAAAAGTTATATAAAAAGTTAATGTTTACCGTTATACTTTTTTCATTATTAAAGATTGTTGTATACTTCACCTGTGTAAAGATAAGAGCAATTTCTTTTCAGAAAGATACAAGGATAAAGGCAAATTTCCTTGATATAAAAATTTAAAAAATGAATATTTTTATGTACTTATAAAAAAGTCAAGTAAATGAGTTAATGTTGCGATGTTATTTGATAATTTAACAGATTGTTTTACACGAAATTTTAATGTAGTTAAGGAATATCGTGTTTATGTACAGCACTAAAAGTAGCAATAACTAGAAGATTAGAAAATGTTATACATGCCAGATAGGTTATGTAAATGAATAGAAATAAAATAAAAGAACTTAATAATTATTTGAATAATTTATCAGTACAATAAAATTAAGTCATTACGCGATTAGTTTACTAAACTGTCAACTCTGTTAAAGAATTTATTCAGAAACTTAATTAGTGGATTGTTCAGATTATCTAATTCTCAATTTTTAAGAGATAACGACTACAATGAGATTTTTGATATGGATTCTAACACAGAATGCTTTAATATCGATTATTTTACTTTACAAGATTTAAAAGATTTCAACTTTCTAACTTGTCAGATGTATTATATAAGATTATCGTTACATTTACAAATGATATTGTTAGATTTTTATATCAAAGAAGATAGAGATTAAGCAAGGAAAGATAAAGGCAATTAAGAAAGTTTTCTAATACTTTAAAGATTTAATGACCGATATTCGTATGAAAGAAAAGATAAATGCGTTTATATATTCATATTTAGCTTACTTATTTGTTTATTGAGTTGTTAAAAATCTCTTAAATAAGTTAATTTTTATAACACAGATGTAATGAGTCATTTCGAATTGTAAGAGAGACGAGAATGTAAAACACGAATAACGAATACGAAACAGAAATATATAAAATATAAAAACGTGATGTAAAATAAACATTATCTGTAAACTAAACAATAATGAAGATTAAATCAATTCTTGCATGAAAACAAGTAAAAATGGTTGAAGAAATATAAACAAAATAAAAATAACTGATAAGATAAAAAGAATATTTTTAAAAACATAAGTAAAATAAACACGGAATTATCTAAATTCAATGATTATGGCGAAGGATATTACAGAAATTAAATGTTAACAAATTACTTAAAAACTTCTGATAAAGAAGTGTATATGTTGCAATTCAAGTAAAATGTTTCAAGTAAAAAAAATATATATATATTATATTTAAATAACATTTAATTTATTACATGAATGAAATTATAATATAATTTTACTTAAATAGTCATTCTTTGTTCTTTTCTGCTGTGTGTACTGTACATTTTTTACTAGGCTCGTCATGGAGTTGGGTCTGGCCAACAATGGTGATATTAAATGATTACGGTATTAATTGCTATATAAATTTATAATTATTTCATTCATTAAATTAAATCAAATTTATAAACCAAATTTCAAAAGCTCAATCATAATAATAAGTAAAATACTAATAAAACGGAAGCTTTTATTATAAATTAATATAAATATAAAATATTCGAATATTTTAAAAGTTTTATAAACTTAATAAAATGAAAATTTAATCAGTAATTTACAAAATAGAATACTTTTCTATACCTGTATTTCTTTATTATTGATATTTTTCTTGACGTAAAAGATAAACGAATAAAAATAAATGCTATTATAAAATATACGAGAATGAAAAATGACAATTAGAATGATGTATTTTAAAGAAAATAAAAGATTTTTTTTAAATATTAGTTTTTTTCATTTCCGGATTTATAAAATATAATAAAAATATGCTGGAGTCAGAATATATTTATTTAATTTTCAGTCTACGTAAAGTATAATTAAATGCATTGTCCTACACAGGATAAATTAATATTTTTATAAATATAGAAAAAAAATAAAGAACTATTAATATTAATTTATAATTAACCAAATAAAAGTCAAGTAAGTAAAGCAATTTATATAAATTTTATATGGATAAAAGGAATTTCGTGCATTTTTATTATGAACGAATTCTAATTATAGTTAGTTTATTTATTTTTCTTGCATTAATACGTAATTATAATCACAATAAAAATTTTTAAATGCATATAAAATACTTATAATTATGAGAATATTGTGTTTATATCATTTCATAATGCGTCTATAAGAGAATATAACCGCAATTATATGAAATCATTTATATCAGGTGTTCACGATCTAGTCACCATCGACCCCCAAGGGATCAATCGATTTATCTAGAAGATCGATATATTTTTAGGGGTCATTTGGGAGTCAGTGGACAAATTTATTTTTCTTATATTTAAGAATATAACAAAGATATATTTGATTTAAATTTGAGTAGAATAAAATACACACACAAATTTAAATTTTAATTTATGTTTAATTTAGGGGACAAGAAATTAAATTTAATTTCGACAAGGGTTTGATCCCTGATTAGGTACCAATTCTTTATTTATCTAATTTATAATGTATTCAAACAATATAAAAAATTTCCATATTTGTAAAATAAATATTAATTTATAATTAAAAATAAATAAATTTCAATATATAAAAGAATAAATATTAAATAATTTAATATCAATTTTCAATGCTTTAAAAAATTCGTGCATTATGGATTAGATTATGGAATTAGGAGACAGATTTTTTTGAAGTAATTATAAAGAGTGGTATATAAATGATTATCATTGATAAGAGGGAGAAGAAAAAAAGGAAACACATTCAAAAATCTTTTAATTCTTAGCTAGGTTGAAAGATGAGAATGGACTAGTAAGAATGAACCGTCACCTGTCATTTGATGTGACAGGTAATAAGTGTCATCGTCATGATAAAATTTGGAGCGAGTGATTGGCCAATCCATCACTAAATAGAATTAGATGTTTGGAAACGTCAGAAACTATAAATCCTTTTCTAATATTCAAGACATCTTAATCTTCTTGAATAGTAGTAGTGACTAACGTAAAACCACTTTCTGATTTGAATTCTCATAAATATATGGCACACTTTATAAAATCAACTGGACGGGAGTGGGGGGGATTGAACAGATTTCCGAATTTGACAAAGTGATACTTTAAAGCTAAAGAGCTTAAGAAAAATTCAATTAAATGTAAAATAATGATTGCTTTATTACAATATTATTACGATCTTTTAAAAATCATTTCGAAATTATTATAATTTTTGAAAAATTATTATTGTAATCAGTCGAAATTTTAATAATGAAAACATCAATTTTTATATCATTAATCTAATCGTCTGAATATTGTTATGATTTATGAATTTTTCTTTTCTTCTTTAAACCCAGACTTCGATCCGAATTTTCGTGATATTTTTAATGATTTAAATCAAATTTATGCCTGTAGAATTTAATGTATGGTGTAAAAGACTTAAAAATTTATATAAACATTTATTAAATATGCTTCGCGTATGATAATTTATAATATACTTTTCTTTTTCCCTTTCCTAAAAATGATGAATGAAATTATATAAAGTATTAAAAATAAAGATACATTTTTAAAATCATAATTTATATATTTTTAGGATTATTTTTTTAAAATATTTTATTTTTCTCTCTGATTAAATCGAAATTATTAAGATAAATGATGGCAAGAGAAAGAGTAAAAATAAAATGTTTAATTTTTATTAACAATTTTATATGTTAATTACTAAATTAATGTTTTTATTAATATTTTACGTATAAATATATTCAAATTTTACGTATGGTTTAACATTTTAATTTTGTTTTATAGTTTCATGTACTAGTATTGTATATAACTTATTAAATTATTATTATTATTATTACAAATACAGTATAAGAATGTTAAAAAAGGAATTATTTTATTTTTATAAGAGTTTATTTTATTGAAAAAAATCCACTTTCAATAAAATAAAATGAAAAGTGGAAAGATAATTAAATATTTTGTAAATAAATGTAAATTATATATACAGTATATTAAATATGAGATGTGAAAATAGGAAAAAAAATTGTTTTTATAAGCGATTTATAATTTTTATTTTATTACATTTAATTTAAATATGTAGCAGTTTTAAGTATTTAATTCAGTATGTTTTTTTTATAATAGATTTAAAATAAAATGTGTCATTTTGTATCCTAAGATAATTACATATTTACAAGTAACTTATATGCAATGAAATCTTTTTTTCACTTATTAAATTATTAATATTTCATGTTGAATTAATATTTTATTAATGTTTGATAACGAATAATAAAAATATAAATGAAGTTAAGATATTTATTTATTTTTTAATCATTTTTTTAATGTATAATTTACTACAAGTTTTATACATTAAATAGACATAGCAAAGCTAAGCGAATCGACGTTTATATTATATAATTAATAAATAAATATTTTATTAATGTTACATAAGAAATTCTTAAAGTATAAAATATATGTATAAATATACTTAAAATACGTAAAATTAATGTATTATCATAATTAAATAAGTAATTAGAACTGATTCAATTCTAATTTATTTTACAAGCTTCTAAAAATGTGTAAAAAATTATAATTTATACATTTAAAAAATAAATATATTATTATTTAGCATTCTTCTTCTCATTTATCATTTTCATGTTTAGCAGATTATTGAAAATAAAATAAAATAAAATAAAAAATATAAGAAGATTCTTTGAATGCTTTGATACCATTTCAAATCTATTAAATTTAAATGTATTTAATCTCTCGTATCATCACGGATATCATTCAAAGTTGGTTTTAAATCTTTCAATATATTTTGAAATTACTTTTTTTTTTTCCGTTCTTTTAGGAGACACTCTATGTGGCCCATTACTCAAAATGTCAATACCTGAATCATTTATTTTAGTCTGTTGCTATAAATAACAATAGTTTACGTTTCAGATATTTTTCTTTTTTGTTTCTAACACAGCATATCTTCATTCCTATATACCTTTAAGAATAAAGCTACTTAAGTTTCCAATATAATTTTAATTCCTAATTTTATATCGTATAAAGTGTGAAATTTTTAATAAGATAATAATTTAAATATTTTATCCTTTATTACATCAAAAAGAAGGCATTGTTTTAAGGGAATTCTTTGCAGAAAATATTAAGAAAGACTATTTATATTTAATTATTCATTACGCAGAATCAATAAAAAATAAATTGAACATAAAGGAAGTCTTATATGTAGAAAAACAACAATAAGGAAGAGAAGATATTGCACAGTAGATAAGAAATATTCTATCTGTATGTGACACAGTTATATAGGATGTAGAGAAGAGTCAGGAATCGTAATTTTAGTATATGTTTGGCATTTGGCGTGAACATAACAGCTCGTTTACCACATTATGGGTGCTCAGCATTCAAGACCATTTCCTCGTAAATCTTTCAAAGTGCAGAACTGGACAATCCATAAAGCAGAAACACATACGGGTATATCCTGAACATCGTTATTAAGAGCTACCATGTTACATGCTTAATAGAAGTCCCTTAGGAACCCTCACTTTTTAAAACTGCAGTTATATTTACTACATTAACATATAAATTTAATACAAAAGAAGAGGGAAAAAACGGTATTTCGACGGTTCTTTTTAAGTAGATTTGTTAACTATGTAGATTTGTTAACTATGCAGATTTGTTAACAGGAACGTTTCTCTACAATTATTTGAATATACTTTGGTATTCTGTGAATATATTAAGTATTCTATTCCTTCTCTCATACATACTTTTACTATAAAATTATGTTAAATACGTTCTTTGTGAACTTGTTTACATGTAAACAAGGCGGCAATAGAATTACATTACAGTATAAATGATTAAAAAAGGAGACTGTTAAAATATAAAGCAATTTATCTATTAAATATTCAAATTATACAACACATGGTGAATAGATAAATATTATAAAATAAATAAAATATGAACTTGTATTATATTATCGTAAAATGTTATTATCAAGCGAATTTCTACGTAGAAGTAATTATTCTAACAACTAAACCGTATACAAATTTTAGTATAGCACTATAAATGTATCAGTTCACTCGAGTTAAAATTGAATTTGCATCCTTGTTGGAAACTTTCCTTTATACCTAAGGTTAATTTTTAATTTTTTATTACATTATAAATATTTAAACTAATACTACAAAAGATCTTTATTTTATAAATTATAAACAATTGTTATTAGATATAAAATAAATAATAAATTAGAATATGAACTCTTAGGGTTTTTTATAAAAGTATTTTTATTTGTTATTGCTATTCTTTCCGTATATATCTTATTAGTTTTTGTATTTTATATATAAATATAAAATTTCAGAAAATATTTTAAAAAATAATTATATATGAATATTTGAAATCAGTAAGTTTAGTTTATAATATTACAAAAAAATTTTTATCATTAATATTTAATTAAAAAACTTTTTAAAACATACAAAACTTAATTTTTATATTTAATTTTTGATGAAATTGGATGTAGAAAGAAAATTTCAGCATCAGTAAGAAAGAAAGAACACCATAAAAGTGAAAGGAAACAGAGAAAAGAGAATAACGTGATAGTGTCATAAAAAGTAAAGGATATTCTTTATATCTCATAGTGTTGAATAAAGGTTATCTAGATTATCAGGTCTGTTTGAACACTTTTTACACAAGAAATGAAATTTTAATTACACAAATACCTCAAATTATTAAATTAAATATTAGATTTGTACAAAATATGTATAGAAAACTTTGAAAATAATATTTTATGATTATTTAAATTAAAATATATATAATTTTCTATAATAATGTTACGTTATCTTTTTCGTTATGCCAATTGCATGTATGCTTTTAAATACTATGTTCGTATAATATAACTTGCTCGAGTGTTAATTGTATTGCTTGTGTTATATATGATATACATTCTAAACAATACCTATCATATCTTCACCAAACTATATCCATCTGTTTGCCATAAATCATAATTGGCAATATCTATTCAAACTATGTATAAGATTCTATATTAGTCTAATGTCTTGCTATAATAAAAAATTAACCTTAGAAAATAGAATTGCATATTTAGTTAAATATCCATGCAGCGTATAATTATTGCATATCGTAGCATCAAAGAGAAGATTGCTGTGTCAGGATACATCAAAACCGGATGGGATTTAGAATGTAATTCTAAAGATCAGTCACCCATAAGTATCAGAGATATGATCAATAGAGTTGAAATCTGGAGGATTCGCTGCTGTAGTGTATTTCTGAATTGTGTCAAACAACAGGATTTCGAAGAATAAGGGCATTATCATCCCGTGGAATAAATGTTATTTGATTTTTACCTATCAAAACTACAATAGTCTTCAAGATGACTTGCTTTACTGCTTAGCAATTATGGATTTTTCTAAAGACGGATCTAGATATTATGTAATAAAGCTCATGAAGAGATTGAGGCAATAAAAATCTTTTATAATAATATAAGAAGAATTGCGATATATTTTTATGATCATCAGAACTGAAGTCTAAAATGTGAACCAATTCTTTTTCAGTTCAAAAGATTATTTTCTATATCTACTTTGATTTTGAAAGCGAATGATGAGATGAAACTACAAGATTTCGAGAAAAAAATCAAAGGAACTATCATAATTGTATCCTCTAAAATATTAAAACAATTTACATATCCATTTTTTTTTATTTTCCTAACTTTTTTTCATATAATCTACGTGTAACTTCAGTTTTGTGACATAATTAAAGCCTGATTACTTTAATTTGACAGATGATTTGCAAAGATTTAACAATGCAAAATCATTTAAAGCATTATAATATTCTTCTTAAAGAAAGAATATAGGATAAATGTATGCAAAACTTTAAACAATTTACGAACCTAGTACCATGAGGAACATATTTTAAGCATACAACGGGTAATCTTTATACTTTTCATCTCTTTACCATACAACATTTCTCGAAAAATATAACAAATCTTTCAAACTTTTTTTTTATTTTTCACATTTAATTTCTTACTTTTTATATAATTTCATTTATATTCTCATCTCTTTCAAAATCATTAAATGTTCATTTAGTGTTAATAGTTAACAAACTGTATTGCTAGGATTTCATACCATGCTATGCTACGTTGCATTTCTCAGATATTATCTCGTTGATGAGGTGACTTTAATTCGACGTTTCTGCATTCAAATGTTCAATACACCATTAGTTTACAATATAAACAAATTAGTTATTGGAATTTTAATTTAATACAATGATTCGTACATAAATTTGCCTTCCTTATAAATTACAAAGTATAAAAAAAATGTTAACAATTACCTAAAACAAACTTTGTGTTAACTTGAATTAAGTATGATTAATTAATATGACCTGACAGATCATATGATGCATTATGATAAATTTATAATTATGAATAATAATTTTGAAGTTTTGATATCAATTTTAAACTTTAGTATTAACAAATATTCACTTTAAAATCAACTTCGTAAGACAGATAATATTTATTATTTAAAATATTTTCAGATAAATATTTCTTATTTAAACCACGTTTTAACTTAATTAATTAATTTACATTAAAATAACTCATTCGTAAGTAAGATTTGTTTGTAATTTTACTGATATTTTAAAGAATATTTTAAAATTCCATTACTTAAAAAATTTTAATCAAACAATTAAAATTTTTCTATAAAAATTATTTTATTTTAACTGTAAATTTCGCTTAATTGAATTTACAGAAAGTAAATTTAATTTTATTAAAATAAACAAAAGTGTATTCATATACGTTTTCAGTAATACAAATGAATTTTATACATTTGCAAAATGAACAATATACTTTATAATTATTTTAATTTATTTATTCAGCATAGAAATATATGAGAAGTTTTAAGAAGAATGTTTATTTTAATCTACTTAATTCAGCGATGCATAAATCAATAATTTTACTTATATAATAATTAAAATGAAATTCATTCAAGAGTGCAATATTCATATCAAGATAAAATCAACATTGAGGATAATTATTTCAACGAATTTATCTTTTAAATATTTTATAAAAAATCATTTCGTTACGAAATAATTAAAATATGCATTATTAATGAATTGAATTAATTAAAAAATTAATTATCCGACTACAATTTTTTAAAAAATTGTACTACCACTGTATTATAAAAACTACCACTGTCGTCTGTCTGTTTCTCTGCCCTTAGTCTCGAGAACTGTGTTAGATACCGGCATGACTCTACTGCAAACAGGAAAGGTATGATGTACAGGGACAAGACGGTACTAATTTGAGGTGGAGAGCATATATTTTAAATTAAATAAAATTTAAAAGATATATGGGATTCTGACTAACTTAGTGTTAAAAAAGTTTATATTTGTTTTAACTAATATCACCAGAGGTAATAATAATATTAGTAAACATGCAACGTTCTCCACCAAAGCGGGGAAGACCGCCAATGAATCGCTCTAAACCAGATGGCAAAATGAATCAGCCATCCTCGTCAAACTCCAGGCTAATAACGGATTTTAACTTAAGTTCCGAAAAAAACTCTTATGAAGATTTCACAGAGGACGTGAACCTAACCTGAATTTGTCACAACTAAGCATTCATGTTCTCTCAGGTGAGTCAACTAACTTCGACCGTACTTTAGTTAACAAGTCGGACAACTTGACCTTATACATGAAAACATCCGTAAAACTAAAGAACAGCAGAAAAAAATGGAAGAACAAATAAATAACCTAAAACAACAGGTCGACAAATTATAAGTAGATAAGGACTGTATTCAATTTAGAATGGACTCGTTAATTAATGATCATCACCACAATAATATAAATATATATAATTATCCCAATTCTAAAACTATTTCTAGACTAGAAATTCATAATTTTATTGCTACTTCATTCAACTTGCAAAACATAGCTCAAGAAGACATTCTGGAAATAGTCAACTAACTAAATCACCAACTTCAACTATAAGACTAACTCTTGTCAATAATAATATTCGTGATCGCATTTTTTCCGCCTTTATACAGAAGAAACAACAGAATTTGCTAGAAGAATGGAAAAATATGCAAATATCACCGGACTTAACAAAAAACTCAAGGATTAGACGAAAATACCTACTCCCAACTTTCTACCAACTGCGAAAACATAATCCTCAGGTTAAACTACGTAATGACACTTTAATAATCGAACGTGAAAAATTCACTTATAGTTTAAATACCGGAAAATTAGTACACGTGGATACCTTTCTTCCGTCTTCTAGGTTAACAAATACAACAAGTTGATATACTAAGAAGTAAAGTAAAATTCAATACGATAAAACTTATTTAAACAACCAATTATTTACTATTGTCATCTGGAATAGCCAAGGTCTTAAACATGAAATTCCTGTAATCAACTCTTTTTATTCCAAGCATGAACCCTATATCTTCGCTATAATAGAAACTTGGATAACCTCTGAATTAACTTATAAGTCAAATTTTTTTGATAAATTTATAATAGAATCAGTAATGGCACATAAACTAATAGGCCCAGATCGTCCGAGCGGTGGTCTCTGTATATTAATTAAAAAAATTTTTGTAAAATAATACAAACAAAAGAAAATCCGACAACTACATCCTGCTCCTTATCTCAATCAACAAACCCATCCTTGCAAATATAACTAATAAACTAATGACTCTAATGCTTGTTTAGATCCCTTCTGATGATTTAACAAATCTAAATGAAACCTTCAAACTAATTGATATTTGGCAACATACGACTCCCTACTCTATTATACTAGATTTTAATGCAAGAATGGGCGAAACAATGGACTCTAAATATGATGGACCTAATCTTCTAATACAAAATACTCGTGAATCGAAAGATAAACAGCTTAATAGACTGGGGGAAAAACTAATAGAAATAATAACGGATCTTAAAATGTACATAATAAATTAACGCATCAAGCCTGATATTGCTGCAGAATACACCTGTTTAACATATGCCGGAAAATCTACTATTGATTATACAATCTGCTCAGACTTACTACTGGATTGCTGTCTGGACTTCACCACAACTACTTTCGACATCTCCGATCACCTACCTACAATAGCAAAATTTTTGCTATTTTCGACTAAGAAATCAGACAACTTATCAATTATAAGTCAAAGAATAAAATACAAAACTTTAAGATATTCAACAGAAATCGAAAACCAATTTACTGACAATCCGATAATATCAGAAAACAACAGTGAAGAAATTTATAAATTAATGACAAATATAATGAATGATTATATATACAATAATAATGAAAAAAGAAACTTCCATACTAGATTTAGACAAATCTGGTACGAATTTACTTGCCATAAAATGAAAATGGAAAAGCAATCTAAACTAAAAAATTTCAGTCTAAACTCTAATGATATTAATTTTATTAATTACAAGAAAGTCAAACAATCCTACAACAACTTACTCAAGACGAAAAAGAAAAACTGCTTCAGGAAACTCGAATCAAACTTAATCAAAAATAGTAAAGACAGTAAATTATTCTGGTCTACAATAAGAAGATTCCGTTTTAAATGAAACCTAACTGAAAATTCACCAATCATTAACTTCGATACTTGCAAAAATTTTTATCAAAGATTCCCAAAAATTCGTTCAAACTAACTACCAATAATAAACACTGATGCTTATAACGAATATTTAGACTCCGATTTTACTATTGAAGAACTAAATGAAGCAATTCAGAAAATAAAGAGTAACTCAATCCCAGGAAATGATAATATTCTGTTAAGTTTCTAAAAATGCTTCAAATAGCTCCAGGTTAAAATTGTTAAATCTCTTTAACACCATGTACAGTGCATAGCCACTTCGTATCCTGATACTTGGAATACAGTTATTCTTACCATGATCCATAAAAAGGTTTGATCAGCTTTCTCCTAATAGTTACAGACCTATAGCATTATTATCAACTATAAGAAAATGCTTCACCTCAATACTGGCAAATAAATTTCAACAATGGATTAAAGTTACTGATCTGGAAGCTAAATTTCAATATGCTTTTACAAAAAATAAAGGAACTGAATCAGCAATATTCATATTACTAATGATAATACAAATTCATCTATTAAAAAAGCATAGAAAAGTATATGCTGTTTTCATTGATATACAAAATGCTTTTGATTCAATCTATATCCCACTACTAGTAAATAATTTAAAAGCCTGCGGTGCAAGTACTCTATTCGTATCTACTATAAAAAAGCTTTTCTCAAATTATAACAAAAAGATCAAACAAGGCAAGATCCTTTCCCCCTCTCTAACTCTTTCTCAAGGTGTTCTTCAAGCTTCCCCTTTCACCATATTTATTTAATTTATCTACTCGGCATTGATCAACTTTTTCATAATTCTACCGATGGTATTGAAATACTAGTAAATAATATAATCTTTCACTACATACTATTCGCAGATGATCTAGTAATACTTGCTCCCACCAAAATATCATTACAAATAAAAATTAACCAGCTAAGTCTTTATTTTAAATCAATTCACTTAGTAATAAATCCGGCTAAAACCAACATTATTATTTTTCGCAATAATAGCAAAATATCTGAAAAAGAAACCAAAATATGTCATGACAATACTCTACTACAAACAGTTAATGAAGTAAACTATCTGGGAGTCGTTTTTGACTGGAACATAACCGTCAAAGCTCAAATCTCAAGAATCAACATCAAAGTAAAGCAGGCTATCGACAACCTTCTATTCCTATGCTCAACCCTGAAAACCTCTAATTTGAATATCCATATGAAACTATACAATTTTATAATCAACCCTATTATTTACTATGCAAGCCCTATCTGGAGTCTGGATTATTTATATAAACTCGAGTCCTTTCATATCTATTTCCTACGTAAATTATTCCATCTAGAAAGAACGAAAGTTATGCTCTCCGACATGAAACAAATCGTATCTGGTCATATCCCCTGCTGTTAAAACGTATAATTAAATTTTAGTATAGACTCAAATTCAAAAGAGACAATAATATAACTTTCCTACATCAAGAAATAATCAAGCGGAGCAAAAACGTAAATTACAAGCAGCTGTGGCAATACAAATTATGTAAAATTTTGAACTCATTTGGCGTATCAGAACTATTATTTAAAGATATCATTCAGGATTGGAAACACGGTTATACTCTTTTATTAAACTCTGTCACATCTCAATCTATAAATAAAGATCAACTCTCTTTAAACCATAGCAATTATCATCCCTGGTACAGTACATCAACTTATTTGAAATCCCGTCTTCCCAGCCATATATGTGGCAACCAATTGATTTGAACGTGAAACGATTAATGATCCAGCTACGCCTGAACAAATATTCTCTGTTTGTCAATAATACCTACACAAACTTTTCAAATACCCATTGTTGTTTATGTCAATTTGAACACTTCTCAGCATCCACCTTCTACAAAACTGTCAAGAACTTACAATTTTGCGTGAACAATATGATGATATACGAATATGTAACTGTAGATCTCCTCTTGAACTCGAAATAAATTTAAACTTTCTCAATAAAAAGGATCTATATAAAATTTATAAATACTTTGAAAAATTTTTAAAAATTAAATAAATGTTATTAATAGTAAATAAAAATCATTATAAAACTTAAATATCCTATTACGGTATTTTTTTTACTTATTCTGTTAATGTCTATAAGACATAAGGCAAAATGACTACGGTTCTGTTAAATGATGATTGTTTTATTATCAATATAATACTTTTGTAAACTAAAATTGTTAACTAATATCATCTATGTATATCACCCCTGTAACAGGAAAATCTCTCCCTTTTGCTAACAAATAATTTGTATTATTAATTTAAAAAATATGATTAAAAATTGTAGCTCGGCAATAAATAATTACTCTTTTTTTTATTAATTTGAATTGCCACAATAATATTTTATATACGGTATATTTTTTAAAAATCGAATTTTAATAAAAATAATTCCTGATAGAAAAAAATCGGAAATTTATTTAATTATTTATTCTTAAATATAATTAAGCAGTAAAAGTAACGAATTAAATTTATTTCTATTTGTAATTTTCGAATTAATCCTAAAATAATGATTTTTCTATTCATTATTTTGGGATCAGATTATTTTTTAATGAATCAATCCTTATATAATTTAATAAAAAAATATATGTATATAATTGTTATTCATTTAATTTTTTTATAATATTACTTAGAATTATTTGTATAAAAATTAATGATACACTTAAAAATGATTATATAGCTATAAATAGAATAATCGATGCTTTTGGGCTGTTTATAAGCAATTTTAAATTGCTTACAAATAGTTAAAATGTTATATTTAAATCGTTAAAGTTTAGAAAAGTTGTAAGGAAGACCTCAAAAATTAACTCTCCTTTGCTTGAATATTACTGAAATTTTAGCAGTAAAGTAAAATATGCATAGCGATATGTTTAGTGCTGTTATAAAAACAACATAACTGTTCTTTAAGTTCCTACAGCCACTTCAGTTTTTAACTACCTTCTTCCGTTTCATATAGCTTATTGTGTCGTCATACTGTTTATGACTTCATGCCTGCTGCTACATTTAACTCTATACTAACTTTGTCATGTGGGTCGACTGCAATTGTCTATTTTTTCTCATTTTTTATTCCCTTCTACTTTAACTTTCGCTTCGGGCCAAACCAAGGAAAAGAAAGCAAAAATGGTAATATACTGGAAAAAATATCTTATATATATATATATATAATATTCTTTTGCAGTTTTTTTTATTCTTTTTTACAGTCTTCATAAGCCATAAAACATGTAGGTTATGCTAAAGTATTTCTGTTTTTTAAAAATACTTTAAGATTATCCTCGATGCTAAAGATGTCTTCCTCTATAGGTTTGGATGATTGATGAGGTTTTTCATCTAGAAATTGGCTTAGTCATACGAGTTTTGTTTGTTTTTTTCCATGCAAAGTCGACTTTAGTTATAAAGTTTTCAGTTTTATGGAAGTATATACTAAATTATCATAAGGTGAAATTTTCGGATCATCATCAATTATTGTCGAAAGTTTTATACACTATGAAGGAAGAGAGAAGCTTGATATTGAATATTTTTTATGAATATACAAGGAACGTTTTATGAATATTTTACTAGATAATTTTTCATACAAGTCAGTTTTATAACTAACGTTTCATATCTGATAAGTTATATAGAGGGAATTTGTTATTTGTTCTTTCATTTCTGTCAGGTATACATTACCATTAACAATTGAAGAATTTTTAATAAGAAATCACTGAAATAATAAATAAATGAAAATTTTCGAATAAAAAGTTAAACCAACAATAAATTTATTATTAACTTTTAAGGTTTGAAACATTTTTCCTGTATTCCTTTCAATTAAAATTGCTGGTGATGCTGCCATAGCAATAAAATTTCTACTGACTAAAAGAAATTTCGTTTATATTTTATTACATTTAACACATTTCTGTGTGTAATTTATGTTTGGAATTAAGTAAAGTTGCACATTTTGTGAAGTTACAAGGAAATAAAATTATAAAGATTTATTTAAATGGTAGCAATTCAAGAGATTTATCTCTAAGACCAGTCGACACGTTAAAATCGAGGACATAAGCCAGATTTGCTCATAAATGTTGACAGTAGAAGTTTTCTATGGATGTTTCTCACCAAGACGTGAGACATAACATAGAATAGCAATCCGACAACCAACATGTCTTCTGACACAAGTCAATAAATGGTCGCCTATTTTCGTTCGTTTATATGGGGCTTCGGCAACATTGCTTGACATATTGAAGATTTCAGAATGCAAAGTATTAAATAGGCCACGTGTCATCTCCACGTCCTGCTATTTCTTTTTATAGTAAGGAAACCAAACGTTTTTAACTCTTCAACCATCGATTGATGTCATAACTTTATTTATGCAGATTTACGCTTTCTTCAATACATACAATTTTTATTGAAGATTTCTGACGTGTTTGGCTTTGAAAAAATAAGAATAAAACCAAAATATTTTAATATTATTTAAAATTTTAAATTAAAATATTTTTCAACTTATGTTGATCATAAATTATTTTTGAACGTTAATTTTTGCGGAATATTAAAGAGTACATTGAATGGATAATAATCCATTCAACGTGCATTTCCGCATTGAAAGTATTTAAGATCATTAAAGACGGAAGTGATTGAAACTGTAAAGAGATGATGAATAAGTCTCATTATAATATACTGTTCTGGTGTAAACTAAAGCAGTTTTGTTTCATTTTTGTTGAGAGAATTCAATGGACAACGATTTGAGTTCTGAATCGCTATATGGAAATGAGAAGGGATTTGTTGTCAGTAGGGAGGCACTCATCACTCTCTGCAACACAAGTAAAGATTTCTAGCTACCACATTATGCTTTACAACCGAACTAGTAGGGTTTTTTTTTGTACTGCGCCAAGTCTAGCGATTAACTTGAGCTACGTCTCCAAAATGAATGGTTTCCCGATAACGAGTCTCCATGTACTCCATTAAAGGAAACCCTCTTTACAGGTGTGGTAGTACTACTGGACTTTCCAATGTAATATTTTGTTCTTTTTTGCAGTCTCAATTGTTTCCATTGAAAGTGTTGTGTCTATAAATTACCCAACTTCTCTTTTCTTTATTTAGTTAGCTTACAGAACTTTACTCTTTTTCCTGTTTATTTACTTAAAATAACTTCTTCTTTCCGTGTTTCTTTTTTTAATTTTAAGGTTAACTGATTCTGACATATTTTCCAATTTACTGATGCAGTTTTTTGTGTTGTATTATATCTAATTATTTTACAAAAAACTTGTGATTAACTTTCGCCTTTTTTTAGATTTATTTGACTAGCGAAATTCAATATAAACGAGTAAATTCGAAGAGAAAATGAAAAAGAAGATTGTTAAAATCAACTTTATTTTTTATATGTGGAATTTAACTAGTAAAATTTGATTATATTTTTCTTTTAGAAGACATATTTTATTTTTTACATTTCAAAATTTATAAGAGAACTTAAATGTGTTATTGTAGTCTCATCAATAAATTCATAAATTAAAAAATATATATATATATATATTAATTTATAAATTTAGACAACATTAAAGTCTCTATAATGTATTCAAAAGTCATTAGTAACACTAATTATTGGATATGATACGTGCATGCAAATCTCATTGTGTCTCTTTATAGTTTGATTTTCAGATCAATATGCATATGATAACTGATTATAGACTTAATAAACGATATAATGAAATGTGGTTGATGTGAACGATTACTAACGTATACCTGTCACAGAAAGAGTAATTTGTCCTTAGCAATCATCGAAGTGTAGATTATATCTGAAAGTTGGAACTCCCAAAGTGATGTATGGTAGGTACATTGAACGAAGCAGATTACATCAGATATTTGGAAAATGACAAATTGTCTTCACGTTAGATATAATTATATTCTACCTCAGTATAAAAATAATATGGCCAAGTTAGTTTCTAAAGAAGGGGAGAGCAAAAGAACACGAAGAATCAATCTAAATTGTCTGTATTTTCTAAATTTCTTTCATAAATGCCTCGAAGCAATTTGCTTAGTAACTTCAAAACTTTTAATTTTTTTTCTCCAGTTATTTAGTTAACAATAATAAAAATTGCCGTGTTTTATTTATTTTTTATTTTCGTAGCAAGCATCAATAACTTTTACTTCAATAAAAATATAAAAAAATTTATTATCCCTTTGGTATTCATTAAAGCATCTCAGCAACTAAATCATCTTTTTTATTTCCATATTTTAATATAAAATAATATAATAATATAAAATATATGAATATATTTATAACTAACTTAGTTTATGAACAATATAAATTATAAAATTAAAAAAATGAAAGTAAATTATAAACTAAGAAACAAAAGTTTTTCGAATTCGACTCAAATTATTCAAAATTTTCTAAAAGTTAGAAAGAAAATTGGATATAAGAATAAGAAAACTTATACGAATTCATACCAATTATATTCTATATTCAATTATATATCTCTAAATAAATTTATTCGAATAGGAAATTTTATTTTAACTATCAATAAAAGCAGAGAAATATCTTAAATTTTAAATAAACTTATTCTTCAGTTTTAAAAGAATTTATCTAAAAATATTTTGTACAACAAAAGTAAGAAAAATAATAATAATAATAAAAAAAAACAAAAAAAAACAATTAAGAAGTTCAAGAAATTTTCCAAGTCCTTTCCCATGTTTTCTCAACGATAAAGTTTTCAGTTGAAAAGGAAAGTACAAATCTTTCATGTATGGATAGTCGCAATCATTTATCATGCTACAAAACATTCAACTACCACATCATAGTTTTCTGGAAATCAACTGCATACTTCAAGTGAAATGTGGACTTAGATCATTTGCTGTGCTTTTCCCCATTCTTTTTAAAAAATACACCCATTTTTTATAGTATACCATTTCTTAAAACAGTACTAAATTATCCAGTTTCACATGGCTCATAAACCGTTTCGAAATTAATTAAAAAATATTGTTGTAAAAAAATTCAAAAAAGAAAAAAATATTGCATTTAAAATGATAAATATTTTTCCATTAAAATCATGCATAAGATTTATTAATTTAAATTCTAGTTTTGCATATAGAAACAAATCTAAAATTCAAAAATAGTAAAAAAAAAAATATATCTCATAAATCTTATAAAGAAAATATTTCTTCATCCAGCAGGAAATTGCATTTTTAGATACAATCTAAAAAATGTCAGTTCTAAAGTATATAATATACAGAAATAAAGCCTTATGAACTTTAAATAATTAGTTAGAACAGGAAAAAGTTAAATAAAGCTTTCTGTTTTATGCAGAAATATTATTAAAACATATATAAATAACTGTCATAAAAAATAAAATTAGTAGCCTATATAGGAAAAATCTAAGTTTTAAATTGATTTATGTCATTTAGAAATGGATAACTCTCATTTATGTTAATTAGATTCATTTATTATACAGAATAAATAGATAAATTATAAGAATTTTTAAAAAAATATTTAATGCATAAATAATTAAATCTTTCCATTTAACATTTATAAATAATTAATAGAAAAATTTTTTTGAAATCGTTTATTTTATTAAAATTGTATTTTATAGATTTATTTACTATTTATTGGGCTTCAATTTAAAAAAATAAATAAATTGTAGATCTATGTCATTCGTCTATTTGTCTGTATACGTCTTTGTTCTTCCTTAATTTCGAAAACAGCGTTAGATAGACGAAAGTCGAGAGCAGATATGGAAAGCTTAGGGAAAGGAACCCCAAATAACTATATAAGAAACGTCCGGTCTAAACCGGAAATCTAGTGATTTTAATTCAAAATTTTTCCCAGAATGCAGTTACATAGATGACGGGCATGACTCCGTTGTTAACAGGAAAAGTATGATGTACAGGGGCATGACGGTACTAATTTGAGAAATATGTTTAATTAAACAAAAAACATAACATAAAAAATTTTTGCTTGTTATAATATAAAAAGTTATAAAATTTTGAACAGTTATTATTACTTACAATATAAAAATTATAACTGAAAATATTAAAAACTAAATAAAATATTTTGATAAGAAAAAATGTTTTAAATTAATTATTTTTATTCAAATTATAAAAAAAATTATAAAGTAATAAATTTTAAAAGCTTGTAAATAATTTAAAATATATAAATCTATAAATGTTTTTAACGTCAAAAAATGATGAAAAATTGAAATAACAATTGCATTAAAAGATAAGAATAAAAGAAATAAATTGATACGGAAATCAGATTTAAAAAATATAAAATAAAAATTGTTATAGTAATACAAAACAATTGAACTCTTATTTAAAAAATACAAAAAGATTTAAACTCTAAAAGAAATGCTGAAAACTTTAAAAAAAAGTATAAATTGTTGAATTAAAAAAATACTTAAGTCATAGAAAAAATACAAATATTTAATCTTATTTCTTTTTTTAAAAAATATAAATATTTGAATCGAAAGTTGATATTAAAAAATAGAAATCGAACTATAAAAAATATTTGCACTTAAAAAATTAAGAATTATCTAAACAATATTTTATATTACAAAATTTATGTTTAACTTGTTTAAATAATTTCTTACTATCAATTATATTTAAATACTCACATTTTAACTATATATATATTTTAAAAAAACACTAATTTAATGTTTTAAAAAAATACAAAAATTCAAAATGTAATATTTTTTTCTTAAATAAATGTTCTAAAACTTTAATAAATTGGAAAAATAGCAAAACAAATCGACTTCGACTGAATATATATATATATATATATATATATATAAATTCCTTTTTTTTTAGTACACTCAAAAATCATTACTTTCATTTTAAAAATTGATATTATTTTTGCAAATTTCAACAAAAATTCCAAACATAATTAAAAGCGTATTTAATGACGTATAAAATATCAAGCGGGTTTGCTTATACAAAATTAATGAGAGAAAATTACGCGACATCCTTAATAGCTTTGCCTGAATAGTCAGTTATGATTAAACAAGTAGAATGGAAAATTACATTTATTAAAAATAATGCACGATCAGCGAAACTCAGTAATAATAAAACAAAAATTCATTAATACATATTTTAGTAAATGGAAAGGTATAAGGAAAAAATAAACATACGACATAGGAAAAAAAAGAAAGTTTTGCAAAATATTATCGAATTATTCATACGAAATTATTGAAAAAAAAAATATATATATATATATATATATTTAAAATTGTTTCTATTCAATTATCAAATTTTTTTTATGGTAGATAATTAAGATTTTTAAGCCGCTAGAGAACTTTACACGTTACATAAAGTAGTAATCCCTATGGAAAAATATAAATAAGTATTGAAGTTAATGATTGGTAACTAAATATTCTATTAAATGAAATTTTTCTAGAGAATTCTTTCATGTTTTAACATTATTATCGAAGTAATAAATCTTTAACACCGTCGACGATATACCATTAATTTTTTTTTGGCAATTAAGCATTGTGAAGATTTTGCCTGAAGCATTCTACTAACGCTCAATTTATTGAAACTCAACGCCTGAAACCAATTGTTAAGAACTGTTCACAATAGTTTCTTCTCCGTCATTAAAGGTTTTTATTTACCGTAAGATAGTCGGAACTTTTATCAGCTGCATCAGATAGATCACATGCTTAAACATTATAAGCAATGAATGTCAAAAGCACTCGCCTTTCATCATCGAATGTCAAGTTGAAAATTTTATCTTTTTGGTAATTTTCATTTAGTCTTTTTTTCTCCTCCCTTAAATTCTTATTTTTATTAATGAGTTCTTCAGGAAAGAATAGGGAAAAATACAGTAACATTTTTAATAATAGGCGAGAGTGTTGTTATTGATTTTAGTTATGTTTCCCTGAAGTCAAATATAGTTAATGAAAAACATAATTCTACTACAATATACTTTCAGGTTATAATAGAAGTCGGTTGCTGTTGATTATCGCGTGATTACTTCGAAATCAAGTCGTAAATATGATAAATTTAGCATCAAAATCACTGCATTTATAACATAGAATAAACTTTTTTAAAGAATTATCTTTAATAAAAATTAAAATTCAAGCATTTTTTATGTTAAAATCATGATATAAAGCATTCTAACGGTGTTCAATAAAGCTGAACAGGGTCGAATTTAAGAACAGGCATTTTGTGAGACACGAAACTTTCTTAATTTGGCATTTAAGCAAACTTTTTGATTAATAAGTAATAACGTAATTTAAAAAGGTATTTAATATAACCATTTATTTAATTGCAATTAAAGAGAAACGAGATTTCACGAAACGTATCCTAACAACTTAAACTAGTTAAATTAATGGAAACGAGAATGTTCCAAATTCAAGCTTTGTAATTCGGTTAAATAATATAAGATGCATTAACTCAGTTAAACGATACTTAATCTTAAAAATTAAATTAGTAAAAATATAATTAATTCTACGATGATTTTCAAAGCGAGCTTCTAATTTGATGCCATTACTCGCCATCCGATGAGTTCGAGAAGATTGTTTTCGACTGTATGTAAAATTTACACATTGTTAAAGTGTAGTAGTTAAGATGATGATGAAGAAGAGATATTACATTCTAGATAGATCCACCATTCATTTATTCAATTATCTTTACGTACAACACAAAATAATGTAACTATGAGAAGAAATGAATCGTGTGATGTCTTTCAGAAACCGCCAGTAAAAGAACTATACCATTTATCTAGTGCAGAACGTGAATTGTTTTCAGAGAACAATCCCGAATGTCTTGTTGATTATTGTAGCGATCAAATTTTCTTTTTATTTTTGTTCTCTTTGGTAAGAAATTCATTTCGAAATGGACCAATGGATCCCACAAGTAACAACAGATAAAAGAACAATACAAGCCTTACGTACTTTTTTCTATATAGATATATTTTTTTCTTCTTATATTATCAAGTATTTAGAGTTTACTGCGAGTTTAGATCATTTTTCTTAAATCTCTTCTACGATTTCTGCCCTTCATCAAATTATATAAATTGTGAGTGCTATAGAAGGATTAAAGATCATCTAGAGAGTAACATCAAGTATTACAGAAAGAAAAAGTCAAGAAGCGATCACTTTAAAAAATAAAATTATGAATTAAAAAATGATTTGAAATTTTAATAAAAATATAAAAATAAAATTTGAATCAAATATTAAATATTTTGAAAAATTCAACTTTAAGCTTTCTAAAATTGAATTTTTAATAAATACAGAAAAGTTGTTTCTTAAGAAAAAAATTACTTTTTTAATATAAATTTTTCTTAAATAATTCACTTAAATTTTTATAAAATTCTCAATTTATATGTTTAAAATCTGTAATAGAATTACAAGAAACAAAATAAATGTTCAAGATTTTATATTTATATGTTTTAAATATTAAATTTTATATTAAAACACATCTAGAAAAGAAACTACGATTGTATTTTTAAAATAAAAAATTATATATATATATATATTTTTCTAGTTTCTACATCATTCAAAATCTGAATATTTTAAACTTTGGAACATATTAATCCCTTAGTTTATATGAATTATTTATATATTCCATTAAATAAAACCCTGGAATATTATAAGCTTCTAGTTGAATTAGATTAAGATAAGATGTTTTTGTGGTTAGTAGAAGTAAAGATGATCTTCTTTTCCACTCTGCTACCACTAAGGAAGCCAGGGGTTAAGTAAGGTTATGTTGGATTGAGGTGGATCAAGTTCTACGATTTAGGTTAAAATTAGAGTCAAGTAAAGTTATTTTATTCAATTAAATAGTAAGATAAAACTATTCAACTTAAACACTAATTATCGTTAATACTTTAATTAAATTTTGACGAATAATTTCCATAATAAACAACATAATTGTTTTTGCAATCGTATAAGAAATGCAAGAACTAATTAGACCGATGGAAAATCTTAAAAATTTAAGAATAAATCATTTTAAAATACTTTTATACATATAAAAGTCATTTAAATATATAAAATATTCCAATATATATTTCACAAATTATATTTTATTCATGAAGACGAAGAGCAAGTGTATAATGCATTTACTCAACTTTGGCCGGGGAATCTTAAAATATATAAATTTAAACTCTTGTATAATGAAATTCAATTAAAAATATTTCTGTTTTAATACGTAAAAAGTTTCAAATTTTAAAATATTTTTACTTCACTCCTTTTAAAAGTTTATACATTCGAGCATAATGATTGTAGAGAATTATAGGGAAAAGTTTATAATTTTCTATGAATTTAATTTTAATTAGCATCGATCATTATAAAAATAGAATAGTATAAATATTATTAAATAGAAAATTATAAAGTTTTTTTTTAAAAAAAAAATATTCTCTCAAGTAATCAAAAACTGAAAATAACATTTTGAAAGAAAAATAATTTGAAATTCACGAAAAATCTATAAGTGCGCTAGTAAATGGAGAAATAGTTTTAAAGAAAGTTCAACAAACGTTAATCGAATAAAACAATCATTAAGAAAAATAACATTTTTTTTATTGCCGCAGTATTAAAAAATCTAATTTAAAACTTAATAATTAAAACGTTGATTGCTTAAAAATTAAAATAAAAAATAAAAAAATAAAAATAATAATTCACGAAAGAATTAAAGTATATAAAATTTCAGAAAAAGTTAAAAAATTTAAAAATAAATTTTATTTAATTTTTTAAACGATTTTTATTCGTTTATTTTTCGCCAAATAAAAAATAAAACCGTATATTTATCGTTATCAATTAAGTCATTTGAAGTATTTAGATTTAATTTTTCTAAAGGGTATACTTAAAATAATTATCACAAAGTTTAATATATAAATACTTTTTTTTCGTTTTTTTTAATCTTAAAGGACAGGATTTCTAAACGAATTCCCTAGAACACATTTACGAAAAACTTTCTCTTGGGATTACTATTTTCAACAAAATGGCTATAGCAGTTATCCAGGTGAAATTGTCTTAGTGGACAAGAATGTCCTCAAGGTAATGAAATGTTTGTCATTTTATTGTAATTGTTGTCATTCCATTTTAGATACTGGATATCTTTAAAGGAGCAATGAAAAAAAAAAAAAAAAAAAAAACTGTTTCGAAAGTTCAAGTTTGGAACCTTCTTTGTTCGAAGACACAAATGACATTCCCTTAGAGGTCCATTTTTTTAAATAAATGATCATGTTTTGTATTATTTTCAGCAGTATTTTTTGTTATTAATTCTCTCTCTCTCTAAATATATATATTGATACTTTATGAAGTAAAACATAAAGTATTATAATAGAAAAACAGTTTGAAAGTCCGAAAAATTATAAGATATTGTAATATTTAAAACCATTTATAAATTTTGATAGGAAAAACATAATATTTTAGAAGAAAATATATAAATTCTTAATTAAATGTTCTTAATATTTAAACTTAATATGCAATTTGGGTGTTAGAAAAGGTCAAGTTTGTTTACAAAGTGTTCTACTTTCTGTTATATTTTCTAAAATTTTATTGCAAAATTCTGCTATATAAAATTTATTGTCCGTTTTTTACAGCTGGAATTAATTGTAAACGAGTTTAAGTGAAAAGATCAATAGAGTGGTATGATAGAGTAAGTATATTATAGTATTTATTAAGAAATATTGAAAGAATAATTAGCCACTCCATTCAAATTCATGAATTTTAAGTGATATGATATTGATAGAGTTCAGAAGATACTAATTAATACAATAGATAGATGAAGAGCATTAGATAAATTTGTGCATCTCATAAAAATCTCCAGTTAAGTAAACGTTAAAGAATCAATAAAGATTCACGCATGCATGATAATGATACATACCATTCATGTCCAATGTTACTGTGCCAATAGTAGGGACGGTGAGATTGGTATTCGATGCTTGACAAGCCAATCCAGTCATTAAATCTGATCTCTCCAGTTTTGGCAAGTGAAGCTCGTTTCTGACGATTCCATTTTCCATCGAAGAAAAACTGTCATCAAGTAAAGAAGAATCTTGCCACCAAGTCACAGATGGTGATGGGTCACCTGCAATAAACTACCTGATTTAATGACACTTTTCTATCTTTTGACAACTGTAAAAGTAAACTATCAATCAACCGGAAATTAATTTTCGGACGAAAAAAGTTCTTATTAATATCTCGAAAAAGTTTTTTTTTCTAAGTATGAAGAATGTATTTACAGATAATAAAATAGTTTTGAATGTTAGAATGTGAATAAAAGTGATTCTTTTAATAAAAAAACGAAAAGTAATTTTAGAATTTTTTGGAAACTTTTAAGAGAATTTTAAGTATATTTTAAAATAAATTAATGCTCTAAGTTAAATATAACGATGCACCAAGTATTAAAATAATTTATTAAAATTTTTAATCAATTTTTTAATAACATTTTTAACATAAAATTGTATATAAATCTTAAAGTTAATTAAAAATATCAGATAAATAAATATAATATAATGTATTTTATATATATTTTTTTTTCTTTGAATTCTACATATTTAATTGATAGATGCTACAGCTTAAAGTATTAACCTCCCTCTCCCCTCGCTAAATACATTGCTCTTACACAAAACAGTTCCCTATATTTCATAATTTAAAATTAAATAAACAATATAAATCTTTAGCTGATAGGATAGATAAGGCATTTAAGGTTTCATCCTACAGCTCTAAAACGCTGTGGATCAATCCGGGCGAGGCATTCCCAGGAATTTTTGTGGGCATGTGTCAAGTCCTGTCTCTCACCACTCATATTCTCCGTTGTGGGCCTGGCTAAATACATGATTGGCCTGAAAAGAGGCCTTCTTAGCGTTCAAAGAGTGGAAAGATATGATATATATGTATAGGTTTTTTTACGTGATTAGAATACTACAAACAAATAATAAATGCTAAAAAAATTCTATGAAAAAGAATTATATAAAGCTTATATGTATAATTTTTGAAATTTATATGTGGTTTCTCTTAATCTGATTGGCTCACCAAAGACACGATCAACCAATCAGATTAACAAAACCGCACATATATTCGGACTAATCTTGATTTCTATGTTGGAACTAATGTCGATAGAATCATTATTTTCGATTTCTTTGCCACATTCGTTGCTTAACTATTAAAAAAATAGCAAATACTACTTTACAAAATAGAAAAATTAATTAAAAATTTTATAATAAAGAAAAAAATAATTCAAGAAGATTTTTACTTTAATTTAATGAAAGAATTATAAACTTTTCTAAACTAACTTCATTATATTTATTGCTAAAATCGAATTTTTATTTGAAGAAAGCAATCGAAAATTAAAAAGAATCAATATTTTAAATAATTTTTTTATGAATTTCATTTCTTAAACTGTTTAATCAAATTCGCGTTTAACAGAAAATCCAAGAATTTAAAACGAAAAAAAATGTATAATTATAAAAAAAATCTATCGATTAATTTAAGAGAAAAATAATATATACATATACATATATTTTTATGTATATAAGTATTATAAAATTTTAAAGAAATGCAAGAATGAAAGATTTAAGTTTTATTCAAGATGAAAAATAGATTTTGGATGTAAAAGTGATCGTTACTAATGAAAGTCCGTTTATCGGTGTTGAAACAACATATCGAAATTTTTGCTATCTTTTATAAAGGAATTTTCACCTAGATGTTATTATTGGAAACAGTTATAGACGGAAGAAAGTATAAAAGCTATATCTTGAGAAGCGCATGAACGAAAGAAAACATTCCTCTTATAAGAGATTGCGAAGTAGAAGTTGGAGTGACAACTTCGCATCTGTCAGCTTACCCGACGGGGTTTATAAGAAGCTAGCTGTGTAATCAGGTCTCCGAAAACTTTAACTAAGATGTTAGGAACACTGACATATTGCATGACAGTCGTGTCAAAAAAGAACCGGAAATCTGACAAGAGAGAATCGGAAATTATTTTTATGACTTTTTTATTCTGATGCAGTGCCGGAATGTAAAGAAATAACGTAACAAATAACTAAATATAACTATAAAAAATATATTTTGCCTATATATATATATATATATATATATATTTAAAAAACAGTAGTATCGGCATAAAGAAATTGGTAAATTTAATAGGAAATGTAAAATTGAATTTTTATTTCTTTCTTTATAAATAAAAAAAATATTTTATATGCATTTTTCTTAATTCTTACCTCCGCTAGCTTCACAGATGAGGTTAAGTGAAGAGCCTTCGTCGTATGGACCAATAACTCCTTCCAGTTTGTTGCCTTCTTCATTCCTTATGATGGTCTCACGTGGTGGAACTAATAACGGTGTAAAGAGAGTTGGCCAAAAGCAGCATTGAACTAACCATTTAGAGAATATATTTTTTTTTCTTATTTATATGTCTTTGATAAGATAAAGTAGGATGGCTATTTGTTAATCGACAGGACAATTTAATTTAAGGTCTTACTGAAAGCGTTATCCATTCTGATGGATTAGAAGAGCACTTTTGAGAAATTATTTTTGTAGATAAAACAAGACCAATGATGTTGATGCCAAGTGCTATTTTTAATCTCTTTTAACACAAAGAGTTCTTCTGAATGATAATGATTGTATCGAACAATACGGCAAAGTAGATTCCGCCATGAATTTTTATCAAGAAAATGCAACTTGACATCTTTTACAAAATGCAAACGATTTATAAAAATCAAAATTTCATCAGTCGGGAAAAAAAACGAAATTAAGAAATATTTCTTGATTTCTTTCAAAGATTTGTAAGAACATTTCTTTTTATTTTAATTTTTTTAATTTTTTTTTCTTTAAATTTTAATTAACAAAAATAATTTCTCTATTTTTCATAAATATACACTTGAATGTAAATAAGTTTTATTAATTACTAACCTGTAAAACAGTAAAAATATAATGAAGTAAGCACGAATTTACTCATCCCAGGAAAAAATTATTAAATTTTTACAAATTTTTTTAATGTATAATTTATAATGAAATTAAATTTTAATATATTTTTTTTATAAAAAACTTATAAAAAAGTTTTTAATTATATAAATATATATATTAAAAAACCAGATCTACTTGGAATCCTATTTTGCACAAAATTAATTTTCGTTTTTTTTTTAATTATTTAGAAGAGAAGTTAACTTAATTAACCCGAGGGAGATTAAAGATTAATTTAAACATAGAGGAAAGCTATAAGTGAAAGTATCGTAGTAATAAACAGAGCTGCTATTGCTTACGAACCAATAACCTTAAGTCGGACGCTGTGGCTCACAGTTCTGGATCGTCTGTAATCAATACGACATTTATATTCTCCTTCATCCTCAAAGTTCACTGGATAAATTGTAAGACTTGGAGTTTTTAAAGTCACATCGAAGTATGCTCGAGAACCCAGTTCTGTGCTTGGAAAATGTCGAGCTTGTTGTACGGGATGATTCCTAGCATCCAATGTGTATATAGGCACGAGTGACTCTCCTTTGTACCAGAGGATCAAGGCTATCGTCTCGTCACCGGTGGTGACTGTGATGTTGCAAGGCAAAGAGGCCTTTCCACCCACTACTCCGTGATGTACAGGGAGGTTAGCTGTAGTTAACGAGAGAAAAAGTAGAAAAATTAATTTTTAAAAAAAGGTAGAAAATTGTATTATTTACTTTAAAAAAATTTTTTAAATTATTTAATTGGGTTGCATTTCTAAAAAAAATATAGACCTATAAATTCCCATAAATTCCCTGGAATGGTGTTAGATAGACGAAAGTCGAGATCAGATATGGAAAGCTCAGGTATTGGAGGCCCGATGAACTATAAAAGAACTGCCGGTCTATAGCGGAAGTCACCTAATTTCATTCAAAAATTTTCCCAGAACGGACTTACCGGCATTACTCTGTTGTTATCAGGAAAAGTATGATGTACGGGGGCAAGACATTACTAATTTGAGATCGAAAGCATATATTTTAAATTAAATAAATTTAAAATATAATTACGAATTGCAGTCCGACATTGTGACGATGTGGCAATAATTTTTGATCGTTCACAGCTCAAATATTTTCTGTATTTGTTAATTAAATTAAAGGGAAATGTTCAATATTCAAACGTAATATGCTAATAATTAATCAATGATTATGGTTTCCTGAATCTAAGGGTTTCTTATTTTAAAAAAAAGTCTTAAAAAATAGAAAAAAAACGAGAAGATAAAACAATTGTTTAAACCATTAAAACATTTTAAGTTTAATTTCTTCTTAAAATTTTATATATAAGTACGAAGACGTAATTATTCAGATATTGCATAATATAGTTTTAAACACATCAAAATATGATTGAATGGCTTGACAAGAAGGCCAATAAATTGTAAATTGTGTAAAGTCAGTTATTCGATCAGCTTCATTATCTTCCTTCAAATTCAATGACAATTATGTAACAGTTCAGATAGATATATTCGTTTTATCCAATGTTGAAGATATTTCTCTTCTACTCGTCATACACGTTAGCCTTTAATTAATTAATCAATCAAGTGATGACCCTCGAGGTTGAACAAACATTCCTGTGAGAAGTTTACATTCGATCCGTCTTCTGAGCATCTTTGGCACTGTTTAAATAAAATCACTGCCGCTTGTCAAAAGTTTGTGGCGTGCAAGAGAAGCAAAAGAATAAAAAAAGAAAGAAGAAAAAGGAAAAAAAGAAGTCAGCAGAACTGTTCTATCCAAAGTCTATGCCTATGTATAATGCATGAGGTATAGTTAAGGTTTTAACTCTTGCACTATCTTCATTGAGGGGAAGTTCTTAAGCAAAACATGGAAGCAATTGGCATGAAAATAGGTTGCCATGCTAAAAGAACAATTTGATAATGTTAAAAATTTATCAATTTACTACTAGCATAAGTTGTATAACTAAAAAAAATAAAGAAGAAAATTTTAAAAACCTATTCATAAAGAAATATGTATATTTTTGTTAATTTTAATTATATAAAATTATTAAATTTTAAAAATAAAATTTAGAAAAAACAAATTTGAAAAAATACAGAATTATAAATCGGTAAATATACTTTCAGGATATGAAAATGGATAACTTTTAACGAAATTCTATCAACTGGTTTCCACTTGTAACTCGATGCAAGGTGTGTCATTCTTAAGATTATTGTCAGGTAACACTTGATGAATCTTCATTCAGTTGGTTTGTCTTGTTCTTGACTTGTTTTCGCAAGCAGAATAAGGTGAAGAGAGAAGCTTTTCTTATGTAGGTAAAAGTCACGTACACTGTTTGTCGATGTCTCTGTAAACAATCTTTCACGTAATCTCCTAATAGGTCCACATATCATGGCTGAAGAATTCCCCCTCAAATCCATTACCGTGTCAACAACCAAAAAGGTAACATTAAAAGTAACGGTATAAAATAAACTTGCTTTCTATTATACTATAAATTACTTCTGTTGTGGGTTGTTTATTGTTTATCATTACTAAAAATTCCAAAGGATGAAGATTAAAATGATTAAGATTACCTTGAAAAATGTCCAAAACTCTAAACACAAATTCTTCTTTTCTTTAAAAGATTTTGTTTCAAAATCGCAATTATGCAAAACTAATCTTATGGCATTGTAAATCCAAGAATAGATTTTTGTTTGGAGCCTTGCCAGAACGACCATTAAAGAATTAAAATAAAATATAAAAAAAAACTATTTTAAATATTTGCAAAAGGAAACTAGAATAAAATATAAATTTATAACAATAATAATAATTTTTAGAACAAGAACTAAATAAATTATTCTAATAAGAAAAATTAGGATTATTTTATTCTCAATTTTATTGTTTTAGTTATGAAATATTAATAAATATTTGCAGAGAACCAAGGAAAAAAATATTTAATATATAAAATATTGTAAAAAAAATAGCAATTTTTTAAAGTTGACAATCAATTCATCACTCTAATAAAAATTTTATATGGCAATTTACGTGATAAAATTATCAAATATTCTACATAAATGATTTTTATACTTAGTTTATACTTAAATGTTCATCGATTAACCTATTAAAATGCACGGTAAATTCTATATAAAATTATATATATTTAGTAAAATTTTAAGTAATTTATATGCAATTATTTTAAAATTTAAATATATATATATATTAATATTTTTAAAATATTATTTAAGGCTTTGGTAAGCTACAAAGCTGCACAGATAAACACTGAAAAGCACGTTATTTTATCAGTTAATTAAATTGGAAATTATGGTGAATTGATACTCGAAGATATGTAGATTTTAAAAAACCGTTCTTTGCATATCTTTTATATAATAAAGCTTAATAAAACGTCTGCCTGATAAAAATTAAGTGTGAGTATATAAATATACATTATATAAAAATAGAATTACTGTAAGGAATCAGGCAATTTTCTACAAGTGAAAGTGTTATGTGCTTAATCAATGAATAGTCATTAAACAATCGATAAGAACTACTCTTTAATGCAATGAAAATAGCCAGAAGGAGTGAAAGAGAAGTACAATAACGAAAATCGTTAATTTAATAATGGATCTTGAATATCATTTTGTGTAAAGTAGTAACTTTGTAATGGAGGATATTTATAAAGCAGTAAAACAAGGGGGAGAATTATATATTGCTTACATAGATTTAAAACACTTTTCAATCTTTAACATAAAAGTTCACGTTAGCGTAGTTTAGTGTTGTATTACTTCACCTTCCTTCTCAGGCTAAAAACCATAAAAAGAACGATTCCATTTCCATTTTTATGTTATCGATTTGTGAAGTATGTTATGCTTGACAACTTCAATATATATTTTTTTTAAACTTATAATCAAAAATGTCATACAAAACGACGAAATAGTTTAAAAATGAACATAAACGTGTAGTAGAAAAGTGTTTTTCTAATGAAAAAAAATATGTAAAAACAAGTTTAAAAAAAATTACCAGTGATTAAACAGAATGTTTTTTCCCCATAATTTTTATTCATGTTTCTTCCCATTTGTTTATAAATATAAAACTTAAAAAAAGTACTTAGAGAACTTTTAAGAAAGTTTAAGTAATTGAGATAGAAATTATTAAACAACCGAAACTTTTTCTGAGAAGAGGAAAAAAATGTTTGTAGAATCTTCTCTGATAACATTAAAGAAAGAAAGTTCTATCCAAGAAATGTTGTTTGTGGATGAAAGGATTTTCTGTAAGACATCTGTTAAAGATATACCGTATAATATATATATATATATATATATATACTGACTTCCATAACTGTGGTTATTGTATCGTTTGTATTTTATTGAATTTTATTTATCTTATCATATTAAATATAAAATGAGATGGAATGTTGTATGTTTTGTAAACTAAGTAAGAGTAAAACTGAAAAAAGTAAAAAATCGATAAATGTGTGGCACGTAATCAGAATACGAGAACTGAATAAATAAAGACAAGAAGCTAATATAATTTGAATAAATCAAATAAATTACATTCTTCAAATCTTTCAAGATTGCTGAAAGAAGAATTTTTCAACGTTAAAATAAATTAAAATATATATACATAATAATTTTATTTTACGAAACGATAATTAAAAGTGAAATAAAATGAAAAATATTATGGAGAATTTATCTTAAAGTGCTACAAAAGTGCATTGCAAATATTGAAAGTTTACGTGATTCCAAGGCATAAATTCTTTAAAGTGTCATTATTTTATGATCTGTTTAAACTAGATTGTTAGCTTAAATACATCATAAAAATAGAATAAATAATTAAAACTAGTCGCGAAGTAATAAAGGAATGTGGAAAAATTCGAGTAGATAATAATCGCTTTTGATTATCATAGAAAAATCCTAGACAATTCGAGAAAACGTGAATTTTTAACAGATGAAATTTTTATTGAGTCGTTCGTGTTTGGATACGAATTGCATAAAGTTAATTGAAAATAAAAGTTTTATTATTAATGACCGTGTATATATATATGTGTGTATAAATATTGCGAGTAATAAGCGAATAGAAAATAAAACCACTTTTGGCAATACGTCATTAAAAATTACAACATATAATTTTGTGTTTTACATTTTAAGAGATAATAACCAATCTCGGTTCATAACTAGTTTAGCCCGAGGAAATACGCCGTTGCTTCATAATTGACGATGTAAATTCTATAACCTTACTTTGGGATTTATAAAAGTAAAACGAGTGGAATACAGAAGTCCATTAAGAACGACTCGCGAGAGTTCTAACTTAGATCAAGAAGAAGAAGAATAATACTTTTGCTCTTCCTCCCCCTCTCTCTTTCTATTGGTGTTCATCAATCGATAAGAGCTCATTACAGATGTACTGTTTAAACAATGCCTTTGGCATCGACGACAACAGTTGTTTTATGTTTTGGCTGAAGCGTTTATCGTCATCTTAATAAATCCATTGGGAACAATGGCCGAAGGGTCGAACGTCGTTAGAAACGTAGCGTGAAAATTAACGTGTCCGACAGACTGGTGATAACCGAGAGTGTGAAATGTTCCATCTTTCGATTTATCGCTTAAGGGAAAAAAATATCAAGAAGATATTGCCTTTCATAAGCTGTAGTTACCTTCTTGAGTCGTTTGCTATCTTGCTGGATTAAGGATAGGTTATTTTTAAGAATGATTGGAAGATTCACTAAAATAACAAGATCATTTTCGTGAATATCTCACACGCAAATTGGTCCATCATCAGCAATGCAAATTGTCCGACACTTTCCCCCCTTTCTTACTGTCAAGTTTGAATTTTTTAATAAGAAATTTCTTTTTTTTTTAAATTTTATCTTCATTGATGAGATAATTTTATATTCTCAACTTGATAAATTTAAATAAATTATACTAACCTAATATTTTTAGTTACATATTTAAACATAGGTTTTACACGCGTGATTTTTTTCTTCTTATCTTAATCACGTACTAAAAAAATCACCCTGATTATTTAAAATTATTATATAAAAATGAATATATATATATATTTTTTAAATATTTTAAAGTAGTACGCTGTTTTAATGAAGATTATTATAAATTTTACAAGAGATAAGTAGAAGTAATTTCACTTTAAATATTTGAAATTTTGTATAATTTATGTGATTAAAAATATTTTACGTGCAAGAATTTTTACAGATTTAATTCTTTACATTTCTAACATAGAATTAAAACCGAAAGAATTTATAAAAATAAAAATGAATAAGATAAATCCATATAAATTGTGAACTTAACTTTCTTCATATTTTTAGCACAGTTTTCTAAAGAGAAAAGGTCGTTCTCATTCAAACTAAGCCCAAATAATGTTTAAAAGTAAAAAAAATAAAAAATAAAAAAATAGGAGGACCGATTAACTTTTAAACAATATAAAATTTTCACAAGCTTTATCTAAAAATATTTTTCTAAAGGAGCGAATTGTCATCGGTACAGGTCAAATGTGTTCTACAAGAACATGCAATTAGAGGACATCGTGAACTTTTTCTCTTGTGGGCCAATGTAGTCATTAGATTGGTTTTAGTGATAGCTTTCTTCTTTCGGGTTTTATCCTTTATTGGCTGAACCAGTTTTGTGAGCTCTTTCATTGTATACTGATTAGAGGTACATGTACCATTTCGACTCTTCTCTAATCTGATGCTGTGTTTAATTAAAACCGAATATTTGGCAATCTCCCAATTGAATAACTTATAAATTAAATCTAAACATATAATTTTTATTATATTTATGAATATATTTAAATTTACAATTTTTTTCATCTCTTTAATGATTAAACAATGATGCTCTTACGTAGAGTTCGTGTTATTATCATTATATAATTTTTCTAAAATTACTAACTCAGTAATCTCTGGTTAAGAATTTTGTTAGATAGATTTATTTTATTTTTTCTTATTCAATGAAAACAATTTTTTCTCTTGAAAAATGTATTACGGGTTTAGAATAAGTCAAAATCAATTATTAAATAGTTTTATAAATTTTTAAACACTTCAGATAAAGTTTGATGTTAGTTTAGTTTGAATAACATTAGAAAAAAATTTATCATAGACTTTCATTAAACTCTTAAAACAGCTTTAAGGGATATTCTATAAAAGTTTTTAACAAATAAAAATATTAGAAAAATAATAAAAATATTAGAAAAATAATAAAAATTTCTAAAGTTAAACAGTTTACTACATGGAAAAAGTATATTTACAATTATTTTAAACAATTTCTAATGCCCGAAGCTGTATATAAAGTTCAGACAAACATAGAGTCATATTAAAGAATTACAAAAATCAACAACGAATAAAAAATTCTAAATTCAATTAATAACATAAAATAAAATTTCTTTTAATTTATATTATTACATTAAACACGATAAAAAATATATAATTTTTTTTCCTAACAGTAATTAACTAAAGAGAATTTCTGTTAAGAATATATTTTGTTATCCTCATTTCACCTTAGTTTTATAAACATATCATCAATATATTTGTGATATAAATTTCTATTTATAATTAAAATATATGCAAAAATACAGGAAGAAATTCATTTTTAATTGAATAATATTTATTTTTTTCTAATAATAATAATAATAATAATAATAATAAAATAACTTTTTCCCTTATTGTTTACAGTAACAATATTCTGTTACTGATTCTTTTGATATTGAAGTTAAATAAAATACTCTTGGGAAAATCATCTGTGTCAATTCATATCTCAAATATTAGAAGACAGAGCTAATGAGATCAAACATTCATCCTTTAATTCCTTAGATATTAAATCCCTCCTGTGTAATAAATTGTAATTTCCAAACATCTCGTATTATGTAACGTTAAGGATCAATAAAATTATTTTCTGTTTAATTCAGTTTACTAAAGTTTTATAATATAAAATGCTTAATTATCAATTAAAATAATATATTTTTGAGATAAGAAAATGTTAAACTTTAATTAAATTGTTGACTTTTAAATGTCAATTATATAAAAATTCTTAAATTTCATTTTAAGATTTTTTAATAATTTTTTTCACTTAAATTATAAAACAAAGTATAAAAATAATTTTTTGTTTGTTTCCTTACATATTTAAAAAAAATAAAATTATACAGTAAAACCTGTTTAAAACGGAAAAAGTAATTCAGTACCGTGTTTACACCGGTTTTAATATTAATTTTTAAATTGATTTTTTCAAATAAATAAATAAATTTCTTAGGAAACTTTACTTGAAATATAGAAATTTTAATAATTAATAATTTAAAAATCTGGAAATTTTTACGCGGAATAACTTTAAAGTTTTATTGTTTAATAAATTACTTCGAGGAATTTATATAATATTCAAATTTTTATGAATTAGAATACCTTTATTATTGCATCAACGAGAGAGAAGAGAGAGCTGCCATAATCTGAACAGCAGCAATAGTATAGAAAAGAAGAGTGAGTCAATATGTATTTTCATGCCATCATTTGAGAAAGTAAATCTTAATTTTATGTAGAATTTAACGAATGAATTAAATTTAGTTCCATTTATAATTTCTAAAAATAAATTGACGAATCGCTATTCACCGCAGACAAGCAGTGCTATGGGAAAACAGTTTTCCAACAAATAGTCAAACTTTCAACCCATCGGGAATAGAACAAACTACCGAAAGCACTTCACTTCTTCGACATTTCTTGTCATTATTGTTCTCGCGCGATCTATTCGTTGCCTACAACAATCCATACAAAGCTTCTTCCCCAGACCAAAAAAAAAAAAAAAAAAAAAAAATGCTTTCACTTGGTAAATATCCAACTCCTTAATTTTCTACACAGTTTGACAAATGTAACAAAGTTACATCTGTTAATTGAAAAAATCTCGTATTATTAAAGACAAGTTACGACTTTAAGTGATGTATGTCGATCCTTAAATGGACTACAGAAAAGAGGCTTATATATCTTTTCTTCTCTTCTTCTTCTTCTTTTGTACAATCAGTAAAGCAACATTTTGATTAAATCTCGTGAGGGATAGTTATGTTCCCCTATAGTTTCACCTTTCCCTAAGGAAAAAGTACAGCAATTCTTTCGTTGAATGTTTTACTGTAGTCGACATAACTATCTTCCTTATTGCTACTATAATGTAATTCCGGAAATGAAAGATGCACTGATTTCCCAAGAGAATATTTCTCCGCGGATGTTACTTTTACCCTTTCACCTCACTGCAAAGTTTTATTCACAAAATTTGACCAAGCGTAAAGTTATAAAATTAACACGGTTTTAAATAGGAATGCAAAAATCCCCTTTATCAAGAGATTGCATATGGAATTAGCGTAAATGAATTCACAGTTTAAACAATGTAATTACGTTAAATTGAAGTAAAACTTGAGAGTTTTAATCAAAGATACAATTTTAATCACCGTGAAAATAGTAAAATCCTTGTTACACTCACCTATCAAGATTGTAATAAGATCAGTTTGAATAGAGTTTGGGAATTGTAAACCACAATACCTTTGAGATAAAGAAGTTCATTTAAGAACTTCACTTAATTTTTAATGCACAATTCTAAGATAATGTTAAAAAAAATACAAATAAATATTGATGACTTATTTGCATAATAACCGTTTGATTTAATAAGCGAAAAGTCGGCAAATATTCTAATGATCAATAAATATAATAAAGTAAACATACAATTCCATGAAATTAATTTAATATTCAATTTTTTAAAATAAATTTTAATTAGTTCAAACGATAAATATAATAATATAATCGTAGAAATATATAAATTTTTTCATTCGTTCTACAACGTTAGATAATTAAGAAGATAATCCTAATTACAATTTTTACATTATTAATATATTTTGATAAATGTATTTATTAAATTTAGTCAATTAATTAAGATAACTTACAAATGGAAGAAGCAGTATTGTGTGAATAGCTTAATGGTGAAAGTAATGTTTACAAAATCAATGTTACCAAGCGGTGTTGCAATTTCCTAACAAAAATGAGATTCTTCCAAGAAAAAAAAAAAAAAAAAAAAAAAAAAGAGAAGGAAGAAGAAGAAGAAGAAAGTAAGATTGTTTATTCGGATTTTTACGGTTACTCCCTCAGAATTTCAACCCCCCTCGTCTGTCTCTTCTCCCCAGAAACGATACATTGATTGGAGTGCTGTGCAAACGAGACTTCACTTTACTCTCATGCAGAATGTCAATAGTCGTCATGCGACTTCGTTTGAAAACAACTGTTTTCATCGCAGATTAGAACTCAAGAGATATCGCGTATAGGTATTATTGGTTAGATTTGATTTCCAAGATATTTTTTTTTTCGTTTTTTTTTTTTTTTTTTGTTTTTGCTTCAGCAATTTGTAAAGAATCCAAGATAAAAATATATATATATATCTAGAAAAGGAAAAGAATCTCCAAACTAATCTAAAACTTTTTAGTAAAAGATAAAGCATCTCTACACTGACGTTTCGTTCTTTAGTGAAATTCTATTTTATTTTATTGAAGTGGCAGATGGTGATTTAACAAAATTAATTAGTATAATTTATTTTTTTATTTTTTAAATTATAATTTACATTTTTTTTTTCTTTTTGGAAGGGTGAAAAAAATAGAAAATTTTAAGTTGTAATTTTTTTATTTTTTTGTTCCTGTTCGCAGCCATGTTTGTTTTCCGGATGGAAATTTAAAATTTATGTTTGAACTATTGTTTATATTTACACTGTGGACTATAAATGTGAAAAATTTGTTACATATTAAGAGAAAATGAAACGTTCGAAAATAGTTTCCTAGAATAGAAGTAGAAAAGTTTCTAGACATAGGTTTGCGTTAACCTTGGGGAGACACGTTTTTCTTATACTTGAAAAAATACTCCCTTTGGGAAATAGAATACGTATAAGAAATTCACGTAAAAATATATCGTCTATACTATTGGAATTTCAAGTAAATCTTTATTCTTTTTCATTTTGGCCAACTTCAACTGACTTTGAATGTTTTTCAGTTAGAAACCATTCCATTTCGTAGTGAAAAGACACTTGGTTTTCTGTATTTCTTTCAATTTAAGCGAAATACAATAAAACATCGATCCATTTTTCAAATAGTATTTTTTTTGATACAAAAAAATGTTAAATAATTCTGTACATGAAGTGAAATTTATAAAAAAGACGATACAATAAATTCAGATGGAAATTTTCTACTTTAAAAAAAATGAATAAATTTGAGATACTTATATTACTTTAAAAAAATAATAACAATTTAGAATTGTATAATTTATGTAAAAAAAACTAAAAATATGCTTGTAATTTGAGTATGATGAGGTAATAAGCCAATATATTTTGGTAGACAGTGAGAGATGCCAATTTTCACGAGGACAGAGAAAGAAAACAAAAGAAAATTTTTCCTATTTCCAATTGTTTTCTGGCTTCTGTTTCTTACTTCTTTCAATTAACTTGTCCCTTTCACCTGTTCTTTTCTCCAAATTCTTAAAAAAAGGAATAAAGTGCTATTTAAAAAAAGTGAAATGTTAATTAAGTAAAGAAAACAAAACTTCTATTTTCGTTTAAGCTTCTAAGTTTCTCCAGCATCAACCAAAGATACCACCTTTTAGTTCGAAAGTTTAACAACGTTGTGAATACATCTGAATATTTATCATCGAATTTACTTTAATTAATTCCATTAAATAATACGAAACAAATTATTTATTAAACCTTTTTAATGATTTCATGCTAAAGCGGTATTATTAAACTAATCTAACTTCGGTAAGATTGTGAAATATTGTTACGTGTTAAACCTTCCCTAAGGAATTTTAAAATTCAGATAGAAAAGATAGAAGGATTAACATAGCCGAAAATTTGTTAAGTATAAGAGAGCTGAATCATTTTTCTTTCTTGTAAAAGTTAGACATAAAAATCGATAAGTTTCTATACTTTACACCTTCGATATCATGTTGATCTCTTGTGAATATTTTTTTTTCTAAATTAAAGAAATTAATAGATTTTATATTTTATATTTAAAAATTTTTTGAGGAATATGCAACAGAATTTCACATTCAAATGCATGGCGATATACAAAAATGCCAATATTGCCAGAGAGAAAAAGAGAAGCACAGGTGTTACACAAAGCTATGTGAAATATTTATAAGATGAGATATTCAATATAGAATTTTTATATGTGATAAATATTATTTTGACATGAGATACAATGATATATTTACATAATATTTCAATTTTATTCTATATTTAATATATTTTTTTCTATTATTTCTTTATGTACACGTATAGCACCAACAACTATTTATTCGCTTAACCACAGCAATTTTATTATTATTATTATTATACATTAGGTGTGCAGACATGCATACAAACTAACTAAATAAATTAAAATTCTGTTATGTAATGTCATTTATTCTGTTTTCTGCTTTTATAATATTCTAAACATTGTAATTATTTTATCAATTAATTAATTAATTTGTCTAAGTTTGGATTTTTTGGATTTTCTTATCCAAACTTAGATAAATTAATTAATTAATTGATAAAATAAATTAGAAAATTTTATTTACTTTATACACTTTAAATTATAGTTAAATATAATTTCAGGTGCTGCAATTATTTGCTGAAATATTGTACTTTTAACAAAGTAGAGAAACAACAGAAGATTGACAATTTAAAAAATTAATTAGTTTATTTTAGACGGTGTTAATTATATTATTTTCATTATATTATTCCTTTTAATTATCTTAATTGTCCCTTGTTAATTATCTTTGAGTATTAATAAAGAATATTAAAATATTTAGCTTTTCTATCGTTATTTTTCTTAAGAAACGAAATTGAATTAAGTCGATAATTTCAAAGCTATTTGTTCAAAATTATGAAATAAATGAGCTATTAATAAGTTTAATATAATTTATCTCGAAATTATTCATCAAATAAAGGATAATTTTAAAGAATGGGATGTATTTTTCTTGATTTTGTGAGGAATTTTTCCTAGTAAAATGTACATTTTCTATAAAGTGATACGACCTTTTCAGTTACCTATATACAAAGTACTTTAAGGATAAAGTTAATTTAAATACTAATTTAATTAATTGGGCTGCAATTTGAAAAACTCTAGACCTATAAATTCCCACTGTAATCTGTCTGTTTGTCTGTGCTTCCTTAATCTCGAGAATAGTGTTAGCTGGATAAAAGTCAAGATTAGATATGAAAAGCTTGGAGAAGGGAAGTCCTGGTTGACTGTATAGGAACTTCCTGTCTAGACCGCAAGTCACGTGATTTCAATTCAAAAATTTCTCCAGAACAGAGTTACATAGATGACCGGCATGACTCTGTTGTTATCAGGAAAAGTATGAGGTACAGGGGCAAGACACTACTCATTTGAGATCGAAAGCATATATTTTAAATTAAATAAATTAAAAATATAATTAAAATTGAAGCCCGGCATTGTGACCATGTCGCAATAATTTTTGTTCGTTATCAATTATAGAATGGATAAATCAAAATTTACGTACAAATTTCTCCGATTACTTTTATCTAACATGCAACAATACAACCATTAAATTAATAATGTACAGAAATGCATTTAAGAGATTTGTCTGTTTGGGCGTAATAAGGAACAAACTTATTTAATTATACTTCACTTAACTCCATAAAGTCAAAAGATTTGTAGAACAGTAGAGTGATGCGTATTTTGTAGTTGAAACCTTTTGCCATTTGTGACAACGTGTAGGTACAAGAATAAACCTTGTTAGGATAGATAAACGTGCATCGAGTTCTAGAGTATGGTATCAGTGGCAAGTAAACTATTCCCTGCATCTTGTCGATTCTTTCAGTCAAAAATTTAGGAAATTGACAAAAGGAATAGAACTTATAAAACCAATGTTATTTCTATTCAATTGACAGCCAAAAAACTTCCTTTTCATAGATGACACTCACACAATTTATGAATGTAACAACATTTCATTTGTAATATAACAAATGTGAGATGTAGATACGAACAAAAACATTGATCAGGTACAGTGTTTTAGGGTCGACAAAATCAACAACAAAACAAAAATAAAGGGAAGAAATACGTTAAAAATCAAACATGAAAAGTTAAAATTCTTTTTTTTTTTTCATTTCTTTACAACGTTGAATTATAGCAAAGAGTTAACAAAAAGATTGATTTTTTTTCTTATTTTTTACAAATGTAAATGCAAGAAACGTATATCCAACTTAAAAAGAAGAAGAAAACTAAATATTCAAACTTTCAAAATATGTCATTAAAGTTTCATAGAAAAAGAGAATTGAAATGCTTTCATAAAAATGGGAATGTAAAAAAATAGAATGTATATACATATATATATTTATATAAATTACTCTTTAAGGAATAAAAGAAAAAATATAGTTAAATTATTTGTAGAAAGTACATTTTATTTGAATTGTAATTAATATTAGAAATAAATTAAAATTTTTACATTTTTTTAAAAATAATCTTGATAATGAATAATATATTCGAAGGGAATTTTTAGTGTGTATTATTAAAAAGGTACCTTTAGTGTTTTTTTAAATGGAATTCAAGTTTAGAGACGAATCGAATAGTTCTTGTTAAGCGAATATTTAATGTCAAAAACCATGGATTTTTCAATCCTGCTGTTTTGTCACAAAAAATTGAGGAAGACTGGATGTTTCACAGAAGAATAGCTTTTATGGAGCAATCTTATAAACTAGAAAGCCATTCAAAATTGTTACAAAAGATTCTGTAAAATACTTTCAAGACTTTCTTACAATAGTTTATTAATTAAGTAATACGAATGACTTACTTTTTTTCACGTTATTCTCTTTTATCTGATTTTTATGAGCTTAGGTAAGAAGATAACACAACAATAACTAATAAATTGCTTTAAAAACTGCAATACGTTTAATTTAATTATTTAAATATAAAAATATATTTCTTAGATAACGTTTAGCTTTAACTAGGGAATATTTTTTATAACAAAAACATAAAAAATTTCTGTATTTTGAAGGAAACTTAACAACATTGTCAACATGAAAAAATTCAGAAATATTGTGTTTTTATTTCTATTCAAACAATCCAAAACAATATAATCAATACGGAACATACAGAAATTTTTTATTTATATTCTGTATATGTAAACATATTTGTTATATAAAAAATACATATATAAAAAGGAAATTTCGATATATATTTTTAATTTCTGAAAGAACGTGAAAATATTTTTTACGTAATTTCTAATAATACATAAACAATATTTTCACGCTAGAGTATAAAATAAAAAATTTCTAATGCTTTTTATCACAGTTAAAACAACTCAGAAAGAATTGTGATAAAATATTTTCTTAAGAATTTATATTTTTTGCTCACATTTTAAATACGAAATTATATAAAAAAATTTTTTTATTATTATTATCAAACATACGTTATTTGAATTTCTAGTATCTCAAACATAATAAAAATTATATAAAAGTTAATTTTTTAAAATAATAATGCAGCAGAAGGACGTAGTAAACACAACATCTACCTCGTATATCAGATAAGGTAACAGTAACTTTGTTAAGAAAGAACGACAACATAAGTTTTATATAGCTTAGGATATACAAGTAATTACTGAATCATATCAAATATATTTTTTGATATAAAAGATCTAAACCTAACTATTAACTCAACTTACATCTTACCACCTCTTACTGAATAACAGAAATTTTGTATTGATAACATTTTATTTATTCCTTTTTTTTTCTTCTTCTTTCTTTCTTTAAAGAATCTTTTGAAATTTCCGCGCCAGTAATGAATATTAAAATATTCTTTTAAACTTTAAATTTCATAATTATATTCTCATATTTTGTTATGAATATTTAGTTTTAATGCTTAGTCGTTTGTGCTAATTACAATCTTTTATATCTGTCATCACCATTATGCAGATTCTTAATAAAATGTCAGATTATTATTGTTTATTAGTAGTATTATTATTATGTAAATAAGTGTGATAATGATAAAATTTAATGATGTAGTTTATTTCGTTTATAAATTGCATAGAATACAACAGAATTTCCTTTAATTTATAATTATCATTTTCTTCCTGATTAGCATTATAATTGAGAAAGAATATTTTTCTTTCTTTTACTTAAAATTTATATTTGAATACATTGTAATAAATTAAAATTTTATTTTCAGCTTTTTAGAAGTTTTTAAATCAATTCATTATCATTTATAAAATAATAATAATAATAATTTTCTTTTATATAGCTACATTATACAGAAAAAACGCGCAGTAAAAATTATAAAAAGAAAATTACATGTAGAAATATAATAAAAGCATATTTAATTAATTTAATTTTTAGCAGATAAAATGTATATTTAGGATTTTTTCTAATATAAAATTTTTTGTCTTCTACACGTACCGTCATTGTTTTACTTACCAGAATTTGACAAAATGTGGTACAGGGTAACTTATTTTATTCTTTCAACATTTTTGGACATGATAAACCTATGTTTTGCAATTCAAAATGGTAGAAGTTATGTAAAGAAGGAAGATGCAGCAATGCAGACATGTCGTTATAAGATAAGAAAACACAATGAAAACTTTTCTACATACATATATATGTATATGTGTAAGATTATAACATCTTTTCACAAGTTAATAGCGATTTTTATAGGATAAAAATCAAATTTCCTGTTAAAATTTTATAAAATTTTTGAAATTTTACAGCATTAAAATCAATAATGGAATATTTGTAAGTGAAACACGAGTCTGTTAATGAATAGTCAAGTGCGAAAAATAACTCTTTATCATGTAAGCAACATAATTAAACATTAATTATATTTACTATAAGGAAATAATTAACAAACTAAAATTGATTAAAACTAAGTTGTTTCGTAGAGAATTTTATATTTTTCTTTAAGATAAAACTCGCACTATTTTTAACATTTCTGAAGATGGCATGCAGAAAACTAAATGTTAACTTAGTAAACAAACTAAAAGAAAAATAAGTTTATTCAAATATATATAAAGCAATTTAGCCTAGAGGCAATTTTTAGTATGTATATATATATATATATATACATACACACATACTATATATGATGGAAAGAAATATTTTCCTTCTTAGATCTTGAAGTAGCTTTCAAGTAAGTTTCTGGTTGACTTAGCGTCATTTGACTTCCCTTTCTCGTGAATAGTTAGTTCAGAAATTTTCCAATCTACTAAACAGATTCTAGACTTTTTTATATATATTGATCGGTATCCATGATTCTAGAATCGATTGAAGAAAGTCGGTGCCGAAGCGAAAATATTGTCTTGGTCTCTTACACGATTTCTATTGTAAATATAAAATGTTTAACTCAGGTTTGCACTTATAAAAAGAAAATAAAAACATTACAAATATGTTTCCATCATCGATCAATGAATATTTATTTGATGATAATAATGATAAAATAATTAAATTATTAGATGAAATATTTAGAAGTGTATTTTTGGATATATGCATTGGAGTTTTATATATTTTTTTTCCTCGTAAAATTATAAGTGATAGAGAAGAGAAAAATATAGGGAAAAATCTTTCTTTAGAATCATTAATGTGGTGTCATATAAAACCTATAAAATTCGATTTAAAAATTCAAGAAGCTTAAGAAAAATTTCGAACTTAAATGTGTAAAGTGCAACGAACCAAAAATAGGCTTTAATTCTTTTATTTTTTTAAAATAATAATAAAAATATACATTGGCTTAGCAATAAAGAAATAAATTGCACAAATGAAGAGTAGAAAAATCAAGAAAGAAAAAAAAAGGTTTCATTAACTGTTCAACTGAACACGCCAGTGATTAAACACAAACTCATCTAAACATTTTATTATCTTAATGACCAGAAAAGAAATTATAACCTTAAATCATATTAAATAGTGTATAACATACTGTTAACTTATTTTGATATTAGTAATCTTAATTCAGAACATGGGTGAGAATGGGCGGCGTAATTTCATCAGACTTACATTGATAAACTATCATTTGAATAATATTAACAGTGTCTCACTCTCAAGGCCCATAAATTTTAGATGAAGATCATTCGTTCTGTAGAAATGGAATTTATTAAATATTCATTAATCTGTTTAATTGGAATTGGAAATTTTGAATATGCACACACACACACACACACACATACATACATACACATATAAAAAATTTTTTACTGATCAATATAATTTATAGTCTATAATCTCTAAAATTACTTCTTAGAATTGTGAGTATTTAATGACTAATTAAAAATTAATAAAAATAATATTTAATTGATATAAATTAACTGCTTTAAATCTGTAATTTTTAAATCTGTAATTTATTTTAATTATTTCGATTTTATTAAATAAAATATTTAAAATTATAAAAGAAAAATCAACTAAACTTTGTAATTTGTTACAAATTAGACATTCTTTTTCATTGATGTGCATTGAAAATAATGATAAAGATTCGACTTGATTGAAAAGTACAAATTTCCTGCAGCGCTTAAAGATCTATTTATAGAAAACTTTAGAAAATTTACATTTTTCTACTTATAGAAAAACTCTAAAAAGTTATTGTCGTGAAGAATGATGCTAATTACTAAAATAGCAGCGTAGCTGGTGGGGTAGTAATTAGCATAATTACAATTTCTATACTATTCCCAGTTCAAAGAAGAGACAGAGAGTAAGAGAAAGAGTTGAAGAAAAATCGATAAATTTAATTTCTACTTGTATTTACACTAATCTAACTCTAATAAAATGATTAAATTATTCAAAAAATTTTAAAAAATTATATATATAACTTCTTATATATTTTATATTAGTTAATTTAAGATGGATACAATTAAATTACATTATTTTTTTTTTTAATTTTAAATTAAATCCTTTCTTTATGTTCGAAATTTATATATAAAAATAAATCTTTAACAACATTAAATAAATGACTTTCTAAATTACTTTGGGATATAAAAATCAAACATGTCAACGCCAAGAACTAACTAATTTACTGAAAGAAACTATAAACTGTAAAAACTCTAAGATTAAGAAACAATAAAAAAATTATTATATAATTTTATATGAAGCAAGAGTTGAGATAATCTTTATCCAGTAGCAAAAAAAAAATGAAAAATAAAAACTAATCTTAAGTTAAAAGATAGACTTAAATATATATATTTTTTTCTCTTCCTTTCTGCAAGACCATCTTCTAAATGTGTGAAAGAAATACGTTTTTTAAGTGCTTTGCTAGACGGTTGCACTATAAACCTAGCATGTGCATGTCCAAAGGCAGTTTGTTGGTTGGTTCGCACTCTTTCAGCTCAACAAATCTAAAAGCTGAAGACTATAAACAACGTTAGAAAGATAGCGGTGACCGAAATGGTTAAAATTTTACAGCATCGTTTAGTAGCAAAATATTTCCGATGATTTGAAGGATAAAGTATGTTCGTATCGATTGGAGATTTCTATCTTCTTGGATTTCAACTACCACATCCGATTACAACCGTTATTTTAACGCCATTTCTAAGCTACCAATTCTAAAATATTATTAAAGTCACCAAATATATATATATATATATATATATATAATTACATATAATTCTATTTTATGTGACCTTTACGAAGAGTTTAATCAGTAGAGAACAGCATCTTTATCAAGAAAAATCTATACAGCATCTTAAAACTCGTTTATTATACATAAAAATGTTATTTATATTATTTTAAAGGTCGATTAATATAAATTATTAGACTTATTCTTTAAAAATTACTTGCTTTATATTATATTTTAAGTTTATTTTTAAGAATAGATTAGATTTGTTTTAAGAAGATGAGAAATCAAAATAGTGGAAAAAACGTAATAAATTATTTGTAAAAAAAATAGGAAAAGATTAAAATTGTTTATATTTATAATTTGATTTATGTTTAAAGCTACAAATTCAATTTTAAAATATTATAAAAGAATAATAAAAAAACATAATTTTGTATATATTAATAGTAAAAAATTCATTCTGAATGATTTATTGTCAAGCCGATTTAAACGTATATTCACTCGAGTGTGTTTTATAAATCTAAATTAAGTGTAATGGGAAATATAAAGCTATATACAAATTATTGACAGTAAAAATAGTTCTTGAGATAGAAAAAAAATTATTATTTTTTTGTAACCATTCAAAAACTCCTTTTTTATCAGTATAAAAAGCATTGTAAGAAAATGATTCATGTAGAGTGATTTATTAAAGAGAGATTCCTAAATGATGATGCAGACTGAGCAATAGGTTTATTGCATGAGACTGCTCCTTTTTTTCTTTAAAAAAATCCGTTATATGTTTCTTTTCTTATCTAGCGGATAAGAGAACTCATATACATGGAAAATTTCTGCAAATGCATCCATGCAAATATAAATTGCTTTGATGGTTCCGGAGAAAAGATTGTATTGTTGGTCATTGTGATAAAAACTTTCTGCAAACTACATACATGGTCATTTTAACACTATAAAATGTTGAATTTCTACTTATCTATGCTATTTATACCGATTCACACACACACATATATATACAGCCTAATATTAGTGTAAAGAATATTTTAGAGCATAACATTGAAGACATCAGGAATACATTTTTTGACACGTTATGATTTAAGTAAAACACATATATTTATATAATAAAAAATTCCAAATTACACATTTAGTTCTTTAGTTTATCTTCGAATCATTTGATGGTTATATCTAAAATTGTTTTCTGTAGAAGCAATGAAAAAACTTTGATTTACTTTACTAAGACCATTTCTGTTACCTCCTCCAGGTTATTTTAAAGACGTTTAAAAGCATCTCATAGAGCGGAATGTATTCGAAGCACGAAAATAAATAATCGAAGTAATTTTTTTTTTCAGTTTCAGAGTTTTATCAAAAGATATCTTTGAATTTAAGTATATTCAGTTCACGATAAACCGTAGTTAGACACGCTGCGTGCTTCATGTCAAAAGTTCAAAGTGTTGTACTATTAATAACTCGTGGTATACCTTTTGTGGAGTGAAATTACAATTAGGTAACTGTATATTCAACAGAAGCAACAACAGTTTTATTAGTCATTCGTGAAACGAATATAATTTTCATAAGAATAATATTTCTCTTCATAGTGACAAAATTATTATATCCACCTATCTTTGTTATTATTAGCAAAATTTACACGTTGTTAACGATTTTGAAATGACTTTTATCTTTTATATACAAGATAAATTCTTACAGAATAAACAAAATTCTTATATAAACAAGGTATCGTTCACAAATTGTTTCAATTAATTTGCTTATATACAAGTTTTCTTCCAAACCTCATTATATATTTCGTTGACTAATTAGATAAATTTTGTAAAGATTGGTTAAATAACACAGAAAATTAAATCGAAAACAAAGTAGTAAAGTAAGTAAATAAAAAAGAAATTAATGATTTTTCAACAAGAATAAGAAGATTTTTCCATTCTCTGTTAAAAACTAATTACAAATTTCTCTAACTGTGTTTGATAATTTAATCTGAGATTTTCTTTGATGTTGTTTAAGTAATTACTTAAATTTAAAAACTTTAAAATACGTTTTTTTTCCTGCGGTTTTGTGATTTAATAATTAATAGGGGAGTGTATAATTATTTTTAAAAAAACTGTCCGGAGGTGATTTAAATCGCTTTATTCATAGGAAAAGTCACTCGTGAAAATTGTGTAAATGCAAAAATTAATTAGAAAAATAGGTGAAAAATATAAAGAAATTTGTCACATTGAGAATATACAGCGAATATAAAGAGTGTAGAGAATATAGAAAATTACAAAGAATGAAGGATATGAAAAGAATAAGAGAATCAAGAGAATCAAGCATATGGAGAAAATGTATTAAGGATGAATGTAAAAATATGGAGTGAATATATTAAGAATATATATACGCATGAAAATAAAAATGTGGAGAGAATATATTCATGACTGTAGAGATTAAAGGGAAATAAATAAATAAATAAAATTTATTAAAAATTAGATAAATTTTGTGTAAATTTTACAAAAAAAAAATCATAAAAATGTCAGAAAAAAATCACATAGTTCATAATTTTCAACGGCAAAAATTAAACTTAACAGTGAATTTATATTGATAATAAAAATCTTAATAAACTTTCCAAATGCGCAATTAAAAATTGTAAAAAAATAAACACCAAGCAATTTAAAAAAATTCCCAAAAAATGAGACAAAGTTTCAAAGCAGTCTAAGAATATCAATCACAGATTAAGATTAATGTGAATTTAGTAATAAAATACAGAAAATCTATGCCATTAAAGACGTCATCCTCCTAAAATAACTACTGAATATACATTATATATATATTTTTTATAGTCAATTTTTTTATTTTAATAATTGTGATTTATTAAAGAAATGTATCAAGGAATAAGTCTCGAAAGTAAGTTTATTATCTTCCTAATCATTACACGTAAATTCCATTAATTGCATCTATGCTTGACAAATTTCTAGATAATAAACTTATTTATTATTAAGTTATTATTAGTTGGAAATTGGCGATTTTGAGATTATTAAAGGAGTTAATAAATATTTACTAGCGCCTTATTAAAGCTATACGAAATCTCGATAAGAATTAAAACTAATTAAAGTATTTAATTGGTTCATTAAATTTGTTTAAATATTAAAAAAGGATAATTAAATTTAAAAAAATAAAATAAAATAAAAGAGGATTTCTTAAGATAGAAATTTCAGCGAATGTAATTATTCGAAATTTCTCTTTTCGACAATTTTAAACTTTAATCAGTTAAGAAACAAAAGAAGAAGAATTTAAAAAAATAAAATAAAATAATATATTTGCTTGGTTGCACTTTCTCTAAGATAACAGTGATTAGTTGACTTTCATGTTTTGTATACACAAAGTTGATTTTAAGGAGAGATTTTGTTTTAAAAAAAATAGGAAAGAAAGGAAAAAGAATTAGTTGCAAAACGTTAATTGTTTACTTATTCTTTTCTCTTTGTTGTCTCTTTTCATTATCATTAAATAGTATTTTTCTTGAATAATCTCGTTTGAAAAATAAATAAGTTTATAATTAAAAAAGAAATTTTTAATTCTTACTTATTTGTAACTATAAGAAGATTAAAATAAGTCCATTTAATTGTCTCGAGTTAGAAATACAACAGATTTTTTTTCTTTTTATGCACGAATATATTAGAAATAACATATTTATTCGATAATATAATTAATTTTCTGTTTTTATTTTGAAAGATCTCTCATTTTTATAGTGTTATATAGTTTGAAATTTATTTTTTGACTTCATAATAGCACCACTTTAAAATTTTAGCTTAGTTATATTACTTTAATATACTTTTCTTAACGTATATAATTAAAATTAAATGATTTTTTGTTGTTAACCATTCTATTTGTTTAAATTAAGATATATTTTCGATAAATTATCTTATGCATCTTATTATTTGAGATCTTCATCTTCAGCATCCTCAGCTGATGCTGAAGATGATCAATTCTCTATTAGAATTTCTATTCATCTTCATCTTCAGAGTTGAATGTAAATATATCTCTATATGAATGTAAAATTTAAATGAGAAAACAGATAGAACTTTTCTATATATTCATTTGATCCTTCTCTAGTTAAAATTTTTAAAATTTTCAGCGTAATAAGTAACTCTTTTAAAAAAAAATATATTTTTCAAAAATAAAATTGATTTCCTAAAATTAAAAGTTTTTATATCCATACATTTAACTTAAAAATAATGAGAATTCGGGATAAAGTATACTAAGAATAGTAGATTATCAAGATGCTACTCTGATTTCTTTCAGGCATAGGGGGAAAATATATATATATATATATAACACTTTTCCTTAACTGAAATTTAGAAAGACTGTGCAAAACAGTAGTTGTACTTTGATTTAAGAGGATGTGCAAGACAGATGTACTATGATTTATGAGGATGGGAAACGGGAAACTCTTTATCAACTGGTGTAAGGCAACAGATGCAGTCTGCATCAGTCAGGGAAGTTTTCTAGTGAACAAATACTAATATACCATCACACATATGGTGGTTACATTGTTCTTAATACAAAAAACACGACATTATGAACTACATAACAAACGAAAATGAGAATAAACTATTGTGAAATCCAGTAAAAGATAAATTCATTTTACTTATTTTCAATGCTCGATAATTTAGAGTAATGCATTGGATTCAACCATGAGAAGCCATCAGTTTGTGTTAATGCCATTTCTTTCCTTTGATTTTTTGCATGTAGAGTACATTCGCCATTTTATCAGAAAGCCAAATTTAACTTTACTACATTATTCACAGTGCACATCATTGGGTTCTGTTAATATCTAATTGGGGAGAAATTATAATTACACGAATTTCATTAAAAGTTTTTAGTAATTTGCGATTGTCGTATTGTTTAATTCTATATAAATCCTCACACACACAAAAAAAGCAATTATAATAGTACAAAAACGTACAATATACAACATACACTCGTAAACACGTAAAAGTGTACGTCATAATCCACGTTAAACAATGACATTTAATAACAAACAAAGTTTATATTTTAACAATTTTAACAAAGTAATTAAAATTTCGTGATAATAATTTAAAATTTTAATTAAAGCAACAGGAAATAAAAAGTTTAATATTATTATTTTTGTTGTTTATCTAATTAAAAATAGCAGTTTTCCTAGAAATTAAATTGAATAATAATAGTAATAAAAAAATAAAATAAAATAAAATAAGAGAGAAAATAAAATGTAAGTAATTTACTTAACGTAGAAAATTGTAAAAATTACAACTCGAAAGTAACAACGTTACGAGTTACATAAAAGTTATTACGCTCTGTTGTATCCATTATAATTTTCTTTAGATTTCTACTCGAGTGTAATGATTGTAAGAAATTAACTAATCCATAAGTTGACACGTGCGTAATTAGTAAGGAGATTATAAAACATCCCATCATCATCATTAAGAGCATCGAATCATGATTTTGGAAATCGTATTTTGTACGCTGTGAAATTCTCTGTATGATCTACGACCATTTCACTTGTTTTACCCACTTTAAATGTTAAAAAATTAATGTTAAAACTTGATGATAATAATAATAATTATTATATTTACTAAAATACGTAATTAAAATGAATGTATTAGAAAAAATTACAGGTACTGTACATCAATTCACTTTCTTAATAACATTACTTTTTTATAATGAATACTGTAAATTCATCAATTAGTGAAGTTTCTAATTAAATTCCCATTTGGATTTGACTTTTTAAAATACATTTTTTAAAACAAATTTTAAAAGTAATTTTTAATGTGATTTATTAAAATATTTACACAATTAACAGAGTTATTACTTCTTAATTTCTTCGCAGAAGAAATTAACAATAACAAGAACAATAGAAATTAAAAATTTAAATGATAAATATTGAATTTAAAGACATTTTTCTATGTAACTTTTTAAATATCTAATTATTATTTAATATTATATTCGTTTCTAACAGCTTCTCTTCTCTACTTTCACCCATATTCTTGCTAAAGAGTTAAAGATAATTGTAATGATGATTCTTACAACACGATTACTTAATTGTGTTTTACGTCTGATGATGACGTTAATTTTAATTAAAAGTTATATCGAATTTTAATAAATATTATTTAAATTTTTAGAAATATTTCTATTAAAAACTTGCAGCTTTTAATGATTAGCAACGTCGAACATTAAAAAAATGTCTTTTTTTATACTTTTTTATACTAATTTTTAAAATTGTTTATTAATAAATAAGCTGCAAAGTTATAAGCCTTATGCAGCACGATTTTTTAAAATTAAAAATGCATAAAATTTCCAGGAAATAAAGCAATAACATATAAATTAAAATGCAGTTATGTAATTCATATTCCTTTGATGTAATTATGGCTTAGATCATTGAATATTAAGGAAAACTTTTATTGTAGTTATATGAGATAATATTATTTATTAAAAAAAGGGAGGAAAACGAGCGAAATCTAACAGTAAGGACATGAAATAAATTCACTCATAGATATTAATGATGATGATCTTAAGATGGCTTTATTTGGTAACTTTGCCAATATCTGCCAACATCATGGCAATGTGCCATAGTGGTTCCTTTCCATAAAAAAACAAGAAAAATAGGAAGAAAGTGATAAAGACACCCCAAAAATAAAAAATAATAATAATAAAAGTTTCTATTTGAATCTGGCATTAGAATTAATGTATTTAATTTATGGAAGTCATCGATTTTTTAAAAATATTTTCTGTATAGAAATTTATTTAAAAACTAGTTTATTATAAAGGAATGACGTAAAATTCCTTATATTTTCTTCTTGTTAAACAAAATTTTAATTTTTTATTTGTAAAATGGTAAAAAAAAACTGTACTACTTTTGAATACCAGTTTAATGGTTTGTTTATTTTAAACTATGTTTTAAATATTTTAATAGTGAAAATTTTATTAAATTCTAATGTAAAGCTTCATAAATATAATTTATGCGGACATAAATTATATATACATCAAGAGTTTATTAAGATTAGTTAATTAAAAATGAAAATAATCATTTTTAAGTTTTTAAAACTTTTAAATAAGCTGTAATTATATTCGTTTGAAAAATTAATTTTTATTTAAATTTAATAATAATAATGATAATAATAATAACAATAATACTTAATTAAGTAATTAAATTTTAACAATTTTTTTATTTTTAAAATTATACACACTTAATTAAAATTAATATACAAAATTCTCCAGGTTTAGAAAAATATGAAATGATATTTTATTTATATTAAATGTTCTTTAATTATCTTGCTATTTATATGTATATATATTCTGTAGTTAAAATGCTATAATTTACTTAATTACATATATTTTAAAGTTAATTACGTTTTAAAATATTTTTAAGATATATATATATTAAAGTCGAGAGTAGCAATTTTTATAATTTAAACGTAACTAGAACAGGCGGTAGATACGAATAGATTATGTTAATTGGTGTTGAATTACGTTTAAAAAAAAAACGTATAAATTTCTTTAATTATTATAGTTTGGTAAGTATATTTTTGAATTTAAAAATAAGCTAGGCTTTATTATTATAGATTTAAAGTTCATTCATGCGAAACGTAGTCAAGTAGATTGCCGGTGGTGGCTTTGTTATTGGGAGTATGATATATATCCTATTCATAAAAGGTGCTGGATGCTAGCTTGTCTTTTAAATATCCACTAAAATTTGGAAGCTTCAGGCTGAATAAATCCCTTTAAAAGTCTACAATTCCACTCGGAATCACAAGAACAAAGGATGGTGTGCGATGGAGAAATGAAATAACTGTAAATATGGCTAGTTACTGTATAGTTTAAAGCTTCGATATCAAAATATATGGCGTTCAATGTAGTCATATTAGTTGATAATTACTAAAATTAAATGATCGTAAATTCTAAAGATAGATACATTCTTTAAAAGTTAAATAAATTTGCATTAAAATAGCTTACACAAAGGAACAATAGAGTTTAAAAAAAAATTTATAACTCCATCATAAAGATAAAATGTTTGATAGAAGATTATTTATTGTTATTTTAATTATTAAAAAATTTAATTAATTCTTTTAGAAATTAAAGAATTAATATTTAAATAAATAATTTTTTTTCCTGTTGTTATTAATAATAGAAAATAAAATTCGAAAATAATAATAATAATAATTGTAGCCAAACAAACACTCTTGAGATGTTTATTTTGTCGAAGAATATTTTATAAAAATTAAATTTAAATATAGTAAATATTATTTAAAGTTTAAAGGATAACTGATATGTAAACTAGATTATGTGAAAGTAATGATACAAACTCTGAAATATAATTTATTTTCCAGATTATTTACGTTCAACATAATTAGAGAGATTACTTATGAATGTTTAATGTTTATTTTTTATCCATTTTATAAATTGAAAATTAAATGATATATCAGTAAATATATATTTAGATAAGCTATAAATACATTCATTTTCTAGGTATCATTAGATAAGTTAATCTTCAAAGACAACCGATATAATCTATGTTAAATGCTAGGATTTTTGAAAATTTATCTAAAAGAAAGTAAAGTATGCATACGTTTAGGATAACTTTAAAATATTTAAAGAGTAATTTAGAAAAGGAATCTAAACATCAGAAATTTTTAATTGGATAAACATGAAATATAAAGATACAAAAGAACTTATATTATCAAGATAATGATACAGAAATTATATATTAAAATTCTTAAAGATGGCAAATATACCTGAAGAGATATACATGGAAAAAAATAGCGAGTAAATAAAAATACATGCGGAATGAGATATCATTTATCAAGAAGACTAAAAGTAGAAGTTAATATTAAATTTTAATTATTAAAAAACATGGAGAATTGAATATAACTTTTAAGAATAAATGCACCCAAAGTAATGGTTATTTTATTGATGCTAGATCATTTCTAAATTGTTCTATCTGGAAGATATTAAAAGCAATCATACTTTTATTGAGAATGCAGATAACCAAAAGAAAGAGGGGGAGAGAAAAAAATGTCGGAAATGACTAAAGGAGCGTTGTATTAGAATCAGTATTCCATTGTGACCTGTTAGAAAATTTTCGGACATGTTTAACGTTGCGGATAGGAAGCCATTAGGAAAGATCGATGACTGTAACTTTCTACGGACCTAGAAATTTTTCTTTAAGCCTTTTTATTTCAGTCAAGCAGTCAAGTAATGGCTCTTCTCTTACTACCAAATTGACAGTTTCTAAAAAAATTTTTTTCTTTTTTTTTTATAAAATTTCAAGTTTTCTTTTGATTTCTTTCTCATGCATACATCACAATATGCGGTGGTGTAGAAGCAGACATGCGAATATTATCCATTCGAGCATGTTTTTTGACATATGAAATGAAATATGGTTTATGGATATGGAATTCGATTCATTGGTCATAACTTGATGAAATCTATAGTTTTCTCTTCCACGTTTCGTATGAAAGTATCTGTTGAGGTATTCTTCCATCTTTCTTCTTGTTGTTGGTGAAATTTTATAGATTTTATTGGAAGTCATTTTTCATTCTTTAATTACTTTTGAAGTCGAATTTTTCGATTCTTTATATCTTGAAGCGATATTAAATCATAATTTTTGGCATTCGAGCTAACTCTGTAACCATCATATCACAGATGATTCGGATGACTTTTCTTCTGGCTTATGATAATTTAGCATATTATTTAGGCTAATTTCCATAAAAATCTATCCAATTAATTGGTAAATATGCTTGCAAATTATAGATGTTTTTAATAAACTTAATTATTTATCGCTTGGTGTAAGTTATAAAGGTAAGGAACACTATATATACTTTAAAATGCTTAAGTAAGACCTTTAGTATTTTGTCTGATTTTTACACTACAAGGTTGAATGATCGTACAAGAAGAGTTTATAAGTAATTTATCAGAAAGAAAAACTACTCCGAGTCAATGAACTGAAACAATTTTCATTTTATAGTATTATATATACGATCCTATATATCCGTCGATCTGTATCAGAACTGATATGAACAAAGAGTTAATAAAAATCCAATACAAATAATGCTACAAAATACACTGGTGCGAAAATTTTTGTGATCTTACAAATAAAAACATAAAAGTTTAGTGAAAAAATTACATTAAATAAACATTAAAAATGCATCACATAAGTAACATGCATCTTTAACAGACTAATGAAGTATCAATAATAAGAAGAGTTTAATTTGAAGTATATTAATAGAAAGTAATTATACAGTTGTGCTTGTAGCAGAGATTTTAAATCAAATCTGTGCGTAAAAATTTTTAATAAATTCATAAAAATATCCTATACATCTATATTAAAATATAAAAATACATATATATCGATTCTTCTCTTTGAATTGTCTAAATTTATTGCATAAATCTATATCGCTTTGAAAGAAAAATATGATGAAGAAAGCATATTTTTTAAATTTCGATATCTTTACATACATTTAATTTAAATTTTTACATAAAAATTAAATGTAAACACGAAAAAGATGTATTTAAACTACGTAATCATGCTTATAGAATTTATTATAAATTTTAAAATAGCAATTATGAAAAATGATAAACGTAATATTACTTAATTATGTATATAAATTAGTAAATTGCATTGTATTAAATCTTTGATGAAAATCTGTAAATAGATTGAACTACATGAAAGTAGCAAAGAGCCCTTGGGAACTTCATGTATGCTTATCGATTGTGACGCATTCGACCAGAAAAATTATCTTTTGTCTCCTTTCTGATAATACAGATCAGGTACACTCTAAGGTTAAATAACAAGCATAATTCCATATCACCTAAATAATGTCGCGTAAACCTACCTTATTATTAAAATATAGAAAGGAAATTTGCTTTCGATTACATCATTTATTAAAAATTATTCAATTTTTCCACTTTGTTTACAATTAATAAATATATTAAAGTTATAATTTAGAAAGAAATAATAAAAATAATATTAAAATTACAAAATTTATCGATAATTAACTGGAGAAAAATTAATAAGATTGTTATTTTTATTATTATCTTTGTTAATTATATGTTTTTTAATAAAGAAAATAATTAAGAAAAATGATTTATATACTGGAAAAAATCGTTGGTAAAATTCATTACAAATTATATACATAAGAAGTTGATTAAGATGCCAATTTCTAGAGAATTATTATTATTATTTTTTTTTTTAGTCTCATTATCATTAAATACTCGATTTGGCTATTACAAATCAATTGTAGCTAAATACAAATGATAATTACGTCAGAAGCATTAAGAATTCAAATTCATTGTTTCTCATTTTTGAAGAATTTAATGTTAAAGAGTCATTTCTTCCGAAAGATGGATTTAATAAATGAAATTATAACTGCCATTCTCTTTAAATAAATATATTAATGCCTGGCTTAATAACTTGATACTACCTCCAGAAGGGATGCAAAAATTGAAGGTAAAAATGCTATTTAATTATTAATCTCATTAAAAATAAAGCTAAGAAAAAAAAAGATGAGATTTAGGATAATAAACAGGAGTGAAATGTTATCGATTATCGTTGCTATTTTCTTCATATTGAACTATTTTCTGGTCATTCTTTTTTGTTATCTTGGTTATCCATTTAGCTTACTTTCAACGACAAATCATTGATTTATCGCTACTCCTCTGATAGGAAAGCTATAAATGTTCAGCATGCTGTTCTATCACAATGAACTTGCTTTTATGTGCTGCATAATAGTAATAGTAATTGAATATGAATGTTATAATCCATTAGAGTAATGCTGTAATGAAGGAAATTGTGATGACAATCAAAACTATGCTCTTTCTGTTATTGTTTTAGTAATTAAGATAATTAGGAATCAGCAAATTGTCTCTGTTTTATCAACTTAACACCTTGATTAATAGAAAGAATCACACTGTTACAAATAATTTTTTTTTTTTAAATTTGTATAATAATATAAATAAAATATTAAGGAAAATGACGTTGAGAATAATACAGATTTATTTATAATATTAAATATTAAATTACCTCAAAAATCATTATTTTATATTACGAGAAAATAAGAATGAAAATTAACTCTAATATTCTTTTTATACAACTGTGGGCCATGTAAATAAATAAATAATTAATTGTTTTTAAAACTTATTTTAATATGAAATTTGAAAAATCGAAGTTTGCATTATTTATAACAATATTTAAATTTATTATAAATAGAAAAAAAAAATGTAGTGATGTGTAAAAAGTGATGAAAATGTCAAAAAATGAACGAGTATTTATCTTCATACTACGAAATCATTGAGATGAATGTTTTCATCTGTATTACGAAGACTTTAAAAGTCAATGTTTCTATCTGTATGACAATTTTGAACATTTGAAAATTCCCGAAAGAAGAGTAAGTTCATCCTTTTTAAGACAATCTCGTGATTTTTATATTTAAATCTTATCAATAAATCACTATTTCTTCTTTTAAAGAAACAGTGATTTATGTTCTTAATTAATAAATTCCTTAAATATTTATTTTTTCAGTTGCTATATCGTGTATTTTTTAGAGAAATTTCCATTTTAATACTGTATCCATAGTAATTGGAAATTTTTTTTTTTCAGTAGACAGAAATGTTGGATATCCAAGTGACTCTATTGCTTTCCAATACACATGTTAGAGCAATACTAAGGAGCGTTCAGACTTTCGGAAATTTCTTTGACATATCCCATTTAATGCCTTCTAATGCTAAAAACAAAGTATTTTCAAGCATAAATACGGTCGTTCTTACTATTTAGTTTACTCGAAAAATATGATAACGAGAAGTAATACCGGAATACTTCAAATATACGTTCTGCGTGACAGATAGGCGACTTTACAGACATTAGTGACATCTCCTGCTACGTGTTACCACGTGCCAACTTGGATATAAAAGTCTCTATTAATAACACGAAATACTGGCTACCGCTTTAAATCGACCATTTTGCGAGCCGTTTCCTATATTAAAATCAACAGCTAAAAATTACTTAATATGTAATAAATTACTATTTCATAGAAAAATACACAATGCAATTTGCTCTTATTAATTAAAATTTATCGTGTTTATAGCGAATTTTCTAAACTTTATCAAGCTCTGTCGAATTGAAAGCGGTGTATAGCAGGAAACATCGTAAACAGAAAGCACTGTTGATATATATGGAAACATCTATATATAGAAAAAAAAAACCAGTATCGATCTAGCAGAAAAAACATTCAACAGTTTCTATATAATTGGTCAGGTGGATAGATCATCAAGCGAATTTAACAAACTTAAAAGTTGAAACATTTTATCTATTCTAAACGAAAAAGAAAGGCAAAGACAGATAATGTAATACGAAAAAATATGCGTAAAATCCCTTTATAAAAAGAAATAAAAGCTTTATATAAAAAAAAAATATAAAAAAAATAGCCAAACTAACAAGTTTAATCATGAAAAGAAATCTTTGAGAAAGAAAGCTGTTGTGTTTTTATTCTATTTTTTGTTAGGAAACTCATCACAATTCGTCTCCTATCTCCCGTTAGAAGGAAAATAATTTGCTACAGGTCGGTTGTGTGATTAGATAACGATTGATGTTGAAAATATATATATATATATATTTTGCTTCTTATCCACGAATGACAAACTCGGAAACAACATGTGCAACATTCCCATACAAACGTATAGAGAAATTTTCAATATATCAGTTGTTAATCCCGGAATATCGAGTCAAAGAAAAAAGAATTGACGATAGCGAGATGATTCTATACAGGAGAAATGTTATCCACTAAATAAATGGTAACGTTAAATTCTTCATTAAGTTAGTTGTCAAACATGTAAAATATTTCCCCAAGCTGTCATTATCGAAAATAAAGACTAAAATGTGAAATATTTGCTAGAAACATTTGTCGCCTTTGAGACTAGAGGGCATAATTAAGTTATAAGTTGTTACGATAATTATCGGTTAGCTGTACTCTAGTGAAAGTGATCTTTGCTTTCACGGTAGCACGAATTATATAAAAACCGAATAGGAAATATGTAATTTACTTTCTCTCCGCCTATTCAATACAATGTGAATAATAATTTTTCAACTTTTTGAATATTTAGAAAACTTTTCTATTTCAATAATTCACAGAAATTTAATTATATTACTGCTGAACCACCTTAAAAATAAAATGCAAATTTGTAATAATAAGTTACTCAAAAATTACTCCAGATACGTTTGAAATAACAGTATTATCAACGGAAGATAGAAAATAAAATTGTATTTTTTGTATATATTTTTTAATAAAAACAATTTGAAAATAATTGAATTAATATTTTACATTCACAACGTTGATATTTTACATCAATAAAAAAATTCTATAACAGAAATTTAGATCAATTTTACATATTCATGAACTTCGCATCATCATCCTGTTTCTTTCAAACTAATTAATTAATTAATGATGTATTCATCATCATCCATTTCGTTTTTGGCAACTAATTAATAAAATTTTTATTATTTACATCCTTCTCATTTAATGTAAGTAATTAATGAATTTTGCATCTCATACTGTGCATTAGTAAATTTATCATGATACTTTCCTCATTTTAGAATAAATAATTAAATAAATTTAGCGTATTACCATTTTTTCCTTACCGATAAATATCGTAATTTCATTTTAGAAAAATAATTAATAATTAATTAAAAGAGTTTTGCATTCCGTAGTAAGTAACTGAGGAAAATAGATTGTAAAATGCGAAAGAGTTGCTATTATTCTTTAGTACATATTAAAAACTATAATTTAACAACAGATCAAACATTTGTTTTATCAAAGAGAAATATAAAATAATAATAATAGTAATAAAAAACGTTTTGTAGAAGTGTACAATTACGAGCATTTACAGGAAATCAAAGATCTACCCTTCTGGAATAGAAGGGAAAAAATAGTTGTCATGGTACATTACACGTCAGACGTGATCTAACATAAATAATTGGAAAACAGCTTCAACCTTACAGTTCCGGTGATTGATTTGTCCTGTTCTCGCTTTCCGCAGAATGTATCGAGCACTTTCATCACCCGCATGTCGCTTAATTTCCTATTAATCAGTAAACGTGATGCCACTCTCTACTTATATATCAAATTGGGCGAACAGCTACAATAAGCTTCTTCCTTTCACACTACCTGTAACAAGAAATACAAGAAAAGTAATCTACTTCCGTCTGTCATTGATGTATTTGATCATATCCAACCAGGATACATTGTTAAACTGGAGAAATGGGCGGAGTAGTGTGAAAATTGGGTGGAGATCAAAGAGATGACGAACTTTGGCATTATTGTTGTATCGCTGGGTTTCTCTCTACGGTCATCAATTGCAAGTGGCTACACTATTTGTCACACCTCTCTAGACGATCACAATTTTCCTGGAATCTGTGGCATCTGCTGTAGTAATTCCATGATCATTACTGCTGACTCAGACAAGCTGTATCTTTCAGTTGATAGCCTGTTGAGAACTTTCTCCACCCAGAAAACAACCGAAAGGTCAAGATCTGGCAGTATTACAAAAGGGTAATCTTGCAATGGTGACTTCTACCTCACTCCGCTGCAACAATCGTCATGATCAATAAAACCAGTTCTACTTTTATCCCCTTTCTTCTGTCGAGTTTGTTAACTTCTCAAATCAATTTTCATGTAATTTTTCTTCACTTTATCGCAGATACTAAATTTTCGACTATCATCCCACCAAAATTTTTAATAAAATAAAAAAATGTATGACGTTTCTAAATCTCGAAAGCATATTTTTTGAGTATTTTTAAATTGAATATAATGAGGATAAACTTATTTTTTTTTATAAAAATTATCTTAGTTTTCTTCAAATATCTGAATAGTTTGATAATAAATCAGTTTGTCAACTGTATATTTAATATAAATCATTGTTATAAGAAGGGATAATATTGTGAAAGGCTTTATCATAAAAGTCAAAGACTTAATATGAATATTTTAATAAGAGAAAACAAAATATTAAAAAAATTTTGTCGTCTAGAATCTATTGGATTTCTCTCAAGAGGATCATCTCACGTTTTTTATATGATACGCTTTTTCGGCCTATTCAATTTATTATTTACTGCAAAAAGTAAATAAAAAGTCATTAAATGCCATTATCAATTTTACACAAAAGAAAATTTTGTATAAAAACTAATACAACTTAATGCAGTTTTACGAGCATTTTCTGACAACACAATAAAAAGTAATAAAAAAAACATAATTAATTAATTCGACATTTTAATGTTTAATTACAGAAGATAAGATAATAAAATTATTTATTTATTAAAATGAATTTTATTTAAAAATGTAAATTAAATACTTTATGTAGTTTTTTTTAATTTTATATGAATATATTAATTACTAGCAGCACTCTGTTCTGTATTTTTCATATAAGTTATAACACAAGGTATAAAGTGTATAACATAAAATAAAGTAAAACATTAAAATATTTATTAAAAAATTACGTTGTTACCGTATGTTTAAATATAAATATACGTACAGACATACATACATACATAAATATAATATATGAATTTACCATTTATAAGTGTAACTAAAAATAGAAAGAATTCTTTTCAACAAAAATCTCCTGCATTAACAACAGTAACTTTAAGAATTAATACGACAAATAAATTTAATATTTTAGCTTTGTTTCTAGTTTATTTCTATTTATAATATATATTTAATGTAGAGGAAATAATAATAAAATATTTTTATAAATCAGTACTTTCATTTTGTATTATGTATATGACACAGTAAATATGATCAACACGTGTGAGTTTATATTTTACTTCTTGCACTGAATATTAAATTTCTTAAAGAAGTTTAATAATAATGACGATGACGATTAAATCGTATGCTTAATAATATTTACCTTTAATTATAATCTCGACATAAATTCTATCCATAAACCCACACCAAGTATGAAATTCTGCAAGTTTTTTAAAGTTATTTCTTCGACTTGTATCAAAGAAGTAAGCTAAAAAGTAACTTTAAATCTTTAAAAACAAATAATATATTTAATTCAAAGTCTCTTATCATTCATTCTTTATTTATTTTTTTCCCGTTTTATTTCTTTCTTCTTTTCTAGTGCCTACGTTGAACTCTATATAATGTTGACTTAGATATTGCTTGTGATATTCTGATTTGCTTTTCAAGAAATGACATAAAGAAGTAATATATTGCAATCGTGCATTTTACTCGAAATATCCTAAATGGTTTATGTTTAAGTTGAAACCCATTATTCTTCTGAGCCGTTTATCTAGGAATGATACTGTACCTTCTTTAATCTTCCAAACTGAAACTGCCTCACGCTATGTTATAAACTACTATTTTCTTCAAGAAGCTTTAATAAATTCGATTTCAAATAATAGCCAAAATTTAATATATATATTAAATTTGGCTGTATTTATTTATTTATTCGGCTGTAATAAAGCAAAATTACCCTATACGCATGACTGTTTTTAAAATGAAAATTAAAGTGGCTCTTCTTAACTGATGAAATCAATTTTATTTCTTGTAAAATCGAGGATATACTTTGTTATACTTGCCTCTGTAAAGTTTCCATAGAAGATGAGAAGACCGATAACGTGTTCATGCATGAAAGAATTTGTTAAAAGAAGGGAGGAGAAAGAGGGAAGAATAATTAAAACCATCTCCACTTATTATTCAACATGGTAAATTATTTAAAAATTACAAGTATCGAAATCAATCATGTTATTAGAATGATTGATGAACCTCATCGTTCTATTCATATTCCATACCGAACAGTCTAGCAGTTATTTTTATACTTAACAGTGCAAACAATAACCAACGATGTACAGAATATTAAAATAACTAAACACCAATACATAACTGCATAGGTCCAGTGTTTTCTAACGCAGGGGGTTGCCTTGTTATAGACGTGACCCGAATCTGAATTGTGAATACGGTTGGGCCATTATCCATCATTGTTGTCACATCAATCATGTGTTGGTAAATGGTAAACCATGTTGACAGTTAAGGCACGTAAAAAAATATAATCAAACATCGATACATTGTAATCCATACGCAATATAGTCTAGTAGAAGACTTTAATAGACTATAAATAATTATTATAACCGAATAAAAATATTTGATTATTCTTTAAAATTTATAAGAACTAGTAAACAATATTACTACAACTCACTACTTGATACTGCTTTTATTATATTACTCCTATCGTTACTGAATTTTTATTGTAGTCCCGTGCAAAGAATTAGATATATTATTGTATTCCTCTTATATTATATATAGATATATTATTGTATTATTATATTGTGAAAAATTAATTAAAAATTTATATAATTATTAAATTATAAAGCTTTTATATAATAAAAATTTTCCTTGTTATTACCAAGAATGGATAGAAGTATCATAACTTAAAGATGTTTTAAAATATTAAAGAATTAAGTTTTAAAAATAAAGTTTTAAAATATAATATTAGATATAAAAAGAATGAAAAATGTATAAATAAATATACATTTTTTTTCTTCTTTATAAATTATTAAAAGCAATAAAAACAAAAAAAAATTGTATAGGTTTCTACATAGATTGCATTGCAAGAAAATGATGTTCATAATCATTTACTTTTCTCGATTACTAACAATTCTTTCTTCATTGTTTTATGGCTAATATTCTGCAATTTTCAAATATTTTTATCCACCTGTTTTATGGTCTGGATTCTTTCAATTTTTCTTTATTTTATTTTTTTACAATGATCTTTTTTACGCTTATATCCCGAGGCACTTTTTCGAAATGATCACTCCAATGCAATCTATGAGATTCCGAAAATCTAAAATTGATGGTTGTTTTTGATAATGATGTATTTCTTCGTTGATATATTTTTTATCTCCATTTTGTCCAATTTCCTAATCGCATCTTGTTTTCCAAAATTCTAAAATATCGAAATTTGATCACATTTATTTGTTTATTTTTTATTCTTATCCAATTTGACTGTGTAGAAAGGAGAACGAGTAATAACTCTATAAAAGAAATATCCAAAATTTTTAAATTTGACTGCATAAAAATATTGTAGACTTATAAATTCCAACCGTCATCTGTCTGTCTGCCTGTCTGTCCTTCCTTAATCTCAAGAATGGAGTTATGTAGATAAAAATTGAGACAAGATATAGAAAGAATAGAGTTAGTAGGTCCCGATTACGTATGGGGGATAGACACGTGATTTTAATTCAAAATTTTCCCCAGAATGACACTTTCATTTCAAGAAAAGTATGACGTACAAGGGCAAGACACTACTAATTTGAGATCGAGAGCATATATTTTAAATTAAATAAATTAAAAATGTGATTAAAAATTGCATTGTGACGATGTCACAATAATTATTGCTCGTTTCTGGTAAACTTCTTTAAACAAATTATGAAGAATTTGTTATTCCGCACGCTTCAACTGCATTTTACTTTAAACATTTTCAAGAAACTTTTGTGAAAATGTAATTTCTAGTCACTTTTAATTAATTTATTTTCTCTTGTATAATTATTGTTTTCTTTATTTAATCCTTTCAACAAGTTTCTAAGCTAGTTTTCTAGGATAGTAAATAATTGATTTCATTATTGTGTCTCGAAAGCACTAAATTATCTGCATATGCCGAGATTTCTGTTCTGTTTATTGCCTTATATCTTTCACATTCTTCATATGACTCACTCTAAATCTGATTGAATTTAAAGAACATTGGTGAGTAAAGTATTATCCTGTTTCAGACAAGTCTTGTTCTTCAATGATCTAGAAACATTACCGACGGAAACTATTCTATTTTCTGTACTATTCGTGTAAGTACTTGTCTTTTTTAACCAATTTCTTTGGTATTATAAATATCTTACAATTTTCTTCAATTCTTTTCAAGAAATAATTTAATTTTAAAAATAAATCTGTAAACTAATCATAAAGTTTAATAAGTTTTTCAATTTTTTGTTCGGGAAAAAAATGTTTAAAAAAGATAGAATTTTACGTTTATATCGATCAGTTCAACAAGTTTTTCTAGTTTATACCATAGTTTTTTTTTAATAGTAATTACATAAATATAATAATTCTTAAGTAACAGGGGGATGAAACTAGCGAGGTATGTTTTTATAAAATCTCTCATAAATATAGAAGAGTTGGTTTAACAGACGAAAATATTTTTATAAAAATCTGATAACAACGTCACAGATCTTATAGAAATGGAAAATAATTCTATGTTGGACTTTCGAGCAATTTTTAGGACATTGGCAAACTCTAAAAAAAAATCCTACGAAAGTTGACGCTCGGTACACCAAATAGAAACAGAAATTGAATGAGAAATATCCAAAAAAAAGAAGAAAAAAATGTTACAAAAATCAATTTTGTAAAAAGAACAAGATTTCTACCAGCAACAATATATATATATATATAATTTTGCAGTCTGAACATGTTCATGAATTGCAATATGGATAGAATTAAATTAGGTCGGTGATTCAAAGGGTGATGCTCTAGGGAATAGTCAAGCAGGAAATACTTCAAAAAATATAAAATAATAGAGATTTTTATAGCTTAATCTTTTATATTTTTTTCCAATTAATTAATTTTAATTTTGTGAATAATTCGAATAGAACTAGCTTAAACTGACAGAAGAGTTTACATTATTCGACAATTTTCTATCGTTTTACTCCCTCATTTTTCTTTGATTTAATAATAATTAAAGTTGTTTTATTTTAATTGTAATTATTATCAATTAGAAACACACTTATTTTAGTCATAGGAAAATATTTAACTATTTGAAAATCTATCGAGAATTGACGTTTGTTATCGATTTAGTTTTGAAAATCTAATCCAATATTTTGGATATGAAAGATTTCGAATGATTCAATATTTATGAAAGATAGATCTCAGTCGAATATTGCACGAATTGCAAAAATTATTGATCGGTTTGTTGGTAATCAAATAATCAGCAGACATATCTCCCCAGAGTGTGTGTGTGTGTGTGTGCTATTGCATATATATGAGAAAAATGTCGGCATTCACATCTACATCACTAGCATTTTTTATATTATTATTATTATTCTTTTTTCAGTTCTATTTTTAAATAAAATAAACCACTTTGTCGTTTGTCTGAACTTCCTGATATGATAAGGGACAAGAAAAGATAGTCAAAGTCCTGTAATCATCTGTTTCTTATTGACTTGATCCTTATTTTCCTGGATAAGAAGAAAATGATTTCCGTATTAGCATCACTAATAAAAATGTTTTTGTTTCGTATTTATGAGAATTATAGCTATATTATTTTATGAATATTCATATAAAATAGGTTATTTTTTTCTTTCTTTCTTAATATTTTATATGATTTTTGTAGTGCACTAGCTTTATTAACTTTCTCCACGAATGTAAAGCTTTATAACGTAATATTTGTTTTAAAAAAGTAAAATTTTATTTTATAAAAGTATATTATTAAAAATTTAATATAAAATTTCTTCTCAGTCTTGTAGTTTATTATTATTTTTTCGTAGTAAATTAATAATTATCTTAGAAAATGCAACATAATCGAATAAGAATGTGTTTTCTTCATTTAAAAATGTTTTATTCAAATGTCTTGGAAACATTTTAAAGTTTTCAACATTACTTGAAAGATTCATGCATTTCTAGCGTCCATTAGAACACAAGAACATGCATCAATTCTATTTAAAAAAATGAAGGAATGTACGTACATTCTGTTTTTATAATAGTATAAAAGAAAATTATGTTGATAATATTAAATTTATAAAGTAAAATGTTTCTAAGTAAAAAAATAATAATACATACAGCAGACTTACTGTATTATCGGGGTTTTATTTTTGTAAAATATATTCTAGAAAAGCATATTAATAATTAATGTGCATATTGAAGTTAATGTCCATCTTTATATAGCGAATGTAGATTGATCGCCTTGCATGTTAATAAATCATCATGTAATGTAATTTAAATATAAAGCAAACAAGTTTCTATTTTATTTTTAATTTCCTGGTATATAATCAATTTTCGTTTTTTTTTTTAAAATAATTATTATATACTACTCATTTAGCAGAAATAACACGATTCCTAAATCTAGAAGGGGTGATTTTGAATCTAGTTAATCTCAATCATTCGTTCGTTTAATGCTAAAAAATCAGTTTATAATTTAGAATATTATATTATTAACCGAAAAAGTTGAGGTTTTAATTATTTTTAACTGTATACAGTTGATTATGATTATAATTTTTAATTATTTAATTTAATTTTCAGAAGAGTTCACATTAGGTCAACGACCTTGTTCCAATGTCTCCAGAGTGATATAAGCTTCATGTAATAAGTTAAAAATATAATATTTAAAGTGTATTTTAAAAGATAAACGTTTATCCTGAGCTACATTTATTTAAAATTATTCTAAATTTCGAATTCTTTTTATCATAATTACTAACATTTAAAGCCTAACGAGTCTCATACACTCCATTATAAGAAGAAATTTAAACTTAAAATTTAAAATTGAACCTGGCTTTTGTTTGTAGTTTATAAAAAATAAAATACTTTTATTAATTATTAAATAATTATTTCAAAAATTAGACTTATATTTTTAATAATATATTATCACAAAATAGCTAAATTATTTTTTAATATTAAAGTTATTTTATAATTTAAAATTAAACGAGGCAATATATTGAAGATTAAATAACAGAAAAAAACGATTTTTGTTAGATTCAGTGGTTTGTTTCATGTTCAAGTGGAAGAAATATCCACCTTTAAAATTATATTATGAAACTTTCATGGTAAAGAAAGATACATAACAGACATTAAAGCAGCATTTCAACATTTATAAAAGAACTTCTAACTAAAGAGGAGGAGGAAATATATACTATTTTCTTATCTTTTATTTTTTAAAATATTTTTCTACGCGGTAAAAAGATATATTGTCGAGAAAATTGAATTTAAGAATTTTATTTTTTCGTCTACAGAATGATACGTCATAAAAACATCGAAGTATGACAGCGCATAAGCATTTTCAACTATTGTTTATTATCTGTTTTTCCTTTAAATTATCTGAATAAATTCGAAAAATCCCTGAAAAAAATTAAATTATTATTATTATTACCCTTAAAGAATAGTTTTATATATGATCAATTTTAGAAGACATAACAGATCTTGTTTTAGTTGTTTTCGGTGGAGTGAAAAAGCAACATATGTCAAGAGATGAGGGCATTAAAGCAGGTGATGGAGAAGAGAAAAATTTTCTTTATGGTATTAAAAAGTTTTGGCAAAAAATTCTTTTAAATTAAATGAAACTCGAGTCACTATAAATACATTTAAAAATCAACATTTTGATAGATTCAATAGCAACAACAATAAAAAGAAATTTTTGATTTTAATTAATTTTATCTAAAAAATAAATAAAAATAAATGATGGACGTAACAATAATAACAAGAGATTATTTATCAAAATTGCTGTTTTTCCTCATTTTCTTTATGTTTAAATAAATTTAATGATAAAAAAATTTATTAAGAAGATAATTCATCATTTGAAAGAATACATAATGCATTTTCTGGGTATTAAAGTATTAATTTTAAATAAAATATATATATATATATTTATATATTATTAATTTTAATTCGTCAATAGGAGGAATTTAATAACAATTTTTTAAAAAATATTTGTTTATATAATTTTAATCGAAGTTTTAAATTAGAAAATTCGTTTATATGGATGGAAGTGTAGTAGTAGTAATACAAGAAAAGTCATTTAAAAATTTCTAAAAATAAAAATAAATTAGATATATTTAGAAATAAATATAATAAAACAATAAAGTAGAAAGAAAATATATTAACTTATAGATTTTTATATTAAGTTATAAAATGTTTTTTAAAGATTTTATTGAAAGATGCATTAAATCACAAAATATTGCGGTGAGTCTATTGGTTTCAAACAATAAGATATTGAAAAATATTCTCCAAAAAGATATAAACATCTGATTTAAAAATAAAATATTTTATCCTACATTTGACAAGATATTTCATTTCCTTTACTGTATTTCCTGTGTTTTTTGCATAGATTTATAATATTCAAAACAAAATTATAATTTAATGTCATAGAGTATGAAACAAACACAGCATCACACTCCAAGATGGTTTAATTAATGTAATTTAACAAATTTTGTTTATTAATGTACAATTAAGTACAGTTTAATGTGTGGAAATTTTAAAGGTAATGTGTATAAATGCTGTATTTTATTATATAAATATTTATTCTGAGACATCCAGTTACACAAATCCAAGCAAATATTCTCTTCATGCTTTCGCAGGAAGGAAGAGAAGACGGTGCAGATTTGAAGTTTGAATAAATGCATGCTCAGAACGATAGAATGACAACATGGTAGAACAGATAATCCAGGCGTCAGATTTCTCCTTCATGCAGCAAATGTAATAACAAAGTGTGGCAAACTTGTTAATGAGATTGACAGAATAATTAGAGAAGAGAGTTACCACTTTCTATACAAATCAGGTTATAGTTTCCTAAAGGGAAATTAGCTATGTCCAATTTTATTATATAATAAGGAATTCTTGGATAAATTAAAAGTTTTTTCTTGAGGATAATCAATATAATTGTTAAATTACTCCACATATTTAATCAACAAATGATTATAACAGGGAAGAAACTTAACGTCTTAGCTCCTTTGAAACCTTACCCTATACATCAATTGTGTATGCATATATATAATTAATACAGATAAATCTACATTCTGGGCTATTAAACCCTAAAATTCCAATTTTGGATTATTTTATTATAGAGTTATTTTAGGAATTTTTCTCTAGAACAAAATTAGAAATAGTTTTGAAGAATATTTTTTAAAGAGAAGAGAAGCAATGAGAAGAGTAACCAGAGTTAAATTGATTTTGTTAAATTTTTTTTTTCTTTTTACCTTTATTTTTTTATTTTTCAGCTGAAGTTAAATGTACCAAACAAGAATAATTACATTAAACGATTATAAATTATATTAATGGGAATATTTCGAAAGAATTAGTTAAATTTTTGAGTTAGTAAAATGATAAGAATCTGTTCACTTTATTTAAAAATTTTGAGATTTTTTCCCCTCCTTCTTAATGGATAAGTGTATACGCTGAAATTTAGGAAAAATTTTATAAATTTATAATATAATACAACTACTTTAATATCGAAAGATGGAATCTGTTCGACACACGACGGGTGACATTTCTATATGTTTATAACTATTGGAATGTGGGGTGTGTGCAAAAAATAAAAAATAAATAAAAAAAAAGGAGTGAATCACAGATTAGATAAGGCGATCGAGGAATATATCTCGAGAATATCGATCCTGGTAATCGAGGTTGACTGAGGGTTTTCACTACGTCAATCCTGACTATTCCAAATGGCTGGCCAGTTCCATGCGACCCTGGGGCAGTGGTTAGATAAAACCCTCGGAATAGTACAAGGAATGTCGTATCAAGTCATGTAGAACGATTAGTTAAGGTGACAGAATAGAGCAGGCGGACTTCTACTTCGCTAGACACGATCTTACAGGAAATGAATAACGACCATTGGTGAAGAGAACCACTTTACGAACAGCTTTTTTAGAAAATAAAATAAAATAAAAATAAAAATCATTCCCCGTTTGATAAAGGATTTTGAGAGAATCACAGAAAAGATAGAAAGCACTTTTTTCACTATTTTTTTTCTTTTTTTTCCAATTGAAAAACTAGATTAATGCGGAATTTTTTTTCTTCTACTGTAGTTAAAATTATTCAAATTTTTACAATTTAATTCTTTTAGGAAATTTTAAAAAAATACACTTTACCTAAAATAAATTAAATTTTGTATACCGAAATCAATTAATTAAAATTATAAAAAAAGATGAAATAAAATATAAGAGAGAGATGGTTAAAAGAATATAGATTTTTCTAAGTAAATTAAAGGATATTTGAGATTAATTACCTAATGAATAGATTATTCATTAATGTTACTTTCATGAATATTTATATACACTTCATGAATATTCAAGAAATGGAATTTCCGTTATTTAAATAGCTTATTATTGTATTTTAGACATAAGTTTTACTTATAGGGAAGTTTTGTGAAAAGTCGGTCATGTACTTTTTTGGCATTTGTCATGCGATTATCCTAACAACAATAAATTATATAGAAAACTTTTGTCGATATTGTCTTGACAAATAATGTGGTAGACGTGAGAAAAATCGAAATATATCGTTAAATCCATTCTTGAGGATATCAGAAACATTTAAAGTTGGTCAACTCAGCAAGGATGAAGAGATTTTTCGATTTTATTGATTTATTATGATAAATGTATATACTTTAATATAATTTTTTACTATTTTTATAAAATAAAATGAAATATTGTCTCTTTTTATAGTATCGACGGGAAGTTTTCATTTTCGATTTTATATTTTTCTTCAACCTCGTCATAACTCTACTTACAGTTAATGTAATTAAACTCAACCCCTCTTCACTATTTTATATGAGTATGGCAAAAGTATTATATATATATATATATAATACACTATAATAAATTTTACACTATATATATAGTGTAAAATTTATTATAGTGTATTATAGAAGATAATAAATATATATCTGCAGTCGATTTTTTTAATGTTAGGAGCCAATTTGTAGCTAGAAAAGCAAGAATACCGAGTGACCAGAACAAAATCCAATACTGTTACTTGACATTATCGATCGGGTTGACAGTCATTAGAAACTCTCCGACGAAACAAGAATGTTAAAGAAAAATACTAATCTGTAAAGACAATCCGACAATGGTAACAGGAATTTACAGAAATGAAGTTATCTTAAATCCTTACATAAGTTATGTTGATTGTTGAACGATTTTCTTTTCTTAATGTCTTCGGTTTTTTTACCCTCTTCAAAGTTTGTGTATATTTATATTTAAAAAAAACAGTTTTATTAGAAACTCAATTAAGTTCTTTTGACTTCGTATTTTAAATATCAGAAATTAAAAGAAAATTATACAAAAGAAGAAAAAATTAATTAATTTTATCTCTTTTTCAAAGTCGAAAAATAAAATAATTACATATCATTATTTTGTTCGATAGTAAAATAGCTAATTAAAATTGAATTTATTTAGTTTAATGTCTTTTAAATGTTTACTATAAGAATTAAATAAAGAATTTTCTCTATTTTTTTTTCTTTAATTATGTTTATCAGTTTGACATCAATGCCAAAGTCCATTCTTGAAGATATCAGAAACATACGAGTTCCAATGATTTTCTCGAACATATAAAAAATAATCAGATGAATTTCTTTTTTACCATCAGATCAATTTTCGATACCATTTTATTTGCGATAATTTTTAAATCGATTGAAATGTAGATGTATAGCACGTAACCAATGTTACAGAACATAGAATTTTATATTTTACACGTAAAAACTGATTTAAGAAGTGCATCAATAACATCAATAGAACCTACACACCAGTTCAATTATGCATATAAATTGATTACTTTTATGTATGTAATAACATTAAAAAACCTATATTTAATTAAATATAATTATTTTCCCTTTAAATTATATGAAAAATGTTACCTTGTGTTTACAATTGTTTAAGATATGATATTGTGTAGCATCATTTTTTAAACGTTTCCTACGATAAATTTACGTGCGAATAATGTTTTATACCTATAAATATTTATGATTTTTTGGAAATAATATAATTACAAGTAATGTATAGAGATGAGTTTTTTGTTAAGGAATAAAAAAGTAAATAAACGATAATAAAAATTCGGATATTTTTTAATATTAATTAAAATCATTTTAAGTAGGGAATTATTATTTTGTATGAAACTTCTAAATGTTTAGAATGCCAAGGAATATTAATTATACGATAAAGTACACGAATTACCTGTAAATGTGCAGATCATTTCCAGAAGTATTGTATATCTGCATCAAGAGAACAATGAACTCTCATTTTCTCTCCATTATTATTGATTTTTAAACTTTGAAGAATTTTAGGACATAGTCCAATTTTAAAATTGAATTCTGTTAAAATGAGATAGTTTTATATAGGATGTTTCTAATTTTATATAAAAGTAATATATGCTTATAAATAAATAAAGAAATTTCGCTTATATCGTTACCAATTTAATTAGATTTAAATGTAAAAATTTGAAAAGGAAACTCGTTTTATTACTCATTTAATTTAAATGATTCTCGAAAGAATTGGATAAGAAGTTTTATTTATTTATTTATTTTTGGGTTAATTTCCTTTAGTAAAATTTATTTATCAATAAAAGTTAATTTTTTAAAAATATTTATTTGGAAGTTTATTCGAATATTCATTTTAATTCACGCTTTTCAAATTATTTTCCTTGTCAAAAAAGGAAGAATTAGAAGTGACAAATCAATTTTTTTTCTTCCCTCTGAAATAATTTAATTTGAAAAATTATAATAAATTAAGTAATTAATACTTTTTTAAAGAGAAGAAATTACAAAATATTTTTTTAAAAACATAAAAGTAATGATAAATTTATGTAATAATTGATTTAAAAATTAACTATTTTTTTGTAATTCTTGGATATTTTATATTATCGACTCTAAAAATAAACAAATAAAAATAAATACGGTTTAAAATTATAATAATTAAACCTTAAAAGATTCAAATTATTTTATATACAGCGAACGTTTGATATAGTGAATTTTCGACGTAGCATACAATTTTGTTGTGTCTTGGTGTGTGTTCAATTTTTACGTAGATTTGACGTCATTATTTATAAATTTTCATTATAAAATTGCTGTAATTACGTCAAATTGACGTAAAAGTATGAGCTATATAAAACCTAAAGCCAGACTCTACGTATATAGTGAATTCTCTATATAGTGAATAATTTAGTCCATTGAGCATTCACTAAATCGAGAGTAAACTGTAATACTAATAATAATAATAATAATTTTATAAATTAATAATGTAATGTTCATATAAAAATATTAATTTTATGTTAAAAAACCACATTAAATATTATAAATTTTATTTATATTTATTCAAATTTAAATTTATAATCTTTTTTTAAAATTTAAAACGGATATTGATCTCAAAACGAATCATTACATAAATCTTTTTTTTTTATTGCTTTGGGTAATATTCTTCTTTATTAAGAATCTTATGAAAGTTTAAATAAAATCTTAAATAAATTTCGAATAGAAATAAATTAGTTGATTGTGAATTTTTAAACAATTTTCTTTTTCCATTTTGAATAAATCATTTTCGTCCCTTACTCAACTGATCATATTCTATTTTTAGTCTAAGAATTCCTAACATTTAGTCTATATTAATTCTTATATATTGAAAATATTATCTATAAAAAATATAAATTTATTCTTTTATAAATATTTTATTCATTTATTAAGAATTTTCAGTTTAATTATTACCAGAAAATCAGTTATGTGTAGTCGCGATAAACCAATAAGAAGTGATAAAATTTATGTATATTTTTAGTTTTAAAAACGATTATTAATTGTGTTTTTATTTATTTAAATTTTTTAAAAAATTATGTACTGTACACAGTCGAACCTCCAATAACGATCACCTCCCAACAATGGACACCTCTTAATGGTGGCCAGTTTTCAAGAACTTTTTTTCTGAAGGCATACAATACCTTCCAACAATAGCCACCTCTAAATGGCGGTCAGTTTGTCGGGAACTTTTTGCTGAAGGCATACAAAACCTTCCAACAATGGCCACCTCGAAATGGAGGCCAGTTTTCGGGAACTTTTTGCTGAAGGCATACAAAACCTTCCAACAATGGCCGCCTCTAAATGGCGGCCAGTTTTCGGGAACTTTTTCTGAAGGGATACAAAACCTTCCAACAATGGCCACCTCTAAATGGCGGCCAGTTTTCGGGAACTTTTTCTGAAGGGATACAAAATTTTCCAACAATGGCCACCTCTAAATGGCGGCCAGTTTTCGAGAACTTTTTCTGAAGGGATACAAAATTTTCCAACAATGGCCACCTCTAAATGGCGGCCAGTTTTCGGGAACTTTTTCTGAAGGGATACAAAACCTTCCAACAATGGCCACCTCTAAATGGCGGCCAGTTTTCGGGAACTTTTTCTGAAGGGATACAAAACCTTCCAACAATGGCCATCTCTAAATGGCGGTCAGTTTTCGGGAACTTTTTCTGAAGGGATACAAAACCTTCCAACAATGGCCACCTCTAAATGGCGGCCAGTTTTCGGGAACTTTTTCTGAAGGGATACAAAATTTTCCAACAATGGCCACCTCTAAATGGCGGCCAGTTTTCGGGAACTTTTTCTGAAGGGATACAAAACCTTCTAACAATGGCCACCTCTAAATGGCGGCCAGTTTTCGGGAACTTTTTCTGAAGGGATACAAAACCTTCCAACAATGGCCATCTCTAAATGGCGGTCAGTTTTTCAGAAACGTTTCTTTTTGAATCCAAAATAACCTCCAACCACGTCCATCCCCGAATAATAACCATGTTTTACGTTCTCGTCGGTGGCCGTCGTTCACAGATTTGACTGTAACAGACTTTAAAGGGAAGAAAAGTGAAACTTTTTAAGCAAATAAACTAATTTTTAAGTTTTAATTAAGCAAACAAAACGTCATACGTCATTAACTGTTTCCAACGAACATAATTCTTGTTAAATGTTGATAAATACGTATCAAACAATAATAAATAATATGTTATTTTATTAATCAAAAAGAAAATAATTATAACAAAAATGTTATAATTATATAATAAGTTAAAGTATAAAACTTTTACCTTAAAGGTCAATATTTTGTTGCTATTAATAGTTACAAGACATAGTAATTGGGGTGAAAATTTCGTAGTAGTGACGAGTAGGTTTAATTAGAAAATAATGTATTACTTAAACGTCTGTTGTGTGAAGAAAATTAATAAAATAAAGTAAATTTTCTTGATTTTTTTAAAACTCATTAACTGCATTTACTATAGAAAAAAAAGCATTTATTTTACGTGTAAGTGGTAAATATGAATGCAATGTTAAATTACGTTGTTAAATTACAGTAAAATCTGCCCAAAACGGAACCTTAAACCTGTCTAAACTGGAAAAATTCTTCGAAAAGCAACGATTTTCTGTGTTCGGAAACACCTGCTTAAAACGGAAATCTGCCTAAATTTTCCGTACTGTGTCAGTGCAGTTTATACAGGTTTCCCTTTATACATTAAATTAAATTACGTTTATTGAAGTAGAATACTTGTTTAAAGGTATAGTTAATTTCAAGAATGTTCAATATACAACACTAAATTTTAATTTTTGATGAAATTACTTCAGAGAAATTCAATAATTTTAATATTGTATATACAATATGTCTGTTTAACTTCTTAACTTCATTAATATTAACAAGTAATAACTAATTCGAAAATATTTGTATTGTAGACAAATTTAAATTTTTAATAAATCTAAACGTACTCATTAATAAAATCATTTATAAAATTTTATTAGTTAATAAAAACAAAACTAAACTTTATTTTACAGAAAGAAATAATAATAATAATTTAAAATAATTAAAAAAATTACTTTAATTAATTTACAATTAAATAATTAAAGTGTACATTTGCATAATATATATATATATATATACCATTATTCTAGTTTACGAATAAATAATGTTTTACCACTTTATTGTAATTAATTATAAATATAATTAAAGCTCATTAACACTAAGTTCGTTCTATAATCGATTAACGAAGATAAAAGGATGACAAATTATTAAAAATAATCGAAAAAATAAATAAAATAAATAAAAAGTTAAATAGATTTTAGTAAACAATTAAATAATATTATTTATATTATTATACTTAAAAAATTTCATTAAAAAACAATTTATTTTATTTAAAAAAATACAATTAAAAATTTTTTCGTAAAGAGGATAAGTATGCAGTATTCAAGTAAATAACGTAGAAACGTATGTGAACATAAAGTCAATAATTTGTATACAAAGAAAGTTAATTATCTGGGATGACTTTAAAGTAGTTCTCAATTATTAAACACTGTGATTTTATTCTCAATAGATTTACTACGTTTCCTGTTTGTGATCTTCGATAGACGATTAGAAACAGGAAAATATACTAATGGACAGGTGACGTTAATGCTTCTTTAATTATAGTAATCTTTTGATATTAGTAACTAGAAAAGGAAGTAAACAAGTTATCTAAGAAAACTTAACATTTCTCTAATGCGTTTATGATCATTTTTCTTCTATTCATCATATATTTAAAAGGGAAAAAATTCCACGAAAGAACGGAAGAATTAAAAAGAAAAATTTTTTTTTAAAATAAAGGGAAAGCTGTTGAAATTGAATCATTATCATCTTTTAAATAGCACTTAATGTTTATTTTTAAATTATCAATCATTAAAAAGTTATAAGAGGTAAGGGGATAACGAAAGAATGATTTTAATAAGTGATCTAAAAATCGTATACATTTTACAGTAATAAAAGTAACAAAAGATTCTTTTATATAATTATCTTAACACTGATTTATGATGAAGAAATGCTGTAATAAATAATGTATAAATTGTCACCTGTCTTTTGTCAAACAGCTGCGACCATCCTAACCAAGATTGTCATCACTGCATCCATTAAACACTTTCCTCATCTTAAATTTCTTTATTTTATAGTGAAGAAAGAAAGAATAGGAGAGAAAGAAGTTGCTAAACGACTAAATTTATTCTTGAAAATCTTGGTTTAGTACGCCATTATCATAGTTTTTAACTTGAAATATAACTATCAAAAGCAATTTTATATAAAATTTATTATTTAAAAAAAAATAGTAGGCATATTCTTCCATTAATAAAAGAGATATTCTTAGAGTGTTAGAATTCTAAGAAAATAAATTGTGAATAATTCCTACGTAGTTAGAGGGGTAAGTTTTTAGCAAACAAACAGAAAGAAATTCTTAGTAAATTTAATCAAAATAACATATCATTCAATATTATCGAATTATATCTAACTCATTGTAGCGAAATTTTATCCAATTTCAAATTAACTTATCTTTCTTATATTCTCTTACCATAGAGAATTACACCTGTTAAAGTAAAGCATAAGTTTTGTAGATAAGAAACGTGACTAAATTTACTAAAAATAAGATTGTCCTTTTAAATATGTCAAGAGATAAGAATATTTTTTTTTTTAAATTTTCCAATCAAATTTCAATTTTTTAAACTTAAATTTACACTTTTTATAGCGACTCTATATACATATTTGCCTTATTAATTCACACGCGTTAATGTCGTGTATTCTTTTTAAATCTATAACATTTTTTTTATTAATTTTAAATGCAAACTTCTTAAACAAAAATTAAAAAAATCTTTAAAAATGTAAATTTAGAAAAAAATTATAGTTTAATCTAATTTAAAATAGATTTTGTAAACATGAAATGTTTCAATTATAAAAGCGTATTTATCAATTTTGTAAAAATTATGGTTAGTATGAATTCAAATTTTCCTTATAAAAAGAATAAAAAAAATGTTGAAAACTGTTCAAACAGGAGCGTTTTTAAAAGATTATTATCAAGTTTAAGTAAATAAAATCGCTGTAACTCTACAATACAAGTACCTTTAATGGCAACTGATTGTATAAGAGAATAGAATATTGCACAAGAATACATAAAACTCATCCATGGATATAACCTGATAATTCAACTAAAACTAGATCTATTCTATTAGATTGTCAATAGAGATCAAAGCCAATCTACACTTTAGTTGTATAATATTGTAAACAGAGACATTAAGCTTTGCAAACAGCTAATATCTTTACCAATAAAATTTAATTTAAACTTCTTCCTCTTATGTTAAAAAGATTTTTAAATTGAATTTATATTATATTTCACAGATTTATTCTCTTTTTATTTGAGTAAATTTTTGCTACTACAGTTAACGACCGATCGCGTATACCGGGTGATCGTGTTAAAATTCCTCTATTCAACGCTGTCCACAGAGATATTTAGCTGTACAAATGTATCTAAATCCGATATGGTAACATTTCAGTACGCGCGTGGAAGTCATTTCCATAAAACAGTTGGTATTAAAACGCACCACTAGGGTACTTTTGGCACTGAAAGCAAGAAACATTTCACTTTTGTAGGGATACTGCTTAATGTGGTCCCCATTCGAAGGTGTAAAACTTGAAGGAGCGGAATAGTGTGTTCAACTGTCGACCACATTTGATCCTCTGTGATACTTCTTACGTGCAGTTCGATACTGTCTTTCAAGACTGCCAAATTTGCCACAAGATCTTGATAAACCACACTTTTTAAGTGTCGCCATAAAAAGAAAAAAAATCGAATGGATTAAGATTCAAAGCGCCAAAAGTGCCTTAGTGGTACGTTTTGGAACTATTGTCTTTTACAGAAATGTCTTCCGAACGTCCTGAAATGTCACCTTATCAGATTTGGTTGCATTTAAACTGCTGTATATCTCTCTAAACAGAGTTGAATAGGGGTACTTTCATTACGATCACCGACACGTGAGTTTGTGGTCCTATGAGATTTTAGTAGAAAATAAGGTTATAACTGGAAATTTTGATTATTGTGAAAATCTTTGGATACGTTGACCTAATCTGCGAAATTTGCTTTATACAACATTTTAGGGATTTTTATTCTAATAAAGACACAAAAAAAAATCTTTAAAATGTTATATAATTTAAATATTATTTTGGGAAATTTTCCTGTAATAAAAAGAGAAAAATCCCTTCCTAATCCCGAAATTTTAACTAACTCTAGATCTTATGGAATTTCCATTTTTAATTAAGGATTTTTCTAAATTAAAAATGAATTAATTACAATATATTTATTTAATCTAAATATAAAACTTTCAGGAAATATAAATGAAAATGTGTCTTGAAAATTAAGTGTTAATAGTGTAATACTTTTTAAATCATTATCACTCGAACTTTTTCTAAGTTCTTGCCTTTTTTTTGTAGTATTTATTCGCTTTTGACGAGTTTAAGAATGATTTGTTGAAGACACTGTTAAATTTCTCTTTTTATCTTTCTTGAGAAAAAGAGAAATTGAACAACATCCTCCAAAGTCTTCTTTTGTTTCAAAATCGTTTCACAACACAGTAAATCAATGACTTTAACTCGATTTAGAAAGCTGTAAATATAACAATTAGTTTATTACACCTGTTTAGGGACATTATTATTATTTTATAAAATGATTTAACACACTAACGACTTATATTTTCTTATATAAAACGTTAATTAAAGGAGTTAAATAAGGTAAATCCTCAGGAGAAACTCTTGTTCATCTTCATAGAGATGAAGAAGAATGTTGAATAAAATCATTTTAAAAATATATATTTCTATATTTTTACGTACTAAAATGAAGCATTTTTTTCTATTTAATATAAATTTTATAAAATAAAATTTAATAATAATTAAATTTTTATATAATTTTCCACTTTATGTGGAATAATTTAATAAAAAAAACTTCGAGATTAATTAAATTTTTACGACTATACGAATTTTATTTAATTAAAAAAATGAATTATTTTATTCTAGAATAATTTAAAACTTATTGAATGCTTTAGGTTGTGTATTAATCTATAAAAAATAATTAAAAATTAGGAATTTTTTATTTAAACACAAGTTTTTTTTTTCCTTAAAAAATATAGAAAATTTTATGTTCAGGCATCTTTCTGATTTTTTTTCCATTCTTTTTTTCAAGATACATTATCCGCTTTTCAACAGTTAATTAAAAGTCTGTAATTGGAAAGAATTTTTTTTAATTATTTGTATAAATTTTAACATAAAAAAAGGAAACTTTTCTGTAGTTCTTTCAATAGATTATTATTTTTTTTAAATAGACAAAAATCGAGGAAAGGACACGATAAAGTTATTTAACATTTTTACTAATTACAAAAAAACAACTTCTCTACAAAAGTTATAATTTAACATCGATCACAAGTATAAAAAATATGGAGGAAAGAAGGATAAAAAACATAATCTAAATCATTCATGTTTAAAAAATTGTAAGCTTTTAGTTTAATAGAGTGCAGAAGCGTGAATATCGAATCCATCAATGTACAGGACATCATTTTGTTTGAGTATGATATAACATGCAACAGCAAAATGTATGAAGGTATTTTTTTTAATATTTTTCATGCGTTATTACTATTATTATCCATATTTTTTTTTTATTACGCGTTATCCAGAATCTAGCTAATATTCAAGATTCCATTACTTCTCTACAATTCTAGCTGTGCTCATTTCGAATCTTTTGTACACAGCTAACAAGTCAGGAGGAGTAGAGAAGAGCTAGACATCCGTAATAGCATGTTGGCCAAGTAAAGTGACATTGAGTGAACGTGACAAAGATTTTCTACGACTCGGAATGGAAAGCTAAGATGGAATCCTACTCTCTGATATTACCCAATCGGGTGCAACTCTGTTTCTTTATATCCACAGGCAACTTGAAGCCATCTAACATACAAGAAAAATGTAGTGATTTACACTGAAAAATATATTGTTTAAGATAATTAATTTATCATAAGCCTAGCCAATTGCCATCTGATTTATGTAAATAAGACTGGCGAAATATATATATATAATTATTTTGTAGGGAAATTAAATTTAATTATTAATTTTTGTAAATTATAGAAAAATCTATTATATATATATATATATATATATTATTAATATTAAAATTAAAACTTTTTAATTATATATTAAGGTATAAATTGATATTTAAGATAATTATGAATTATTTCGAACATCATTAAAAATACTTCATTCTCGAGTAATTAATTTTTATCATCATCATTGGAAAAAACAATTAAAATATATTATTATCGCTTAAAAGTTCAATTAAATTTTTTCACATTGTATCGTTTTAAAATGTAATTAAATTACCTAACAAATATAATTTTTAAAATTAAAACTACAATAATAATGAAATTAATTGTTAGAAAGTAAGTATAATTTTTTTAAATTAATACTCTTTATGTTTAGAATCATTCATCATTAAAGAGTGTAATTAAATATATACGTGTTAAAATGTTCATTAAAAAAAGAATTTTTGTAGTTTTCGTCTTTGTAAAAACAAAATGGCGCCTTCTCGTATGGGGTTGGTGAGTGCACGGCAGATTGATTTGCATATGAAAACCATTTATTCTGATTTAAATCAATCGAAATACTGATAAATTATATTTTGTTGCAAAATATATACAGATCGATACAAATAAAATTTTGATTTTTTAAAAGTAAATTTTAAATTAACCAACCGTAAATATCTGTGAATTGACACAATTCTTTTTTCAAGAATTATTCAATATAACAGTAAAAATTTGGGTTTTTAAAGGAATTATTTTTATTTTTATCATTATCTGAAGCTAAGTAACATGTATTTAAATGATGATAATCCAGTTTAACGAGTGTATACGAGCAACATGGCGAGGTTAAAAATTTAACATTTTATTTTAAAAAATCAAGAATTAAGTAAAAGTAATTATAATAGATTAGTATAGAATAATTTAATGTAAATTAATTTTCTGCTAATTATAACTTGTGTAAATTTAAAATTAAAGTAAAAATATATTGTAAATATATTGATGTTATTAATAAGTTTACTTTTTATATACAGTCGAACCTCTAATAACGGCCACCTCCAAATACAGGACATTTTAAAGAGCTTATTTAAAACAAAAATGCATATAAAATAACCTTTAAACAACGGACATTTATGTTCTCAGTGGTCGTTGCTCAGAGGTTTAGTCTATGTTTATATAATACTGTATACGCATTTATATAATATATATATTTTAAACATAAAATAAACTCGACTTATTCTAAGTTTATATAACACATATATATACTATATGTTTTATAAACAAAGAGCAAGTACTCTTTCCTAAATAAAAAATAGTAATAATATAAAAATTTTTAAAAAAACGTTTTCTATTTTCAAGTGAATGCATACAAAAGTTGAATAAAATTTTTAAAAATCGATTTTCTTATTGATATGTTAAAAATATTTTATTTTTTTAAAGATATTTTGGGAGTAATTAAGTATAAAATATATGCATTCAAAAATTGAAGAATTTTTATTTTTATTTTTGTATTTTAAATATGATCATTTGCATATTGAATATTTTCTTATTATATCCGAATGCCTTTTTTTCGATAGCGATTGAAAATGTTCACCAAAACTTTGATATTTGATCATATTATCGAAAATCAATCAGCAGCAACCCCTTCATCTGTACACTTTGTATATATACCCATAAAAATACAGTTGATATGGCATCAATAACCCTTCATAGAATTTCTAAACTAAAATAAAAACAAAACTTTTTTTTTTCTATTCAATTTTTCAATAAGTTTATAAAATATTTTTCAAGGATTTAGCCAATATGTAACAAAATTACATTATCATTGTCTTAGTTTGATTCTTGAAGTGTAGAATATTAATAACAGACTTTTATTAATCCTCTTAAATTATCTAAATGGTTAATCTTCTTAAGTATAGATAGAAAATTCATTTTGTCATTTTCATTACTTCTTAGTGTATAAATCGTGGATAATTTTATTAAATGAAAGGATATTTAATTAAATAAGTTAATTTTTTAATTTTTTTATTTTTATTTATTTAAATTAAGAGCATAAACATGTTTTCGTTTCTCGACTTTGTCATTTCGATAAGTAAATATTTAAAATTTAAATTATTAAAGCAATTTTGTATCTATCTATAATGGAAAATACTCCAAGATATTCGTCATTAGTTTATTAAATACGAAAGTTTAATTAAAGATTTATTATATACTGTTTAAAAATAATTTGAAATTAATTATTTTTTTATATAAAAACATATTTAAATCCTAGATGAGGTCGTAGAAGACAGTTTTAAGCTGCTTTTTTTCCGTCATACTTGTAACACGGGATATATATTATCGACGTCACTGAATTAAGGAAAAACTATTGTTAAATGTTTAATAAATGAACCGAATTCAATGAAACTAATTAAGAATTCTCTAAATTAAAATCGCATCACTAACAAAATTACAAGAGGAATAAATAATTTTATATTTATTCTCATCCATTTGAGTCAGGTGATCGATACTCGAATTTCATTAAATGTTTTTCACATAGAAGTTAAGAATCGTTAATTCATCTGTCTAGTCCGTTGAGAAAAAGTACAGATTCTAAGTTTTAATTAAAAGAAAAATAGTTAATACTAATATCAATTTAAAAAGTTCGAAAGATAATTAATGTTTAATCTTATCTATTACAAAAGAACACTTCTATCTCACAAAAGAATTTTTCTTTATTTGTATTTTATTTTATTTTATATTTTTTAAAAAATTTTTATCAAGAAGAAAGAGAGAAAATTTAGTTCGCTGATCATTATCCAGTTTTAAAGATTTACAATAAAACTGGCTAATAAAATATGAGTATCTCTCAAATAGATCAATACTTGGCTTAACAGCCATTACATGGTAAAATTCGATACGGAACTCTTACTATAATAATAGATATTATATAGATCTAAGAATCTATATGTGTTAGCGAATTTTTGGTTGAATTGTCTGCTGGAACTTTCTTTGTTTCTTTTTTTTAAATTAATCGCTGAAGTTTTATATATAGGTATTACTTTTTTTGTGTGTGTTAACCTATATAGAAGCGGTTACATCATTTAATACCTATTATTTTGGCAAAATAATTCGTAGATCGAATAAATTTTTATTTTGACAAATTCAATTTATAGAAAGGAATTTTGGCTATAATTCGAATATTCATTTTTATTATCAAATTTTTGTATAGATTCTATATGTACGAAATTGATAGTAGGAGGATGAATGCTCACGTTGCAGCTTTCTTATCAATTTTCCAAGAATTTTCTGTATATTTATGCTAAAAAACACGAAATTTTAATTATTTTAATCACTTTAATATCTAAAATTTCGACTAAAACAGCTGAAAATTCGAAATTCGTATGTAAAAAAAAATTAGACACTTGCATTTTTTAAATTACGAAAAGTAAAAAGAAAATTTGCAATTATATGGAGATGTTACGTCAATAACAATCGTTGAAAATTTAATTCTATATCTATTTTAGTTTCATAAAAATCTTGCGGACATTTATATAGACAGACGAATAAAAAAAAAAAAAAAAAATCGAAATCACTCTACGAGTTATTAATATCACTAAAAGTTTAATATAGCCGCTATAAATAATTACTAAATATCCTATTATTTTTTGATTTATTATAAGTTATACTACTAAAAAACCATCATAAATGAGAATATTTGACAAAAAAATATGATAAATAGATATTTTGTAAATTATTAAGGGAAAAAAGCTTCTAATTAAATGGTTAAATTTATGGTTATTCATAATTCATAAAGCAAAATTTAATTAAAATTTTACATTTATTTTAAATAATGTGATAAAGGTTGATATAAATTTCAAAATATTTAATTATCTGATAATTAATTATTATTCTATAAATTCTCAAAAAATATTTATGCTTTTTTTACGATAATTACTTTATAAAAATATATTTTGTTTATATATTATATAAATAATAACACAGATTATTTATTTTATATAATAAAAATAAAGCAGATAATTTAATAAATTAATTTTTTTATATTAATACCTTTAAATTATGTAATAAAATATTATATAATGCAGAATATAGTCATTAGCTGCAGGAAAATTATTTAATTAACATTAAATTAACTAAAATTCTATTTATTATTATTTTTAATTAAAAAATTATATAATTAGTAATTATTTACTGTTTTATAACCGTAAATGAACAATAATATATATGTATAGACTATACATCTTTCATTATTTATGCATAATTCATTTATTAAGTTTAAGTTGTGTCTATAAATAACCTATACCCAATGCTCCATATAAAATATTCTATATAAATGTTAATTTTTAGCATACGTTTAGTTAATTGAAGTTCAGAATATTCGATTATATTCACGTAGGTTTTAATAATTTATTGATAAAAAGTAAAAATTTTTTTTGTCTTTAAGGTATAAAAATAGCATGAATAATTTTTGATAAATTTTATAATTTATAAATTCTAGTTATTTAAGGAAAAAATAGTTACATTAATTATCCTCACTTCATTTTTTTATATATATATTTATATAAATTGTAAACAAGTAAATGATTTAATTCTAGTTTAGTAATTTATTTTGTAAATTATAATAAAACAGAATGATTCAGTTGAAAGGGAAAAAAATGTTCATTACCGGTTTATACAAAGGAGAAAAATACAATAAGCCATTGTAATTGTGTGAGAGGATCGGGTGTAGGGGAGAAACATATTACCTACAAAGGATTATATATTGTGTTTAAAATTAAATCCTGTAGATTTACGAAATTAATTTTTCTTTCTCGTCTTCTTTTAATAAAAAAAGTAAAAAAAAAGAATATTTAGAAATACATTCCTTCAAAGAAATTGATATAATCTAATTTAAAAAAAATGCTTTTTTTTCTTCTTCCATTTGTAATGAAGTAATAATTATATGTGTTGAAAGTTGTATCTAAGAATTTTTCTCTCTTCAAATAGTATAAGTACAATAAATTCTGTTTCGGGTTGGATAACATGTGTTCACGGTTTATACTCATGAATAAGTATTGCCAACGTAATGACAACCTTCACATTTTCCGTGTAGAGAGTGATGCAGAAAAGCAATATCCACAACCAATATTTCTAGAGGTGGTAAGATTTCAATTATAAATCACATATACAATCTTATGACATACGTGTCAGCAACTTTCAACGTCATTTTACTCTTTTATATGCTCCAGGCATCATTTTGTAATTTACTGTATCGTTTCAAACCCCTATATTTTCATAAGAGAAAGTGATACAGTGCTTTCGAGTTACGATATAGAAAAGTTATCGTTGTCAACGATTACCAAAAAAAAAAAAAAAAAAAAAAAGAAAAACCCACCATTCGGATTTAGTGTCACAAACCTTCTTTGTAGATCCTCTAGAAACAAGAAAAGCTATTATCGGCTCAGAAAAGATCCCTTCGATAGAAAGAGATTCTCTAACATTTACACTACACTTTATTCTAAATTATAAAACATTCGATAACTCTTCTTTTTTGTTTGATCATTAACTATTTAATTAATTTAACTAATCTCATTCTTTATTTTAAAAAATGAAATTATTTTTAAACATAATTAACAAAGGATTTATAAGACTTAAAATATATATATAAGCTTTAATTATAACTCTTACGAAAATTTTTATTGTTAATTAACAGCAGATTATATTATTTTTTAATATAAAAAATTCTGAAGAACCATTCAATAGATTAAAAAAACCATACTCTATCAATGACAAGAACTTTCAAACAATTAAATTATATATCTCTTGGGGACTGAGTGGCATTTTTTATCCCTCTTTATCTCAAAAGTTTCAACATAATTATGTCAAAAATTTGTAACTTTAATGTTCTCGAACCGTATTTTCTTTCATTTTTAAATTGAGATATAGAAAAAGCTCATAAATGATTAGTAAAGGTACATTTATAATATTTATAGTGAGAACGACACTTCAAAAAATTATTCGTGAATTATAAAATGAATATCAATGTTAAAAAAAGAGTGAAAAATACTATTAAAATATTAAATAACTTTTCTAAAATGTAATGTCTGCTTAATGCAATGCATTATTACAACATTAATAATTTTATAAGGCATTAAAGTGTTTCTACTTGAATATTTATTTATCTAAAGAAAGAAAAAAAAATGGTTTTGGTGAAGAATAGGAAGATAGAAGAAAAATTGATTTTTATGTAACTCTGCCTTAAATTTAAAAATAAAACTATAAAATTTTATTTTTATTCTGAGGAAAAATATCTCCTATTTCACTTAAGTGTAATTATGCTTTTCTCAATATGTTTAATATTAAAGTAACAACTGAACATGAAATTTAAGAGTAAACTATACTTTTAACTTTAAAATATAAATGCTTTTTTATATAAAATTAAATTTATTTTAAGATAAAGTGCATTGTTATAATGCTTTTCACGTTTATTTAGTTCTGTTTTATATATACTAATTAATATTATTTGAGAGAACATATAAGGTTTTATTCTCCATCAACTATTTTTTGTTAAATATTTATATAATTAATTATAGATTGATAAAGATAAACATGAAGTTGTATATTATACAGTACTGTTACACATGTTGATGTATACTTAAAGAGTGTTTAATGTTGTTTTGTATATACTAATGAGGATTATTATTATATATGTTATTATGTGCAAGAACATCAAACAGTTTTCCTTCTTCTAACAACACTCCCCTGTAATATTTAAGTAATTAATTAGAAATTTATGAAAGTAAACATACAAAAATGGCAGCAATAAATGTCACCAAATAGTAGATAATATATATAATAATTTTTCTAATTTTTTACGTAGTGATAATGTATATGATGTCAAAAACACATAGGTTTAGTATATAATATACGTCTGACATAGAAATAAATTACTAAAACTGTCTCATGACATAATAGATAGTTACAATAACTTCAGTCGTGACAGGGGGTGCCAAAAAAAATTGTAATAATTTCATTACAGAAAGATATCGACATATTTCGATAGCAATATATGCAAATTTTTCATTCGAGAAAAGGGGGATATAGTTTCCATTAATAGAAACAGAGTATTATAAACGTTCCCCCTCATTTAAATTTATAAATGTTATTAAAAAAAATGAATAATTCGATCGAAAAAATTCATTCAATTAATGTTTCTTACTAAGCTACGCAATTTTGGATTTTTTTAAATATTAAGCTGTGGAATTCCAGGTATTTAAATATATATCTGCACAGTGCATCTACTTATAGATAAAAAAATTCACATAAATCCATCGAAAAAATTCGTAACTCATTATTGAAGACGATCCTAGAATATTTTTTTAAAAGTATAATGCTGTATTAAAAGATAGCATTTAATAAAATAATAATAATAATAATTAAACTTTTATTAAAATTTTAAACATATTTTAGAGTGTTCTATTTAATAAATCAATAATAAACGCGAAGAAGTATATTTAAATTGTTGTAGAATATTGTAAACTAATCAGGCATATAATTTGATTCTGTTTGTTGACATTCTAGATATTTGATATTGATTGTAGTGTAAAATGTATATGGCCATGATAATCGTTTTGAAACGTTTGCTTTTCCATTTGTAAAAAGTAAGTTAGAGAATAGAAATAGAGATATTCATTCGATAAGTTGAGAATTCTCACAAAATTAAATCCATAAGTCGGCAAAGAGCGTAGAGTAGATTAGATAAAGGAAAATTGAACAAGAATGTTTCTTTATTGTACTCTTGTGAATACACTTCAATTTGCTTCAGAAAGGTAACGATAGGGGGAGACGAAGGGAAGGAAAAAAAAGAAAGATTTAATACAGGGTCATGAACTCTTGTTACATAAAATTCTTATCCATATGTTATTGACATATGGATAAAAATTATGAAGTCAAAAAATTAACTTTTATTATTACTTATAAAAGAATTTTTAAGATAAATTTTCTCATAATTTATAAGGAACTTTTTTAAAGAAGTGTTGCTTCATGATTTTTTCATTCTAATCAGTAGTTTACTTCACAGAAAATCTATTTCAAAACACTATTATTTATCCAGACTATTAAATGTTTTAGTCGAATCGATATAACGCTATTAGTAGGAAAAATGAAAAGTATTTTGATGCGTTTTTTTCTACCTTATAAATATGTGTAATGCTATTTATAAATTGGATTATGAAAATGTTTTTGTTATACATTTTTTTACATATAAACAAAAAATTTATTAAGAAATATTTTAAATTATTTTTTAATATTATCATTAGTACAGTTAAGCTGTATTCTCACCACTTTCTGTAGTTACATACGAGGCAATTATGTATATATAAATTATATTATTTCCTTTAAAAATAAAAAGTTTAATTTCAATACTTTATTATTCATATCTACAATATAGTAGACATATAAAAATCATAATAACCTTCAGTTTAAATCTTTTCTATTAATATTTTATTATAAATCTAATGAATTCTTTTCTACGGATTAAAATTTAATTTAAACATAATAATTTACACAATAAACACCTTATTTAACATTTAAAAAATCATAAAATAATATTTTATAACCTAATATACAAAATAAAATTAATAACATATTGTAGATAGTAACTAATAATAATAATAATAATGATAATATAAAAAATCTCTCTCCACTTACAATAAAACTTTTCAATAAAATTTATTGTCAATCCAAGTAAAGTGCCAATAAGAAAAATGTGTAAATAGCTTTCACCTTTACCGATATAAATTACTATAAAACGTTTCGTATGAGACAATCTAAAATTTTCTTACTAGATGCTGTAGCTGTAGCTATAAAATATTTTCTAGAAGATAGCTTTTATATATATAATAGAACTTTTAAAAAATATTTTACATACTATCGATCTCTACTACAGTGATTTTCTATTTAAAACATTGTAATATTTTTCATACTGGATGTTACAAATCTGCATGAAGAGTATCACCAAAGAAAATGAAATTTTTCAATCTCCTATACTTAAAGATCCCTAAAACTGTGTTATATAGAGGATAATTTATAAAAAATTTCATCCTATGGATCTCCATAAAGTTACACTATGAAACAATTTATATTTTCACCCTTATGTCAAACGTATCTTCATAAATTCCATGCGTGCGAGTTCTTGTAACATTTTTCTCTCGCTACAGATTTTCCTAAAATAATTTTATAAAATAAATTTAATATTTTATGTATATATAAAATTTATAAAAAATTTTTTTTTCTCATATTTTATAATATTACAAAATTCTACACAATGTCATTCATAATTTGCATTACTTAAATTGATTTTATATTTTAATTTTTTCGTATTTTAAAGTTATTAAAAATTTTTATTATTAAATTAAAATAAAATACGTGATTCTATCATCTGCTTTTTAAAAATGTCAGAAATAATTGAAAATTAATAACAAGTAGAATTTTTAGTAAAATATGCAGAGCTTAGGAGATGTAGTAAACATCCGAATTTTTTCCTTCAAAAAAATTCCAATTTCTAACTAATTTGTATCATTAAAAATCTCAAGCTGAGAAGATATCAAAATAACATGGAGATATACATTTTTATGATAAAACTTTTATACTTACAGATCTTCTTTCGCTGAGAAATCCATTAAGTAGATCGAAACTACTTTACTCTTCATACGATATGTGAGAAACTTCACATAAAATGTGTGCGACTACCGAGAAAACTTTTCTACTGGAGTAATGTTTCTAATTTCGAATGTGTTCTATCTAAATGAATGCCAAACTAATGTATCGAATGACGCAGAGGAGGAGTATAATAACAACTAAATACGGCACTGCTATCGGCAATAATGAAAAAAAACATCACTTTAATAGTATTTGGATTGAATCAAGTTACAGAAGTCCTTTATACTCAATGGATGTGACAGGCAAGTGTGTCGAAAGATAATTCTTTCTGTCAGAGAAAGGAATTTCTTTGATTGGGGCAAAATCTTTCAAAAACATAACTTATGATTTATTTTATTGCGCTTTATGTCTTCTTCTTCTTCATTTTTTTAAAGATAAAATATTCAGGATGTAAACTTATATTCTGTTTTCTACTCCCTCTCAAACTCTGACGTATAATTTACTTAAAAATACTTTCTTTATTCACTAAGAAATAAAATTTCTTGGCTAATAATAAAATGTGTGATATATATAATAATAGACATTAAAATTTTTAAATAAATTTTTTGAAAATAAATTCAAAAAATAGTACAATAGAACAAACTATATTATAATTTATTATTCTATATTTTGGCAAATTTTAATGCTAAAAACAGAATCTGAAACTAGTATAAATAATTTACGAGCAAATATTTTTAATCATATTTTTAATTTATTTAATTTAAAATATATGTTCTCCACCTCAAATTAGTAGTGGCTTCCCCTGTACATCATACTTTTCCTGATAACAACAGCGTCATGCCGGTCATCTATGTAACCGCATTCAGGGGAAAATTTTGAATTGAATTCAAGTGATTTTCGCTCTATACCGGAAGTTCATGTATAGTTAATGGGGGACTCCTGCCCCCAATAATTCCATATCTGGTCTTGATTTATCATCTATCATAGTTCTCGAAATCAAGGAAGAACATACAACAGGCAGACAAACAGACTAAAGGACGACAGTGGGAATTTATAGGTGTATAATTTTTCAAATTGGAGCCCAATTATAAATAAAATGCATAGTAAACAATGTTATATTTGCAGAAATTTTATCTAGTTGGGTAAAACTGGCAAAGAAAATATCAATAGCTACTTCCTACTAGATGAGTTACATTGACAATATGGATCTAGTATTATATATCAAGCACATGTCTAGTTTAGTATGGCTATAGAAGCAATTCTGCCATAAAAATATAAACCAATCAAAACATTTATTAGTCCCAGTTTGATCATTTTTCTTGTTTCTTAGAATTATTTCTAATATTTCATAATTAATTTCCTTAGTAAATATATGATCATTTTCCGACATGCAGGTTTATATACGAAGGAAATTCAAATTTTTCTTTAACTTATAAATTCAGTTATAAAGCAATTGCATATATTAAACTCATATCATAAATCCTTACAGTGAAAATATTCGGTTCATAAATTATAAAGTGACGTCGTGTGTCTTATCGAATAATTTTGCAGTTTAAGTAAATTGCTTAAGTAATTTTATCACTTATATACTTAGAAAAACACGATAAAATATAATTACAGCATAATAAAAGTTAATTTAAAAAAATTAATTTGTAATTAAAAAATTATACGAATTTATCGTGAAAAGATAGCTTTGGTAACAATAAATAAATTGATTAGAAATTTTTAATGGTAATTAAATTAAATATTTATAAAATTAATTTTTACGAAAAATATATCAGATATAAATAGAAATTTCAAACTGTACAGAATATTCTAACCATTCTTTTATCGTTTACTTTCAGAACGACAATCTAAAACCAAAGCTTGAACAAGAAGCAAAAAAAATATCTCTGCATAAAGTTCGACAGAAAATCCCCAATATGGGACTTTCAATGGAAACAAGTTATTTTCAGCAAGCAAATAAAGTTCATCCAATATACATTTGATCGTTGAACGTATTTCTAACACGATTCTAACGGGAAAAAAGGAAGGAAAAAATTCTTTACAAGAAAAATTCTTAAGATAGGTTTGTAATGAAAGATTTTGAATGTAACCAAATATATATACACACACACATATATATTTAATTATTGTTATTTAGATCTTAATATATAAATCAAGATGCGATTTTATTTTGGTTAGAAAAAGAAAAACTGATTCGATTTACGCAACGTTCCTCTACCATATCGATCGCTAAATACGGATTCAAACCTAATTTATAACTTCGCAGAATTTTAGTTTGATAAAACTGGCGAGAAACGAGACAATTCGACAGTGTAAAGTCATCTGAAGCAGGCTATTATAGAAGCTTTGAAAAATATTCATGTGCGAGTGCTTGAAAACTTCGCCAAATCGATAACTAAACGATACGCTATGTTCTTTTATCAAGAGATACTTCCATTAATAAATACTTTAAACTTTTAATGCCACTCGATAATCGGCTCTATAATTTTTACGCCAATCTATACTCAACAATTATGAAGAAATTTGCAATTTCTGCGTTTTATGCCGTTATATTTTAACAGATTTTCAACGTTAAAAATAAGATTAAAAAATAAATAAATAAAATTTACATTTTCCAAACGTTTTTATTTTTAAATTTTTTATTATTTTTACTTTTTAAAGAAAACTTTAAAATCAAATTTACGTTCGCGCTTACGTAATATATAAATTTTATTTAGATATGATCTTATAGAAAACGTAAAGGGTACTCCATAAAGTAGAATTTAATGTCGTTTTCTATATAAATATCAAAAGAATGTATTAAAATAAAATAATTATAAAATTTTAACTTATTTCCTTCTGTAAATATTTAAATAAAATACAATTATATCAATGCAATCCATATTCTCTTACGCCACGAAACGTAAAGATACATTTGCGCCAGTTAATCCACATATATTTTACTGTAATTACGAGAAGCAAATATATTGAAAATAAAATTGAAAAGTATCTTTTTCAGTGCAGAATGCTTAGAAATCAGTTAGCAGATGTAGTAGACAGCAGAAGTTTCAGGATCGTGTCTTAACGGACAAGAAAATAGTCGAAGTGAAAGAGAAGGTGCGATGTGCGAAGAATCTGCGCTCTACACAATGTTTCTAGGCGAGTGATTCCAATTTCCAGAACTCTGTGGGAATACGGATGAATGAACAGCGATACTCTCCGAACTATGAGAAAACACCATCAGAAAGTTCGGTTAAAGCACAACAGAATAAGCGTTAGAATATTTGAACATTACCGAAAATTTGGAAATGTTTTCTTGAATATTTCTCTCTAGTATGATGTAGATAATTTGTATTATTTCCACTTAAATACATCTTTGCCTCCTTTAAGGTTCGATGGTAATAAAGATTATATAATTGGAAATTTATATTTTGAATGTCAATTCGAGAAGAAAATTTCATTCGCATTCTGACAAATTTTCTCTCATTCTTATTTTTTGACAACAAATCGTTTTAAAAGGTGTAAAATAAAATTAGATAATAACATCTGAAAATTGTAAATGACGTAATAACTATTGTGTATTGTTTAATTAAGGTTGAAACTCGCAAATGTCTGTTATTTTACATTTAATGAATACAAATGAATATAAACTGAAAGGAAATTTTATCATTTTGACATCATTTATAATTTGATACTAATTTTAAATATGTCGGGAAGTTATTATTATTATTATTATTATTTTAAAATTTATTTTATCGAAAATTTGATAATATGGCAAAAAAATACGAAGAAGATATCTTTGGTATCTATATTAAATAAAGCGAATCAAATTTGGATAAATGCTATCCTTTTAATGTATTAGAGTAATAGTGTTGTCCAGTAATAAATCAGATTATTAAGGACATTTTTCTACTTTCTATTATCTATCAGATCAAATTTTTGCTTTATAGCTCTTATCCAAGTAGAATTTCGATGAAATATTCAGTAGAAAATACTACAAATTATTTTATCAATATTATGAAATTGTTTGTGATCGAATCACCATTGAAAGTGAATACAGTAAGTGAATTTAGAAAATCAAATAATTAAGAAAAGAACTAAGAGAATCGATATAACAAATAAAGTAAAACGAGTTTAAAGTGTAAGCTAAAAATTTTTTAAATAATGTATTTTAAGAACTTAAAAACCTTTTCAAATGCATTGTAACACATTTTTTTAAAGTACCCGATCCTTAGAATAAACATAATATTTATAACGTAGTAAATACACATAATAGTCAAAATGGAGTATAACATTTTTTATAAATTGTATATACAATCACCCGATAATCCGTAATTATCCGGCATGCTATTGTTCTGCCAATTAGAATATGTTCAGACACGTGATACGCTAGACTTCCGGGTTGAAATTGAGGCGATGGTGGGGGTGCCCTTGCATTTTGTTACATGTCAGGAGATCGAGGGTGGGATCGGAGCGACGTGTCAAGAAAAATTACCCCATTTTGTTACAGCACTTGTTTGTGTCGGATCGAGCATTGCTGTGTTTTGTACAAAACACAGCAATGCTCGACTGTTTACAATGCATTTGATGCATTTACAGAATGTACAGCAATGTCTACAACGTTCAAACAGCATTTATCTCATTAAATTTTGCAAAAATACAAAGAAGCTCGATAATCCGGCATTATCGATTACCCGACGCCATTTTGGTCCCGCGGGTACCGGATTAACGAGCTTGATAAATAAGCCTAAACTTCCAACTTATTATAAAAGCAATACACATTTTTCATAAGAAATTTAAGGTGTATTCTTTTTGTCATCGTAGTGTACAGTACACTTTAACGTCAGTTTGATGTCATCTTTATACTTTACCATATTAAATACGCAGAAATAACGTCAAAATGTCGTACGATGTGGCAAAACGAATTTGAATGTTTCCCTATTCAAATTTTAAATAATTAAACTTTGACTTTACGTGTTCAAGAAATATTTCGTGTGTAGTACTATATTAATAGTTAACAATACATTAAATATTGATATGAAGTTTGAATATATATGACGCAATATATACGTAATCAAATATATTTATATAATATTAATATTCAAACTACTCAACATTGAATATCGTAAAATTTCTGTATAGTTTAATAAACTATATGTTATACAATAGCAGTCAATATACAGTAGTATATATTCATAAATGTATCAGAATATATTAGCAAACTTATTAAATACATTTATTAATATTCATGTGCAAAAATTTCTAATTTTCATAGTTTTCTTCATTGAAAGAGACCCGAACCCACGAGTTTTCAATCTATTATTTTTTTAGACACATATTTTATATACTTTTTAATGTATTTATTAGTTCATGAATAAATTAAATGGTTAAAATGAATTATTCTCCAGTTAAATTAAGTGTTTCCAATAATTTATCTGGTTGGAATTCAATGAAAATGGGTTCGGATCCCATCGGAATTATACTTTTTTTTCTGTCTGAATTTTTCTACATTTGTATGGATCTATATATATATATACTGGATTAAATTACATTACGTACTGTACTTCCAATTTTGCTAGAAACATTAAAACTTGAATAGCTGGTTTGTCTAATAACAGATCGATCACTCAATTCATCAATTCATGAATATATTATGCAATTAAAATTAGTTATTCCCGTGACAAACGTAAATAATCCCATAAGAAACTAAAGATAATTGTGTCTTGATAGCATAGTTAGTGAGTGCATTCACTATTTATATACCAGGAGTGAATTTATTTTCCATCCGAAACGAATGACACTTTTTCTATTTGAATATTTAGATGTTTATATATTTATTAACTCGTCTAGAATGTTTATATTTCATCCGCCTTTCATCTTCCAGTGCCTTATTCTTTACTAGAAACCGATTTTGCATGTATTATATTTTAAATAATCGGTGCATAAATTATATACAAAATAATCTAGCTTATAAACAAAGTGATGTAGAACGTATATAAATATTTAAAATGCAGTTATCAACACTTTCAATATTCGTTCTCATCATAAATTTACACACACATCACCCCATTTAGAAAGCTTTACTAAACAACAATATATGCAAATCAAATCTACACACGTAAAAAAAAGAAAGAAAATATATCATTTATTTTTTTTAAAAATTTACATTAAATTTTTTAAATAAACTAATCAAATATTCGTTTAATTTAAAGAAATTACAGAGAAGGGCTTAAGGAATAATTCAGTTTAAAGCACGAAAAAAAAGAATTAAAACTGATGTTTCTTCTATTAATTTACACTCTTCGTTAAATTTGCATTGTTTTCTTTAAATGCTTATTATAAATGGATTTTGTTTAATTTGCAAAACATCTCACGTATAACCACAAAAGATAATAAATTTAGAAGTTGTCATGATAAGGATCAGAATCATTTCGTGACGTCAACCGAGAGCATTAAGGAATAATCATTAGTATTCTTTAATAATTATAACGTTGAAATTACTTTATTTTTCTGATTGCATATTTAAATAATAACTTCAGCAATCTGTAATTACAATTATACGGATATTTAACTTTAAAAAAAAATTATATTTCTCTCTCTTTGCTTTATTTAATTCGCGAATTTAACAAATTAAAGAAACAAAAAGAAAGTACCTGTGTATATTCATTGCTCTTACTTAAATATTCTAAATTATGTAGGAAGTTAGTTAATTAAATTGTAATTTTTAAATTTTCATTATCTTAATGGAAATTATATATATTAATTGCATTCAACAGATATATGTATGTGTAGTTATTTTTAAAATGATTTCAATTTAATGAAGTTAACTGAAGTTGTTTAAAATCACGTGTAAATTAATAGGTGTGTAATTTTTAACACATGCTACTCGAGTATTATTCATTATCACGAATAAAATATTAAATAATAATTATGATTCAACAGAAATCAATAACGTTTTATTTAACTGTTTAAACCATTGTTTTAATTATTTTTAAGAATAATAATTATTTGAATTTGAATTACATTTAATGTATTAATATGGTTCTTAACTTGAGTTGCACGCAAAGCACACTTTCCTCCAAGGGAGTGAGAGAATTTATATTACAGATGTTTAAAAATTATAGTTTATGACTTGAAACACCGTCATTATTTATCTTAGTGCATCCCAAAACTCCACTATTATTTTTATATCTATTTGAGCTTTGCACCAATACAATTTTGGAGGTTTTGGAGGGTTTTTCTTAATTGCTTAAGCTATGCATGTACAATACTTTTGTGCATTTTCTCGCATGTATATTAGCCTGAATTTAGGCTAAAATATATGTGAGAAAGTATATGACTCTTAAATTTAAAAAAAAAAGTGATGAGGGTGCAAGAGCACTTTTTAAAGGTTGAAGGTGTGAAGACAGAGAAAAAAGGTCAAGAAGCGATGCATTAATGGAAATTCTTGCTACAATTTACCAAACAATACATAAAGTAATATTAAATAATTAGTTTATATTTGGTATAAATGACAAAAAAGTTATTATTTATACATAATATTCTTATAATGATAATTTAATCAATAATTGTAATTAAACAAAGTTGTATTATTTAATAAATACTTCTTTTCCTTAAATATTAAATATAATAATTATAAATATATTATATTTAAAGAAAATTCTGTTATTACTTTCATAAAATTGGAAAAGAATCTTGAAAAATATATCAGAAATTGATTTATTAGAATTTAATGCTGTCAATAACAGCAAGTGTAGCAAAATTTTTTTCTGCTTTAGTAACATTTAATCTCTGTATCTAATTTCAGTAGCGTGAAACCTGAGTAGAATATTAATGCATAAAAATTAGAAAGATATAAATAAATATATATTGTATTTTTAATGATGTTTATGATGTATTTTTACTAATATAACCTTTTCTTTATAGTTATTACTGGAATAATAATACAGGAATTATAATAAAAAAATTAAATTATTAATTTATAATAAAGAATTTTATGTAAAAGTAAATTTTAAAGTAATATATACATAGTAAATAATTTATTAGATGGTTTTTTTCAATCGTGATGCTTGATGCAATTAGTGTACTGTAGTAAGTACATTGATTTAGAAAGGAAAATTGTTGTGGCAAATAAAAGTTAACTGTATAACAAATATAATAATTTTCTTTTTTTAGTTATAGTGAGAAAAATTATCAATAAATTCGTGATCTTTACTGCTTCAGTACACATTATATCTGTTACGGATTACCTTATAGACAACTATTGGCAATGTGCCATTTTTGGAAGTGGTACATAAAAAAAAGTTTCGACATTCATCAATAAGATGAAGATGCAATCTATTGTTAGATATCTATTTTAATCTTGTAACAAAGTTAAAATACAATATATACAAAATTACAATAAAAATATAATAATTAAAGTTGATACTATATATAGAAAATTTGCATATAGATGAGTGATAACGAGTTAAATTTTCATATCTAATCTGTAGAAATTCTGACTTTTCTTGAATGAAAATTCAATATTTAAATGTTATTTTATTTTTAGATTTAAGTATTTATTAATAAATTTAAGATTTATTTGAAAAAAAATCGTATAACACATCATTTTTATTAATAAAACTAGCAAAATTTAAGTTATCAAACTGTTATCTCTTTTAAAAAAAAAAAACATTTTTATGGATAGAATTATAGAAATTAGTGATAGCATCAAATAGAAATCTGAATTTATAAATTTTTCACAAATTTCTAGTATTAAATTTATAGTTTTAATCTGACAAAAATGCGAAAGATATCATTAAAACACCAGCGCATCATTCGATTAAAGTTAACTTTAATAAGTCATCGTGTTAATTTTAGAATTTTTATCATCAATTGGAAACATAAAATTAATAAAATATTTTTACAAATTTGATATATTAAATTTCAAATTAATCTTCTAAAAATATTAGATAAATGGACAAACGTACATCATCATTTGTATCAATGTAAATTTAACTTCAGCTACTTTAACAATTAGAGAAAACATATTTGTTTTCTTTTTGTATAGCAGAAAACAGTATAAAAATATTTATTGTTATATAATAATAGCCTATAGTTCATTAATTTTTTGATAATGTTGAACTAGATTATAAATGAATTTCGTGAAGGAGAAATTATTGCTGAAGAAATATTGATTTTACTCTTGAGCTTCTTTTTTCGTGTTTGTTTTGTCATTCTACCTCTACTGTAAAGTCAATTATTGTGACATCGTTACTATTTTCTACTACGAAAGATTTTTCTATATTCAAAAGTTTTGATTGAAAGATATCGATATAATTCACAAATCGAATTTTTCAATTTAATATCCTAAACTGATATACCATTGGTAGAGATGAAATCTCAGCATCACAAAAAAAATAAAAAATTCTGTTTATATAATCTATTGATAGATTAGATTACATACATGCTTATAATATATAATATAATTACATTTTCTTATTTTATTTATTTTCATATATAATATATATATTACTTATTTTATTAACTTAATTATATAAAATTGATTATAAATATTTAAATAATTTTATATATTTATTCTTGTAACAGTTAAATAATTAAAAATAAATGCAACAAAATTTAATTTAATTAAATTGATATTTGTTTAAAAAATAAAATAAATTAATTCCTTTAAAACCTTTTTAAAATATTATCATTATATTTTTGATTATATTAATTTTTAAATATTTTAAAGTTATTTTTTTAAACAAAATTACTTTATATCATCCGAAAAATACAGTAAACATCATTAACTTTTATCAAATTTCAAATAATTTTTAAAAAAAAATAAATTATATATATAAATGTAAATTTTTAAAAGAAGGTTTATAAAGATGTATTATTATTATTGTATATACATAAGAGGTATAGAGAGAAAAACAAATTCTAGTATTTCAAAAGAAAAGAAAAATAATGTTAAACAAATCTACATATCTATAAATTTATAAGTAAAATAAACAAATATCCAATTTAACCATCCTTTTCTAAAATCAAAAATAAATAAAGAAAAATAATGCAAAAATAAAAAATAAAAAAATACCTAAAGTGGAGTGTGAGCGTATAAATTTATTTAACAAAATCGATACAGACATTTGTTCACCCAACATACTATTTACCATAAAACAAATCTACTTACATTTCGGATCTGGGAATTAATGTAGTAAATTTAACACGAACTCAAGCATATAATGAACTGACGTAAGAGTTATCCTTTATACAGAATACATTCTTAAACTAACACGAATAGAAAATTATATTATTATTATTATATATTTTAGCCTCATTCCATTTCTACAATTGTTTTGTTTATATAACTTTTAGTTTCAGTAAATAAAAAAATCCACTTGGAATTTTATAAAAGTGTAATGCGCGTCATAGAAATCGGTTAAAAGTATTAGAAATGCTAGAAACCGAGAAAACTGATTCCCACATCAACAAAATAGATTAAGGATCCTACAGTATTTGTCCTTATTCTGACCATCTGGGTGTCAAGACATGAAAGTTTCATCACTATACTTCTACTAGAAGCCCAGAGCGAATTCTGATGTACACAAACATAAATACATACAGTTAAAATAAGAAAATATTCACTATATTTAATACTTTATTCGTGTATTTAAATATAAATTATGTTTATTTATATGGAATTATAATAATAATTATTATTATTATCATTATTTTTTTAATAGAAGAAATAAAGTTTACTATCAGTTGTTAAAATATTTCGATGAATTCTATTGCCAAATACATTTACACTAATGGTAAAACAGACTTTATGTTTTCGTATCACGCACATTTAAGTATGAGTGAAATGCATTTCGTGATATCCGGAATTGTATTTTTTCTTTGCTTCTTCTGTCCATGTGTTTAGTTTATCTGTATTATAAAATGCGAACGTAAAAAAATAAAGAATAAAATTTGTAAATAATAAAAAAAAATATATGCACTTGAAAATATATTTTTTTTTTCTTCCCCCTGATGCATTGTTCTATCGATATTTATAACTTATACAATTTTCTTTTGTAATTAACACTACTTTAAATGAGGTAATAATTACTTAAAATTGACGTTTGAAAAATTGGATATAGATAATGATATAGGAAATTTAGTAAGGATATAAAAGCAATTATTTTTGTAGATAATTACAAGAAACCGCAATCGAAAAATTAAGGGTAAGTAATTAAAGTTTCGAGTACGTAAAAGAACAACCTTTAAAAAAAAATTCTATTAATTGTAAAAATTTAAATTAGTTATAGAAAAATTTATTCATATGTTAGGCGTATTCGTATGTATATATTTAATAAGAAAATTTAATAAAATATTATATCCTATTAACATATTTCCCTACATCGTTTATCGTTATCGTGAAGTTTAAGTGATAAGCTAACTTGATAAATAGTTCTTGCTTATAAGCAACTATATTAAAATTTTTCATCTTTTTTTATAATAAAAAATATAATATGATGGAAAGTGGAATTTTTATAATTATTTGTTTAAATAAAGATTTATTTCTTACTTCAAAATTAAAGATTTTAGTGATGCTAGTTGAGAATGATGTATCGTTGCAAATTTAAGCGTTTAATAAAATTTAAACAGAATAAAATATATAAAAATATAATGAAATTTAGAAGATAAACTCTAAAAATAGGAGATATATTTGGTTTTATTGTAGATATAATTAAAATTTATAAAAATGCAAATATTTCGTCAGATAAGCTTCTGTTTCTAATATTGTTAAACGTTAAAGTATAGGAACTTTACAACTTCGTGTAGAAAATCATAATAATTTAAATATAAAATAATTAATTAACTAAAAATTTTCAATATTGAAATGTAATTTTGGTTAAATGTTGTAATCAAAACACTTATGTATAGTAATTAGTTCTTCTCTACAAGAAAAGAATTTAATCAGTTGCTGTTTAATTACGTATAAAATTAATAAAATTTCATCAAAATATTATATATAAACAACTTGTTTAATGATAAAATTAAATTTCTAACATTAACTTAGAGAATGGAATTTTAGAAATTTCTCTTCAAAACAACAGAAGAAGAAGAAAAAACAATTAAAAAATGAAATTGATAAATTTCAATTTATTTAAACCGAAATTTTTAATTTTATATATATATAACAATTTTTCTTTTTATCATTGAGAGAATTTACAAAAATGTAATTTACAAATTTACAAAAAAAAATACTGCAAATTTCTTATTATAAAAATATAATTGAATGTAAACTTTTTCGAAACAAACTTTAATTCTTTAAATTTCATAAAGATAAAAAACAAAAAAAAAATTAAAATTAAAAAAAATAAAACTTTATTTAAATAAATTCATAAATTCTGTTACTTTCATTTATTGTTTTTATATTATTATTATTATTTATTAAAGTTGTGAATTTTCTTATCTAACATATAGCAAGATTTTTACTTATTGTTGATGATTTAGATAAGATTTTACTAGTAAAAAGATAGATTTATTTTATATAATTTCATATATTCGAAATCTGATCATACAGCACTCATCAAAATTAAAGTGAAGAGGAAGAAGAAGAAGAATATTCTCTGCATTTTTCATTAAAGTAAAAAGATTTTATGCAAATGGAAAAAATAATGCTGAAAAATATTTTTAAAATATAATTTCTTTATATTATTATTATTATTTTCTTAAATATTTATGAAAAGAAAACTTTAAGCAGATATTATTTAAATACAATTGGAATTGTTAATATAAATAACGAAGTTATTTACAATTCTCTCTAGAGTATAAAGTATTTTTAATAAAATAACTTTTCCTTAGCATCAAACAGTAACACATTCCAAGAATATAATTCAAGACGAATTTATTATTTAATATTGACATTCCTCTGTGGATATTCTTGAATATAATGAATCAGTCGGTAAGAGGTTAAGACTGTATAGTTAAGGAACAACTTTACCTCAAGTAGTAGAGGATATTGCTGAAAAATATAAAATTTATACCAGGAAAAATGTAAAATATTTGTCATTTATTGAATTGAGAATCAATTTATTTATTTTTAGTCACTCACGAAATACATTTAGTCCATTATTTTATTTTTTAAAAAAAGTAGGAAAAGTGAAGATGCTCTTTAAATTGCACATGCATCAAAACTTTTAAATTGTAATGATGCAAGTGCATTAACCGTACCGACAATGTCAAGGAAGAAGAATCCATTGTTCTCTAACTAAAACACTAAAGAGATCCAGATAGGAAAAAGACAGGTATTAGAGAGTGATAAGAGAAAAGAAGGTGAAGATGGGAAAGTAGAAACATGTAAAAGGTTACTTGCGGTGGAAATCCGAGGCTGAAAACTGTTTCTTCAACGTGGCGGATTATCCTGATTAAGGAGAGAAGAAAACCTTTTTCTTAAAGAAAAAAAATAAGTATAAAAAGCTAGATAAAAACAGAAAATGCCAGATATAAAAAAAAGAATGTGTAATGCTTCACGCCCGTTGTACTCATTATCTCTTCTCGCTCTACTTGGCCTAGAAATAAATTAGCTATCAGTGTCCACAAGGAGAATAGAAGTGTGTAAAGAAGAGGAGGGAAGGACAAACAAAAAAAATTCTCTTTAGGATATAATTCTATCTATTTAGTACAATTATGCTTCTTTATTCATTTCCAAATGTTTAAAATTAATTTACTTCACAGTTTAGTCGAATCTTCATGAAAAGAAACTTATCCACCTGAATTTATCTCATATTATAATTTTCGAAATAAAATATCCTGTCAGATTTCTTGTAACTAGCTTAAATTAATGTTTAAATTTAAAATAATTTAATAAAAGTTTATTAATAAGGAATTATTCCGTAGAAAAATTTATCTATTCATACCCGTGAGAACGAAAAATTTTGTCAAAGAATTAATTAAAGTCAACGTAATTGATGCATACGATACTAATTAGAACAAATATTAAAGTACAAAACAAATATTTTATTTGTGAAAAGTTTAAGAGACTCGAAAATGCTTTTAACCTCGAGGGATTTTTGAATATAAAGTATTTTTAAAGATAGAAAAATCGTATTGAGATATTGTACACTTCTTATTATGATTCATTACGGGAGTAAAATTTTTAAAAATATATATATATTTTATATAATGATTACCCTTAAATCATTTTTGACGAGGGAATAATATTACAGTGCTGTGTTTAGTCAACTATATTGGATGTTGTACTTACGAGATCGAACTATATAGTAGGTGGACCTCCTTAAAATGTAATGGCTTTGTAGGAAAATGCACGGTGGAAAAGATTTAGATCTGCCCTCGAGCGGTTTCGGATAGCTTTTGTTGTAAAATACTAATAACGGTATATAAGATAAAGAAAAATTTCGTTCTTAAATATACTTCTTAATGGCTCTTCTCTGGTAAGAAGTTTTCTTGTAGTATTTTCGTTCGATTTGAACTGATGTATAATATCTTTAATTATAAGACAGAAACAGACATGTTTGTTTTTCGGATGAAAACACATCCTATTTTGCCTTATAAATATAGAATTATTAATTTTAAAATTCCAGCTTTAGTTTATTATTTTTTACGTCGCTTACTTTAGATAATGAGCTACTAACAATACGGATATTTTATATTGTAAAGCTAATTGAAGGGGTCATTTGTATATAGGATACGTAAAAATCACGGCAGGGAATAATTTCTGCCATTTTGCATTATAAACAGAAGCAATTATTAAGGAGAAAAAACTAGAAATGGAGTAAAATTATATACTCACCCAAAGCACGAAAGGCAAATAAAGTCAATTGAAAGAAGCAAGCGATGACATCCAGTAATTTGCACGAACGACGGCCCATTCCGTCCCGTTATGAACAGCACAGCACGATAGATAAGGAAACGAGAGCTAGGACACTGTGGGGTGAATAAGCGACACAAAACTTAGCCAATTCAGGACTTTCTCTTAACTCCCCCTTCTCACTTTCCCAGCCTCCTGGGTACGGATAAAATCCGTGTAACACAAGTTCGCCTTCCACTCGTCTATTGGCACAGCAGTAGAACTGGAGGAAAGCGACCTCTTCGTGGTTGCCAACGCATAACTCTCTCACTCTTCCACTCCTCGATCGAATCGTAGCAGGACTGCTCCACTAACTACGGAGGGAGGAAGATGACGATGCACTCGATATCGTCATCGCTATCATTTCGTCATCTGTTCAGATTTTCTAAGGCTAGTATATGCCAAATGGTTCCACTTTAAAACCAAAGGATGAAAGGGGTGAAAAAGTAACTTCACGTCGAGAACTTACGTATTATGGCCATCTCCCATGGCGGTTATTTAATAGCACATTTACGCCGGTGTAAATATCGTTTCGCTACTGATAGCAGATGCTTTTAATGGAATTTGTAGAGTAATTGATAAGATAGCAATATATGACGAGAAAACGTGTGAAGAATTTTAAAAATTACCAATGTCAGAATCTGATTTAATGTAGCTCCAAGCTCGTGTAATATACAGTTAAAGCTCACATCTAATGCTCCTTACCCGTAAAGAACATAAATGGTTAAGCTTGAGTAAAATCTTATGTAAATCAGTTTTATCTTTAATCTTTCGATCGTTTCATTGATTGACTCGTTAGAAACGTTTTCGAGACAGATATATAAGTTTATAAATGAAAATTTTTGATGAATATGTAGCAAAACTCGACTTGTCAGTGGAGAAACAGTTTAAAAAATGGTTTTGACATTAAAAGAAAGAAACTAATATTTTATTGCGTGGAGAATTTTCTGCAACATGCGACTAGAACATTATATATATATGTAGGCCTATATAAAAAAAAATAATAATTTACACTCGTCGCAATATTGTTGTATTTTAATGCCTTCTTTAAATATTAATATCATTCTTACTTAAGTTCTTCTTCTTTATGAAAATCAAATATAACCTAAACATAAATATTTTTTTGCATAATTTAAATTGGAGAAATTTACATATAAAATCTATTTGCATGAGGATAGCAAAAGAAATATTAGTGGACATTTATAGAAACAGATTTTGAAACGGGTTTAATAAGAAAATAACCGAGTGACTTCTGTTAATCGTTTCCAATATCGCGTATTGATTTGTGTTAACAGTTGCAGAATTTTGGCATCGGACCAGTTATGACACAAGCTGGTGAAGCGACAGGCCAGTTAGTCAGGGTTGTCACCAAACACTGACACTGTCTCTCGGAGAAGGTTAATGAGATATTTGATCTGTGGGTAAGGAAGCAATGCTGCAAACACCATATGACACCGCGCTTTATGGTTCGTATTGTGATTTACTACTTTACTGCTACCTGATCCATTGGTAAAATTTACAAATCCTTACAGTTATCGTTTAAATAGGATTAAGGATGTGGTCAGGGAAAAACTAACGACTTTCTCTTTTAACTTGATGATCCATGGCGTCGATTAAGTTTGTATAAAATTTCGATTTTTACCCCGATAAGAGGAAAGAAATAGTATTTTTCTAAAGACAAACCGGAAAAGAATTGAATTATATCGACTTTCTTCAATTGCCTTAAAAATGGGAAATAGTAAAGTGATTTAAACATTACAATCTTAATCGATATAATGGCTGTTTACTGCTACAGGACATGAAACAAGCAGTGCAAACTTTCAAACAAAGACTATACATTTATCACAGCTATTCATTACTCTTTATCTTAGATGATTTACCATGTTTATTGTTTCATTAAAGAAATTTAATTTGAATTAAATACTTATACAGAGAGCTAAAGTTTGTTGGGAGGATGTTGAAAGCTGAGAAGAATGAAATTCAATCACTCTCTCTCTTTCTCTCTCTTTGATAACACTAAAGATCACTCAGCTGTTAAATTTTCCACACGTTTATGATTACTTTGCAAATATTAATCTCCAAACCTAATTTCTATAATAATTAATAGACTCCACGTTTAATTTTTTAATTAAAATATAATTATTGTTTTTACCCTTTTCTAACTTGAGGAATTTTTGTATTTTCGTATAAATTGATCCTAAAAATAGGAATTACATGTAACATTTGTATTATTACATTTCAGTGAAAGAATTAAGTTACAAATACGCTATAAAATATCTACAGTTGCTATTATAAAATATCTATAATGTTCTGTTTTTAGTAACATAAAATTAGACGAAATCTAGCAAAAACTTTAAGTTAAAAACCTAAAAAAATTTAATATATAAAAGAGTTTTAAAAATAAATGCAAAATTTTATTATAAAACACATCTCACTGTCAAATTTAATGACAAAATTTCTAAGAAATTTTAATGGAGTTAACTAATTTAGATGAATTATTGCCGTATAGTTTTTATATATTCGAATGTGATTAAGATTTAATTTATTTCCTTATTAACTTAAAAATGTGGACAGAAATTATACAATGTAGTCAAAACTTCATCACGTGTTACAGATCAAATACGTATGTGACAATGTAAGATGTCGCAATTATGAAACAAAAGAGTTGATATCGATATTTTGCAAAATATCACGGGAATTTTTGATAAACATTTAATTAGAAAAGACAGCTGTTGATAGAGAAAATATTCATCTGTTAAAACGGATTTTCATCTAAGTTATTTTAACCATTTATGGGAAACAGCTAATTAGTAATTTCCAAAGAGATTTCCTTCTACTTCATTCGTTGATATGCACCGAGTAGTTTTTAATCAAGAGGAGTTAAAAGTAACATCAATCACAAAAGTGATTGGCCTTACCTTGTTAGAAAGGATTACTAGAAAATAGCACAGCACTTTGGATGGGAGTTTGGCAAAGAAGGAACAACTTTTACTTAATTACAAGGATTTGTTACAAGTGAACTATGATTCTAACATATCTCGAACAGGTATCAACTATTCATACATCAATTTATTTCTGTCGTTTCCCGAACAGTTTTTAATCTTCTTCAAAATGTCGATTTAAAAAGTATTTTAGAAGTATTCAGATATTCTTCATGTTTTGGCTAATTTGAGAATTATAAGTTCAAAAACGTTGATTTTCAATTTATACTGTATATTCCTTTACTGAAATTTCCTTTATAGAGCCCTGTTCTTTCCCAGGAGGTCTTTATCTAAAGAATGGTATTTGAATGTAAAATATGCAAAATGCATATTTATGTTTCTGTAGTATAAACTACAGAAACATAAGTATACGCAAAAAGTCCAGGTGGCCCTTTATGTATGCTTATATGTAGATTATGTTTTAAAATGCCAGGTTAAAGGGTTGCACGAAAGTTAACTAACCTTGAGAATTTCTGGAACAGCCTATCAGACAATTTAAAAACGGGTTATAAATGAATCTGTTAAAGCGTTGTAATTTGTATATTGAGCAAAAAGGAACTAATTTTAAATAATTTGTAAACTTTCTAAGTAATAAAGTATTTGAATAATTTGACAATTTACTCTTTAAATAGTTTATATACAGGTTTACCCAAATATTAATCGCAAATACATAAAAGAATACTTGAGTACAGAATATAGTACAAGTAATATTGACATAGTAAGAACAAAAATTATAATTTTAATTACGATTATTATAATAATTATTACTTGAAACCTATATTAAATTAAATATAAGAAGTTAGAAATGCTACCAAACATAAAATATTAATGAAAATATGTTCAATAAATGAATTATTAATAAATAAAATAATCTGAGAAGATCATCGCGAAATCATAAATGAATAATTGAAGGAGTTCCTAAAGTTATAGATAGTTCTCTGTCAAATATAGAAGATAAGAAACCTGGAAAATCTTAACAATCAGATTACATATAAATCATTTTTATTTTTCAATCGATCTTTGTTTAAATTTAGCATAAAATTTAAGAAACATTTTATATTTACTAGAGATATTTTTATATATAGATACTTTATTACTTAATTTAACCACTGTACCACATATTCCAATCACTAAAATTGTTTTCTACATAAAAATTTCTGTAACAAAAATAAAATTCAATGTTTAGACAATTAATCTGTAACAGTATATTTATTAATTATTCTGTTATTTATTTAGAAAATAATTACCTCGAGTAGATTAAAATCTTTACGAGATAGTTGTTAATTATTTAATATTTGTAGTAACTTGAGTTAACTTTGTCGAAAGCTACTTCATTAATAATTATTGGGAATGCTTTCAACACTAGTTGTAAATAATAACTGTCAGAAGTTATAGAATAAAGTTGGCATAGCTTGCAGTAACGAAATATTACAGTTCATATGGAAAGTAATCATCATCAGAAAGTTTCTTTCTTATATTACCTTACTATTATTTTGTATCTATCTTTATATATCTGCTGCTAATGCTGCTAAATTCTTTATTATTATGATTGACATATATTTCCAACATAGTTATCTTATAGGTGTGCAACTGGAAAGAAACCTGAAAACATTCTGTTTCCAGATAACGTGGTGCTTCACCATTCTACACTCTTATCTTGTCACATTCTTGTTTATAATTTATTGTTTTATTTTTCGTTTTTTATCGGTTTCTTTTGTTATTTTATATTGTTTATTTATGTATTTTTGCACAGTTTCGCATTGTACAACACTAAAACAGCTTTAAAACTATTTATTATTACAAAAACTCTTTTTTAGGGACTTTAAAACATTTTTTTCAACTTAATTTTAATATTTTTCAAGCTTTTAATCTTTATATATTAAAATTAGATTTATGTTGAAATATATGTAATTATTTTAGTTTATTGTTAACAAGCTTATTTAAGAATGAATGATATAAGATACCATTAACTAACTAATTAATAATTTTAATGAATTATAATATTAAATTATATTATTATTCTCTTAATTGCTTGAAATAATGGAGGTTTTCCTATTCTGCTTAAGAATTCAATTAGATGATAACTTAGAAGCTAGGTTAAGTGATGATAACAATTCACAATTAATAAATTTCTCAATAGTTACACGAATGATGGAAGTCCTTTTCGTTATATGAGACACGTTATTTTTTTTTCCTGCTACAAGAATTTAACTTCTGTCGAAAATTTTAAAATTCTTTTCAACAATAACCATTAAAATACCAGAAAAGTACATTTGATGCCATTAGTAAAAAGAAATAAATTCTTTTTATATATATTTTTTCCCTTACGTTTTTCAAGAAAACCGAACTTCACATCACTCAGTTAATTTTCCTTTCTTCTCTCAGGCATTTCATCATCAATTTATATTTCACCAAGTTTGGCCATCATCAGATCTCAAAACTTTATTTTATTTTTTTTTCTATTGCAATCATACCATTGAATTTCAATGAAGTACTGTTGATTGATGTTCATCCTTAGAGACAACTTGGAAACATCTTTACTGATGATGTTCTTTATCTATTCCGCAACTAAATCATAAGATAACATTGTGAAATATCCAAAGTTAACCTGAAAAATTGGAAAAAATAAAATTTACACAATTAATGCTGATTGAATTTGTATTAATTCGATTTATTTTTCGTGCTTTCGATGCATTTTAAAGACTAATTTTCTCCCTTCAATTTTTTACAGTTTTTAATAAAAAAATATATAATTAAATTTTATAAATACACCTTTTATATTTTATTTAATAATAAATTTACTTTTTCATCAAAAATATTTTATTTTTTTGAAACAAATAAAATGAAATTTTTTGGACAGTATAAGATATCACAGACGAAACTTTTTGCTGAAAGAACATAACATAAAAATTTCCTTTCACATAAACTTCTTATAATTTTTTACGCATAAATCTTTATAAAAATAGAAATTTTAATATAATTTAACAAATATTTTCCCTTAAAAAAAGAGAGAATTTCAATTCTATTAACTGAAGATCATTCATATTTAATCTTAATACTTCGAACATTTTTTGAAAGATTCCGTAAGAAAAGACTAAACATTATCAATTATGCAATAGTATCATAAAGATGGGAGTGTATTAAAGTATAATAACATGCAACAAATTTTATTTTACAAGAAATCTATAACTTTCAATTAAATAGGATTCTCTTTGAGCAATTAATCCAGAAAAATTTCTCCCTAGTGAACTCTTTATATCTACTTTCAGAAAAATTTCTCCATTAATTCCATCAAAGTAGCATTTCATCTTTATTATTTAATTAATTATACTTTCGATAAATTTCCCAATTTTTATTACTTTATCCATCATCAAGAGATAACTGCTTTAAGAGGAAGGAGAGGAAGAAGGAGAAGAAGAGGAGGAGGAGGAGGAGGAGGAAGAGGAGATGCAGGAAAAACCATAGGTTTAAACAATCTAGAAGATACTAAACTAGAATTTCTGATTATCTTGTCAAACTCATCTGTCAATATTTTTTCGTAATTTTATATTTTATACGATACAAAACAGATTATTTCTAGACAGATACTGTCTTGTTATAAAGTTTGATATTGAATTCGTTATAAGAAAATTCTATTTTTATGAGGTGAAAAATGTTTTTAATAAAGAAAGAATTTTATAAGAAAACCATTTAAAATTTTTTTAAATAATAAAAGAAAAAATATTACATTTTCTCTAAATTTATTTATTTAATTATTTTATTAAATTTAAGTTTTATTTATAAATATAAAAAGTAAAAAAAAAATTCCATCAATATGAGTTATTAGAAAATTTATTTATATTATAGAATATTTTTTTTAATAAAAATAAATCCATTATATCATTTTTAAAAAATCTTATTAATTTGAAGTTTTTTAAATGAAGTTTTAAGAAATAAATTTACAAACTTTTATTTAAAAAAAATTAATTTTTCTAATATTATTTTTTATATTTCAAGGGAAATAAACTACAAAATTTTTATATATTTGTTTTTTATTTTTAAAAAATGCAATTTTATAAACTAACAAAATATTTTTTAAAAATATTTTTATTTAAATCATGGGAAAAAATTCAAATGCAATTTTTAATAATAATAAAATTTATGAAAAGAAATTCATCAATATAAAAAATAAATAATACAAAAAATTATTAAATTAAAAATTTCTCACTAAAACTAAAGAAGAGGAAAAATTGTTAGAGAATTCAACTAAAAATATAAAACTATTGAAGTAGGAAATTGAGGAAAAAAAATTATTTAAGTATAAAAATATTTTGTATTTAAAATTTTTATCATATTTTTGAAATCTATTAATGAAAAGTGACGAAAAATTATCCCTGTTACCGTTTCACTAAATTAATTAACATTAATTCCATGTAATAATGCTGAGTATTATATAAAATTAATGTTAATTAATTTACTGTAATATTCATTAGTGAAACAGAAACAGGAATAATTATTCATAATAAATTCATTACATTTTATAAAAGAAAAATCAATTAATTAATAACGAATTTTCAATTAATTTTCACGTGAAATAAACTGCAAGTTTCCTTTAAAAATATATCGAAAAATTTCAATTTTGAAAATAAAAAAAATACAAATTAACAAATGATAATTAAAATTAATTAACATTAGTTTATAGTAATAATCACATACAAACAGTAATTTTGACATAAATGTTCTCTATTAATTTTATAAGTAAATAAAAATTTTATATGTAATTCTGAATGGACTATTAACGTTAATTTCGATAGATTTGATTATTATTTAGTTTTTCTTGTATTTAAAACGAAATTTTTTTTACACTTAAATGCATTATTGAACGTTTTCTATATATAAAAAATACAGTTGTAGAGAGTTATTGCCTGTTAATATCACAATGCATCAAAAGCTAAAAGTTGTATTCCCTAGATAGAAGGTGGAATATTTCAGTAAAGCAAAGATTACTTCACTGTTTATCTGTAGCACCAAAAGTAAGAAAGAAAAAGGAGAAGAAGAATAAAAGAAAAACTATCGACAATACGTTTCGTGTTATTTGTAGGAAATTTATCACCTTAACTCCTTAAACAATATTTTGTATACAATTATATATCATAATTTAGAACAACAGAAGTAAAAATTTGTTCGTGATAAACTATCATTTATTCTTAAAGTCGACATTGTTGTCATATATTCGATAATACTGCATTTCTTACATATTTAATGGAATGTCTTCAGATAATTACCAACTAGAGATTTATGTCGTGAAAATTTACACTATACACCTTCAATAGTCAACAAAATTTTAAACAATACTTAAATTGCATTTCCTGTAATTTTTTTTAATAAAATGTTTATTATTAGTTGTCACTTAAATTATCTATAATGAGAAGAAAAATGAGCTAACCTGTAAATTTAATAGCATAAACAGTAATTTAACACCGTTCTATAAATTATTTCGAGTTAATGTAATATGCCAATAAATAAATTAAAATTTGAAAGATGTTTGTTGTTGTATTTATCATTAACAGTGTTTTAAAAGAAAGTTTTTTTTTTTTTGGAGGATACAAATTTAAGACGATGATACAAAACTTTTATTAAATTACTCTAAAGAATAATTAGGATAACATTGTAAAGAATACTGATAGATAAAGTAAGCAATGGTGATTACAGTAAATGTAATTATTGTTTCAAACAGCGATACAAGAACAAGAGAAAATTTAAAGTTTAACAAAATAAAAATATGAGTTACTATTTAAAATAATTATTTTATATATTGCTCAATTATATGTTCAATAACTAGTTAAAGTTCTTTAAATATATTTTTTCAATACTATTTTCTTAATTTGTAATGATAGAATATATGATATTAATCATAGTTTTATTATTATAAAAATTCGATTTTTCTATTGAAACATTGAAAAATAACCCAAAAAACGAGCAATTATTTATTGATACATCGTCGTAATGCCGAACTGCAATTTTTAATCGTATTCTTAATTTATTCAATTTAATTAAAATATATGTTCTCCATCTCAAATTTGTAATATTTTGCCCCTGTACAGTACATCATACTTTTCCTGATAACAAAATCGTCATGCAGGTCATCTATGTAACGCCATTCAGGAAAAATTTTTGAATTGAATTCACGTGACTTGCGGGTTCCACTTCCTCTAATCTTTACATATCTGATCTTCACCTTCATCTATCTATCACTGTTCTCGAGATTAAGAACGAACAGACAGACAGACAGACGGACAGAGGACAGTTGGGATTTATTGATCTACAATTTTTTCAAATTGCAGCAAAATGAGCTGCAATTTGAACTTGTAGAAATTTGAAATTTATTTTTTTAGAACAAATTAAATATATTATTGCTAATTTTTTATTAACGATGTTTTTAATTTCTCTAAAAGCATATCTATTATATTATATTATATTTTATGAGAAATTATATTTGCATTAGTAAACATATCAACGTTTATTCTGTTAACTCATATTACATAAATAATTCATCATCTTATTTTCTCATTTTCCATTACCATAAATTCCATTTTTTCTTTATATACATATATATATATTCATTTTTCTCTGGGTTAACTTTCAATTTATTTTTTGATTTACACACTAACTGGTTATAGATATAATTTATTTATGTTTATCATAATTATTATTGTATATTATATTTTTAAATACATTATTATTATTTTATTTTGACCAATTTAAAAATAAATAAAACTTAAATTACTACTAAAAAAACAAAAATATGAGTAATAAAATTTAAAAATTTAGGGATTTGGTACTGAAATTTACAAGATTTTTCGAGTAAGGGTTGATGATAATATACATTTTTTTAATATTTTTATATTAAAAATTAAAAGTATTATATAAAAATCTCAGCAAAATGTATAAAATATTATAAAATTAATTGTATCTAGATACTACAACAATTATAAATTATTGGCGAAGAATTAAATGGAAAAATAAACAAAAGTCAATGTAACTTAATAAAACTTTGAGGAAATTTTCTTTACGCTTAAAGAATTGGTAAATGATGGTATTTTAATGACTTTATAATTTTATTAAATTAATAAATCAAAGTTTTAGAAGTGAACATCAACAAATATTTTATGAACTGCTGATAGACATTTATGCTTCTTTTCATTTAAATAAGCAATTAAAATCTTAATTAATGTTAAATTTACATAAAGTACTGAAAAATTAGTTAAATAATCCATGTTACCTTTAAAGCTTAAGTCAATTCATTAAATAATATAACTTTCCTATCAAAATTTACATTTTTAATTAATTGCAAAACCTACTCTCAGAAAATTTTCCACTTAATAAATTAAAAATGACGAGAAGTTCAATGAAATAAAATTCGAAAATATTCTTAATAAAGTTATTATATTAAAATTTAACATAAAAATAAGAAAGAAAATGGTAATTCAAAGATACCATAAAGAATTTCTTAGTTCATATTATGGTGCTTCAGATGCCATTAGATGTAGAAAAGTTTCCTGGCTCTAAAACTTTCATATTTATAAAGTTTTTTTTTTATTCCAGATATATCATATTTAAAGAAGCAACAAGGTTCTTCTCTTAATGCTGAAGTCTTTTGCATCTCAATAATGTCTTTGTCAGATAAAATTCTCATGGATTCTAAGTATTCTCGTTGTAGAAATAAGGATTATTGTACACTTTTCTAACTTTAAATAAGAGGATTCTTCTTAGCGTATGTGCAGAATTTTATTTTATTTTTTTCTATTAGAGAAAAAAGGTTTTAGGGCGAATGTCCTTTCTAACAAAAAGTAGAGATCCAATTAGAGAGAAGCTACATTCTTTTGCCATCACTTGTTGGCTGTCGAGTGAGACAGCCACAAAGACATTCTTGTTACGGAGAAAGAGTTCTAAAGGAGATTACGTCACCTACTAACTACACAACATTGTTAAAAGGTAAGCAATAGGTTTACAAATGAAAAATTTTAAATTTCTAAGCATGTAATCAAATGTAAGAAGAAAATAATTTATATCTTGTTTTCCTTAAATTAGATCGAATCTATACATAAACTACTTGGGCCCTATTAAATTACTTGAAAATAAAATAAAGGCATTATACCTCTATAGAAGCACCTTCTACAAGAACAGCAGTTACACCATCGTATAAGTACGCCACTACTTAATATTTTTTAACGTATAAAAATCTTGTTTAAAATTATTATAAAAGCTTAAATTCGTTGTGAAATATTATTTCTATATTTATTCTAATTTAATATAAATAATTGATAATCAAATACTGAAAATGCAATGAAGAAGGCAATGTATAAAAAGATTATTACTACCTTCAGGCAACTAACAAATATTTGTTATAATATAATAGCTTGGCGATTATATCCACAACGATGAATAAATTATTTAAGGACTCATTTGTGATTGCATTCGTGAAAAAATAATAAAGTTTACGTTCCCAGAAAGTTTCAATATTCATTCAAGGTATATATAGGCAGATAATGTAGATATTTTTCTATAGGCTATAATAATATAATATTCACAAAGTCTTCTATAAAATATATTTTATTTTAAATACAAAATAATATAAAATATATTATGTTAAAGAATATATTAAAGGATAATCTTTACATTAAACAGTATCTAGTATAATTATTTAATATAGTTTAATAATAGTCAGCTCTTGTAAATGTAATTTTAAACATTATTCCTTAGGATTATCTATAGTGTTCCACTCGAAGTTTTCATATAAAATTATTTTGCAAGGAAAAAAAAAATTAATATTAGTTCCTTATGAAGATAAACTGTAGAATATTCGCATTTTATATATAAATATTTAGTATGATTATATGCTGAAAATATAGACTTGTAAGATGCAAAAATCTATTCGGATCATACCGAACTGTATCATCTGTGGTTTACGAAATTTCGAAACTATATGGACCCAAACTTTAATGTCTTATGCATGACCTTTCAACAGTTGATTCGGAAGATATGTGCTGCATTCTGATGAGGATTTGTTTGTACAGATGGTTTCTATTTTGATTTTGACTGTAACTGAATCTCAAGTTAGGCTTTCTGGAAAAGTACAAAGAGTAAGAACTCAAGCATTTATTTTAATAATTTAATATTATTATTATAAAATTTAAATTTAAATAATGGAGGAAAAGGAAACTGTTTCATTTGTAACAGTTGGAGATTAAAAATAATGTTCTTCATTCTTAAATTTCTAATGATTTTTCTCATTTGTTTCTTGTATTTATTTAATAATTTTAAAAATGATGATGTGTCATCATCATTACAAAGTTAAATATGGAGATAATTGCAAATAAGTAAATTTAAAAATTTGATAGCGATTCAAATATAAAACGTCATAATCATTTAAAAAAATAATGTATAGAGTCATCCGGCATATAATGATCATTTAACTTAATATCTTAAGAATTTATTGATAAAATTAAATGAAAAGAATATATATAAATCAAAAGAATATAATTATCATGAAAGGTTCTCACGCAAAATATGTATTTCCATTATCTATACAAATTTATACGAGTATTCTTAATTTTCATAATAAAAGATTGTAAATTATTTTAGAATTATGTGATGATTTTAAAAGAAACTTTATTAATAAACATTAAAATATATGAATTTGCAACTTATTATTCTAAATTTATTTTAAAGACATGCAATTGTATATTCTATTAAGATATAAGCATAAAATTAAAGCTCATATAATAGATAATTAACAATAATTTAACGTTGAATGATATTATTTTGCATTCAGAAACGATAAATATAATATATGTCTTTCCTTACAATTTATATACCAATATACCTGATAACAAGACATAAAAACATAACTGACTTTTAGGCCACCGTGTATACATTGAAGAGATATATTTACATACCTAGAATTTAAACTAGAATTAAGCAATCCTGTTGAAATAGATTAAGTTTTAACAGGATTGTCCAAGAACTAGTTAACCTCATTTGTAAATATGAACTGTAGACTAAGTTTACAGCGTGTTTTTTTAAAAATAAAATTGGTATAAAACTGTACTAATTTTATCAAAATCCACACAGTAATTTACTTAATAAAACAAAGAAATCTTTACAGTGGTGAATAACTGATTTGTTGGGTCATCTTATATACATATAAATGTAGGAAAAAATATGTATATCATCGTTAGAGAACGATTTACATATTCTCTCATGCGATTTACACGTCATATTATGTAAGTATATACAGTATATATACATGTTTTGAGAATATAAATAATTTTGAAAATGTATTTTATCTTTAAAGAATGCGCTATACTTTCTAAAGATGCGAACATAAATAAAATGAAATTTCTTTTAAATATTCGAGAAAATTTAAATTTTTATAATCCAATTACATGAAAATAATATTAAAAAAACACATAAAGATGGAAAAGTTTGATAAATTATTCATTATTAAAATTTATAATTAAATTAAATAATTAAAACATTAGTAAAGCAAATAATTTACTCTTCAATCATCTTCATTAATAAATACGAAAGAAAAGTGAAAATAATTTCGTTTTAACGATTATATACCCAATTTTTCTCATTTGAAATAAAGGCAAGTTTAAAACAATAATTATATTATCCTTTCTAATTATGTTACGGTCTTTCAAAGATTACAATTATCTTCAAAGATAATTTTATTTTAATGAAATAACGTTATAATTTTGTTATGAATATTACATAATGTCTCATTAACAATATAAATAGGCTTTTAAATAATATTTCAAACTAAATTAATAATTACAGTTCACATAAATTAAATTAAATATTTTTATTTTTAATGGATAAGGATTTATTTTTCTTATTACATAGAATAAATGATCAAAAACTTTCGTGACTATTTTTATGTTCTGAAGTATGATTGGACGAAACGAGTGCTACTTATATTCATAGAGAAGACTTTTTTCTTATTTTTATTTGGAGTAGAATCGAAAAAAAATAGGTAGAATAATCTAAGTCACGCATGCTTCGCTAAGGTGGATATATTACTAGAAAATCGAGGAGCTATTTCTCTCTACTATCATTTTCACCTGTGTTTCTTGTACGTCAGTAGAAGAAGAAAAAAAGCTAGTTGTAGTCACCAGGGACTTTTGCCCTTTCCGTGATTACTTGTCTCCAATACAGAAAGCAAGACAGTAGAAGTTCTAGTAGATTGCTGAGAAAAACTGTGATTCTTGAAGAACCGCTAACCAGCCATCGACAGGTGGTTTATTCGAAGACTTACTCACTGTAATTCTGCCATTTAGAATGTCACATCAAGTGATCCGACATCTATCTTTCTTTGTTAAAGATAATGCGATAGGGATTGAGGGTAAACTGGGTAAGTTTCGTCAAATCATTAAATCATAATTGTAAATAATAATTATAAAAATTCCAGTTTTACGAAGTAAAATATATACTTTTGATAAGGATAGATTTTAAAATTACTTATTAAGTACTCTTTATTGTATACATGATAATACTGTATTTTTTTGCTTCGATTCACTATACAGATACTACTAATTTAGGGTGTATAAAATGTAGATTTCTTTAAATTTATATATTAAAAATAAGCCTATATTTTTAATGTCATGTAATGAAAAGCGTCAGTCAGATGCTGGGTCAGATTAAGGCCTAAACAAACCAGGATTCGAATCTGCTTAGGAACCATAAATTATTATTTAAATTACTAATTACTTACTAATAAACAAAATTTTGAGTGTGTAGTTACAACATAGTATCATTTGCGGCTTTCTACGAGATCCAGTAGTAAAAACAGTATAACAAATAAAATTATTAAATCATTTCTGAAGCCCAGGTCTCAAGTTTTACTTATGGCCCTATATTTTCTTAATTCAGCACTGGAATAATATTTATATAAACTGAAAAGATAAAAATTATCTAATTTTTTAAATTACAATTTAAAATATCGATAAACAATACATAATTGAATGGAAGAAATTTTGATTCTCTAAGTGTTTCGGGATTAAAAATGAAAATAGAACTGAGTTTGATGAGAATCTTCTTGAGCTTACGAAAGGTGTATAAAGTGATGAATAATATGAAGTATAATATGAATATAAATTAGGATAATTGATGAGATAAAATTACGATACATAAGATAAGAACGTTCGACTTGACAATACTTTATTTGAAAAATTAATATTTAATATTATATTATCAATCGTTTCTGGATATGAAAAATGATGCTAACAATTTACGTGAACATTCTCTTTAATTCATAAGAGAACATATTTATTTTTCCAAAAATAATGAATTTATCATGAGAAAGGAAATATATAGAAAAAATCTATGCATTATATAGAACTGCATCAATTCTCATTGAAACGAAAATACTAAATTTAATTATTTATTTATTAATTCGTATCCATTTTCTTCTAAATTAATATAAAATATATTTTTAAGATATTTAATATTTTTAAAAATTATTTTTACTTACATAGCCAAACCTGCAAACAACGGCCACTGACAAAACGTAAAAATGGCCGTTGTTTGAAGGTTATTTTGTAAGAATTATTTCTGTTTTAAAAAATTGGCCGATGTTTAGAGGTGCCGTTGCTGGGAGGTTCGACTGTATGGGCCTATATAAAGTATAAGCTTCGATTCTTGAAAAATATTAAGCTTTAAATCTTACATATCTTTTAAAAGTGATTTTTTTTTATTTTAAAAGTAAATATAAAAAATAATCGAAGTAAAACTCATTTAACAAAAATTTATTGCTATTTTTCAATATCTGATTTAGTTTATTCTATTAAATTTATTATTATTTTTTTCTATTACAAAAATATCATCATCATTTAAATTCTACTTGATATTTTTCAATGTATCATAAAGATAAAATTTATAAATCGGAACAATAACATTTCTCATTTATTTATACATATTAAATATAAAATATAAGGTGAATAAAATAGAAGATGAAAAATAAAAACATTTACAAGAAAAATTATCTAATAAATACACTTCATAATAAAAAAAGTCAATATAATATGCTTAATTTAAAATATATGCTCCCGATCTCAAATTAGTAGTGTTTCCGCTGTAAATCATACTTTTCCTAATAACAATAGTCACGCCGATCATCTATGTAACTCCTTTTTGGGAAAAATTTTTAAATTAAAATCAGGTGTCTTCCAGTTTATACCGGAAGTTCATATATAAGGGGCCTTCTGCCCATAAGCTTCCCATATGTTGTCTCGGCTTTCTATCTGACATCTTTCTCGAGATTAAGGAAGAACAGACAGATGGCAGTGGAAATTTATAGATCTACAAATTTGATTAAATTGAAGCCCAATAATGCACAAATATGTATAATTGATAAAATTTCTATTATATAACATGTATAAGTCCAATTTCTCTTGGCATAAAGTCAGTATGTGTGCCTTCACCTATCGTTATATAAGAAGTATCTTATGTGTCAAACAGATGAAACTAAGAAATAGATTGTCAGGAAATCAATTTTCGTCCGGGATGAAGAAGCTGCTTAAATTGCCGACTCTTCAAGCTTCGACACGTTACGAAATGAAACAAGACATATAATACTATTATTTTTCAACACACGAGATCAGCCAAAACGAAACTCTGATAGCTTTAAATATATGCCCCTTACAGAGCGAGTGTAGAATAATTTCTTCACTACGCTCCTCTTCTACAATTTTTATGTCTGTGCGTGCCGAAAACACCATAGAAAAAAAAAGCTTCTCTCCTAGAAAAGTTAAAAAAATTCAAAACATCTTTGCACTATGTAACATTTACTTTAACGTTAGGTTGCAAAGGGAGAGGATTTTCCTGTTCACTTCTAATTTAAATGTAAGCATTTATAAAAAGTAAAAGAGGAAAAAATTGATATTTTCGTAAATATAGAATCCAAGTAAAAGCATTTCATTTTCACTTTTGATTTACATGACGAGATATTTATAGAAAAAAAATATATAAATGAACATATTACACGTAAATCTTTAAAGATATAAAAGTAAAGATGTACTACGTTTCTTATACCACTTCTAATTTACATTTTGAAAACTCAAAAAGACTTACAGTAAAAGTTTCACACGGGAAATATATATAAAAGTGTATAAAGAGAAGAGGATATTTTCATTTTTCAATATACATTCAGAGATATAGGAAAAATACATCAATTTTCCGAAATATAAACGCGTAGAGGTGATGAACTCAACTTTTTGAATAAGTTTACATAAATAGAATGTAAAAGATTTAAATTTAAAAAAAAAATTGTATATACATATTTAGTAACAAAAGAAAATTTAAAAAATATAAGTTTATATTTTCAAAAATATAATTTTTTCTTTGGTAACACAGCTAAATAAATAAATAATTTTGTTTACCATAATAATAATAAACTTATGAATGAGAAAAATATTGAATTATTTTCATGTTTTATTTTCTTTATAATATAGTTGTCTGTAGTATATAATTTTATTTTTTATTCTTTTTTCTTACAGAAAAACCTAACAAATAACGTTATATTCTGTAACAATAGAAGCTGATTGAAGTCATAAACTGATAAAAAATAAATAAATAAATAACTTAATTAAGGGGAAGCTAAAATTATTATTATGGAGTGAAAATAAAATGTCCGAGTGCAGAAATTTACAAAGTATTTTAAAATAATTTAATCTCTTGAGTTTATTAGAAAAACATGAAAAGTTAAAATTTGATTAATTAATTCATTTTGTTTCGTATTAATTGAAGATTTACAACAAAAACACAAAAATGAATTATAATTCCATTTGGAATTCTGTCAGTAATTAAAAAGTTAAATAATTTAAAATGCAATTTCGTAATTTTTAAAGTGCTTAAACCAATTACAAAATGATTTTTTTTCCTCTATTTCTCGACTTTAATTACAAGTTTAATTAATGGACTTGTTAATTAAAGGCTTATATTACTTATTTAATAAAAATTTCGGTTTTAAATATTTTGAAGTGAATAAGTAAAAGTTTTTATTATTTTTTTCCCTCTTTCTTCTATTTTTTTTTACATATTATATTTTAATTTAACAGAAATATAATTAACCACAGCATAAGTATATTAACCTTTACAACGCTTTACCTCACTTTTTTAAAAGAAATTTTTAATTATAAAATATTGAAAGAAAAAAATAATAATAATGAATATCTTTAATATTTATTTTCTTATAACTTTTATGTATATTTATTATTGAAAAATCTATATTAAATATTTTATTTTTGTGTATAAATTTATAAAGCTGTAATTTTTTGTATGGTTTGGAATTTATAAATTTTCTAAAATGTAATATTTTTTTATCTATAAAATGGAAATTCATGAAATTAAAAAAAGAAAAAATATATATATATTCTTTTATTCTAATTTGATAATTTATATTATAAAAATACACTCAATTATTTTTAAATATTAAAATTAATTTAATAAAGTAAACAAAAATAAATGTGTAATAAACAAAATAACATTTTTTAAAATATCTTTATGTAACGTGTATTACATATTTAATTAAAATTTTCAACTTATTTTGTTTTTCCTTTAAATTAAATTGATTAAATAATTTTTTTATATTTAATTTTGTGTTTATATATACATAAGGATTTTTTTAATATTAAATTCTTAATAAGGGTGCGATTTTAAAAATAAGAAAAAAATGATTTTATTATGATAACTATTTAAAAATAATATTTAAAAAAAATTAACTAATGTCAAATTGTATGACAAGTACACGACATACATTTTTCTAGAATTGAGTAGCAGTTAGTTTTACATGCCAGAAACACTAATTCATCATTTAAAGCACTCTCAAGTAAAGCTGATTTCATTGATTGAAAAATTCATTGTAGACAAACAGATAAGTATTTTTTTTATTGTGTTTTTCTACTGTTTTTTTTCTCTTAACTTTCCACTTCCTAATCTATGTAAGAATATTATTTGTTAACTTTGAAACTTCTTTAAATGATAGTGAATCGTATTGTTTGACATTAAAATTACTCAGTTTAATAATTGATGCACTTCTGACTGCCATTCAAATTCCTTTCAATTTAAAAGACACTTTAAACGTAGTTATCTTCTTTCAATTAGTCGACATTTATATTAAAATCAAATCAAGCGCTAAAGATAAAGCATTTTGACATTTAAAAATGTTTATATTTTTCAATTTTTATTTATTATTATTTTTTTTTTGTTACTTTGCAGATTAAATATAACAGGAATTTTTTTTCTGCTTTAAGTAATTAAGAAAATATGGTGATTTAATAATGAAATTTCGAGATTGTAGCAATTCAGTTATATTTATTGAAGCGTTAAAATTGTTGGAATGTAATTTGGTCGTTTTGGTCTAAAAGAATCAATAATTCACTATAAGTAACCTGTTTACACTTCTCAATAAGCTACAAGGTATTTTATATGAGTATATCACTTCGCTGGAGATTTGTAGTAATGTAAACGTTGTTTATCTATAACATTTGACATTTTTACTTTATACGTTCGATTTATTCAGTGAATAATTATCTAGAGATTGTTTTTTTACAAAGAAATAACATTAAAAATGTAAAATTTTGTTATAATATAATGTTTCGTTCGGTTTAATGATTGCTTTTTACTTCAACTTTGATCGTAAATTATTTCTTTCTATTGATACTTATTTCTTCTCTTTCTTGTTTTAATATATCTGATTGTTGTCTATTATGATTTCTATAATAAAAAACCTGAAAAAATTTATTAATATATTATATAACATGTATAAAACTCCATTCTAAAATAGTACTATTCTTTATTTGCTGTTTTCTTTTCTTTCTTAAGATAAGGCGTAATACGTAGATAATTACGTATCATTCGATATATATTTAGCTTATATGATAATTCAGTACTCGAATATAATTATAAATTTACTCCAAATTATTATTATTTGTAATAAATTTGCATATGAAAAGGTCCTATATTTATGAAACTATAATGTATTCTAATACGCAAATTCGATAAATATGTACATATATATGTGCACGCAGTTTTGTACATATATTCTACATACATTATATAGTATTGTAACATATATATATGTTACATGTATATATATGTATATAACATATATACATATAATGTATATGAATTTGTTTATAGTTCTGTCAAAATTAATTTTGTTGTAATGTATTTTATTATTATTATTTTTTAAAATAATTTTAAAAGCTTGCATAACAATTTTCAAGACGTCAAAGTAATTCTAATTTAAGTATATTTTTGTTTTGGTTAAAATACTTGAATTTTTCTGTCGACAATTATATATTTTTATAACTTAACTAACTGTGTACAATTTGTAAAATATTCATGAATATGCTTCATTTAATAATAACAAGTTTTGAATTTAAAATTTAATAATATTCCTTCAACCAAATTTCTCATCTCGACGTAAATTTAAAGACATTTTTCTTAAAACTGTAATTAGAAAGAGGAAATAATCATAATTACAAAATTTAATAAATATAGGTATGATGTTGTATTGTTTAAAATTAAAGCTTCATTTAAATCAGACACGAGGTTATCCAGAAAGCGAATTGATTTGATGATAAAATTGAAAATTTTTAATATAATTTGGAAAAATCGATTATCTTCAAGTTTGTTAATTTTGAAAAGTAATTGAGTAATCGATATTAGAGAAGTAAATTGGCAAATATCTTCGCTTAAATCAAGTGTTAACAGTTGCAGGTGGAAACAATTGCGTCCACTTCACTGCAAATGTGGCCAGCTGGTCATATATTGCAAACCAAGTGTAAACTCATCTTAAACTTACAACATTTAATAAGAATAAACGAAAATGAATCTTGATTTTATCCTCCCCTCTTCCGAATATAATTTCACTTCATCTATCATTTCATTTTTAATATTTAAATTATTACTTTCTGGATCGATTCACAACTAACTCTATTTAACGTGTAAAAATATTCCGCTTCAACGAATATTAAAAATGCTTAATTTTTACAATATAAATTCAAAATACTTTTAGTTGATTTATAAAAATGAACTGTATATAACTCTCTACTTACAGTTCTAGTTATGAAGATAAATGTTACATCACGTAACTTTTTTCTTTTTGTATCGACGTTTCGACAATTTGGATTCGAGAAAAAAATCGAAAAAAGTTAAGATTTATTAAGTTCTAAATGTTAAAAATGTCAAGAGAATAAAATTGTCTAAAATTTATTTATTTTTTTCCCTTTTATATATATATATATAAAGTAAATTGCAAGATATAAAAGAAGGCCATATACAAATAAGATAAATCATTTATTATATATTTACGACAACTCAACCGGAATAGAAATAATGACAATTTACTTCCCAGTTGGAGAATAATCAAGAAAAAAGTAAAATAAAGCCAAATTTAAAGTCATACAACTCAATGCAGATACACAAGTAAATATAACATTAACGTTCTGAATTCCCAGTAGATTCCTGAATGCAGTATAGGAACTTAGTCACAAGATTCAGAATTACAACAGATAAACTTCCTATGGATTTATAGCTGTGGAAATCACTGCTGGATGGTAACTTGTATTTATTCTTCTTCTTTTTTGTTACTGGTACAGTATATATTTATATAATTTTTCTACTTTCTTTCAGAACTCAATGATCTTAGTTCCAGTAGGATTTAGTAAAGGGAATGTTGCAAGAACATTTAAACCCCAGCACGCAATGCTTGTATGGTATCCTACCCCTGAACTAGAGAACGAATGGGGGGATATCTAATGGAACTCGTTTATGGCCACTTGGGGGCTCTCAACATATCGACCGAGTTGGCCTCCACTAGTAGCATTGCTTTCTTCCTACTCGGATATTGAACACTGAGTAGAAGTGAGCGCAACAGAAATTGGTATTTATCTCCGTTTTCCATTGGTCAACGAAAGTTCAACGTCAAAGTTCGTTAGAGATTGATTGTGATGTAGAAATTATTAGGTAAGATGAGTTGAAAACAAAAGAAAGTTCTTTTGTCCAATAAAGTAAAACACTCATTATATCTTCATTATGTGAAAGACAAGGTATAAATAAAAAACTCTTTAATCTTGGATAGCTGTCTGTTAGAAAAACTAACATCCAACTATGTTTTAACCAGCATCTCTCTATTTTCTATCCGCAATTAAATAACTATGGCAGAACGAGAAACGTATATTATTTAATATAATATTTTTAAGACGATGGAATTTTAATGTAGAATTCAATTCGTAATAACTTTATTTGAGAAAATTTTAAAATTATTTTTATTTTAATTATAAATAAGAGAATTTTTTCTTTAACAGAATGAAAATTCCTAAACATTAACAGAAAACTCTGAAATATTTTGTAATTTTTTACATGTACGAAATAACTTGAAGCAATTTTGGATGAAATTCGAAATAATTAATTTCATTCACGTTCGTGTTAGCTGCAGTAAGTGAAAATAAAATGCGATTTTTTTTAAAAAAATTTTGGTCAAAAGAAATTAAATTTAGCAAATTTAACGAAATATATAAATAATTATTAAATTATTGCATAAAATTTAATTATAAAAAAAAGATTAAAACACGAATGTAACATCGAATAATCGTATAGAATACGAAGTAAATCATCGGAAATTTTGACTTAATACTTTAAACACTTTTGTAATTAAATTTTATAATATACTAGAGTCTATAATTTCGAAAATATGGTTTAATAAACTCAGTCATTCAGCATTCAGTGATTATTTTATTAAACTATTTCGTTTAATCAATACTTAGACAGAAATTAACTTGAAATATAACTCTTAATAAATTTATTTTAAGAAAAAATTTATTACTTGATTAAATATACTGAAATATTTTCTATATTTTCAAATTTTAAACTCACTAATATCATTAATCGAAAGTTAGAATATAAAGCAAAATTTATTCATTTAGTTTTCTACTCTCCTTTCTTACTAACCAATCGTTTTAAATTTTTCATAGCAAGTCAAAGCTTTGTTGCAGTTCTACCACCATTTATCTTCATGACGGATAATTTAACTCATACCACCATACTTTATCCATTGAAAGTCGTTAGTTACTAAGAATATAGTGTGACAAATTTTTACTCCACGTTTTTTTTTTACCTCCTTCCTCCCTCATTAATACCGTGAGTCTAAGTAAGACAACAAAATTTAGCAATTTTCTTTACAGGAATAATAGCTTAACTATATAATATCAGAGAACCTGAATGGTCTAATCGAAAGAAAGTTTTACGAGGCTGTTAAAATTTTTAATGTGAAATGGTAGAAGAATGTCCAATAGTCTAATATCATTAACGAGGATACTATACAATCATTGCTAGGAGTAAACTAAAGAGGATTTTCATACAACGCCTCTTATCAAAAACTCTTTCAAATCGAGGATTTTCTTTATTAAATATTTTAGCATTATCTTTTTATATACTAGGTAAATAAAGTTCTTTTCTTTGAATATCTATTTACACGTAATGCATAAATTTAGTATATAGTCTCTCGAACGATAAGTTTAACGTCGAAACCAATAAAAAGATTTTTTCACTTAAAGTTATTCCGCTTTCACGCAACAATATAAACATTATTATTTTATGCTAATATTATTCTAGAAGAAAATTTGAAAATGATTTATCTAGTTTCAAAGTAAAGAAAAACAAAGTTTATAGTCCTTGTATGAAAATTCTTTCGTAGATAAAATTGTACGAGAATCAATTATAATAATACCTGTCGGAATTTCGTTTAGATTAGTCTGAAAATAATCTAAAATTAATATAAATTTATTACAAAATCCTAATTAAAAATTAATAAACAGCATTAAACTTTACGCTTCAAACTGGAACAAAATGCTACATTCTTCACTTTACAAATCTATTTTTATGTAAGAAATTCAATAAATAAAAGATTTAGTTAATTATTTATATCCATATATTATATATATTATAAAGATATAAAAAATAATCATTTAAATTCTAGACAATATAAGCATATTTAAATATATTAACTAATTAATCATTTATACTAGACGAAGTTTTGAATAACAGTAATTGCTGGTGAATCATTTATATTTTGATAAATAGCGATTCTTTATTTTAACATAACAACTCTTTATAACGTATTTCATACAAAACGTCATGTTTGATTGCGAAAATAATTAATGAATTTGCAATTAATTCGAAAGTAATATCGTAGTGAAAATGCATGAACTCAGTCATTGAGTGCTGCCCTAAATCAGAAACATTTTCCGATTAGTTTTCGAGGTGGTTAATTAGGTACTGGTGTTTGAATCAACATGATCAATCTTTGGAAATGTCATGGACTGTGCTACGGCATTTCTCGTTATATAGCTGATGTTTAATTTTCCAAACCGCATTTTACTCGATACTTTGTGATACAGAAACACACAGAACATAGAAATTGGACATTGTTGAATTCGCTTAATAAATATTGTTTAATTCACTATCATTTGTCATTCTAACGATAAAGAGACTTTACAAAAGTTAATTCCTATTGAATTTGTATCTAACTCCCTGTAAATTTGCTAAATGTTATTGATGATTGCATACAAAACTGTACTTTTGTAAGCACATGAATTGTTTTAAAAAATTGCTTAAACGAAGAGTATGATATAAATATTTAAACTAAACTTTCGGTAAATTTAAGTAAAAGAGACAATGTGTAAGTATTGTGAACATAGAAACGTGAAAAATTATTAATACTTAAGATAAAGGTAATGTTGAAGCAAAGAGAATTGAACAGATGATAACAAAAGAAAAATGACATAAAATAAAATAAAAATTATATATTTAACGTTAAAAAGTATAAATTTATTATAGTGAAATTATTAACGAAACTAAGAAGAACAGTTTAAAAAAAACGAAGAAATTAAAAAATAGTAAATGAATTTCTTGCATACAAAATCAGTGATTCATGCAGTAAATAATGTTGTATGGGGCAATGGTGTCTTGCATAGTGAATAAATAATATAGATGTAATTTGAGAGTAAAGTGTCCCTCAGGGAGTATTCTAACACCTTTGGAATTTGCATAATACCAGTTGTATGCTAATTACGTGGCAGAATTATATAAAGTAATAGAAGATGTAGTATACATTAAAGGTAAATCTAATCAAGAGTTTCATTTTTAAAATCCATGTTAAGTAATATATACATAATTTCAAATTTATAACTAATTACAAAGTAACATTTTTATTAAACTACTTTTTAAAACTGATTTCGAGAAGAAGAAAGTCTAAAGCAATACAATTTTAAATTACTTTTTTTCCTAATTCGACACACGCGCAATAACCAATATCCTAGCGATACCATTTCCATTTCATTACTTCTAAATAACCATATTAATAGATTGAGGTACGGTTAGATTTTCTAAATTTCCTTGAAACTTTCGAAAGTTTCTGTCTTCTCTCTAGCGAATAAATCACTCGTCCGTCCCTAGTGACTGCAGTCTAATTGTAAGTTGGAAAATGTGTGGCGTGAGAATACCCTGATCAATTACATTTCCTGGTAACTGACTGGATTCTGACTTTCTCTTCAAAACTTTCCCGAATATTACAACGTTCCACTTCAAGGATGATGAAAGCTCGGTTAACGAAAGTGAAGTAGAAGTAAACTGTTTTCAGTGCAATATACCCAATCATGGTTTGAACTTCTTCTTTAGACTGACTCATTCTGCAGCAAATTTCTATTTAAAATTATTCTAATTATCTTCAAATATCGCAGCTATCTACAAGATTAATGCCTTTTATATCTCGCTTATTAAATCTCATTATTTATAATTAACATAAAAAATGTATATATATTTTAATAATATAAGATGACGATGAAAAATCTCGAAAAATTATTTATTTATTACAAGAGAATGAGAGAGAGAGAGAGAGAGAGAGAGAGAGAAAATATTATTTAGAGAGAGAGAATATTATTTAATAAACTTAAATAATTGGTATTTAGTAACTTAGAAAACCAAAATTAATTTTTAAATCATTAATTAACTTTTTTTTACCAGTGGGAAAAAATCAGAATGCATTATATAACGTAGTAAATCATTTTAATGATAAAATCGATATGGCTGTTTTGTGTACGAAACAAACTTCCCTATCTCTACTTCATATGATCTTCAACCAGAAACGAGATGAAGTAATGCAATAATGATGCTAACCTCTAATGCAATAATATCCAATTCAATCGAAAGTGTACACGGATTTCTACAATCTCATTCGAAACAAGAAGCAGCCATTTTGTAAGCATTAAGAAAAAATTTTAAAATTTTTCTAGCAAAATTACTGTTAAAAAATTCACATTTGATTGGCTGCAATTTTAAAAAATTGTATATAAATTTCCATTGTCGTCCATATGTCTGGCTGTCTGTCCTTCTTTAATCTCGAGAACGTTGTTAGATAGATGAATGTCGAGACCTATATGGAAAGCTGGGGATAGGAGATCCTGATTAACTACCAGTATATACGAATTTCTGGGCTATATAACGGAAGTCACGTGATTTTTACCTTTAAAAATGTTCCCCAGAATGGAATTAGATAGATGACCTTCATGACTCTGTTGTTATCAGGTAAAGTATAATGTACGGAGGCAAGACACTTTAATTTGAGATGGAGAGTATATATTTTAAATTAAATAAATTAAAAATCTGATTAAAAATTGCAGCCCAGAATTGTGACCATGACACAATCATTTTTGCTCGTTCACCTTATAAATCTATTTTTTAAATAAGATATAAAAATGCTAATATCCAAATTAAATATTCTGATATCTTTTTTACTGTATATTTATACGTAAAGAGAAAAACGTCATTACAATTTAATATGAGTTGAAATTATTGCTGTCAAAATTTAAGCATATTCAGTAGGGTAAAACTGAATTAATCCTAAAGCACAGTTTTGTAATATTGATCTTTTCTACTGCATAAACATATACAAAATTTTTGTACGTTTCTAACGACTTGCAAGAAGATATTAAGTTTTTGTACGTCTGAAGGAAAATCTCAATATAACAAGAAGTGCAAGTATTCAAATTACAAAATAATAAAAAAAAGGAGTTTGTTTTAAATGATGATCTTTTGTAAGAGAAAAATGGAGAAATTTTAAACACGCGAGATATACCTTTGTCTCTGTTTGAACAAAAATACTAAATTCTTATTCGAAAATTCAACAGCTGAAGAAAAGAATGGTCGTTGAAATCGCATCAGGCTTTTTGTTTCAGAAGAATAAGCAAATTTCGTATGTTTGTAAGATGGAAAGAATCAACTTTCTCCCCCTCTTCTCCTTCTACTCCTTCTTTTCCTGAGGTGGAAGTTAAAATGAACCAATTTTTATAGAGGTTTTTAGTTAGTAAGATAAAACGTATCAAACTTTACTGATTTGATATTAATGGAATATAGTGGATCGGGAAGTATATATATTTTTAAAATACTATTACAAACACAAAAATATTCCGTCTTCGAAGCTTAATACGTATAAAATTTGCTGCTTTATAAAGCTTCTTTTAAAAACCCATAACACAAACATGAAAGAGCAAAAACCTTTTAATAATCCTGTATGAAACCTCTGCTTCTGAATGAAATCCTATCCGATGCGGAATATTTTTTACTTCGTACCAAAAGAATTCGAATATTAAATTTCTTCTATAAAATTTATTTTGGTTTCGTCTTACCCAGGTTCTTTGCTGCATAAAGAAAAACCATCATAAATATCAAGATATTAAGCTTAAAATTTAATCATAAAATTTAAATCGCACGTTAACTATTCAAGATGGAGAATTTTTTTTAATATAATTTTTTTTATATGCTTATATTAATACATTTGAATTAAAAGATATTAAAAGAAGAAGAAAAATATTCGAACTTTTTAAATTTTTATTTTATTTTTTTATTCTTTCTTAACGACATATTTAACCTTATCTTTATTTTTGTGTAAACGTTTTGCACGCGGAAACTTAATCAGCAAAATTCAGTGAGATCGTCACGTAAAATATCACTATAGGAAAGATTTACGATTAGGTTTGTACATCACCTTAGTTCACAATAATATTCGTGACATAATGTCGGATGCTCTGTTTGTCATTTTCACTCATTTCCGTGTTAGTAAATAATTAGCGAAGTGTTAAGTAATTCATTAATATTACGTTCATAATATATTATCATGCATACGTAGTTCTTTAATTGAGGTTAATTTTGTGATTCTACACATCAATACTTCGAAGAAAAATATATTCTAAGATGTAATTAGTTATATTATTATTATTATCATTATTATTTAAATTATATAATTTATAACTATGTAATTTTTCTGGTTATATACGTCAATAATTTAAAGAAAACAAATATGTATTTTAAAATTCATTTCGTTGAATTATTATAATATTATTCAAATTTTTAAATAAATCATTAACATAATTTACTATAATTAAAAACAGAAATTGAATAAATATTTGAATAACAATTTATAAAATTAAAATATATTTTACATATGATTTGACTTAATAATTTAAATATCCCGAGAGAATTTAATATATTAAAAAAACAAAAGGAAACTTATAACAAGTTTATTTAAACTTTGCAACTAGATATGCAAATTTTTCTATAAATTATTAATTGTCATAATATATCATTCCTAAAAAGAGAGAAAGGAAGACGACTAGGGGTAAAAAAAAATTTGTTTTTTGTTTGGAGAACAACTGCAGATGATGATTTTTAGATCGTTTACTAAATAATAATAATAAAACTATTTTCCTGTGAAAACCAGAAACCATAATACATTACCATATATTTAAATATATTATCTAATATTAAATTTGGGTGAACAATAAAATTGCAACTGACAATTCTTCCTTTCTTTTTAATCTTGTAATTTTATTTGACCTCCTTTCTAGATTTTTTTAAACTTATAAGAACTTCTATTTTTTTATAAAGGAAAAAAACTTTATATTAAAAAAAATCAATTTATATTTTTCAGTTTTATTTACAATATTTTGCAGATATTTACCATCTGCACAGTGTTAAAGAATAGATATATTTTTAGTAAAGATGCATTACTTAGAGGTGGCGAAAATAAGACTTTTATATAAAATATAAGCGTATAAAAAGTAGAAAAATTTTTACAGTAACTTAGAACAATGTAATACTTTTCCAGATGTCTAACAGTTTCAATTGAGAGCAATAGTCCCTTTAGTGAAAGCGCTTTAAAATAGTAGTTGTCGGTAATCTGTTCTGAACTCAGTAAAGATTCGAAATAAAGCGAAATAATGGAAAAAAGAAGAAGTAGTAAAGAAAAAAAAAGAAGAAATAAAGTAAAGAAAGATGAACGATCCAATAACAATTCCAATACTATGTATTAGAATCGTATTTGATGAATGGCATACTCTCATTTATTTACGAAACGAACAGGGCTAATTAAATTCCAAACAAAACAATATATTACCAGATTTCATTTAAGTAACTTTCCATCACAAAGGAAGAAGGAAGAAAAAAAGAATACACATATATACAGTATATTCATCACCTGGAAGATCCAAGTAATTACTTATCTCATATCTCTTTGTAATGTCGAGCTTAGTAGATTTTAATCTGTAAAAAATGACGTCATCGAGGAATATTTTCTTATTTACATATTGCAAGGATTGGTAAAACTTGTCACGAAATCTGAAAGAATCTCTTTTACTTGTATAGAAGTTGGACGTGTGAAGAATCACGAAGGTTATCTAATAGCACTGACTGCAATCGTGGAGTCATCCATTAAATTCACTAAGCATACGTGTTTTGAAAATATAATTAGAATCACTTTTGTTTATGAACCAAGTGGGATACTTGTGTAAGTGTTGCTATAGAAAGAAAATCGTCTAAGAAACTCTAATTATTTCTCAAGTACAATAATTGTTCTCATAATACTATTGAAGGAAACAATAGTTTGAATCAAGATAAGATTCTAAGGAGAGAGGGAATAAAGTAAATGTTTCCATTTGTGAATGTTCACTGATTCTATCTCTCTTGTATAATTGGTTTTACTAATGTAAGTGTCCGTAAAGTAAACCCATTACGATAAACAAACATTCCTTTAACTTTTTTCATCAGTAAGATGTGTAATTTTTTTTATAAATTCGAATTCTTTAATTTCTTTTTATGAATTGAAAATTATAGTATAAATCAGGAAAATTTCGAATTCGTATAAATTATATTTTCAAATGTCAGGTAGAATTATTTTTTCTGAATTTATATGTAAAGTATGAAGAGTATTGGCCTACTTAATATTAGTCTTATACATTATTATAATGTTAGATAATTTAGAAAAATTGCTAGAAATTTTTAGTAATAATCTATACGCTGCTATCGTGAAAAATACTTAAAAAATAAATGAAAAAAAAAACAAAATGATAGTAAAAATTTGAAAAATGTACTAAATATATAGAGTAATTTGTATAGAAATGGAGAGAAAATATGATTTTTCCAGTTCTTCATTTTAAAAATTAACATAAAAATATAATTTTAAAGATCTTTCAATAAAATAAAAATGCTCCAAAAACACAAAAACTCTCTTAATTAATTTTTTAAATAATTAATATTTGTTATTAATAACAATTTTGTTTTATTGTTATTGCGCTATAAATCACGAATATCTTATAAACTTAAATCTATACTGAGAAATGTAAGAATATTATTATGCAAATTTTTAAATGGCTAGACTTAGTAGAGAATTTTTAATATTTTCATTCAAATTAGTTATTCTATCTAAGAAAATTTAAATATATTCAGGAAATATAAAAATTTTATGAAACGTAAGAACGTATTTTTTTTTTTTTTGTCTTCTTCATGACAAAGTATAAATTAAATCAGAGAATCATTTGATAACAATTATACTTAAAATTAATTTATATATAATTTCCATAATTATTATCAGTCATTAATTATAAGTATCAAACATAAAAACATTGAAAATTATTTAATCACATAAAAATTCAACAGACGGTAGTATTTGAATAATGCACGACTTCCATTTTGGAGAAGGCTTTTACAATTTAATTTACTAGAACCACTACAATAACCAATACATTTATATTTAGATCGTATTTAATTTTTTGGAGATAAAAAATATATATATATTTTCCTTTTCCTTCTTGAAACAATATATCATTTCATGTAACAGGAAGGTTTTCTTCTATTTTACTTTAAATGAGACGTCAACAACTGCATCATTTTTCAATAAGTTCAGTAAGTAGAACGACATTAAAAAATTCTTTTTGTAGTATGATATTGCTTATAAATTTATTCTTATCTCGTAGATTTATATATTAATTTAAATAATAATTAAATATATGTATTAGGATCAAACTTTGTAAGAAGATTAAATAAGCGTCATTTGTACACTACTCGAAATTTAAAGTGCATTGTCAGATATTATTGTTCTCCTTTGGTTAACGTCGTTATCTTTGGTAAAATGAAAAATAAAGATGAAGTTTGGAAACAATATGTTTGTGCTTTTTAAAATTTGCTTGTGTGTAAAAGAGATTAGCTTCATTGAACAGTATAGTTGTTTGCATGCATGAAGTGAAAACAAAGCCATCTCCCTCTACGGCTGAAAGTATTGAGATAAGGAAACAATAGTACTTCTATAACTTCTCCACTGAACACAATTTTAAACTTGGCATTTGTAAAACATGTTTTGAGTGCTGGAAACGGAATTATAATGTATCGAACAGTAAATTGAAAATATGTGAAAAGGTAAGCTATGTAAAGATGTGAAAAGAAAATTTATTAAACTTTTCAGAATACTTTTTTTTTTACTTTCTTCTTTTTGAGAAGTAGTTTTATATTTCAACGTTAAATTTTAGATTTTTAAGATTTATCGTGGGAATGTGAAACTGCCAAAATATGAAAATGTGAATATTTTTTTAAATAGAAATGCTTCTAGAATTTTTTTTTCTTTAGAATGTTTATAAAATTTAATTGATAATTATAGTAAATTCAAATTTCAAGCTTAGTGTAGTCAATCTTTATATGTAGCTGTTAATTTCTAGCATATTTATGAGTACGTTATATAACAAGTTAAATTAATATATTAATTTCTAATGTGTAACTTTATATAGATTATATATGCTGATGTTGAATATTAATTTCTAGCATATTAAACCATTTATATATAGATTTATATGTTATAATTATTAATTAAATAATGTAACTTTTCTTATCAAATTGATTAAATTGAAATAGATTCTGAATTTGAAAATAGAAGCATAAAGTAGAAATTTTAATTCATAGTATATATATATAAAGTCTAATTTTATCTAAAATACTAACTCATTAACAATTCAAGTCATATTAGAGAAAAATGGTAAGTTGAAGAGATGATGATTAATCTGTAAAAGCAAGTTAAAGTATGCGATGTGTCGTGCTAGATCAGTGAATTTACACTATCCTTAACTGCCATGACACGCCCAGTTTTCTCTTAATTAGATCTATTTTAGATGAGATGTGCAAATGCTACTGTCTCTCATTACCACCGCTAATTGCATAGATTGCTACTGAGAATTGTCAGTTAATGTCCAAAAGGTTTCTGTGGGTCGGCGAATCCTTTAATACAGCTTGTTTTTCTGGCAGAAACTTACATTCTTCAGCTTCTGTTACTGCTGTGACAATCATTTATAAAGTAGCTAACACAGAAATTCGATGTGTTATATCATATAGTTAGTTAGCAATGAATCTGAAACACTTTCTGACAGAAACATAAAGTTTTTATTGGTCTTTTATATATATAACAACTCTTGCACTAAGTTAAAAATTTATTTTTTTTTTATCCAAATAAAAATTTCAATTTAGTTTATCTCATATTGAACGAAATTGTGGTTAAATACATATTTTTTAAAGGCAATTAGAGTTGCAGATTTTTTAAATATTTTCATGGATTTAACTTATTCGTTTAGTTTCTTTATAAATTAACTTTACAGGTAATAATTTCAAATTAAATTAAGATTAAAATAAATATATTTGAAGAAATTTTAAATGTCTTAGAGATATACAATATTCTGCACTCTTTATATTTAAAACACTGTAGAAAAATTAATTTCATGTCTTTATAATACAAAATTTATGTGATGTGAAGCATTTTACTTCCAAATTTATTTGAATTTTTGATATTAAAGTGATTTAATAAAAATAATACAGCAAACAAATAATTTTCTTTCACATAAATTAAATAGAAGTTTATATAAATTCATATGTTTACATATAATATTACGGTATTTATAAAACACAAAAATTAAATTTTTAATACTTAAGTGAAAAATATGTTAGTATTTTAAAGGGAGAAAATAGGTTTTCTTATACTTAAACAAGAAATAATATTTTAACTGATAAAATTTGAAGTTCCTCTTTAAAAAAAAAAAAAAGTTAATTTCTTGATTTTAAAATATAAAAGTGAAAATAGTCCATTAATAGCAGACCATCAATCGTGGTAGAAAATAAATTAAAAAATAAAAATCGTTAATTATAAAACAAGCTACAAAATGCCACTAATGCTCCCATGCAGAAATTTGATGAAAGGGGGGGTTTGATGGAACAAATAAATCTATCAAGGATGTCGTTTTTTTACGTATTTATATTTTACTCAGCTTATCGTTTTCTACTCTAGAAAAATTCGAAAAAAATTCATTAAAGTTTAAGGATAAGATTATCGATTAAATAACTTAATCATCTAACGTCGTTCATGGTAAAACTTGAATTCTTGTTTGACAAAATTTACTTTATAAAATTAGACTTTAAAATCGATTATCGATTAATGTAATCTTATATAACCCGAAGTAGCGAACAAATTAAATAACTATCATTTAAAGTTTATTTTAGTCGCAAGAAGTTTATATGTTTTCTACATGAAAAACTACATAAACATTGCTTTAATTATATAAAAAAGATAGTGAAGTAAAACCTCTTTAGTATTTTATTCACATTGTTTACTCGCTAGTTTCGCGAATTCATGAATTTTCGTTTAACTCTCGGTTCATGTTTATAAAAACATATTGTATGCTTATATATATATATATATATATATATATAGATATATATATATATATATAAAATTAAAAAATAAAAATTATTTCTTCAATGAACCTCCTGTAAATCTTGTTATACTGATATTTTTGTATACGTAATATAAAAATTTTCTATAATTATTTTACTTTGTAGGCTTTATATGTGTATAATTATACGATCAATAAGTAAAAAGTATTTAGTTAAAAATTCGAGTCATGTTGCACTTCTCAAGTTCACTGTCTTTAAATATTTCTAAAATTAGATGAAAGACATTTTGCATAAGGTAATAATATCTTTTAAGAAGGCTCAGATGTTGCAAAAAATGATCCCATACATCAGTAAATCTAGAAGGGATGTAAAGAAGCGAAGACAGGTAAGTCAGTTTCTGTTTAGCCATGAAAATCCATGGTGTGAAGGAAGCATCAATGTGGATCGTCTTATGTCATTCTGCGGGTCACCTTGACGGTCGACGGTGATCAAAACAAGACTCAGATGTCACGTTTTTTTTTTTATTTTTTCATTTTTTCTTTTTCAACATCAACCCAATAACCTATCTCTATGGAGACAACCGGAGACAGAGAAGGGAAGAATTGAGCTCTTCGTTTCATTAATGTTAACGATGCTACTGTCAAATCCAAAATATTTCAGAATTTTCAAGCCAAAAAAAAAAAAATAAATAAATCTAATTTTCGATTTATGGATTTATATATATAAAGTTTATATATTTTTGAATGAAAAATATTAAAATATTGCATATTTATTATTAAGATTAAAATTCGATTTTAATATATTTTATCATCGATGTATATAAACTAAAAATTTATTTAATTTTAAAAAGTATTGTATCATAAATTTAATTAAATAATAATTTGGCCATAATTATTTACATCAACATTGATAAAAGGATGAATTTTCTTTAAAAAATACTGGCTGTAAAGTAAATATAATGATATACAAATACTTGATAAACTAATTTAAAATTACAATTGAGAAGTAAAAATATAAAGTATACAAATGTAGAAAAAATGTCAGATTTTCAAATATTGTTATATTCAAAAAATGAGTAAATTAACAATTTTCGTATGGTAAAAATAACTACTGATAATTTGAACATCAAAGAAGACTTGACTCTAAAAGTTCATTTCTATTATTTGGATTTGGAGTGCTACTTGAAATTGGAGTGTGTGGACATCATTAAATCCATTTTAAAATATTAATTAAATTACATCTATCGATGATGTGGTCTTATGTTTGATATAACTTTTGATACGTGTTTAAAATGCAGGAAAAAAAATTTCATTGTCATTACTATAGCGATTATTTTATACTGGTAACAATAAGTTTTATTACGAATATATTATATAAATTCTTACTTGTGTACATCATTTGATATTTATCTAAATTTTTAGCAGTGACATTTAATAATAATTATAATTACTATCTAATTACATAATATATACACGATTAGTCAATGCAATAAAGTCATAAGACTGTAAAAGAGTCTATTAATTCTTTATTACAGAAAAATTATTAATTTTTTAAATCTATATTTATATAGAAATTAATCATTTTTTTTCTGTTTTATTTTTTGGTTCGCTATTACTATTTTATGTTACACCATCAAGTGTTTTTGTTGCATTGCTTTATATTTATTGACAAAATAAAATGTAGACATAGCTCCATTTACTTTTACTTCTTTAACGAATGATTTTTCAATCAAAGAGAATTTTTTATCAGTCGTCGTTAAAATCTTATGACATATTTTATCATTTTTTTCCTTCTACACTTTTTTTTAACACTTAAGATATTATTTTCTACTAAATGCTGTCTTCATAACAAATTCGTGAATTTAGTTTGATGGATTTGTCGACCTAAGGGCATTAAAAAGACCCTTTTTCGTACGTTTCCTGTGTCCAATCAGGCATGCCATGAATGAGATTGATGATGAGGAATACACGAATCAACCTCATTTTTGAATCTATTCCCTGCATCTCTGAAGGAACCGGGTTCGAGTTTGGTTCCTCCAGAGCGATGGGTCTGTCTATTTTTGTCTTGTTTCTGCGGTATTATAGGCGCATTATTTTAAAATAAATTTATATATTTAAAATGGTTTTTAATTCTTCTTTATCAATATTAATTTTTTTCAAAGTCGCTATTTTATATTTAAATTTTAGTAAGACAACTAACAATATCAAACCGTACAAAAGCAGCATTATATAACACATATTAACATGTATGAAAGTTCACAATAAATTATAACAAATTTTTTAAAAACAATTTTAGACGAAAGTTTTAATTTTAATATATTAAAATTAATATATAAACATGTTTAATTTAAATCCATCTTTTCCTACAAATAATGAATAATGAAATCAATGATATGACATACCAATTTATAATACAGAAACGATCGCAATATACATAACAATTTATGTCAATATCGAAACTATTTCATTAATTTTCTGAATTAATACACTTCAATTTATATATATATTAAATATAACATTTTATAGTGTTATTCATAAATCAATTTCTACATACATAAATTATAATATTAATAAATATAAATTATAAGAAAATTAAAAACACTTATATAAACATGTAATTAATTATATAAACGATAGATTTATATAAGACATATTTATAAAAACGATTTTTAACTAAATTGGTATTGAAGTTAAAAAAATTGTATGTGAATAAACGAGAAAGGGGGTAAAGATATACTCCTACTCGGCTGCACAGTTAAGACTAGTAAAACTCGTTCGAAATTTAATTAAAATTTTCCTAGCAAGTTTGTAACCCAGGGAAGGAAGAAAAAACTGTCATTTCGAATTCTTGTGGTAACGGTTAAATATACAACATTTGCATATCACACTTCTCTTTGCCATATTCTTTTTGCTTGCTTCACCGAACTTATAGAATTTAGCATTAGAGTGAAGAAAGAAGATTTTCTTTCACTACATTATATCTTGAATAATTAAATTATATTTATCATAAATAATGGTAATCTCCAATTATTAATTAAATTGAAATAATTTTACATTTTAATTTACATTTCAAATACAATTTGCTTAACTTAATTGAGATAAATACTTTATGTAAATTCCACGGCAATTATCGGATTTCTTAAGTTATTTTACAAGAGAAAATCTTAATATATATATATATTTTTTTGGTAGTGTAATTGCATTATATATTTAACATTTTGTATATAATGAAATTGTTATTGTAGTGGCGAGCTGTTCGTTGTTATCACTAATTATAACATTTGATTCGCAGCTGTTGCGTTTAGTATAATTTATCTAAGTAAATCAATGGATTTGAAGATTAAATGGGCTATGGTTAACTTATGACACCTTAAAATGTACGAGCTTCGTTTTAAAATGTGCGCTTTTTCACTTAGAGTTAGTTATTATAATAAATTTTACGCAACTTTGTGTATACTTTTTCATTAAAATTACATTTAAAATGGCCAAAAAGTATTAAATGTTAAGAATTTTCTGAATGCTCTTAACAGTTCATGAATACAGAAAATCGCAAGTTTGGTGTGGCTAAATTATAATTGAAATTATAATTTATCCACACCAAACTTGCAATTTCATAAAATAATATTATGAAAATAAATTATTTATTATTATTTTGTTTGATGAAATTGCAAACCAACTCATAAACATATATAGCATATGTAAAAGAGAAGAAATGAAATACTAAAACAAGAGAATGAAAAATGTAAACGGTGAATTTTCAATAAAATGAAAACATTATAAATCGACTTCCAATTGAATTGTTAAATTCATTTGCAAGAATGGTTATGACATGATCATATTTGTATGATCCATACAGTTTGAAGAGCAATGGCAAAAACAATCCTTCATTTTCACCTGCACTGCTTGACATCCTTTGCTGACAGTTTTGCCACCGTGAATGACATTTGATGGAATATTCTATGTCGGGCGTGGTTTGCAGATAGAAAATTCAGAAGAAAATGTCAAGAAAAAAAAGCACCGCATCATTTTATGATCTGTTCTTTTATGCCTTCCATTCTCCATTTAATACTAACAAGATTGATTCTGTTCGTGGATTTGTCATGATTGTGTCAAATCTGTTGTTGTCCCCTTATGATAAAACATGTAAACATGATATATTACATTTATTTAAACTGTTATGTTGTCTATTCTCCCCACTTTTCTTATAAAATATTTATATATTTATTAAAATATAGAAAAAAATAATAATAATAATTTGAAAAGAAATCCTATAAAAATATTAAAACTTTAATAACTACAAATAATAATTTATTAAATTAAACATTTTAAATATTTATTATACTAAAATTTTATTATTATAATATTTTTTCTCGCTTTTATTTTTCTTAATATAAATGCTAATTATCAGCTTTTATAAAAATAATATTTGGTTAAACGTTCATTATTTTGTAGAATAATTTAATTTCACTGATTGAGAGAGAAGAGTTAATGAAGCCGCATGAAAATTCATGGATCAGCTGAAGAAGTATATTTATTAATAGTTCATTTGTTTGGTGTCTTAAAATTGATTAATCGTGGTTTAGCTTAATTTTTTTAATGCACGAACTAAGTAATTTATTTTGCAATATAAGTAGATCGAATTGAATAACTTAGCTCCTGATTGCATACGATTTTATTTATTTTAAAAGTTAGTAATTTGTTTATTTATTAAACTCTGAAGGCATGTACGAAGAGAAGCTTTGTTCTGTACGTATATATATATATGTACTGTACAGATATATAAATGCGATTACACTGTAAAATTAACCTGTTAATTTATTTTAAATATTAAACATCAAGATTAGAAAACTTTTCAATGTTTATAAATTACATGATTCATTTTAAAAATAATTATTAAATTAGATTATAGGAAATTTTACGATATTTTTTATATAAATTTTTTAAAATTTTAAGAAATTTTGTGTGGTTTATAAACAAATTTACATAATTTGATACATTAGTAAGATAAAATTAATTGTTTTAACTTAGAAAATTTAGAGAAAAAATATAATATAACCGAAAATTATAGATATTTTTCCAGTATTTATATGTATTTTTTATTAAAAAATTACGTTTTTTTATATCAAAATTTTGTAACGTATAAAATAAATGAAGAAATTAAAAACAACAAAATATGTAATTAAAAAAATTGACAAAAAATGAACTAATTGCATCAATGATTAATTAGAAATGAAATTGCCTCTCACCATGTCTCTTATGTATTAAAAAAATTGTAATTATTGTAATGAAATCGTTGAAAATATATTAAATTACTTTATAAATAAATAAATATATTTTTTTTCAGCAGAATATGTTTTGAGAAATTAAAAACACAAAAACTGCAAGCATTTTCAATTTATCAAATTGCTTTATTACATTTTATATCTCCACACTTATCACACTTACAACACTGTTAAAATAACTAAAATATTCTAAATTTTGAATTAATTTTCAAATATTTATTAGTATAAAATTTAACTTTAAAAATATCTTAAAATGTGACAGAAAACTTGTTAATTCATAAATATATATTAAGATCTCATGTTCTAAAGCTAATAATAATAATAAGTTATTTACAAAAATAATACAAGTAGATGTTAATTATGCCATGTTATTCTTAAAAATTTTAACTTTAATTACAAATATAAATTAAATTCGAAATTATATTATTATGGTGTTCCCTTAATTGAAAAGCTTTTTGACATTTACAATAATAATTTTAACCAATAAAATAAATATTAATTGGAAAAAAAGTTCTGTTTCTTATTAAAAATAATTATATCAATTATATATAAAAAAAATTAGAAATAAGAAGAAAAAATTAATTAAATTTATGAAACTGTTTCAAATATAGAAATGACTGCATAAGGGGGAATAAAAAACATATTGAATCTGTCTCTAACTCATAAAAATAATTTTGGAATTATTAATATATAAAAAAAGTATCATAATTACATCCTACTGACTCTTTATATATGTATATGTCTTTTAAAAAATGTAGAGATCTATCCTAAAAGTATTTTTCTTGAAATTAAGTTAAACGATTCTTTTTATCTTATCTCTTCAGAATAAATGTTAAGAAACAGAATGCTAATTTTACATTATCGTTGTAAAAGAATCTGCAGGGGAAAAAAAAGTTAATTTGATGTAGTAAAATTTAAACTAATTTAATTCTATTTTAAGAATTTAGAGTTTCAAATTTAACAAATTCTTCTATTTAATGTTTATCTATAATTATCTTTCGTTATCCTCTTCTCTGAATGTAATGTTATTGCATATTTTTTTTTTTTGCTGTAAATATTAAAAAAATAATAATAATAACAGAAAAAAATGTTTGTAAACGAATATTAAATAAAATTAGAGAAAAATTAAGAAAATGACAAAAAAAAACTTTTATTGTCAAAGTTGAATAATAAAAATTATTTAATTAGATAACTTTTTTTAGTAAAATGTATTCATACGCATTTTGTATCTTTTGTTAAATTTGATGAATAATTTTAATAATTTTTTTTTAGGAATGAAGATTAAAGTTGTATATTGTTAATAAATTTGCTCTCTCTTAATATAATTTTTATTTAAATAAACGTTCAAATTATTAAACATCTTACTCCTTTATACTAAGGTAAAAAAGCATGATATTTAACGTAATTAAAAAATTAATTATATAAATTTATTCTATAATTATCTGTTGTGGATTTTGATCTTTAATTTTTACTATTAATTCAAATGATTACTTTAATATCAAATTAAACTTTTTTACTTAAAAATTGATGACATAATTTTTCAATTTATTTGAATGCCACTTGAGATTTCCATTGATATTTTTTATATAAAAGTTAATTTTTAATATTTTACAATAAAAAAATATATAAATATAATAATAGGGGCGTAATAATAATGTCTGTCGCCTCTTCAAAATATTAAGGCATGTGGTGGTATTATGACGTGGATAAGCAGAAAGTCTTATGAGAAGAAAAATTCTATGCACCATTCAATAGAATAATTATTAATATGCCAAAGGAAAACTTAACATCTGACTACTGTATTAGGAAATAGAATATATTTGAAACTAATGTTTCTTTTATGGCCTACACATAAAATATTGTAATTAACATAAATTATAATTAAAATTAGATTTTTTTTCTTGAGAATCTGAAATAAAACAGCCGTCATTCCAAAAATAAATTAAACTCTCATTTAAATGAAAAACATAGTAAAATAAACAAGAGCCACCTCTAGTTAGAAAACAATAGAAAATTAAAATGTATTCCACTTGCTGTGTTCTTTTATGATTTGTTCCTTTATTATATAAATGAAATTTATTGTATTTTTTATTTATTTATTACAATCTGATAAATGCGGTTTCTATTATAGCCTACTTGGTCCGTAATAACAACTCTTAACTAACTTTATTTCATTAAAATACCGTGCTAATTAGAAAAACAATTGTACTTTCGTAAACTGTAGTAGTTATTTTATTTACTTAGCACAAAATCAAACTATTAATAGTTATGATTAACTAAATTCTAATGAATTACTTTTCCTATTAAAATAACATAAATTGTTAACTAAACTGCCAAAAATTACAATATTGCCATGCATAGAAATTATAAAAGATCGAACCAAAGCTTTAATCAACTAAGTTTGATTTCAGGAAATTACAAATGACACTGTTTATTCAACTCGATTAACTATAGAGATATTCGAAATAGGACATATTAGAATCTAGACCATAATAGGACACGTATCTTATTTGTATGCGTATAGAATTAAAAATTAATTATTTTAAAGAAGTTGATTATTACATAAATACAAATTAAATTAATAATATCAAATACACTTAAAATAAATATAAACCTTCTTAATATTTAGTGCATTTATATTGATACTTTATATTGATATTATTGGCATTTGATATTGGGTGCTTCTAAGTGATAAGCAGCTAAGTAAGCAAAACAGTAGCATAATTCCTTTCAAATGGAACGAAATGTGCTATTGGTTTACGTACTTAGTGCTTGTTACTTAGTACATTATATTAATATTTCTTATTAAATGAATTAAATATTATAACATTTATTTAATATTTAATTAAAATAGTTAAAAGAGAGTTTATTTTTTAGAATTTAATTTTAAATTATTTAATTATTTTCTGTATAACATAATCGAATCCTTCTAAATTATTCATAAATATTGAATAATATTTTAAAATTTAATTATATTATTAAATCCTTTATATTATTTAATAATTTTAATTTTATAGGATTAAGAAGACAATTGTTATTAAAAAATAAAAAAAAGGTATTAGTGTAACAAAGTAAATAATATATTTAAAAATTAAAAATATTATAAAAATAAAATATAATTAATGTATTTATTTAATCTTTTATATTCGGTTATAAAATGTAATCATTAACTTTATTCGAAACCTTACTTTATAAGTTTTATTGTAAAAAAGTCGACTGTAAAAAGCTCCTTTTATAGCATACATTTACCTCTTTATTGCTTGTAAAATTCTAAACAGTTAGATTAAATTTGTTTATGCATATGTTTTCATGCCTCAAGTTTGTAAATAGCGAACGGGATATTCAAGATAAAGATTATAAAAATAAATTACACGTGATACCTACGCTTGGTTTAATTATATAAATAAAATTATTTTGCTATCTAAATTCGAAGCTTCTCTTGTTTGTTGTAAAGATACATATGTCACTATAGCATTGTCTAAGAGTTGTAGGTTTTCGAGGAGATGTTTCTACTTCCTGTCCCAACAGGAAATCACCTGGGGGTGGACAGGTGGCAATCTTTTGATTGAAGTGGCAAGCACGAGTAAATAGACACTGTATCTGGATGTACCCTCTAGGACAATTCCCAAATAACAAGCAGATGGTCAATTTTGAGAGTAATTTCAAACCTGATCTTCTACAAATCACTGGAATTAAATTTATTTCTTTAATCTTTTATAGTTATACCAATGGATTAAAAATTATTCTTTTATAATTTATATATACATTTTTTTAAAACTAGCATTTTCTTTACTTCTTAAAATTTTAATGCTTTAATTTTAGACAAATTAATTATTAAGTGCGTGGAAAAAATTAAAAAGTAATTTTCTTTTTCTTGTCTTTTATTATTTTTTTTACTGGAAATTAAAATCTTTTCGCTTTCTGGAAAAAAACTACGTGTTGAAAGTATTAATTTTTTCAAGAAAATTAAAGTTGGAATTGATATTTCTTTCGATTTTCATACGAAAAAAACTGAAAGATTATATGAAATCGCTGTTTGCTTTGAACCTATTGGGTTTCCTTTCTTCATAATTGGAGATGTCTCAGTTCTATATTAATCTTTCTTTTTTTTTACTTAGCTGACAACGTTATGTTTGGCATTTTTCTGTTTATCTGCACTTTTGTTCTGAGGTCGACGTAACGGTTCGTTTCTTTTGTGCAAACTGTCAAGTAACGTAATTTCTTGCGTCGAGCCAACCTTTCCATGTCATCGAAGTTTGTCGATTGAACGATGGAACTAACGACAAATGAAATCTCCTTTCTTTTTAAAATTTTCTCTAGCAATAGATTAAATTTCCCTTAGAATTCCTGACGTATGCACTAACTAATCTTTTCAAGGTTTATTACTAACTGATATACACTAAATTACACTTCCAACCATGATATTATGGTCCTACTATTTATCATGTTCTTAAATAATTTTATTACTATTTAATTTTAGAAAAAAAAAGTGGTATCAAATATTTCTTTAATAAAAATTTTAGATGTTTTCGTTTTAAAATGCTGGATATATATTGGTTATATAAAAGTTTTTCCTTATTTTATCGATATTTAATAACAGAAAAAAGTTTCTCCGGTTTCAATAGATTTGTTATGAGATCTTCGTTATTCTTTCTTATGTAATGAAAAAATCAAAACAAATATATTTGTTTCTTCGATTTAACTGTATCAAGAATAGAATTTTTTTGTGATTTTCTGTGATTTGCTTTTTCAGAGACATAAATCACAGAATCATTTTCAGCACAAAAAATTTTGATTTCATTCATCAGCTTAATGTAATTCATTATAAAAATCGACAAAATTATGACGACATTGGGTTGAAATTTTTAATCATATTTTAAATTTATTTAATTTAAAATATATGCTATCGATTTTATTAGTGTCTTACCCCTGTACATCATACTTTTCCTGATAACAATAGAGTCGTGCCGTTCATCTAAGTCCGTTGTGGAGAAAATTTTGAATTGAAATCACGTGACTTCCGGTCCAAAACGGAATTTCTTATATAGTTTATCGGGGGCTTTTAAGCTTTCCATATCTGATCTCGAGTTTCATCTATCTAACTCCGTTCTCAAGATTAACGAAGAATAAACAGATAGACATTGGGAATTTATGTCTGCAGCCCCAAAAATAGATAATATAGGAAGTTTTTGTCCTTTTTTAATGAGGTAATGTTATAATGAAGCACTTTTTGACTGATTAATTAAGTGTTAAAATAATATACTATAAAAAAATGGATAACCTTAAAACTTACGTTAATATTATTCGTTTCTTATGAAGGAAAAAAGAAGCTTTTTATTATAACAACACCCCGAATTAACGAGCAATTTACAAGATGTAAGTTTAAGGTTTCATAGGAAAAAATATAAAGCTCATAGTTCTACAAAATCAATAAATCATAATATTTTTTAATTTTCTACTGTAACACTCCACAACATTACATAAAACTAATTAGGTTGTAAATTAATTATTTTTTTCGCTTATTAATTTCTTACAGAGATCCAAAACAACCATTGATATTTACTCGACCGGATTTTAATATTTTCTTTTTCTTTTCTTCTATAAAGAATTTCATTTACGCATAAGTTGAATGAGATAATGTCGGCATAGCAAATTATAAACATGACTTTCTTCTCAGATTATTAAGGTAGATAAATTAAAGGAAATGTTAAAGAAGAAGAAGAAAAAAAAGTACTAACGAATAGAAAATAAAATAAAATTAATTTAAAATAGGATACATTTATGCTCACATTCGTTTCATTGTATAAATTCTTTCAGTTCTGTCACTGAAGTGAGCATTTTGAATCCACCCTTTTCTAATGAATTGGAAAATTTGACGAACTTATAAAGCTTTGTACGGTTTTAAACGTGTTAATAGTAAACAAGAGAAAACTTATTGAGGATAAACTAAGCGAAACGTTGAAGAGAATGCGTTTCCATGCAACACGGAAAGAGAGAATTCATTAGTATCATTAACAGATAACACAAGGCATTTCCTCAGTTCCGATGGAGCGTAATCGAATTATAGGGAGGCTCGACGACCTCATCACCACGCGTCAAGCCATGCATGTCACCAGATTCGTTTTCAACTTCTAAATAATTATAGCTAATAAATAAATATTTCTATTCGTTGAAATGTTCTACAAGTTTAAAAACAAAAATATATATTTTTTTATTAATGTTTTATTTATTTAAACTGTTGAGAAATAAATAGGTTCATTATAGAAAAGGCAAATAAGTATTGTTTACTTTGCACTAATGTGTCTGTATCATTTTCTAAATGACGTAAAATTTCCCTGATCAATATATATAATTTTATAATGATTTCATTAAAGATTTCTACAGAAGTTAAGTAAAATTTAGCGCGAAAAACTGTAAAAAATTCACTGTAAAAAACTAAATTATAATTAATTATAACAAATTTATTTTTTCTCAATTATGTTTAAGAATTTTACGCGAATTATCTTTATGTTTATGTTGGATACATTATTGCTCGTGTCTATACAACATGACCATGTCTAAATGGTAAAATAATACAATTTTCAGTGAAAATTGTCTAAAATTTCTACTTAATAACGTTATTTATACATTTAATTATATTAATAACCTATTTACGATATTTTAGATAAACAGAAACTAAAATAAAATAAAATTTCAATATAATTTAAAGCTATTTTTATCTCTAACTTGTATTGAAAATTGGAGAAATAACGAGATTTTCACAATTCAATTTCACATAAGTGTATATATACTTTTTTTTTATATACCGTATATATATTTTCATAAATTTAAATACTGTTGCACAAGCTCAACCAATAGTAATTTATTAAAAGAAATTCCAACATGGTGCCATATTAATATAAAATTGGAAAAAAGTCGAGTTTAAAGAAAAATCCAATACCGATTGTTTGCAGTATTTGATAAGCTAACATGGTATAAATCGTCGATCCCTAGTTGGTCCATTGGATTGAAACGTGAGCTATATTGAATGACAGTTCTCGATTTGTATTGATCGGCAGCTTTGAAATTTATATCTATGTATATCCAAACAAAGAAGATCGAATATGGATGCTAAAAAGTAGAATTGTTTACTTTAGAGTGAATCCTTTTTTTTCTTTTTTTTTTTGTAAAGAATGGAATTCAATAGATTGCCTTAGTTTAAATTATGTATCACGATTCTAGAGAATTATTATTCTATTTTAAAATAAGAATTGTGTAAAATTTAATAATCAAACGTTTATTTTATCTTCCAGCTTTATAATTTCACTAGTTTGCCCTGCATAATGGAACATAATGCTTGCTTATCTACCATATCGGCCTATGAACTAAAGTTAATTTGGATAGATTTCATTTATTATTAGGAAATCCTATTTGAACTTTTCTAGTATCAACTAGAGGTATTTGGATATGCGTATTATTCTAAGCGTTATTATAACTTCAATAGCTTATTGTAACTGATCCCATCAACCATATCAACGTTATTTGTCTAGCTTACATGTAACCTTAACTGTATTAAATTTAATACAATAATTATTTTATATTTAAATACATAATTTCCTAAGATTCTGTTGTGTTTTAATAAATTATACTTAATTTTAAAAAGGATTGTTTCGTTAATTTACACATATTGCATGAACGAAGATTGTGCATCCGTGCAAGGAATGGTTTAGAAGAATGGATGGAGAATTGTATAATGCTAATTATATATAATTTCCACAATTCTATAATTCTATTATCTTAAAGGTTAAAAATAGATTTTCTGTTTAATATTTTGTAGAGAATTTAATGAAAAAATGTTTAATAAATTAATTTTTTTCCCTTCTTAACATGCTGTTTATTAATTGATAAAGGAAAAATAAAATATCATAAGAAAGAAACAGTTGAATTCATCACGCGATTAGAAGGTTTAGCAGTACACGTGTATATTTATTTTATTTAAAAACATTTAAATAAATTCCAAACGTTGAAATTAGTTTCAACGTTTGGAAACATCTCGTGTCTTCTACTTAGTCCCCATTTTAATTGAAGCAATTTCACAATCTCAATCACAGTTTTATCCTCCATGATATCATAGAAAATTATTAAAATTGATAAATAAAATTATTTTAAAGATATCAAAGCTAGAAGCGTAACTGTTATAAAATATACTGTTTAATAATAACTACTAGAAAGGACCATTGCTTCTAGCAAAATTTGTAAAATATTCATACAGAATTAAGAAATAAAATATACGTATAAACATTAATTTAATACATAAAATGACTGTATCTAACCCATTAGCATAAAACTGATTTTATAAAATGATAGTGATTAAAAAGTAAACGGCACAAATATGTTTACTCGATGAGTACTTTCAATGGATCATGTTTAGGTCTATACGGTCAAAAATTCGAAGATGATGTAACTTTAATAAATTGATTATATTTTAATTACACGCAGTGTAAATCAAGTAGATTCAAATTTATTTTTAAAAAGTTGCTGCTTGTTCTATCGATTACTAGAATAAATATTTACCATAAAATACATGAAATATAATTAGAATGTATTGAGATTAAAGAAAATAATTCGTAATACTGACTTCTGTAATCGAAAAATATGTCTAGAAATACTTATTAAACATAAGACAGAAAAGAACTTAATAACAGAACACAAATTATGAATGTTTCGTAGAAGTTTAATTATAATTAATAGTTGTGAGTGTTGTAATTAAGTTACAATTAAGAAAGAATTAAAAATCTAATCAGAATGAAATATTCTCTCATCATTCAGATCAAAGAATCAAGATTCAAACATCTTAGAAGGTTACATTGTAAATTATGAAAATAAAGAGGAAAATATATCAATAAATCTCTACAGTTAGAAAATTATTTTAATTTATGGGGTTTTTTTTACAAGCGAGTGAATTCTTTTCCAGTATTTATAAAGTATTTTATATATTAATTCATGTGTAAAGGTAATATATAGGCCTACAATTATTAAGTGTGTGCTGTGATAAAACTGAAAAAAAAATTAACTAAGGGAAAATTTACTAAGTTAAGTAAACATTAATTAAAAATAATCAATTAAATATTTTAATTAAATTTATATAAATATATTTTTGCTTAATTCGATTTACACAATATAAACAAATGAACATGATCAATTAATTTATCTTATCTAGTAAGTAGCTCTTTCATGTAATGAACTCCACTAAACAAAAAGATAATTTTTCATTCTAAAAACAGGAAAAAAAAAAACATTATATTTTTTTTTGTTTTACAACTCGCATCAATTTAATAAATTCTTTAAATTTACATAGTAATTCATAGTCTTTTGCTTGAATAAAATTTTTATTTTTATTCTAATTTTACCACAATAAATGCATTAATATAAAGTATATGATTAGCATTATAAAGAAAGAAGAATATGGTGTTTGTGATATAGATAAATCTACATGTATAAAAAAGTATTTTACGAATAAATGAATTTATATATATATATATATATATTTTAACAGCCAAATTATTCGGTGATGTTTTTTACATTTGTGTATTAAAGTAATTGTTTATATGTATAAATTCTATGATAACAGTATAGTATCATTACTTCCATATAAGCGGCATTCTTCTACTTATATGGAAGTGATTCTATACCGCTCCTATATACGGAGGTCCTCCCACTTATTAGGGGGAATAAGAAGTATTTATAACTTATATTCTTGTGTATAAACCTCGTTATTACGTATAATTCTTATTATTTCACGTACTTCAGTTTAGCGCCACAAGCAGTTTAAACCGCTATATCGAAACTCGATTGTATTTGCATAATTTATCGTATTTTTTTTCTATTGAAATAATGTAATTTAACCTTTTTTATTTACAAATTATTTCTTTTAGAATATATAAATTTTTTATTTATTTATCTATTTATGAAATTCGACCAAACTAAAAAAAAAAACATATTAATAATATTAATAATAAATCATGAATTGTAATACTGGACAAACAACTTTTGAAGCAATTTTATTACGAAAAATATTTATTATGTTCTAACAACATTTTGATAACAAAATAAATTTTGACATCATTCCTGACGATCATGCCTGATAAATTTTATGGTTCTAGTAAATAGAATTAATGTCACGTGTTATCCAAATATTTGTACGAATATACACGTGAAATTCTGATTTATTATCCTTAATAAAAGATGATTTAAGATTCTTTAACAACATACTATCAGAACCACAATGCAATCGTATAATGCAGCTGTTCACTTCACATTCCCCATTTCAATTTAATTACCATAAAAATAATTTTTGCTAGAAATGTTGTAAATTTTTTAAATGATATTCATATAATATACTGAAAAAATAATTCGAAAAATCTCGTAAAATATTTTTAAAAAGTGCCGTAAATAATTACTTATTAAAAAATGATTGTAAGACTCTGGTGTGAAGCATTAAAATTTCGCTGTAAAAATTCGTTATATTTAAATAAATATGTCGAATTAATTGTGACTTTTCTGGAGATTTATATATATATATATATATATACATATAAAGGAAAATATATATTCTTTGATGGAAAATATATCAAAAATTTATTTATGACAGATTCTTAAATAGTTTTCCTCAATGAAATTGTATTCAATGTTGTATAACTTTAAATATTTTTAAATAAATATAAATCAAATTTATCAAATGTTTGGGAATGTTTCAGCGAATTTGGGTCAAACTTTATGAGAAAATTGTATAAAAATATCCAACGTTTCAATAATGAAATAAAATTGTTCATGATAAATTTTTTTATAGTAAAAAACATATGAAAATTAGATTTTATTTTGATTAAGTTTGAATTTTTTCAGCTGATTTAAAGAATTAGTAAATTGATTTCCGATTGTTATAATTAATATTATTGAGTTAATTAATTAATGAATTTGTTAGAGGCAATGAAAATAGTTTAGAAGATTAATATATATATATTTTGCATACATATTATTATTATTACATATTATATTATTATATTAATGAAAATTTATTTCAATGAAATTTGTTATAAAATTTAATTTTATCTGTAATTTAGTCACAATGTTAATTTATTTTATTAGTTTCCGTGTATTGTTACGAAATGAATAGATGATAAGTATAATGTGTGTTATATAAATGACATACGGGGTGGCTCAAAAGATTATACGCTACAATACTATTTCAATTATCTTTATCTAAATAAAAACAATTTACTTGTAAATTGTTTTTATTAATATAATTGTTTTATTAATATAATTGTAAATTGTTTTTTAAAATATAATAAACATGGCTCAATAGCCATGTTTATTATATTTAATACTGATAAAGATATCTGACAACATACATTTATTTCATCTGAACATAATAATAATGAAAGGGTAAGAAATTTAACGGATTCTTAATTATTCATAACGTTTAAAATACATTTATCTTTCTTTTTATACCTCATATTGCTTTTGTAATATAGAAAAATATATTTTTAAAGCCGCAGTATCTAGCTTAAAAGTCACGTTGTGTAAAAATATCCTGAATATTTTATGCATTTTATAAAGATATATTATCTACAGAAAGCATAAAATTAAAATAATTAATTATTTAAAACTATCTGTTTTATAAGTGATGAAATCTGAAAAAGATTATATGAAGTGTTCTAAGTTGCCATATGAAACTCCATCCTTTTCTGGAACCGTAAATATAAAAAAATAAAATCAATACAATATAAAAACAAATTTTTTTCTATCTCTTATTGAAAGAAATTTTAATTTATATTATTTAATAACATTTTTTTACGTAAAAAAAATACTAAAGTTCTAAACCCCTCTTGACTTAGTCAGGGAGGGTATTAAAAATTCTTTTCCCTTTATCTTGGATTAAATGATTTTTTCAGTGATGCGGAATGTTATAATAAATTATTTATACCTGTTTACGTACGTTTTAATAAATTTTATTTGTTTTAAATATTTAATTTGCTGTTCTTGAAAAAAAATGTTATTTGAAAATGTCAATGTTTATTATTGTAGGAATCATGTTTGTGTTATTTGGATCGAAAAACTGAAATATACTCACGAATTTTTTGTAAAAATTATGTTTTGAAATTTGAAGTACAGTAGAGCGTCGAAAAGTGGAACCAATTGGGGACTGGGGTCCTTCCAGTTAATGATTTGTTCCAGTTTCCGACTTTGTACGAAAAAATACATTAACCTGTCCGATGTTCAAATTTTTCTCTGTTGCGTGTCGCTTCGTGTTGAATTTTCGTCGATTTTAAGCCTAACGAAAATTTTTATAATAATGATCGAGGTTACCGTATCGTTAAAAATTATTTCTGCATTTTGTACAAACAAAATAAATATATTAAAGAATATAAAAAACATGAAAATTATACTTTAGAAGTAAATTTAGTATCAAAAACATTCGATTCAGCACGACACAGTCCGACTGAAAATCGTTCCACTTTCGGGCCATTCCACTTACCGACGTTCCACTTATCGACGCTCTACTGTATATAATTTTAATAATAAAATGATAACATCCTATTTTAATAATTATATATTAATGATAAAAATTAATTTTATTAGATCCTGCTATATGAGGTTTCTTTTCGGATTTTTGATATAATGTTTAACACTTAAATAGTATGAAATGATCTAAAATATTGAAAAATTTTATATAATTTTGATAAATTCTATGCAAGAATCTTCAGTCTACATGTAAAAGTATAATTAAGAGAGTTTACTTCAGTAGACCTTATATTAACGCCTATTCAAAAATAATGAATATACATCTGTTATTTTAAAAAGTTTTCTTAAAAAACTATGATGAATTTTGATCAATATGTAGCAAGATTAACCAATATATTATTTGATCAACGACTCTTAAATATAAATAGATCAAAGCAGAAGTGAACTAGAGAACCATCATCTCCAAAATGATGGAGTTCTAGTTTATTTATAATAAATCTAGAGAATATTCCTTCAATAAAATTACTACATTAGTCGAAATATTTATTATAAAATTCTATCAACATGCATTAAATAAATTACGTTAACCTATCATTCATTACTCAACTATTTTACTGATTTTTTTCCCTCCAAACTGAATATTTATATAAACAAATTATTATTTTCATGAATTAATTAATAATATAATTTATTTAATATATTCAACATGACTGTAGACAAGTAATTATTCTTCGTAGGGTATTAAATTAGTTTAATGCAATAATGATAATTCCATATCAGATTCTAAAATTAATTTATGACTGTTTTAACAGATATTTATGAATAATTTTATTTAGTTAAATAAAATAAAAAGATTCGTATATGTATTCACGTAATATAGCAATGAATATTCCTAAAAAATCACCTTAAATTTATAATATCCACGTTTAATTTACTATAAAATTCTTTTTAATTAAATTTAGAAATGTTTCTTAAATAAAATAATCATATTTACTTTTCTGTTAACAAATAAATAAAACTTTTATATGTTAAAAGCCATGTGATTAATTTTCCTGTACACAGAAAAGTATAAAATTGATTAATCAACTGTTTAGAATTTAAATTACAAATTACTAATAATACATTCTAACAAACTTTATGAAAAATTTTAAGAAAAATTCTGGATAAAACCAAGAAAAATATCACAAAATTGAATGATATCAGAGTGATTTAAATCTGTTTACTTTTAAACATATAAAAGTTTTAAAGTAAACTGTTGACTTGTTTATCAGCAAAGGATATTTCGAAAAGTATTTTCCAGATTTTAGCTTGTTGACTTCTCTGAATTTCATTTGCAATCACCCGTCTTAATGTGATAAAATTACATTAATTTAAAACTTAACTTTTAATTCGAATAAATATTGTAAATAATAATGTAGCATATACAAATGATTTAAAGTGTATACTAGTTAACAAAAATATTTTTTATATAAGTTTAATAATTTTATTATTCTGTAATTTTAGAGTAGAAATACGTAAAAATTACTTTAAAAAAATATAATACTTAATTTTTAATTTTTAAAGTTTAAGTATCTGAAGAAAAATAAATTTTTTATGACATTCCTCACGTGTTAAAAAAAATTCTATATTGTAGAATAATCTTCTATCTTTTTCAAAACTATTTAATGCCATTTATCTACTCCGAATCGACGATTGAAATTCGATTATTCCAATTCTTGATGAAGGTGAATATGAGAAGGATAATACTTAAATCGATGGATAATACAAGCAGCTGATAACTGGAAAATCGTTATTCTGTGCAGCAACTTAAGTATTATAAAAGGAATTAGTTACATACATTAAACGGAACGATTTTATACAGTCAATAATACAGTTTCGTTTACATATCTTACAATTTATGACTTTTATTCTGTGAATTCTTTTAATTCATTTCGACAATCTTTTATGACAGAAAATGTTTTTTTTTATTATTCAATTTTCTGTTGTGTTATAAGTTAATAGATTGACAGAAAAATGCTAAAAAGTTTTGTAAGTTATTGTAAATTTTATGCAGTAGGCCTAATAACAGCATAAATTAACCAATACATTTAGGTACAAATTTTATGCATTTTACAAGCGATTACGTAGAAAGTTAGAAAATTTAAACCACAGTACGTATCTTAATCAACACTTATTGACCTTTGAAATTCGAAAAGCAGAAACGAAAGATAGCTAATCAGCGTTAATTAAATAAGATCATTCTGCATTAATAAGTTATAATTAAAGAGAAATTATTTGCGATATTATTAAATGATAAATTTTAATGAAAAGATCATGCTTTAATTTTTGATAATTGGCTAAGGCATTTAAATTCAATTTATGCAGACATATTATAGAAATTTTCTAGAATATCCCATTATTTTAATTAACTGTATAAGTTTCAAGCAAATTCTTTTATATTGATGAAATGAAAATAAAAGTTTTGAGTATTATTATTATTGCTATTATTTAAATGTTTCGATCTGATGCATTCTTTAATAAAAATTTCTTAATTAAATCATTTAAAGTTAGTTTCTAGTCTGCATGTTTTTCTTTCATGCTACTTTATTAGTTAAAGGGGAGAAAATGGAAAAAATAATGCAAAATTAAAAGAAAACATTAAAAGATAAAAATTTAAAACACGTTCATTAATTTATTTAACATTCTATTGTCGTATCGTTTAATATTACACAATTTCCACGTGTTTTCTTCTCAAGAAGTATTATTATTTTTTCCTATTCTTTTATTTCGCTATTTTCCACAATTCTTTTAACACAAAAATGACAATTCTTCTCCAATTCCCTTTCAAAAATCTCTCCATATGTCCCAACCTGATTTAGTGGTAGATGGGATTTTTCTAAGTAAAGATCCTAAGGGAACATCACTCTATCTGAAAAATATAGGTTAGTATTTTTGTCTTGGGATTACATATTACTGGTTTTTGCTCTTTGTGCCAAGGCTAATTGATCTCAGATGGTATTTATCTCTTAGCCACAGACTGAATTATACATATGAATGTTAATCGTTAGTTCAAAACATAGAAGAAAAAATTAAGTTATAGTTTATTTAAGTTATATATTAAATAAATTTGTACATGTAAATATTTTTAGCATATTTATTGAGCTTATAAATTTAAAATTTCTTAATGTATCCAATAATTTAAGATTCTTAAGTTGTAATGCTGTATAAAAAATTGATTACTTAAAAGTTACTTAGAAACAATTCTGTAATGAGGGAATTAATACAAAATTGAAAAAAAACATAAAAATATTACATAAATGATGCTTAACATTAGAATACCAAAGTCAACATTTTAAATTTTTCTGTGCATACATGTGCATACACTTCTTATCTATGTGTAAGGAGCATCGAGAAGGAGATTACAATGAATATAGATTATAAAAGTATATTTATATATATTTGAACATAATGCAGAAACCTTTAATTTACATTATAAAGTTTGGTATAAATTAAGAAATTTACAGTCATAGCAAAGGAATTTAGTTGTTATTATTCAATTTCTGTATCCCAGAAGCTGCTAATTCATTGGTATTTATTACATTTCAGAAATGATTACACATGTTATTGCTATGTAATAAATGTTTATTTAATTCATTGTTGTAAATTTATTTATTTATTATTTAATTTTTTAATATACATTTTCTCTTATGTTCTGAGAATTAAGTTCACATTGCAGAAAAGTTTATGGAATGTGATGCTTCGATTTAAATAATTCTTTACTTCTAGTTTTGTTTTTCTTCTAAGCCGAATTGTCCGAGTAGAAAGGATTTTTTATGAATTAAAAATACAAAATTTAAACCAAAAAAATTGAATTTTTAAATTAAATTTTGAAAAATCCAGTCATAAATTAAACTACATAGACACGTTATTAAAGAATACATTTAAGTAAGTTTATACCTTGCATATTATTTATATAAAAACAAAGTATTTAAAATATTTACATTAATTACATTCTGAAGTTATTTACTATTTGCAATTACAATTAATTTTTATTTACTTTTTATTTATTAGACTAAACATTTAAAATTCAGAATCATTTCTACACTTTAAAATGTTTTTAAAACAGCAAATAATAATATTTACTTTACTGTTAATTAAATCATTTTAATTTGTAGATTATACATTTTATAAACGTTAATTAAAATTTAATTATTAATTTAAATATAAAAAATAATATTTGTGAAACTTCTAGTTCAATGCTTTGATAATTTGAATATTTTATTACATTGTTAATTAATATATTAATTTTTAATTATTGTATATAAAGATATTCATTTAAATCTATTATATTACTATGTCAAAATAATATTTTTAAATTTTCTAAATAATGACGTTACATAGAATTGTACAGTAAATGTAGTTTTATTAATTTACAGTCCTGTAAGACGTCGTTTAAAAAATATGTCGAATTGATGTATCAAAAATAACTAAAACAATATGTTTTTACTCTAAACAACTAATTATTGGCATAGATAAAGGTTTAAAATTATTATTTTACTTCTCTATTATCTGCATGACTCGTAATATAATATTATTAATCTGTTACATGGATAATTTACGTTGCATAGTCTAATTTATGAACATACAAGTTTACTAATTAAATGATATCCAGTAAGATCGTCGTACGTTGAAAAGTTAGAACCGATTTAATTAGATTGTTGTAGTTCAAATAAGATTTCGAAGAGGATTAATGATTTTATTTTACTTTAGGCCATGTAACGATTAGAACTGTTCAATACAGAAAGTCTTTTTTTTTATACACTAAGCTGCATCAAAGAAAACACCAATAATCGTATTAGGTGTTCCATTAACCCATGCAGAAATCAAACCTGATTCTTTGGTAAATAGGTTTTTGTTCGAGAATCTTATACTAAAGGTTCGATAGTCGTTTGTTTTTTTAAATACATTTTTTAAGAAAGATTTTCCATCGTATATCAATAAGAAAAACTAATATGTAACTGTAAGATTTATATAACATAAAAAATCTTTTTAAAAAATCGATATTGTAAAGGTAAAAATGTATAGTACTTATTATACATTTATTTAAAGTATTCTTATTTTGATTACAGAATAATGTAAATTCATATATTAGTGTAAATATAATAAAATGGGTAAAAGTGATGATTTAAATTCTTGGTAGAAAAGTTTTAGAAATCCGCTTACACTAATCTCGTGTGTCGAATTTAAAATAAAAATAAATCTTTGTTTTAAAACATTAAGGAAGTTTGTAAGATATCAACTAGACATGAACAATCTCACAATTGTCATGAACAATAGTTGGGAATCTTGGTTTCATCCCTAATCTTATTTTGATCATTAAATTCCTTTTTAAGCAACTTGAAACTATTATTCACTTTAAAAATATCTAGTATAATAAAATTAAGAACTATGCTGTTGTCAGACTAAATTCTTCAAACAATAGTAGGATCCACGAAGAATTCTTGTTCAATTTCTATACCATTATCACTCTAAACCAGTATAGGTTTAAAGTACCATATATAAACTCTCAAACAGATTTATGGTACAATTTTCTTTGAATCACTTCAAAAAAAAGGATAAAACTTGGACAAAGGCATTTGCACTATTGTAAAAGCTTTGTAATATTCTGAAAATTTGGCACTTTTTCCTATACTGCATTGAGTTTTCTATAATAAATCACGTGGAACAAGGTCGAGTGCTACAGACAAATCAATGTAAAATACATGTAATTTCACATACGCTTAAATTAAATTAAAGAGTGAAATGATAATTATATAATTCACAAAAGTTTATCTAGATATATCTTACTACCTTACCCATATTTTCCACATTAAGTAAATGTTATTCATTTCAAATATAGGCTAACTACTATAATTCTAACTAATTTACTAAAGTTTACCAATCGTTGATATAAGGAACTTCGACTCTAATTACTAGAATCAGCTTTCTTATGTACAGAATATATTAAATTTTAATATCAAGGAATATTTCGACTCACAATACATTGTTGTTTCGACGTATGAAACGGTTTAAGGATTCATTAAAAATTAAATCCTTACCAAGAATTTTCTTATTCTTATTTTCGCCGATAACCATCCAAAGTACAACGCTTCTTCTGCATCCAATTCTAGGTCAAAGTCGTTTATCTTTGATGTAAGGGAAGAAGACTCCGTAAAAAGTAAATTAGGATGGAAGAGTCTGCAAGAATGATCATCCCAAGTTGCAATATTAATTAAATCGAAAGAGATTTCGACAGAATCGAAATCTCTTAAATAACTTCAGAAAATACGGATTTTGGATCGACTTAATACAAAAATCTTTTTTAAATTAACATGTTTTTTTCTTTTTATTACATGATTTATAATGTCTTCTTTCCGCTAAAAATTTTCCACATCCATTGTATATGATTAACGATCGTTCCTATGAGATATTTTCTTGAAATTTTTATATATGAAATGTTCAAATCATACTATGTGTGGTCCTGATTCTTTTTTTTTCTATAGAATTTATTTAGTTTTTTGACATCATCAATACGTCAAAATGATATCCATCAGTTAGAAAAAATTCTCATATGGTTACCATTCGCTAAATGTAAATTTATTTTAAAAAAATACAATTATAATTTACTAACAAATCGCAAAATAATTTGATAAATTATAATTTCAATATTTGAATGAAATTTAATATTATTATTAATTAAAATTTAATTAAAATTAATAACAATATTTGCAAAGTTTAAAGATCAATATTGTAGTCAAAGGTCACGTTAAATTATTTCTCTCTTAAGATATATATCTTATTCCCTATACCATTATATCTAATTTCCACAGCGAAACTTTAACATAACGAGATAATATCTAGACGAAGGCAAAATGGAAGTTAGCAACGACTTAATTATATTAATAATCAAACAATTCTCTTTGCTATAAAATGCGTTTTGAGAATTCAATTACTTTACTTATTAGATAAATTATATTTTACATTCTTATGAACTTAAAATTTTTGATAATTGCATTCTCATTTTATTTATATTTTCGAGCTAATGTTTACATTCTTTGCTTCATTTTCTTTTCTTACGTACAAAATTTATGTAATTTTATTTATTCTCGTTAAATATAATTTAAAATTATATTTTTGTATGTCGTTAATATCAGTTTAAACTTCAATTTACATTAATTATGAAATAAATCTACTTTTCGTGTAATTTTTATGGCTTTATTTTCTTCCAAAGGAGAAGACACCACTGAACAATTGTAGTTGATCGCGGGTTCGCGCCTGACTAAACGAGCCACGTGGAGTTTTCCGGATTTTCTTCACGTGTCTAAACCTAAATAAGGACTAGTTTTCTATAAAAAGTTTATCCCGGGAGGCATTCCTCTTGGCAGATCGCCCATGTCTTGCGTTGCCACATCCCATAGAACCAACCTTTATTTTCATTTTTCGCCGTTTTTTGAAGGTTTTCTTAAATTTTTTTTCGTTTATTTGCATCATTCTTGCACTTTAATTGTTTTTAAAACTCATAATAGTAATATTTACACCTTTTAGCAGTAAGATCCTTCTACAGCAGCGCTTCCCAACCTTTTTTTGACCAGGGACCACTTTGATTTCATTGTTGTTAGCAGGGACCACAAGGTTTAAGAAAAATAAACTGTGTCAATCTAAAAATAAACTTTAATCAAAACTTTTAACATACATAATCGTTAAACTCAAGAGTAACATGCTTTAACAGTACTATTATAATAGAAAACAACATTTTTAGTAAAAATTAAATTCAGTTTGTGTCAATGTGGAAATAATAATTTAAAATGAATAAAAGTTTTAAATCTTTCGCGGACCATATGTTAGCTCTTACGGACCACTGGTTGGGAACCGCTGTTCTACAGAAACTACTGTATAACTACTATCATATCTGATATCTTTATTATCTGTTATCTACATGCGATAAACACCTTCAATCAAAATCTCTTATATCGAGTTGATTAGTTTAGTAACTGATTTATCTGTATCTATACAAGATTAATAAATCTTAAGTAACGTATTTCCTCTTGTCATAATTCCTCTTATTAGGTTCTATATCAAAGATAACTCATACTCTTTACTTATAATTATTAATGTTTCTTGAGTATTGCAGAGTGTTTCTTGGGAATAAGAATTATGGTACGGACAACTGCTTCGTTATATTAATACAAAAAATACAATAAATAGGATATTTAGAATATTGCTGATATTTTTTTATGTAGCAAATGTGACTATAATTTAAATTTCAGTTATTTTCTTTTTCAATTTTTTTTTGTACATTTATTACTATATTCACAGTAATACTTTGAAATAAATCAGTAATTTCTTCACGAAAATCGTTGAAATCCATGAAGTAAGATAAAAACTAGCTCTCAAGAATATATCTTTTCGACTTTTCCAAGAAAAGTATCTTAACAATATAGATATTCAAGAAAAGAGACAGAGAATTCAAAATAGATTGATCATCGATACTTCGACATCAGGTTGATAAATATAGCCTTCATCTGAATTTTTTTTTTTTCTAACTTATATATCGAGCATCATCTGATACTTTTTATCAACTTTCCCTTTTCATAAGATGTAAACCGGAAAAAAGTAATAATAATAATAATAAATTTTTGTTAAATATAAAATAGCAATTTCTATTGTTTTCAGCGATGAATGAATATACAAGTTTATAAAAACTGGAAAAAATTTTTTGATGTATTGCAACCATTAAAGTTAGAGTATTAAATGAACTGCAAAAGTTGAAATCGTTAATTTTATAATGATTTTCTGTTTATTATCATTTTTACAAAAGTCTAAAAACTAACGATAAGCTTCATTTCTGTATCATTATCATTTTTTAAATAGGTTATATATTTTATTTAAGCTATTTGAACTCAGTGAAAGTTTTTAAAGATAACATTTTTTTAAAAGATACTATAATCGACTGATATTCCTAGAAATAAAATTGGGAAAGTTGATAGCTTTTTGTCTTTACTGATGGGATTGTCTCACATCCTATTTTATCTGTTGGGAAATAGTATAGATAGACCAAACCAGGATCATAAACGTTTGTGTACAAATATACATCACTCTAACCTTCTATCACGTACAGCATCCAATCGTTCCTTCCTGACATTTCACGCTGATATACAAGATCTAAATTTTTTCTGCCATAGATTCTTTCTCCATTACGCTTGATTGTTGGATTTTTACAGCCGTAATCAGATACTTTCTTATGTGAAGAAAGCGTGGGTTTACAACCAGTTACACGATTGTGATCCATATAATGAAAGCCTTGTAAATGCGGTAAGGCAAAGACATAACTCATTAAATCTCTAATTCATGTTTTGTATGTAAACATGCCAATTAACACGTATAAATCTCTCTAAACTGTCAGTAAAGCTGACAAGTTACAATTACATCACATTTGCTAATTATATGTTCTATAAATATTTTCTTGTTTTTTCTGTTTTGCTGTAATCTTAAATGTAATTTATGATTTATTTCGTTTTGTGTGTATCTATCCATTAAACTGTCGTAATATTTTTACATAATTTTGGTGGTGATGCTTGAAAATCTTCTCTAGCGTGTAAGTTGGCATGACTTGCTTCATTTAAATGTATATGAACATTACTTAAACTTTCTCAAGGCACATAAATTATTTTTAAACTATTCTATTCCTCTTATCTTTAAAGAAATTTATGATAAAAAATGCAAAATTTTGTGATTAATATAATTTTGCATGTTATCATGAATTTTTATGATTTAGTTATAATTTATATACGAGATGTATCTTCTAGAAGATATCTTTCCAGCAATTTATTTGATTAATATCGATTCGATCGATATGATCGTGATAATAAACCGTGATGAAGACTATTAATTCCATAAAATTTATTTAGAATTTATTAGATAATAATTTTTGCTATTTAAAAACAGCGAAACAATCCAGTTTTTTAAAATTATAATATCATTAGTTTTCAGATAAAGTAAATCAATAATACACATATATCTCTGCCTAAATATTAAGAATAAAAGTTCAAAACTTTTACAGAATATACGATATTTATATATATTATAGGAATCTTATAATCTCAGAAATCTTTCTTCTAAAAGTGGGGTATATCGATGTCTTCAGTCCAAGTACTTTCTATTTTCTACCGTCAATGATCAATAAGTGAGTTTGAAAAGAAGTACATTCAATGGGACAATTTCAGAACGTTTTTGATCCATATACTAAAAAGGCTTCTGATGATACGTAGTTCACATGAAGCATGGTATTTCAATAGATGATACTCTACGTGACTTCGGCATTCTTTATGCTTGGAAAGTTCATAGTAAACAGCATCCTTTCTTCTCCTAGACGGGGCAGATGACAGCTGACTGTGCAACCCTAAGGCTACTCTATTGAGAAACATTGAACATTATACCTTGGACAGAAACATATAGATATCATTACCTACATAGATCTTAGATATACATATAAGTATACGATATATTTGCACTTTGATGTCTTGTCTATTTGCATTTGTCATTCCTATTGCTTAATGCATCATCATCTATCTGACTTTTTCACCTTATTTTCTATTTTTTTTTCAAATAAAAAATTGATAAAAGGAACATTTTCTTGCTTAAAAATGACCCATAAATATATTTATTCTTCTTAATTTCAAGTTTTTTTTAAATGCTTCCACCGCCATTACAATAGCTCAATATTAAAAAAAAAGATGTCATTAGTTCGAAAAAATAATTTAAAATAAAATTTAAAAAAATAATAATTTTAATATTGTATTTTTTACAATTATTAATTAAAAACTGGATTAAATTTTCTGTATAAGTTAATTTTTTTTATTTGTGTCTTCTGATTAATTGCTAGAAAATATATTCGTCTTTCAGTTTAGTTTTTCAAACGTAATATTTCATTTTAACTTAAAAATAAAATTAAAAAATTATATATATTACTAAATTGCATACCTTCATAGAGATTAAAATGAAGTTAATTAAATTAATTAATTTTAAATTAATTGAACTCTTCAACAAAAACTGCACAAGAAAATTGTTTATAAATTAATTATTAATATATATAATTAATTTTCTCCCAGTATTTTTTAAATGATAGGAAAAAATAAATAAAAGTTTTAATAATTAGTCATAGTGTATTAACTATTTTTATTTCTTTTGCAATAAGAAGATGAAAAAATAAATATACTAATTAATTAACAATGTAAATAACCAATACTTAATAATGGAATATTAAGTATTGGTATAATATTTTTAATCATAAAATTATAATTTTCTGAAAAATTCTTGAGAAAAAACAAGAAAAAATATAAAAAAACAAAAATGCAATTATCAAAAGAAAATCAAAAGAAAGTAGTTTAATATATATAATAAACTTACTTTTAAGCACCATTTATCACAAAAAATTGAAGTGTTATTAATAACTCCATTAATGATCATTAATATACAATAATTTATATTAGAAATGGCTTGATTGTTATTAAAAATAAACTATATTATATGTATTTTATAATAATATATATTTAAGTACTATTCTTTATTAATAATAATAACAATATTATTATCATTATTATTATAATTATTACTATTATTAGAGGCTATTCAAGAATTTAGGATGTAAAAAAGATGATGAAGAGATTAAGAAAGAGAAGAGAAGATGGTGCTAGTAGGGTACTGAGAAGATAGTGTGAATTAGAAAATACAGGAATAAATACATTTGTTGAGTAATGTTTATATAATAGACGTACTTATAATATTAATTAATTTTCTATGTTTCTAACGTGTAAAACTTTAGAAAAAATTTCAAAAATCTGTATTAAAAACAATCAGAATTAGTTAAAATTTGACTGAGTTTTTATGAATTTTTTGTTAGTTAGTGACTATAAACGTTTTTATTTTTTTAGTATTTAATTCAATAACATAGAATATATTGTTGTTGTTTCTAAATTATTTCAAAAATATTATTTAATAGTTTTATTTATTTTAATTTATTACCTGATAAGGAAAAAATTATTTCTATTTATTTCTTAAAAAAGATGCTTTAAAAATCATTTCTATAATAAATTAAATGAGGAAAAAATGTCTAAAAATTATAAATTATTATAATTTATTGATGAAATTATGAATTTTTAAATTTAAAATTATGTTTAAAGTAATCAAAATTTATAAAGTTTATTTATAAAATATCGAATAATTTAATTTCATAATTAGAAACAATAGAAATAACGTTAATGTTAATAACAATAAAAATAATAATTTAAAATAAATTAAAAGCTAGAAATTTTGAAACTTAATTAACTTCAAAAAAATTGTATTTTAAATAGAATTTTATTATAATACTAAAATAAAATAATAATAATAATAATAATGACAAAAAATATAATTAAATTACATTATTAATATGCAAAATTTACTCTATATAATTATAATTATAAATAATATAATTTTTTCTTACTTAAAATAAATAAATAAATATAACATTTTGAGATTTAAAATTTATACTGAACAAAAAGTGAATAATATTTTTGAAGGGTGGAAATTTCTTCAAAAATATGTCGATAAATTAATTAAAAAACATTTATAAATAATTAAAGATAATAAATGTTTACACTGCCGTAACATCTTGTTGGATTAAAGTATAAATTTTTTAGTAACTAAATTAATTTTTCAAAATCTGTCAAACATTTACTGTTTAATTTTCATTAACAACATATTCTTTTGCTATTATGTATCTGATAACAAAGCCAGTGGAGAGTCATCTATTATAACAAACAGTAAATTAACTGGCATTTGTGAATTAGTCATATAAATAATATGTCGTTTACATCTGGAAACCATTTTTTGATAAATAATGACACGTAGCTGAAGAAATTTCAAATTATATCTTAAATACAATCTTTAAAAACACGAGCAAAAATTATTATGACATTGTCACAAAGTCGAGCTGCAATTCGTTTAATTTAAAATATATGCTTTCCATCTCAAATTAGTAGTGTTTTTCCCCTGTACATCATACTTTTCCTGATAACAGCACAGTCATGCTGGTCATCTATCTAACTCCGTTCTGGCGAAAATTTTTTTAATTGAAATCATGTGACTTCCGGTCCAGAACGGAATTTCTTATACAGTTAATCGGGGGCTTCTAAGCTTTCCATATCCGATCTCGAGTTTCATCTATCTAGCTCCGTTTTGAAGATTAAGGAAAGACAGGCAGACGGACGACAGTGGTAATTTATAGGTCTGAAATTTGAAAATTGCAGCTCAAAAACTTTGTATATTCATTAATGTATAATGTAATTGTATATAAATTCATTTGTTATAACGTTAAATTCGTAAAACGTGAAGGAAGAAAATTATGAAAATAGTATTTTGTTATTTTGTTTGTATCAAATTAATGTGGAGATAATTATCTCCCCCTGTGGCAAGGCTCGCCTTAATACAATCAAGACATTGCTGTTATTATTATTATCATCATGATATAAGTTTTAATTAAACTAATTATTTATTAACTATTTTTAAATGTTAAAGTTTATGATAAATACAATTTTTATATACAATAATCACTTTATTTCTTCGTTTTCTGAACATATTTGTAAACTGAGATAAACAAAATAATTAGAATAATTAGTGTTAATTATTCTAATTATTTTGTTTAACTTCCCGGACAAAAGTAATAAACTAATAAAGAAAGTTTATAATTGAATTATTACAATATATATATATATTTAATATTTAACAAATAAATGTAAAAATTTAATAATATGAATGATTTTTGCATATGACATTTTTGTTCCGAATAAATGTGTGAATTCTATTAATAGTCACAGAAATATTGCATATACAGTCATGTTTTAGAGTCATGTATCATCGTCTCTCTCTCTCTCGGTGTGTGATGATTCAACATTGAAAGAACTTATAAATTTTTCGCTTTATATTTTCGACATAGAAGATGTATATATCATGAGAAAGGCGCTTGTCTAGATTTACATTTTCCAAAAATATATATCTATAAATATATAAAAATAATTCTTACTGCTTACATCTAAATTCGACAATAAATGCAAAACAATTCGCACAAAAAATTATTTTAACAAATTAAAATATTCATTTAAAGAATTTTAAATCAAGAATTTTGATAATAATACATTTACATGCGTGCATAGATTTTTAATGGGATTGGGATTAAGTCAAATGATCGAAGGATGCAAATTAATGGATTTGTTAAATTATTTCCTAATCACTTTTGCACTTCAGAAGTGAGATAACAGAGTATATTGTGAATACTGAATACAAATTCCTTATTGAGGAAGAGAAATTGCCTTTAGAACTTAAATGCAATTGCAAGGAATCGGTATTAAAACATACAAATATGTTTATTTGTAACTCGTAATTTCCTTAATTACTACTATTTTCCTACACTCCATTTAAATAAAGAGATATTTATAAATTAAATGTAGTATATATATACATACACACATAGCAAACTTGAAGAAGTTTTAATTTAACGAAGCCAAAAAAAACAAAAAAACAAAAACATACCAAAGCTAATGAGAATGCAGATGAAAGTAGGTAAAAAAATATGTATAAAAATAAAAATAATACAGCTAAATTAAAGAAAAATAATAATTATTCTTGATTATTACAAAAGCAAATAGATTAATAACATAAACTTTAAGAATATAAAATATAAACAAAATAAAGTCGAAAGCAGAAAAATAATTAAAGTTAGACTAAGCCAATGAACTGTAATGAGATATTTGTACAAAAGATTACATTACAACATTTAGATTTTTAAAAAAAAAGGTCAAAATCTTATCGAAAATTGAAGTAAATGTATTCAGAATTTTATAGAAGGAAGGATAATTGTCTAAATTTCTAGAAAGGTTCTAAAAATAAATTTTCAAGAAACTACCAAGTAAATTCAATTAAATATTTTGAATGCTTGAAAACAAGATTGCTCACTAATCTTTAACAACGTTTTCAGCGATAAAAATAAACTAATGGGAAAAAACATTAAATTATCACAAAACGTGTTAATCTTTTTAAAAATTTATTCACTTATAACTGAAGAACAGAGAGAGGAAAACTAATTTTCCCTCCTTTGCAATTTGCAATAGCTTCTTGGTAACTTTACACATTGTTAGATTTACGGCAAGTAGTTTGCGCCTCACCGTGACACTAAAACATTTAGTTTACATGATTCATTCCACTCTCGACACAATTTAGGCGAGGTTAGCTTCCTCTTGGTGATGGACATCCTGCGAAGTTTATCATTTCAGGTTATGAACTTCCTTGATGACCATTAAGTTGACGATTTACAAACAGAATTTGAAAGAATTCATCTTTGAACTCTTCCATCAAACTGCTTGATTGATTACAGTTTGCATCACAATTGTTTCTTACGTTGAGTAAGTAACGTTATTCGTCGTAATTATAATATTGATCGAATGTGTCGTGTTTCTGCCGGTTTATAATTCTTCAAAAATTTGAATTTATTCAACTGTAACGTGTATATAATTTAGATTTATTAAAGAAAATATTAAATTTTAAACTTATGTAAACTTTTCGCTTATTTTTTATTGTTTGATTGAATAATAAATGATATATTTTTTTTATCTTTTGTTTACTAACTTATATTGGTGTTATACGTATCTTTCTTTCGTTACATGTTATATTAAGCAATGGTAAGAAAGTATAGTCCTAGAAGAATTTGTTGCTTGGTATAAATGCACTTTCTTACATTGGATTGACGCGATAGATAGAAAAAGAAAACTAACATATCTTGATATTTTTCTTTTTCTCTTCTTCCGATGGTGATTTCTCTTTGATATATTGTTTGACCGAAATCATATTTTTATCACAAAGAATACTATGACTTGATTTTTAGAAGTATTTTCCTCTCGAAATGAATAAAATATTAATAATAAAATTTAATTTTGCATTTATTATTAATAAAATTACAAGGAAAATTCATAAATAAGTTAATAATAATCACATTTTCTTTTTTATAAATTATTCCTTGAAGCGTCTGAGGATAACTCCTGAACATGAAGCTTTAAATGCATAAAATGTACACATATTTTATCAATTGTTTACAATAATTCTTACATTAATACATTCTTTTCATCTTTTCCTTTAAATTTAAATTGATTTTATATATGTAAAAATATATTGTTAATGACAAATTACATTTTTGGAAAATTATAAAAGATGAAAGATCATCCAAGCAAGGATGTATGCATTAATGCAATTTATTTTCATTTAACTTGTTTGACTTTTACCAATGGGAAAAATCAGAAAATTGATCTCTGTATCTTAATTATCATATTTTATTTTTGATGACGTTATATATTATAAAAGTTTTAATGAATAACCACGAAAAGATACATAAAGTAAGTTGATACAAAAGTTTAATATTATTTGGAAATTTTCTTTAATGTAATACACGAAAGGAAATAAACGAGATCATTTATTTAAAAACATTTATATATATATATATATATAAGATTAAAACATATATCTTATTTAAAACAACAGTAGAATTTATATATTGATGAATACTTCATAACAGATTATATAATTTATTACATCTTATGGATTTCTTTCTTCCGTTTAAAATAAATTAATGTTAATTATAATTATAATTAATATATTTTTATTGTATATTTTAATTATGATTTATTAATTTGCAAGCGAAATGAATTATTAACAAATTTTAATACTTTTAACACAGACGACTTAAACACTGTTTTAGAAATTTAACTAAATTATACGCCTTTTCAATTGAATTAAATAAATTACTTTTAATTTATTCGGAAAATGTAATTAAGTAAAATCCTTATTTGTTGTTATTTCACTCGCATCCGATTTTCATCAAAAGAGAACTAAATTAATTCTGGGTGTGTCGAGAAGACTTGGAATCTATGTTTTCAATTCTTTTATACAGTATAACCATTCTTTTAGTGTTAATTTTGATGTAACTTATCATGAAATTCTTATTTAATTGTAATTATTGGTATAGTTTAAAATAAATACATTTTACTTTAAAAATATTTAATAAAATTTTAATATTTTAAATTTAAAAATGCATAACTGTAAAATTATAATATGTAATTATACTCAATATTTCTGAAATATTATTCAACGCTCAGTAAAATTTTAATTGATTTACTCTGAAAGTATAACAATTAATTAGATTTTTATTATTTTTAATTGTGAAAGATGCATATTAATATAAGAAAATTGTAATGAAGTTTTTCAGAGAAGTTGATGAAGATTCTGAGATCCGAATGTAAAATAATTCATGTAAACTGATACAGGATATTCTGAAACGATGTTTTTCTCTTCTTTTTTCTAGAATAAAAAACAATTTTCATTGATTTTTATCATAGAGCTCCAGGCAGATGAAAAACGTTTAATCATACGTTCTTTATCTTCATGGTTTTCATGTGGAAGGAAAGAAATGATATGAAATTAGAGTGATGATTTGGCTTGTAAAGAAGATTTCTCAAGCCAGATTCCATTATTGAACACAAGACCTGTTAACGAAAAATCAAGATCTGGTATCTAAATTTCTCAAAGCATCAATAAATGTTGTACAACAGAACCACGCACATAATTCGTACCTCATTATATACATTCAGGCTGTGTAATTTAACTAAATGCAAAATTTTGATATCACACCTAGGAACGTTATTCTTAAATATTTAAGAAAGTAAGTAAATAAGTTTATTGTAATAGGTTCTACCTGTTACAAAGGGGATTTAAAGTAGGCATCAATCGCAAAGGATTTTGTCTTATTATGACACATTATTTTCAACATAATTAACATCTGGCAGCATATTGATTTCAATATTGATATCTCGTCCATTTTGTTTGATATTAACATGCCTTTGCAATATAATAAACTTGAACAATCGACATTAATCTCGACACATTGACACCTAGTCAAATTTTGTTTAATATTGACATACATTTATAACATTATAAACTTAATTAATTGCGTTCACATGTCATATTACACAAATACAGAAATTTTTTTTTACAAAATGTATAAATATAATTAGTTACATTATTGTCATATGGAAACATTAGTTACTGATATTTACATTGATGATCTCATTCGTGGCATTGAGATTGTATTTAATTCTAAACATTAGTGCCTCCTATTAGATTATCTTCTACTTTTGTTTAACTATAGCTGAATGAAAAAACTTTCAACAACAAGAGATCAGATTCACAAAATATAACTATTACTATATGATTCTTCTGAAATTGCAGGGCCTATTGTACCACACAAGATTCACTCGGATTAAAGCAGTCTTTTATATTTTGAGATAGATAAATTTCAATAGTCTTAGAGTCCGCTATAACTTTGGATATGTCAACCTCAGTAGTTTAGTTGATATTTTTACACAACTTCGTACTTTAAAGAGACCTTTAATAAGGACTATCGCAAGAAATGAGCATAAAATTATTACTATTTCTAACTTTCCCATGTTTTTAACATTTAGTAAGACCATAGTTTCTCTAGTCCCATTATAAATACATCTATGATATCAGTCAGTTCCTTCTCAAGAAATCGCTCAATTGAATCGCTTTATCTAAATTAGTATCATATGTGTATTTTTTATTGTTTTTTAAATATAATAATCATTTCTTATAATTCTATTTCCATTGAGTTTCTCCTGTTTAATTATTGCTAGTAATTTTTTTTCTCCTTATTCTAGATCTCATACATAAATCTGATGTAAGTATTATTTTTTTCTTCTCTTCATTACTAAAATCGCTTTTCTTTTTCCAGAAATCTTTAATAATCAAGTTTCTGTCATATAAGGAATCTACTAATATTTTCACTATAGGTATGGTTCCACTGTTGGTTAATTTTACCAATCTATCTATATGACTATTAGTTATTCCCAAATTCTTTTTTATGAATTGATTAACTTCCTTTACGTAATTATTCGAATTAAACGGAAAATTTAAAATTATAATGTTTTTGTTATTTTCCTGGTTAACTAGTTTATCTACTTTGAATTCTAACATACCTTTTAAATGACAGTTATTCTTGGAGTTTTTCTTTAAACCTTCTACATTTTGGGACATTTTTGTCAACTCTCCATGAAAATATTCATTTTTCTCTTTTAATGTATTGATCTTGTTTTAATTCCTTGTAGTTCAATATGAAGCTGTAAAAATTTATCTTGTATTAACTCGTATATCTATCGATTTTAACGTATATTGTGACTCTTCCTGTGCCTATGGCTCTGTATCTCTTAATGTTTCGACGTAATCATTAATTTTCGTAATTTTCAAAGTCTCAAGTCTGCCATTATTAAAATCTCCCTCTGTTTAATGATAATCTTCACTAATTATATCACTCAATTGTTTTTCTTTTCCTTTTTTTTTGGAATTATTCTTGCGAGGTTACCTTGCCGTTTTTCTTGCATATCTTCTTGACTCATCTGTTGTGGAGATCGAAGGAAGGGGCCTGGATTTCGCTCAATCCCGACAATTATTAATAAACACATAATTAAAACCAGAGTTAGTCTATTTACAATTATCCACTTCTTTAATTCAGCTATATTCCACTTCTTACGGTTTCCCAAATCACTCATACACTAGTATCAAGCTTCGCTAAAAAGTTCACCCGTACTTCCTATACTTCCTAAATATTTAATAATTATATACATTCTAGTTCTATAACTGAATTTTACAGAATACTCCAATGTTTCTCTTAGGTAGAAATTTTATAAATATATTGAATGTTTACTTGATAATTGAGAAAATTACTGTACAGTACATGTACTTATTGTACTAAATTATTTTAATAAATTATGTTACTATTTTAAAATTCATTAGAAAAACATTAAAATTTTATAAAATTCTTGTAGAACAACGAAGAAAATATAGATAATTAACGAAAGATAATTCATCATCTGCAGGAAATTAATAAATATATTTTTAATATGTTGAGATTCCTGTTATTACTGCAAATTGCAAAAAAAAAAAAAAAAAAAAAAAAAAAAAAAAAAAAAAAAAAAAAAGAGTTCGGAAATTATACTTCCTGTTTTAAAATAAGTACAAATACACGATATGAACTCCATATTCATTTTATTTTTATGATTTTTCAGAATTTGTCGTGACGTGAACATTCACAATCCCTTGATAAATTTCGATTCTGTAGTGGCGGCTTCACTGTGAATCTTCACTACGTTCTCTCTGAAGATCACGAACTTTGACACGTGTTTTTACTAATCCCCTGTGGGGCCATGTGTACGTTTATTATTATTATTATTCTTTATAAAATTATTTTAAAAATTCCCACTGAAAGAAATTTACATGAAATAAATTATCACGTATATTTGATAATACGTTTAATGTTTATAATAGATTTAACAACATATAATTAATATGATTTACGTTAATTGCAATTATATGATAACAATAGAATATTATGTTCACAACAAAAAATATTTTATAAATTAGATTGTCGCTGGAATCATTTAAAACAGAATAAATCGACTTGATTATTTTTGACTTTCATTCATCAGCAACAGAAAAACAGAGTGCTTATCTGAACAATAAAAGAAATAGTATTTGAAAAAATACTTAAATAATTTTCTAAAACAACTTAAAAATATGCAAATTCGATTTAAAAACTCCAAAAAAAACCATTTAAAAACATAAAGAACAGCTTAAAAAATCATCATAAATGACAGTAGAATCTCTACATGAGACTAGTTTATATTAATAACGTATGCAAACTCAACTCAGCATTCTCCCAGCTTTTATTTTAGAGATAGAAAATAAATCAGACAAGAAGATACAAGCAGCATCTGAATCACTAAAGGAGTTAATGGTGTCTTCTCTTGTTTTTTAATTTTCTCTTTCTTACTCTGTTGTATACATTTCCTTCTTTCGTGTCTCTACCATTTCCTGATCAATTCTCTTCTTCATTTTCTCTGAACTTAAGTGTTAGAAGAAATTTCTGTTGAGTGATTATAAATATGGCTACTTTTCAAAATTTTTCTGTCATTTTAAATGTTTTCATTTAAACTGCTATTTCTTACAAAATGACAATGCTATAGAAATATATATATATATTGTTAAAGGTTGAAATTTTCTTTAAATTTAATAATAACTGTTGAAATATTCTAATTTTATAATTAATAATTACTTAAAAAACGTTTTAAATATTTAATAATTTTATTTTTATAATGCTTTAGCATTAATCATATAACTCAATATTTCACACTAATTTAAAAAATTATTTAAACTAATTATCTAACTAATTACATAATTAAAGTAATTAAAAATATTTTAATTACTTATATTGCTAATTTTTTTTTTTACTTTTCACTTAAGAAAAGAGGGCTTTCTTTCTCATTCATTATTTTCTATCCTCTCCTTCTAGAAGAATTTAAAAAATATATTTTCTAAATAACTCAACTTATCTGTAAAATAAAATAATTTACTTTTACTTTAAAAAAATTTTTATTATTAAAATTACATTCACAAAAGATTAATTATTTTCTACATCGATTTTATCACGATGCAAAATTATGTATTTAGTTCTTACATCAGACTTTCATTTGCTTTTCTCAACTTAACAGTAAATTTCAATTTTTGTGAGAAAAATTGGTTTACTCTTCGGGGCAATAGCCTTCAATCCAATTTCAACCGAACAAGATCCAACTGCACAATTTTTACAGAACAAAATCCAGAGGCACGAATACAGTAGAATTTTTATACTGAAGAATTTTTCAAAAGGCAAAGTGAAGCTGGTTCAATTTACTTCAAAATGAACTTTACCAAATGTAGATGATAACTTTAAGCTTACTTACAATACATGCTGATTAAAATAAATTTAATTACTAAATAACTCAGTTTAAATAATATAGTTATATAAAGTTATTACAATAAATTGTTTCTCCGTAAATTTGAAATTTTATTTTTCTTTTTCTTAAACTCCACTTCTTAAAAGGTTATTTTATATATAAATAAATAAATATAATTATTTTTTTTCCTTTATCATTTATTCTAACTGGGGCCAATGTGAATCAATTTTAAAAATAATTAATTCATAACAATTTTAACAGTTAATGAACCATTAAAAATTTTTAATGATGTCCATTTATGACAGGATGAAGAAGCTAAATTGTTATTTTCCTCGAATATTTATCCATTTAATCATATATAAAAGTTATATAAAGGTCAATAAGTTTAGAAACTGATTTAGGATTCTGTTCTAAATTGTTTATTATTAATCATTTTGGAGTAGATTTGAGCTCTTGATCCTAACTGATTATAATACAATATGACTTATATAATCCTGCTTATGATAATTGAAAACAAATATTTAATTGGAAATTATAATTAGTAATATGTATGAGTGTATGTATGTACGTATATAAATATATATAAAATTATACATCATTCGAATTTTTAAAATAAATTTTATATCATAAATTATGAATAAATAATTACAATATATGAGAAATTTAATATTAATTAGCTGAAAAATTAGAATTTTATACTAGGCAAAAATAATTAAATTTTACTTTTTATATCAATAAAATAATAAATTTTATCATTAATTATTTCTTATATTTATAAAATTTTCTTTTAAAACTTTTTAAAAATTTTTATATTTAAATGTTTTTTTTTAATCTTAAAAGGGTTTTATTTTTTTACATTACGAAAGACGAAAATGTGTGTATTTAAAAGAAAGATAATGGTAAACATCATAAGATAAATCTCCTTCTTTTGATAATATTTTCTTCTTCTTTAATATGAAATTGCATTTTCATAAGAAATATCTGCAAAAACAAGAAAATTTATATAAATTTAATATCGATAAAAAGAATAATTTACATAAATTTAATCGCAAATAATAAAAATTTTGATTATAATCCAATAAATTATATTTTTAACGTTTCAAAATATAATTTTCTGATTCAATTTATTTATTAAAAGCGAAATAATAATCGTCTATTAAAATAGCTTTACATTAACAAAAAAGAAGTGATTAATTTAATTTTTAAATAAAAATTTAAAATATTAAAATTATTATTAATTTATCCCTTAAGAATTACTTAAATTTCATTATTAAAAATATCCATTTTGTGTAGTTATTAAATGTCATTAAAATGATGAACACGAGAAAAAATAATTAAAAAATAAGAGTGACATCAACTGTGATACTATAGTTAAAAATGTCTGTTCGAGCAAGTTCTGATGACATATTAGGTTGTAGATTCATAACAACCCGAAGAAGATAATAAAACTTTCAAACAGACCATTGAAGTCAAAGTGGTTTGCCTGAATTTGTACAATGACACAAGTATTTAAATTCTCCTACACTCTAGCAATATTGCTATTGTATATATCACTGAATATACGTCTTTACAGTAATTATGATGTCATAAATGTCATTTTGGTAATGAAATCTACGGTAACTAATGATTTCCATAAGAGAACTTTTAATAACTTCATAATGACATCCGTCTTCTCAACGTTACTTAATATTGCAAACTCTTCGTATTATTAATAATGTTTTAGTTCCCATGTCAATTAAATAAATATGACAAAGATTATAAACGATTTTTTGATTTATAAAATTAATTTCGGATGCTTTTTTTCTAATTTAAATTTACAGAATCGTTACTGTAATGGTTTGTACTGTTTAACATAGTTTTAAGTCTTGGTATCTAAAGCTTGATGTGGATTAATGATATTATAGTTACTTATGTTAAAGAAACAGAAAAAAAATATATATATATAAGTTACAGGAATTGAGAAATATAGGGTATAAATGTCTGTAGTAAGTCGGGATCTGTTTTTGTTTGACACCATAAATGAGAGCCGAGTCTTGTACTAGACCACAGTGTGTAACAGTATTGACTGCTATTGGATAGGGTGAACCATTCTAACCGCAGTCGATAGGATTGGAGGCAGCCAATGGTTAGTGAATCGTGACCACAGACTTACCACAGTCACCCCACTGTGTCTGTGACTGCCGACATTCAGTCGTCATTTCTCTTCATCCTTTAACTTATAGATTCTAAAAAACAAAAACCAATGCAAGTATCCAATATCAAAAGAATCGCTTATATACCAAGAAGAAAAGTATAAAAATATATAAAATTCTATATATATATGTCACTTATGTATATACGCTAGGAAACTATATAGCAAAGTTTTTGAAAGTTTAAACCCTTAGTTCATATATTTAGTAAAGGTTATGAATATTATCTTATAAAGTTTTATTTATTTAAAAAAATACATTATAAAATGTATTTTAAAAAATTTTAATAAATATTTAAACCCTTCTTTATCACGTAAGAAGAAAAATACGATACAAATAATAAGAATTTAGCACATATTAATAATAACAAATACATAACAATGTCTTATTCATCTAAATTTCAATAGATACAATTACAATTGGCAAGAGAAAACGTATTTAATCAAGAGAAAATTCTAATTATATTCTCATATTTACAAATCCGAATTATAATATTAGTTGTCTCGATATATTTCTAAAGGATTTCTAACAGAGAAATAATTGTTTGATTCAGAATAATGAGAATGGAAGTTGACTTTTCAATTGTTCACTAACCTTACAATCGATATGTTGAAAGTTATACTTTAATCATTCAAGTGTACAGAATTTCCTCTTTTCAATCTAGATTACATATGTTTCCAGTTATAATGTACTAAGTCTCTCTTACAAAATGGTATTAAAATATCAAAACTTTTATAATATATTATTTTCAAATTTTGTTTTTTTTTTCTTGATTTCATAGTTTAAAAAACTTTAACATTAAAATAAGTTGTAGAAAAAATAAAATAAAAATGTATATTTGAAATAGTTAAGACAGTGTTTTAAGATGAAATAATTAAGACATAAATAATTATTGTGGTCAGTGACGCGTTGGGGCCCATGCAAATTTAAATTAGGGGGCCTTATGTACATTACTTCAGATATTTTCCTTCGAGGGAATTTTTTGGGGAGTAATTTTTTTATAATATATTGATTTGGAGCGATTTGTTACTGGGGCCCCATAGTTTTATAATGTATGTCAATAGAATTTCGAAAACTACAGATAAGAAGGTGCATAAACATAAGATCTACATGTGAAGAAAGGTAACGTCTTCCAAAATTAAGAAGATTTCGTATGTCTTTGTATGATTTTGTATGTATTAAAATCAGAAATTATTGCTGAATTGAAATTCAAATTAGAGAAAATTGCTAGAGAAAGCACAGATTGGGACATTCGAATTTTCTTCTTTCAAAAACACGGAAAATTTAGTCTTTATGAGAAATGTATCAATAATTAATTTTCATATAAGAGAGGACGAATATTATTACTTAATTGTATTAAATGCTATATTCGAACCATTTTGATTAAATAAGATTCATATTGAATAAAAATCAACAAAAATAAAATAATATAGTACTTTAAATGACTTTATCTAGAATTAATGATTAAATTCATTCAAGTATTTTTTAGAGATAATTTTAAAATAAATGAATAAATATCTTAGAGATAAAACTGTAAAATATTTATCGGTTTATTTTAAAATTATAAAAATTACATTCATGAAAATGTTAAAATAAATTATTTGTTTCCAATTTCCTGCAATTTTTTATAACTAAAAGAATGCAAAAGTCTTTATAGGAAAGAAAACTGGCAAGGGATCTTACACTCAAACAAGAGGTTAAAGAGACCGAGACAAAGTTCGATAATTTTCAATTATAATTGCTAAAAGTTATGAACATGGTATCAACATGAGTCGAAAGACATGACACTAAATGAGGCAAAGGTTTTATTTTGGAAATAGAATCAAATTTTTAAAAAATTGTAAACGCCATTAAAGAGTAAAATTGTCATTAAGTCCGACCCCACTCGAGATATGATCCCTGCCCCTCTATCTCCTTAATTCATCTCTAAAATGTATTAGCATCAGTGTTTCATATATAGAAGAATTTCTGCCAAATTAAAAGTTTGGGTGACACAGAGTCCACAAAGTTTTTGGAAAGAAACTTTTCAAGAAAATATTTCTTTTTAATTAAAAGAAACATTAAAATGTTGAGAAAATGCAAAACACCTGGAGGGTCGAAATTTGACTGATCACAATACTTTCCCTGTGTTATTTTAAGAACCGAAAAAGTAATATATAATACAAAGATATATTTTTGTTTAGAACCAGTAAACCTAAGTAATATAAAGTAACAATCAACGATAACCAATACATCTAAAACAGTTCATTTCTAATTTTTTTAATGGCGACACAGCAAATACTTAAAATAATTGGACACAATAATGAAAATGTAAAAAGTGTTTGTGTTTTCTTACGTAGACTTTTGCCTTTGCTATAAAAGCTATTATAATAATTCTCTGACAGTATCAAATAAAATACTGAAAAATTTTAATGTGAAAGGGGTGAATTCGAATGGTTCTTTCTGTTATTATATTAGCTATTTTCTCTAATTAACGTCATCTACTCAGCTATAATTCCTGTTTCGAAATTAGAAGATATACGAAAACACGTTACAAAGCTCACTTTAGTATTATCTTTTTCTTCATGCAGATATCACGTTTTTTAATTTCAAGGATTTCATTTGTTTAACTTTAGCTTTCACACTCAATTTATTACATTATAAAAGTATATTAAATTATAATTTCTGGTAATAATCTCTAACACACTATAATATCTAAATTATAAAAATGTTATAAGGTACAAGTACGAAAATTAATAAATTATCATCCAGATAAAAATATATCTTCCCTCGGTATAAATTAATTATTAATTAGAAACTGATAATATTTATGGAATCAAGTATTAATCTCATATTTAAGTCAACATTAAACTATAAAATTTAAAGATTTTAACGCAGTTAAAAGTTTAAAACAAGCAAAATTATTAATTTAATCTCCGAAAAACATTGAAAAAGTAAAACTTAAATATATTGTTCTAGTTTAAGTTTAAAGTTCAATATTTAAAAATTATACGAAAAGATATATAAATATATATATATTATTTTGAATATATAAAGGATCTTAAACAGATCACGTCCCGAAAAACATCTATATGATATTATATTATTCAGGCGTGTCATTTTAAATTTTCTATAAAGTTAAAAGAGAAAAGCGAACATTAAATGCGAACATTTCCATTCAGGAGAAAAATTGATGGTAATAAGTAAGCAATGTTAATGACTTAGCCCATTCCTTGTGACTTAGAATATTGATATTCTCTAAAGTAATCTACTAGGATAAATGAAGCGATTTTAATGAAATTCAATTTTTTTAAGTCATAAAAATATTTCTGTTTGCACATAAAGCTATATGAGGAGTTTAAATGAGTTACGTTTCTTAAACATTTTCTCTTAGTCAATACTGTTAAAATATTTACTTTCATTTCATTTGAATTATTACCTTGTTATTCTTTATACATTTTTCTTGAGATTTCTAATTAAAGAAAATCATAAAGTTCCTTACGAAACAGGAAAAAAATAAAAAAAAAAATAAAAAAGTTACTTTAATAGCTCTAATGTATTGTTGACTTATAACTTCTCTTTTTATAAACTTAATAATTTAAATAGTATTATTTATAATTAATATTTTCAATTAATCTTTATGTTTTCCATTACGATGTTTTATAATTTATTTTACTTAATAAAATATTTAAATTTGTATAATATTTATTAATGAAAGTATTACGAAAATTTCAATACTTTTTCAATTATTTTCATATGAATAAATGATAACTGCTTTAAAAAATTGTTTAAAAATACCTTTAAAATAAAAATATTATTCATTAAAATATTAGTGAATAATAATAATTATTATTATTATTATATTTTCTATAAAAATGCCTTAATTAATATTGATAACCTTATTAACAATACTGATAAATAGTTCATTATCTTTATTTTTATGATATTTATATTATTTAAAACCTATTTATGAGGTTATATATTCTACTTATCTAACCAATACTCTTTGTTTAACTTGAAAATTACCTAAGTTTATTACTATCAAACTTTATTCTCAGCACATATATATATTTATATAAACTTTATCTGCATTTATTATTAATATCTTTAATTATAATGCATAATATATCTATATAAATAGTAATTTTATACTCAAGAATTATGCCTATAAATCATTCAAGTATATACGAGTAGTTTCAATATTATATAGTAGTAAGTAATTATATATAAATGTAATATCAATTAAAATCAATCTTTCTGTCAAAGTTTAATTATCAATATTAATCTTAAGATAATATACGTTTCTCTGTTTAATTATTATTAATAATCTGCAACTTTTTAATGTTTTTACTTGGTATTTTAATAAGCCTATGTTAAAAACTTCTTGATTAATGTTATATTCTCGTGTTTCAGATAGATAATTTTTAAATTAATTTTTATTTTCTAAATTATTTTTTTTTCTCTAGAAGAAATATTTTTGATAAAAAGTAAACATAATTTATTTTCTAATTAATTATTTTATTCAATTTCATAGACTTATAACTCCATAGAAACAGTCTAGATAGGGGAAAATCTTTATATGTGTGTTATCTTTGAATTTATCACAGTAAATTTAATCTAAATTTTTTTCCTTCTTAAAGCCTAAGAGATTTAATTATTATTACAATTATTAATTAATCTAAACAAAATTTTTAAATTTGAAATTTAAGATGAAGTTACATAGAAATGAATCTTTCATGTTAAAGTTAAGTACTTTATCTTCCACAGAACAAGCATCAGGTATCACATTACCAAGAAAGAGAAAAGAAATAGCTTAATTGAAAGAAGGAAGAAAATTAGTACAGTCCATTTAGTCCATTAAGTAATTCAGTCGGGAGTTACCGCCAACAACTTAGATTCTCTTTATTTATCTTAAGATATCAAATATGAGACAACTTTAATATCAAGAATATTAAGCTGATAAAAGAGCTTTATCACGTGTATATATATATATATATATATATTAATTTAAAAATTAATTTTTTAAATAAGTTTATAACGTCAAACTGACTAATCCACTGATGAAACTTAAGAAAGGACTTGTTAAGAGTATCTAGAGGGCCATTAAGATGTTGAGGACTACGATACAACTGAAATTACCGAGGTGTAAAAAAAAGTTCGAATTCTTCTAGAGAAGTTATCAACGAAAATATCAGTGATCTAATCATCTAACTTTAGAAATAAAAAATTGAATGTCAACATCTCCTTGGCACTTAGCCAATGGACTAGACTAGTGCCATAAACAGATGTTTGAAATTAACCTTAAAATCGGTGAAATTTACTCATTACACGCAAAACAATCTACTTTTTAAAACATTAAATTAGGTGAAAATATATTTTAAAGCATAAAATTATATAAAACAAAGTAAAATAACAAAAAAACTCATTATTATTAATGAGAATCTATTCAAAATTTCAAAAGTTTATCGTTAAATTTATTGTAAATTTTTCTCTTTTTTTATTGTACGAACAAAATAGATAATTTTCTGAGAAATCGCGAAGAAAATTCACGATAAATCTGTCGAAAAGACCGAAATTCTTGCAAATGTTTTTAACATTTGTTTAACATTTCTCTTTTTTAGATATTTAAAATTCTCTTTAAATCCATATGAATAGGTAAAAAAAGATATTTGTAAATTTATTTTAAAGGGGGCAGCAAAAATTTCCCAGATAAGTATAAAAACGAATCATAAATAATAAGTAATATGAATGCATTTGACAGTTTATTACACAAAGGATAAACTAAACTAACCTGAAAATAAGCAAATTTACACATAACTTCACATGCAAAAGTATAAGGTATATCCAACTGCTTATCTATAGCTAGCGTTAACAACGTTGCTCCTTTTTCCCCCTGCAGGGAGAAAACCTTAGGGAAATCCGCATTACTCTGCACTTCACTGACAGAATGATATATGATTTTCCGGAACACTGCTTATTGTGTCTATAAATTGAAAAATAACGTGACTGCAAGTTCTGTGACTGTGTCGTTTTCAATTGAAGTATGGTGTTCCCGATGATCAGCAAGAAAATCCAGCCAAGTTGCTGAAAGTCAACGTAGACAGTGAAGATTCCACAATCGTTGTGACGCGATAAAGGCAAGAAGCACAGAAAAAAAAAAAAAAAATACGAAATTTCCTTTAGGATTTGCGGTATATTTTAAGAACTACTATCATTCAACAGCATTACAACATCTAAAAACAGGAAATCCGAATATATATCACTTTTTATTTACATGAAGCGTGTAAATATATTATTTTTCTGGATATCACCATTCAAAATAAATATTTAAAATGCTACCTGTGTATGCTACAAAATCAATTTCTGTAGCTAAAATATAGACATATAATACTTTAAAATCGCCTTTTATGTGATGTAAACAATATTATTTCTCGTTGTAAATGCATTATTGGATTGATGATGAGCATTTACGTGATATTCTTTCGTAATTATACAGTTGCATGAGTATGTAGTTTGCATGATACAAGCTCTAAGATGATGTAGCATTGCTGTAGAATATGTAGATATGGGAATATATCAGATAAAGCTATTAAATTGAACAGAACGGTTTAGAATTGGTCTACATTAGTTAAAATCATATTTTAAATCTCGCTTGTTATACATTAAATTATGTAATACTACGTCAAAATTAAGATATTATTTTAATTTTATGATTTTTTCTCTTGTTAAATTTAAATGATGAATTTTCGTAAACTGATGACTTTTTACTGTAATGTCACAAGTCGTCATTCTTGATAAAAAATTGTATCGAATTTTTGTTTCATCATTAAAAATAACGTATTAAATAGGAAAAACAGTATTTAGAATTTCAGTACTTGTTATGAAAACAATGAATGTTGTTGCATCACACTCGAAAAAAAGAAACAAATTTAATTCATAGTCAATGATGGGTGAAGAGAGAAATTGTATTTTCTTTTTTATTAATCATAAGAAAGGATCGAAAAACTGATTTTAATTCCATTAAGAAACGCATCCTTTACGACAATTCTCGAATTATTTCCGTAATTTTTTTAATACTGATGAATAAAAGAAAATACAAGAATACAACTACACTGATTGATATACCCATTGGGAAAATTATTTTTTCGATATCTCAAGCTTTAGTTTTTATATCCTTTTATTGTCAAGCTTTTTAAGGAGAACAAAAGTGATAAACTGCACCATATCATTCGAGTTCATCTTATCAGACTTAACAGAAAGAAGAGGGACGAGTAGTTTTTTCATCCGTCTCTAACTCACACATATTCTTTCTCTTTACTGAAGGGGATAGCATAATAGCATAGCTTGCTTGCAGCCATCATAAAAAGCAAGCCATTGTTCTCTTTAGTAATGATGTACTCGTCTAAATCCACTGTTTTTTTATGGTAACAATTGTTTCATACTCACTCTCTAAATTTGTGAAGAACAAATTGATGTTAAGGCTTTCCCCCTATTCAGAAATATAAAACAAAAGTGAAATTTTATTAATATAAATTACTTATGTGAAAACGGGATTGAAATAAAATGGAAATTGCATAAAAGAACAGAAAAATACAGCGTATCAGTGATTTTATTCCCAAAATAAATCGCTGAAATAACTCATCTCCATCCTCTGATGTAGCTTTACTTTTTTATATATATATAAAACTAACGGATGTTGGTATATAATTAAATTGCTAATAAATCCATTAAACATAATTAAAATTTTAAATAGTTTGTTTACCTTTAGTAAATAGTATTTATTATTTTAAATAGATAATAACATTTTTAATGAACAATAAACATTAAAATATCAACGTTTAATTGTTATGCTTAATCAAAACTTTATTAATTTTGTATTAATAATAAATATACTTGCTTCCCCAGAATCGATCACAATTTTAATTACTTTCGTATTGCCTATAGGTATATATTTCAATTATGTTTGGAACCAATTTTATTGTCCGGAAAACAAGTAAAGATAATGAAATAATTGTTATGTATTAAGTTGATTCTGTATTAATACATTACTTTCAACATGCTTAATTAAATAAAAATATAAAAACAATGTATTTACATGTTAAAATTTATTAGTATTTCTTAATTATTTTAATGAAGAAACACTATTTATCACTTTATCTCATCTCCTCTCATCTAACTGATCCTAGAGAAGCAGAGAAAGATGAGAGAACAAAAGATTATTCTTTTGCTTCTCCTTATCTTCTAGATTTTTGAAACTATATATTATTTTGAAATATTTTAATATTATTTAATAAGTTAAATCAACAATAATGAGCATACAAAATTAGTTAAGAATGTAAAAGAGTAACAACAAGATAAATTGGAAATCAAACAAAAATTAAAAACTAAACAACGATAACAATATAGGAAATTAGAAAAATAAGAATTTACAATAAATTTCATAAAAATCAGAAACAATAAGAATAATAAAAAAATAATAATATAAATATCGAAAATAATTTAAACACAGTGGAAAAAAACAAAAAATTCCAAGATGAATAGTAAAAAAAATAGTTATTTACGTCTAGAAAAATATGAATAAGATGAATAGAAAATAAAAACAAAATCTTAAAATAATTATAATGATTATTAAGAAAAAAATTGCAGCAAATTTGTATTTACTTGTAAATAAACTTTGGAGCAAATCTTATTTGTTTGTTTAGTAAATAAAATAAAATAAATATATATAAAAAATATTAAAACTATAAATTTATTATGTTATTTATATAAAAATAATGAGAGGCAAGAGAATAAATATACCCGTAGAATATATAAGAAATATTCATTGATTGTTGTGCAACAAATTTTATTTGTTCAACATATGTTCAAATTTTTTGTGTTAATGGAAGTTAAAACACGAAAAATTCTTTCACACGAAATTTCGCTAACAACACGCTTCTATTATCTAACATTAAAAAATCATTAAAAATAAGAGGCTTACTGTATAATAAATGGCACGTTATATTTTTATAAAAAAAATTTCCATTAAAAACTTATAAAAATAAACATTTTTGTTTAAACATTTAAAACTTCAAGAAAATATCTTTTTGTATGTTTTATCCTTATTAACAGTGACAATAATGACATATTCACTTCTTAAAATATTAATTTAAAAAAGCTTTCAATAAAAGATTTAAAAAATAATTAATAAAGGAAGGAAAATTTTTTAAAGTAATTCGTCCAAAAAGTTCTTTAACGTGGTGGAAGATTAAAAACAGCCACTTGCTTGAAGAAAGGTGATATCTCTATATTGAAATACAGTTAAACCTGTCTAAAACGGACCCTGAATAAAACAAAAACCTGTCTAAACGAATATTCTTCGGTACGGAGCGATTTTTTATGTTTAAAAAAATTTTTTAAAAACCGTTTAAAACGAACAGCAGCAATTTACAATAAAACCGGTTTACACAGGTTTTAGTGTAATTTCAAAGAATTGTTAAGTAACGATGGTGATCACTGAACTTCAATAATGTGAAGTGAAATAAAGATTAATGTGCTTTGTTTTAAATCAGCCCATGTCAAAACCACCAAAGTGCTATTTATTGTGACTTCCTATCTATTATTTTTAAAGTATATTGAATTAAAACCTTTTAGGAGATTAAAATAAAGAACAACAAGTTCAAAAAATTTCTAAAAGTAAATAAATATATGCCGAATATACTAAAATGTTCACATATATACGAAATAATAAGAATGTGTTGTATCTACTACCTTAAAAATCATATATTTTGTTTCTCTTATAAATTAATTATTTATATTTATAAATAATTTAGAAACTTTTAAGCTAATTTATCAAACTCAACATAGTTTCTTTAATAAAAATTCTAAGGAAATGTAAACCGATTTCATAGAAAAAGATATAAAATATTCTCCATTTTATAAAATTTTAATTAAGTTAAGATAAATGATAAATGTCGCTTAAAAGGCATTTTAAAAACATATTTTCTCAAAAATGTATTCATATTTATAATAAATAATAAATTGCTTAATTTTTTTAAAAGAAAAATATATGTATTTTAAGTCTTAATATCGAATATTATATTAATATAATATTATTATTCAGTGCGTGATCTTCCAGACATTTTATATCTTATGTAAAATTTATTATAGTGTAATAAAATATAGTAAATATTTACGTTCTAAGTGTATTATAATTACAACATGAAAAGAAAGTGGTTGGTTCTAATAAATAAAATAATTTAAATTTAAAAAAGTGAAAGTAGAGTATAAAATTACTTAATTGTTTACTATATTTATAAAAATATTTGCTATAAAATGATTTTTAAGTTAAAATTTTGGGAAAAGCATTAGATGCCTTGCAGTGAAGCTTTAGATGTCTTGCAGTGAAGCTTAACCAACGCTCAAGTACAAATAGTACATTTTGAGCTTTAAAGAAAGTAATCTCTTCAAATACTCCATTTTGTAAGAGTTCTCTTTTTTGAATACATCTTTTTTTCAGTCCATTCGAACAGTTTTCCTTCTTTAAAATGTTCACTTTTGTCAATAAGAACATGCTACGTTGGGTGTCTGGTTCCTCTCCATTTCCAGATGAAGCTACAGAACATACCAAACATACATCATTTTAAGACATATAGCTTACTCTTACAATTGATCCTTTAGAAGTTAGTAAATTTTAAATTACATTACACAGGAGTATCCTATTAAAGTACTATTGAAAGTTTGATTTATAAAAAGAACCTTTCAATTTTATATATTTATTAATTTATTTTCAATTTAAAAACGATCATGTTAAGGTATAATTTTTATACATTAAACTAATATAAACTCATAAATTCTCTTATAATTCTTCGTGATAAAAAGTTGAGAATCGTACGATGCGATGTTTAATAGCGAATATAATATAAATATATCATTAGTGATGTACATATTTTATTTGGGTGATACGAATTTAATTTATAAATAAAAAGGTAATAATATCTCCTAATTAATACATTTCATATTAATATAAATTTTATATTGAATAATCATAAAGGCTTTGAAAAAATAATATTAAAATGTAATATATATAGAAATTTCTCAATAATTTCCGCAAAAACATTTAAAATCAGAATAATAATTTTAAAAAATTGAGAAAAATTGCTTTTTTTCTGATTAGTGTCATGTAAAGCAAGGATTAAGAAGATAATGATTTATAATAAAATCTTTGCAATTATGAGCAATAAATTTCATAAAATAATCAGTAAAATAAATCAGTTATTTCCAATTAAATCTACTATACTTTATACAAAATAAAAAAAACGTGACAATTTCATTTATTTTTGATTAAATCGTATTAAATTATAATAAAAACTTTGTTTATATTTAATTTTATACACAATTTAACTCATTTTTCTGTTTATTTACTATTACTTTGATAATATAAAACTTGTCTAAATGTTTATTATGATCCATTACTTTTATACTGCTTGATTTAATAGATAAAAAATCAAGTTTATTACAGAATATTATCTAAAATCTAACTTAAATAAAAAATTTTGTAATTATTTTTTTAATTATTAATTTTTATTTAACATATTTTTATAAAATAATAATTATTTATCGATTTTCTCGAGCTTTTATTAGTTTACTTAATTATTTAGACTTATAATAAGAGCAAAAAAGAATTTTATTTTATAAAATCACAAAATATATAATTTCAAATGTATATTTTTTTAATTTTATAAATTAAAATGTAGTGTTTTATCACATAGTACAAAAATTAATAAGCATTAATTGGATATTTTCAATGTAAGATTTCATAGAGATTAATTAAAATTTAATTTTGCTTGATAAATAATGTGTTAGAGAATTGAGAAAATTTCTATGTTAATCATAATAATGTAATAATTTATATATATATATTATAATTTACTGTTTAAAATCGTATAAATTTTAAAATTATATACACATGTAATTAGTTTTTGTAAGAATCTCATAAATTTTTTGAACACAATGGGAAAAGTGGTTGTGAAAGTTTTATTTTCAGTGAAGACTGCTGTAGAAAATAGTCTTTTCAATAGTATAACACCTTGAGGGAATGGAAAGAAAACGAACTCGGCACTGTCTAATGTCCGTCATTAGAGAAAAGAGCTTAGTACATTACTACTGATAGAACAACAAAAGAGAAGAACCTCTTTTACTTTTCTTCCTTCCGCTTAAAAAAAAATAAAAAACAAAAAAAGAAAAAAAAGGACGAAAAAATTCTCTCATGGTTCAGCACTAATCACCATCACTAAAGAGCAGTACTGTTTATGACACTACTTGCACGACAATAAAATAAAAAAATAAAAAAAATTATAGCTGTCAACGTTTCTTACCGCATTCTATATGTATTTGTTTTTTTTATCATTGTGATTTTATTCAAAAATATTCAATTATTAGAATATTTTAAAGTTAAATAAATAAATTCTACTTTCATATTGTGAAATATATACATAATGGATATAAGTATAGCTTATGTAAATGTATACGGAGTTAATTTGTAATTTAGTTATCAGAGAATTCATACACATTGCCATACTTTTTACACATGTACCACGTTAGATAAAAGGCAAAATTATTATAATGTTTTTATAATATAAATAAAATAAGTTACATGGAGTATTATATCGTATATAATAAAAGTATGTGTTACATATATCAAAGACATTTAGTTTGCAATAAAATAAATCTAATTAATAAAAAATATATTTAATAATGTAACATCTTTGTTTTTTTAATGAAACTAAAACTAAATAAAAAGTAACCTACATAAGCTAAAAAACTTAAATCAACACCTTAATGCTTGCTGAGAAATTTTTAATTAAACGAACGTTTTCGGCCTCATCTATAGGCCATCATCAGGTCGAAATACAAAAAATTGGAACGCTTACGTTCCATGTATGGAACGTAAGCGTTCCAATTTTGTATTTCGACCTGATGATGGCCTATAGATGAGGCCGAAAACGTTCGTTTAATTAAAAATTTCTCAGCAAGCATTAAGGTGTTGATTTAAGTTTTTTATTTAATTCTGCTGGGTACGAGTATGAATCAACCTACATAAGCTTCAAATAAATATGAAAGATAATTGATCTAAAAGGATTTTGAAGTGACTTTTATAACGATAAATGGATGAAGCGCTAGAGGTAGGGAAGGATGAAAGAAAACGTGTATCTGTTCTTTCTTCAAATAATTATTTTATTTCTCATATCTTCATATATCGTTGTTTAAAAATCATTGAATTTGTTTGCCTTGTGTATTCATTGAGAATTGCCTTTGTATTGTGATGTTTTTTAGTCTGGCTTTATTATTTAATTAAACAATTTTATGTTTTTAATTATATATAATAATAGATAATGAATTTAATGTGTGTGTGTGTGTTTGTTTAAGCTTATTTATAATTTATTTGTGAATTATTATTTTTTTATATCTATAAGCTACATAATTACACAAAGGAAGAAAATATTTCTAAATGTTTATTTTAACTTATATTGCAGACTATATTTTGCTGAAAATATGCAATTAGAAATGGTCAAAAAGATGAACATTGAACATTGTGTGTGTGTGTGTTTATATATATGTAAAATATACTTAAATACATTATATATATATTATAGGTTTTGAAAGAGCCAAGACGATTAAGGCATCATCTACAGGGGAATCCGAGATCGAATCTGGGCGATCGAAAAATCCCAGGAATTTTTAGGGGGTGGTCTGTCCTGGATATGTCAGACCCCATCCATCACCACTCAGCTGCCCTATTGTGGACTTGACCGAACTTACAATGAACCCGAAAAAAATCCTTTTAATACCGACACGGAGGAAAGAGTCCAAGAACTATTATAATTTAAATTCATTTGGTATTAATTCAAACTTAATTCCTGTCTATAACAATAACTGTATTTTATTTTATTTTATTTGGAAAATTATAGAAAAAAACTAACTCAAAAATATTAATCTAAAAACAGAACTTTTAACAGATTGTAAACAGTTTTATGTTCTACGAGAAATTATTTATTGTGGCATCGTCACAATGCCGGGCTGCAATCATATTTTAAATTTATTTAATTTAAAATATATGCTCTCGATTTTAGTAATTTTGCTCCTGTACATCATACTTTTCCTGTTAACAACAGAGTCGTGCTTATCTATCGAACTCCCTAGAGGAAATTTTCTACTTAAAATAATGAGACTTCCGGATATATATATATATATATATATATACATTTTATATATATATACATTTTATATATTGAATTTTAAAAACTATAAATATTAAATAATTTTAAAAATTTATTATACTGGTGTATCACATAAAGCATATAAATTAAAATCCTACTTTACAAACATTTAATTTTAATAAAATAACAGTAAAATATTTAAATAAGAATTATATTATAAAAATATTTAGTGTTAAAGTTATGAAATTATTTTAATTCTTCCGAAAGTGAGATAAAAAAAATTGGAAGAAGAAATTTGTAACAAAATCGATGAGCACTTTGGACGCAACAAAGATCGTAAAAATTATCCGATTTCAGCAAATCTTTCCTATGGAGTTTTATTAGTGTGAGGAAGTTTGTTATTGATTTTTTTTTCCTCCAAATTGGTTTAAGGTTTGGCTAAAATTGAATCAGAAACGAAATGCATCTTCAACATGGCATCTTGAGGATTGTAAATATGGATCATAGGAGCAGGTGTGAATATGTTTCATATTACACCGTACTTATGCTTGATTCCTGAATTTATTCATAAAATTGGAATTTTCTGAATATATATATATATTCATACACATAATTAGATAGCTACAATTAATGAGATAATTGAAGAAAAATTAAATTTAAATTAAAAATTCTTGAATTTTGGGGATGACAATCTTGGAGACATCGCCAGATTTAACTTATAAAAATAAACAAATAAGAAAAAATATTAAATTAGTTAATATTTTTTAGATTCAAATTGTCTATTAGATGAATACAAATTACAAAAATTTGTATAATTTTGAATATAAAAAAAAGTGGAATGAGTATATTGTGGAGGAAAGATTGAAAGGAAAAAATCGAAAATATCAAGTAGTCAATAAATAATTTACAGCATAATACAGAAAATATTTTAGATAAAAATATTTTATACAAATATTCATTTTTCATCTTGCAAAGTGTCCAATTTATTTCTTGAATTTATATATTGAGCGGAAAAAAATTACAAATTTGAAAATTTCCTATTGAAAATCCTAGATTAGATCTATAAATTCATAAAAATTTCTTTTACAAACGGAAACATATTTTTACATTTACATATAAAAGAAAAAATATTATTAAAGTATTTAAATAACAAAATATATAATTATTTAACTTATTTATTTCTAATTATTTTTATAAATAATAAATAAATAAAAGTTGTTACATTTATTAAAATGTATATAATTTAATAAGTAAATTAAACACAGTTAAAAATTAATTACGATGAGAAATAATTTTATTATTAATTCAAATAAAGTAATAAATAAATTAGAATAAATTTCTAACGTTGAATGTGAATTTATTTATTTTTATTTTCAAATGGCAAATATACATAAAGAAAACAATTAAGTTTAATAGAAAACATTTGCTTACAATAAAGCCTTATTTAAGCGTTGAAACAATTGTCATGAACCCAAGGGATGCAAAACCTTGAATTTTAGCTTTCGTATTTCCTTTTCACTAGCCTACAAGATTAATTATTTGACTTCACCAAAGCGATAGAAGGTCCCTAGAAGCCTGGCTGAGTTAACTAGTTTCGAATACTTATTGCTGTTTTTCTCATGAGAATATTACAATTACTTTTTTTACGGAGGGGAAAACACGAAAACAATTTTTTCAGCTGATCAAATTTATGATGCAAATTTTTTTTCTACAAAGAATAATTACGTCTCTCTTAATTACTCACAATTATAAAAGAATGTAATTTCTTCCAACTTTATATCATTTCTTTTCGGCTTTTTCTGAGGGGATAGATAACGTAATTTCATTAAAAAAATATATAATAAAAATTTCTATCATCTCTTTTTTTAATGTTTTTTTCTTTATTATTAATTTAAACAAAGTGAGGCTCTGTTTTAAGTTTGTATTTGTTGGCTCACATCTTGACAAATTACAAAATTCATTCCCAGTCGTAGCGAGTCGAGTGCTCTATAGTATCAAAGATTTACTGGAAATTAGTTTAATTTGTAATGATCTTTTAGCTTTGCTGTAAATTAATTATGCTGGTTCTTAAGCAGTATCATTGCTAACCTTCTCTAAACAGTTTAAATATATTTATTAAACTTTATTACAGGCAGGTTTCGGTAATAGTTTTAGAAATGTTACAGAATATTTTCTCTTTATTATGAAATGCAGGCTTAATTATGTATAACATATATAATTTCGTACAACTTTAAGCATTCCTGTAAATTTGTTATAATCTATTTATCAAATGCATTTATTATTATTAAATTAGACAAAACTGTTAAACCCCAGTAGTGCCATATCCATTCATTAAAAGTGCCATTGAAATCAATAACTGGAAGTGATTTTCTTCCATAAATAAACATTTATTAAATTAAATAACGGTAAAAATACAGTGAAAATCTGTCTAAAAATGTCTCCAAGGAGTCTAGAAAGTGAAAAATGGGTGTAAGAAAGGAAATCTTTTCAAGCTTTAGCATTCTACTTTAGCATTTTTTACATTATCGAAAGTGTCAACTGGGTGACATCAATATGTGGCTGCAACCAATATGGTAAGTTCTGTTATAAACATACATTATAGTCGATATGATGTAATGTTTATGCTTATCCATAATGTAATCCTATACGCGTAATCGTATATTACTAACGTCAAAGAGGCTTTCTCTTGATGAATGCGAATTCCCTTATATCCAATAACTATATAATATTGTCTGAGAGAATATATTTGGTAGACCTAAGCACTAATATAATAAAATAACTAATAATATTTAATAGTTTAATGAGTAAATTTAATTGGTTAAGTGCTAATCACTGCCTTTTAATGGCTCAAATGATAATTTAATATAAACTACGTTTGAATGAATACATTATATACAATCTAAACCAATAAATTGTTAAATAAACATTGATTTTATAATAAAGATTTAATAAAGAAATTAATTAGTTTGTAAAGGTGATCCAAATTCGTGTACTTGTCTAACTTGTCGACAAATTTACTACTTTTCAGGGATTAAATTGGTTGTAAGTAAATTATTGGAACATGTCCAATAAGCTAAAATAGCATACATATAATTAATCATCTTAGACTAAATAACTTAATGAAATATCTGTCATGCCGATTAAGAATGTGGAATAAATTTTATTCTAACAAGAAAATCATTACTAATGCATAAAATATCATTAGTGTTATAAGTATCGATTTTAAAATGGGGCGTTGAAACGAAATGTGATATGATAAAGTTGGAGCATTCGAGTGATGAAATTTTGATAAATTCCGTTAGGAAAATGCTATTTTTGTGTAAAATCGTCAATCTTTACACGTCTACAACTTTCCTTTCATTTTAATTTTGATTTTTGATGGAAACAGTCCTTAAAATCTTCTTAGAAAATAAAGATGGAGGATGTTGAAAAGAAAAATCTCATGGGTGCTCTGAGTATCAATAGCAAAAGAAAGAAAAAAAAGTAAAAGAGAACAAACTTTAATAGTTTAATTTAATTTATATATATTTAAAAAGTTTTTTAGATTTATCTCTTTGTTTTTATTTATAATAATTGTGAATTTTCAAAAAAGAATTTCATATGAGATTTTTAAATTTTTCCTTGATGTTGGTTAAGTTTCTCAAGCAGAAAAATTGCAATAACTAAAAATATACCGAAAAGTTGATATGAGATCAAATTGAATCATATAAAACTGAATTATATAATAAAATTCTTATTACTATTATACAATTTAATTTGGATAAAAATATATAAATTTGAATGAAACTATTATTTAATTCCTATCATATGAATGGTATCCGAGTTCTCTTACTTACAATTTTCTTATTTCTTCAGTTCAGATTACATCTAACAAGTAAGTCAAAATACCAAAGTTATAGAAAGTTTTTATGGCTTATGTAATACATCTTGTAAAATCAGATTGTGTGGAATAAAATAAATAACCAGTAGAAAATTCAGAATTCTAGACATCTTTTTTAGACAGTTTTAAAGTATTATATACTCCCGGGACGTAAATAATTCTCATAAATTGCCAAAATTGCCATGAACGATTAACTCTTTTATAAGAATTTTGTATAGAAGAAACGTTTTGACAGCGACGAATCTGTCATACATTCTGTCAGAGTAACTAGTTAATTAATGGGTTGAAGACTGCAATGTGAGACAACCAGCCTTTATCCATTGTGCGAGGTGTTGGGCACTCTCTACTTATATGGAATTGCTTGTCAACTTAAAGACTTGAGCGTTTACACAGAAGTGAGCTGTTTGGACAGAAGCTTACATTCTGATACCTCAGTAGATAATGGTATGTATCGACATGAACATACTCCCAGCTTCTTTTTATGTGATGAGATATTGCAGAATTAATCGCTACTACGTCTTCGTTTGTAAAGACTCCAAGTTTATACAGATAAAATAAAACTAATTAGATTATTTTAAAGTATTACAGACATAAATATACGCCTATTATTCTTTACAATATTGATAGATTTGAAAATTCTCAGCACTCATCTAACGTAAAAATTGTGAATAGTCGATGCGTTTATATAATTCAATGAAGATAAAAAGAATTGCTGTGTTCGTAAGTGGAAAAAACTTTTAATAAATAACAATCAAAATAAAATTAATGGGTTAGGTAGAAAATGCAGCTTGGATTTATCCTCTTCGCATCTGGACAAATAGAAAATCGATGAAGCAAAACACTCATACCCTGATTACATGTAAGCTTATGGGATTTTCAGCAATGATGAACTTTTAATTATCAAATAATTGTGTTCATAAAGAAAATTACTGCTTTATCATCGTTTTTAAGACGGTAAAATGTCATTTCTCTTCGTAAAAAAATCTTTAATATGACTCGCTTAAGTACATAATTTTAACTGAAATTCCAGCGATAATAGAGAAACACAATTAACAAAAACATTAAATTTTTTTTTAAAAATTAGCCAACAAAAATTATAATAAAAAACCTCCCATCGATAGGGCTTATACTTATCTATATTTAACTTTTTCTTATTTTTATGCTTATATATAATCCCATCTTTAAGTTAAAAAAATCAGAGGAGGTAAAAAGAGCATCTTAGAATTTTAATTCAATAACAGGTGCTCACTTTAAGTTGTTAAAATATAAATGATCAAATTGTACAATCAATAAAATTGATTTGTAGAAATACTGAAGATGATGTATCACAAGAGTGTTATGACTGATGATTTTATTACAGAAGAACGACATGTTGAAGCATACTCTATCTTACCTTAATAGTGAGAAACGTTAACAAACAATTTATCTAAAAATAACCAGATGAAGAATTCTTTTTATTTAATATAATTTTTTTATAGTTTTTATTAAATTTATTATTATTATTTTTTAACTTTATAATATTATATATATATATATATTATATATATAAGCTATATAAGGCAGAGGGGAGGGAAATATATCGCACACTCTTATTTATAGTTTCTTAAAATAATCAATCTTGCTACGACATTTCTTCTTTATCTAGTTGGTTTCTCAATATCTTTGGCGAGTTTCCATTGAATTAGTTCTGATATGAGAAATATCGATTTCTTTTATTTCAACTGCAGATCATCGAAGAAGAATCATTGTTCGTGAGAAACAATTTCCCATTGTTATGAAGTAGTTTGACAAGAGTTGCTTTATGCAATTTCGATATGAGATCTGTAATCTATACTCTTACAATTGAATATTTTTCTAAGTATATAATTGAATTTATCAAGATTATCTTTAAAAATTTAATCATCGTTAATGTAATTTTGTAAATAATATTAGAAATCTTAATGCTAAATCTATAAAGTTATAACACGTTAAAAGACAATTTTGTAAAATAATATTGTCAATATTATAATAATTTTCAGTCTTATAACAATTTTAATAGTTGACAAAATGAGCTACATGATTATGATGAATAAATAATTTTATAATACTTCATTATGACGTTTACAGATGATATAAATGCGCATTGCTTTCGTAATTATAATTTAATTGTGCATACATAATATATACAATCGTAAGAGTTGAGTGTAATTAACATAAACGCTTAAAGTACATAAAATTTTCATGTAAAATATCAGTTAAAAACACAAAAAATATACAAAAAATTGTATAATTATTTACGGATGAACATGCTCCTTAAGTATTATAGAATTGCGAAATTTACAGTTGTATATAGGTAAATTTTATGTATTATAAAGAAAATGTGAGCTGTTCTGCATTGAAATCTTGATAAAGAATCTAAAAGAGAACTTAGATAATGTAAAGGAAAGAAAACCGCTGTCATTTCTCATTGCTTCCTCTACTCTATCCATTCATACATGATTTAGTAAAGTCATTACTCTGCCTTATCTACACATTATTACCTACGGTATAAACAAGATTAATAGATTGTCACTAATACCCCTTAGTTAGAATAAAATACAACAACACCTTTATATATATATATATATCACATCACTACAAGATGCGATAAGATCAAACTCAATTCAGCAAGATGTTTTCAACTTTACTTTTACTTACTACCCATTTAAACAGCATAATAATGGCTTATAATTTTATATAATACATTTCTTTTCTTATAATTTTGCTTAAAATCATATAAAGTTTTATAAGTTTTTAACATAAAAAAAATTAAGAATTTTTTTTCTTTCGTTCTTAAGCATTTCCAACTTCTTCCATACAAAATTTACACGAGAAATTGTGTATGATTCACAAATTTCTTTATTTTTAATCCTAGAAATTTAAATAAAAAATATATTTAATTGTACAGCGTTATAAGTATATTGATTTTTAATATGTAAATGTGGTTTATAAATATCTTAGATAAGAAGAAAGAAACAATTCATTTTGTTGTTCTTAATTATTATCCAGACATTTGGAAACGTTACAGTCCATGAAATGGTTTATTGACAAATCATAATAGAATGCTTTTCTCCATAATAAATCATTCTTTCTCTTTCACTTGCAGGTATGAGGTCTATATAGAAGTAATAAATTAACTGAACGATAAATAAGGAAAACTTCATTTACTAAACTAGAACTTTCGTGTTTTCAATGGATTTATATTAAATTAAAGTTCATAAACAATACATACACACAAACACACACGTGTATATTTAATTTCCATAAATTATAATATGAAATAACTATGATAAATTAGTAATATTTATGAAAATAAACCCACATTTCATATAAAAAAGTTGAAGCTGAAGAAAGCATCAAAATATATTAAGAGATCAAATCTTTTATAATTAACTTCATTCAGTTTTCTACGATTATGTTTTACTAATCTCAAATTATAAATTTATGATATAAATACTGAATAATTCGGCAAAAGTTTAAGTATTGATAAATAAGTATAGAAATATCTGAATATCTTTCTCCAGAAAATGGATATTATAATATCACTTTTATGTAAATCTTCAAAACTTTTACAATGTAAAAGTTTTGACTGAGTTTTACAAATAACATCTATCCAAATCAATAACCAATTTATATACTGTATATGACTCCTCAAAAAAGATTCAGGAATTTTTCTTCAATGTTTGTCAAGATACAGCTACTTTGTCATGCACGTCTCAATTGAATTGTGATGTATACGTTTCATAATGTAACATTACACTTTCATTTCTATTACAATAATATTACCTAAAATTATTCAAGATTAAACAATTTACCTATCGATTTAGGCAATTTTATAAGAGTATAACATTAAAAATAACATGGAGAAGATGCCATTAAGTTCCAATTAAGTTTAGAATATTTATTTGATATTTTCGAATATTCTCTTCATTATATTATTTTATTTTATTTTTTTAGTAGAAAAGTATAAGAGTATTGCCCGAAGATAAAGCCAAGCAATCTCCTATCTCTTAAAAGTAGAAATTTTTGTTGCAAAAGACAAAGCTTCAAAAGATACTCGAGTTCAACTAGAGCATTCTATATATATAGCTAAAAATAACTCCTTACTTTAGGTTTGTTGTGTAGCTTAGATAAAATGTTTTGACTGTCGAATAACTTTATTAGATTTTCGATAGCCAAATAACAAGATTGTTATGAAAAACATGTTTTAAAACTAGTTGCAATACTAGAATTATTATAGAAGACAAACATGCTCTAAGATATAGAATCAAAATATCGTATCTTCTCTATCAGAAGAGATGTTGCACGATTAGATGATAAGATTACGTTGTATAAGCTATAATTTGAACTTCTCTTTAATGTTATCTAACTGTTATTTCTACTTCTCCAGTTTCGTATATTTATCCAAGCATCTTTATTTGGCTACTCTATAATAATGATTTATGATCGATAACAACTAGTAGCAGAATAATCCAAAATATTTATTGAGTTATTATAGTAAGTAAAATGTACAGAACAAATCAAATACAAGTAATATTTAGGTTTATATGCGTGTAATATAACTTTACCTTGTAAGTTTAATGAGCATAAATAGCTCAATCTATACGTTAATATAAGGCATAAATATATATATATATATATATATGCAAAGTTTAAATCAGTTTAGTGTAATTTAATACGAGATATAATTTATTTATTATACAGTTCGATTTAGTAATATAATTCAAAATTAAACGATTTTATCTATCAAGTCAACGAGGTAATACATCATTAGATAACACCAAATGAACATTTAACTAGATAAATCACAATTTAAGTAGTAAAATAATTGTTTTAAATATATTATAAATTACGTTGTAAATTTTCAAATATACAGTTTATGAACTTGTATATTATCCAGGATAAATTATATTAATATATAATGCTTATGTATACATACGATATAAAATTAATAAATAATTATGATTAATATTATAATAATTTACTGCAACGTACAGGAAAGTTTCCACACATATGTATGCCTCATATAGCGCTAAATAAGCTGAAATAAGTTACGAATTCTATAATCTAAGCTAAACTTTAAGGAAAGTTGACTCTATGTCTCTTATCTGTTATACTTTCCAGCAACAAACCTATGTAGAATATAACGCAAGCAGCTTTTCTTTAATAAAAGTTGATGAGAGTAACAAATGATATCACTGTGACGTGAAAATAACACGACAAACATAACAATATGAAAGAGTAGTTGCTATCTTGAATGATTTATCATCATACCTCAACCTCATAAGACGAGACTCGAGACGGTTTATTACGAACCTGATTAGTATAAATTAGAGAATAATCAATATACTTACATTTTATTACTAAACGAACTTTCCCATTAAAAGCGTCGAACACGAATTCCACCTTAATTCATGTAATTAAGCATACCTGCGGGAGTACTTAGAAGCGTTGCAAGACAAGTTGGTTCGTTTCGATGGTGTCACATTAGACCATCACCAAGACAGCTACAATGCAGTAAAGTAGTATTGCTTACAGGAACTACCATCTAACTTCGAAACGATGCAATCTCAACGTCTATATCTTGTCAGTAACAGCAATTCAATTCTATTAAAGGTGTTCTCCGAAAGATAAAACGTGAGTCTCAAAAGTTATCCTGATCAGTATATCCAACAATTAAAAGAATTGGCAAGATTGCTAAATAGTCATTATACCAAGAAATCACAATAAAAGAAAACATAATACTAAACGTTCATTTATCGCTATTAAGCAGTAAATTCTCATTAAAAGTACTTGGTCCGAGTTACAAAAAATTAGCACAGAAACATATTTATAATGAAAATTAAATAATTAGACTTTTTTTTCTTAATTTGAATTATTTTAATTTAATACGGTTAAATCATTGTAAATTTGATCAATTAATCATAACAAATTTAATCAAACTGTACATCGAATTCTAATTTACGTACATTGAACAATATATGTACTCTAAATTTATAATCAATTTTATAATTACTAATAATATAATTATAATATATTAATATACCATAATATTAGAAATTTATAATTGATTCGATAGATTTATGACTACTATAAATGAGTTTCTATGAGGAGAAATATTTAGATTAACTAGACGAAGTCACCAATAATCACAATAATACTTTAAAGTAAACAAATATAAATCATAGTAATGCTATTTGTATATTTTATAAGTTTATAAAGTTTAATCTCTCGAGAAAATGCTAATTATAAATGGAATTGTAAGGATAAAATCCATTAAAAGACTTAAATAATACGTTTCTTAATGCAAACATCAATGTGATTTAAATGGAATTTTAAAATAATTACATAAAGTTTTATTACTTTAAATATATTTTAATTGTAATATTATTTGTTTTATTTTAAAAATAGTAAAAGACAAATAAATTTAACAAAAGTTTTACTGTTTCAAGAAAGCTTATACAAGAATAGTCTCTATAATTATATTCAGAATTGTTGTACATCTGTATGTTGGAATGTTTTCGAAGTGCTAGAAATTATATTTATGAATTGGAAAATTTCCATAAATTTTTTTATAAAAGTTAATTTCCACAACTAATTTATTCAGACGAATTAATAGCGTACAGCACATTATCTCACGAACTTTCATGAGAGAAAAATAACAACGTTGATGAATATACTTATCACGCAAGAAATCCAATAATAATGCATAAAACTGTATAATTTTCATTCTAGTTTTGCATTCAAAATGTTAAAAAAAGAGAAATATTTTCGAAAAAGATATAAAACGATTAGATATATCTTTGATATCAGCGAATGTATTTTAAATAACTTCTTAAACATCATCTTGAAATGGAATCTCATTTAATTTCTTCGGTACATTTTTAATAAGAAACATTACATAAAAATAATTTATTTTCTTATGTTTTTATAAGATAATATTACCAATATATCTTATTCATTATTTTTTTAAATCACGCAATAAGAAAAATATGTTTATAACTAATTTCAACTACAAATCATTAGAAAGATACGAGAATGGACTGATGATTTTTATAATATTTCTCAAATTATTTATGGTATATCGTTCAGAGAATTTTAATGTAAAATATTAATATAGTGAACATTTTAAAGAGTAAATTATCATTGTAAGATAAAGAATATTACAGGATTAACAACGGTAATAAGTCGAAAGAATTGAATGCTATCATTTTGTTAATGCACTCCAGCAACAATGTCTTTTAAATGTCATAACTTCAAACGGTTCTGTAATGCATAACTAAGTTTATAGCCTAATTAAGATTTGAGAAACTTCTACTAACAGAATCCACTCATAATTTTAACTGCATTTTAACCAACGTTTCTAAACATTGTATAGAAACTAACGCAATTTATTAAATCTACACGATTAACCTTGATAAAGTATAAAATATGCAGCAAGAGAAATACTTATAAAGTCATTTTCTAAAGTAAAACAAGTCGAAAGGATAGATTTATATTAAACAACTTCCATTATTCATAAAGTAAATGTCACTAAGTGTAATATCTCTTGCCGGAGAATATTTATAATGGAAGAATTTTTTTGAAAATATATTTTTTTTACTAGATTATTCAGCCCAAGGGAGTAAAGTTTCAAAAACTAGTTGGAAAATCATTTACTTTTCCGGTTTAGTATTAACAGGTAAAGCTGACAATAATTTGTCTGGATGCAATCACTCGAGCCTCAGGCTCTGCACAAGCTACCTAACAAATCAGTCAATAGAATAGGTCATACTTTCTCAGGTAAACGATTCTAGCTGAGAGAAAAAAAGGGGTAAAAAAGATACTCAGAAATCTATTTTCAACCTAAACATCCATCGGTTGAAAATCGATATAAGGGAAAAAATAAATAGAAGTAAAACATTTTCTTAGCCAACTAGATTCACTAAGTATGAAAAAAAAGCCAACGTTCTTACCACAATTATCTCAATACTTTATGAAATTTATTAAACTTTCACGCATTGGAAATGGATGTAATGAATAAACAAAAAGAAATAGCGAATAAAAGCCTAAATAAGAGTAAAGACGTGTATCCTATGGGAATTACTGTAAGAGTTCTTTCCTATTGAATCGCTTGTGCAGATATCCTTGTAATCTATCATACAATAGACTTGGTCCTAATATAGTTCCTTCATTCTTTCTCACTCCAGGCTCGGCAATCACAGATAATACCAACTTCTGGGAGTTAGAAAAAGGAAAAAATGACAACAGAGCTGCAGTGATGTTTCGTAGCATAATTTTCCTCATCCTGGAGATGTTCCAAAAGTAAATGATCTGAACAAACAAAGTTGACCAGCTGAAAATTTTTTTTCACATTTCTTATCCTTTCTCCTCATATATATATCTTTTAGAATTTCATTTCATTCGTGTCGAGAGTTGTTCATAAACGTAAAATGTTGTGAATTCGATTATGAGGAAAGATTTAGAATCCATTAAAGATCTGTCGGTAAGTGCTGAATTATACAGTAATAATAATGAGTACAAGAAGCAGCAGTCGCTAAAATTATAAAATAAATGATTAATTCTAAACAACAGATTCTATTTTAAATATAATATAATATTTTTAATAATATTTTTTCACGAAATTAATTCATAATACGTTTGTTTTAGTTATAACATGTCATAAATTCACGCTGCACGTGGTGTATGTGTATATATATATGTACATGAGATGTATCTATGCATAAAAACCTTTATGTATGTATTTATATTAAAAAAATATTTATAAGCTTATATTTAAATTATTTATTTTTTAATAAAACTTTTAACTTTTAAAAACAGATATTACATCGCTTCTATAATTGTTTCGGCAGATTATTCTTGGATAATTAATATAAATTAAAAATTAAAATACTATTAGAATTTATGTTGTTTGAACAGTTTAAATATAAAATATTATATTTAAAAAGTATATAAATAGTACACTACACCATTCAGTTAAATCATCAATTTTTACGCTCCACTAAATAAGCAACTATCCATTAAGGAAGAAAAAAAATTAATAAAATTACTTTTATATCCATGTTTTAAGGAATGCATTTTAGAATTAACTCATTAATTTATGTTAATCGTACTAATAAAATTCAGGAATTTCTCTCAAGTTTAGATATTTTACATTCTTGAAACTGCAACATGTTCAAGATTGCGCTTCAATTTTGAATGGAAGATTTAGCAACTTTAATATCCGTCTTTAAAATACATCTTTATTCTTAGAGACTTATAGATAGATATTAAATGTTTGATCGAGATTGAACTTAAAAACCATTAAACGTACCATTAAGCTAGACAGAGAAAGGATAAGATTTATTTTACGATTATAAAAATATCATAATCAAGAAAAGAAAGTTGAACATTCTTGTTAAAAAATACCATTATTCTGTTATAATGAAGGACGGGAAAAAAGATATTCAGTTCTTTTTATTATATGAAGTCAATACATTGAAGATAGTAATGTTTCCAATAGTTATACATCTTATACAGAAGATTTTCGGCAAAGAAAGTTTGTTGTACTAAGAAAAACCGATCGTTCGTTAAGTTTTTCTTCCTTAGATAATTATTTAATTCAACTATCAGAGCAAAGGAGGAGGAGGAAGACCTTTCCCTTTGAGGATATCTTACGTTTGGACCAAAGAGACAGATATTTTTGTAGTCAATTCGAGTTTACTGGCATTATACCAAAACTATAAATGAACTTACGTAGTTTCCCAAACGAAGTGAAGCAAAATTTCAACGGAATATATGCTTTAAATTTATTTATCTCAATTTAAAACTTATCTAATTAACCGTAACGTTGTTTTATAATGTTAATGAGCTATTATACCACATATATATAAAGAATCTTTAAGCTAATCAGCATGATTATCATTAAAAACTTGAGAAAAAGTTTAAAAGCCACGACAGAAATAAATCCTTCTCTTAGAGGATTATACAGAATCAAAATTTACAGTTTATAACAAGATAATCATCACATAATGATTTAATTTTGTATAAGGAAGTATTAAAGAGCCGTTCTTTGATAAATATAAAAGTCTTTTGTAATAAAAAAAATTAGAAATTTATAATCTTCAAAGATTGAGTTCATCAAAAATAATAATCTACTTATTATAAAGGTTTTATCGTTATAAGAATAACTCATAAAAATCAAGAAAGATCGTTCATATTAGATGTAATTATGAATTTCTAAGTAATATAATAACAAAAATAATTATAAATTTAGGATTTATAATAAAGAAAAAAATAATCTAATATACCTATATTTTATATGCAAACTGATATAATAGTTTAATGAGTTATTTTATTAATTTAATTAATAACTCATTAATAATTCAACAAGTTGTTAATTATAACGAAACAATGTTATTTATAAACTATTTAAAATTAAACGATTTATATTAAAAAATTAATTAAAGTTTATTTGTAAAATTTATGTAATTTAGATGCTAAACAAGGATGTTCCGAGTCATAAAAGATAAAAGATCGCAAGAGGGAATTATAGAGATTTAACTTTAAAATAAATAAATAAATAAATAAAACGAATATAATTATTCTCCATTATGATTTTTATGGAATTTGCATATCCAAGTTACATTAAAAACATTTTTTAAATAATATTTTACGTACATTTTCTGTGTTTAATTTTATGAGATTAAATATGGAATTCTTAAAAAATTGTTATTTCTTTTTTTTTATCATTTAAACCATAGAATTTTTCTATTATGTATACATAAAAAAAATTATTTCTTAGCTTCAATGCTTCAACATTATTAAATTTTTATCTTTAGAAAGATGATTTTTTTGTGTAATACCAGACAAAAACATTGGCATTTGGCATCTTACGTATTTTTTCCTCCATTCTCTGCCAGGCAATACTGTTTGTTTATTGTTTTCTTTAAATATGCCTCGTTTTTTGCAACATTGAACATTTTAAAATTTTATCTCTGCTTACATAACTTTTTTTTTGATTCAAGTAAAAAAATACTTGAATTTTTACATCAGAAAAACTAACTTCTTATCATATCAAAATATCCTAAAGGTGAAAATCAGAAAAATATTAATTTGTAATGATAAGAAAGAAAACAAAAGCAATTGCATATCTGTATTTTTCTTATCTCCTGTTTATTCATTTATTAATTTGAAAAAAAAAAATTTTTTTCACTAAATAATTTTCTTATAAAGTAAATGTACATATTTTTGTCTTCTTTTAAGTATAAATTTTAAAATATACGTGTAAAAAAATAACACGTATAAAATTAGCTTTGTAACACTGTAAAATGTATATTACATATATATAAATATATTTTTTGTTTAATATAAAAATTAGTTATTTTATTAATATATTGTATTTGTAAAGTATAAAATAAATCTTTTATAATTCTATAATTAATAAACTGCATTAAAAGGCATATTTTAAAATTAATTTAATATATTTTACACAGTTTTAGTTAATTATAATAAATTTTTAACTACGTTTATTTAAAAAAAATAATTATTTCTTTCTTCTAACTTTATTTTTTTTTCCGAATAAAATGTTTACTTACTAAAATTCATTTTTTCGACAAAGAAATTGAATTTTTATAAAATCCTTTTCGTTTCTTTTTAAATCAAAATTTTCATAATGAAATTATAAATCAACATGAAAAACGAATGTACATATACATATAATAATATAATTTCGGGCAACTGTTTAATGCATAAACTAGTTTAATTATTATTTTTTCTTGTAAAAATTGTTTTAAAAAATAAAATATGAGATGATATTATAAAAAATTTAATTTTTAGATACATTTTTCAAGAGGTATAAGTGATTAATACATATAAACAATTCCAATTTTATAAGAGCGAGACTATTTTCTAAGCAGAAAATGAGAAAAGTGAGGTAAAAAGCAATTCAGATTCCTAGCAAGAGAATGCAAGAAGTTAAGAAGCGTGGCAAGAATCTAAACTCGCCTTCTTCTTCCCCAGCTACCTATTATATGGATCACTACTAAAGAAATCTACTCTTCCCATATATTGATCGTCCAATATAATCTACGTCCTTATTTCAGCAACGGCTGGCTCGTGTCCGGTGAACTATGTCTGTATTGTCGTATTGTACAGTGTTGTTCAATGTCCATACTAGGATAGGCTATCCAGCTTTAGTCCTTTCATTCCGATGGAAGAAATTGACTGGAACTAAGATATTTCAACTGAATACGTTTACACTAAGTGTACTACAAATTTGTAACTCGATGAAAAATTATGAACGGATGGATATAAAATATTAATATGAGAAATTAAATATAGGAATATAATTAAAAACACTATAAACATATCTCAATAATTATTTAAACTAAAGTTTTCGTATTAAACTTTGGTTTAAAACAAGAAAATAAAACTCTTTGGATCGGAGCCAATGCCTTATTCTAATGCAAGTTAACAGATGGGTTTGCAGTTAAGCTTTCCTTTAGTTTATCATCTACAATATTTATGCACATTATCTGCTAATGTATGCCTAATTTTTTTAATTTAATTTTTCTATTAATACTATAAAATATTTATAATTAAATAATAAATAGAATTCAATTATCTAAACATACATAAAATTGTATTTAAGATAGTGATCTCATGACTTATGCTTAAAGAAACAATTCAGCAATTTTGAAAAAAATAATACAAATCGCAAATATTTAATATAAATCACTAGATGCAAATGTTATAACAATTGTAACACTTTATATTTTCTATAATTAATGTAATTTATATGTATAGATATGTTAATATAATAACAATTTCTATGGTAATGCGAGATTTAAGTCAGTTTCTTATATCGTTCTGTATTCGTTTAGTGTTTTCATTAAGAGAAGACTTTTTGTAATAAATTTAGTTTAAAAAACATTTTCTGATAATAATGCCATATTTAAAATGAAAAGTATTTCAATTTACAAGATTGAGCTTTTTCACCAAAAGCAATCTCTAGCTATGACTATTTAAATGGCCTTGCTGCTATGTGAGTTTTCTAACACTGAAATTCAATCACCCGTATACACTAGGGATAAGTAGAGATTCGTACAAGAGTCCTTATCCAAACAAATTGTCTCTCTCTAGTGATTTTACCTTTTGTAAACTCTCAACAATAGAAAAAAAGAAGTAAGAAAATATCGTTAAGTACTAAAATATTTATAAATCCCACACGACAGAGCACAATTAAAATGCTTCAATTCTTTTATATATTTATATATATATATATATATTTTGTTTTTTTATTTTAAATTTTAAACATAATACGCGATGAAAATTACAACGATAAAGTTTTCCTTTCATAAAGTAAACGGTAAGTGGATCTCTGCATTAGTGAATTATTGCAGCTGAGCATTAAAGTACTGAAAACGCGTATGTAGTGAGCGATAATGGATTTAGTCCAAATTAACGGAATTAACGGGCCAACCAGTGTGTTAAATAGGCTAATTGTAGTTGTAGGTGTACTTAGTACAATTGATAGCGTAGGTTGTTGATCGCATTTATTATCACCTGAGAAGACCGTGCCCGTTTGCGACATGTTCAATGTACCAAATAACAATCTGACATTGCACAATCATACCATTAAATACCCTTAAATAGAGATAATTTAATATAAGTTTCTTATAAAATTTATTAAAATTTCAAATTTCAAGTTATTCTATCCTTTTGGGAAGTGTTTTATCTATTTACTGATAATTTGATGCTACACTTTTGTCATTTTAGAATATTAATAATAGCTTTTATCCGGTCGAGATAAAAATTACTGTAAAGATAAAATATATAAATCTCTTATATTGTTTTAATTTTCGTTAAAATTTCACTTTTGCATAAAGGTTTACGTAATGTGCCACACGAGTATTATCGATTCCATATTAATGAAAGCCACTTTGGAATCACAAAATGCCTCTGTTCTACAACATGCCAGAAACTATTATTTATCACGTACAATATTAACTAAGTTAGTTAATTTTATTTAATAAAATATTCATTAAAATTAATCTACTTAAAATAAAATGAATTAAATACATTACATTTTTAATCGCGTAAAAAGAACGATTTATATATATATATAAAAGTCATTAAGAAGAAACTAAATTTCAAAATTCTTAAATTCGATTTAAATCTTATTGTTTGTTACTGGATGGATCAATTCATTTGGAAATGTTATCAGCTGCTATATTTCTTTGCTGACGTGTTAAATATTGGAATGAATTTTCTTGAAAAATTTCTTTAAAAAAAAGAAGAGGGTAAGAAAAAAGTGGTAGACTTTTAATGATGTAATTAAAAACACATTTAGAATATCGGAAAAGCTCTCTTATATTTACAACAGTAAAGCATCTACTTTAATAAACACATTAAAACTGTAAGAGAAAATTTTGTAATACAACCAAAATCGTATATGCATGCAAATATTCGAACATTAAGGATTGGAAATGAAAGGAAAAAAAAAACTTTATAAAACAAAAAAATATATCTTCGAGACTCTTTTAAACCGATATTTCAATGGAAGATATTGCAATAAATATATGTTATGTCAAAAATTGTTTTGAGTACGTGTATATACATATATATATTTAAAATATTATATATAAATATAAATTTCTTTTTATTATTATTATATCGACAAAGTAATTCTTCTGTTTGCACATTTTGATGCCTCGCAAGTTAAGATATTTCTTGGTATGAACAAAATAATGGTTCCGTCTTTGAACATTTTGGTTCTTTGTATTATGCCGAAATGATTTCGGTAAGGACGTAATAATAGAGTTTGACTCGACCGTTTTGATGTCTTCTGACTCACTAAAATTGCCTAGGTATAGCTAAGATAATGGACATGGCTTGCAGATTTTGATGTTTCCTGGATTCCTGATATTGAGTCAGTGTAGATAAAGTAAAGAAACTAACTTAAATTTAATTTTTTTACTTGTTTTTAACGCAAATTTCTTAAATTTTTACAACATTTTCTGTAAAATATTTTGAGTTTTTAGCTATTAAAATTGCTAATTTTATTATTTAAAGTAAAAAAAAAAAAAAACTTTTGCACATTTAAATTCTCTCGAATGTATTAAAATTAAACAGTATAAGAGGAACATAGATTATTCTAAAACCATTTAATTTATTATTAAATATATTTTGAAGAAAGTTTTCATAGGTGATGCTACCTACTAAGTCATTGTTACAGGACTTCACCATATAAAAAGTATTTTTAGAACCGAACAATAAATCAAAATGTTCACGTCATTAATACTAACGTTGTCACCTCGTAATCAATTACAACGTATAACCAACACAAAAGTTATACTGGGCTGTAAATATATAGATTTTTTTCCAACACTTAAGAAGATTAAACGTTTCATATTTCAAAAATAACGCGAAGAAAACACACGATAGGGCACAGGGAAAAAAAATGGTTTCCGTAAAACATTTTATTGATCTTAAAAATTAAATATTGGTGACATAAAATGCATAACAATTGCCTAAATTGCTGTTGATATTGCAGGAAGCATTTATGCAGAATCGGAACAGTAAAATTACTAGTTTCAAACACAATATCAGCAATGCAGAATGAATTATTTTGGTACGCTACGTTGACAAAATTAATATTAAAAGCTGTAAAATTTTCCCAAGTGCAAAGAGGATAAAATATTATTAAAGCCATAAAACTATAACAGATTTTAATACATAAAAACTTTCGAATGGTTTCTCGAATTGGAAATATCCTATATTTCTAGCATAAGAACGTGAAAATATTGTCAAAAGTTGTACAGTATAACTTTCATTTAACATCATTAAAATAGTTTTATTATGAAATAATGCATTTATTAATATCAAAATTAGAACAGATTTAAACATTATACAAAATAATAAAGTAAAATTTAATAGTAGTAATAAAGATATTTTATAATTTATCATTAATGATGTTTCTTAGCTTATTAATTACTTAAAATCCGACGTTGTTACTATTTTAATGTCGAATAATGTCAACTAAACGGACTTCAAATTATAAATGTTCTCTTTAAATATGGATTTTAATAAATTATAGCCGTTAAGAATGCATTCTAGGTTATAAATTTTTAAATAATTGATTAAATTTTATTTTAAAATATAAATAATTTTTAATGTTTTAAATGATAAATATTTAGTGATAAAAATATGATTAAATAGTAAGAGAAAACGGCTATTTTTATTATAGAATTCTTCTGATAAAGTTTTCATATTTATTTAAATATCATATTTCTTATCAATCAACTGATAAAAATAAATAAATATTTTGTAACCAGAAAGGAAAAATATTCTACTGTGAAGAAATACTCTTGTAACTGGACACGAAGTCTGTTGACAGTTAAGTCATAACAGGCGTGTCTGTTAGTTAAAGATTTATTTCAAATAGTTAACAATAAATCACGATGATCAGCTTACAACAATCTTTCAAAACAATTTTTTTTAAAAAAAAGTACAGTCAAATTTCGATTTAGCGCTATCGTTTGTTTTCTAAAATTGGCACTAAATCGAGTGTGACGTTACACTGAAGTTGCTCAGACAATAAGGGTTATTTATAGTAATCATGCCTACACAATTTCGAGTTTGAGTCACACGATTATGATGAAAACAATCCCTTACACAATGTAAAATCGTACACTCAATAATTCACAGATTCTGCCTACTGTAGATTTATTTACATTTTAGGTAACCACTAACGCTTTACGCAGTATTTAGGAGGCGTTATATCGAGGTATTCGTTTTAAATAAATCATTAAAAAATTATTTATGTTTTTAAAAGAAATTACAGAAAATTTGTCAAGGAAATTCTTAGGGGGAAAAAAATTCAAAATAGGTAAATTAATTGTTTTTATTTTTTAATTAAATTTTCGGTATTTAAAAAAAAATTTTCTGAAGTAGTTTTGTGAATGGGGAAGGAAGTTAGACAAAGAGGAAATAAAAAAATAACAAAAAAAGAAGAGGAATTGACAAATAGAAATAGGAAGACCGTATCTTTTATTTAAGAACAAATTTTCTAGAAGTGCAATCTGAGTATCATTTCTCTATCCATCTCCATCTTAGCAGAGTATTCATTTTGTTAACCAATTCAATACATTTCTCAAAATTCTGATCATAAAAAATTTTACTTTTTACGAATAAATGAAGTCAACAGAAAAAATAAATAAATAAATAAAAATAACGTAAAAAGAATTATTTTTTCCTCTTTAACTAGAAAAATATTTCACTACCATAAAACAACGCGATAATCAAATATTGATTACTAAACAAAATCAAACTTTTATATTAAAAATTCAATTTTTATTACTAAAACTTATAAAAAGTCAATTTTATAAAGAAAGAAAAAAAATTTTAAAAATTTAAAAATATTTTTAACTAATTTGTTTTTAATTTTTTGCTTTTACATTTTTAAAATTTTATTTAAATAAGTTATATTTAATAATCTGCTGTATAGATTTAGTATATTTACATAATATTATTTAACGAATAAATTTTACTTAACAAATGATTTATTGACATCCATAAGATATTTACATTATTCTGCTTATTAGTCTGCTAATATTGACCTTATTCTCTAGAAAACAATTGATTTTACTTGATAAATAAGTGGATAAAAAGAATTATTTTTATTTAATTATTATTTTTATAACTTTATATAAAAGAATTTGTTTACATTTATACTAAAATTCGAATATTTTGCTGAATTTTTTAAACAATTTTTAAAGAAATTTAACATTTTTTAAGTTATATTTTAATAATTAGATGAAAGGATTAACAATTATTTTAAAAAATAAAAAGTTATGTTTAATTTTTAATGTTTGTTGTATAAAATATAATATAAAAATAAATGTTAAAAAATTATTATTTTTTGTTTTAAAAGAAATATTAAGAAAATAAAAAACAAAATTTTTATTTTAATTGTTTAAATATTTTAATTTAAAAAAAACACTTAAACAAATATTAAAGATAAAAATAAACAGAATTTTTTATTTTTTTAAACGTCCGAATGTCTGAACAAATTTATTAAATGAAATATATACATATTTGAGTTTTTAATAAACATAAATTAATAAATGTTGTATTTTTCGACTATATATTACGAATTTATTGATATTTTATAACTTTTTAGTAATAAATCTTTTTAAAATTTAAAGTTTATATTAAGAAAAACATTAGAGATTTACAATGATTTCAAGTTATGTGTTCAGTCAATATTACCATTTCGTCTGGGATATTTGTAAAATTCTACAGATCTTACAAACATAAAATTTTATATTAATGCACGCTTTGTGATATTTAACGATTGGGATATCCATTTAAGATCAATATTTTACATTACAACTGGAGTTTTCAAATTAATATCATCTATGCCCAGTGGTATTTGGAGAAGCAATTTGCAAACGATAAGAGAAATGAAAGACCTTTCCTTGTTCATTTGTTGATCATTAAATAGCATTATATCTCTCATTTCCACTCTACTAATCAATTAGACAAGATGAATTTATCGAATTGTCAGAAAATAAAACTTAATTAATAAGATACCATTACTAATTATCGTAATAACTCATATCAATTCATTAATATCTTTAAGAAAATTCGAATTTAAATTTGGAAATGGAAAACTTTATGAAATTCTTTAGTTTTAATCACACTATTTTAACGAGTTTTACACTCCTTGTTTATCTAATATGCTCCATCTCCTCTGAGAGAAGACATTAGCCAGATTAAGTAGAACGTAGTGCCAGACGTTGTCAACATTTCCACCATCTCAAAGAGTGCCTAACGGATAAAGCTATACTACAAACGGGAGACATTACTACACTATTATAACCCACAGTTATCTGTTAGAATGGTGGAAAGACTTCTCTCCATTCGAAGAATAAAGTGTAAACTTCGAAGAAAGAGATTGGATTTATATATAACCACCTTTATCTTTATATGGAAGTTTTTGATTGTCATATTTTTCAAAGTATTGAAAGAAGAAAGAATAATTTCATCAGATGCAATAACAATGCGATTGACGGTACGTAGATATATGACTTACATTGGGATGTTCTTTTTTATTTTCTTTTCCTGTATGATGGAAAAGTCATATGATGTGCGAATAAAGAAAATACGCACTGGCTGACCTTTCTCTATAGAAAGTTTTCCCTCTCAGTCGATACGTTGGTTGTCGTTGTTCGTTCGACTTGTAATGTATTGTCCCTTCGGAGTAACTTGCCGTCAATATCCCTGTCAGTTTGAGCTACGGATATTGTGCTATCCGCTTCAATTTTTATATCTCATCTTTTGCCAAAGCCAAAGTCTCCTACACGCTACCAGACTTTTATGTTACGTAATTCAATAATTATATACTGTATTAATACAATTGAATACAATAATTATTGAATGTACTGTACATAATATCTACATTCAATAGTTGTATTCAATTGTAACAATGTAAATTATGTACATAATTTTTCTTCCCTTTATAATTAAACTGATTTCATCTTCCAGAAAAAATTAATAACATATTTACTACTAAATTCTATACAATTCATTGACTTTGTTCATATTTTCTATTACACATTAAATCTTTTGTTTAATTCATTTGTGTATTTGTAAATTTTCAAAATTGACTTCGACTCAACAGTGAATTTAAATTACACTAATTGATACTGATATAAGTTAATAAATATAATTTTATTTATCTCTTAACTAAACAAACATGTTATTTAATTTATATACTCTCATCTGTTTTAATTATTATATTTTCTTAAAATAAACCAAACTCTTTGCTAATTTATTATTCAGAATCAAATTTTAAAATTATAGTTTGATTAATTATATTAGAGTCCATTCAAAATATCAATAAAAGTAATTAATATAAGTATATATATATATGTGTGTATTCATTATTAGTAATGTCAAATACCGTATTTAATTCATCACGAAATTTTTAATTATGTTTAATTAATATTGTCTCGTATATAAATTTCCGTTGTTTAATTTAATTGAAATAATAATTTTTAATTTTGTTTTAATAAATAATATATTTAATTCCCGTTCTAAATAAATTATTTTTAATTTCAGAGTAAATACGCTCGAATTTAATTTTTTATAATAATGTTTTTATATATTTTTTGTAATTTATTACAAATAATTAAATATGAATTTAAAAAATGATGCTTAATTAAGATATAATTTATAGTAAATATAATGTTTTTACTTAAATTAACTGTGTAAGGCAATGAATAAATTGTTATAATTTAAAATTATATGAATTTTTTATTAAATAAATAAAAATCAATATTAAAAAATAATTAAAAAGTTCATTAATTTTAGGGTATATTTTTAAAATGAAAATTTAATTTTATGAGATTTTTATTTAATTAATTAAATTAAACCTTTATTCGTAGTAGGCCTTAGCCTGTTACATAGGGTGTTATTATTGATACATATCAATATATTAGGTCAAGTGGTTAATGCCTCCCGACTGCTCACAACAAATTTATTAACATAATTATATAATTTATGTATTGTTTCTATCTTGGCTGAATGAAAAAACTATACATCGATTTTTCCAAAATGTAGTCACTTAAAAAATGAAGACCATATCTCTGTCTTAATCTTTTAGTCTTTTCACATCTACAAATCAAGTGAAACACACTGCATTTACTATAATAGAGTTAAACAGCTTGAAATGAACTTGAATAATTTTTAGTTTAATCATTGAAAACAACTTCACTGCATTGTTTTCAATGATTAGCTTGTTTGCTTTAACCATGGACATACTAACTTGTTTATCAAAGGATAGAGTTGGAGTTAAAATAACCCGCAAAAACTTAATTTCATTCACCATCTTTAGCTCTTCCCCATTAATATAAAAAGATATTCTTCCTGGGAAGTCTAGCCCCATTTCTAAAAGTCATTATAAACGATTTATTAGGGCTAATTTTTAATTTTAACTTTGTAAAATATGTCATTAGTGCCTGAATTTTTCTACGTAATGCATCTGCAGGAGAAATTATCACAATATCGTCAGCTTAGGAGATTGAATGTACAATATAATCAACTATAAATCCATCATCGTCTCTATTAAAACAATATTGAAAGTGTAGAAATTAAAATGATGGGGGACCAAGGGTCTCCTTGTAGCAAACCCCGATCTATCTTGAAAGGTGGCCACTTCTTGCTGTCTTGCTTAATAATCGCATCATAGTGACCGAATAATGAGCCTATAATTTCCACCATTTGAGTCTCAGCCCGATATTGACGCATTTTATTTTGCAAGACTGTAATGCTTCCGCATCGTATGCTTTCTCGATATCGAGAAACAGTGCAAATACCTTATGTCTCTTTCTATGGAGCTGAATTTGGACGATAGCCATTAATACGAAAAGCGCCAGTTGTGTGCCTCCATTCTTTGAAACTGAGAACTGAGTGGAGTTCCTATAATTATTGTTGACAATCCATGAATTAAACTTGGATAGTAAATCCGAAGTAAAAAGTTTACGAAAAGTAAAGAATAGCGCAATAGGCCGATAATTACCTGGGTTCATTCTATCACCTTTCTTATACAACATGTAAAATATCACCTTATTCCAATCTCTGGGACTACACCCCTCTTGTAAAATTCATCATATTGTCTAGCTAGGTATCTAATTATAACAAGGGATAGATTTTTAACTATATAGTTAGGGATATCATCGCTACCAGCTGTGTTTTTTCCTTAAGTTTTTTAATGCATTGCTGTGAATTTTGAACAAGAAAAATCATCACTAAGTTTTTCCACGAGACAGGTACCCGCCGTATAATTTAGGCTGAATTTACTGTGTTAGACAGACGAGAATCTCTCAAAATGGTGATGCCAACTGTTATAGGGCATACGGCTTGAAACACTAGTTAATCCAAAGGGTCGACGAAACCTATTTATAATACCCCAGAATGTTTTTGACTCTTTTAACTCTGTCAGTTTGTTACTAATTTCCGAAAAATACTTTTCTTTTTTGCTTTCACGTAATTTATATACATCCTCTTATTCTCTAAATACTTCTTCCGAGCAGATTCAAGATTGGTTTTCCTAAACTGAAATAAGCTCCTTTGTTTTCTTATTTTATAATAAGAACACTTGTTGTCGAACCAAATTTGTTTATATCTCAACGGCTTATTGCCTGGCAAACACTTAAACTGATAAGCTTGAATGATAAAAATTAGATATTTATAATTATCAATCAAATTGTGTTCCCTTTCTTGACGTAATATCTCCTCAGTTTTATTAGGGATTTTTTCTAAGAGTTTCAATTTATTAAATCTTCTACTCATTGGTAATCTCGAGTCCTTTTGAACTTGTGTTGTTTTCTGCGTAGTATTTATTCCAAACGTACTTCCCAATACCTTCAACTGAACTGGGTAGTGATCAGATTCATCTATATTAAGTACCGACACCTTAGTGCATAGACTTAACATCTCTTCAGAACAGATAATATAATCTATAACAGACTTACCAGTATAGGCTATAAATGTGTATTCGGCCGAGATGTCCCCAATCACCCTGACATTCAGTATGAAAAAATTGTTTTTCTGTATAAAATTCAGTAAGATTCTTCCGCTTGAGTTTACTAGTTTGTCTTTAGATTCTCTTCTATTATTGATATCAAGTCTCTTACCTCTATAAATCGTGTCCAGTTTGTCTCTTATGTGAGCGTTAAAATCCCCTCCTATAATCCACAAATTTGAATAGTTAATCCATTGTTTGAACATCATCATAGTACTTCGAGCTACTATCTGCCGACGGGGATAGATAGATCAATGCAACCCCTTCTCTCGACTCTCCCCAAATTTTTCGAAGACTCTGATTCAGTTCCACTAGGGCAAAAATATAATTTGAGGTAAAATAAGATTGCAGTAAATCTCCGAAGGACCTTTGAATTAACAATAATAGGCTTCCAGATGGACGGCTAAACCTCTGTATCCTTTGGGCATTACTGTTCAAGACCCAATATTTGTCTTTTAGAGATTCTTTTCCTACTTTGTTTGTATCAGTTATCCATGTCTCAGTGAACCCGATAACAGCATGTAATTTTAAATATTGTATTAAGGAATCTTTGTAAATTTTTCCATACAGACCCTGGATGTTCCAAAAACTTATACTTAATTTGTTCACTTCTCCTCGAGTTTTTCGTTCAAGAGCGGATGAGGAGATCAAGTTTAATTTACAAACGTGGTTTTCCTTTTCCGTATTCTTGCTTTCATCCTCAAATTTACTCTTAATCTCTCCCTCACCCGTCACAAAACTCCGTACGCCCTCTGTCAAACTACTCATAAAATGTTCTAACTGTATAACTTTCTCCAGATTTAAATCATAAGTGAATAATATTTTATCTTTTATATAGTAATCATCTCTCACTACTATTTTGTTACCTTTAGACTTTTTCTGGATAATCGCAGAAAGTAGTTTTTTCTCCTTATCCTCGATCTTTTACAGAGATCAGTTATAAAAACTAGTTTCCCTTTGTCTTTACTTGTTAATTTAGGTTTCGTTCTCCAAAATTCTCGCAAAATCAAATTTATGTCGTATGCAGAATTTAGGATAATTTTCACAATCGGGTTTACATCACTATTAGACAATCTAACCAAACAATCTACTGAACAATTGACCAATCCCAATTCCGTATTAATAAAATGATTAATCTCCCCGGAATACTCAAATGTAAACGGAAAATTCATAATTATAACGTTATTCTTTGTTTTCTCATTTCTCAAACTATCAATTTGGAATTCTAACGTACCTTTCAGTAACTTACTACTACTAGTAATTTAATCGAGTTTTTCCATATTTTGAAAAACTTTGTTTAAGTCACCTTTGAGTCCTTTATTTTCTTACTTGAGTAAGTTGACATCGGCCTTAATCATTTGCAAATCGGTATTCAACTGCATAAACTTCTCCCGGATTTGTTCGTACACTGCTTTTAAAGTGTATTGAGAATCTTCAACTTCTTTTACTTCCACTTCCTGAACTGACTCGAAATAATCATGAATACTCAAATTTCTTGCAGTCCCTGGTCTAGCTTTAGAAGAAGCCTCCGCAATTTGACCATGTTCCTCGTACGGTAAGTCCATTAACAAGTTATCCTCCTCCAAATCTTGGAAGATCTCTTTGCGTGGTCATCCAAGTCCCCTTTTCTGCATTACGGTCTGACTCCTGAGGAGATCGGGGTAGAAGACCGGGGTTAGTCTCAATCCCCGCTATAATTAACAGACATATAATCAAATTCAAACTTAATCACTTTCCAGTCTTTCAACTGAACCATGATCCGTATCTGTATAGTCTCAAAAACACGAGAACGACACTGTTAATCTCTAACGAAAAAGTCACCAACACCTCGGACGAATACGTCAACTCCCTTAATTAATTAATTAATTAATCAATCAATCAAATCAAATTTAATTAATTAATTAAAATATTCTGTTTTATACATTTTTTTTTTGATAATTATTTATATAATCCACGTAATAACATTTGGATCTTATAGAATTTAAAATTGATAATTCGCCTGTTCGTTTGTTTGTTCGAGTAAACAATTTTATATTAAATAAATAAATAAAATTAATAAATTTGAATAGAATATTAATAGAAAATATTGTTATAATACAGTAATAGAAAATATAAAAATTTACATTAATAAAACTAAAAAAACAAGAGTAAATATTACAGTTGCAATTTTTTGTTAACTCAATTTTTGAAGATTAAATTTAAATATTTGTTTATAAATTAATTTTATTTTTTATTAATAAACGATTTTTTAGCATTCTTTTGTTTATTTTATAATTTAAATTGTAATTTATTAAAAATAAAATCGGTGTTTTAAAATGTAATTAGGTATACTTTACCTATTGACAATTGTCATTATATTCTGATTAATATTAAAGCATATATATATTATATTATAAATATATTATAAAGAATTTTATAGATTTTAATAATCTTCTATTAGACATGAACTGAGAGAGTTGAAATTGGACCATATCCCTCTCCAAAGCCAAAAAAATATGCTAATTAAATCAACAAAATCAAAGAAAAATAGATATTTTTTTATCACTTATGAAAGAAATTTTAATATATATTTTCACATCGAATTATTTTAATATAAAATACTAAATTTTTAAGGTTCTTCTGTGTCGGAGGCCCTTCTGTATTGCAGAGCTATTGACACAGTAGACAGGGCACCAAATAAAGATCCCTGCTAGCCTATCCACTCTTGCTCTTAAGTATATATTTTTTATATGTAAGAGATATGACTGTACTATAATAATAAACTATATTTTAATAACTTTTACTTACAAATTATTTTTCCTTCTATAATTTTACAAATCATTAGTACTAAATTTCGGGAGTTGAGGTGCAAATTTCCTTTAAAAAAACTTTAAGTGATGAATTTTCTCAAAAAAAGTGTTAAAAGTGCTCCTAAAAACCATAATTTTGTTGCTCATAAAAGTATACGTATAACACGTAAAATAATAGAAAATTTAAATCAGTCACTTTCGAAATTCGATTCATCAGAATTATAGTTTACAAACAGAAGAGCATTGTACTTGCAAACCCACTATCGTTCTATATCTCCACGATCAGCCGCAGATGGAGTGAGTGAGGAAAGTAAATCTTTGAACTGCAAAAATGATCTCTCAATGTGAGAGGAGAGTATTTGTTTTTCACTAAAAACTGCAGGTCTTGTGAATGAAGAGATTCAGGAAATATATTTTGAATATCCGAATTTTTGTTCAGTAAGTATTCCATTCTCTCTAAAACAAATCCACACCCAACTGGTTTTTGTGGTATGTCAACAACTCCCACTGCTTCTCTGTAGACAGATCGCTTTCCTCAAGCTTAGAAACTAAACTTCATAGAGACTTGTACGGTATGAAAGAACAGTGTAGAGTTCCTTTGACACGGCTTTTCTTTCAATAGACTGTTGAGTTTCATTATATCCGCTGAAGACTTTTCGTCTTGTTTATCAATAATGCTCCCATGAATGCAGGATATTTTGAGAATGGCAAGTTAGTTGTCTCTTTATGTAGATGTGCAGTATATTTTCGGGACGTTTAATGAGAGCCTTTTTCATTTTCAAAATGAAATCGTGGCCAATGAAAATTTTCCCACAATTACTTCATAGTTAAGGTAATGGGCAAAACAAGTAACTCAGATTTAGTTACATCAACTTTATATTTGATCTATTACAAGTAACCAAACACTTTCATACGGAATGGCAAGAGTTCCACAATTTGGCACATGTATCAATGCATAATAGTTTTGGAATTTTTTTTTTTGTAATTCGTAAACTGTTAACAGCACGAGTTGTAATGACTACCGTGTTAACGAATCAATGAGAATGTTCAGCACTATTTTATACCACACTATTGTTTCATCCAAAATAAAAGAAAACGCAACTGTTTCCTATTATTTTCTGTATTTTTTGAAAGTTGCTTCATATGCAGGCTGCACATAGCTTTTCCTTACAGTGCTTTGATCAGGAAGTGAGTACTTTGTATACTTTTCTACAAAGTTTTTGAATGCTGGATGATTTACCTTGTTAAGAGCAATCTCTGACCGTATTAAAGTGTAGTCAATTCACTGAAAATTCATTCTTCTTTCTTGCATCATCCTTTATAGTATTTAATGATGCCAAAATGAAACTCTGTTCCTTCTTTTCTTTATTCTTTCTTTCCCTGTTTAAAATACGCTTCGCATATTTAATGTGCCGCTTAACCCATAAAAAGATATGTTTTCCATCCAAATTTATAGTAACATCTCACAGTTCACATCTCAAAATTATTGTCAACTTTTAAAATTATTTAATAACTCCTTCAGTTTTGACTTTGGTATAACTGACATTTTTTAAACTGGTAAGCTGTCACCTCACCATCAAATTTCTCCTTCACCTTTATGAGCAATGGAACTGTTCTTATTTTACACCAGAGGAAGGTATTTAAATATCAAAATTTCAAGAGGAAAGTTATTAATTAAAATTTTAATTTCAGATTTATAAATATATATAGAAAACTACACAAAATATCCGATTTAAGTGCACAAGGGGGAAGGTATAAAAAATGCTCAGCGGTAAAGGGGGAAAGAGAGAGTAATACTCCTCCAACCGATGACAAATTTAATAAAGAACCTGATAAAGATACTTTGAAACAGTCCCCTGTGCAAATAATAAAAAGGGGGATCATCTCAACTTCTCAGTTTAATTATTCTTATTCTCTTCTAAATGTAATTACAACTATATTTTAATTATGTTAAATAGTTTAAAGTTATATTAACTTAAAAAATACAGTATCAAGTTATAATAATAAATGTTCTCTTAAAAGTTTAATAATAAATAAGAGATTTTCTTATCATAATTCTATTTTGATAAACACTTTTAAAAAAATACTAATTAATCTAGCTTAACTGATCTTGTTAATGAATGTTTTAAGAAAAATAATTAAAAAAATGATTCAATTTTCTATTGTAACATAAATCATTCATCAGTTAACTATCAGACTTTGTTATAAGAAATGATTATTTTTTCTTATACAATAATTAATTTTGATATATTACTCTGCATGATACCATTTGATAAGTTTTTCCAAGTTTTAATCTTGTTTACATTATATCCTATATAAAATTTAACTAAAATTTTTTTAGATATAGAATTTTATAAATATTTTAATATATTCACAAGACTTTAAATAACAATTAATTTAAAAATTAAAGTGACAAAATCCATTAAAAATATATAAATTTTTTATTAAGTATCCGGACGGATAATATGACAATAATGTAAATTTATATTAAAGAAAACTTTAAATTTATTTTTTTTATGTTTAAATATAAATAAAATTATTTAATTTAGAGCGTTTTAAATTTATAATTAAAAATATTTCGTGTAAAAATGTGTCGACACGCATATATTATTTTGTTATAATTATTAAAACAATTTTTAAAATGAATAACATCTGCATAATAATTAAAGTTTACTTAAAATGTTTTAGAAAATTGTTGTTTTAAGTTATAAATCATTTTATATAATAGACAAACATGTTATAAATTCTCGAATTCTTTATAGAAAAATGTGCTTAGATTTAAAATACATTAATCAACTACATAATATAATATTAGAAGATATCCTGCAGGTTAATTGAAAAAGCTTTGTACAAGCAATCTACCAACTCCTAGCTCTAACAAGATACCAAAATTGTGTTCTTGTTCTTTATTTATTGTTAATTTTCAATATTTAATTGAAAGTTCATGATAATGTAGAAAATTTTAATAAACTTATTTGAAGCAAGATATTAATTTTTAAATAAATTTTGGCATTAATCTATCATTTTCTATTTTATTAAAATTCTCTTAAAAATACTTAAGTATTTTCTTAATTAATATAATATATTGATATCCTGGTTTTTTTAAATAAAATATTTTGCTAAATATAGCTTAATATAAAGTAAGTAAATAGAATTACTTTTTAGTTTCGATATTTAATTTAAAAAGGTAGAAATTCTTTATTCATTAATTATAAAATTTACTTTTTAACATTAATTAACAAAAAGTAGGAATTATTATTTCTCCTTATCTTGTCTAATTATATAATACACAAAAGTTAATTTTTTTCAGCTATTATACAGTAAAATAATATTAATAATTTATTTTTACCAAATATATTATTTTTATTCTTATATTTGAAAATGTCACAGATATATCATAAACCATTTTATCGTAATTTTAACAAAATGTAATAGAAAATTGCCAGAAGTCATAATTGTATTGCTACTTCTAGCAAAATTCAAATCAAAATAAATTATACAACCATTGTACAATATATTCCGTTAAAAATTTATTTTCAAATATTTACAAATAATGGGACGAAAGTGATAAATTTGGTAAATTTTTTTTTATTCTTCTATATTTAAATATTTTCTCGAATTATTTATGGTTCAAATATGTCACAACACTTATATTTATTTTCATTTTTTATTTGTTTTATAGCATATTACATTAACACAATTATTTTTTTTTGATAAATTCATGTATGCAGGGAGTACACTAATGAGTTTTATTGTTGATGCACTTAGAAGTTCTAGAGTGATAATCAGATATTTGGAGATTTTACAATGAAAAATTTAGCCACAATGAGATAATGTTAAAACATTTAATATATTTTAGAGATAATTAAGAAACTTTAAAAAACAGTCAAGGTTTTATAAATGTATTTTTAATGTTGCTTCTAATAATTATGTGAATACACTCGTACAATGTAGTATCTACTTTTAGAAATTTACAATTTTTTATTTTTAAATGAAAATTATCCAAATTAAAATAATGTTTTTGATTTTTTTTTAATTTAAATATTGGTTTAACGTAATTATTTATTTATTTATTCGTGTAATAATGTATATATGTATTAAGTTTAGCCTATGTGTATAAATTAAAGAAATGATTATTTTGATATTATACTAAGTATGTTTTTCACTTTATAAAAATAAATTATAAAATAAAGTTTATTTTCCGCACAATTTAACACTTCTACTTTTCTTTCTTATGAAGTAATTTCGTGTAATTTCACTTAAGAAAATTATTCAGAACTTTCTCAAGCAGATAAAGCACACGATAATTTGTAAAGAATGAAAGAAACTGATTCTATGTTAAAGTAGAGAAAGTAAGCAAAAGTATTTTCACTTGTGTTAAAGAAAATTAGCATTAGAAAGAGCACCCAACATTAAATGAGTTAACTCGATTATATTTGAATTATATTTAACAAAATCAACATTAAAAAAATGAAATTTTTATTGTGTAAATGTTAAAATTGCAATAAAACTCAATTAGTATAAGTGATATATTTTATTATTTTATCATTAGCACTTGTGTAAATACATTAACAATTTAACATATCTCTTAAATAGCTATTATCTAGCAATTCTACTAATTTATAATTAAAACCTTGTAATATTTAATTATTTATTTTATTAGTTACAATTCGTGAAAAATGAAAATTTGTAAATTTAAGCAAATAAAAAAAATATATATATATATATAATTTGATTTTAAACATTGTAACAAAATTAATGGATAGACTATATATTTATATCCTCACGCAAAATAAATCAACAATACTCGGATTTGAGAACCTAAACACGCAATTAAGATAAATAGGCGACTAGATATATACATAAAGTTTATATCCATTAGGAAAATGTACAGTACATTTGTCCTCTTTCGAACATACAGAATGATAATGCATTAAAATATAAAAGTTTATAAACATTTGATGAATATTAAATTGAATTTATCAATTTTTTTTGCTTAGAAAACAGTTGAAAGATTAATTTTCTATTAAATAAATTATATTTATTCTATTTAATAAGCTGTGCGAAACTCTTAAACAAATTCTATTCGCCTTAATCGTTAGGCAATTCTTATGTCATTTTTCTCTTTATATATAAGAATATTTTATTAAATTAAAACTTAATATTTTAGATAAATATTCGAATTTTTACGAGAAAAAATTATTTTGGGGGGCTGCAATTTTTAATTATATTCCTAATTTATTTAATTTAAAATATGTTCTCCGTTTCACATTACAAGTGCCTTGCCCCTGTAAATCATACTTTTCCTAATAACAACAGAGTCATGACAATCATCTATGTAACTCTATTCCTAGAAAAAATTTTGAATTGAATCGCGTGACTTCCGGTCTAGCCCGGTAATTTTTGTATAGTTAATCACTGCCTCCTGTCCCTATGTTCTCAATATCTGGCATTGACTTTTATCTACTAACACCGCTTTCGTGATTAAGGAAGAACAGACAGATATACAGACGACAGGCAACAATGGGAATTTATGTCTACAATTTTTTTTAAAAATTGCAGCCCAAAAGTTTTTTTTAAAGTAAATAAACAATTTAATGATTCCGCAAAAATATCAGACTTCTAGAATTACAAGTAAATATTTTAATTAAAGCGTACGGAAATAAACACGAGAAATATTAAAATAAATTAAGTGCAAGATTATTTAATTTAATATGTAGTTTGCTGGAAAACTCATACAAAGTTGGAGTAATAAAATTATTATTAACTTTATTGCGTATTATATACGAAATTCGTAGCATTTATGGATATACGTTTAGGCACAGTCGCATGTTACAAAAGAACAATGTGAGAGAATGATAAGAGAGAATTGATGAGAATGTCCGACGTCACTTTTACTGTATCAACTCTACTAATTAAGTTTACTCAAGCCAAAGTTATCAATGATAACAGAACAAACCAATTAGGCAACATTCGACATGAACGAAAAATCATTCATTGATATTTCTTTTTTTTTTACCGTTCTGTGTCAAAGCCGCAATGTATTGAAGGAGACAAAAATAGCAAAACAGATGTAATGATATATGTTAGGTCACCTTTCTTCATTCTTTTAATGGTCTATCGATTAAAATAAAGATGAAAAATGACGCTACGTAACACTACATTTTAAACAAAACAAAATTACATATGTATGTATGTGTATATGTATATGATACTAATTTATTGATTACATTTTCTCTGACTTTATCATTAACAAGTCGACTACCTGCAAAGCAAATTAATATTTCTACCCAGATATATTATAAATGCCTGTTATTGTAATTATTTTCTGTTGATAAATCTGATTATTGTGATGATTTAAATCCATTTTAATTAATGAAAGTTGAAATTCAGATGCGAATAATAAATCAAATTATTATTACTGTATAACTGTCAAAATCTTTCAATATTAAATTAATATATTAAAATTTTAAAAAAAAAATATTTACGTATATAAATTAAATATAATTTACATTTACTGATAATGATTTCAATTTTAAAACTAGTATTTAATTAATGAAGTTTGTTATCTAATGAATATATAATAATTAATGAGGATTTTTTGCTTGATATCGTTAATATATATATTTTCATCAAAGTTTTGTTTTGTAAAATGTTTTTTTCTTATTTTATTTTATATTATTTGTAGCAATTATTAAACGAGATTAGTGGCTACTAATACAAGATTGATGAATTATTAATGTATATTGGTTCTATTGTGCATTCTAGCATTACTTAGTGCACTCATCAATTAAGTAACGATATAAATAAAATAATATTAAAGTCCTTACATAAAAAAATCTATTCTGAGTAATAAATTTCATAATAAAATATTTAAGTAGTTATTATTAATGAAGTTTTCATAGGTAAAAATATTTTATCTATTAATATTTTATTAAATTTTATATAATTTCTCAAAAATCGTTGTAACCACAGAAAAAATTTTAGAAAAAATATATATTTTTTTAAATTTCAATAAATCATTCGATTTTAGAATTAGATAGGTGAACTTTAATTTATTTTAAATATTTTTATTATAATAATTGATCGGATGAAGTTCGATAATGATTTTACAGTCGATACTTTGATTTATAAATATAAAAATTTATTTTTGTAATAAAAAAAATGAAAAAAAAAAATACATTTTTAGAATATATTAAAAATTGCTTTGGATATATTTAGCTATAAATTAAAACATTTTTGTGTATTATCTTTGAAAAAATAGTCGTTAATCAGTATGATGAATGTGAAATATGGTAAAAAAAAAATTTAATTCAATTGTTTCTGATCGTAGGTTTAGAGCTTAAATTCACGAAAAATCAATTAAAATATAATTAATAATTTAATGTAAATATATTTTTATAAATTGTATATCTCAAGCAAATATTATTATTAAAAAAAATTAATTGAGATCTTGTTTACATTGCAGAGAATTCTACGTGGAATTTAGATATTGTTTATAAATACTAATCAAACGTTTGCATAATATTAACTCACTTGCATATTTATATTTTATACTTTTGCTATATAATTTAATATTTTGCAATGATTAAAGACTCTTTAACAACGAAAATTTATCAAAATTTAATTTTAAATGAAAATCTAACATATTTCACATTTCAGAATAAATGTTTCCATTGCTGAGGGTTGTTATATAGATGTCCAAAAATTTCTGTTCACGTTTTTAAAAGAGGACCATGGTAAAATACTTCACCAATGCGTAACCCTCTTTCTGTATACTGATATATATATATATATATATATATATATATATATATATATTATATAATATGTACCGTAAATAAAGTATATATTATAAAAGCAATGCGATCTTCGAGGTCATTCCTTTTTACTAGTAAATTCTAGTAAATAAATCTAATGTTGCTCCGAATCAGTTATTTATTCCACTATATTTTTCACAAACTGATCACATCATTTCTTCATAGAATATCCAAGATTTTTCTTCTAGTCAATTTTCTACCAACTTCTATCGATATCTTCGGGATGATATAACTTGCTTAAAAATTTTCCTAACAATTTGACTGACGTAGATCAAAATGTTTACATTTCATATTCATCACAAATCTAAAAAAACAAAATAAATTATTTGATATTCTTGACAATGTCTATTCTATTATTTCCAAAGAATATCAACTTTATAATAATACCCCCTTTTATATATACATGATTTAAATTCTTAATTTATTATTAGAGAAATGAAATGTAGTTATTTTAGTGATTTTATAGTAAATAATTACTTCAAAGACGAAATTTTCAAAATTTTTTCATGAATTTTCTACTCGAAATTTCCGCCGAAAGTGAAAATTATTATTAATTTTCATTTCTTTTTCGTGTCATTTATGACAAAAATCGTGACGAAATTTTTTGTTTTTATCACTATAAGCTAGAGTTGACTACCTGCTAAGCTATTTATGAAAGTGTTTATTATATATTAATTTGAATAATTAATTTATTGTATTATTAAATATGTATTTTATCCAGAAAGCAAGTTAACTAGATATTTTTTACATATGGTTTTTATGTTTAAGAACCTTTCTATAAGCATTTTATTTATTTAAGACTTGTATATTATGCATATTATGACAAAAAATACGTTAAACTTAATAGCTAAAATGAAAAAAAAATTACAAATATTATATTTATCTAATCAAACTTTTCCATATTTTTCCTATCATAAAGTAATTTTATTATGAAATGTGACATATTTTTGTTTGGTATTTACCATACAAATCATTAAATAACTGCTTGGAAAGTTGCCTTATATGCTACAAGAACTTTCCTTTTATAGTTATTACTGTTTACATTCACGACAGCCTCAAGAAGCCTTGATAATCATTGCCAAACTAAACTTACAAAGACATTTTTAGCATTACAAATGTTAGCAGATTATTGTATATTAGATTTATCGATGCAAATAAGCAGTAAATAGCAAAATGAAGTTATTGGCTTGTAAGGCAACTTTCCAACTATACAGAATCATCAACATAGTTAAAGATGAAACGAGGAATACATTAAATTTTTGGCTTCTTAATTCAGTTACCATGCAGTTTTTAATGAAATTAATATTATATTAATTCCGTTACATAAATTCCATTAAATAATAATCTTAAAAGAATATATTTAATAAAAATTACGATGAAAAGTTTAACAAATTAAATAAAAAACTTGAAGATTTGATTATATTTTTTGTTCTATATTCATTAAATAAAATGAATTAATTACTTGATAAATCAACAATTTTACAATTTAAGAATTAATAAAAACAATTTTAATTAAACACAAAAATACCAAGTTTAATTAAATGTTATAAAATATGAAGTTTGTTTGCGGAATATGTTTAATTCATTTATTTAATATAACTTAAAATTTTATATTTATCATTTAATTATATTTTTAACGATTTAAATGTTTAGATTTTTATTAAAACACAGTTCTGAACGATTATTATTTTATCTTATTAATAATAAATCTATATATTTTATATTTTACATGCTTATATGTAACATGTTTATATGTTTTACATGTTCAATATAAAATACGTTTACATATTTTACATTGAAAACACAAATGAAAACTGAATAAGAAAGTTGTGTTTTTTAATAAAGTAAATAATTTTTTTAATTAAAAAGTATTGAATAGTTTAAAAATTAAATTTATTAAATATATAAATGCATTAATATTTTTATTAGTTATTGGCGTATGTATTTTCTATATAAAAAAATATTTATAATACTGTTGAACCTCCAATAATGGCTACCTGTAAACGGCGGCCATTTTTGTTCTCGTCAAGAGGCTTGACTTTATATTATGAATTTTTATAGGTTCTTAAATGATATTTACTTTATAAATCATTAAATATTTATACATAATTACTTATATATAGGGCCAGAGAGAGATGCGGTTGGCCTCGGATTAATAAAATATGTACACCGTTTTTTTTTTAAATATTTATAGTTTTTTTTATTGAAAATAACTTCAAAGAAAACAATCATATTGACTAAAATAAATTTTTTTATCAATTTAAATTAAAAAAAAATAAATTATAAAATTTTATATAATATAATCTGATTTATAATATATTTTAATATATATATATATTTCATATAAACACTCAGATTCTTTGAATATATTGACACAACCACCTTATGTATCCGAGAAGTAATATTTATTATCCTACTAACGTTTTCTACCTGCTCCACAGGTCATCCTCAGGTATTTTTGAAATTTTTGAAATATTTGGTACGTTTCTTTGTATCGGTTTCAGTTCGAACGTTATGCGAAATCCATTTGCACTTAGTTATGTTTATTATCTAACATTTGAAATTCTGGTTTATGAAATTGTAACATTTAAATTAATTTTTATCATCTTATAACAGGCTATTTTAATATATTGATTGTAATCTAATTTTCATATCAATGTGACATACAAAATGTTTTATAATCGTAGTTACATCTTGAATAATCAGCGGACATCCTTTCCATCTTGCAAGTAATGACTTTGCTCTAGAAATTGAAGCGCCCAGTCCAAGATTTCCGCTTGAATTTCTTCGGGCTTCAACGAATAATTTCCGATTAAGCCAATCCTCCATTGTGTATAATCTTCTCCGGTGGGTGATGTTTTAAACTCGTTCAATTCCTCCAAAAACTTATTCATGGCGCTTATACGATCCACTCCCGAGTCCATCTTCGCCCGTTCTCTCCGACTCCGTTTCAATCTCAATACCCTGATATTGAGATTGAAACGGGAAATTATTCGTTGAAGCCCGAAGAAATTCAAGCGGAAATCTTGGACTGGGCGCTTCAATTTCTAGAGCAAAGTCATTATTTGCAAGATGGAAAGGATGTCAGCTGATTATTCAAGATGTAACTATGATTATAAAACATTTTAGATGTCACATTGATATGAAAATTAGATTACAATCAATATATTAAAATAGCCTGTTATAAGAGGGTAAAAATTAATTTAAATGTTACAATTTTATAAACCAGAATTAAACTGAGATTAAATATAATTTATATATGTCATTTTTTAATTTATTTTACTTAACTCTTCCTTATAAATTTTACATAAAAATCTTTAATAAAATGCTTTCTTTTTATTTAAAAAAATAATAATAATATAATATTATGTGGAATAATTTATTTATTAAAAATATTAGAAATGACAGTAATAATATAAATCATTGATGTTTTTATTTTCATCTTCTAATCTTTTATATTTAAATTTTAAAATAAAAAAAGTAAATAAATTTTAAATAATTAAAGATAAAATATTAATATTATTTCACATTTAATTCTACTTTGCAAGTAATTTAATTCTTTAATTATTATCAACTTAAGAATAATTTGTTGACGTTAGAGATCAAATTTTAATAAAAATACTTTTATATTTTCTAAGTTATTTCGATTAAATTCTTTCACAATTAAGCATAATATACTTTACAAACAACAGATTTTCAAGAAACCTTTGTTTTCCTTTCTTTCCACAGTCCATTCCGTGTAATTCTAATCTTTTAATGCTCCTTTCTCTTTCATGATGTATATCATCAAGAACTTGTAAACAAACTAATATGGATTAAAGTCTCATTTAATTCTACAAATATCCATCAAAGAATTTAAAATATTAAAATTATGTTTAAAATGTAGGGAATGCTAATAATAATCATTAATAAGTTTGTGCTATAATTATTATAATTAAAGATAGATTAAGATATAAACTGATTTTTATCTGTTATATCTTCACTTTATTATTATTATATATTTACTGTTGAAATTATATGCATATAATTATATCCTTTAAATATGTTTATTTATATAAAAATTAATTAAAATTTTATTAACAATGCATTAAAACAAAACGAACAAAAATTTTTAATTATATTTTAAATTAATATAAAATATTTGCTCTCGATCTCAAATTAGTGGTGTCTTGCCCCTGTAAATCATACTTTTCCTGATAACAACCATCTATATAACTGTTCTGGGGGAAATTTTTGAATTGAAATCGCCTGATTTTCGGTCTAGACCCCGAAAATCGTATATAGTTAATCCGGGCCTTCTGCCCCTGAGCTTTCTATATCTGGTCTCGACTTTTATCTATCACCGTTCTCGAGATTAAGGAAGGACAGTCATACAGACGAACTACAATGGAAATTTGTAAGTCTATAATTTTTTCAGATTGCAGCTCAATAACTAAATACATTTTACTATTGTACATTTGTGCTAAATCAATGAGAGGCGATGCTTTAATGGCTCTAAGGATTGGTGTTTGTAAAAAAAATAAACAAATAAAAATATTTTTAAAAATTTACTTTTTATCATTCTTTAAATTATAAAATCATATTTTATAATATGAAATAAATTTTTAAATATTTAATTTAATTTAACATAATAAATTCGAAGAGAATTTCTCGATATAATCACGTAAGATAAGGGGAGAGAGTGTTAATTTTTCTACTCAATTAGAACTGAAAGTTGAAAAAGTCTTCAGTTCAGCCAAAGTAATGAACTCAAGATAAAAATGAATTTACTTCATAATATATTTTTATATTTTTCCCCGTCCTTTAACATTACTTAAATTATATAGTTAAAATTTGATAAATCAGACAGGAAAATTTCTATAGAAAAACTAATTAGAAAAAATCTTAGAAATAATTGGAAAATAATTAAATATATGATATAAAAAAGTAATTATATTTTCTTGATTGAGAATAGAATTTTAAACATTGAAAAAAAGGAATCAGAAGAAAAAAAGGCATAAATTTTCTGGAGGATGTTAGAAGCAAGAAGAAAAAAAATGGTGACGTGACAATTCCGTCGAAAACTAATTAATACAGAGTATTTCGTTGTGTTATGCCTTCGATATAAATTAAATTTCCATGCTACTTTACTTAACACGACATATGCATTTACCCAAACCTAATTTCTAAGAAGAGTATTTAAATAACAGATAATTTCATGTATTTATGTAAATGAATGACAAGAGAACAAAAATGTGAACAGATGCTCCATAGGGAGCAAAGTTCTCTCAGTTTTCCTTATCTGTAAAGCGGAATAAATACTTATTTTAATAACAGTATTTATGAGAACAAAATTATTATTTAATTCTAATTAATATTTTAAAAAATGAAATAATAAATTTTAATTTCTTGTAAAAATATCGAAACAAATTACATTAACAATTTTTCTTTTTATTTTATTTTATTTTTATTTTTTTAATATATTATATATATTCGAAAGGTATCAAATATTTTAAAACTAATTTAACTTTCATCAAAGATAACATCATACTTTAACTTTAGCCACGTTTGCAATTCTAATATACGTATTAGAATAAAAATTGATAATACGTATTGTTTTATGTGACAATTTGAAAAGTTTTCTTTTTTGTAATGACGGGAAGAAAGGAATTTGGTGAATATATAAAAATTTTAATGATAAAAATAAAGAAAGACCACGTAAAGACTAAACATATCCATAGCATCTTATGGTTGAGCAGACTTGCGTATTTATTTCTGGTCAACTGCACCAGTCAGTCTACAATACGGAAACGACCAAGTCTCTAGAACAATAATTCTTGTTTTTCAGACAACAAAATGTCTTCTTGTCCCCTGCTTTCTCTCGTAGTTTCCTTTCTCTTCACATTCTTTTATTCATGAATGTGTTGAGGAAGTTTTTCCTTTCGGAAGTACAGCATCGTGTTTTTGTCTTTATCCTTTTCTACGGTAAGTTTGAATTATCTTAGAACAGTTATCCCCATATTGTCTACTCGGAAATAAAACTATTCATTTTTATATACTATACATATCGGATATACTTTCATACGGATGAGAGCATTTTCAATTATGTTATCGTTTTACAATGTTTTGTTTACGATTTCTTACTAGATAAATTTTGATTTATGTTGAAATCTATATTACGATTATTGTTGGGATTTTTATATATAGAATAAATAGATTTTTTCCTCTCTTGTAAATTTATGAGTTTGAAAATCTCTGACGCATCCAGTAAAGGGTGTTCTCCTTATGTAGGTTTATCTGAAAAGACACGCTACTAATTAAATTTATTTTAGATGTGTAACATATGCATCTGTTTTGGTGAAAGAAAAACTAATTTATTACCATTTTTACAAAAATAATGACATTTATTACTGTAATAATAAACTTTCCTGTTCTCGAGTACTATGTAAACAAAAAATATATATAATAATAATAATTCTGTTCTGAATTTAAAACTCATCCCCTGTGGTATGTTTATCAACTATATTCTAACAATTCGTTTAAATTAAACATTAACGAACAAATCGAATTTTCTATAACTTACATTTTAATATTATTCTATACATAATTAAAGGATTATCTGAATTATGCATGAGTAATTCTATATACATGCAGTGTTAATAGATCGGTTAATGTAGTCAATTTGAACGGATCCTAAATTATCCTGAGGGTTATTTTGCAGATGACCCTCTGAAGAGTTATGTAAACCTTCTTAACTAGATGTAATAAACGAAAAATCTTCATTTTGTTTGAAATGAATAATACACAGTCCCTTCCGGGAAAATGTAATTTAGTCATAGTTACGCGAAAGATAGAGCACATTACATGCTCCGCTAATGACCCAAGGCAAAACCACAGACCTGACACATAAGATATTATTATCTACCTCCTTGATAATTTATCAATTGGAGAAAGTCCTAATACACTAACAATAGTCGAGTTAATTCAAATATTAGCATTTTTAAATTAAATTATTAATTAGATGATAAGTTAGAAAAATACACCTTTAACTTAATTTAATAAATTTTAATAGTTTTGTATTTTTATCCACGAAAAAAACCTAGTTATTTACGTATTTTATAGCTTAAATAATTAAATTTTGAATAGTATTTAACGTAGCAAAACTTACATTCTCTCAAATCGATAAAATTGTCGTAAATAATCATGATGCTACACTTTAACAAATCTGAAAAAAAAAAAAAAAATGTAGAGAGATGTTCACGAAAATATTAACAATATTTCGAAGACTTTTAGTTAAAATTTAACCTTATTTTTTCTCCAGTATGACAGATAAGTAGAGTAAATGTTAGCCAACTTTACTTATCACCTTCATCTGCAAAAGAGAGTGCTACCCATGGGAATAACACGAGGTTTTGGCGAGATTTATGCAGGCAGCGTTAAATGAAGTTAAATGATCCAAACTTCAGAGGACTTACAGTACGTCACCGACTGCTGGACCACCGACACCATTTATTACAGAAATCACTTGTGTTAAATGGACTTGCTTCAGTTGCTTGTCAACTTTGATGATGTACTGATCCGATAGAGTTTCGAACTAAAACTATCGACTCTAACTACTTTTTGGTAGAAAGTGAAGACAGGTGGGAATTGAAACTTTACCTTAAATCATAAAATTCAATTCTAACTATCGATTTTATAAATATATTTATTAATTTGAATAGAAAATACGTTTGAAATCGTAATCGTTAATTTAATTAATGGCGGCAAGAAAATCGAATTTTCTAATTTTAATTTATAACTCTTTATTTAGTTAAATTAATTACAATTAAATTATTATTTTATAATATAATATTTTTTATATAAATCAATACATTTTCTTAAAACAATTTTTAAATAATATATAAAATAACAAAATAACAACAAATATATATATTATTTTATTTATAAAATTTAAGCCATTTCCTGTTCTTTCTACTGTTTACAAAACTATTTTGTTTCTATTTTTTTTCATATCTTTGCGAAAAAAAATGCATCATTCAGAAATAAGAAATTTGAGATAAAATATTTTTATTGAAAGGAAAGATTTTTTGAAGTAATATATATATTTATCATGATTTTTTGTATTAAAATAATTCTTATCATTTATAAAAATATCATTTCATTCGTTTCTTTATTACAAAATAAAAATATTATTGTAAAATTATTCATTTCTTTACGTTTTTATATCAAGAATTTCGTGAAATGAGCACACCTTTAAGTATACATCATCTACAAAATTCGATATTTGATAGAATTCTTCACATTTTATTCATAAAAATATAATATTTTTCTATTTATTTGATATGATACTAAAATATAATTATTATTCAGAAATTATTTTTAAAAAATTATTATTTTATAAGAATATCTAAAGAAATAAGATCGGGATAGTAAAGAAAAATATTCATGAACCAATTCATATGATATTCCTGAATAAGGTTTCAATCCTACTGTTCAATGCATCTGGTAGATCACAAAAATAACTGTCTCCACAATAAAAATTATACTCACAAAACAGTCTTCTTTCCTGCTTTCTTCTCAAATAACTCATCTATGAAAGATATATATCACATATATATATATATTATTGTTATCTTTGGTCATATTTCGTTAAAATCTAAAATCATGAACCGTGGAATGACTTATAAAAATCGTTAATTTGATGAATTTCTAATTATAATTAATACATTTTAAATATAAATTATTTTTTCTGGAATTTATCCAATGGCCAATAAAATTCCCCAACGTTTCTTCGAGTGATATAATTTTTACTAAAATCATCTCCAAAATTTCAATACTTTAACCTAAAATTCCACAAATGTTTAGTGATTTTTCCCTATAACTTATTTTCATAAACGATTTTTTGTTTAAAATATTTATTCATCAGTAAAATAAAGGTTAAATTAATTACTGTTTTTTATATAAAATTTTTCAGATTTTTTAAATAATATTTTGATAAAATTTATTTAATAATACCGATAAGAAAGTACTATAAAAATTTATTAATATTTTTAATAACATCTAACAGTAAAAGATAATAATTTTTATAATAAATTTTAAAAAAAAATACTACCGATACAATAGAAAGTTATTAAGGTTTTTAAAGAGAAAAATTGATAGAATTATTTCTGTAGTGCTTGATTTATAAATGAGATTATATTTTGAAAAATAAAAAGGAATAGGTCATGAAGTGGTTCTCTTTTAAAGGGATATTCGCCTGACTTCTCACGTAAAGCAACATGAATTGCGTCATAACAAGTTACGTTTCTACTAAAAAAAAGAGTTTTAGCTGCACCTCAAGACAGTCGTAGAGAATTGTTTTCAAAACAAGAAGAGAGAAAATTTCAGATAGCTGTCAAAGAAACACACAAAGTTACATTACAAAAAAATATATATAATATAAGAAAAAAAAATTATATGGAACGAGAAATACAACTAGATGAAATTTTTTTTCCTCAAATTTTCCTCTTTTTTAAATACTTTCGTAAATTGAGGATACTTTATCAATAGCAACTTTCGAGCCAACACAAATTATGATTTTTTGTGTAAACTTTCATCGTTTATTGAAAATATCAACATGAAAAATTTTTATTTTTTTCTTCTCTCTTCCTGCTTTTATTTTTTTCTTCCCTTCTTCTTTAAGAACCTGTCATCATAGAATAATTTTCTCAAGACCGTTTTTAAAATTTTTAAATGATTTTTTTTTAAATTTAATTTACGATTATGTAAGCAAATTGTTTTAAAGCTATCCATTATTATTTTTTATATATGTATAAGCTGTTTCTTTAAATATAAAGATAATTTATTAAGTGACGTTGCTTTCAGAAGTGCATCTATGTTGAATGTATGATTTATTAATATGTAGTTTTTAAATGTAAATAAAATAAAATGTAGCCATAAAAGTAAGAAAAATATATATACAATTTTAATAATAACAATTGTATAATTTTTTAAAATAAAAATTTATTTAGTGATTTATTTCTTAAACTCTAAAGATAATTTTTTTTTATAACACATTGATAGTATTTTATGAGATTCATCTCTGACATTTTTTTTTACATTAACATACCTAAAAATAACTTTTTCTTATTACATATCGAAAATTTCAAATATATATATATTTTCATTTTTAAAAATCACAAAAATATATTACAAAGTCGAGAATAAAAATAAGTCAAGAGACGTTCCCTGTTCGTGATTTGATGTATAATTTCTCTGTAAATGATAAAAATATCGATTGAAATAATAAAAGAAAACTCTAAAGTAACAAGTTCATTTTTAAACTTTATATATATATATATATATATATATTAAAAAAAACTTTTACCTTAAATTTCATTTTGGAAAGTTATATATAAAATAGAAAAGATGTTCTTTCATCAGGGTCAATTATGATTTCTTTTTTCTTTTTATTTTTCTTTGATATTTCTGACCTAACAGGTCTAAGAATAAGTTTTCTTATTGTGTGTCATAGGTAACACCTGTCGTATGAACCAGTGGCTGTGAAAATTACAGAAAAGAATCCGTTATTCAACAAAGAGAAGTAAAGAAATGCTTAATGTCGAATCCAGCTGGCTCTTTTTGACCTTCACTCAATTGATCTTCTCTATGTTGGTATGGGAAGATGATAAAAATTCGGTTTATATCTAAAAAATATATGTTAACGATTCTTGCTTATCTATACTTTTGTCTTTTGCTCTTCTCCTTCTGTTAGTGCTACTTTAACTAGAAACTTATATATGTGATCATATTCCCTAAGCAACTGAAGTACTTTCAATCTGATCTGTGGTTTAACGACTGCTTTGTGTCATTCCACTCGTGATAAAGTGACAGATTTTGTGATATCAAAAATGTTTTTTTGTGTATGGAAAATGTAGTTAAATTGGAATTTTTATTGCGATTTTTTCTGATAAAACATTGAATATGTTTAAAACGGATTTATTGGAAAAATATACAAAAGATAAAAATTGTTTTACAAAGTGTTACATGATTATTATCTACAGAAATGTAATACGATTTTTATCTGCTTTTACATTTATTTATTTATCGTATATATTTAACATTATTTTGGTGTTTTAATCATATCATTTGTTAATATAATAATATATAATGAATATTTATTACGTGTATTCGTAGTGATATAAATGGGATGAAGTATTATTCGGTGTATAAATATGAGAAAATTAAATTCGAATAACTAAATCATATTATGAGACTTTCCTCAAAATATTATTTGATTATTTAAACTTACGAGAATTTCTAAATCTGATTAGAAATGAAATAATTTTGCTAAAATTTGAGTTAATATAACTGATTTGAAATAATTAATAACTTCGCATGTTCACTAATTGCAATTGAGTGTTAGAATTGGTAAATATTCGAAGTTATTAATGATAACATAATTTTAAAAAATTACAGAAAATTGAAGTTTCGTACGAATTCGACAAGCAAAATTCGCATCCAATTCGTCATTAATCATGTTTAGTTTATTCAATTTAACTGTTTCTCTTTATTTATCGAAAGAAAAATTATTTAAAAAAAATAGAATAGAGATATAATCAATTCACTTAGGAACCATAAACTAACATTAATATAAGCCGTGTTTATAAATTCGTACGTACATGTCATAAATGCATTCATAATTATAATCAATTGCGCGTATATAATCAATTGTTTAGCTTATGAATTCAATCACAAATAAACAATAAATTGTTAATAAATTAAAATTAATTACTATTTCTTTTAATAGTATTGCTCAAGACTTGCATAAAAATTGGAAAATCCCTTAGGGTATCAATTTATTATTCTGAGAAATGAACTGCATTGAAAACAGAAATGAAATATTGTAAGATAAGTATCGGTTTATTATTATTATTATTTGTGAAAGAAGATGGATAACATTTCAAAGAAACTGCTATTTACAAAATTCTACGCTCTAGGTAAACAGAAAATATAAAAGTGTTGATAAAGTAAGAAAAAAAAACATGATGTTTACTCAAGTAAAATGGCAAAGAAGATAATATGATTTATACATTTACTCCGAACAGGATCTCTCAGTTTTCATACACAGTACGGATCAAGATACAAGAAAAGAATGGATATAACTACTTATAGATGAAACAACTAACTTGCTTTTTTATATTAAAAATGAAAAGTATGAAAGTATGGAACTCATTTTATAACTAAAAGATTCTTTTATCCCAGTGTAGAGATGGAGGAGGATGCTATAAAGATAGCAAGAAGCATGGTTAGAAAAACAAAAATCACTTTCAAGATTACAGAATATGAAAGTCGATTAATTTCAGGCATTTTAATGTATGACTAATAATAATTTTAAAAAAAGAGTAGGAAATTTCGGCAAATTTAATTTTATTACAAACTAATTAGATTAAGTAACATTAAATTTAGGAAAAAGTAATTTATGATGAAAATATTTTGACCTATTTCTTCAATTTAATTTGACTTCAGGAATATACTTTAACATCAAAGTGTATGCAATGACATTAAATTATAGCATTAATCCTATTATTACTGTAATCAGTCACACTCGGTTCCTCTCAATCTCGAATTGATTACTCTACTGGATTTTGACTATTTGGATTGTGACCTCTTGGGATTTCGGCCATTCACATGTAAATTAAACATAGATTTTAAATGGATTTTCTCACGAATAAGAAAATGGAACATTAAAAGTTAAACTTGTTAAGATATGTTTAAGATTTTTCTAACTTTAAGCAATCATTAATGCACTTTTTACACTTCATCTCTTATATAATCAATGATTGGTGTTGAAAATTGGTAAATTCTTTCATTTGAAGGATGATGTATCTACTAAATTATATAAAAAAATATTATTTATAAAAATTCAATAAGAAAAACTCTATACAAAATTAATTCTTTTCGATTTAAAATTCAAAATTTAATTAAATAATACGATTTTTAAAGTGAAGAATTCAACAAATAAGTGCAGCCATTGTGAAAATCATCCGACATCGAGTTAAATGTTAGAAATATATTTGTTAAAGATAATTAATAAATTTAAAAATAAGAATTTTTGAATAAACAAACTAATTCATTTTTTTTTCAAACTGAATTCATAAAAAATCAAAGAAAAATATTTGCATGGGGAAAATAATACTAGATACTGTGTTTTTTTATTACTTTATCTGAAAGAACGAAAGAATGAGATGAAATTCTTGGATAAAAATAACTTTTTTCTTCAATTTATTATCCTATTATTGACCTGTGTCAAATAAAGTTTAAAAATATATATATATTGAAGATTGAAACTGTTATAATTTGGGAACAATTTAATAGAATTGATACTTAAAATTTTTTATAACAAAATTGCTTTGTTTAAGTAAATTGTTTTCAATTTCTTGGCGCTAAATTCGCATTAACTCTTTTTCTTTTCTACTTAAGTTTTCTGCTCATCTATCATCTATATTGCAAAGAAAGGTTTATGAGTGACACTCTATTTCCAACTGGATATAAGGAAACTCATTCGTCAACAATACGACCTTCAATAGCGTTGAAATTGTTTGCAGAACTCAATCGTCTTTCCACTCAATACTTTATACTGACCAAATCTAAATCCCATTGAGAACTTTGAAACGATTTTTCCATTTTGTTCTACTATACAATTTTCAAAATATTGTTTTGAAAACAGGAATTGTATATTCTATAAGGTTTCTAAAGTATATAGGCATAGCTATATATATATATATTTATAAATGTTATTTCATCATATCTATCCATTAAAGTTTAATATTATATAGGGACTACTTATAAACGATTTAAGTCTTTTATGTGCTGCAAATTTTATAAAGTTCATTCGAATTTAACGGCAACTTTGAGAAAAAGTTTTATTATTTTTTAAATTTCTTAAATATCATACAAATTTATTATTAATAATAAGATTTGCAAGATTTAAAATTCTTTATTTATTAATTTAGCTTATGTAATAAATTATTTTAATATGAACAGTAAATTTTTATTGGTTATTTATAGAAAAAATAGTAAGAAATATTAATTGTTAATTAGGGAGGTTTAAATGGGGATATTCTTAATTGCCACGTGAGATTTGTATAAAGGAATGAATTTCTAGATAGAAAAATATATTCTATCCATAAATTAATATTATAATTAATATATATTATTTAATAATTTCGCTTTTTAATTTAAGAAACAAATTAATATTTTACACAAGTGCTTATAATTTTCAAACAGAAAGGATAAAAATTCCCAGTATATCTTGATTCATAAAAGTATACTCGATGAAACTTTTTCAATTTTTACCGTGAAATAAAATATTTTCTAGGTATTTGGCATTCAACTTAAGTTTAACTTGTGTATATTTTGGATAAAGGCCAAACATAAGATTGAAAAAATAAATAAATAAATAATTTACTTTTAGTCAAGGGATGGAAAGAATATTTTTTTTATTTTTATTTTAAATGTTTAATATATTGTAAATCTTCATTATTATTTAAATAAATTCTGTAAAAGATTTTAAAATAAAAAATAAAATAACACCAGCATGTGTATACAAACGAAATTTTCACATAAATTATAAAATAATAACATAAAAATGTTAAAGAAAATTTGAAATATAATAACAGATTTTTAATTAAAAGTAACACGAAATTAAATTCACTTTAAAAATAATTAAAGGTAAATAAAATAATAAACATAATTTAATCTGAAAACGTCATAAAAGTAATTACATAATTGATGTGTATATATACCTAATATATACACAATCCAACCTCCATTAACAACCTTCTATAAACAGCAGCCATTTTCCTAGGAACTACTATTATATACTATTATATTATATAAACAAAAGTGAATAAAAATAACCTCCAAACAACGGTCATATTTCCTGTCAATGACCGTTGTACAGAGGTTTGACTGTAGGCGGAAAAAGAGAAGGAAAAAACTAATGAAAATCGCTTTAAAATAATGATAAACACAAACACTTAATTCTAATTCCATTAAGAATTTTAAATCTTCCGAATATTAGACAAGTTTAATTAAAAATAAACATTTATCTTAACTTTTAGAAGTTTCTTTTATAAATAAAACTCGACGTAACAACTTTACTCCCCCTTTAAAATAATAACTTTCTAAAAGGATTTTAGTATCATAATATTATGATAAAAGTTGAAACTTTATTATTTCTTCTTCTTTTTTATTATTTAAGTTTCATAAATTAAGTATCAAAAATCTATTTAAAATTTGTTAAATGGATGATTTTGATAAATTTCTTCCTTTATTTATGTACATCATTTATCATGTAGTAGAACATCATAGAAATAATGACATCAGTGTAAAGCTATCATCACAAAAGCAGAATAATGTATTACTGTCCGACGTCAGATCTTTTGCTGTCAATTTAAATTAAATTTCCTATATTCATTTTATTCAAAAATTGAATAAATTGTGCTTTACAGAAGATTATTTTTGTTATCTTTAACAATTGTCTCTATAGTTACAAGAGGTAATATATGCATTATTATAAGAGAAGATTTATTAAAGTCTGTGTTATTATACGAATACAATAGGAATTATTATAACAATTCATACATGATTCCGTATTATCGATTGTGTTAACGAAACAATGAGTTAACTATGCAAAATTTGTAAACAATATTCGATAATGAGATAATTGTAATATAATAATATACATGTTGTCTATATTATATCAACCGAATAAGATTAAATTCGATTTTCTGTCTTTCTTATTCTGTATGTATATATATTATATGCACGTAGAACGTAGCCTTAAATGTATATAAATTAAATAACTAAAATTTTTAAAAATATTTTATAAATTTCTAACTTAATTAATCAGTAAGTTGAGCTTACGTGGAAGTGTATTAAAATATTCACTTTTAAAATATTAATATTATATAAAAAAGTGAAGGAAAAATTAAATTAAAAATTGATAATTTCATACTTTAAAATTTTTAATAATTAAACTTTAATGTAGATTTTTATAATATAATTTTAATAAATTTTTTTATTAAAACAAGTTTATTGATTAAGAATATTTTAAAAATTATTCGTCTTAATTTTTAATAATAAATTTGTTTTTAAATCAGATTTAATATTTAATTAACAATATTAATACATATTTATTACAAATTAAAAATTAAATAAATTATAATTTATATTTTATTATTTGAATTTACGAAAAATTCTTTTGTAATTATTTAATTTCGATTTTAAAAAGGTGAAATTTATTTTCACTTCAAAAATTAATTTATAAAATTTTTCAAGGCTTTAACATTTTAAAATTAATATTTAAACAAATTTAAATTCAGTTGAATATTTTCTTTTCTTTTAAACTGAAAAAAATGGAAAAAGTTTACATGAAATAATTTAAAGAAATTAAAATAAAATTTAAAATTTTTAACATTTTTTTTACTATTTTCTACCGAAGAATTATTGATTTTTTATCAATATAAACCGATTTGTATGAATTTAAACTAAAAAAAAAGCAGGAAAATTTTATTTCTAACTTTTTTTTTATTTTATGGAAAAAACATTAAATTTAATAAAAAGTTTCTGATAAATGTACAGTTTATAAATCGAAGTAACTATTATATATATATATCATGTTAAAATTGTAAGTTATAATAATTTTTTTGTTTTGTTTTCTCGCAAATTTTTGAGAGTTAGAGCGATTTTGCGTTTAGAAATTTAAAAAAATTCTTATCTTATCTATCATAATTTCAAAAAATTCGATAAATATTATATAATATAAAGTCTTCATTTTTCTTTTATCTAGCTTTTTTCTTTAAAAATTATATATAGAAAATATAATAAATATCGAATAAAAATGACCACGCAACATAAAAATATGGGTCAATATGTATGGAAATATCGATTGACCACCAGCAACGTATTGTTTGAATCAGTTTAAAAATAAAAAAAAATAAGAAAGGAAAAATTACTCACCATATTTCAAAAAAAAACATTTTTTCGTCAAAGACACGTCAATGTTTTTCTATGATAAGTTGTGCTACTGACAGTTTCCATAAAACTTTTATACCAAGAAAAAAATTTCAAAATACCAACTATATTGAAAAGGATTTAGTAAATATTATATAATAGGATATGGCTATATTGTTATACGAAATTTTATATTTATAAATAATAATAATATAAAAATTATTCATTAAAATTTAAATCTAAATGTCGTTGTAGTTATAAAGTTTCGTATAAATATTTAACAGCTAAAAATCCTAATTTATATGCTTATAAGTTATTCTATATAACTATCACGAATTAATTTAATTACAAATATTTATTACACGGTGCATCTCACAGCACTGATTTATTACACATTTCCAATGTCATTAAGGGTAAACAATGTCAGCAACAGTACACCTTTGTTTAAAGCTATATTTTATCTCCTTTTCAAAACTTAGAAATCATTTTATGTAGCGAGATAATTACTACTTTATTTCATAATTATGCACTACTAATGATCAATGTCCAAGTGTGGTATAACTTTTCCAGTAATGCAAATTTCCAGCGACAAGAGAGAACACCGACGTCATTAATTTGTCAACATCGTCCTTAGAGTATCACATACAGGTATTAAGCCAAACAAGAGCCACGCTATTACATTGTTCAAACGTTGAATATTTTGCGGGAAAAATAATATGGTACTGATATGGATTGATTAAATTGTAAATTGTTGTACAAATGCCCCTTCACCAACAGTTATTACATAACTAATAAATAACAACTAGCTCGAGGCATCACGATGCAGTTTATTACCTTTATTATAACCTTGAAATTATTGATGCAGAAATATCGGTTTACTTATATACTGTATCAAATTTATGTAATTAATCCCCTCACATTCAACTGTTTCAATTGTTGCTAGATATTTAGATAATGCCTCTAGTCATTTGTTGAAGTTTCTAGTTAGATTAATGATGAAACTGTTTCATTTATTGTACAATATTTCCCAAAGGAGTTTGTTATTGGTTTACTATTTCCCTTTTGTAATTTCGGTAGTAAGATCGTATAAGATTGAATTAATATTCTCTTCCTAAAAGTATAATTAGTGATAAATCAATTCTAGAAGCAATTTTATGTTTGTCTGTTTGTAATTTTTCTTTTAACTAAAACCAATATCAATCTTAATCGAATGTAAAATTCTTATACAATAAATGATTTAATTAAATAAAGATTTTAATTTTATAACTAAGCAACGATTTAATTTATTTTTCTGTTATTTTCTTATAGGGAATAGGTGTAAAACTAATGGAAAATTTCTAATTGTTATATTTACTTAAAACTTAAACTTTGTTAACTGAACAGTTATTAATTTCCTCAGAGTTACTTGATTGTGATAGTGTTTAATTATTGAGGAAATTGGATTCAACTAATCATTCACTCATTATATCGAATTTACTCTTTATTCTAAATGATTTAAACTTCGCTTAAATTTCTCAAAAACGAAAAGAATTTTCATTTTTTCAGCAACAAAAACTGTTAGATAATAAAGGGAATAAGACAAATATTCCATTTAAAGTATAATAACTTTTAATATTTGTCCTCGAAATAAACAATGAGTACATTAAATATATAAATTTTGTAGCAGTGCAAGAAATATAGGCCCATATTTGCTCAAAAATAAATTTGATATAGTTCTAAAGCATTATAAAAATTTATTCTGTTTACTTTAAAGCTATGAAATAATTGTTTTCCAATACAATATTTATAACGGAAAAAGTCTATAAAGAAAATGTTCCTTAAAACAATATTTTACTTAAATAAGTTTAACATTTATTTCTTTTTATAAAATGTACTTTAATAACATTTAATAAATGTATAATTAATTCTGTTTGCTAAAACTAATGTAATAAGTTTTTTTCTAGGAAGCCTCACTCAACAATATGTATTTTTTCTTTCCTTGCTGTTATATAACAGAGGGAAGGTATGACGATTATTCAAAAATAAACTCCCCCCTGAATATTTTTACATGTTTGCACTCAGGAGACCTTAAAACGTCGAGAAATGTAAGAAGTAGGGTTTTTCTGTATATATGGATGTTAGTGTGTGTGAAGAAGCACGATTTTGTTCACCCAATTTGAAGCTTAATAACTCCTATGTCTTCCATCAAAAATTTCTGAAATTTTGCAGAAAGATTTGCGTATTAGAGAGAAATGTTTGTAGAAATTTTCAGGATAATCGGACCATTGAGTCAGGAGATATGGCTCCACTTCTTAATATCTCCCGAAACAATGTGAAGACTTATAAAGGTAGTAATTATTATAGATGAAAACGAATAAAAGATGCCAGAAAAGTCCAGCAACAACGTTGAAAGATTTTTTCATATAGAGATATGCATTTGAAGAATTTTTTTCTCTTCTTCAATCCCTTTAATTTTATTAATTTCAAATTACAATAATTATTAATGAATTAATATATTTATTAGTTTTAAACATGTTATTATATACATAATAAAGTAATTATTTAATAAATTTATATTTTCGAAATGGATCTTATTAATAATCTAAAATTAGATCATAGTAATGTAATTAAATGAGTAAATTAAAATAATAAATTTATAAATTGTAATAAAGTAGAAGGCATTCTGGTGTATAAATTAAATAAATAAATTGATAATTTTAATGCATATTTATATATTAATAATTTAAAATTAAAACGAACTCATAAGCTCTAACACCTACTTCCTATAAACGATAGACAATTAAAATGAAATTAATATATTTAAAATTATAAATACATTATCGAGAATTTAAAATTTTAAAAATAAATTATTCGATTTGTTGATTAAGATATATTATTGTTGTGGCTTCTCTAGACTAAATAGTGTTAGACAATTACATTTATATATTAGAATTATTGTTATAGATAAAATAATTATACGGAATAACAAATATGGATTCATTATCAATTAACTACATATAATTGATTTATTCATACAAAATATGATAAATTGAAACAGTTAAAAGTCAATATATCCTTTACGAAGTTTGAAAACAATGTTAATTTTAAGCAGCTAAGGCTTTCGCTATTTATTTTCATTAATTAATTTTAACATATAAAAAATAGAGTAGATTTCAGTGATTATAATTTATCATTTGATAGAATTATTATTGTTAAGAGTAAAGTATATTCAAGGATCTAAGCTAAAGAAAAGAAAAGAGTGAGGGGAGGAGGAAGCGGATAAAAAAGATAGAAGGTTCCAGTTGGGTATTAAACAGATAGGATAAATGAGAAAGTATATAAAATATAATTGAGCTACAATTTGAAAAAATTATAGATCTATAAATTCCCACTGTCGTTCGTCTGTCTGTCCTTTCTTAATCTCGAGAACGGTGTTAGATAGATGAAAGTCGAGACAGGTATCGACAACTTAGGGTAGAAAGCTCCGATTATGAACTATATATGAACTTCAAGACTCTATTGTTAACAGGAAAAATATAATGTACAGAGGCAAGACACTATTAGTTTGAGATGGAGAGCATATATTTTAAATTAAATAAATTAAAAATATATAAATTTCAGCCCGGCATTGTGACGATGTCACAATAATTTTTGCTCGTTGATATTGTTTTGTATTTTATTAAGAGAATGTTACTTTCATTTATTCTTGGATTAGGATACAAATATGTTTTTGTTTTTATCAAGTAAATTATTTTCTATTTATAACATATTGTACTGTACATCATTCTAGATAAAAATAGACTTCAAGTCATTATTATAACTATGATATAAATAAAATATATAATAGAGAAAAGAGGGCAACGTTATATACAGTAGTTATTTTTATCTGGAATATAATTAATTATCTTAAGATTAAATATTATTTTATCCTATGATATCATATGAGTCTATAATAAGAAAAAGAATTTTATTAATATTAGTTTGTAGTTTGTTTAATACAAAAACGCACGAAACCAGTTGGCAGGTTATTCTTATTGCTTACTCATTCAGATATTAAAATTTTAATATAATTTATATTGTTGAGTCTATTACATAATTTGGAGTTGAAGAGAGGATTGAAAACTCTAAACATTAACCAATATTATACAATCGAATTATCTATTAATTAATGCTTTTTAATCTACAATTATGCAAGCCGAAGAGATGGTGTCTACCAGCAAACTGATGGCACAATTCGAAGAGGTGAAGAATGTGACAAATTTGGTTTCAGTTCACTAGAATTAGCATATAATGGTGATCTGGGGATTTGATTTCCCATGTGAACGAAGCGATTCCGCTCTACTAACGCCTAATTAGAGATCTGGGACCACACGTCTGTAAGGAGTAATTGTGGCATACACACCAAACTACAGGAGAGCGATTCAAAGTGTTAAGGAGACAAGAGGGGTTGAATCGACATTCGACTTGTCCATTCAAACCATGCGAAAGGGACTACCTATCTGAGATTCGACAGTTGTTATTCTATCTGTAAAAATATTGCCACGCGAAAACAGCTCCCGTGATATCAACATTGTTAAGATTGGACTTCGGAGAACAGGAAATAAATATATCGCGCTTTGATTAATCCAGATTTTAGTCTTTCATAAACAGATGCTAGAGCAAGATTATGAAACAAGCCATTTCACGATGAATTAAATGGATAAAATGTCTAAAATTCATAAATAATAACTCAAATCATTTATACTAAGAAGAATAAAAGCATTAATGTATAAACGTAAAGTAATAACAGAGTAAATAGACTTATATTTTACATTTAAATAACTTATAAACAGATTAATTTAGTTTATATTTAAAATGAATGCTTTATCAATTATTTTAATGTAATTTCCCTTATTTATTTACTTCTTAAATAATTAAATGCGATGTTAACTATTGTCATCGATACTTTAATCAGATTTTATAGTTAGATTAAATCAAATTAAAATAGTTAAAAAACGAACGATAAATATTTCTTCTAGCAGTTTTTCTAATGAAGAAACTTTAGCTAAAAATCAGAAAATTATTAGATTTATTGCTACTTCACGAGAGAGATTATAGATTGATATCGATTAACGCATTCAACAGCCTAAATGTCATCAAAAACTAATTAAATGAAAAATTCCAAGCAATTAACGTTAATATTTTAGGCATGTTATATAAGAATTTTGCTGTGAAAAACATTTAACCATTTTTTTCTGAAAGTAAGAATAAGTTCTGTACGATTACCTCATCAATGTGCAGAGAACCTTTAAATTGCTTCTAAAGATTGATTCTCTTTAATAAATATCCTCAGTAATTGCAACGCCACATTAAATAAAAGGATAATGCAAAGTAGAAGAGAGAGAGGGGGAAAAAATGCCTCTTAAAGAGGATTGAAAATCTGGTGCTTGGATGAATTTGCTTCTATTCTTGTATTTTATATTCACTTTTAATTTTCTCCTGCTGTATTTTATATTCACCTTTAATTTCTACTGCCTCTAATGAACATTGAGTCAATTCAATCTTTTATAACGCATAATACTATGAAAAAAAAATTGATGAGAGAAAGTAAAGTTGACTTAACTTTAATAATATATTTTTTCTAATATTTTACATTCAACCTTCTGAACACAACGAATGAAAATATAAAAAATGGCCACCGTTTGGAGTTAATCTGTATGTATTTTTGTGTAAAGGGTAAAAATGTTCCCGAAAAAATGGCCTCTATTTACAGGTTACCGTTGTTAGAAGGTGGCCGCTATTAGAGGTTCGATTGTATAAATTATATTTAAAATAGATTCAAATAATGGAAGATAAAGGAAGTTAAATATTTATTCAGAAACAAAGAAAAATAATAATCAATTTTCCGAATTGAAAATTTGATAAATTAGTTTTATGTTTATTTAAATAAACTAATTTATTGTTTTAAAATGAATTTAAACTTTATTTTATTTTAAATCTGAAAGTATTGCGAATATATTTACAGGAATAAATAAGCAAATTTTTATTCGTGTAAAAAAATTCATAAGAAACATGACATAAAAATAAAAATAATTTAAATATTATAAAAATTTTTCTGTTTTTTTTCTGTATAAATTTATCTAAGAAAATAAATTAATCACAATATCTCTATTCATATTCATAAGAAATTTCTAATCAAATTTTCTGATTTTCTTTAATTTATTCTAAAAAATTTCATTTATTCATTATAAAATTATAATAATATTTTAATTTAAACATTTATTTAATTACTTTCCTTAATTAGATATAATAGAAGCATTTTATAAAGTCGGAAGCGTAAAAAATTATATGTTAAATTATTAAAAGTATTTGATAAATTTTCAATTAAAAATATTAAATATGCGGCAGTTTATTTTTAAATTTGTTTAAGATATTCATTAAAAATTTAAAAAAAATTGTTTTTCATAAATTTCTAATTAAAACTCTTTAATTTTCAAATGGTATTAAGCATTTAATTATTAAAAAACTTTTAAAGTTTAAATTCTAATAATCCATTAAAGAATAACAACATTTATATTATAAAACTTTGTAATTATCGTATTTTTAATTAGAATTAATTTTGATTAAATACGTTATTTGTTGTTATTTATTGTATTTTACATTATTATTATTATTATTCAATTTTATTATAACATGTTTTTTTTCACTTTTTCCCAATGCAATTATAAAAATTTATGTATAATTTAATTATTTTTATTTTAGAAAATGTAAGTTATATATTTTAGTTTGATAAATCTTCAAAAGGACAGCTTTTTATATTAAAGAAAATGCAGACAAATCAGTCATATTTTATTCACTTTCAGTTCCGAGAAGTACGACAGTACTGACCTTTCTTTGTTGTTCCTTTCTTTATTGATTAATGATAAAAATTCCCATTATAAAACGAGAAAAACACCTCTCTTTAAAAAATTAAAATATATTTTTCAAATAAAGAACGAAGAACAAGGGAATATCTTCTATATTCGTCTTTGAACATCACAGTACTACTTGAAATTTTTATTAATTAAATTATGTATTTTTTTAAAGATAAATACCTTATAATAAAATTTTATATATTTATTTTCTATGAAATGTAATAAATTTTAGTATATAATATGAATTTTTTAAGATGCATTCGTTTTGTGAGAATAGTGTACATTATTGCGTCATTTCTATACATTTTTTGTAACAGAGAACTGTAAAATGATATCAAATTGACGTAAAAATGCACATCATTCTTAAAAAAAACGAATGCACGTTAAATTATTTTAATTTTGAATAATGTATATATTTTACTTAATTTTTAGTTACAAATGTTTTATTACAAAAATAAAAATACTATAACAAACGTTTCATGATTTATTATGTAACATATGGATATATTTTTTCATATTTACATTTTAAAAATGCAGTCGAACCTGCAATAACGACCACTTCTAAACGGCAGCCATTTTTTTCAGAAGTGTAGAACAGAAATGCATACAAAATAATCTCTGAAAGACGGCCATTTTTACTTCCCCGGTTGTTATATATCCCATTGAGAAAGTATTGCAATCGGTGAAAAAATGACCCCCAAAATTTTTACATTCTTGGACTTACGACACTTTAAAACGTCGAGAAATGCAAAAGAAAGGGGGGTTCTGTATGTATGGATGTTAGTGTGTGGGGTGCGCACGATTTTATTAACCCTCTTTAAAGCTTAATAATTCCTGTGTTCTTTGTCGAAAATTTCTGAAATTTTGCAGAAAGATTTGTTTATTAGGGGGATTGACGCTATCTAATTTTTATGGTTAAAGGTCGAAGGGGTGGGAAGATAAAGGGGGACGTGTGTATCTCCATTAGGAACGGACTTGATGAGATTTTACACGTTATTAGCATTCACGATATTTTATAAAACTCATCCCTATCCTCAAAATTGTTTTTTACGTCATTTTATAATAGTTAAAAATATTAAAAGTATTTTAAATAAAATGTGATAACAGATGGCACCACCAAATGTTGCCTGGAAAGTTAAGCGACTCCTTACTGGATTTTTTGTGTTCTGTTGTTCAGAGGTTCGACTTTCTATATATATTTCAAATATATTTTACGTTAAATTCGTTCGTACATTTAAACTCATGCAATCAAATAAATAAATTTAAATATTTGAAATGTTTATCATTTGCTGCATCTATGTTTAATTTAGTTAATAAACGTTAAATTAATAAAAATATATAAATGAATAATATAATTAAACATGTACTGTACGATATTTTGCGTTTATTTAGAGAACATTAATTTATTTGTTTTTGATTTAAAATTAAGAAAATAGATTGCAAATAGTTTAAAATATAAAAAATATAATTATAATATATATATTGTAGAACCTTATTGCTTAAAGTTTAATGAATTTAAATGTCAAATTATATAGAGAAATGGTCGGTTAATTGAGATTTTTAATTAACAGATCGAACATATATATACAGGCCACACATCATTCAGTCGGAACTGACAATTGTGGCCTGTCAGTGTGATCCAACAGTTGTCAAAGACCGCAGTGCGAATATCTATTCATCACTCACACAGACTCAATCAGTGTTGATAGAAGCTGAAAAATTTGATTCCTGACTTTTTTATTATTTAATTTAATATTATAGTTTTATTAATTTGAATAAAACAAAATGGCGTGTGCTGTAACAAAACAAAAACAAAAAAGTAGGTAATGTTGTTTCTAATTTTGCTGCTTTTAACGTCACAAAAGAAATATTGAAAATCATTCTGAAAGGACGGCCGGATGGCCGAGCGGTCAAGGTGGCAGCCTACCGCTCTGGGGGACCCGGGATCGAATCCGAACGGGTCGAATAATCCCCACGAATTTTTCGGGGGGTGGTCCGTTCGGATATGTCGGGCCCCGTCCCTCACCACCCGGTCGCCCCATTGTGGGCCTGGCCGAACCCATAATGGGCCTTCTGGAAGAGGTCCTCTTAGTGCCCACAGGGCGGAAAGAGTTAAAAAAAAAAAAAAAAAAATCATTCTGAAAGAAAAAGTATACGTAGTCACATTAAAATATTTAGTAAAGTGTCCGTTTTTTTGGGGGGGGAATTTTGCGATAATTTCTCCACAAGTGCTTGGAAATTCATTTCAGAAATATGCCATTTTATATATAAAGTCCTAAAGACAAATAATTAACCATATAACTCAATAAAATTCCTAATAAATGCTTGGTCAATCAATTTGATTAAATTATATTATGAACTAATCGACACAGAAACGGTTACAAACTTTTATTCAGCTGAAGGTTTCTCACTACAGTCTGCATCTGCAAATATATGAACATTCACATACAGCTTCGCATCAGTTTCATTCAATTGCAAGTCTGAGTCTGGACTTGTCGATTGCCAGTGTGAGTGTTTGTCGCAATCTTAACTGCAGGCCAAATCTGTCACATTTCGGGACTGTATGCTACCACAAGCTCTGGAAAAGCCGGGATCGTGTCCAGGCAGTCGAACAATCTCAAGTGTTTTTCATGGGTTGTTCGTTGAGCTTCATCCCTCATCACCGTTCACTTCTATTTTCTGCCTGGCTAGGTCCATGATAGGTATAATTAAAAAGGTCCTCTTTGTCTTCCACAGGACAGAAAGAAAAAAACAGACCCAAGATATAGGAGATTATTATAAATTATATTAGGATTTTCATAGTTTTTAAATTTCAAAATATAAGCTTGATCCTATTATAATTACCGATACATTGAGATAAACGTAAGTATTACTCTAAGTGCCTATGTTGAAAAACTATTTTAAAATTCTATTAATATGATTTTATCAGAGAGAGTTTGAGTTGTTTCTTTGTCTTCTTGTAGCTTTCGTTGTCGCCATTAAATGTTTATTTACGTTTTCCATTATTATTCCATTATTTACTAGTCTATTATTCTTAGTATATAAAACAATAAAAAATAAAGTTAGTTCCATAGAATTATTCTGAAAAAATTCCTTTCATTTTTGAGTCTATCCTGAAGACACTAAGAGAGCGTAGTTCATGCCCATCGTGCTCCTATTGTGCCTCATCAAGACCCCATTGTGAGCCCAAAGGTCCACAATAGGAATGACCGAAACAAACCAATGAAAATTTCTGAGTTATCCAAAATTCAAACCCAATCCTTCAGAGTGTCTGATTGGTGTATTTACAGCCTTTGCTATCCTAATACTGAAAATTTCAAGTCTCTCTTTCAAACAATTTTCAATATTCATCGAACATAAATAGACAATCGAAAAGCAAATAATACAGGAACCATTGTTTTAAATATTTAAAATTTTATTTACTTAGTAAAAATTGTACAATTATAAATTAAATATAGTAAAAAACGTAGCTAAAAATTTAAGAACAATACGAAATAATTTATTTTTCTCAAAAATTTTCAGAAAAATAAATGACTCTAATATGCCTTAAAGGTTAATGAAACCTTTGTTGAATATTACTAATATTTACTAAATATTTAGATTATTTAATACATATTTAATTTTTAAAAATAAACTAGCCACTAATCCTTTAAAAATTTTTTAAAGAGAACTGTGAAGTACAGTACATTAAAGGATATATTTGAATATGATAAAGTAGATAAAAATGTAAAAAATAAAAGAAAATAATTCAGATTTTTTTAATCTGAATTATTTTGTATTTTAAAAATTTCCATAACATCAATTAAAAATTATTATTATTAAGCTGAAGCTACATTAATGAATTAAATTTTTTAATTAAAAAGAATTTATCCTTCGACATTTTCCTGCACGTTAATTAATTAAGTCATAAATAAATTATCCTCTTTATGACTTGTTTGTTAATAATATATTACAAATTTAATACTTAATACCAAAAATAATAAGCATTTCTATTATAACATTTAATTATATGCATGTTAATTATTTTTGCTTATATTTATCAATTTGATTGCCATTATGTAATTTATTGAAGAAAATCTATCGTTTAAAATTCTATATTTCAATTATAATTATAAGTAACAATAATTTAATGAATAAAAATATATTATACATGACCCTCTGCGTAACTTTTACATTAATATATTATTTTACAGAAACTTAAATTTAATAATTTAAAGTTTACATAGTTAAAAGTATAATTAAACATAAATTATATATATATATATTTAATTAAATAAATTTATAAGAGAAATCTTATAGAAATATTAGAAAATTAAGTAAATGAATATATTATACATCCTTTGTTTCAGTATTATTAAATTATATTAAAGTAAAAAGTAATAATTAAATTATTAATATAAATATTTTAAAATAATTTTGGCATTATTGTAATAATTTGATTAATTAAATTTTTTTTTGTATTTAAATAAATTAACAATTAAATATTTTCTAATTTTTAATGCAGAAAAATCTGACAACGTAAACTTTGAAAATGGACATTTATATAAATATTTATTTATTTATTTATTTAAAAAAACATATTTGAGTGACAGATACATTAAATGAAAATTTAATTTAATGTCATAATTATCATATAATAAACTTAAGTAAATAAAATCATTTAAAAAAATATTATTACAGCTGTAATTCATTCGAGATTTCGCATTAAAATTAGAATAAGAAAACACGAATTAATTTTATTAAAAATTTAAATGAATAAAAATCATTTCTAATTAAATTTAATAATTAAGAATTAATATAAAAGTTTTTGAAATAAATAATATATAAGGTTTTTTTTTTGTTTCTTGCTATGCCAATTGAGCATTGTTGGCATACTCATTCCACTCACTGGCGTAATTCAGAAAGATTTGTCACTGTCATGATGTCTATTCAATAATTCATGATATGATGAAATCTTCTATGCCTGCATCTAATTTAGGAGAAGTTTTCGTTCTTAGATGACGAAGACAATATCCCATCGAACGAATTCACGTCTTTTTCTCAAGAATTTCCCCTGTCTTTTTCCTAAAGTGTAGTGGTATGGACGAAAGAAAAACATGTCACGAAAGAAAACTGATGTCCCTACTGGTTATAGGTTTTTAAAAAGCGACGAATTTACATAAGTTGATGAAGAATTTATGTTTGAATTAAGGATGTTTTGACATGGCATAAATTTTATAGCGTGTATCTAAAAAAGAAAAAAATTTAAGAGTAAATGGATCACATTTTTGGAGTTATAATCTATAAATTGATGAGATACGTACTTCTTAAATGTCATGGCACGGTATGATGTTTAAAAGAAATAAGAATATGACATAGATTGTTGAATGTAGATCTTCATTTTTTTACATAAATTTGAAAATTTATAATCTATTGATGTACGAAAGTCTTCTACCGTGATACGACACTTACAATTATTTTATTACTGAACAGATTTAATTGATAAATAAGTACCATTAGCAAAATCTTTGCGGTTCTTTGTAGATTTATATGGAAGATAGTTAAAAAAAATTTCTAGAAAATAATATTTTAAAATTTAAATTATAAAATAACATTTATGCATGATTTGTGATATATATAGAGGCATAAATCTTTAATTTTATAGGCTCCATTTAAATTTATTATATAATTTTTCATCCTGTAGTTTTCGTAACATTATATACGAAATACTTGTTTCTAATCGTATAAATTGTAGAGAATAATTTTAAAAATAATTATTATTCTAAGCTAATATTTAATATAAAATTTATTTATCTTCTCTCATTGAAAAATCTTTTTTTTACATCAAAGTAATAAACTGATTTAGATAAAAGGATCTCTAATATTGCTCTATTTATGTCCTTATAACAAAGTATTGAATTTTTTAAATAAGAATTTTAAAATATTTTATCACTTATTTCTCACATTTTATATTTAAAAAATTACTTATTTTGTTTTTCTTAAAATAAAATTAGCAAGAAGAAGAAGAAGAAGAAAGAGAAAAAAATTTAAATAAATAAAATTTCACTTATTTAAAAACGTGTCTCTAGTGTAAGATATTTTTTTTTTCTTTGATATTTAATAGCATCTAAAAGCTTTTAAAAAGCTTTAAAAATAAATAGGATTTTCTTATTTAATATTAAAAAGCTTTCAAATTTTTATTTTTCACTGTCATAATTTTCCTAATTGATCATCTTTCCTAGAAAGGTTTCATCTAATAAATATGTATATAATAAATTTTAATGAATATAATATAAAAATTTCAAATACATACATATACAGAACTAATATCTATTGCTAAAGATAATAATTTAGAATGTAATTTTCTCTCTATATGAATAAGTTTCAAAAGTTTTTATTCATTGATATCACGCGAATTTCTAGAACCATTTAGTGTATATCAGATTATACAGTATATCCTTCGATATGAAAGTTTTATAATCATCTTCAACTTTGATAATCATATCTTTTTATTTGCTTTTTCCTTGACTTTGGCAAAGTTATTATTTGTTACAAGTTTCTACTTCGTTATATATCATACATTAATTAAAGTTGGGTTGCACGATCTTATGTATAAGTTATTTAGATAAGTGGTTTTCAGAGGGTGTGCATTATACTTTCTCGAATATCATCTATCACTAATAAAAATAACCATATTCATGTCTAAAATTACTCCCGAATTTTCTGAAAATTTAGTTATGAAGCTACAGAGCGAGAAATTATGATCAAATATATCCTAACAATAAAGGAGTTTGAGTAATAAATGAAATAATATAATAATATAATGTATATAAATATTTACAAGAGCATAATTAGTATCAATTATATAGAATAAATCATACATTGTATATAAACGTTACTAAATTTGTAGTAAATATTGGATTTATATATCCATATAAAATGCAGGAGTCATTTTTCTGATACAAGACATTAATGACTTGCTCATTCGAGTCTTGTTTATAATGTATATCCACATTTATAAATTGTCTTCATTTGAAAGATATTCGTATTTTATTTATTGCTATAATATATTTTAAAACACTTTTAATGGACTCTTATTTTCTTCAAAGGTTCTAAATGTTAGATGTAAGCTTCCTTCCCAAACGAGGTGGCAGAAAAAGTGTTTTTCATCTAGAAACTATCAACTTTCAGTTTTTTAATGAGAGTACTTCAATTTAACATCCTAATTTAGAAATGCAAATAAACTTGTGGTATTTAACTTGTTTGAATAATTCAAACGACTCGACCTCTTTATATAAAGAATCGTTCTTCACTCCACTTCATTTACAATTTATTAAATTTATCATATCAACTCACATAAGCTCAGCAAATGATCGAAATGTTAGAGTGCCTCAATTAACACCACTTTCGCTTTCGTTCCATCTACTTAAGCACGTCTCGGTAAAATAGCTGAAAACATCTCGTAACGTTAATCATTATTGTTAATCTAAGTTGCTGTCGTTGTCTAGACGACTGCTTGTCAGTACAGTATGTGCCGTCACCTTATACTACTACTAGTGTAACATGCCACCAGTGATGAGACGTTTAGTTGGCAGCACTGATTGATTTGTATGCTGATCTTGTCGACCTTAGATAATGACGTAATAGAAAAGGTCGCCGACGATAACTTTACTTCGCTACATTAGCCAAATTACAACGTACACTTTACTTTTCATGTAATGATACAACTCCTCCACTACTTTATAACACAACCTTCTATTATTATTCGATCAGTATTCAATCCAAATTCTGTTAGCGTAGTAAATGTTTATTATAGAAATAATAATAATAAATGTTTATATTTAGTAGTAGAAATTGCTAAGCAACTAAAAGTCTACTTTCAATAACAAATTTTTAAAAATAATAGTAATAAAAACAAATTCTCCATAGAGATAAATTGCTAAATATATAATAAAATTATATATATATATTTCATTTATACATTTAAAAAACATACAAAACAGGAAGACTAAATTGTAAGTTTATTCATTTAAAAGAGTGTCTTGGAAATAAGATTTCATCCCTTTACTCTCCAGCCTTTTTTGTACGTACAAAGTCTAAATGGAAGATATTTTATCTGATGAACTAAAGAAAGAGTGAAAAAATATATATATATATTTTTTTTCACCACTACAGAAAGAAGTTGAAGTAGTTAAACACCCAAGGGGGATGTGACCAGGTAGAAAGTAAGTACGTATTCAATCGTTATTCTAGTAAACTTCATGGTACGTCAGTACAAGTAAGGTCTGATCTGGATACTCGATTATGCCATTCTTCGAGTTTTATTTTATTTATTTTTTTCCAAATACAATAAACGAATTTCAAGTCGATGTTAAGCCCATACATCGCTGATCGTTGAATAATATTTAAAAGTATTATTGAATGTTATTTAAAGATTTTTCTACAGGAAATTACCAAGATCAAAGTCGAAGGTTTTTTTTAAAAAAAATGTAAGTTTATGTTTTAATTTTGAATATAAAAATTGGAGATAGAAAATTTTATTTTTATTCTTATATTCGTGTTAATTATTAATTAATTTAAATATTAGATTTATGTTTTCTTTTTTATTTAAAAATTTCGGAATTTATGTAGTTATATTTAAGAATATCAGCATAATTTTTACTGTTGAGTGCAAGATCTACACCGTACAGGGTGATCAAAATATTAATGTACCCCTATTTTGTCTTGTTTGTAATGTATGTGATCATTCTGCATAATATTTTTACTTAAAAAACAGTTTTTTTATTTAATAAAATTTAAACATTAAAAACTAATAAAAATAAAATGAATAGACTATTTAAATATGTTTGTGTTTACCAAGTATATTAAAATTTAATAACGTTAGGGAATATTTTCTAGAAAATATACAAAAACATTCAAAATATAGTACAATTATATTATATATATATATATTTAAAAATGGTTTATTTTTTATTAAGTGATTGAAAATAATATACACAAGAAAATATCTCACTTATTTTAATTGAAGACGTTGAGACAAAAATTCAAAAGTTCATCCTAAACTTTCGAACTTACCCCGTATTTAAGACACGTCACAGGTGATTAGTAATATTAGTTTGATAGAACAGTCTATGAGAAGTTATGAATCATGAGTCAGGAAACCATATCTGCCTTATGTATGTAGAAATTCAGCAAAGAGATTGAGTTAACATGGTCTTCAATTGCTAAAAATATATGAAACAATCTAAATCATAAAAAATTATTTCTTCCGTCAGAAATTATAAATTTATATATATATTCTACTAACTAAATATGACATATATTACAAAATTTCAATTGATTAGATACTTTAACACAGGACTCATTCGTTTATGTGTAGAGGAGAAGAAATAGAAACTTTACATAATGTTGAAGATTTTTTAAGATACTTTATCAGATTTTCTCTTTACATTAACATTTAATGGATAATACTTTCTTAGAGTTTTGATATTTTCGATCGATATTGAGATTGTAAAGATGATTTTGTAATAAAAGTCAAATATAGCGTGCATTACTTTGTTTCATTACTCATTTTAAATTACTTTTGAAACAACGATGAAATGAGGTTATTGAAGAGAAATTACTTTATATATTAAGATTTTAACAAATTATATATTTAAAAAAATGCTTAAATACATTTAACAAGTTAAATTTTACACGTTGTTTAAGAATCGAGAGATTAATTGTTGAGGTAAAAAAGTATCGAAAATACCTTTGCACATTAATAAAAAATATTCAAATAATAAAATTAAATTATTTATATTTAGTCTAGAAGAATTAATTTATTTAAAAAATACAGAAATATTGTTAATTTGTGGGCTTTAAAGGTGTTTTTTTATGTCTGCAATGCGTAAAATAGTAAAGAAAGAAAATCCAATTTATCTTTCGTATATAAGATATGGAAATTTTTTGCAATTTCTTTACTTTATATCAATAAATTTTCTGTTAAAATTAACTTTAACAGGATTTAACTCTTTTTTTAAAAATGTTTTTATCCGATTTTTGATGGTACTTTTAGTTATTGGTGCATCCATTATGTATCTGTTAAAATGTCCATTATTTGTTAAATTTCTGTCATTTGTAATTTAAAAATAAGTACAAATTCAGATAAAAATTAATTGTAAAATACTTATCAAAATTTAATATCTTTTAGAAATGTGTTCTAGAGAATTGATAGCATTCATTTTTTTTCTCAGATAACAATCATAATAATCGTGAAGTAAAATAGGATTGATCGCAATAGTATAACTATTAATTGTAATTTTGAAAACGTGCTAGAAATTCTAATTGTGATTTTAGATACAATACTCGAAGGAATTGATAAAATTCCTTTTTTTTCAGAAATTGTGCTAAATTTTATCGTAGTAAAGCATCTCATCAAAGTCTTTCTTCCTGCTGAAAAGTGGTAAACAAATTGCAAGGCTAATTTCTCTCTCTCTTCAATTTCATACTAAACTCAAAAAATAAATAAAATAAATCATATTCACTAGAGGAATTTATCTTTTACAAATAAATTTCACGTTAGAAATGAAGAAAGAAGACGAAAAAAAAACTAGTATTTTGTACGATTAAATAAATCTACATTTACTTTCAAATGTAAAATCATACAAGTGAATATTTAATATTTTAAAGAAAAATCTTATTTGGTTATATATATATTTATTTGATTACTAAAAATGATTATATAAACTTTTCCAAGATAATCTTAAAAACTCGATTTCCTGGATAAATCCATTTTCAATTTTCTATCTTTATCGAAAAGTACATACATCTCTTTGATTTTCAATTATTTAATGTGACGAATTGAACAAATAAGGAGACATTTAGAAGGTTTTTTTATATATATGCAAAGAGGAAAAATCAGTTTAAATGTAGCAGAAACTTTAACAAATCGATAAGAAGAGTACACACACGATCATGAGGACGACTTGAACTTTCCTTAATGCTTTTCTAATGTCTTGATGATTCAATTGGATTACCGTTTTTCGCTTGCATAGCGTCAAATTTGATCTAACATATTCACCAATGATAAGTGGTCTTTAAATGCCTTACAGACTATAAAAGTCTATAAAAGATCAATGATTGGATTCAACCTAATAAAAAAAAATTAAATAAAAAAAAATATCTCATAAAATTCTTCTAATTGAAATTTACTTTTTCTCATTCATATCAACAAGATTTAAACTCATTCTCTTTGATGATAAAGGGAATTTACCTAACTATAAGCGATCTCTATCTGTAGAATGTGATAAAACAGAAGTAAAAGGATTGCAACCTGTCAAAATTTTAACGTAGAAATTAATTTTTCTATTATATTTTCTTTTTTTCCTCCCTTCCCACTTCCTTCGATGTTACCTAAAAAATGAGAAGATTTATAGATAAATCGCAGCATTTTTCTATACTCGAAAAAAAATAAAATAATGTTTTAAAATTTTCCCTCCTCTTCTTCTCTTACTTAAAATTTATGAGTTTAATATTTTAAAAAATAATTTACTATATTTATAATACAGATATGAAATTTTATAAAAGTTTGTTTATTCGTGTAACTTAGGATCCAGTTTATCACTTCGAAGCTAGGATTAAGAGCGTAAACACAGTTTCTGAAACAATTTTTCATTTTTAAGATTCTATAAAATTTGTTTGGATAAAAAAAAAATAATAAATAATAATAATAAAGATTTGAAGCTAAGCTATGTATTTAAGTAAGTATTTAAGAAATTACGAAACTTGTTTAAAATATATTTATATTATAATAAAATTATTTTAAAGTAGTAAATAAATATAAAGTTTAATGGTAAGTTTATTTTTCATTGATATTCGGCTAAAAATAATAATAATAGTAATAAATCTGAATGTTGTTCTAGTGCAAGGAATCTCTTTTCAGTGTGGCATCTATAGGTTTTCACGGTTGAAAAAGAAAATGCCATTTTCGCACTAGGACATTCCGTAAGTCCCCGCAAAGTGCATTCCCACCAAATATTTAGTTTTCTTTCCATCATCTTACATCAATGTAGAAATAGTCTACAGTACGTGGAAGTCCAATTCGGAAAGTGAGTTGGGAATCTCAATATGTAAACACACATGTTGAAGGAAAAGTCTGTCAAAAACGGAGTGCTGAACTACTAAGATTACGGGATTGTCCACCTACGGGATTTTTCCAACATATGTGATGGTGGTTCGCTCGATTTGCCTGCTCCTTTCGTCTTCTTTCTTTCTTTCTTAGATGCGGAACGACTGTGATAGATGTGTCTTACAACCAATGGCCCTTTTCTTTACTTTTCTCATCTCTTCCAAACTTCTGGCTTCGTCAGAAAAAAAAAAAAATATATATATATATATATATACATTTTTTTTCTTCTCTCTTTCTTTTATGTTCTTCGTTAGAAACGTAAAAGATATATTCCAAATTCCATAGAATATCAAGGTTTTATTTTAATAGAGCGTTTCATAACGGAGGAGAAAATATATAGGTCCTATATATACATAAATCGCTCTTTTATATAGAGGAATTTTTTATATGTCTCCATTTTATTGTGTGTTTTATATATAAAAGTATGTATTTTTTGTATTGATTTGTTTTTTAATAAATTTTCTTAAAAATTCAATCATGTTTTTTGATGTCAATTTTGAATATTAATTATTTTGTATAAAAGTTGTTTGAAAAATATTAATTTACTTGATTGTTTATGAATTTATTATAAATATTTTTTAAATTTAAAACAAAAAATATCCATAGATTTAGATATGTAAAGCTGTTCGTTTGCTTACAATGTTTTTTTTTTTCCTCATTTCACTTTTTTCTATTGTTCCGAATAAATTCGAGAAAAATCTATTCAGAATATTTTCAGTTTCGAACATTTTACTGAATTTTTACGCCATTTGTTTCGAGAGTTTCTATAAAATTTTATAAAAATAACATTAAAAAACATTAATTAAACCACAATTATTCCAGAAAAAATAATAATAAAAAGGTATATATAAGTTATCTTTTTTATTTAATAAATTATGCATTAATTTATAAAATAAAATTTGTATTATTTTCTTATTATTTTAATAAGCGAGATCCCCACACAAAGAGTTTTATTAACAATAGAAAAAGTCAACGTCACACAAAAACTATGAATTATTTTATTTTTATGGAGTTATTTATACAAGTTTTTAATAGATTTAATATATATTTTATAGAATTTTTTAACATATGATGGAATAAAAATACCAAATCTATAATATATCAAAAATAGTGAGAAATATCTGGATCTCAAGTTTAGAATAATATCTACTTTTGACTTTATGAGAATATATGATACGTTTTCCAACATAAAATTTGATGTACGAAGAAAAGATGATCTAAGTGGGATTCTCGCTTCCGACTTAACTTTCTTGCTTACTCGATCAAAGAACAAAGGATCTAAGCAAAGAATGATAAACAGTTGGAGCTATCATGAAAAGAATAAGATGTGGGCTTTGGATTGCACAATAAACTTTACTGTTGAGATTTAGCAGTTGCTGGAAGAGGGGGGAAAAAGAAAAATATATTTTAAATTTATGAATATGTATATTTATTTTCGTAGTATATCTTTTGAGATATGTTTGCGGATAAAAATTGACTGTATAATTCATAAAGATATTCACATTTTTTACTTTTACGAAGCGTAATTTGAACAAATTTTATATATAATTCAGTCAGTATCAATGCAAATGTCAAGTTATAAATATATTAAAATGACTTAAATAAAAATAAATGCTTTTAAGTGTTAAAAAGTTAGATAAATAAATTATACGCTTCACAGAAGTGATGCGAAGTAGAAGAATTTAAGATGAAAATAGAAAATAAGAAAAAAAACTCTTAATTTTAACCAATTACTGTTATTTATAATTAAATTAGCGATGATAATTTTTATAGAAAAAAACTACTTTATCTCGTATAAACGAAGCGATATTTTGGTGTTGTGGAAAGAAAATAATTTAAGCAAATTTTCAAGAATAATTGCAAAGTAAATGAAGAATTTCTTCTGAGATTTTAATGTGTTATTCGAAGCTACTACAAATAAATAAATTTTCTATACAATCACTAAAGATAAATTTACATTAATAAATTATTTATATAAGTACAGCACACTGTAGAGTCTATTCTTACTTCATTCATTTATGAATTCTTATTATGAGATTTAGTAACTGTAGAAATAAAACAAAAATTAAGTTATGGAAAAAATATACTAGATACAAATTCTGCTTTTATTATTTTGTTTTTATAGTAAATTATTATAACAGAAAGATCAATTTTTCAATGTAAATTTTGAAAAGATTTTAGATAATTTTTTATTTTGATATTCAATTTTAGAAATTTTGTTAAGCAAATTTTGATATAATTCCAAGTTAAAAAGTTATCTTGAAAACAGAATTCTGTACGTATAAACAGTAATTATCTAAAGCCATTTGGAATTTCTAATGATCTTCAGAGTTGTATTTTATGTACAGTTCTTCACAAATCACATTTAAATGATATATTGGATTATATAGAAAATAATGAAATAATCATTTATAGCTAATGTTATGTTAACGTCAGCTGGTCTTTGTATCCAATATTCAATATAATAATCTATATAAATTCCTTACTGTCGATATTTGGTAGTCATTTAAATGAGAATAAATTAAATATAATTTATATATAAATTAATTATGAAAAAAATAAATATAAAATAAAATATCGTAAATACTTGAGAATTAATATCGATAAAACTTAAATTAGACAAGAGAATGATCGCACGCTTATTTAGTTTGAAGCTATTTGTATGGTTTTCTCTATTTTCTGCACAAATTTTATTTTATTTTATTTTATTTTCCACGTTCTTCTGAACATTTTCTCCATTGACAAGTTATTAATACAGTCGCCGATAGCTGTTTTAAGTCTTCGACTATTATAAAGAGTTTATAAATTTTCTATTCTACAATGCCTCGAAGCGAATTGGGGTCCTGAACCCAAGCACAAATAATTAGTTTCTCTTCTTTTGTAGAATCATTGGTTTGTGTCTACTGGAGCTTTAAAAAAAATAAAGTAAAATAAACAAATATTTAAATAAGATACAATCTCATGCATAGGGACTTTGTAACACTCTGTGCATATATAAATATCTTTAAATTGTTGCTGATTTTTTTGGTTAAATTCAATTATTTGAAGATAATTTTCAAAAAAGGCATTGATTTATTTCCATAAAATCTACATGGAATCATTATAAAATGATTTATTAAAATTGTATCAACGTTAAATTTAAAGGAATGTCCTTTGGATTCTGTGCTATCTGCTCAGAAAATGAATAGATTTAAATTAATGGACTTTTTGTATTATATTAAATTATACATACAAGAAAGTTCAGTTTTGTAAAATATATTTTAAATATTTAAAATCCAAACATCTACTTAGCACGTAGAAAATAAATTATTTAATAAATGCAAATTAAGAGTTTTCTAGTTACGAAGTATCTTTATATTTTCAATCCATTCATTGACTTTTTTCAATGAATTAAACTGTGGAATTAAGGTTATAAATAAATGTAGCATTTTGACTCGAACCTTTAATCTTTTAAAACCTAGAAATACTTTTCGTCTCTTTTTTATGGCATAATTGAAGTAGCAGTAAGAAACTCAAAGATTTATTTCCTCAAAAATAAACTCAGTTTTAGAATGCTCCCAAAGAGTAAGTCAATGCAAAGCTGTTGAACAGTTAAAAATTTCACTACAAGATTTTAAAAAATAGAATTAATGTTGAAATATTCATAAGAGAAATCTAACAGGAAAAGTTGAATTAACTTTAAAGCTTTTGTTTAGTAACGTCCGTGAAAAAAAAATGCATCTGTTAATGGACCACTAATGCATCATAAAGCAAAAGAATTATCTAAAACTAGGAGAATGAAAGAGTTTATTGCAACCGATGGATGGTTTTAACCGGTGGAGAAACCAAGAGAACTTGTTTACCAACGTGTTCAAGGCAAGAAGAAGAGTTCTGAATCAGTTGCGGATAAAAACAAAATGGCTAAAAATTATTGTTGGATATTCACCAAGGAATATCTACAATGCAGACGAGACAGAACTTTATTTTCATCCAATACCTAATCCTACTTCTGTGTTTAAACATGAAAGTGCTAAGGATTTAAATTACTGAAGAAAGGTAATTATAGTACTTTACTGTGCTAATATACAAGGCCAAGAAAAAACCAGTGATTAAAGGAAAGTAAAAACCCGGTGGATTAATGTTTAAATGCAAATGCCTAGATGACAACCGGCCTTCTTTTTTAATTAAATGGGATATAAACTTGAAAAGAAACATTGTTTTGTCGGTAGACAATTGTATAGTTTACTCATGTATTAAAAAATATTAAAATATTTGTTAATACCTGCTAAGACATCATTAATTCTCCCATTCGTGACCAAGGAATCAAATTTAATTTAAGGAAAAAATCTAAATTAATTACAGAAGTAAAATATATGCAAGCATTTTAGAAGTAGATGATAACTAGTCATAGACAAACTAGCAGGACTTCTATTGCTAAAATATTTCCCTACGACATTGACATCTTTTGGCAATTCGGGAGATCAAATGTTTGAGATCATTGAGAATTGTTTTAAAAAGGTGGAGATTTCAAAAGTAGGCTCGGAAACATCTGAAAATAGCACTGTCTCTGACGAGAAAATCATAAATAACAGTTCAGAAGATATGCCAAAAGAGAAGTTTAAAAACTGATTGGCAAATGACAAGGAAATTCCAGTGTCTGCTACGATGACATCATAAGGGATTTACGAAATTGTTACCGAAGAATACTCTGGAGAATTATCTGAATAAATTGAAGAAAGACAACATGAAAATATTTTAGATACTCTGACAAATATTCAGATACGAAAAGCTATGCGAGTACTTCGCCATGGCGTACAGTACAGATGAAAACATTATGAATATGACCATTTTGTTAAAGAAATAGATGAAATAACTAATAGTTAACAAACTTTACACAGGAATTATAAAGCCACAAATTGAATTTTGTTTGTAAATTCAAAATTAACCGCTATTCTAATCTTTTAAGCAATAAACAACGTAAATAATTTATGAAATTAAAAAAAATAATAAATAATTAAAAATTTTATTTATTTAATAAATTTTTCAATTGAAACAAGTAAATTAAAAGATAAATAAAAAATAGAGAAAAATAATAAAATCACCAAACTTTGTAATTACAGTAATTTTAATTTAAGAATAATTTTTAAAGATTAAAACTTTATATTTTAATAACAAGATTTTACACAGTTTTCTGCATTTAAAAATAATTTTTTATTTTTTTGGTAACCTTTTATAGCAACTTCCTCAGAACAGCAGGCTACAAACAAGCTGTTGCTGAAGAGTTTGATGTAATATTTTCGGTACAAGGTAAATAACTTCAATTAAAATTTTTAGTTGCATAACTATAAAATTAGTGATTTTAAATATACAATAAAAAATATTAAGTTAATATCTGTTATTAATTATAATTATACTTTAAAAGTTTTTCAATATTTTTATATTTTAAGGGATTTATTTCTGCTTACATTGCAAAATAATAAATGCAAAATTTTATGTAAGAAAAGAAGACAGAAATTCTAAGACGGTTTCAAACTTCAAAATTTATTTTTTGACCCTGCGAAGACCAACAAAACAAATGATTTTATCACTAATTTATGTTGGAGAATGTATAAATTACTATAAAAAATTAATTTAAACTTTCAAATATTTATGTAAAGAAAAATGAAATGATGATAGATATCATTCATCTGATAAGATGTAATTTTTACAGATATCTTAATGATATCATCTGTATCTCTTGAAAGTATGTCTAAAGAAAGTTTTTCCTTTCTAGCGAATAGATATTTTGAATTGTGAGATGTTCTGAATAGAGTTAAAAAGATAAATCGATACGCCTTTTAAACTTCTTTAAGAAAATCTCCTCTGGTTAGCCCACGAAATTCTCAAATCCTGTCCTTAATGTCTGTTATATATTGGCAAGATGGGAAATTCTTGATGGAAACGGCAAAATACTTTTATTTCTAACTGAAAAATTGCATTTTATATAGCGACAGAGCACCAAATAATGATTAGAAAGTCAACATCTGAAGCTATTTCAAGAATTTTTTTGTTTTTATTTTTTATTTTCTCATATTTATCTACAAGTAAATATCGGATTCGAGATTTCTTTCTCTTAATGATTTTCAATATCTTTATAAAAAATCAATATCAAAATATTTCAACAAAAGGGTAAAGATTTATATGAAGTCTAATTAATTAATACATTTAATTAATCAAGCAACATACAAAATATTTCAATTTCTCATATTGTTTATCTCACCTTACGAAGCTGGAAAATATAAAGATGTTTTAATAATTAGATTTTCAATTTGTTTTCTTAGAAATTGATTGTATTTAAGTTAATTAAAAATCTTTCTTTCTTTATAAATCTCAAAAGGATTTTTATGCATCTGTAATCTGGGAAAAATCTATCAAATTATTTATTGGAATATCTGAAAAAGATTCAACGAGTCAAAGAAATTTTGCTATCAGGACCACTTTACGTGTTACAAAACAATAAAGATAATTTATATTAATAAAAAAAATCTTATAATTTCTGTTTTGAGTTATTTTTCAACATTAAAAATATATTTTAAGAATTATTAATTAAAATATTGATACCTATAGAATAAATTGTCTTGTCAATCATTTATAACTAAGTTATATATTATAGTTCTCGTTTTATAGTTATATTCTGGATAAAAATTATTTTTCAAGATGACTTTAACTATAAACTTATTGACGTGGAAATATTTTCAACATAGATCTTTAAAATGAGACAATAAATCACGAAATAAAAAGTATTTCAAAACTTTAAAATAACTTAAAAAAATAGAGAAGATAATATTCTTGGGAACAAAATCCGCTTCTCAAAGAAAATCTTCGATTATCATGTAATAGAAAGGAGATATTAAAAAAAAATGACATCATGAACAAGATATACTTTTAAAAATTTCGAAACGATAATGTGGAAAATATAACTTAAATTTTATATTTAAAAATCAGAAAATTAATATTTTTATAATAGGTTTTTATTAAGATGTCAATAGAGAAAGTGAGAGTGAGGGGATGAGAAAGAGAATAAGAAAGAGGAGAGAAGCTTCCATAAGATACTAAGCAGGATAGTTAAATTATAATATTTTATAAATTTATAAATTCCGGTGTGAATATTCTATAAAGTGTTAATATTCTAGTGCATCAATATCGTGTACTATTAATCTGTTTATCAGACCGAGAGAGGATTATACAATTGTTACTTACTGTAGCGTTAATGTAGAAGCATGTAACCATATTCATGCACGATTTACATTAAAATTATAATCATTACTATTGGAAGTTAATATAAATTTTTAACGTTTATAATACTAAAACGTTTTTTATATAAAATTCATAAATGTTAATTATGATTTAACATTTATTTCGGATGATTTTTATCATAAATTATATGCTAATGTGTTGAGTTTTATCTACGAATATAATTGTTAATTTTATTCACATTATGGAATTTAATTATATAATAAAACTTTTAATCTTCGTAAATTAAAGAAAAGTGAACAGAAATGTTAACTGAGCTACTATTTTAAAATAAAAATTTAGAAATTATACGGCATAAACAATGTATTAAAATACATAATTTTATAATTTGAAGTTAACTTTAAAACTTAGAAAGTTTGTAATTATAATATTATTAAATATAATCAATAAGAAAATGATATAATATTATACTTTTTATTGGAAAATATTTTCCTGTAGAGGGAGAGAGAGAGAGACTTGAAACTTTAGCAAAATTAATTTAAAAAGGAGAAACTAAATTATAGTACTTATTTAAATTATCAAATAAAATAGAATTTTAAAGCCATTTTTATTCATACGTAAGCTAATTAACTTATATTAGATGTATAATAATAATTAACAATATAAAATTCATGTACAATTGTATATCAAAATATAATTCTTTTATTAAATTAATACATTATTATATTTATAAATCAGCAGATAATATATTATCGTCCTTCTTCATTGTAAAGCTTAAATTTCTTCTTGTGTACAGTTCTTTTGTTTACCAACACTTTACCAAGATCAGACATCATGACTCACTCTTGTCAAATTAAGTAAACACAAAATACAATTTGAATCCTACAAAGGGGTCAAAGAAACTCTAAGCTGTCAGTGCTTTTCTTATAAAATTAAGTATGTATAAATATGTTTCACACATCATTATTATTAATTTTTTTATTAAAAATCACCTTATCTTAAAAAAATTTTAAACTGTTCATTTATTTTTAAGATATATTTAGTAGAATATTTCTTAATATGTTATCTACTTTCTCAGTAGTCTTATTATATACATGAGTTTGATTTAAAAAAATTTTTATTCATAAAATATTACTATATATATTTATATTATTGAAGATACATGTTTCAAATTTTTCGTTTCATATTACTGTTGTTTCTCTATATATACATATATATATTTTAAATGCTAAAAACAGAAGGGGAAGAAAGGGGTAAACATTTTCAGAAACTTCTCTTAAATTTATCATTTTATCATAATTCCCTAAAGTAGCTGAAACTTTCACATCAAACGTATTGAATCGTGGCCATTAGAGAATAAACATTATTTTTCTTATACTTTAGCAAGAGAAAGTAAACAGAGACTCGCAATGACTCTAAAAATCCTTTATTTTATTTTTCTTTTCTTTTTTTTATTCTTGCCTATCTTTTAAAACGCGAAGAAAAGGTTGCAAGAACACAAACTTGTCTACAAAAGTCATCGACAAAATAAAAGAATGTATAGGGAACAAAATATCGAAGATCACTCAGGGTATAGAATGTAATAATAGACATCTGGAGGTTTATTCGATTGAAAAACTAAAAGTCTGGCTTTCTAAATCAATTGAAAGATAATGAACAATGTTCTTTTTTTAGAAAAAAAATTCTATACAACGTTAGATAACATTTATTATTAATATTAAAGCAGAACATCTCATATTAATTAGCATTTACATTAATATATACTAATTAATTATCATACATAAACACGTAATTATAATTCTCTTTTTTTTCAAAAAAAAAAAACATTCAAAATTTATCAGAATTATATAAAAATTAAAGTTTATGTTTTTTTTAAATGAATATATAAAATTTAGCTATTTATAAATACATAATTACATAAATTTATAGAGAATAAATATTACAAATTTAATTTTATAAGGAATTTTACGTACAAATCTTAATTTTAAAAGACAAAAAAAGGTACAAATCTGAATAATTTTAAATGTTCTATATAAGTCATTGTATAAGAAAATATAAATTTTAAAATATATTTTATAAATTACTTTTTTATGCTATTAAATGCTTAATTTTTACTAATTATTAATTATGATTAAGATTAATTTTTCGACCCCACTTTTGTTTAAGTTGCATATATTAATATATTGAGTTTATGTAATTCTATGCATATTAGGAAAGAAAAATTAATTTATAGTTATTTTCACAAAATTAATGCTATGATGGTATTTAAATTGTTCAATTTCTTATTGAAGTTTGTTAAATTTCAAATAATGCCTGATTGTAAGAATAATTAGACTAAGACAGTTAAGATAGTTGTTATTGTATTGATTATTGTTGATCATGTGTTAGATTAGACTGGTTTGGTTTTATGGAATACAACATCGCAACACATGGGCAATCTGCCAAGGTAATGTCTCTCCCTAGCAGATTTTCTATGGGATTTTCTATGAGAAACTGAAAATGAGAAAGAGTTTAACACCTATTTAGGTGTTAAACTCTTGAAGAAAACCCTGAAAACTCCACGTGGCCAACCAGTTGATCGGGCGCGAACCAGCGACTAATTACCAGTGATTAGTGGGTTTATCCATTCGGCCAAAATTAGGCTATTATTTGTAAGATAATTGATTTTTACTAAAAATTTCTACATGCCAAACCCCTTGTAACAATAATGTATTCTTATTACAAAACAGGAATGGAGAATTCATTATATATTTTAAATAATTTTTTTTTCAGATTTTAATATTTTATTTATTATTTTTAAGTTGATTTTATTATTTGTAATTTTAAATATTATATTATATTATATAGAATAATTTCAAATTTAAATTATATACTGAAAAATAAATTATATAAATATTTTTATCAATATTTCGAAATAAATTTAAAAAAATTATAATTATTATAGGCCTATAAGCTTAAATAATTTATATGCTACAGTTTTTAATAACAACTGTGCTTTTTGTCGAAAATTTCTGAAATTTTGCAGGGAGGTTTGTTTCTTAGAGGTATTGATGCAGTTAAATTTTGGTGGTTAAAGGTCGAGGTGGTGGGAAGATAAAGGGGGTCGTGTGAATCTCCATTAGGGTCGAACTTAATGACGATTTTACTCGTTATTAGCATTTACATTTTTTTCTTATAAAACTCATCCCTACTCTCAAAATTAAGCTATTTGTCATTTTATAATAGTTAAAAAGTTAAAAATAGTTTTAAAGTTTTTTTTTTTTTTTAAATATGATAACAGATGACGTTACCAAAATTTTAAATGTTCCGGGAAAGTTAAGCAACTCGTTCCTGGTATATTTATGTAAGATTTATATTCTTATAGAAAATATTTTTAAAATCCTGAAAATGTTTCATTTATTTACAAAAACTTATACTAAATTGCAAGACGAAGAACATTTATAATTATAATTATCAATCAATCATTTATAAAAAAAGAATAAATAATAAAATTAAATGAAAATTTTTAAAATTTCGTTTCGTATAGTTTGTCTTAATTAATTAAATATATATGTCAATTTAAGAGAAAAATGTTAAAAAATAAACTATTTAGATTTTAAGGATCCATAATAGATGATCCAATTCATTTAGAATCATTCATATTCATTTAACTTTACCATATTTACAAAATCGAATTCAAGAAAAAGATCGATATCTTATATATGAATGGGATTGATTTGAATAATTCATTAGTTTCGATTGGTTAAAAAAAAAATAGGCAAATGAAAAATAGATCCAAACCACTTACGACTTTCCATCCAATCATCTGGCAGAAAAATCACATTTTTAAATCTGCGTATAAATTTTTTTGCTGTTTAACTTCCATATTAGGCAGAGGACTGTCTATGTTCATTTTTATAAATATATTTTTTAAACTATCTTTTACCTGAATAATATCTACATTCAAATTATTATATTATATAATTTGTTTTTATTTAAATAAAATATATTTCATTAAATAAATAAATTGTATTTTAAATCCAAATATTTACACTCGGGAAAAAAATAATTTCTTAAAAAAGTGAATAGCGTAATTGTTTATTTAGAATAAAAACAAAATTTCATTTAACATTTTAAAAGTATTTATTTTTAAAATAAATTATTATTTTTTTAAGCTATAAAGAAATTTTTATGGACTGAGTGAATAAAATTTTTTATAAGAAATTAATAAATTAGTTGAATAATTTTTATGAGAAAATTTATGACGCTTTGTTTCTTTTCTTTTTATCTTAAATTCTTATATTATGAGAGAAGAAATAAATAATTTCCCAGGATAATAATAATATTTTTATTTTGGCCAATTAGCTTATTGAAGCAACATAATTATTTTAAATTAATGTTAATATTTTTTATTAATATTTCCATTACTAAATTTAATAAATATTTTATTTCAAAACATAGCATTATTACCATAAAAATACCTTAGCTTTTAAGTATAATTTTTATAATTGCATGTTTATTTTTACTTTTCCGATAACACAGGAAAAGTATGGAAATAGTCAAAATGACACCCCAAGGTTTTTTTTACGTTTTTGGACTCAGGACACCTTCAAATGTCGAGAAATGCAAAAAAAAAGAAAAAAAATTCGGGGGTTAATTTCTGTATATATGTTAGTGTGTTGGGATGCACGATTTTGTTCACCCTCTTTGAAGCTTAATAACTCCTGTGCTTTTTGTCAAAAATTTCTGAAATTTTGCAAAAATGTTTGTTTATTAGGGGGATTGATGTAGTTAAATTTTAGTAATTGAAGGTCGAGGGGATGACAAGATAAAAGGAATCGTGTGTGTCTTCAGTAGGGTCGGATTTAATGACGATCTTACTCATTATTAGCATTTACAATTTTTGTAAATAAAACCCATCCCTATCTTCAAAATTAAGCTTTTTGCCATTTTATAATAATTAAAAAGTTAAAAATTTTTATAATAGAATATTATAATAGATGGCACCATCAAATGTTCCCGGGAAAGTTTAGCAACTCGTTGTTGGTTTATTGATTTAGTTGATTTAAAATTTATGCTGTTTACCTCAAATTAGTAGTGGCTTGCCTATGTACATCATACTTTCCTGTTTAGTAATAGAGTTGTGCCAGTCATCTATCTAACTCCTTTCAGGGGGAAAATTTTGAATTGAAATAACACGACTTTCAGTACAAAGTGAAAGTTCCTATAGAGTTAATCGGGGCCTGCTGCCCGTATCCTTTCTACGGTTTGTCTCGAATTTCATCTCTTTAACTCCCTTCTCGAGATTAAAGAAGGACAGTGGCAGACAAACGGACGGACGACAGTGGGAATTTATAGGTCTATAATTTTTTTCAAATTATAGCCCAACTAATGAACGATATTTGTCCAATGACCCATACTCCATTCCTTGTTTTCATGGCCAAGTTAGGCCAAGTGCAAACAGCGCCATCTTGATTCGACGTTGAATCATAGAGTTTGAAGCACGTTGCATAATGTACGATGCCCTTTTTTATATGTTGTGCTCACCCCCTTTTTCATAGTCTGCGGGTGTCGATAGCGTGGGACAATAAAAAAAATCTGACCACCCAGTCTTCTTTATCTACCAGTGCTGTATTTTTTAAAAGTTATAATATATACAATATATTTCAGGTTGTAATGTTGTACAAAGTACACAATAATTGCGTTTTTCGAAACTGACTGATGTGACTCGTGGATTACATAAGTTGGCCCATATTTACAAACCTAACGAGTGTCTGGGACTCACAAAATTTTTTGGCTAGCGTACGCTCTGAACACATTTGCACGGTGTACCAATGAATACGGCTAAATATTATATGCCAGCTATTTTGGACCGTGCATAAAGATAGTTTACTCTTACGAGTAGTGTTACAAAGATTACACATCAAATTAATTTGATTGAATTCTGTTTGTGTAAAATGTTGATCATCATCAAAAAAGTTTGATTCTTATTCTCATTCGTCAAAATTTTACATATAATAAACCGTCAGCAGCCGCCCGGATAAGAAACACCATTTGCATCACCCTGCCAGCGTTGGCCCCGAGTTTAACAAGAGTCCAGTTACACACGTGTGTGATACTCGTGTATCTCAATTGTATCCGTTAAATATTGCCATTGTGTTCTTGTGTTTCTTGAAAAACACACCATCTTCGTTTTTCGATTAAGAAACACAATTGGAACGAATTGCTACGGTTACAATATTATATTATAACAGCCGGAAATGTAATCCGTGTTACATTCCTTACAGCCTGAAAGGTAACAAGAAACTAAAATTTGAGATGATTACAATACTTTCCCGCGTTATGTAATAACAGCCAGGAAAGTTAAAACACATTTGAAACGGATTTCTGCGGATCTAACAACTTGGACAGATCTTCAATTTAAAAATAAAATAAAATAAAAAGGAAAATGTAGTGTTGTGTTCCTCCAAAGAAAAAAAAAACGATTTGTTTCTCTGCACTGAAAGGGAGAAAGATGATTTGTATGAATTTTTTTTTTAACATTATCAAGCTAAATAATTAAATTATAATTGATTGTAATTATAGGATCGTACTGCAGTAAAGCCTTCTTGCCCTATACCAAGAATCTAAATTTAATAAACTTACAACATTTAAATTTAAATTATATTATAAAAAGATTAGGATAGGAAATAATTAAACGAATAAACAATTGGAATTATAGAATAACAATATTTGGTAATGGTTGGAGATCGACGACGAAAAAATGGCAGAAATAAATGTTCGACCTTACATGTCTCGTCTGCTTGGAGATTTTCACGAAACCGGTTTCTCTTACTCTTTTGCCAGAGCTGCATGAAGAATGCCATGCAAATCAGCAATCGTCGCTGTCCGATATGTTGAACTCCTATACGAAAAATCACTACGAGACACTCATTTTACAGATTGCAATTGCTTTTTTTCTTACAATCATATTTTGTTTTATACTGAAATATTTGAAGGATAGGATCCATAAGAAAGACAAAGCAACACGTGCGACGACTGCCGGGAGGATATCTCCAGGAGAAAGTGGTCCCTATTTAAAAGAGAAACCAGGAAAACACCACGTCGCCAGGCAGTGGTTTGGCGCAAACCTACAACTACAACTAATCTTTTCATTAAAAAAGAAAAAGAGAGAGAGAGAGAGAAAGTCAAGTACGCTACAACGAAAGCGGAGGAATACAATCGACCTACTTAACACGCGCATGTAAATGACGACCCTCCTCCCCTTTGATCGGAGTGTCAGTCACTATCTTTGTTGTCGTTACTTTCCTCGCTCGTATACATAACAGAGGGAAAGTATGCGATAGATCAAAAAATGACTCCCCCAAGATTTTACATCTTTTGACTCGAAGGACCTCGAAACGTCAAGAAATGTAAAAAATTTCGAAAGTTGGAAGTTTTTTCTGTATGTACAGATAATGTGTGTGGGAAGCACGATTTTGTTCACCCTTTTTCAAGCCTAATAATTTCTGCGCTTTTCGTCGAAAACGTCTGAAATTTTGAAGGAAGGCTTGTGTATTATGGCATTGATGCTATTAAATTCTAGTAGTTAAAAGGGATCGCGTGTCATATCGGACTTAATGAAGGTTTTATTCGTTATTAACATTTACAACTGTTTTTTAAATAAAACTGACCTCTACTTTCAAAATTACGTTTTTCGTCGATTTTTAATCATTAAAATTATAAAAAGTTTTTAAATTAAAATATCGTAAGAAATTGTGGTACACGCAGTTTCAAATGTTTCCGGGAAAGTTCAGCAACTCGTTGCTGGAGTTTTTCTATAAGAGATCAAATTTTATAAATATAATATTGTAAATCATTTACAATAATATTTTATAATATCGCGATAATCTTTATAAAATGTATTGTTGCTCATGTATGCCATATTGCTAGTTAATAAAATAATAATTATTATAATTATCATTATTTTAAATAAAGATTGCTAAAGATAAATGAAGGAAAATCATATAAACAGCTTTAAACGCGTGCAAAATGAATAAATAACATGAACAGTCATGAAAAATCAATTGGAATTCTTACGATTTCCCTAATATGAATCTTGGATTGAATTGGAGGAACAAAGAAACGTAACATAGGGTGATCCTCTAAGAAGGAGTGTCTCACGCGAGGTCATTCTATTGGAAAGCGGTTCTTATTTAGGTGTTAAACACGTGAAGAAAACTGAAGAACTCCACGTGGCTTGCCCTCGGTCGGGCGTGAACCCACGAACTTTGATCTATGGGTTTATCTACTTGATCACTGGTGGGACTAGCAATCTCATTATTGATTATGCATAAAGACATACAGGATTTAACTTAGAAGAATCTGGACAGTATTAAATAGGTGAAATAGCCAAGGCTTCTTAAAGTATTTCTCTAATAAATGGAATTATATGCAAATTCCCAATTGCGGATGTGGAGTGTACAGATATCACATCATATTAAACTGCTTAATTTATAATTTTTGAAAAATTTAAGATTTCCACAACGTTATAAAAGATACAAGATGAATGAAAAAATTAAAGACAATTCCACAGTTTTTATTTTCATATTTCAATATCTAATTCACAGGAGTAAAGAAATAAATGTAAACAATTGAAATAATAGAATAAATAAATAAATAAAAAAATACATATAAAATATAGAATAAAACATATTTTTCTTTTAAGAAAATAGTAATACGATGACCTATAATTGTATACAAGTAATATAGTTTAATTAAGCATTTAAATAAATAAAGTTAAGAAATTACAATAAATTTAACTAATGATATTTAAAAATGAATTCAGTCAACAATTTTACTTAATTCTGTATCATAATTTAGAAAATTAATAGGATAAATGTATCAATTTAAAATTAATTAAATTATATAAATATAAAGTTTTAAATTTTGTAAAAAGGCCAAGAAAAAGACCCAACGTAAATTCGACTAATACACTTATAAATATTAAATTTTTCAATTTCTTTCACCAAATTAGGTTTTTGATTTCTAATTTTATATCAAAAATCTTTATAAGAATTATTCTAATTTTTATTTCACGCAATTTATACAATAACAACAAAATTTTGAAATGTATAATCTTTATGTAATACAAAAAATAAGAACAAAATATTTTTCTGTAGACTTAAAGTTCAAAAAAGTATTAAACCATATTTCACATGTAAATAATGTATAATAAATTTCTTTCGGAAAATTCAAAGAAAATATTTATTTTAAATTCAAAAAGTTTTCTCTTAAATTTACTTTAAAGTATTTCTAACTGATTAATATTTAATAATTCTCTATTACAGAAAAAAAGACATTCAACCGTCGTCAGAGAATTAAATGTAACAAAAATGAGAAGAATTTCTTTAAAAATTACAATATTTTTTTCCCTAGAAATTAATGAAAGTTAAAGGATGTAAGCGAGATTATTTTAAAATATTCAAGTTTATTTTATTTTTGAACACAGATTAAGTATTTTAGCCGTAAAATCTTAAAAAAATAAATTATTAATGTAAAATAAGATTTAAATTTTAATCCACGTAGAATCTTAATGTCGAGATTTAGAACAAACGAAAAAATTCTTATTTATTTTTCTTGAAAACATGGAATTTGCTCTTAAAAAGTTATTTTGAAATTCTTTTATTTATTTATTTTTTTTCTACCTCATTCTAATGTTTTGGTATCAGTTCTCGACATTTTGCAAAGATCATCAATGCTGAATGCAGAGTTAATTTCTTCTATAAGTCTTTATGAAAATTAAAAGTGTATAAGACTGTAGAATGTTAAACCATACGAGAGTATAAAGTTGTATAATACTTTGAAAATTTGGAAATTAAATTATGAGACTATAAATGAATCAAATATTTTGAAAATTTCTTCATTTATATTAAGAAAAATTCCATTTTTACTTAAATCCATTCGTAGAAGAGTTTCTATTCACAATAATCAGCATACAAACTAACATCAATGTGTTATCAATTGCTTATCAACTATTAACAAGTTTATTAAAAGAATTTAATGCTTTATTTTGTTTATCTTCTTAATCTTAGAATGGATTATAAATTAAAATTAAATTTTAAATGTTACAATACTATCAACATCGAGTGTTCACCTCCTTAAAAAAAATTACAGAAATTACTTCAAATTTCTTTTCATCTTTCCATTCACCTGCTTTTAATTAAATTTAATTAATAAAATGAAATATTATAATAAAATTTATATGATAGAGTTAACCAATATATATTGAAGATTACTTCAGACATTGTTATTAGTATTAATTACATAAAATTACTATTAATTTTTAATCATAGAATTAATAAGTATATATTTGTTTGGTTTAGAATATAATTATTCTTTACATTAATTTTCTTAGCTAAGTTTTATTTTTATATTCTTTAATTTCGGCAAATTATACATCTACATTAATTAAAATATAATATTTTATAAGACTTTATATGTATTATTTTTATAGAAATCTATCTTACACTTTCCTTCCTTCCTTCTTTCGAAATGCGAAGATATATTTTAAATATATATATATATATATATATATATATATATTTATTTAATTTTTCTTATATTTTTTCAATATATAAATAGAATATAGAAAAACAATAAAGTAAGGATTTCGGAAACGATTTTTACATATTTTTATCTCTATAAAGTTTGAATATAACGCCAACTTTTATTTAAAAATTTATTGATCAAAAATATTTTACCTCCATACACAATACTTTTTTTGGTATTTTCTCTAACATAGTTTATTAATTACTTAAAAGTCTAAATTCTAAAACATAAATAAATAATTAATAAATAAATTTAAATGTAAATATTAATCATAATTATATAATTAAAAAAATAAATTTTTCCATGAAGAGCCATGGTCTGACAGACGTAAAATGGGAATAAACCAGAAATTTGAAGAACCTTTCGTCCGAATATCGTAAAGATAAAAGCATAAAATCAATAAAAACAGATTTCTCACTGGATTAAAAAAAAGGAAATTTAATTTATATTACTTTATATATGGTTTTAACGTAAAAAAAACTAAAATTTTGGGAGATTTTCGTCTATAATGCCAGTTCTTTCTATCTGAGCTTAACAGAAAGTACCCATTCAAATATTATGAATATCCACTTAATACTTTAAAAAATAATTAATTTTTAGGTTTAAGAAATATTTATGATATAATTTAAATATTAAACTTCAAAATTACAAAATTGTCTTTAAAATATTAAATTTAAACAATTTTGCTTTTTAAATTTAAAATCATGACTAAGTTTAAACGAAAATAATATTTAATATAAATTTATTTTTATATCCAATATTTAATTTTACATTTAAAATATTTTAAAATTTAAATTAAAAGAAACAAAAAAGTGGAAAATATTCGCATTTAAACATTTTCACTAATGACTTAAATAATGTTTTTTCCCTAAATTAGTTTTATCATCGATTAATTTTAAATATATATATATATATATATATATATATATATATATATATATATTTTATAAATATATTTTTAATAAAAAATATACAATTTTTTAAAGAAAACATTCAGCATTTTATATTTAAAAAATACTAAAAATAAATGTACTTTTTTTAATTACAAAAGAAATTATCCTTCTGAGAGATCGTTATAAAAACTGTTAGTATATTATCAAAAATAAAATATAATCTATAGAAATATTTTTAAAATAAAGTTTTTTTTACTATATTCTTACAGACAAATGAAAATCATTCTTGAAATGCATTTTATATTAATTTTATTATATTTTTCTAGTGTTTTTCTGGCCTTTAACCTGTGTTTTTAATATAAAAAAAAAGCTAATAAAGACGAAAAGATGTTACTTCAAGAGTATTTTTTTCCTCTCTTTTTAAGTTATATTATACTTTTGTTACATATAATAATTCACTAGATATTCCCCAGCATATTGTTGTTGTACATAATACAAGCCAAGTTATCTCTGTTTCTCAGGCTTCTCTCATATTATTCTATCCAATGTATTTTCTAACTTTTAATGGTTAGTTGCATGGAAGTCTTATTGAACACCAGAATGCCAGATACTTTATTTATAATGGACATCAATGTATTATTATACCAATACCTCTATCAGATGGAGAAGAATATAGCTAAAGAATATTACCGAATATATTTATTTGTTATTCAACTCAAACTATTTTAAATAAAACTTATCCCCCTAAAAAAATACACTAGAGAAATATTTTTTTAAAGAACTATACTAATAATAATAATAATACAGTATATATTTAAAATTTATAAATATAAATCTCGGTTTAAAATAATATAAATTAATTTATGTAATTGTATAAAGTTTTAATAGCTTGATACATTTATAAATATAATATTTTAGCACGATGAAAATTGTAAATTAGCGATTTTCACTCATGATTCATCTACATTTCTACTAATTAAGTTGAATGATTGACTCATTATCACATTAAATTGTAATTATTTACAAATAATTATTACTCTGTTAATAAGTAGCTTCTTTGATTGCATAGAACACAATTAATGAGTATAAAATGATATTATTTTGTTAAACATTTAATCACTAACATTATTAGAATTACAAAATAATTTTATCTTATAAATCGATATATATATATAAATGTAGACACTATTAATTAGAAAAAATAGTTTTTTTTGTATAATTAGTAATTATTGGGCTGTAATTTTTAAATTTCAAACCTACACATTCCCATTGTTGTCCGTCTATCTGTCTATCCTTCGTTAATCTCGAGAACCGAGTTAAATAGACGAAAATCGCGACCAGATATGGAAAATTTATATATCTGGTCTCGATTTTCGTCTATTTATCTTTGAAGTTTCGAAATCCCTATGTGGTCGCGACTACATACGAACTTCCGGGCTAGACCGAAAGTCACATGATTTTAATTCAAAATTTTTCTCGAGTAGGGAGTTAGATAGATGACTGGAATGACTGACTTGTTTTCAGAAGACGTATGATGTCACAACTAAAATGCAGACTAGATATAGAAAGCTTAGGGGGTGGAGACGACGTGAACTTCCGGACTGAGCCGGAAGTTACGTCATTTTTTTAAATTAAAAGATGATTAAAAATTGCAGCCAGGCATTGTAACGACGTCACAATAAATAATTGCTCGCTTATTTTAAGAATGTTAAAAATGTAAAATTCGTGAATTATACTCTATTTAAACTTTTTATCTATGTCTTGGGGTATTAGTTAATTAAAATTAAATGAATTGATACTTAATTTTAATTAATTAATACATTTAAGCGTAAAAGTTTAATTAGTTAAAGTCTCAAGATATTATTTTCAGATTGGTTTCTCATTTAATTTTTATATTATTTGAATAAGAAAAACAATAAAATATTAATATTTTTTTAAGAGTTGAAAAGTAAAATGTTTTAAAATATAATAAATTGTTAATATTTTATTGGAAATAATAATAATTAATTCGAAAAAATATATATAAAATTAATTAAATAATAAATAAGTTTAATGAGAAATTGTTTTTTAAGAGATTATATTATAATATTTTAATAAATATTAATTTAATTATTTATTTAGAAAAAAATTACATTGATAAAATTTCAGTATTTTAAATAAAATAAAGAATTTTCAAAAATAATTTTTAATTTATTTAAAATTCAGAAAAATTTCACGTGGAAATAATGTAAATTAAGCAATATATATAAATTTTAAGTTATGAAATTTTATAAGAAAAACTTATATATATATATATAAGATAAAATGGAATATTAGAATATATGCAGGTGAAATTTTATTTAACAAATATAAAATATGCAGTTAGAAAAGTTATATGCATTTAAAAAGACTAAGAAAAATATGTTTATTTAATAAAAAAAAATAAGGAAAAATATATTAAAATATTGTATAAAATTTAGTTTATTCATAAATATCTATGCCAGGGTTTCTCAACGTGCTCGGTATTGACCCCAAAGGGGTCAATAAGACTGTGCAAATATAAAAAATTTATTTAAAAATATTAAAAATTTTACAGTTTTTGCTTTCAGATAAATGTAGAAAGAGGTCTTTTATAAATTATGTAGGAGACTGTTGCATATATAATTATATATAATATAATATAGTATATAATATTGAATGGGTCGATAAAAAAATTTTCTTAATAGGTTTAGAATTTCCTGACTTGTGTAGATAAGAGGAAAAAATTAATAATTTTTATAGTTTTTATTATTTTAAATTTTAAAAAATTATTTAAAATATGTAAAATTATATCTTTTACATAATTATTTTTAAAAATATTACCCTCTTTTTAATGTAATAATTGCTATACTTAATTAAAACATTTAAAATTATTGATATAATTAAAATTACTGAGTATATAAAAATAATTATTCAGATTTATTATTTTATTAATTATTATTAATATTAAAATACATAAATATTAATGTAATATTAGAAATTTTTCTTCGTAAACAATTAAATATAAAAAAAGTAAAAATAAATTTAAAAAAATAAATATAATAATAATATAAATGAATTTAATAATGAGAAACATGTAAAATGCATTTTAAATGTAAAAAATACTTAAGTATTATTAAATACATGTAAAAAAATTACTCAAAGCTTTAGGCTAAATGTCAAAAATAATAACATGTATTAGTTTAATAAACTTAGTTGTATTAACAAAAGAGATAATAAAAGAAAGTTCTTTTAAGTACAGAAAAATATTTACAGAATTATAACAAATATATATATTTTTTCTTTTATAAAAAGTTAGAAAAGAAATTAAAATTAAGAAAAGTGAAAAGAAATAAAAGTAGGATTAGAGAAAACTTTAAAGAAAAAGTGAGCAAGGACACACAAGTAAACAATGAAAGAGAATATATATATAAAGAACAAAGTAAAAAAAAATTATTGTTTTCTTTATTGTTTTTTTACATGGAAAAAAATTACAGAATCGAATATATAAATAATACAAAGAAAATAATGGATAACCAAAGATAAACAAAGTAAATTCCCAAAGACAAAAGAAAAAGATTTAAAAGGATTAAAATACCTTTAAAAAATAACTGTAAGAATAATAATATATTTTATTTACCTTCACAATTAACTTATTCTCTAAAGACATTTTACATAAAAATAATTAATTCTTTATCCACAATTTATTATATAGGAAACACTACTTTGACAATAATACAACTTAATAAATAAATAAAAAATATATTTATTGAATTATATTATTTATATTATTTTATAAAATTTATAAATTTATATATTCTGGCACCTCTTAGATCGAAAATTCTTATATATTTTTCTTATAAATTCGAAATATTGTCGTATGTTATAGATAAATATTGTTGACATAATATAAATATTGCACAGAAAATATTTTTAATATTTTATATATAATATATACATTTATATTTTTTAAAAATGCAACTTTTATAGTCAACAATGTTGTTATAGATTTTGATAGGAAGCGTAATGTGTTTTGACGTTGTCATCTTTTCAAATGGTTTCTCTTCAACACCTTTGCCATTTTATTCTTAATATATGCAGATGAGCAGTCGTGACTTGATTTTAATTTTTTTTTTTTTTTACTTTATGGTAATATATTCTGATACATTGCTTACTTTCTATACCATTTCGGTACAGAAATAAGAGCCAACTAACAGAAGAGATTGCCATTTTACTAGAAAACTAGAGTTAAAAATCGATACTGTAAAACTCGAATTTTATAAGGTTATATTTAAAATATTTTTTAAAAAGTTTTAAATATATCTAATTTAATTAATAATATACTTATATAGAATATATTAAGTAAACATAATATATAAAAAATCCTGTAAATTTTAAATTAAGATAGAAATTATGTTATGCTTATATTTTAAAAATATATAATTTATGTTTAGTTGTGTATTGTTTATTCTTTATAATAATATATAAATCGATAATAAAATTATAAAATTTCTTTGTATAGGTTATTATATTAGTATATTATTTATGATTTTTTATATTATAATACGCTAATTTCTTTGTATTGTTATTGATTAAATTCCACTTTATAATGGGATATAATATACAATTTTTATAAATTTATACATTTTAAATATACTTTGCCATGTATAAAGCAGACAACATACGTACAGGCATTTTGTTTGTTCATACTGTACAACATGGGATACATTTCGGGATTTTATCCTCCCGCAGCCAACCTTATATACAGTACTCTTTCTTAAGTTCTATGAATCGCAAACAGCACTTCCAGAACATCTAAATGCAAAAGAAAAAAGATCATAAATGTCTTATAATTCTGTTGTAATTCCTTGTATTGAGATGTTCTGTAAGTGCTGTTTGCGATTCATAGAACTTGAGGGATAGTATGCATGGTTGGCTAAGGAGGTGATAAAAGTCTCAACATGCAAGCCCATAATTTACAGAAAGATTCAATAAAATATCACAAAGTGTCTGTATGTCTGGTGTCTGTCCTATACATCAAATTACAGACCGTGTTCTATCAATACTTTACAAATAATACCCACATTTATATTGCTGTTTTTTTCACTTTTCTACTAAATAATTTTCTTTTTATCAGTAAAGTAATTTAATAAATTTACGTTAAATTTCTTATATTAATGATAACTTTAGTAAATCTGTAATAATTGATAGATGCAGCATCTAAGAAAAATGCATGTATGATACAATTAACAAGAGAAATGAAAAAATGTTGTTTCTATTAATTTAATCTTTCTTAATTTTTCTACCTTATTCTATCTGAAAATCATATTATAATTTAAGATTATAGTTATTAATCCTCGAGAATTCTTTGTAAACAAAGTATTTATGCTGTTTGTAGTTAAATTAATAAACCTTTCATGAGATAACTTGACTTATAATTGCATAAAAATGATTTGTATGTTCAATAATTTCATACTCTATAAATTTTTATGTAGATTTTAAGGCATTTCTAATAGCCTTGGGATAATTAATTTTTAATAACTTAAGAATTAAGTCGTGTTAAAAGTGTATTTTTTTATCGATAAAAAAATTTGAAGCCAAGATGATAGATACAAACTTTAATTTTATACATGAAAGAATTCATTAACTGATAATAAATGTTTTCGTTAAAAATGCTGGGGGGTCAACAACGGCATTATATTTCATAACTTATTTGTCAATGTAGTAGTATGGCGCATTATTCTTTTTTTTACATACGATAAAAAAATATGTGCTAGAAAATGTAAACAAATATATATTTATAAATATATTGTAGTTAACAAATGCTTGAAAGATAACAACAGAAGAGAGAAATTCTTCAGTAAAGTTTATATTTACACAAGAGTAGAAAATCAAACTTTTCATCGAATTATCTTAAAATATCCTGTTTATCCTCTAGGTGTTTGTTATAAGGATTAAATTACGTTAATATACAATCCATATAAAATTTTAACGAATTTATCTTAACCATAATTAATCACATCTTTCTAAATTTTCAAAAAGTTTATAAATTATTCAAATGATTCTCTCTTATCTTAAATATTGAGTAATGTAGATAGAAAGACGAGTAAGAGGAAGAGAGATAACTTTATGAAAATTTGAATAATATGTAATAATTTAAGTGGGAAAATATTATTATTATAGTCACGATAAAAGGCAAAAGTCACACGCGATAGAAAAGAGCCTATATAAATACTTATTTATATGAAAACAGTCATGACAGACGATACAAATGCAATGAAGGTTGTTGGATAAGAATGACTTTCTGAAAACAAGAAGAATGCTCCGCTTTATCCATTCTCTAAAGACTGTGAGATCACGCAAGTTTGAGAGTGATTCATTATCCCAACAGACGATGGATGACCAGAATGATTGGAACTTACCCTATATTTTCTAAAGTCAAATACAAGAGATAGTGGCTATGTGATAACATTTTAGAAAATATAGAAAAAAAAATTAGATAAACGAAAGACGTATTGGCGTGAAAATATAACAAAAGTGATATGATTAATAATAATAAAAATATAAAAATATATATTGAAGCTTGCGTAAACAAAGATTATGAAGTGAAAAAAAAAATTGGATTGATAACAAAATAAAGGATAAGCTCTCTCTTCTGGTGAGAAACTAATATAAAAAAATTCAGAAAATAATATTTTTTATTTATTTATTTATTATCGAAAATTATAGGCCACGTCAACGGCGCTTTATAGCTTCGTGGGGCCGAAGAAAATTTGAATTAGTGGGCCCCATGTAGAGTGTTGACAGTTTTCGGTCGGGGCCCTTTCAGACAATTTTCTTCTGGGTAATTTTTGGAAAGAAATAGATATATATTTTTAATAAAAGATTGGTTTGGAGCCCTCTGTACGTGAGACCCTTTTTTGCTTGTAGGATAATGAGCCATTGCATAGCGGAGGAGATGGCCTTCTTTATTTTATAATAAAACTGACAAAATAAAAATAAATAAAGGAATTACATATAAAAACAAATACAACTTTAAAAATTTTTGCTGTGAACTTTTCCCTCATTTCTTTAAATTAATTTAATGCACAAATCTATGTAAAAAAAGTGACCTCATATACGGAAAAATTTAAATTATCTATTTAATAATTTACTCTTTTATTATTTATTGAATTATTAATAAAAATGCAATAAAATTCTTTCTCTTTTTTTATATATAAAAATTAATGATAAAAATAAAGAAATAAATTTAAAAGTATTAAAAGAATTTTCGAAATTAAATGTAAAAATTTTATTCTAATTTATTCAAAATTTAATTAAATTTAAATTAAACTAAAGTATTTTTCTTTTAAATCAAACTTCATGTTTTTATTATATTAATTTAATGATCAAGAAGATAATATCTTTTATGGTGCCTCCATCTGGAGACTAAAAATTGAAATAATTTTATTACATTAATGTTTATAACAGAATTTACATTAATAAATTCCTTTAAATTATTGTATAAATTTTACTTTATTTCATAAGAATTCATAATGATTATAAAAAGTGATATATTTTACACTATATAGAATAATATATAAATTTATATGTTTAATAGCCAGCAAATTAATCTGATCTTTACAAAACGAATATTAATATAATTTAATATAAATTTTCATTAAAAATAATTTTAAATAATAATTTTTTTAAATTAAAAATAAATTTTCATTAATTTTTTTTTATATCGTAATAACTGCAGGAAGCATCTTAAAACTCGTAATAATCTATAACCGGATCACTTCAGTGACTTGTAAAATCCTCAGAATTCTACTTGATTAAGGATTAAATCCTTCGAGATGAATAAATTATTTAATTAAATAATGAAAATATATATTAAAAAGTATAAAACTTTAAGATTTTTACACCATTTTAACTATAATCGACGATAGTATTATATGAAGAGTGATTAGCCATCAACTTGAAATGAGAAGCAATAGAGGAATACAATCCTGCATTTTGCCAAGAAGAGGATTTATGTTCGTACATGAGAATAGTAAAAGATAAGCAAGATAGATGGCCATTTTAAAGGAAACTATTGTTGATGTAATAGCTGTTCAAGAGGATAATGACATCCACCACAGGATTCCAGAAAAGGAAAAGAGTTAATATTGAAAACAGTGAAGAAATCGCATGGGCTGTAAACAATAAGGAAATAAATTGATTGATGGTGGCAGAAACATTTTCTCACTAAATTTGATTGTTCTAATTGATGTACAAACAGCGGGTATATAAAATAATAAATCTTTGACGGATCATAAATTATTTTACTCATTCGAAACCATTTTACTGTCCTTCATACAATTATAATTAAGTTGAACCATTTTATATGATTCATTTAAGTAAGTGACTGTGTAAATATACGTTATAATAATAGAAACTATGGCGTATTAAAAATTTATGAGGTCTAAACTCCAATCTGGAAGAATTTTAATGGAAATTATAGATAAATAGTTTCTTGTACCCGAAGTTGCTCAGGTTTTCGAGTGATTAATGAGGTCGGATTGAAGTTAGTGGAGACAGTGAAACGGGCAAATAAGGGCAATTGTCCGGGGCACCTACAAACAGAAGGCCCCAACCAATAGTCTTAGTAACTAAAATGTGCATTTATTGACCTGAATATTTGTAATAATGAAAATGTAAAACACCAAAATTGCTCGGGTTTAAGTTAAGGAAAATAGGATTTAGGGATGGTTGAGCATAAGGATTATCGAAGAATATTCATGCCTAAATTTGATGCAGACATGTAAAAACATTTATGTAACGTATAGTGCATACATATTTTGACTTATATATATATATATATGTGTGTGTGTAAGTGTAGGGTTTGGAATCGCTAGGCGAGCGATTTCCGCCCTGTTTTATTATAACGAACTTTCATAACGGAAAAGCCGTTAGGATCGCGCCGTTAGAAGATCCGTTGTGTTTCAAATCGACGACAGACAGACGATTGGCCGGCGGGAAGTGACCGTTGTCGGCCGTTGTGTAAACTTTCAAATTTGATTGGCGGACGATTCGAACGTTGGGACTATTTAAACCGTAGTTTCGGCGGGAACAGGAAGTCGTATCGTATTGAGTTCGTATCGGGATCAGCTCAGGGAGATCGTCGTTATCGAAGTGCTAACTAACTCTCTCGTTGGACGTTACTTGGTTTAGTACGGACTTGTTCCTGACTCGGAGGTTTTGTAATTACCGGTCTGTTTGTTCGTAAGGAGTTCTTTCGACGAATTTGTACGGGAATAGTCGGTTGTTGTTCAGACTAGTGTTTGTGCATAATTAATTGTAACTCTAATTTGGATTATTTTGTACATTTACTGTAAATATAAAATTTGTGTTTTTCGTCAAACCGACTGAGTGGTATATTTTGAACATTACTGTAAGGTTTTAAAAATAAAACATTTGTAATATTTTCTTTTAATTTTTTTTTAATTCTACATATCTTAACAAATTTAGAGAGAAAATATTTTTAAAATTTCGCAATTTAACTACCATGTTTAGTGAAAAAAAATAATAATAGATAATGAATAAATACGTCAACTTACTTGGAGTCGGAATGCATATTAAAGTGTCTAAGTTTTGACATTTTCTAACTTTAAAATACGGAAATGAATTGATACAAAGAGATGAAATGACAGTATTTTTAGGAAACGAATTATCACCATAGCAGCACACGCAACTCTAACCATGCAACAAAACGTCTTACTTAAATTATTAAAAATAAAAAAGATAATAAAATGAAAAAAGTATGAGAGATGAATTAATACATTCTTCTGAATATATCCTTTATTGATTTCATTTTAAAAACGTATAATTATTTGAAAAAAAAATTGATAGAACTCTTGAAATTTTAAATGGTAACGTATCAGATTTACATATGAATCACTGGAGAATTATAGTAGAATATTTGTTCTTTTGTTTAAAGAAAGTTAAAAACAAAATTCGAACATTATTTTTGCTTGAAAAATAAGTTTATTTTTGATATTTAAATAAGATTAACTTTATAATTCGTTTGGCAAATATTTATCATTTTCTACGCTTTCTATACACACGCTAATGTCAATGCATAAGTAATTACTTAATATTGTGTAGGCCATTAAAGACTTCTCTATAAACATTATTCTTATTTGTACATCTTTTGTGACGGAGAAGAGAATATGGAGCATTCATCAAAAAGGAAACGTTGCATGATGTGATCTTTAGATTCGACATGCGAGAAGAGAGAGAGTTTCGCTTGGCCAAACAGAATAAGAAAGCATATTGATTTGCTTAATTACTCTAAACTTTTCCAACTTTTATTAAAATGCATTCAGAAAAAAAAATTTCTACAATTTTCCTATAAGCCGAATATTTTTATTCTATTTTTTTTTTCTCTCTCTTAATTCTTCTTCTTCTTCTCCTTCTTCTTCTTCTTCTTCTTCCTTTTCTTAATTGTTAATCAATTAGACTTATGAGAATCTTCAATATCTAAATTGAACGGTTTATGCTAATTTATTTATTTATAAAATATTTTTTCTCATTTTTTTAAAGAAAAGACATTTCTTGATTTGTGGAGATTTAAAAATTCAAATTATATTTGTAACTAATTCTTTTATGTTACCCACTGGAAGTTTAGAGACTTTTTATATAAATAATATAATTTAAAATTGCTCTTTACAGTTTCCTTTCAGTAAATATTATCCCATTTTATATTAATTTTTAAAATGTTTTCTAGTAAAACAAGTCATTTGCTAGTTTTGTCTTCTTTAAAGGCATTCTTATTGAATATATTAATATTAAAACCTTTAAATTTTCGTACTTTGCTGTAATTATCAAGGGACAACATATATATTCTTTTTCTATGTCATGTTTTAAGTCTGTTGTCAGGCATAAAATTTTAAACTAGAGTTAGGCAAAATTTTTGCTTTAATATGCAACCTGTCGAGTGGAATTCTAAGAATAATAAAAATCTTTCTTTGTGAATAAACAAAAATGGCTGCTTTGCAATAACTTTTTTCTATTGAAATCAATCATAAAATTTAGATAAATTTTAAATTAGAATAGATTTAGACTTAAATAATTTATCATTATTATATTATATATATGTAAACAACATGGTGCCTTCGTTTGATTTTAAACTCTTTCACTGGTAAAATTTTAAAATATTCATGTTAAATTTTTCCATAATTTTTAATAATATATATTACTAAATTATCTTTCAAAATTTTTTATTATAAATTTTTTAAAATAGTAATTTTTTTAGCAATAAACTTACAGGAAAAAAAATCATGCTCTAATTATTCGCATTAGAAAACATTAATTACGATCGAAAAACTCAAACAAAAAATATGCTAAATATTAAAAAAAAAATTTCAGCCATTTTTATTTAATAAATTTAATCTTTAATAATGTACCCTTTCCTAAAAATTCAAGCGAAAGGTTAAGTTCTCTGTATAAACATGCGATAAAAACCTATCAGTGATCTAATTTTATACTTCGTAAAATGATTAATGTATCATACCGTCAAAAAAAATACATACACATTTTCTTAATTTTATTTAGGACCACAAAAAATTACGTAAGTAAACAATAAAATCATTTTATGAGAGTAACGGTAATGTGATAAATTTCATTATCGTATTATTTGTTGCACGAATACGAAAAAAATATATATCCTAATTAACAAAGCAAGTTTTTACTTAAAAATAACTTCATTAATTTAACTTGGCCATTCTTTGTATAATTTTATAAAATTCTTATTAATTATAATGTGACTAATTCGTAAGAAACTAGAAATTATCTTGACTTATCTTACAAAGTGTAAAAAGTAAGTGTGATTAACTTGAAGGTAACTATAGATAATAAAATTCTCAATATTGAATTATACACTTGATATACATTCTTAAGAAATATTGAAGATTATTAAAGCGCCGAATTTATATAAATTTTTAAGAGAATTTCAATGAGAAATAAGCCGTTAGAAATCCATCAGTCCAATGCTGAAGACATTGGACTGATGGATTTCAAAAAAAGACATGTGAAACAAACTACAGCTTCAAGAAATAAATTTTATAGTGGATTTAGTAATAAATAAATAAATAAATAAATAATGTTTTAAATGTTTGTAAACTATAAATCCATTTAAATCATGTTTACATTTTAAACAACTTTATTATAAAGTGACATTATGAAGCACCAGTTCGAAGAAAAGATTCTCTTTCTTTACTTACGAAACCATCTTTTTCTACTCATGTAAGCTAGTTCTGATACTAAATTTGATAACTTTTGGTAGTTTTCTAATGAGATAAGATCATTGTAGAGTTTTCTTTTGTTAAAAAAAGCAATTCTTTCTTTGATGGCACTCGAGATGAACTGGTGGATAGGTGATGCTCTTTTAAAAACAGCATTTTCACTCGATAGAAAAAATATTAGTTTTTGATATATCTTATATAATAAACTACCTTTTCTTAGAAAATATTTTTTATAGTTATTAATTTTAAAAAAACTTTTTTACACAGTAACAGTGTTTAATCGAATGTTATTCCTAAATGACAGTAATTCTTGTAAATATTAATTGTTTATTGGCAAGAAAATATATTATTATTATGATAAATTAGTTAAATAATTGTGATAGTCTCCATCTTTTATCTGTGGATTCAATAAATATAAAGTTGTATGCCCAAAAGTTGCTTAATCTTCTTTTGTAATAATAAAAAATATGTTCTAAACTCAATTTAAGAGCGTATATAACGAAACAAAAGTCTTTTGGGCCACCTGGAAGATTAATTTTAAAGAATTTAAAAATAATGATATATTTCATAATAAAAATATGAGAAAAATTTCAAAAATCTTTACAGTTTCTCTACATTTAAACATAACATTATCATACACAATATCGGAATGGCGATGATATTTAAAGAATTTATCTTAAATATTCATTCTAATATGAAATTTCGTTCCCTGTGAATTTAAATAGAATATCTTTAACTAATTAAAATTCAAATTTTTTAAACATAAAATCTGTTATATAATTGGTTGAAAGAGAGAACCAATCGCTAGCGAAATGAATAAAAACGTTCACGTAACCAACGACGTAATTACGCGTCATCGATGACAAAAATTAATCACTGCCAATCATATTCGACTAACAACAATCGTGACGTATCTCTGACGCAATTTATGCATGGCAATTTGCATTCAGTGTGAATCGGTCATAAATGATTGAATAAAATCTGATAAAATTTTGTATAATTTTCTCATATTTTTGGAATAAAATTTGAAAAAAATTTTTATACTATTTATTTCATATTACATTCATTGTTTATTTTTATAATAATTATAATTTTCTTCAGCAAAAAAGAAAAAAAAAATAAAAATAAAACATTTTATTTAAAAATTAAGCTCTTGCAGCGGAAGGGGGCATGTTAAATTGTTTACATTCAAGCCACGCAAAGTAGAATTTTCTTTATACGTGTAAACCTTATATAAAATGAGTTGTTATTATTTATATCCACCTTCTAGCACTTTTAAAGTATGTACAATTTGAAAATAAAGTGTGTAATAAACAAACAGAATTGTTTTCTTCCACTTGAAAATATTTTTAATATAAATAACTTTAATAAAAATAGAATATTTGTAAAGAAATGAAAATAATGCATTCCATTTTTAAAAACTTTTTAAACATTCCTAAACTCAAAAATAATAAAAATATTTAAGTAATAAAATACTTTACACTAAATTAAATAATTTTAATTTGTTTGTATGAAATTGTTTCAATTTATTTTATTTTTTAATAATTAATTAATTTATTTATTTATTTATATAATATTAATTAATGAAAAATATTCACTTTATAACTTATTCATTGAAATATTTTGAACTTTATTTAATACTTTAAAATAATAAAATTGACGATTATAGTTACATAAATATTTAATTTATTTAGGTATAAGCAAATTGTATATTTATGTTTACACGATTTAATGTAAAGTCGATGCACATATTACAGGTCATATGCACTTAACTTTGATCTTTGATCTGTAATGATTTTCTCAGCAGGGTGTTGAAACTTCCTCTAAGTGATGCAATCGATCCGAATGAATAATAGTTCATCTGGATGCGAACGAGAGATATAAATCAAATACAGGATTCGCTTGTCGAAAATCTTCGATTTGTGCAGAGATCAAGAGCACTTTAACTTCAAACAAGACCGAATTTTAATAACTAAACTTACCTGAAATTTTCTAACTTAAAATCTTGTTTAGACAGTTTTATATACATATTTAATTTTAATATATTAATACATATTTCTATATTTAATTTTTTTTAAAATATATTATGAATGGAAGCAAACATTTTTCATGGAAATACAATCAGAAGGGGTTGACAAAGATGTTTCAAAATTTCATCGGAAGATGGCGACACTGCTGAAAGGCTGTTAAAATTTATATATATATATATATATTTTCTTATGTATTAATATATTAAATTGATTATTAATAATTAATAAATTGTAATTAAATTTATAAAATTAAATAACATCACATGGTATATGTGTTCTTAATGATATTATAATGTATTAACTTTAAAAAATTGAAGTTCTGTGTTGTAAATGATCAATAATAGTTCATATTTTTAAATATTTAATATTTATCTTCTAGATTTATATGAGTCAATGATGCAGTTAATATATATGACAGTGATAATGTTTATGTATATGTTTAATTACTCATATATACATACAGGACTGGATTTGCTGTGGCCCTAGCTATAACATACAAAAGACCCTTTTTTATGATACATGTAAAAATATGAGGCCTAATATCATTATTTCGTAGAGGAAAAAGACTTTTAAAGGACAGTCTCAACAACGGCCATTTTTAAAGTTATCTCAGTGGCCGTTGTTCAGAGGTTTGACCGTAATTAAAGAGTTTGAAATCAGATTGTTAGGGAAAAGTCTAGATTGAAAGGGAAAACAGTAACATTTATGCTGTGTTTCAGGTACAAAAGACTCCTCCAAAATTTAGTTTTTTATGTAAAAAGCAAGACATGAAAATGGTATAAATTACAATTGATCAAAAGGCGAATAATCAATTTATATTCATTATATAAAGTTTAGAGCTTCGAAGGGATTACATTTATAATCAACTCCATAAATCCCATAGAAAGCATTAATGAAATAATTTGTATTTTTATTAATGCCTTTTTTTTATGGGGTTTATGGAATTTTATGAAACTTTTTTTTATCGATTATAACGTAATGATGAACTTTACGTTCAAAACAGCATTTAAATTTTTATATTAACTAATTATAACATTTTTGATAATGCATGCCTAATTAATTTTTGCTTGACTGTATTCTAATTATCTAATATAAAAAATAATTCAATAGAAAATTTAAATAATTGATTATTCATAGTACTGTTCATCACTATATTAACTAATTTCACGTGAAAGTAAATAAATTATTACAGAATATTATCAATTTTCATTAGAGTACATTCATTTTGTCTAACTAGTGTATACTATCTAGGCAGATATTCTGATCCGCCGCTAGAGGCGCGCTGTAACACAAGATGGCGCACCCGCCATTTTGTGTCAGCTTTGGTTACCTGCTTAGTCCCAATGTATGAAAACAAATAAGCACATAATTATGAGAATTCTTACTATATTAAAAAAAGTGTTCACGTGTATCACAAGTTGTAAATTTAAATTGGTGAATAAGTTATCCCTGTAATTTAAATAAGGGATTGCTTGATTACTAAGCCAATTAAAAGCATAACAAAATTCGTTATTTTATTTATTCTGTGTAAAAGTGAATAGTTTAACATAAAATCATGAAATAAATTAAAACCATTCTATAAAGCGATCAAAAAGTGAAAAAAACCGATCGGTCAATCTCCATTGGTCAAAGAACAAAGTGAACCACATGTCCGTAGCCCTTCCAGTGCCCAAAGATAAATAAATAATTAATAATTAATGCATAAGAAATAAAATAATTAAATGCAAATCAGTTTTATTTTTTTTATTAAAATAATTTGTTGTTTTTATGCAATAACAGGAGCTGGTGTTCGAGTCCCACTCCCAGACAATCTTTTTTCCAGAATATTTAAAACTTATAATTACTTAATTAATTTATTTATAATTATTATATTTAACAAGAGATGGCGACCGTGTGTCTTTTCTGCTGCCAACTTTCTTAGTAATTTATTTAGCCTCATAGCCCGATAAAGAATCCTGCTGTTGGTTTGATATTTGAAATCAATTTTGTTGACTGTACAGTATGGTAAAAATATTTTATCCTATTGAAAAAGATCTATCATGCGAAAAGTTATTGTCTGTAACTTAAGTAGAAAGCCATATTTTTTAAAAATCTGATAGATGATCTCATGGCCATGGGTCTATAAATTTGATATAGTCCGCGCAGCGAAAAGTAGATATGAGTCAGCTTGAGCTGGAAGGGTCTATATCAGATGAAAGAAATGAAAGGAGACGTGCGATTAACGTGTGAGTAAAGTTAGAATTTAGTAATAAAATTTGTAAAAAACTAAAAGAATAATATTATGATAAATATCATACAAAAATGCTTAGAAGGGTAAAAAACAAAACAGCTGAGAGATTATATCCACGTGTCAATTTCCAAGTGTCTTCTTCCATTCCTTTCGTCTGTTATAGACCCAGCTCAGGCTGATTTATGTCTACTCATTCGATGCGCGAACTATTTAAAAATTTTATAATTATTTATTTTTTAGAACTGTTACATTTGTTTAATTTTTCTGAATTATTATTTTACTTACACACATTTACATCTGTTATAAAATCTTATTTTTCTGTAAAAGTAAATGCAAAAAACAATGCACGAAATAATCTACAACAGTATATAAAACAGTAATTCTAAATTGTAAAAATAGAAAATTTCCATGACAAATATTGTGCAAGAATCAGCATTAAACACGTTAAACATTAATTTGTACAGCTTATTTCATATGCTAATTGTATAATACACTTCACAAAGTCTAGAGAAATTTGTTCACTTCTCTCTAGGGTTCACTTCTGTCGCCGAAAATTAATAATCCAGCTCCGTAATCTTTGTTTTTTCAATGGAAAGTGCATCCTTTTCGACCGGAATTAGTGTAATTTGGTACGTTGCAATTTGACATCTTAAATTATTCACTGTGTAAATCTAGTAAATTGTATAAACAATACACGGCAACAATATCGTATGACAATCGTCACGCAGTAGTACAAAATGGCGGATGAGCATACCTGTATAGAAGTGCCTAGTTAAGTCAATACGGCATCATTCTTTCAGTTTTCTTATGACAAAGTAAGATAGTGACGTCAATTTTATGTAAAAGTGTACACCATTTAGACGACACGAATGCATGTATATAACTAATAATAGAATTTTTTAAATTAAAATTAATCGTATTTTGTATTTTATATTTTTAAGTATATATTTTACATATAAAAATATGCAATATTAATGTAAATATTAGCGTACGAATATGAAAAATTCGCCAATTATATTAAATATCATTCCAAGAACTCACTGGTTTTTCAGATAAATCTTATAAATAAATTAAACAATTAATTATACATTTTTATTTTAAAAATATACAATTTTTTTCCATTAGTATCCAGAAATAACATTTTTTTTTTACTTCAATTTTTATACCCTTTATTTATCTATTGAAAACAATTGTATGCAAAAACCCATAGAGTGGAATTACATTTTACTTTATATTTTAGTACGAAAAATAAAAGGTTAATGTATGTTGACAGATGAAAGTCATTAAAGTAAGAGGGGATAAGATATTTTCTCATTTATAACGCTTCAAAGCAAATTATCACGTGTTTTCTGGTCATCGTAGATGCCCCCATCTCTACTGTTTGCCACATTATATGTATATATAATTAATATATATTAATTAATATATTTTAAGCATGTTGAAATTTCAATAAAAGTAAAAATTCTAAAGAAAATGACAAATAATATTGGAAATAGTTGGATATTCAAAATGATTGAATTGATTTTCATGATTCTAAGTGACACATTGCAATACAAATTCCTTTTTTATTTTGTATTTTTATATTATTTAAAGTTGTATTTTTCTGTAACCGGTATCATTTATATTCATCAGACTGACTTTGGATACTGAAAAAAAAAAAAATTTTTTTATATAAGAATGATGGATTCTGTTAGTTCGTGATAGAATGTTCAGGATTACTGGAAGTGTTTGGCGATGAAAATCAAAATTACTAACTGTTTTAATTTTATATTTTCAATAATATTAACAGGTTAAATATTTAAATAAATGTTGATTAAAATTATTTTAAAACTGATTTCATTTTTTAGTTTTTATTGATAAAATTACAGTTGGTTGTTCAAAACATTCGCTGCAATTCTTTTAAATTGATGGTGTCTGTTAGAGAAATTCGGAACTGTTGAGGAATGTGAAAGAAGAAATCAACAGTTGTGAAATTTAAAATTTCATTGTTCCACATCTAAATTGGAATAAATATTGTTGGCAAATTGTAAATCTAAGCTATACACTATAACATAAAATATTTATTGCATGTTTTATTTCTATCATATCACTGTTGTATATAATTTCACATTTTTTTTTCTTTAAAATTTACTATAATTTTTTAAAGATTTATCTTAATTAAATGAAATAATATACATGTGTAAATCTAACTTTATCCTGATCTTAAAGTTCTGCCTAATTTTTACACTTATTGTCATTGAAAAGAAGCTTATAAGTTACTATTTTGAGCAGTTTTAGCATTGTTTAATCTCTAACTCTTTGTGGCTTGTTGTATTCGTAAAAATTTATTTTCAAAATGAGCAAAAATAATTGTTACATTGTCACAATGCCGGGTTGCAACTTTTAATCATATTTTTAATTCATTTAATTGAAAACATATGCTCTCGATCTCAAATTAGTAGTGTCATACTTTTCCTGATTACAAGAAAGTCATGCCGGTCATCTGTATCTGTTCTGGAGAAAATTTTTAAATTAAAATCACGTGGTTTCCGGTCTAGATTGGAAGTTCGTGTATACAAGCTTGTGTAAGTTCGGGTAAACTTTCCATAAGCTTTCCATATCTGTCTCGACTTTCATCTATCTAATACCGTTCTCGATATTAGACAGATGAACGACAGTGGAAATTTGTAGGTCTATCACTTTTTGAAATTGCAGAAAAATTATTTTATAATTAATTCCAGCAAATTTCTCACAAATGTTAATAGTTTCATTGTTTGATTTTCATCGATTGTAGCTGAATCAAATGTTTTTCTAAAATTAGTCTATTATAAGAGCAACATAATAGATTTCCAATGAGTTAATTGTGTTTACTAAAGCCTAAAGCCTAAAGCCTAAAGCCATCTGTTTATTCTTAAAATGTTTACTCTCCTAAGAAAAAGGATGTATTTTTCAATCCATTACGAACTTAAGGATGTTGTGTATTGTAAGGTCTCTTGTCAATTTAGATAAGACACTAAGACACAAATACTTCTATAATTATCTTGGGTATTTCTATCTGTTTTCCTGTTAGTCTACTAAGAAGGTGAACTATTGTTTACAAATTGTACCACGGTGGAATCAATTTTAACTTCTTCAAAGCTTATAACTTGTATTTCAACTGTAATTTTATCAGTCTGTAGTTTTTTTAATGGTTAATTCAAGATTTTTAATGGAATTTCTTTATCTGTGCATTGTAAATACACTTGAATGAATAAAAATGTTTATTCTGTGGCTTTTAAAACTACTTTTTATATTTTTTAAGGTATAAAGTAGATATTTTTGTACACATAACAGAATGTAATTCGTGTTTTATTTAGTATTTTTATATATTCAATACTGTAAATCTAAGTTTAAAAATATTAATTGGTTCTTACAAAGTGACAAAATCACTTTAATTTTCGAATTGTTTAATAAAGTTTATTCTCGTGTTCATCATATTTTGATACAAGTAAATGTTCTTCGAAATTTTTGCTAAGAAAGTACTAATTTGAGGTGGAGAGCATATATTTTAAGTTAAATAAATTAAAAATTGCAGCACGGCATTATGTCGATGTTACAATAAATAAGTGCTTGTTTATATTAAAATATTTATTGATCAGCCATGCTGAAGTGGGGATGAATGATCCCGAAACACATCTATGACTATTGAATAGAATAAAGGTGTGACACGGAAAGCATTGTTTTAGATTAAGTTACCTTTTATAGGAAACACGGTAAAATAAAGTATTATTTGCTTGTCAAAATGCTAGTTTGGGAAGTTTTCGAGTATGGCAGTCAGTCACCCCTCTGATAGTGCTGAGATGGCTCAGAGGTACTGTACGTTCAGCAAATCCTGCGCCTTCGTGTGTTTTATTTCGTGAAAAATCTGTAAACAGGCATTTTCCAGCAAGATAATGCTTGACTGTACCCAGTTAAGATTCTTAAGAATGTCTTTTTTCGTTGCCACACTTCGTTGGCCTGCAGTCTCCAGATTCGTCGCCCTTAGTGTATTTGTGAGCTAAAATAGAACACCAGCTTTGGTAGGTTGTGAGCAGTTATAACGTCTGTGGGAAAATCATAGTATATGGCACTTGTATGCCTTTATGCTCGACCGTATTGTAATATGTAGGCCTATCTTTGTATAAGGAAAGTACTAAAACTTGCTTTAAATTGTTAAAGATTCCACAGGAAATTATTATTTTACTATGATATTGTAATTACTTATTACCAACCATCGTTAAGTTTGCATTAATAGAGTTTCATTCGATTCTAAAGCTTCCTTCTCAATATATAAATTTTTAAACAAAGTCTTTATAATATCAAATTATTGGCTTTATATAAAGAAAATTGCTTCAGATAAATCAAAAGATAAATCAAAAGATAAATTTAAATGGCATTTATAATCGAAATTCCCTTTATTATATGATTACTAACACTTCATTTATACAAGTCAATAAATAATTTTTATTACACAGTATATTGATAACTTTGAGAATAAGCTTTCCATATCTGATCACAATTTTAATGTATCTAACTCCGTTCTGAAGAATAATGAGGGACAGACAACCAAACGGACGACAGTGGAAATGTATAGGTCTGAAATTTGAAAATTGCAGACCAATGAGAGCTTCTACTGAATCCACGATCCAAAATTAATTAAAATAATAATAACATGCAAAGAATATAACCTTCAGATGTTTTTGAAGTTTGAGTAGTTAAAGTTTATCTTGGAAAGTAAAGTTTTCTAAACTTAATTATTTTCGAAATGATCGGGGTCTATAACGGAAGTACTTAAACTAGAATATAATAGAAAATCATGAAATTAGATAAAATCTGTTATGTCCCGATTTAATGAGATTTCGTTGAAAATTCATTAAAAATAAAAACTTTACAATCAGCTCTAAAATTTATTATCGATCTTATTTAATCCTATTTATTTAGAATCGTTCGTTGTATGAATTTCCCCCCTTCTGCCTTGATAACTTCTTACTTTTATTATCAGATTACTGCTTTTAAAATTTCTAGTTTATTGCGATAGAAAGCAAGAAAAATATTGGTTTATTCGTTATTATATTTTAATTATGTTCGTTATGGATAGATTCGATTATCAATGGGTTCCTTGAATGGGTCCCTCTCTCTTCTGTAATGCTCATGATGAATTAACGGTTCAAGTTCGAAGTTGGATTCCCACCTCCATACGTTATGATTTTACAACAATTTGCTATTTATAAATATAAAATATAATTTTATGAATTTATATGGATCCGAAGCACGTTTTTGGCAATTACATTTAATAAAAGTACAAAATATTTAAGAGATTTTTTTAAATTGAAATTCAACTCATGAAATCAGGTACAATCCCGAAGGTTCGTGAATCTTTTTTAACATTATAAACGAAATTTTAACCCTTAAATTTTAATGAATGCTGGTTAAAATAACCGAAATAATTAAGTATTTTATTTATGTTAAACCTCACGTTACTCATTCCAATAGAATTTTTAATAATTATGATAAATGGTAACACTTTAATGAAAACGCAAATGTAATTTTTGTAATTTCTGTTGACATTTAATATAAAATTTATTTTGAAATTATTGTATTCTGTATTAAGCTAGGAAGTAAATATAATACAATTTCCTATAAATTGTAAATAGAATAGACAATTGGCGAATTTCCAAGTAAGAAAATATACCAAGTCCACAGAAAGTATCTTATTCTAAGCGCCGAAGGAATAAACAAAATTATCTGTACGTGATCAAGTAACGGTTTCTATGTTAAATTCGTGTTATTACAGTCACAAAAATTTTCTCTAAAGTTTGGCATGGTAGAGATTTTTATATGATATTTTTCTCTTATCTGTTTCATATTTCTGACTTCTACTTGTATAAAGTTTTCAAATACTCGATGTTATTCATTCTTATGCAGCTTCTTTTGTAACCAACTCCCTTTATATAGTGTTAAATATTTCTTGCCATATATTTTTGGCTTCCACTTCTTGTGGGATACATTTCATTATGTTATCCACACTGATTTTCAATTGTTTATTTGGGTATATCGAAATTTTGGCACTTTACTCCTTATCCTATTAAGAATATACTCTTATCAGGAAAAGTATGATGTACAGGGGCAACACACTACTAAAATCGAGAGCATACAATTTAATTTAAATTATTGTGGATTTTCGTTAAGATTCGAGTAATCCGCATCATCTACATGTTTATTTTCACTATTTTTTACAACCAATTTAAATTATATTTTAAAAAATATCTATATTATTTTGTACATGCCACATCTGAAATGTCTCTTCCTAATTTTAGTTCTCATTAAACCACATTTTCTAGAGACAGAAGATTCCAGAGATATAAAATTTCAGTGATAGAAATCAAACTGTTATGTCCCGATCATTAAAGAATTTAATTAAAACAGAAAATTTCAATTATTTTTCCCTAATTCTTATATATTTAATTTTAATAGAAGATAATGAAAGTTTGTAATGATAAATTTAAAATGATTAATTATAGGCTTTATCCTATTATTTTCAACGTTAATTTAACACTTGAAAGTCTACCAAAATATAGAATATTCAAGAGATTCGTCGAGAATACTTGATACCAAACTGTGATGGAAGAATAGTAATCGGAATTATTCATTATTAAGACTTCTTTGCTTATAATAAAAATCATTTTAATAGAATTTCATTTAAGAAGTGCATAAATTTAAAGTTATTCAGTGAAATTATTTAGTTTCTATCAATTTAACGAGAATATTAAGAATTAAATAGAGAAAAATCTATGTATTAATAATTTTCCATTAATTTACAACGATGATAATTGACAAAAGAATTTCTCCGAGGAATTCTTTACAATGTTAATAACTTTAATTAAAGAGGATCATCGGATTATAAAATTAATATTTAAATTAATAAATATGAAAATTGTTTTATTGTAATTTAAATTTTTCTTTGAAATCTCAAAGAAAAATTTACTTTAATTTAACGCATGATAAAATATCAAAGATAGAAAATATTTTAGTAGATTTTGATGTAATTTTCGATGTACTATCATATAAAATATATATTTTTCCTATTATATTATATTAATAAAACTCCTCCAACGTCACCAAAAGTTGTAATCCCAAAATTTACACTTGTAAAAATTAATAGGAGCTAAAGTCATACCTATCATAACTCATTGAGACTTGATTTTGCTGGAGAATTTAGTGAAATTAATAATTTTCTGTATTAAAATTCGAATAAAAATTAAATTTTTAATAATTATTTTTTTCCTGTGAAAGAATGGGTTTTAAAGAGGGTAAAAAGCACTGCACTCTTATTTATAAACAAAGGTTATGTTTACGTGAAAGACATGAAAATGAGCTCCTGGACTTAAGAGAAATTGCAACGTGGATGACTAAAAGAAAATAACTATTAAAATACACAGAATAACTTCATAGAATGATTTTAACTTTAATCGAAAAAGGAAATAAGATTGCTGAAAAATTGGGCATTAAATATGTAAATCTCTCAAAAGTATGGCTTAAAAATAAGTCATCAGATGAATCAAATTACACTGCATGGAGAAGCAACTTCAACTTCTGATTATCACACTGAAGATTTCATGTAAAATTTCTTCATACAAACCTGAAGAAGTTTGTAATTTTGATAAAATCGAATACAACATAAACCCGGCAAAAAATTTGGCAAAGAAGGTTCTAAAATCTAAGAATTTTGTGACTATTATTTCGCGTTCAAATGCAACAAATGCATCCTATTTATTATTAGTAAGTTTAAGCTAACACGCAATACTTTATAAACGTGAATTTGCACAACATCGACACTTGATAGCTTGGATGAATTGTACATTTTTTTGTGATTGGATACAGCAATTAGACAAGGAGATACGCAGGCAGCAACGTCAAGTTTTGTCACTTCCGGACAATGCAACTTCTCATAACATTAATGGTCTGAAATTGGCAAATACAGAAGGTACTTTTCTACCTCTGAATACTTCAAGTATTCTCCAACCACTACATGCGGGAATAATTACTACATTCAAGAAACATTATCGCAGAAAGTTTGTCAAGTATCGACTTGAACAAATTGAAAGCGATTTTTCAAGATCTGAAAGACTTAAAGATGTTAATCTTTAAGAGATTATACGAAAAAAAATAACTAAGCGAAGGTATTTTTCTTAAATAGGAGTGTTAATTAGAATAAATAGGAGAAAACATTGCATTAAATTTACTGATATAGAAACTAGCATACTTCCTGGGTGATTTCAAATTTTCTTATCACAGATCTGAAAACTTGCAGTCCGGTATAGAGATGATGTCACAATAAGAAATTGCAAACAAATCATGGAAGGGTTCATCTTTCCAAACTACTTATGAAGAAAAGTAAAATAAAACAAATTTAGCAACGAGTCGTTTAACTTTTCCGGCAACTTTTGGTGGCTCCATCTGTTATGATATTTTATTTAAAAAGTTTTTATATTTTTAACTATTATAAAATGGTAAAAATCTTAATTTTGAGGGTAGAGATGGGTTTTATAAGAAATTGTAAATGCTAATAACGAGTAAAATCGTCATTAAGTCCGACCCTACTGGAAATACACATGACTTTCTTTATCACCATACCTCTCGACCTTTAATCACCAAAATTTAACTGCATTAATTCCCCTAATAACCAAATATCCTTGCAAAATTTCAAAAATTTTCGACAAAAATCACAGGAGTTATTAAGCTTTAAAAAACAAAATTGTGTCACTTACACACACAAACAAACAAACACGCAGAAAAAATTCTCAAAGTATTTTATTTCTCGACCTTTTAAGATGTCCTGAATCGAAAATTGTAAAAAACTTAGGGGGGAGGTTATTTTTTACCATACTTTTCCTCTTTTATATATAACTGCCAGGAAAGTAATAACAGAAATGTAAAACTGATTCGTGACAGTACGTTTATGGAAATGAGATACTTTCAGTGGCGTGCCGTCCATGGAAGCTGTGGAAGCGCCACTTCCCTTGTATTTTCTAAAATATAGATACATATTGTGCGATTATTTTTATATTTTAACTTACTTTAAATTAATAAAAATTAATATTTTATTATAACCACATTACATATCTTATTATAAATTTCTATAATACATGTGAAAAAAATGATAAGATTGCTTTTGTATATTCGAATATAAATTCGTATATGCATATTCCCAATGGAAGAGCTGTATTGTCGAATACGAGACAGCTTCCACGGTCAAAATATTTGAATGGTCAGATTACAGGTCTCATGCGCTTTACAGAGCATCAACCTCTCTCGGTTTAGCTCATGGATGCTAAACACCAAAATATCGTATAACACTTCCAATGATTCTATACAGAGCCAGAACAGCTTTCCTATCATTAAATGTCACCGCACGCCACTGGTTATCACGTTACTACACCCTACACAAGTAAATAAATATCAAGAATTAATTCTAAGTAAATCAATATCAATAAACAAACTTCTAAAAAAACGGCCATTTTTTTATGTAAACAAATGCAATTTTGTTAAAATGTTCTTGAGAAAAAAATTGCCGCTGTTTAGAGGTGACCTTTAATGGAGGAAGTTTTTTCCCAAGAAGAAAAGTTTGAAAAATCTAACATTTGATATTTTACTACAGTTGTGATCAATATTATTCAACAATAAATTCAAATACTTTTTTTATGTATTTTATTTATCTCTTTTCTTAAATACTTTCAATTTTATCGATACATCTTTGAATATTTTTATGCTAATGGGAAACTTTCCATATAAATTACTCGAATTCCTTACAAATCTATGTTCAATATCAGTTTAAAATTGCTTTAATTTTTTTTTATATATTTTAAAAACTTTCGCTCTACCTTTCCAACAATTTTTCTTGGTATACTTTATTAAAAAAATACAAAAAGATGTCTGAAAGCTTCCATAAAAGACAAAGTGGTACATTTACCCCTTTAAATATTATTTTATTCTTTTATGGGTTTATAATGGATATATATAAAACCCATAATATATTAATGAGTATTATGGGTTCTATTCAAGTATTCTCGATTATACTTTTGTTTATTTATTTTTAATAATATCTGCGGATCGACAAGATACATCTGTCTCTGCTGTTTCTATACATCGATCTTAACTTTCTCTCTATATATAAATAAGAAGAAAACTGTTGAATATATTTTTATCTTCTATAATTTATAGAATTTTAATATTAGAAAAAAAAACACATTCAATTCTTTCACTTTTCTTTAAATTTAAAATAAGTTTTATCAAAAACTTAATCGATAATCACGTGTGTCATCTGTTAGCAATGTGGTCATTAACACAAGAAAAATCAAAATGGCTTCTCTCATCATTGATCAGAATTTTAAGTATAAATGTTTAGCATTTATATCTAAATAAATAATTTTTTATAAATTTTACTTATTTATTATGCTAATTTTATGCAAATTAAGCTTGAAATCTGACAAGGTATTTTTAAAAATTAAATTATATATATAAAATTGTAAAAAAAAAAAATGTTTTACATGTTCCGCCATCTGGTATTAATTTTAAATACTAAATATAAATTGTTATGTGTACTTTTATATTTCTTGTATATAAGAAATTATATTTTAGACTTAAATGTGGCAATAAACATAATTTTTATTATTTTAATAGAAGTTAACAATTATTGCTTTATACGTAATTTTTAATTAATAAAAACAATTTTAAAGTATATTTTATCATTGTAATGTAGAATTTATTATTTTAAATTGAATTTTAATTAATTTATTTTAAAGATAAATTATATAAATTTAATTTTTTATTGATTAAATATTATATATATATTTTTTAATTTTAAAAATAATTATAGTAGGATAATTTCAGATTTTCTTCGCTAGATGGCAATAGTAAGCAATACTTGATCTGTTCTTTAAAGGGAATGTATTTGTCCAACCTTTCCCCATTTAGAGATAAAGAGGAAGAACAATATTACATAAAAAATTAAATTGTCTATTTTCTTAAACTCTTAACTTTCTCCATTCCCTTGTGTAAATACTAGGAACAGATAAAGGATTGAAAGTCAAGTCTTTACAGTTGAAGAAAGATATTATTGCAACCATTAGATATACTTGAAAATGCAATATATTTAATTTAAAAATATATAAAAATAATGATTCTATAGGAAGATACAGTATCTTTGTTAATTTAAATTATATTATTCAATTATTAAAATAAAGAGAAGTTTAAATCAGAGTTCCTTAAGGGAGAATATCTTTAATTGATTGCTGAGATGATTCTCAGTAATTCATTGGGTTTTTGCTCTCCTTCAACTTATTTAAAATTCAAAAATTTGCATAATGTAAAGAACCCAAATGATGCTCTTATATAAACTCATAATGTTTCTTTATATTAAGTAATTTATTTCATAAAAAAATATTTATTTTTGAAATAAGGACAACTCTACAAAGACAATATAAGTTATACAATTAGAAATATTATAAATTTTTATAATGGAAATCAAGAAATAATCAATCATTTAAACTTTTAGAATAGGGATATTTAATTGTATAGAAGTTTTTATTATAAAAATATATAAAATATCGAATACAATGGGGGAGTCTCTGCTATGGATTCGAAATTTTGATTTTCTTTAATCAATTATAAATCACGAAAACTTTAAAATGTGTGAAAATGTAAGAGAAATTCTGTAGTAAGTTTAAGAAATATTACCATGCCTGCTACTCAAGTGAAGTTTCATTTATAAACTTTCAAGAGAAGATTGAAGGATTCTTCATCTGGAACTTCTATTCCAGAGAGGTAAATGTCCTGTCAACATACGTGATTTTTTACTTTTTTTTTAATTTTTTCTTGCAGAAATGCTTCGTTAGCTGTCACAGAACAGAACAGTAATGTTAAGCATTAATTGTATGTCTTGTACAAAAAGAAAAGAAATGGTAAAGAATATATTGTAGTTCCTGCAACATGGAAAAAGAACTTCTGGAGAGAATTGATTTACATTTCTTAACTGTAAGAAAAGTTGTTTCTACAGGCATTGATAAAGTTTTCTTTCCTGCCATTCAACTGTAGTCCTTATGTTTTATCTCCTGCTGCCATCGAATGATGAAAACAATTTTTCGTGACAGAAATGGAATCATGTTTTAAAGTAAAAATACTTTTCATTGGTTTTTTTTTCTGTAAACTGTTACACCAACAGAGAGCAACATTCTTCGTTGATCAATTGTCCATGGATAATCTGATAAATTATATTTAATGAAATGTTTGAATCCTATAAGATTGATCGAATTTTTATCCTTTAAAATCCACTTTATGAAGCAACAATGCGTAAAAGGTTTTTTTTTTTTTTTTGAACTTCGGTGGTTGATATTCTTGTTTCTCGCGGCATTTTTCACTAATTTTTGAAAAATATACTTACGTATACTTTAAGAAAATCATTCGTTGTTCTTTAAATTATATTTAAAATATAAAAACTGTGTTATCTGTCGAAGAATTTTATTATATTTCGTATTTTTACTTAAAAGGGAAGCAAATCTAATAATGTTTTTTTAACAGTCTTAAGACTGTTGAGGATTTTCTGCAAAAATATAACTTAAAATTAGAGATTGCATTGAAAAATACAAAAAGTATAAATAATAATATATAAAATTAGTAAATACATTTTTACTTAATCAATTAAATTTTCCATAATAATTTTAAAAGTAATAATTTTTTACACACACAAAAAAATCAAGCAAATCTGCTTATTTTATCTCAATTTTTAATTTAAAATTTAAATAAATAGACATAAAAAATATGATAATTATATATATATATATACTTAATATATTTACTTAATATTTAAAATAAATAATAAAAAATTGTTTTCTCCCTCAAAAGGCAGATTTATTGTATTTGAATTATTTTTATTCTATTTAAGAAGATAATGTAATATATTTTAATAGAATTTAGAATAAAGTTATTTATGTAGAACACAGATTAGTGGGAAGGAAACAACCAAAGAATTAAATAAAAATTGTGAAAGTTTTCTCTACTGAAGTATTGAAATTCACCAATGATGGTGAAGTTCAAAGGTGAGTTTGCTCTTGATTTAATTTTCTCCATAAATAGAGTTTAACTCCTATTCCCTGTTGTATTCACAACGTTGGAATCAATTTAAAAGAATTTCGAAAATTTTTCAACTTTTTCCCCTTCCTTGAATTATTGATGATTGGTAATTAATCGTTTCGTTATTTTTTTTCAACAATAAAACAATATAAATTATAATTCTTTATAATAAATTTTTACAAATTATAATTTATTATTTATTAACTAAATTAAAAATTATTATGTATATACAGTATAGTCAAATGTCTGAACAATGGCAACTGACGAAAATATAAAATAATGGTTGTTGTTTAGAGGTTATTTTATATCCATTTTTTAAAAAATAAAATAAATAAATACGTTCCTGAAAACTGGTCGCTGTTCAGAGGTGATCGCTATTGGAGGTTCGACTGCATTTATAATATATAGTGTATCTATAATACTGTACTTAATACTTTCTTATGGAATATGTGTGTATTATATACATTAATATAACAAAGTATATATTTCAGACAATATAGATTCGGTTATAACTTATATTAAAGGCAAACAATTATATTTATGTGTCATATGTTTTATTGAGAATACCTTTTACAGGTTCTATAGTGTTATAGTATTGTGTAAAGAACTTTTTCAGCTATTTCAAATAATGCGCCATATTTATCTTTTCAGGGGCGAAAATATACTGAATTCAATTGATTGCTTTTTTAAAATATATCAAGTGCATATTAAAAATTTAGGTATAAATTTTTGTAACGTCTAGTAGGTGCTAACGCCTACTGAGTTTAGTGCTCAATTATGCAAACAAATAGGACTAAATTAATAAGTAATAATGGCTAAAACAAACGGTATAAAAAACAATTTTAGTTCTTTTCTGTATTTGTTTCAGCTAAACTTAACGAAAAATTAAATCAAACAAAAATTAATACTAAATAATAACTGAAATATTAATGTCCAAAAGTAAATAATAAATGAAACAACACTATAATTAATTACACAAATGGTGTGCTATTTTGTTTGGATCATTACACCTTTGAACATCGCTACATGCACCAAATACACGGAAATACAGAATTTTATTTATGGACAAGGCTAGCCTCATTGATATCAAATCTGCTCACCGTGCCAATTGTCCTATTTCACATGCGTGTGAAAATTTGTATGCAAAGCATGAGGATATCGAAGATTAGCTTCAAAGTGATACGTATGCCACATATATGATGTATTTATTCAAGAAAATAATTAGTAAAATAGACTTATAGATTATATTATGATTATTTTAATTAATTAACAATGAACATATGCATCTGTAGTAACAAAGATTACAAATATTTAATTTCGGTATATTAATGATGTGTGTGTTTAGTGTAAGAAAATAAAAATTTATATTTGTAGTAATTAAGGAAGGCTTAATTATGGCTACTGAATACAATTATAATTAATTAAAATAGCAGAAATTTATTAATAATATAAAGTCAATTCATTTTATGTGAAACGTGAATCTATTTTATGCATTGTATTCATTAAATGAAGTTATCAAATTGATAAATACTTCATGTTATGAATAATTGAAAGATTTATAATATACTAACGGCGTGTGCACCACATTGTTCGGGATTTTGAAAGGGCGGGGATGGAAGAGGGTGATATAAACAATGGTCTTAGTAACTAAAATATACATTTATTGAGTATTTACAATAATGAAAATGCAAAACATGAAGAATTGCTTGGGCTTTAGGGGTGGTGGGAATAGAGATTCCACGGTATTTTTTCTAGGACGTCGAAGAATATTCATGCCAAATTTAATGCGGATATGTCGAACGGATAGAATCTTATACATATATATATATATATATATATTTTGACTTTTATATTTATTTAGATTTATACTTTCCAATAAATAGCTAAAGTATATAGAATTTATATATATAAATATATGTTTAATCAACACTGATCACAGAGATTATAATTCTATTTGTTTGATATACACTTCTATATAGAGAGAAAGGTCAAAATTTTAATTTAATATGTTTACTTATGAGGTTATAATATTATAAAAAGTTCTACATTAATAATATTATTAAAGGGGTAGAACCTTCTAAAGGAGTTAGACTGCAGAATGGAAAAGTCAGGAGATGAGAAAGAGAATAAAAATAAAATAATAGAAATTTTATTATTTAAATTAATAATTTTTTTATAAATATAAATATAAAGATTAAATTTTCTTACTTTGTTACATTTTATAGAATTTAAATATTTGTTTTGACTACAAAATAATTTATTAGAATTCAGACTTTAATGTATGTATGATCAGAAACGATTGCTGTGCAGTGCACTTTATCCTTATGCAAACTTAGATTTTTCCTTTGTAGAAATGAATACATCAGATTTGATATTCTATAGTATCATTCCTTTAATCCCTTTTATAAATTGTAATTATTTTAAGCATTGTGCTCAAAATATGCGAATAAAAGTAAATTTTGAAAAATGTGCATGACCTTAATCTTTTACTCCTGCTGAAATAAATAATTTTTCTGATGATGAAAAGCAAATACAATATAAATCAACTCAATAGTGCAGTAAAATTTTTATGAAAAAATTTTTAAAATATTACATTTGATTATTTAATAATTATGATTCTTTAATAATTCTCCTATCCATAAAAATGACTTAATGATTTATAATAATTAAGTCTTGAAACAAAAATTAATTTATTACTGTAATATAAGAAAATAAATCATTTATTATGACTAGGAAACTGTCAAAATAATTCATTCTTAAATAATTGTATATTTTATTTAAGACAGAATTTTCTAAAATTGTTGGAATTTTGCCTAATAAAGTAGTGATGAAAGTGTGTTGACATCTACTTAGATCTCTCCTCTTTCTGATTGATTGGCCTTTTAGAAAATATATGAAAAGAGAAATAATCTCTTTTAAGTAAAAATCTTATGTACATAAATCAGTTTGGATTAGGAAGTGTTCATATTTACAGAAAATATTAAGTCAAAAATCCATTCGTTTATTTTCACTATTGAAATCAATAGCTAATTAATGAAGATTCTAACTTCGAATTCTCCTGAATAAATAAAATTTAATAATTTCAACTTTTTTTTATTTTAAATTCCTTATCGAAATTCAATATTTCAATAAGTATTCTACACTGAAATTACGTAAAAAATTACATTTATTCTGAGGAAACATCACGAGAAATTAAATTATATATACGTTTATTCAAGGGGATAACCCCTCAGTTTTTATATTATTTATAATTGAATTTAAATATTTTTTATATTAATTATTATTATTATTTCCTCATAAACTAATCACTATTTCTTTATATAAATATTAAAGCTACTTATCAAGCAGAGAAGATAATGAAAGACAACAAACTGTGATGAGTTCAACTAATGAAATTTATATTGTTGCATGTTGGATAAAAATAAATCTTGTCAACAATAACTTATCCTATAGATTTATAGCTAATTAAGCATTTATTTTTCATTTAATGTAAATAATATGCATAGCATTAATAACTAAATCTTTATTTTAAGTTATAATTATCTAAAATTTCCTCCATAATAATTAACTTTAGCAATATAAATTAAAGCAAATATTTAAGTTTTTATTTTGTTTTATAAACTTAATAAAACTTGAAAAATTTCAATCGTATTTTTGATATTTATTATAAAAATTTTTATATAAGTACTGTATATTAATATCTATTTTTCTAATTAATATGTATAAATAAATATTTGTGATTAATTAATTTAATTATTTAATTTTGTATAATTAAATATTTATTTATGAAGAAAATAGTAATGCAGTAATTTATTATTTAACTTAAATTAATTAATTTATATTTCTATATTTTAGCAACGGACTAATAACGATCATTGTATCCTGTAAAGTTTATTTAGATATTTATAAAAACAAAAATTGTACAGAAAAAGAAAAAATTTTATTAAAATATGAGCCATTTTTTCGTATTAAATAAGGTGTATTATCTTAAGATCTTTTGAAAATCATTTCCAATGGGTTTCCTACATACTTTGAATTAGAATTGGCGATAGTTGATTTAGACAAGAGGCATTGCAGGAGTTGAAAACTTTTAACATATTCCAACGATGAGATTTGCAAGTCTACATCGTGGAATGTAAATGATGTTTACCATTCAAACCACTGAAAATGGGAAGTTTCAAAATACTTCAGGCTATCTCTTTTCCAATCTGCTTCATTTTGTTCACATAATGTTGCTCGCCATTAATCTTCTTCTCCGATTAGCTTTGCCAAGAAGAGATTGCCAGCCATCGTTTCTATTGTCCTGACCATACACTCCTTTTTTTAAACTTCTTTTCTCTTGATGACATATTCATTTGTCGTAGAAACTTATTTCATTAATGATAATCTGTCATTTATATTACTAACAGTTATAATTTTCAATATTTTCTAACGATTATTTGCTTATTCGATCGTCGTTAACGCTTGACATTTCTAACCATCTTTATTAAATACTTTCTCTTATGTTTCTAGTATCATTATTCGTTAATAATTTTTGTATATTTATATTATTTTCTGGCGTATCTGCGCAGCATCTCTTCATCATTTCTGCTCCTCCGCATCATTCGATTGATCATGTATCTTGTTCGAAAGACTTGTTTAACATTTGAAACGAATACGGGAGAATTACATTAAACGTAAACATCACGATATTAAGTTGATTAAATTCGAATTGTATTTTTTAAGTAAGAAATTTAACACAATACTGACCCAACTACAAAAAATAAAATTTATCCGTAATTTATATATAAAAATCACGTTTTTCTGTGCGAAAAACACTCTGTCTTCTAGTAAATAATAGCTATTTTAAAACGTAAATTGTGATTTATAATGTGTAACAGGAGAAACATGTGTTCATAGAATTTGTTTGTATTATCTTCTATTGTAAAAATGCTTTGTTGTTAAATGTATAATCTAAAATGTATTTCCAACGCTATTTGTTGCCTGCTTATTGAAAGTTTTCTTAACAATTGTACTTTTTCTTTTATATAGTTTTCATACTTAAGAACATTATTTTTGCATTCCTATATAATTAGATGTCATCTCACAAATGTGACATTGTAATGAAGTTATATTGCTATTATCAATCATCTTGATTATTATTTTGAAAAAAGAAAAAAATAAAGAAATCTGATTTTTCTTCTGCGATATCTTAATTAAATTTCCAAGAGTGAAAATCGTTAATGGACCATATTGAAGTAAGTACAGGTAAAGGAAGACTTTAGCCTGTAACTTGTTAATTTAATGAAGTCCCTTGTTGGATTATTATATTTCCTAATTTTTTTTTTCTGAATGTAATTATCCAAACTAACAAAATGCTAATGATGTCTTACGGTTGGTTTGTTAGTCTTATGCCAAAATTGAGCTAAAATTGCTACTTTGTTTTACTCTGTGATTTGCAAAACAACTTAATTCGTGTCTGAGTATATTATATTCACCTTTTACACTTAAGTTATTCTGATTGATGTAATTAAAAGTAAATATGACATCATTTGCAAATTTAAGCTACCATCAAAATAAACTCATGCAAATTCCTAAGATTTTAATATTAAGCGTGTCATTTATAAAATCTAATAGATTTTATATACGCGATTTTTCTGATTCATTACTTAATTAAAATTGTTTATAACAAATAGAAAAATTTATTAACAACTTTATTAAACTTTAAACTATATATTTTTATATCTTTTTCTTCATGCTTCAACAAGCGAAAAGTATAATCAAAGTTGTAAAACTGATATCAAACTTTATGAATATCATTTCATAACTTGTATTTGTATTTGTTTAAAAGAATAAATTGCCTTTATTTATTCTTATAAATATATAATATGATATTTGACTGTCTTTCTCAACTAGTATCTCGCGATCTCTGTCTCAGATGGTGGAATATTAGTCGATAGTGTCACGTTTTCAATAGGTTGGAAGGTCGACTTTTATGAGTTTTTATGCTATATTTTCATAAACAACTTAAATATAAAATAGAAAAAAATGTTTAATACTACAAAATACAGTATAGATTTTTAATATTATGAGAAATTAAATAAAAACTATATATAAATCAATACATAAAAGATTTATTTATTTTTTAGATTAAAGAAAACTAATATCAGGAATAATAGAGGAAGAAGAGAAAATATTGGTGAAGCGAAAATTCAATACTTTATTCAACAGAGATACTGTTTGAGGTGAGTAAAATTCGAGGTAGTTATGTTTTTCACAACCTCATTCATGACTAGAAATAATATTCTTACCCTACACAAATTCTTGTAAGGCATAAAATTCCCCATGTATTTTTTAAGGTACATTCAACAGAATATAGATTTTTCTATATAATATTAGATAGGAAGTGGTCGAATAGACTTATAAATATATAAAGGAAGGATCTATAAAGAAAGAATTTCAAAGATTTCTATTTCAAAAATAACGATCTGAAAATTTATTTTATCATTTAATATATGTTATTTTTTGTGTAGAATAATTTTTTATCAAAATATTTTTTAATATAATTTTATATTTACTCTCTTGACTGAATACACATTATCATGATATCAATGCATCTGGATGTTGCTAATTTTAATTTAATTCCTTTGAATTTTAATTTATTTTGCTGAAAATTAAGTGTAATTAGACATAATTGTTTTCTTTCTATATTTTCTTCATTAAAGTATTTATAACTAATTTAATATTATATAACATTTATGTAGCTTAATTACAATATAAATCTACAATAGAATAAAATGCTTACTGCAAATTTACAGTTTAATACAAACACTAAATCGATGAGCTTCTTTAGGTGTTCTTCCTTTCTTCGGCTGCGAACAGAACTTTTATCCAAACTTTAAACTTACAATTATGCTATAAAATCCAATTTTTATTTATTAAGAAAGAAAACAAAACAAATGTTGGATTAATATTTAAATAAAAAATTAATTAGAATTAATTTCTAATAAATTTACAAATTGTATTTTCTGAAATTGTATCAGCTGATATAACGATAGTGTTTCTTTACGTGTACAGTACAATGATTAATAAGTCGTTTAAAAGTTTTTCTGAGGTTATTGGTATGAAAAAAAGGAATAAAAATTAAGAAAAAAATAATGAATTTTAGTAATGCTTACCAAATAAATGCAAAAGAAAGATTGGAAAACAAATCAAAAGACCAAAATCTTGAATATAAAATACTTTGTTGTCGATAAGAAAAATCTAAAATTCAAAAAGGAATGTTTTAAAATGTAAATCTTAGCGAAAACGAAAAGGAGAAAATCAATCAGATTTCGAAATAAAAGTTAATTAAATTATTTCATGAATTTAGAAAGAATAAAAAATAAAATAAAATTATTCATCAAAATTCCATAAATATTTCCATAAAATGAATGCAAAATTCATATCCTTAGTATCATTGATTTCTAGAAAGTATTTATTACTTTCTTGAATCAATTTGTCTATCGTATTAATAAATCTTTAATTAAGATTCAAAATTAACGAATATTACAGAAAATAACGTAAATTATAATTAATTTACGTACGTCGACAACGTAAATTCGACATCTTCCACATACAAAAATAACAAATTAAAATGTTTTGAGTAAATAATTTGTATGTTAATTGTTAATAAAATAAAATTACAAGTTCCTTTTCTAATTATTAAAATTATTCTGTAATTTAAATGAATAAACTACATTTATCTATCCTTAAAAAGTCATTTTGTTGATAATTTTTAAATAGTTTTTTTTAAAGTTTAAGGAAACACAAAATACTTTTCTTTTATATTTTTTAAACAATTTATTTAATATGAATTTTGACAGAAATTTAATTATTATAAATTATAAGATGAATTTAGAGTTGTAGAGTGGATTAATTTTAAAATTTTCCTGTTAATAATATATTTATTTATATTTGTCTATGTTGATCCCGACATCTCTTTAATTCATCTATAATTAGATTATACATTGACTTATTGATCAAATCATTTTGCAGTTTAGAAATTATGCATATTTGCAATTAATTTCCCTATTTTAAAGAAGTTTATAATAATATACTTACATATAAACAATGATATAATAAATACTATACTTATTTATTCATTAAAGAACATGTTTATAATGTTTATTAAATGATAAATTTGTGAATTTATCATGAATTAAATTAAATATATAATAAATAATCTTTATATTTTCGTTTAATTATCTTCAATAATATTATTATCTTACAAAATTATTCGTTGTAGTATTTTTAATAATATATTTGAACTTAACCTTAGTAACAGTTATTAATTAATTATACTTTTTATGAGGTTATATAAATTTCAATCTTGTTATTTTATCCTCTACGTGATTTATTATATTTATAGCAAAATAAATTAGTCTTGTCATAAATTTATTTATTTTTCTAAGAAAAATATAGCTTATGTAATTAGTCGTATTCATAGCCACTATATAATTTGTTTTGGGATTTTTCTAAATTAAAAAATAAATATTTAGATAATATATCTTCTGATTAGTTGTGAATAGTTGACGTCTAAAAGTATAATTTTTATTGTACAGTATAGAAAAATGAGCAGAAAATTACTGCAATTGATAGGGCATAGCAAGGAAGAGGAAGAGAAGAAGAGGTAAATTGAGAAAAAGTTTATTAATTCTCCTAATATATAGTAAATAATTTTTAAAAATTTCAGCTCTTATACAAATATTAATATTGAAAATAAATTAGACCTTCGATTTAACGAACTAACTAGAGGAAGAAAGCGTCTGCATTGGTTTAAAGTCCGTTAAATCGAATGTACAGTATTTTAATAGCGAACTTACAATGTACAGCATGTATTAAAATGTTATTTTAATGTATAACTACGAGTAAAATGTTATAATATAGTGTATATTCAGTACAGTAATTTATACTCATTGACTGGGTCAACGATCCTTTTAGCATGAAAACTGCATAAAGTCGATAATACAAAAAAAGAAACATTTTTGTAATTTAAAATGTACGTATCTTATTACATATTTAAAAATATTCTACATCATTTTACTTCATTTTTTTCCTTCTTTTTTATTATTTAAGACTTGTAACCTTATTAAACAAATCGTTAAAAGGTAATTATTTGTTTAATTGCTTTATGTTTTACAACTTCTTAATTGCTGTTTTATACCTTTCTTCATTAATGCAAAAGTTAATCTATTCATTCTTAAGACGTGGCCTTTGATCTTAGTGTTTCCTTCTTATCCTACTTGTATTCTGATACAGCTTTTATTTTTTCTTGTTTAAATCGTGCTTTTAACACATTATATAACCGATATTATTACTGATTCAAACGATTAAATATTATATAATTTAAAATTTGTTTAAGAAAATTTGATTAAGCTTCAATTTTCAAATTGCAGACACATATTTCCTGTGTCAACCGTTTGTTGTCTGTCCTGAATTTCGAGTACGGAATTAGATATATGAAAATCGAGAAAGATTAGGAAAGCGTATGGGAAGAGGCTCCGATTAAGTATATTTTAACTTCCGGTCTTCCCCGGAAATCACGTGATTTTAATTCAAATCTTTCTTCAGTACTAAGTTAGATGACCGGCATAACTCGACTGTTATCAGGTATAGTGTGACGTACAGGGGCAAGACACCACTTGCTGGAGACTCCTATTAACTATACGGTCTAAAACGAAAGTCACGTGATTTTTTTTAATTAAAAGATGACTAAAAATTGCATTCAAGGATTGTGACGATGTCACGATAAATAATTGCTCGTTACGAATGATTTTTTCATCTTTTATACAAGATATTTAATATGCAAAAAGAGAATAATAAGCAATAAATTAATCATCTTTGATAAGATAATTTAAACGAGTAAAAAATTTTTTAAAAAATTATTTAATTTTTACTCAAATATATGTTATTAAATAGAGATTTTTAAAGAATAAATTTTTATCTTAACATCTTGAACTTTTGCAAAGTAACTTTCATTAATTTAATAACGGATAACTTAAATGCAGAAGGAATGTTATTCATTATATTAGAAAATTAATGTTTACTTCTTAATTTAAATCGTGAACATTTTCTTGATTAGTAGAAATCCTAAGATATAGTTATTACAATAATTTAATCCTGATTATGATCTTAGAGTGTTTAATAACAAATCAGTATGTCTTGTGAGAATAAATAAGTTATGAAAATAATAAATTCTACCGAGAAATTATTCTCTTAGCAGATGATGTGAAAGAACAAATGAAGAATGATATTTTCTGCAAGCAAAATATTTAAAAATATTACAAGAATTTCAAAATAATATTTGTTTTTTTTAAATAAAAAATCGTTTTAACGAAGTGTTTAACAAAAAAAATACTTTACATTTTAAAATTAATTATTAAAAAATTACTGACTTCGAATTATAATTTTTAATTTTATTCAGTTTTATCTATTTATCAAAAATGTATTTATTTGTTAAATAAAGCAATGATTTAAAATAATAAAAAATGTACTTTATATATTCTTAAAATTATATTTAAAAATTTAAAAGCATTAAATTTTTAAATATAATTTTAAGAATATATAAAAGTACATTTTAAAAAAACTTTAACGTTTTTTTCAATATTTACAGTGGAAAATTGAAGGATAAAAAACACCAAAAAAAAACTTTAAAAACTGTTTTATCATGATTAAATTCGCTTTTAATCTAGGAGATTGTGTTGGTGTTGTTGCTGTTTAAATGACATTTTAAAGATTAAAAATTTGATTATTCTAATATAATTAAAAATTTAATGCATGTTTTTGACTATATATATTTACTTAAATTTTCGAATAGATAAAATTTATTTTTTTTAAATATTAATAATAAAAAAAACCAAAGTAATGAAAATTCAAAAAGAAAATCTATCCAGAAATTTTTATTATAAAAAATATTTACACGAAATGCATTTTACATTTATTTAAGTTTAATAATAATCAAAGTAAATATTTTAAAATTGCTTCTGAATTAAATATATATATATATATATATAATTTTTATAGCTTCCTGGATGATATTAATCTGCATTATTCTTTATGTTGCTTAGTATAATATGGATGTTCATAAAAGCTAAATTTTGTGGTTTGCTGCAATCAAATCGATTCTAAATGCAGCATACTTTCTACTTTACCCATTGGAAATCTGCATAACGTTGATATTTTTTCTGCTTTTTTTAAAAGTATTTTAAAGCAAAAGTTCTTTAAAGTTAGATAGCCTTTTTTTAGGGGGAAGTATAATTGAATTTGTTCCAATTTGATAAATCAATGACAATTACACTAGAAGAGACAATACTTAGAATAAAATTTATTTTAAAACCAATTGCTAAATGTGTTTTACCTCTTTTTCTGGTAATTCTTTACTAGTTTCTTTATTTTTTATTTTTTAATTTATAACACTTTCTTTCATGATCCAGGATGCGGTATCTAAAAAGACTGATGTACTCCTTGTTCTTTCTTAATTAGGCTTTTAAAATAGTGAAAAGTAAATGACTGGTGTATTTTTTATTTACATTTTAATTTAATTTTCAAATTTTATAATATAAAAAATATAATAAATTAAAAATATTTAACAGAATTTATTATTTTCTTATAAATTAAATCTGATCTTTTTAATGAATAAATTGATTCTGCAAAGTTTAATTATAGTAAAGTTGTGTAATTTTTTTTAAAAATTTATTTAATTATATGTATAGAATAGATAATATTTTAATATAAAAAAACTGAATTTTTTTAAAGATATAATTCGAAAACGTATGCTTTTAAATTTGTATTACGTAACAAAATTAATTTATTTATGGAACTTCTCGTTGATAATTGTTGTTTTTTTCACACATTATTAATCAGATATTTTAGCAATTGTACTCCTTTTATTGTCTACCCCGAAAGAAATGTCAGATACACATTTATCTAGTAAATAATCGTATATAACTTGTTCAAATTATAAAATTTTTGCTTGTAGCATGACTAGAAGCTACTCATTCGCTTGTCGCTTCTTTTCTGACTTTGTAGATGACATTTCGTTTATGAAAGCATGAAGAAGATGTAAGTTCTTGCCTGGGGTGTGTAAAACATTCAACCCATTACAGCAATTCCTTTTTTCCCCTTCTCCATTCTATATCAAAAGGGAAAAAAGTTAAAGTTACAAGTTTCATTTCAGTGTCGTTTTGTTGATTTTTTTTCTTTTATTAGCTACAATACTATACAATTCTCTTTATTTTCAAGTCTACATGGAATTTATTTCCTTTTTTTTAATACGTATATATTTTTTCATAAAATTTATATTTTCTAATATATAAAAAAAAGCATTTTACAAAGAATTTTTTTATTTTATTTTATTGTTAGACAAGTTACTAAAATTATTAAATTTAATAAAATGTGGAATGATTTAAAGTTATCTTTAAATTAAAATTTCCCATCTTTTTTTTCTTAATATTTATTGCTTAGAGTTTAATTTAATTTTTTAATAAAATGCCATTAAATATTTAACGGTGAATAGCTATTTTATAGAAAATATTTTAGCTTTTATAAATATAAACTTTAATTATTAATTTTGTATCCTTTTGTATAAAATTTTATGAATAAATATGAATGAATAGTTGATACAATTCTTAAGGATGCTCTATTCATTAAACGTAAGCCAAATGTTAATAACTCTGTTCTTTAATTTATTACTGCATATTCATAACTTTTATCATTAGTTATTCATAACTTTTAAAATATAATGTTCCTGTTAATAAAGTTTATTAATAAATTCTAATTAATATTTATAATATAAAACTTTTAACGTCGTCGTAAACAGCAAAACAAAAGATAGATAATTCTAAAGAATATGTTTTTAAATCTTAAATTTTTAATAATTTATTTATTATTTTGATATTAATTTAGGCATAAATATAATAACAATAATAATATATAATAAAATATGATAAAACATTATAAATATTAATTACAGTCTAATAAATAAACTTAAAATGTCAGTATTATAATGTAAATATTATGTTTTGTGATATTTTATCAAAAGTATTGTTAATGTGTTAAATTCTCTTGAAATGATTATATATATATATAATATATATATAGTTGAGTTGAATTCGTACAAATTCCTAATTTGTTAAATTGTTCTTATATAAAAATAATTGAGTAATATTTAAATATAACAATAATTAAATGAAATTATTACATTGTATAAATATCAAAGAGCATAATTAAAATTGTATTGAAATGTTAAAATTCCATTTAACTATATTAAAATTAACATGTTTTTGATGTTTAGAGCACGTTTAAATTATAATTATACTTTATCATCTGTTTAATATTAAATAATTTAATGTATTTTAGTCAGAGATATACTCGGTTAGATACTATTTATAAGAATAATTCAATTTAGTCTGTTTTGATCCTGAATAATTATAAATTTATACATTTAGAACAACAGAAACATCAATTGTCATTTATAAGTTATAAGTTAATTTTCTACACGTAAATATTATCTTTTAGAACAGATAAAATGTTTAAAGTTTCTTATCTTACATCCAGTTGGATAGAAAGACATTATGAGATGTTGCAAATTCTACTTTTCGGTTTCCTGTAACGACTACAAGATGAGCAACATCACGTCGAAATGCTCCCTTAGGTATGTAAGAAGATCAAAATTTCCAACTATATTTGTCTTTCTCAGAAGTTTCTTGTGAATTTTCCTTTTATAAAGTCGGAAATATCATAACCTAAACAACTAACATTTTTCCTCTAACATTTTTGCATATACTTATGTTTGACATGTACTTATTTGAAAAGAAACGTAAAATCTTCAATTTTTCTTTAATATCAGAGGAAAAAAGACACTATTTTTAAAGAAAATACGATTGTAGGAAGAAAATTTTTTAAACTTCCATATATATATATATACGGCTTACAGAAGGAAATACAATATTCAAGCTCCAGTGTAAATATCTTCCATTTTTATGTTAGGTTGTTGGAGGTAGCACGAGTCCCCAAATACTTCGAATGGATGATAATGTTTGTCCCCATCGTGTTCTGTTGATGGACATTTATTTCCAAAGTGAATATTTTCAATAGAGAAAATAGTCAGCACGGTTCCCAACCTCAATTCGATTCAGGATAGTTGGGAGTTTTAGGGAGACACATTGTCGCATGTCAATCTCCTCCACGAATTATGTTTCATCGGTGCAGAAAAAAGAATTTATTGTTTCATAACTGCAATTATAATTTCTATTTATATTATAGAAGAATTACTTTTCATATAAGTATAACTTTATTATCTATCAAATAGTTATAATTCTATTGACTTTTTTCGTATTATTTTAAATTCTTTCATCAGATAAAACAATCATAAAGTTTATATTTATATTTTGATTTATTTTCTGATATAAACTACTTTATCTTATCAATAATCGTGTAAGTTAATTTAAGTTACAGCTCTGTATAATTCTCATAAACTACAAGTTTAAACGCTCACATTTTTAAATTAATTTAATTTTATAAACTCTTATATACTATCAATACATATTTATTATATGAATTATATTCTTTTACAATTTATAAACTCAATTAAAGATAGTTATTGTCAAAACTCTTACTACAATCTGAAGTCATAAAGGATAATACGATGTAGTCCCTTTTAGAGAATTAACAGATCAAAGAATACATTAATGGCAAATTTGTTTGAAGCCAAGCAATTATTTCGGGATTTATGATTTAAATATCGACGTCTTATTCAAATCTGCTAATATGCCAGACAATAATATTGATTGTGACATTTAAATCTTCAAATAGAATTTGAATAAAATATGATGAATTTATCTAATAAATGACACTTTTAAATCTTTTATATATCTTCATTATTTTTTATTTTTTAAAACTCCCGACTGACAAACGAAACGATAGAAAAAATACAAAAAAAAATTTCCCAAAATTGATGCTAAAGTTTTCAGTTTGTACAATAGATGGTGTTATGTATAAATAGAGCATTCTTCCTCACAATTTTTCCTTATTTTTTTAACTACGTAAACATTCATAAATTTAAAATAAATTAATAAAAATAATTTTCTAATTAATGAAATAAAATTTATTTATATTAAGAAGAATATACATAAAGTTCTAAGACGATAGTCAAACTAAATCCTCTGCCCAATTTCATATGCTACTAGGATACTTTACGACTCCATTATCGTCTTGAATTATGCCTGAAGCCCTATATAAAACTGGGATCGTAATTTAAGAGGACAATTGTTTATAAAGAGCGTAAAATAATATATCTAAAATTAAAGTTATATATTATGACAAAAATTAAATTAATAATATACAAATTTAATTTATTAATGTGGGTAACATCAATTTTGCCTCTAGACTATATAATGAAATATCAAACGACTGCAAAGGAAATTTCGAAATTATTTTAGAAAATATAATTTATAACTCACTTCCAAATACCGTAGTTACAATTAAAAACTCTATACTTTTATATTTAAATTCTAGATTAGAAAAAATTTATAAATTAAAAATGTCTCTTTTTTATTTAATATCTTTGTTATTTGGATACGTAACTTTGCGTACGTGTATTTTAATTTTTTAAATATTAATTCGTATTTTTATTTATTCTTTTAGTGTTTATTTCGAGATGAAAAGCAATTCGTATAAATACTATTTATGCATAAATTATTCATTTATCAATAAAAAATAAAGCATAATTACTGTAATATATAAAATACCTTCATTGTACAATCTCTTGAATGTATTTTATACAATATAAGCAAAATACTACATAGAAGTATATTTTCTTTCAGTCCAATTTCTTCATTTTATGTTATTGTTTCTCTTTTAGATGTAAGATATTTACTTACTTTGATTCTATTCAATGTAATTTTCCCTTTTACAGAAACAATTTTAAATCATATTTATAATTTATTTAATTTAAAGTATATGCTCTTCACCTCAAATTAGTAGTGTCTTGCCCCTGTACATCATACTTTTCCCGATAACAACAGAGTCATGCCGGTCATCTATGTAACTCTGTTCTAAGGAAAAATATTTGATTTAAAATCACGTAACTCACTGTCTAGACCGGAAGTTTGTATATACTTACACGAAGCCTCCTTCCCCTAATCTTTCCATATCTGGTCTCGACTTCAACTATCTAACACGGTTCTCAAGATTCAGGAAGGACAGGCAAACAAACGGAGGAAAGTAAGATTCAATTTATTCAGTATTATTCAAATTGCAGCCTCAATATAACATAAAATATGCATATCATGTAAGAAATTACATATTTCCTTATATATTTTTATATGGTATTAAAAAAATTATTTGTATTATATAAAAATAATTACTTCAGTCTAAAATTAAACTATTATGTTTTTAAATTAATAGCTCGTTATCAGAGATTAGGTATCAGAGAAGTAAATAATATTAACTTTATGAAGTAATTTGTCATTAGTCTTCTATTAAAATTAACTTAAGTAAGTTTAATTAAGTTAAACTGAATCGCTTAAAAAACAAATGTAAAATATTTTAGTAATGATACAAAATGAAAACATTTATCAAAATTTCAATAATCTTTTCTCCCTTTCAAATTACAAAAAGTAATTTTAAATTACATTTATCACTATAAGTGTGAGCAGGAAGCAATTTATCAGATGTTTAAAAAGGGAAAAAAAGATAAGAAAGGTGATTCTTCTGGTACATTATTATAGAATTTAATCAGATAAACTTTCTTCGAAAACATTATTAATACTGCAATGCACACTAATGTAAAAATGATGTGCTTTGTAGTCTTATAGTTAAAGAAATGTTGAAATAAAACATGTTTTACTTTAAAATTTTTTCGATCATTTTTGTAAAATTTCATACGAAATTGTTCAATTTTTTGATGAAAATAATTGATAAAAATTTAATCATTTTACCTAACAAATATGATGTGAAAGTAAGTAAAATGTATAAAATTGTCCGAATATATATGTATATTTTCCCCTTTAAAATCGATATAAAATAAATTAATATATATATATATATATATATATATATATTATTTTAAATACAAAAATACTTAGATAAACAAACAAAGAAATTAAATAACAATATAACAATTAATTAAACAAACAATTTTAATAAAAACAAAATTATTTCCGTTAAAGAAAAAAATAACAAATTTAATTAAATTAAAATACAAATTTATATGCAAAATATAGTATCATTTGCATAAAAACACTATTACATGTTTTTATGTAAATGAATTTAACAAGACAAATTGTATCATTTAATAACAATTAAAAACAAATACATAAATCTGTTTAGATTACTTCGGACGTGCAGAATTAAGAGAATTTTGTATAAATAATAGGAGAAAAAATGAATAATTAATTAAACAACGTTGATCATTTTATATATAAACCTAAACTCTCTTTTTCTAGTTCGTTATAAGTAAATAATAAATATTTATAGGCAGAGAGATTGGTAAGCAATAAATAAGATGAAACACAAACAGTGAGATAAGATCGAGATAAATTTGAGGCAGAGACAAAATTAAAATAAATGGAAAAAAAAGAATCCCGTGTATTAGAACAACAAGAAAGACAACACGTATGATCGATACAGGTGCTATTACAATAATAACTGCTAGCCATGTTCAATATTCATGATTCCACAGAGAATATAAGCAAAGAATGTTGATAAAATGAAAAATTAACTTTTTATCATTTATTTTTCTTTTAAATAATTATTATTTAATGTTGTAAAATTCACAAATTGACAAAGAAAATAATAAGTATAATACATACATACATACTTAATCAAAATAAATTTTTGTTTATCATTTATCAAAATGATCTAAGATTATTTTCAAATATAAATTGACTACTGTATAGTTGTAATAATATTACCAATATTCAAAAATTTATCATTATTAATATTAAGCAAAATATTTAAATTTTTTCCCCTTTTATAACAATCTATCATTTTCAAGATTGTCTTACATTTGTTGTAAGAAATTTTCCAAGATTAATGAGTTAAAATTGAACGGGATTCATATGAATTTAGAAGTAAATATCAGAGGAAATTATTTAAAGTTGAATTTCTTTCGAAAAATATTATAAAATTGATTAATAGCTTAAGGATATGCCAAAGATTTCACTGAATAAACTTAATGAAGTTGCTAACTTACAGATCTTTATGTCTCATTATCTAAAATTTAAAAAACAATGTATTATTTTAAAGGTCAATATGCATTAAAATAAAGTAAAATTTTAAAAAACTGCTACATTATTATATAACATTTATTATCATTAAATATATTTTTTTTAAAAAACGTACACATAATGGGCCTAATTCTTACAAAACACGGTTTTTTCATGTTATTCATTAAAATTAATTATTTTAAAGTTTAAAAAAACACATGAGATTTTCTTTAAAGATTTTTTAAAAAATTTTTTGTAAATTAATTTAATTAAAAATAAATGATAAATAATTAGACTTGCTTAATTTTTTAAATAATCGAATTATTAGCTTATGTTTAAATTTAATAGAAGATAATTTAAATGACATTTAAAACTGATTTAAACAGTTTTAAAATTTCGATATATAAGAATAAAATAATAAAACTATTTTTTTTACAAATTATGACTATTTTAATATTTAATAATCACGTAAATATATATAAAAGAATATTCTATTGTACAAAATTGAGCATGGGCCTCTCTATATAGACCTCTTCTCATGGGTCTTTCAATACAGAATTTAGCGTAGGCCTCTCTGTACAGATCTCTTCGCATGGACCTTTCTGTACAAAATAGGTAGGTTCCTATATACAATTTTATATCTACATATTTATGCAGTTAATTATGTAATATTTGATACACACGACGAAATGTGAGGAAGTGCAACACTAATAACTTATTAAAATATTAATAAAAATGAGATTGTAAAATTCTATAGGGATTAAAAAAACTTAACACTTTCTTAATTGTTTTTCAGATCTTCCAGATTCTAATTTATATCGAAATAGTACATAATTTTAAAAATCGTATCTTATTATTATTATTTTTTTATTAAATTAACTGCAGAAATGGAATGAAATTTTTCTTTTTTATTCTTACTTGAATAATGAATAAGCTTTTCTAACAGTTCGTCGTTCATAAGATTGATTCTCTTTGCTATTTTAGAAGCTATTATCAAATGAATTGAAAATAATGAAGATACCATAGATTCACAATCAGCTTATCTGAAAATGAATGACAGAAAAAGCACTGTTTAAGAATGCAACCAGAGGCAAAACTCTGTTCTTTTTTGTTATTCAAGTAACGAAGAAACTTTTCCAATATTTAATTTACCTGTTTTCCCTTTTAAATTTTTTTTTCTTGGATGATATCGTTTGCTGTTTTAAAAGCTATTAGTGAAATGAACTGAAAATATTAAAGTAACTAAGCATTTAAATTTAGGCTAATAAGTATAGTAAGGAAAAATATATATACATTGATATAACGCCAGAAAGTATAGATGTTGATATTATTTTCATACGACATTCATTTTATTTTAATATGTAAATAATATAAAAAATGAAAGTATAGATGAGCAAAATTCTTTTGATAATTTAAAGGTATTTATTTTATTTTTAAAAATCACGTGACTTCCGGTACAGATCGGAAGTCACTTGTATAGTTAATCGAGGTATTCGGCCTCTAATCCTTCTCGATTTTCATTTCTAACTGTCTCGAGATTAAAGAAGAACAGACAGACAGACAGACAGATGACAGTGGGAATGTATAGGTCTGAAATTTGAAAATTTCAGCCCAATGATATATTTGAAATTCACTTAACTTTTTTATTTTATTAAATTAATCTTATAATTTTTACACGCATACTAGTTATATATAATAAATAACTATTGTGTGTACTTATATACAAAATTATTATGTATATGTGCGTATCTAAAACACGTTTTTTTCCTATGAAAAAATTAAGTAGCTATTTATTGTTTAAGCAATGATAAGAATAATTTTCTTTTGTAATGTGATATTTATCTTCATAGAAAGAAGAAAAATTCGATTAGAATGATACACGAATATAAATTAGATTTATATCAAGAAAAATAAGAAGAATAATTAATTTTACCGTATTAGTTCTTTTGTGATATTAATTGTTATTACTAACATAAAATGCAACAATTGCAGAAAAGTTTTCTTGAAGAGCAATGAATGTCTTCAGCTAAATCTCAGCTAATTTCATTACTTTCAAATGTATTTGTGATAATTTCATCAGCGTCACGTGTTGTTTCTTTTAGTCGCAAATCAAAGTAAATGTATAAAATTTATTCACTTTGATTGAAAATTAATGAATAAGATTCATTAAAGGAAAAAATCCAGCAATGAGTTGCGTAAGTTTCCCGTCCAAACTTTAAAATTGTGTATAGTGCTATCTATTATAAGATTTTTTAAGAAAATTTTTTATATAATTAATTAATATATAATTATATATATATATATACAAATGCTAATAACGAGTAAAATCTTCATTAAGACCGATCTTACTTTGAAATATGACAAGTGGCCTCCTCGACTCTTAATGGCCAAAATTTAATAGACTTAAAGTCCCTAATACACAAACTTCTCTGCAAACTTTTAGAAATTTTCGACAATAGGCACAGCAGTTATTAAGCTACAAAGTGAATGAACAAAGTCGTGCCCTCTACATATTCACACTAACATTCATAAATACAGAAATAATCTAAACTTTTCTTTTTTTGCATTTCTATACGTTTCAAGGTCCCTTGAGTCCAAAAATATAAAATCTTCGGAGTTATTTTTGATCAAAAGTCGTACTTTCCCTCTGTTATATATAACAGCCGGGAAAGTAAAGGTAAGAGATGAATATGGTCATTAATAAAATTGGTAAAATTTTCTATAATTGTTTTTATTATAGAATATATCACTATACTACACTATAGTACAGTATGCTGTTGTAGAGTATTATACGGTAGTATTATTCTGTAGTAGTATTCTAGAGTTTTACAACTACTACTACAGTACTAAAAAACTAGTAAATTACTACTATAACGATGACGTTTCTTTTAATAATGGCACTAAACATTTAATAAAATGCAAAACATGTAAAAATAATAGAATAATTAATAAAAACTTAAGCATATTCTTAGTTTTATTCTATAAACAAGAGCGAGAATAAAATTTGATATTAAACATCAAAAACACTTTTTAACTCATGAATATTTTAAAAAGTAAGCCAAACATTTTAAAAATTTTTATTAAATATTTAAATTTTATTTAATTAAGATTTATTGTATTATAACAATAAATACCTTTGCAAGAATTTTTTAAAAGAGACTTTTCTTCTTGAGGTTACTCATAAATTCTCTAAAAATTAATTTAGTAATATGTATATATATGTTATTAAATAAATTTGCTTTAGATCAAATATTATTATTGATAATATGATGATAATGTTAGTAACCATTATTAAAGATAATGCAAATTTTTCGTGTGTTGAAGAGATTTTTTGATTTCTAGCATCAGAATCATTGAACTGATGCATTATCTTTTTGAAGAATATAAAATCCAATGAGAGCACTTAAATTATCTAAAGTTGTGTTCAGCCACTTTGCTGTAGAGATAAGAAATTTCTAGAATAGAAAATGTAATAAAAAGTAATACGATAAAGTTGATTGAGAAGAAAATTATATCTTTGTAGAATGTAATTTGTCGACATTGATTTTCTTGTAATCAATTCTTTTGCTTGTAACACGATTATCCACATTGATTTAAACATGTTACTTGAACTTTGAAGAATAGTTATTTAGAGATAATTAATTAGTTTCAATATAAAATGTTGTTTTTTTCAAAATAATTAGTAAATTTTAATACTATATTACATTTTTATGCAAGCGACAATTTCAAAAATATAAAATTTTGTAACGTATAATTTAAAATATTTTATTTAAATGTGAATTTTTCAATTTTTCTTCTTCTTTTTGATAAAAATGAAAGAAAAAAAAAGTCAATTAAATTTACTAAAAATTTTTTAAATTAAATTTGTATCGGGTGTAATTTATGAAATTCACTTGAACATAAAATTTAATGTTAAACTTTTAAATGAAAATAAAATAAGGTAAATATTTTTAAATATTTAAAAAATATCAATATATTTTAAAATAATAAACTTTTAAAAGTTACACTAAAATATTATTTATAACTTCAAATATAAATATTTTATTTTATTTTGTAAGATAAATAAAATTTATTAAATACCTTTATTTAAAGAAATATTTTTTTAAATATTTTATTTATCCATACTTATTATATTACATCAGAAATAATGTTTATAATAATAATGTATTGATAAAATGAAATAATTATGAATAGCGTGTAATATTTATAATTTGTTGGTGCTATTCACTAAATATATAATATAAATATTCCACTATTGAAGGAATATCTTCATATAAATATTATGAATGCATAACATTACAGTATATAACTACACATAAATTACATTAAATTAATCAACACAGATAAAACAAAATTATTTGATGTATTAAACAACGTGAATTAGCTAACTTATGAAATTTAGTTTGATAATCAGTATACCGTTTTAAAATATAATATTTATTTAAATAAACATTAACTGATGTGAAATATCTCTATATTACCTTTATTATGATTACTCTATTTAATTAATTATCTATAACGAATAACAGCATTATTTTGTATTGATAAGCCTGTGTATTTATTTAGATCTTAATGTTTATAATTTAAATAATATAAAATAAATAACTTAATAAGAAGTAATGATTAATTTTTAATATAGAGGTAAAACATATTTAAGTACAAATAAATGTGTAATGTTTTAAAAATATTTTTATTTTAAATTTTAATTTAATTGCATACATACGTGAAAGTTAATTAAATACTATTAATATTATCAAATAAAAATATTAAATTGAATAAATATGATTGCTAATTAATATTTTTAAAATAATTAAAAATGAATTGTTAAATTATGAAACAAATTATTGTACTCTAAACTAATTATAATTCATATTTACGTTTAAACTGTATGTTATCTTTATTTATTCATTAATTAATTTAGGGATCGGATACGAATTATTATTAAAAAGATAAAAGTATAAATACAGTATTACAATAGTCACAGACATAATAAATTTAAAGTTTTAAGTTATTAGTATTTTAACTAAATATAAAATTTATAATATATTTATAGTGTAAACATCTAATGCATTTTAATATATTTATATACATATAATACTATAATTTAGCAGACTATTTGTAGTAGTTGCTTTGCACCATTTATTCTACCATGGCCCACTCGAATTGCATTCTGTATTGTTATAAGTAGCATATAATAAAATGTTTATTGATTGATTGAAGCATTAATAAAGTTAACTGTGTAGTATACAATTTAAACATTATTTTTATTTTTTAAAGTCATTAAAGTAATTCAAAACAACTGTAAAAAAATGATTACTTTAGAAAGTCGAGATTCATTTGGTTGTTTCTTTTATTCTCATTTTTCTAAACAACACGATTGATTTCGGATTTTGGACATTCGTTAATTTAATTTTTTTTTATTTTTTACTTTATCATTAAAGAAAAGAAATTTGTTTTCCTCCGGTTAATTTTTGTTTATTTATTTTGTTTATTTATTTCTTTTTAATTTAACGAACAAATTTCTTTCGCATACTCCATCCTTATCTTCCATGTCTCTCACGTATTTTTGTTCTGTGAAATTTAAGGATGAGTTACATGAAATACTTAATTGTGAAGTATTTCAGAATTCAAATCATGATTACATTTGGTGTAAAATTCATTGCCTCGTTAAATAAAAATTCTTTTCTTTTTTACGAATGATTTCTGATTAAGAATATTAAAGTGATAATGGAAACTCGAGTAAAATACTTTTATTTTCTCAAACATCGATTTATTTGTTACTTTTTTTACATTTTTTGAAATGTTCACAAACAAATTTTACATCAGATATAGTTAAAATTTATTTAAATCTAATCAATTCTTTTAATTTTAAATTAAAACGAAATTATTTCTTCTTTATTCTTATAAACTTTAATGTTTCTATAGTCATTTTCAAAAGGTAGAATTTTATTAAAAATAAATTATTGTTTATATAAGCATAATTATTTATTTGTACGGTTTTCTAGAATATTTTCGATACTAAATGTACCTAAATATCAGAATTTTAACTCAAAATAAGGAGCTATCGAGTTAAAGTTGTTCGAGACATTTTAGTTTTAATTTTAATATCGTGGTTTGTATTATTTGCACAATTGATAAAACTAAATTAAACAGAACAGAAATAGAGTTAAGATAATTCCAACAGTTATAGCTTACAGAATAAATCTCTCTCTCTCTCTTCTTTCGTTTGATGATATGCAAAACTAAATTTGCAAAATACAATATCACAAATCTGTCTGAGAACTGAATATTTATTAAATAAAGAAAGAATTATATTCAATTTATTCAAATCAATCCTAATAAGGAATGCACTTGTTTTCTTAAGAAATTATAACAATTTACATATCCATCAATTTTCAAAATATTAGATTATTTCTATTCTCTATTTTAAAATAAAAGTTTTAATAATAAATCAGATTAAAACTTTCTCAAAGAATTACTCATAAAAAAAATTTCATTTTATATAAATTTTTTAATATTTGTTAATTTAAATTTTATAAAAAATATATATTTATTTAATTAAACGTAATTCAAATATTAATTTTTATTAGTTTAAAAGATTATTATAAATTGTAATATTTGAATATATTAATATATTATTAAACGCTGTATGTTATTACACTTAAATTTATATAATATTAAATAAATATTATTTTTTAAAAAATTTTAACTAAAATAAATAATTTTAAAAAATTTAAAATAAATAATAAATGTTTTTAAACGTAAAAAACAAATATAAATTTTTCTGTAAATATTAAATTTTTATTTTAAAAAAGTTTAAAAAACCAAGTTAATAAGTTAATACATATTTAAGTAAATATAAAATAAAAATTTCACGTTTTTATATTTATTTATTTTATAGAACATCTACATTTTTATAAGTTGAAATATAAATTTATAAAATATTTATTTAGTTTATAACACTTTTTAAAAAATATTTTTAAATTTTGATAAATTTAACTTTTATCAAAAAATTTATGTATTCCTTATATCCTTCTAAATTTGAATTTTATATTAAAATTTTTTATAATTATTATTTATATTATTGGAAATTTTAACAATTTTTAATGTTTATTCGTAATTTATAATAAAATTTTATGATAGAGCTAAACAAGTTTAAAATATTTAAATTTATCAATTTAAAAACAAATCACAACATATGGAAATAGTGTATTTTAAAGAAAGTCGAAATCAATATAAATCAAAATAAGTAAAATATATTTGAAAGAATTTATTCGTAAATATTAAATTTTTGTAAAGCAAAATATGAATAATTAGTTAATTCAAGAAAAATTCCATAAGTGTACTTTCGTACTTATAGGATTTACTAGTGAAATCCTGCCTCGTAAATATTTTTATAACCAACAGAATAAATTTTAAAATTCTCTTTTAAGAACGTTAACATGTTTTTAACTGAGATGATAAATAAATAAATACGTTTAATAACTGAATTTTTAAAAATTTAGTGTTTTTTTACCAAAGAGAAAAAAAAGAAATTGAAAGTTTTAGTTTAATTGAAAATCTAATTTTTATTTCACTGTTTACTTCTTAATATAAATTAAGAATTTTTCTACATAATATATTAAACAATAATTCAGAAATTGTATCTAGTATTCATTTACTGAAACACATCGTCAGAATATCAAGTAATTTTCTATTAAATAGGATTCTAAAATAAAAATAATCATATTGTAATATTGCAGGATGAGAATTTTGAAAGCCTTTGTAAATATAATAATGTTTCCATGTCTCAGGAAAAGAATGGAGTATTATTTATATATCTAGAGACGGATTTAGACTTGCTATGGCCCTAAGCTGTAACACATAAGAAGGCTTTCAACCTCCTCCTAATAATAGTAAGTTCAAAAAACGTTAGGCCCTACCTACATATTTTTTTTTTTAAAGTGAGGGCAGAAGCTATAATTTTGTGAGTTCACGCGTTATTCCAGCTGTTTTAAGTAAACATAGATTTAAAAGAGCAAGCTTAATTATTCTAAATGAATATTTACAATTATCTACAATTATTTTAATACAGGTTTATAGATAAATAATATTCTTGCAACAATTAGGTCAGATATTTTAAATCAATAATTGCTCTCCTGTATACGATGGGTTATACATAATTAATTATGTATTTCACTTACTTTAAATTTATTTTTTATGTTTATTTGTAAATTTAATTAAATATTTTGTGTTCAAAAGAATACAAAAAATATATTTAAATTAAATTCTATAATAATATTTTGAATAAAGTTATTTAAAATATTAAAATAATTTTGAATTTATTTTAACAATAAACATTCAAAGAACTTATAAATGAGGTGTATAATATTTAATTAAGAGTTTAATTAAAATTTATTTCTTTTTAAAAAAATATTTTAAGCGAATATTTGAAAAGTATTTTTAGAAAGTATTACTGAATTTTAAGCTTCATATTTTTATATGAAATTTAAATTCAATATGATAATATCGGTGAGAAATGATATGCAATATGTATGAATGTAATTTTTCAAAACTAGATATTAATAATAGGAAATATATTAAATTTAAAAAATTGTATAAAGATTTCCTAATTTAATTTTATAAGTTTTTACTCAAATTTTAAAGATATAAAATTAAAAATTGTAATAAATTCGTATAATTACAACAGCTTAAACACTGAAATAAAAATACCTTATTGCTGTATTTTTTTCCCTCTTAATAAAGATAAAAAGTAAAATAAAATAAAATTTCTTTTAATAATAATTTGTTTATTTATAAAGTCAATAAATTATTTGTATTAATAAAAGCATCGAATAAAATAAATCGGATGTTCTAGATAACAACGATTTGAATTATCAAGAGAAAATTGGATTTATTATTTTAAAATAATTTAAATAAAAATAATAAATTTAGAAAACCAAGATTTTGATTAGCTCGAACTTCTTTTTTTTCCTTCTAAGTATTGGAATAACTAAACTTCAATTTTATATTTTGTATTTATATAATAGTCCGTAATCAATTATTTTATGTTTTAGTAATAATAACAATAATTAGAAATTTCAATCTTATATAGAAAGATATAAAAACATATATTATCAATAAAGATAAAATGCATATAATGATGAAATATTGTATTTGAAATAATTTTATTTTTTAAATATATATATATATACATTATTTATCATTGTTTGTTTGTTGGATTATTTGCTTTAACGTTGCTTTATATTATAAATTATTATTATTTTCTTTCTCGGAAGTTTAGTTTAATTCAATAAACTTAAATTTACAATTTTGTTGAAAGATATATACTTTATTTGTTTTCGTACATTCCGAACTGATATTTTATATTTTTTTAATCATAAAAAATTAAATTTATACTGTAGCTTTATAACCATAAATGTTCCTATTACATTTAAAAAATATCTATTTATTTTAATTCGAAATTATTTAAACGAAACAAAATTACCTATTTGTTTATTCTTACCGTTTTTATGTACAGTACATTCAAACAGGACCTTTAATCCAGAAAATCTTTTTCTATCTTTATTTATCCTATTATCTTTTTCAGAATGTTCATCTACAGAATTTTTAAACGCTTTTTAATGCAAGTAATTATGTCAAATTAGTTTTGTCTGTTAAAGAAAGCAGACAAAACTTTATTTTGTTTAATTAATTTTATTTCAGATTATTTTAATTTTCACGTTTCTAAGTTTGAAATTTCAATATTTTTCTTATTGTTAAATTAGGAATGAATTACACGTTGAATTTTATATAAACAGTAAGGTTCGTTGGCTTAAAACTGTATTTGAGGAATAAGAATTTTGTGTTAAACTTGAAAAATGTTTTAATTTATATAAAATAATTATTCTAAATTGTCGAATAATTGGGCTGCAATTTTTTTATTGCAGACATATATTTCGTCTGTTGCTGTCTGCCCTTCGTTAGATCTATCTAACTCGAGACCAGTTTTAGAAAGCTTAGGGGCCGTATGCCCCGATTTACCACATATTTATTTTCGGTTTATACCGGAAGTTACGTAATTTCAAAGCGAAATTTTCTCGAATACTGAGTTAGATAAACGGCAAGACTCGGTTGTTAGATAAACGGCAAGACTCGGTGTACACTACTAAAATCGAGTCTTGATTTTAGTAGTGTATGGAAAGCTTAGGAACCGGTGATTCCAATGTCCTATACATAATTTTTATACACATATTACAGAAGCCTATACGTTAATTTTTTAAATTAAAAGACGATTAAAATTTGCAGCCCGGCATTGTGACGATGTCACAATAAATAAATGCTCGTAAAAAATAATGTGTTTATTAACATCTTAAATTCTATTTATTAACATGTAAAATAATTGCATTTACAATTACAATAAATGAATTATTTCTTTCAAAACAGCACGAAAACAAAACGTTAGTTATTATTTTAATATATATATATAAAAAAAAAATTAAAATAAGGTTCGTCAACCCTTGAGAAGGCAAATAATAAGTATTTAAAATTGCAAGTATATAAATTAAACATTTCAAATTTATGTAATAAACCCAATTGGGCTCTATAATTATCGGAATTACAGTTTTGAAACATTTTATTTCTTCCAATTTTTATTTGTTTAAAATGCAATTTATTACATTGAATAAATAATGAAACTCTGAATCTACATCATCATTACAACAGTAACGCTTTTCTCTTGAAATATGCAGTAAAATTATTAATGACAAATATTTATTTAATCTTAATTGTCTAATTAATCTTTTAATCTTAATTCCCATTGCCATGATCATAAATATATATATTAACTAAAGATATTCTTATAATCTAAACACACCATTTATGAAAGCTGAACTTAACAAATATTTTTGATCCGAATTTTAAATAAATATATCTTTCCTATATAAATTATATACCGTATTTCCACGCATATAAATGTATGCTTTTACAGATGGAGGAAAATCGATACTATATTCAGCAAAATACCTAAAAATAACTCACTACTTTTAAAAAACTTTTATAACATCGCAAGCATTTTTTTATTTTTGATTCTTATTTATAATAGCTACCACAGGGAAGTCACTAAACAGCACTGCAATCCTCTTATAGGCGAAAGAGAGCTGCAATACATAAGAGCTTGCTTTATATGAACGGAAATACGGTATGCGTTTTACTTATAACTATAATCAAAATTATAATTTCGTTAATAGTTTCTAATTTATATTTGTTCTCTTTTTTAAATTTTTATTTATAAAAGTTCGCTTTATTTAACTCTTTAAACTTAATACATAAAATAGTAATTAATACACCATACAAACAGTGTAAAATATTGGAATGTTTATAACTGTTAAGTGTTAATAGGGGTTAGCCTCTCCATACAATAGCGAGAGGAACAATACTTAATACTTAATACCATCTGTAACCACGTTCTCTGTCATTCTAGTGGTTCCTATGTACGGATGTAGTTTCTAAGCTGTCTTAAATAAATACGTGTAGATGTAGAAAATTAGCGAGGAGAGTGTAGGATATATTTCTGAACATAAGGATAATTCTCGAAGAAAGTACGACATCCATAATTCATAATCTATTCAACCGTTAGAATAGTCCGAAGATTGATACGATTGGCACGAACATTTAGAACAATTTTTACTGGCGAATTCAATTCAAAGTGACAAGAAGGCCTCAACTTTAATTTCTCTGCTAGGAAGATACGGATACAAAGTACTACAAAATCTGTGTGCACCTAGGAAGCCGTACTTACTTCGAACTGGTACAGAAAATAGCTGATCATTTGGCGACAAAACCTTCTGAGGTTAGTGAAAGATTTCATTTTCATAAAAGATATCAGAAGGAAGGTGAATAGGTTGCTAATTTTGTGTTAAGCTTGACATATTTGTCTTTTTACTGTCAATTTGGTGAAGATCTAAATAACTAATGGTGAGAATTAAAAAGTGAACAAATTCAGAGAACGTTACTCGTCATGAAAAATTTGAAATTTGATGATTCGGTTCAATATGCAGTTTTCGTTGAAGGTGCTCGTCGTGAGGCTGAAAAAAAATCCATGGATCTAGTGCACAGCTCACATAGGTGTATTCTTATATATAAAAAAAACGATTCGCACAAAGGCGCAAAGGTGTCTAAATTATTACGGAAAGCTGATCAATTCACCAGTAAGTATCTTCCGCCAACAAAACACAACTCAGATTTACTCAGTGTATCAGATCGTCGTGGTTTCGCTTGCGGATCACAAAATCACGTTCAAGCAGATTGCGAATATAAGCGTGAAATTTGTAATAACTCAAAAACCTGAACACATAAGTTCATTTGGCCATAGAAAACGAAAGAAGAGTATAAAATTTTTTACTCTTGAAGAACAAAATAAGTGTGACATTCTGTTTTACCACATAAACTGTCATAACGCTCACCTCGTAAAACTGATTTTGGTTACGGTCCTGATTGAGGATAGACTCTTAAATATGGAAATGGACATTGGATCAGCACAGCTTAATCGGTAAAAATAGTTGTAACTTAGATTTTAAGAATTATTCCTTAAAAGATACATAAATTTCATTAAGAACAATGGACATTTCTTTCGTGTATTAGGCTAAATTCAAGTATTGTAACATATAAAAACGTAACAAAAACTTTGAATTTATTCGTTATACATGAAGGAACAATCCCTGTAATGGGCAGGGATTGGTTAAACCAATTTAACTTATTACCGAATCCTAATAATAATAATAATATAAGCAATTGTTACGCCATAAGGACAACTCAACTCGACCCTAATAGTGGCTCTACATCTTTAGTTCTACCTAAAACATACAATAATGACCTTATTTACATATTGCAATCCCATTCCTCTGTTTTTAGATCAGAAATCGGTTACTGTAAAGATGTAAAAATACATTTACACCTTAAAAACCGTGCTTGTCCTGTATTCTTTAAGGCAAACTCAGTTTTATTTGCACCAGACAAAACAGAAAAAGAATCACAAAGATTACAAGATAATAATATTATTTTTTCGATTTCGCATAATGATTGGGCAACTCCCATTCAAGCAGTAGAAAAAAGAGATAGTTCGGTAGCCATAGCAGGATTTTATAACTTAACAGTAAACAAAGTCATTCATATTGATTACCCATTACCTAAGGTTGAAGAAATTTGTGAAAAGATACAAGGGTGACATTTATTCTCAACATTCGATTTAGCTCATGCGTATTATCAATTTGAACTAGACGATGATATCAAACAAATAATGGTTATAAATACACATATAGGTCTTTTTCGAGTTTATTTTATGGAGTTGCATCTGCTCCTGCAATTTTTCAAAGAGTAACAGAAGAAACATTACGTCCTGTTAGTACAGCACAGCCATATTTAGATGATATTTTAATTACTGGATGCTCTAGATAGGATAATTTAGATGCAATCGATCGAATTCTCTCTATTTGTGAACAAAAAAAGGTTGCGCTTGAAGATTCAAAATGCAAATTTCTATTGTCAGAAGTAAATTTCTTGGGATTTCAAATAAATTCTTCTGAGTATGGTCCCATTCCAGGAAAACTTAACCCTTGATTCAGGCACCTAGACCCACTTCTGTTTCTTAATTCCGTTCATATTTAGGAATGATAAATTACTATGCAAGATTTATTCAAAATTTAGCTACCATATTTGAACCAAACCTCTTGATATTGGTCTAATAATCAGGAAAAAGCAGCATATTTAAATCAGCTTATTTAAATCTGAGGTTAGAACTTGGGAGCGCGAATCTTTTAACACATTTTGATCCAAATAAACAAGTTTTTAACCGATGATGCTTCTCCAGTAGGGGTAGGAGCAGTATTATTATATGAACTGAATGGAATTAAGTATCCTATTGCTTTTGCTAGCAATGTCTTATCAGACGTTCAACGAAATTATTCGCAAACTGAAAAGAAAGAGTTAGCGAAAGTTTACGGTGTAAAGAAATTCCATGAATGTTTATATGGACAAAAGTTTATTTTGGAAACTGATCATAAGCCATTACTAACCATTTTTGGACATAAATATGCCCGAAATCAAATAATTGCGGCTAAGTTATTCCGTTTGGTCTTTATTTTTAGTCGCTTATCAATATGATTTTCGATACACTTCTACTGAGAACAATGTGGTGGCAGATGGACTTTCTCTTGACGCACTCGATAAATAGAATATCGAAATTTATTTTAATTTTGAATCGTTCATCTTTTATGCAGGGCAATAGAGGCATTGCCTATTTTAGCTGATATAGTTAAGTTTGCACTCGTATCTGACTCTGTCTTTAGTCAAGTTATTAGTAAATTTTCAGGAAATTAACAAAAACCTTCAGAACCTGTTCTAATGATTTATTAGTCTTTGCGTACTCAGGTATTATTTTATGACAGATGTCTCATTTTTGGGGGACAGAGTAGTCACCCATATGCACCCAGGTCTAAAGTTTTACAAGAATTACACAAGTCATTTAGGCATTGTAAAAACTAAAATGTTAGCTCGAACAATCCTTTGGTGGCCAGGGTTACCGAAAGAGATGGAGAACACCGTTAAAGTGTGCACATGTCAAATCAATTAGCAGACCTACCTAAACAATCTAAGGTTTTCCGACCCAAAAAAAAATTGGGGTAGATTACATATAGATTTTACAGGACATCTTTTCAATAGATATTTCTTCCTTTTAGTCGACGCTACATCTAAATGATGTGAAATATTTGAAATGTCTGACACAACATCGGAATCAACAATTAAAGTGCTCAAATCTTTATTCGATCGCTACGAGTATGGTTTGCCATATCAAATTCATTCGGACAACGGAACTCAATTCACGTCTAAACAGTTTTGTGATTTTCTGAATCGAAATGGTATTTTGCACACTCGTTCTGCACCATATCATCCAGCCACTAATGGGGCAGTTGAGGGGTTCGCCAAGACATTTAAAAATCAAATATATAAGTTTGTAAAGCCGGAGCATTTATTGTCGGAATCATTAAGTTTATTTTTATACTATTATCGTTCTACTTCTCACTTGACCAAGAAATTGTTGCCGGCACAAATGTTTTTGGGGCGTACGTTTCAAACTCGTTTACATTTATTGAAACCAGTTCCTTTAGTTGTAGCTGAGGGAACGTGTCCCAGACGTTTATTTAATGTTGATGATAAAGTTTATGCCCGAGATCATGTTCGTCATCCAAAATGGGTAGAGGGGAAGATTTATAGAAAATTATTAAAGGTTATCTTGTAAAATTGCATAACAAAGTCATCTGAAAGAGACATGTGAACCAACTGCGCTCCAGAATTTCAGATTCGGCTCAGAATCAAGCCGAAAGAGATGATGATGTAATGATACTACTTCATGTATCATCTCCGAGACAATCACAACGCCTAGTACTTCAGTCTCCATCAACCCTGTACTTCGGAGATCACAAAGAACACACAGAAAGCCAAAATATTACGGCTTCGAAAATTCAGCATCCCTCAATTAAGGGTGGAGAGAATTGGAACCTTTATGTTAGAATGTTTATGACTGTTAAGTGTTGATAGGGATATCGCCTTATAAGAGCGAGAGAAACAATAGTCAGTCACTTAATACCACCTGTAACAAAGTTCACTTATTCTAGCGGTTCCTATGTATGGATGTAGTTTCTAAGCTATCTAAAATAAATACGTGTAAATATAGAAAATACAAATATAAGCAATATACATAAAGTGTTTATAATATTAATTATAAATAATTTAAGATAATGGATATATATTTTTATATATCTACGCGTGTTCAATAGCTCAACAATAGATTACATGAAAAAAATTATAATGATCTAAACCCAAGTTATAAATATAGGCATGCAAGAGCACATTGGAAGTTACTCTCTTCTGTTATATAAAGAACTCACATTGCTAAATTCTGTACAGAAATCATTGATCCGTATAAAAAGTGTTTTATATTTTTATATTGATCAATATAGATTTTTGTATTGTCTCTAAATTTATTTATTTTTTTACGAAACTATTTTCCCGAGTTCAATATTTTAGAAATAAATTTTTAAATATCAATAAAATTAAAAATAAAATTATATTACATTTAAAATATTATTATGCCTAAACTATAAACTATAACACGCGTTATTGTTATATAAATACTGTACATTCATTTTAGATATGAGAAAATAAAGAAAATACTACATAGAAATATGCTGTTTTTAAAGTTTCTACTTTCCTATTTTATCCTTTTAAGTTCAGATATATATGCATTAAACTAAGTCGTAAACAAGAAGGAATATAAAATAAATTAGTTTCTGTGTAATGCACTCAATACCTTTATATAATTCAGTTCATATAACGAATTTCGACTGACCATTATTCTTCATATTACAAATAATAAATGATTCAAAATGTACATTTTGCTCATCATGTCAAATATTCGATTGGATTATAAAATCTACTATTTCAAATGACTCTGCATTCTGGAAAACAGAATTTCTAACTAAAATTTATCTTCTTCAATTTATTCTCTAAAATTATCCTTATCTTATAAATTCTATACTTGATTACTTTATAGCCAAATTTGGATAGATTACAATTGTTACATTCTACTTCGATATCTGTTACATATTTTACTTACAAGATATAAATTTATTCAGTTTTCTTACATTCTGAGTTAATAATATCGCTCAAAAACTATTTAGTTTAGAGCCTACTCAAGGGTGTAGGCTGTAGACTGAAGAAAAGAAGAGAGTGAGAGGATGAGAAAGAGAATAAGAAGGAGAGATTCCAGTAAGTTACAGAAGCAGAAAGTATAAAAATAAATACGACATTTATTATACACATTCTTCATTAATTGTATCAGCAATCGCTTTTTGTAATGATTGGGCTACAATTTGAAAAACTTGTAGACATATAAATTCCCCACTATCTGTCTGTCTATTCTTCTTTAATCTCCGAGTTATAGGTAAAAATCGAGACCGGATATGGAAAGCTTAAGGGCAGGAAGTCCCAATTAAGTATATACGAACTTCCGGTCTGGATAGGAAGTCACATGACTTCAAATATTTTCCCTAGAACGGAATTACATAGATAACCGGCATGACTATCGTTATCAGAAAAAGTATGATGTACTGTACAGGGGTAAGTCACTACTAATTTGAGATGGAAAGCATATATTTTAAATTAAATAAATTAAAAATTGCAGCCCGGCATTGTGACGATGTCAAAGTAATGTATGCTCGTTTTATTTTAAATTATTTCGCTTTTTTGAAAATCTGAGTTAAAAACTTTATACCTGAAAAATAAATCATATCTAAGTATCTAATTAATGATTTAAAACTTCTTTTACTTATGTATGCTTCATAACATCAGTTCAAGTACACCTTGAAGACACTTTTTTTTTAACTCTTTCCGCCCTGTGGGCACTAAGAGGGCCTCTTATAGACGGCCATTATGGGTTCGGTCAGGCCCACAATGGGGCGACCAGGTGGTGAGGGACGGGTCCGACATATCCGAACGGACCACCCCCCGAAAAATTCCTGGAGATTATTCGACCCGTTCGGATTCGATCCTGGGTCCCCCAGAGCCGTAGGCTGCCACCTTGACCGCTCGGCCATCCGGCCGTCACCTTGAAGACACTGTTCTACTTTATCTTTTGTGTTTCTTTTTAAATCAGCATTAAATAAATCTAGCATATAATTAGAATTATTTCTCAGATTAGTAGGAAATTATAAACACTTTTTATCATTTTGTAAAACTAACCATTCAATCATAATTGTTAGAAAATATTTAGAAATGCTCTCAAATTTTCTGAAATTTTAAATTAGATTTTAGAATTCAATAATTATTTTAATCTACTTTCAAATCTATATAATCATCTGATATCTCCTCAATAAAAACGATTCTCAATATGACTTTCCGATCTAAATTGAATCAAATATTGATTCTGTTTATTGTCTTCCTTCTGATATATATAAATGTATTATATTCCTTTTATATAGGCTATCCTAAGTAAAATATATCTGATGTAGTAATTTTCATGTTATTACATTGTTAATAGTTTATATATATATATATATATATATCATCTCACCTAAAACTTTTACATTTTTGAAATCAGGGGATCTTGAAACATCAAGAAATGCAAAAATATTCAGAGTTTTTTCCTGTATTGTGAATGTTAGTGTGTGTATGGGGAGGGTCACAATTTTTTTCATTAACTTTGAAGCTTAATTATTCCTATATCTTTTAACAAAAATTTCTGAAATTTTTCTGGGAAGTATGTTTGTTAAGGGAAAATGTTTTTGAAAATTTTCAAGAAAATCTGACCGATGAATCGTGAGACATGACCCCACCCCTCTTAATATCTCCCTAGACAATCTTAAGATTTAAAGGTAATGGTAGCAATTATTAGGAATGAAAACAAATAAAGAATGCTAGACATGGCCAGCAGTAACGTTTCCAGCTTTTATTAAGAATGTTTTCATAAATTTTTATATAAAATTAAGTATCAATTGAAAAAAACTTACGTTGTCACAAATAATAATTTACTTTGATTTTCTATAAACACAAATTAAATTTTTGAATAAATTTTCAGAAATGTAAAGAAATTATTTATAAAACTTACTGGCATATATTTAATTAAATAAAAAATATTGTCATTTATATTTATAACTATCAACTATTTATAGACACGTCTGCTATAAAATTAATATTTTGTATAAAAAAACTTTATATATGTTTTTTAGCTGATACATTTCCAGTGTAAAAATTATTAAATATATGTAAAGTTTAGTAATTTAATAAATGCAAAAATATTACATTTTTTTAAATCAGAAAATGCATAAAATAAATACCTTAAAATAAAACCTCTATAACATGTTTTCGAGTCGATGCTATTTTAAAATTATATTTTATAAAACTTTATAAGTTAATCAAAGTTTAAGATTAAATTATAAATAAAGTAACAGGCAGACTAAAACTATAATAACGAAGAAAACTTTGCTGTAAAGTATATATTTTATAGAGTTTTAAAACTATATATAAAATTTATACGTAAAAAGTAAATAATATTTAAAATAATAAATATTTTATATAAGGAATTGTATTATTAAACAAAATAGAGCTACCTGAAAATGGCAGAAGTCACCCCAGCATGTTTACCACAACTCATCATTCATAGCTAAAAGTGGCAGATTTAATGAGGCATTATCTGGTAAGCTTAACTAGCTGTCATAATCAGGACGTTTTCTCTCTCCTCCATACATTATTCTCTTGGGGCAGGTGTGCTGCATCTTTTCTCTTTCCAATTTAGGTCTTAGTTGTGAGGTGAATTGTAAAATTTTCATGGATTTTGAATCCATTCGATTACCCTACCTTGTTATCTTGGTCACATTTGGTAAATCTTTTCGTGCGTGATCTCATAATGATACAGAAATTTTCTAAACATAACCGAAATTAAATAAAATTCTTTTCTGTAATTTCGAATCAAAAATTTCTTATTATAGGGCTGCAATTTGGAAAAATTGTAGACATATATATATTTCTACTGTCGTCTGTTCGTCTGTCTGTCTCCTCTTAATCTCTAGAACAGTGTTAGAGATCAGATATGAAAACCTTAATTATATACGAACTTCCGATGCACACCAGAAGTCATGTTATTTCAATTAAAAAATGTTCCCCTGAAAGGTGTTAGATCTGCACGACTTTATTGTTAAAAGAAAAGTGTGATTTACAGGGGCAAAACACTAGTAATTTGAGGTGGAGAGCATATATTTTAAACTAAGTAAATTAAAAATATGATTAAAAATTGCAGCCAGGCATTGTGACGATGCCACAATAAATAATTGCTCGTTTTTTAATTGTATTATGAGAAATAATTTCGTACGATGACGTTTAATAAAACTACAAATCTAGTGTCCTTTTAATAATGATACAGAGCATATAGAATTATAGAATTAATATCAGATAATATATAATTCCATAAACTGTATTTCGAATATTCAATGAAGCATTTAAAATATTATAGAATGTCAAGTAGCATATTATACAACTGTGTTATCTGACATTTCGATTTTCGTATCTGTGATATTAAGTTACATAAGTTACGTTATAATGTTATAAGTTGTGCAAAATAGATAATTTATTTATTACTATTAATGTTATGTACTATTGATTTTGTACTATTGATTTTGTACTATTGATTTTATACTATTGATGTTGATGTTCATTCTTAGATCTGTATATAGAAATTCTTCATTGAAAAGATTTTTAGGTAAAGAAAATTCGTATGTTCGAAAGGTTTTAGTAATTTAATTAAAAAGTCTTATTATAAAATTATGTATGGAATCTAGTTTTTTATTTGAAAATTAGAGTGTATGAAGAGTGTACAGAAGGATGAAAACTTACAAAAGTCCAAAATATGTTAATTTTTAAACGGTGTAAACTTTGTTGTATATATTAGTTTAAAAAATTAAAATCTTTTAATGCGGGTCGAACTCTTTCGATCAAATTTGTTCGAGTTTTGTTCTGTTTTATAGGTCTTTCTTACATTACTTTAGCATCATTTCTTTAGTTTTATAATAAGAAATTCTCATGAATGACGTTAGATTTACGTAATTGTCCATTAGCTCAATCAATCGAACGAATATTATATGGAAATGCCTAGTGGAGCTTGAAAAGATGAGTTTGCACTTTTAGAATTATAGATAAAAATATATATATATAAACTGAATACGTTAGAATAATTTTATTAACTTTGAATAAATATTAATATTTGATTTATATGTTTGGTTAATACTTATTATTTCTATAAAATAAGAGTTTATTAAGGTGTTTTTTAAAAGTGTAGACAAGTCTCTAAGAGGGTCTGACCATAATGAATAAAATTAAAGAGCCTCATCACACTAAACAAAATTAGAGGACCTCATATTAGACCGCATAGCCACCTCAAAAAACGTATCCTAAACTATTCATTCCATTGCATTTCTTATGTATTAAGGAAAAACTTTTATAATTTTATTATTTAAAAAATGAAGTACAATCTTATGACTTATTTTTAGTATATTTAAATACACTTAGAGTCTAAATAAGATTCAGTACATTAAATAAAAGGTATAAATATTTCAGGCCTTTATTGACATCTGAAAGGCTCTAGTTATACTTACAGTATCTAATATAAAGTATTTATAAAGTGTTTAAGATGTTTATTAAGAAACTTTTTAATAAAAATATTCTTTTCTGCTAATTATATCTATATATATATAATTTCATTAAGTTCAAAATAAAGATATTATCATTAGCTTTTATTAAATTTTTATAAATTTGTGTAAGTAATTCAATATATTCTCTATGATAATCTGATAGTACACATTAATTTATGAAAAATTACAAAAACAATATTTAATTTCTTTATTATATATATATATAAATTTATTTTCAAATTTTTGTAATTCAATATATCGTTAATGATAAACGTTTTTCATTTTAAACAATTTAAATACTTTAGAGATAATATAGCATATCACAAATTATTTTAAAAGTAATTTAATAGCTATGTTGTGTCTCTCTTAATTTATCATTTAATTTGATATTAAAATTTTAAATTAAATTAAATTTAATTTAATTTAATTACGTTATTTTCGGTTCATATTGAGTTACAAAGTACACGTAAAGTATCAAAATGTTGGTTCTATTTTTTTGTCAAAACTCTTTAAAATCTTATTTTCTAGTAAAATAATTCCTTTGGAACTATGTACAATTTTAATAATGATATTCTGAAATATAATATAAATCAATGTTCTTGAAATTCTATTTATTATTTTTTTATGTTTTAAAAAAGAAATATTGAATTTCAAGTAGATAAACGCGAAAGTTTTACATAAATTAAATTGTTCATACAAAGAAGCTTTTATATTTGAAATTTTTATAAATTTTAGCATGAGTTATAAATTTAATTTTTCGGGCTAATTTGAATACATAAAAGTGTAAAGTTACATTGAGACGATGTAACGAAATTACCTTTTTTTTCCTTATAAATTTCATTTTTTTTGTATATTTAGTAAAGTAGATTAAAAAATTTATTTTTTATTAGTTAAATAACCCTTTGTTTACCTTAAAAAATAATGCAAATATCGTATTTATTAATGAGATTTTAGTAATTTTAGTATCTCATATTCAAGAGATAAAATTCTATGTTACCAATGTATCGTTTTCGAAAAAATTAGGTATTACACATCAGTAAATTTATATGAGAAATGGTCCAAAGAAAAAAAAATTAAAAGTAATAAATCTTCAGAAAAAACACTTAAAAATTCTTGTTAAACAACATTAAAAATTAAGTTACTTTAATCGATTAACTTGAACATTTTTCAGAATAATAAGAACGAAACAATAAAAAAAGTAAACCGAGATTTAAGTAAAAGTAGAAGCAAATTATCCAGCTAGATATAAAAAAATAAATAAATAAATATATATATATATATATCTCAACAAAGTATCTTTACAACAATCCTAGCAAAAAGAAGAAAAGAAGTAGATATAATATCGCCTATAAAAACTATAAGTACAGTTAATACCTATCTAATAGCAGAATAAAAGAGAAGTCTCAAGTAAAAACATTCTGCTGACACAACTAAGGGAGTCTTTTGCTACAACTTGCTGCATGGACGTTTTTATCTTTAGGAGCTTTATAAACTTCAATAATAACGGGTAATATTCTCTACTCCTACTGTTTAGTGTTTTTTTCGATCGTAGTTTTATACTAGCAATCTGGAAATTCAGAAAGCAACATCTTTTCAATCGACCGTTTATGAAGTTACAGTCTGGTGGTCTGTAACGGAGTATGACACTTGCACCCACCCACAAGCTTTCAACATTCTCTCGCCTCATTGGTTCTCCATACACGTCTTGACAGCCACTCTGATTTCTACGTCACCCACATCAATAGTAAAGAAGTAGTAGTGGACCACAGCTGGCATTTGTCCACTATCTTCTCATTTCCTGAAAGAGTGTGAAAGTTTTCTACATTAGTTGTTGTCGCTGCACTAATGTAACCGTATACACATATAATCATTGACCTGGCTTCATTTGTATGCAGTTAAAGTAACAAAAATACCTTTATACATATTTATTAAAAAAGGAAGAAAAAATATATATAAATATATCATTTCTAGTTGTTTTTAATGTGAAAAATATATTAAAATCAATCTATTAACATAAGTTTCTTCCTCACTTTACAGAAAATTTTGTAAAACAAAACAGAAAAAGAAATTATCTTTTGTTTAATTAACTACATTAATTTTTCCTTTTTTTCTAATTTATTAAATGATTATCAATATAAATGTCTATTGATATTTTTCCTGTTTAACTAAAGATAAAAATTAAATTAATAATCTTTTTTTTAAAAAAAAAGAAAAAAAAATTTCTTTCGCATTAAAAATATTTTATTTTTATAAATTATTTTATCGAACGTTGCTTTAAATGTGTTACAGTTGATAAATGGTCATTTTTGTGATGATGATGTTATTTGAAAACTAATTAAGTTTAAAATTAACATTCTCTAGTCGACACGTTAGGTCAATTTGCAGATACTTATTCTGACAATGTCAACGTGAGTAATACACATTATAATGTACAAATTGTTATATATTACGTATGCAACAATTATGTGGAATGCTCATGTTTAATTCTTAATAAATGTAAATAATGAAATTTACGTATATGTAATGCATATGTCATTCAGAAAATATCGACTATTCTTCGAATTTTATATTGAATATTTGGAAAATTTGGGCTTCGTATGCATAATATATAGTTCTAAATTCGAAATTTTCATAAATTTCGTCTTCGTTGTAAAATATAGTTGAAACTGAATAGCTTATACTAGACTAAATGTAGCTACAATATTAAATTTTATAGTATTAGAATGCATACAAAAGTATAGTTTAAGAGTTTGTGAAGTTATATATATTTAAAAATGAATTTGTTTTGTTTATTTAGAATATGACAAATGTTGATGAAATGCTAAGTAGATTATTCATGTTGCAAAATTCTCGACTGAACTTTCAAAAAGATGTGTAAGTTCTAACTGTGTAACGCATTGCCTGGAATACGTGAAATGTTTCAAAGTCAAGAATAAGATAAATTATTTAGTGTAAAGAAGAAAATATCTCACGAAAGCAATTGAAAAAAATAGCAATATACAGCGAAAAATTGATGGGTATGACCTTATTCAATTATGTGTACTTCTATGGCTCTGTTTTTTATACTAAATTGTAATCATCTCAAAACAATTTGCTGCATCGTCGCATCTCAAGATTTACGAAAAAAAGAGAAAAAAAATCATAGTTAATTTATTAAAATAATACATTATACCTGCCTTGAAATAAATTAAAAGAAATAAATAAACTCGACGTATTGAATGTCAGATAAATATTCTTTTATTTTTAATAATAAAAAAAAAGCACTTGACATATTACTTTTTGTATCAATATCGATCTTCAAAAAAGACGAATACGGAGTGAAAATAAATATTATTTTTATATTCATACTCTTTTAAAAGAAAATATAAATGTTGTAGGAGGAAGGAAGTAAAATAAAGAAGGAATGGAGGAGTAGAATGGCGAATAGAGAGTCTCTAGAGGAACCATAATGGATTATAAATAGGATAGAAGCTAGTCTGAGGTCGGTCACAATAAAATAGGGTTCGGGGGTACAGTTTCAGATTAGTGACGTATCCCAAAGCTGTTCGGTTGCGATATCGAAGGAGGATTACAATAAGGACTGTCTCACTTCCTCGTTGTAAACTACTGTATCCAGTGGTATTAGATGAGAATTGGTGATCAGTCATCTGAACAGTTACGAATTGACCGGAAAAATTGTTATTTCGACACGCTTTATATCAATTTTGATTAGTGTATGTCATTTTACGTACATTTTCTTTTTAATATAAATATTTGGAAAGCTTTTTATAATGCTTAATTATATAGTTTCTACCTTAATTTATAGAGTAAATTATGAATAATTTAGATCAAGTTTTTGGAAATTCTAAAAATAATACAGTATTTGTAAAAAATAAAGATTTAATATATATATATATATATATATAATAATGGAAAAGAAAATTTTCATAAATGAAAATTATTCTACAGGCGATCTCGTTACAGCAACTCTGAATACTCGAAATAAAATCAAACATTTAGATGATAAAATATTACATCAAGAAATTTACGTTAAAAATAAATAAGTAAAGCTAATTTTAAAATATTTTACAATTATCAATGAAGTAAACAAAATAAATTATAAAATTTCCTCGTATCTAGCAATTAAATAACAATAAGTTTGTTCGATAGTATCCTCATTATTTTGACATATATATATATCCATTCTCCAATGTAGCCATACTGAAAAGTAGTTAATGGTTTTGTTATTTCGCCGATAATCAAACCTCTTAAAGTATCTTAGATGGCTTTCGCTTTGATTGCTACACTTCATTTAACATAACGTTAAGCACTCCTCTTTTATCTTTGATAACATAATTACATTTACAAATTATCATCCTTAAGGAATTTATTTAGAAGTTTTAAATATTCAAAATATATACACTCTTGTAAATTATTTTATATTTTTAAAACGCTATTTAAAAATATATAAATACCTTTAAAATTGTTTAAAAGTTGTATAATATAAACACCTGATTCGGTTGTTTTGGTTGTTATAAAGATATATCCTTATGATCTTACAAAAGTTTAGATTATTTTTTATAATAATCAATAAGATTTTCCTTTCTTTTCAACTTATATATATATATATATATATATATATGTTATTCAAGGTTGTTCGAAAGTAAAATACCAAAGGATGCTTCCACGCATAGCAGATATGTATGTACAGTACGCTACCTTATAAGGCGCTGTCAGGGGTATATAAAATGAAATGGCTGAATACTATAGTTTTTTAAGTTATACATTCATTAAATAATTAACTTTACGGTATACCTTACGTGTTACGACGATTTACACCGTAAATTATGTTTCTCTCATAGACTTCTTATGAGTACTGTACAGTACATACAAACGTGATATGCGGGGAAGCATTGTGAGGTGTGTTATTTTTGAACAACTTTTGTATATTTAAATTTAAATAAATATTTATAAAATTGTTTCAAAATATATTTTTTAAGATAAAATTTTATAAATTATCTATTTTTTACACTAGAATTTTGTTCCACGCTCCTCATGGGACTTTCTCTCATATCTTTTTTATATTTTCACAATTCAATATTTATTTATTTATAATCTATTTTTAATATAGTAAAAAAAATTATAAACTTAAATAAATAAAAAGAATATAATTTTCTTTAAGTTCATAAATTTTTGCAAAAGAAATTATAAGTAAATATTTATTAAAATATACATAAGTTCTTATAATATGGTATATTTTTAATAAATAAGAAGAAAGGAAATTTTGTTTTGATTCTTTTATATTTCTCTTTTAAAGATTAGTAAAAGTTTCAGCTAGTTTCACAACACGAAAAAAATAGTTCTCTTCATCCATAACAAAAAAAGAAATCTTACTGTGAGATATTAGTATCAAAACGCTTTTCTTCTTTCTTATACAACAGAAAAATCGAAGTTTATCTTGATATAAAAAAAAGGAAAAACATTATGCGAATGATCAATACAAATTAAATGCAACACAACGTAAAAAAATATTGTTTTATTCTTAATTTTTTTCAATTATAATTTCTCTAAACTTATTTAGAATTAAAATATGCAATCGAACTATTCGAATATAATTATATATATATATATATATTAATTTTTAAATATATTCCGAAAAATTTATTTAATTTCAAATATATTAAGAAAAATTCTAATTTTTTAGAGTTTATATTATTATAATAAACGTTTATTCACAAAAAAGGAGAGTTTCCCTGTTAAGGGGATGTTACATTTAATAGGGAAAATTACTAAAAAGGTTGAACAGTTTACATATATAAATAATAATCATTATAACATTAATTGCAAGTATATTTTTGTTGCATAATAACAATCAAAGTCTTAAAGTTATTAATACAGATAAAATCACAGTTATTTAGTAGTAATGAACAATGAACTATTAAGTTAGGTTTTTTAAAATTTTTGTAATTTTGATAAAGTAATTATATAGTTTATATAAAACTTTTTTTATTATCTTTGTTGATACTCATTCTAAGTTCAAGAAGTGATTTACATTGAATTATTCGTTTGATATCAAGTGAGTCGCGCACGTTTGTTAAACCGCGACAATCCTGTATCAGATGGTAGAATGAGAGTTTTTCGGAATTGCACCAAATACAATGATTATTTGCAAAATTAATATAACTGTTGTTAATGTAAATAGAATATTTATTAAGGCGTATTTGTGCTATTAATGTTTTCACATTTAAATTAATTGACTTAGATATATATGGTTGTGAAGATGAAATATGGAGCAGATTGGTGTACCAGGGATGATATTTACTCTGATTTAAACTTGTTTGATCCTTGTTAATAGACTGAGATATTCCAGATTCGATTAATAGAGTATAGCCATAATTCCAGTCTTGCAAATTATCTTTAAATAGAAGTCAGATACACCAAATGAGTTTAAAATTTTTTGAAACTTAGTTTGCCATAGTTGATTTGAACTTATGTTTTTGCTTTTTTTGATAATTTCCTGATGTAGAACAATTAAATTATTATCATTTAAAATTTTATACGGCAGTAGAATTTTATTATACGTTTGAGAAAAGACGGGAGTGAGCATATACGGTTGGTTTCGTTACGTATAGGATAACCAGGAATAGATCTTTCTAGATGGATAAGTTTACGAAGAAAATTAATTTGAAAAGATTCCAGTTTATATAAGTAATCGAGACCCCAAATTAGACTGGCATAGTATATAATGGGATTAATTATTAAATTATATAACTTCATATGGATATTCAAATTTGACGTTTTTAGAGTAGAACATAGATAAAAGAGATTGTTAATTGCCAGCTTTCCTTTGTTATTAGTAGTAGTTAGATATGCTTTGAAGGTAATATTCCAATCAAATATGACTCATAAAAAATTAACTTCTTTAACTATTTGTATGGGAGTATTATTTAGATACAACTTCGATTTTGTTTGTGAAATTTTACAATTATTACTGAATATTAGAGTTTATATTATAAAAGTTTTGTAAATTTCTATAACTTAATGATAAAAATTTTTATTTTTGATTATTCCAACAGCTTTAAATATTAATTAGAATAATTTAATGTTTTAAACATTTATAATATTAAAAAATTACACTAAAAATTGAATTTATACATCATATAATTTAATTCCATTGATAACTTTATATAATATTCTATCTAACAAATTATTTAATTAAATATTTAATAATTGATAAGGAATGAAACATTTATAAAATACAAATCATTATATTAATTTTTTGTAATAAATAAGGTAAAAATAAATAATTAATCCAAGTAATTTTCCTATTCACCAATTCATCTCGAGTAGTAGTTAACAGTATATATTAAGTTTTTCCAGGTCGATTATAGCAGCAGATATCTATTGATATTAGCTATTATAAGTCTATCTACTATGTAATAAGCTCCCATTAATATGCGGTACTGTAATGTGTTGATGGTGGTTTCGTGTGAATAGAGTTAATATTCAGTTAGATGCATTAACTGCGATCAATATCGAAAATCGTGCTTAAGAGGTTAAGTTCTCTAATGATAAAGATTTACCCAAATATTCCCCTTTATACTCTTAATAATTTTCGATAATAATGCACAAGTTTTTAAAGATTTTCTCCCCTCTCTCGATTGACACCATAGATAATTATTAAAATTGGCAATTTCACTTATAAATAAGTCGAGTCATCACTTTGATGTTATCTGTATCGTTTGCTCGAAGCTATAATTTGTTCTTCTCCCCGAAAAAAGTCATTTTAATCTAAAAGAATTACCTTTTCCATATGTAATTTTAAAATAAAAATAAAAGAAAATATATTTTTGAAACGATAAAAGAAGGGGGGGGGAAAGATTTAACATTGTCATTGAAAGTCGTGAATTTTATTTCTTACAATACAACATTTGCAATTATTTTCTTACGTTTCGCTTGTTTATATTTCCGTTTTGTTTAAATATTTAAACAAATATTACTTTTATTTCTGAATTTTTCAAAGATTTGTAATTTTATCATAAAAAAAAATAATAATAGAAGAGACTTTCTGGATGGAAAGAATAATAAATTCAAAATCCATTTACAAAAGTTACACCTAAATGTGAAATGTTTAAATGCTTCATTAAGAAGATTAAATATAGGGTATTAAAGTTAAACTAATTTACAACATAAACATATAGAGCAAAATTTTAATTACTATATTTATTTTATTTAATATATTTTTACGATGAAATTGCTTATAACTTTAAAGAACATTGGATCGTAAGGTTCATAATACACGATACTTTACATTTTTATATACAAGAAAGCATTTTAAAGTTTCAAAATTATGTATAACTTATCCTGTACAACATTCAGGATTTGAAAATATTTTAAATGTAGGTGAGTAAATGCCATCTGTTTGCTAACATGTGAGCTTGCTAAGATTTGTCATTTGCGTGCCTTTATTCTGCAATTGCTATTTTTGTACTGTTCATCATGAAGTATCTATCCATTATAGATTGTTTATGATGAACAATAAAAACGTACAGTAGCAATTGAAGATACATCAATGATATTTGAGGATACTCAGTATTTATTCGCGTGTTTACCTTTAGTTATATTCTAATTTTTGATGACCGATCAATGTTTGAAACTTTATCATATCATGCTTTCTAAATTTGGTAGTTTAATAACATTTTTATGGGTTTTATTTGAGTTTAATTACAAATATTATAATAAATTCATATAAGAAAATAAATAAAATATGTTGAATTCGTGAATTTTTTAAACATTTTATTCCTTACATGTATTTTATTTTAATACCTAGAGTAGGCTTATTATTTTAAAAATTTATTACAATATCTAAATTATCCATTCTACTATTTTTGAATTTAAGTATTCTACACGCTTCTGTACTTCTCTGTTATTTTATTTTTTAAAAGAAACAGCAGAATTTCTTGCTCGAATACAACTTGTCCTTTCGGGGAAATAGCATACTCTGCATCACAAAACCATCTAATCTTAATATCAAAAACGCATGTATTTGTCGAGCATCATATATTGATGAAAAGACATCGATCCAAAGAAAAATAAGAGGAATTCTTTTATCGATTTCCAAATATGGTTCTAGTTTTAACTGGTTAACAACTTGGCATTGAACAGCAACTTTCAAAAAAATTGTCGAAAGCGAATTACTTTATTATGTCATATAAAAAAGGAATCGACTTTTATTTCTTGAAACTATCAATTACCATTATATTTCTGGAACAAAATATTGGTTTACAGTTTTTAGCGATCATAAAGGTTTTCCACATGAGATACATGAGCATCAACTTAAATGAGAAGACACAGAAAAACAATTGGACCACAGATCTAAACGACTGCTTCAACTGAATTTGGATCATTCCATAACATGGACGTTGTTTTTGTCTTACCAATTTTAATCTGACATTACTTATAAAAGAAATAAGAGTAATGTTCTAAAAATATTTTTTGTAGTACTATGTATCATACCGTATGTTTACTTGGTCCACGTTTGCTTTAAAATATTATGCTAGTTTAATCGAGCGGAAGTAATTACTAGAGTCTTTGCTCATTTCGTTTTAGATTTACTAGTCATTACTGCAAATCACCTTAAGCTCCTCAAAGTGAAGTCGCTTCTGTTACTGACTCGCCTCATTCACCTATTTCCGACGTTACCATTGCATTTTATTCATGTTATGTATTAATGTTGTTATGAAAATCAGTCTTCATCAATCTCAAAACTGTCATGGAACCTGAATAAAGACTTATCTTCTGGAAGAAGTAAAGCATTTACGTAAGGATATCATTGTATAATGACCCCATTTGCTTTAATGCCAGTTAAGAAAATACATACAGTAATAGGCCATACGTTAGTGTTTCTATAGTTAGTGTAATATATTGATGTAGAAACAAGACATTTTAAGTGTTGGAAGAAAAACAAGAGCTTCAGATAATATAGAAATAAAAATAAAAATTTCAACTCCGAAATAAATTCTTATTTTTACTCAAACCGTTGTTCATTCTTTGCTTATTTTTATGAAATTCTGATTCAAAGAAAGTGGAATTACAACAAAACGAGTTTCTTGTAATTTTATGCGAATGATGACAAGAGAAAGAAAGTACTCAAAGAAAGAAAATTAATTATAAAAGTTCAGAATACTTTCGGCATTTGCATGATTTTAAAAACTTTAAAAAAATTAATTAAATTCAAACAAAAATATATTTTGTAACATCTCTAAATACACAGTATTTTAGAATTAAACTGACACTAATTCCTTTTATAATTCCTCAAAAGAAAATAAAAGAAAAATTAAATTCTAAAAATTAAAAATTTAACTTTTAGTTTTCTAATTTTTGTAATTATCATTACAATTTTTTAAAGTAGTAATTTCATACATTAAAATTATTTTATAAAAACTGTAATGATCAAGAATGATAGAAAAATTTACAACGTACAACGTACCAAGCTGCAATTATAATCGTATTTTTAATTTATTTAATTTAAAATATATGCTCTCGATATCAAATTAATAGTATCTTGCCCCTGTACATTATACTTTTCCTGATAGCAATAATCAATGTAACACCATTCTAGAAAAAATTTGAATTAAAATCACGTGACTACCGGTCAAGACCGGAAAGTTTGTAGACAGTTAATCGGGGCCTCGTTCCACAATACTTTTCCAATCCAGTCTCAGGTTTTATCTATCTGACACCATTCTCAAGATTGTAGAAGGACAGACAGACAAGCAGACAAGCAGACAGACAGATTACAGTGGGAATTTACATTTCCACAATTTTTTCAAATTGCAGTCCAATTATATATTGCTATGTAAAGAAAATCGAAAGCTTTATATACAAGACCTCGACAGTATATTTATTAAAGTGACTGGAGAATAGTGCTTCAACAATATAATTGAGTGTGTTGACATTAAAAGCTTATAGATATTATTTCAAATTGCTTCGTCTCACAATTGATAAATAGGGAATATATTTTTGTCAAATGATACGTTGATGTCGCAATTTCTTTAGTCTGCAGAAAAAAATAAACGATTTCAACTTGGAAATGTTGACATCTTTCAACAAAGAAATCGGTTCTAGATACATTATTAATGATCCTGTTTATAGTTATTTATATAAGCTATAATTATTTTTCCACAAAAGAATTCTATTTTTAGAATCCTTTTGTGATAAGTTATACCATTATATACATATATAATCAGCAAATACTCTCCGATTCATTAATCTTTTATACGTTTCTATAAACAAGTCCTTTTTCATAAATAATATAAATTAATTAATTACAATGTTAAAAAATATAAAAATTCTTTATCTTTCCATTTTTGTTTACGAAGAGGCTATTTGTTCGAGCTATTTGTTACCGATAATCAATCAAGACAATAGTACAACAAATGCAAAAAGAATAAAAATAAGTGAAACAAAGAAGAGGAAACAATCTCTTTGCTAAATGTTTTATAGATACCTAAGAGTTATTTATGATAACCAATACTGAGTAATTATGACAAATGAACATTTTATGACCCCATAAATCAAGTTTTCATGTATTTTCAAGAAAAACCATTTGGTTTTATCTAAGCTCCGATAGATACTATTTAGAAAACCGAAGAGAAATGTTTGTTTCTCGAGGATAACTTATTTCTTCGTTCCTATTAAGTTCCTGTCATTTATTTTTTTTAAACAATTTTTTTTACGATATAAACGAATGTGTTTAACGTGTTTTTATGTAATTGTTAATGCATTTTAATTTCCTGAAACATTTTAAAGTTCGTTCGCTTTCGTTTTTTTAAACGATCGTTTAAAGATCACTTTTTAGAATTGAGCCAATTTTTCTTTAAAATTGTTTTTATATATATATATTTTTTTCTTAGAGTTATTTTCTGATTTTTTTAAAATTTATCTTCAGTGTTTATTTACACTTTTTAATTTTAAATTCAAAAACTGAGAATAGATGTATTTATTTATTTTACATTGAATTTTGGAAATGCCATTAGGCAGTTGATTTACACTCCTCAGTACACAACAAACCGAAGAGAAGTTTAAAAAATATAAAAAGACAACGGAAAAACACGTAAAAAGCAATATAACACGATACATAAAATATATATATATATAGCGGAGAAGTGTAAATAAAAAAAAACATACAGATAATATATTGTTCGAGCTATTTGTACATTCATTAAAAAAATATATAAATTTAGTAGAAAATCAGATCTTAGAAAATGTTAAAAATAATTGTAATATTTAAAATTTATTTTCAAGAATTAAAATTTTTAAAATTAAAAATCTTTCATGCAATTTTTCTTAATTAAGTTTTAAAAATATTTAATAAAGTTTTATAAAACGAGTATTTAATGCAAATTTTAAACAATTAAAATTGAATATAATCCAAATTTTTAGTAGTTAATAGAATTTAGATGTGTTTAATCTATTTCATAATAGAAATTTTAATATATAAATGATGTTAAATTGTAATTTAATATTAATTATTTCGTTATAAATTCAGATTAGCTATAAATTTTACTATGTTAGTTAAATCAATTCATATCTACTGTACTGTACGTATTCCTGTATCTGGTTAAGAAATGCCTTTATTGTGTTTAGTAGTTACAATTTTTAACAATTTTAGAATTTACAACTACATATTAATGTGAATTTGATAACACATTATAATAAATTTATCTGCATAAATGTTTACATAAGAAAAATTCAACATTTTTACAACTTTCCTTAAGTTAAAAGCTTGCAAAACTTTGATTTGCATATTCTACTTTACACATAAAAATTAAAATTTCTAAATTATGTTTTAAAATTTAAGTATTAAAATTCAATTAGAAATTAAGCAGAACTTTCTATTCATAATATTGAAATTATACTATAGAAATATAATGTCTGTAAACATAGTTCAATGATATGTCCTAACAATGTTTTTAAATATAAGATAGAATAACTAATTTACTTAAAACTTGTATTCCCATTAACTTCTAAGCAAATTATATAACGTTAATGTTCTAACTAATTATCTCTTCTAATATTTTATAATATAAAATGGAAGTTATGATGTATTATTGACTAATGTTCTATTGCTATAAGTGGATATGTATTTAATGATATGTAGATTAATTTTATGGCTATGTATCCACTCTTCCATATGGCAGCATTAATCTCAAGGAGGAATTATTGGTGATAATTTTCCATTGTATTGTTAATCTAAAGCCATTATCAGATATATAGTTTCCAATTAATTCTATATCACTCGATTTCTCTGACATTTTTTAAATATATAATTGACTTAAGAATTGTAAATTATGTAAAGAATTAATGATAAAAATGTTAATTATCTTAGATAATTAGCGAATAATTTATTGAAAAGATTTGTGTTAACTTTATGCATATTGTTTAGTTATGTAATCTAAATTGTATTATGTTTATACTGTACAAAGAAGCTTCTACCTGTATCAATTTGCATAATAAAAAATATTTAAGTGAGTTAATATCAAAAAATGCAATTTATAATATAATTAAACACAAAATTAATTCACATTTAATTTAATTTTTATCGTCGTCATTCACTGCTGCAAGGTTAAACATATATTTGATATTAGAATACTTTCATGTACTGTACTGTACTGTACATGATTAATTTATAATTAATATTAAATAACATATATAGAATACTGTAAACTATATATTATAAATGAATTTTAATATTTAGTTAGCAATTTTCAATCTTTCATCCCGATAAAATGTATTTAAAAAAATTAAGAGTATTTTTCGATAAATTAAACCCCTTAAAAATATTTTAATTTATAAAAAAATAGGAAAAGTTTATATAAAGTATAAAAAATAAACAGAACTATACATTTAAAAATATATATAAAAACCAGTATTAAAAATAGAATATTTGTTTATGATACTAAATGTATTTATAACTTAAGTCGAAAACAGGAAAAGATAAATTTATTTTATGAAAAAAAAGACTAAAAAAATAAATAAATAAAATATTTAAATGTTTTTACGAAGCAAAAGAAAATAATTGATTAATTGTTTCTGTTTATCGAAGAAATTTTTGTTCGATAATTTTTTATTTATTTATTTATTTTTTATACTTTTCTGTACTGTTCTATTGATTTTTTTATGATTGATACTACCGCAGTTTGATATTTCTGAAGAAATCACTTACAATTATGTAGTAAATGCAGGAAAGCAGAAAGAAGAAGAGACTTAAAAAAAATAAAATAAAATAAAAATTGCACTTAATGTTGTCCAAACTTGGCTTTAAAAATTACATTATGTAGAGGAATAAAGCTTAATAATGAGGTATTTTATACATTCTTTGTATTCGTATTGATAAATATGTCATATTTTAATCTCGACTGAAAAATTCTTTATAACTGTATGATGGAAAAATGCCAAAAAGTATTTTCAAGTTTCTTTAAAAATTAATGAAAGAAATATTTTCGTGTTTCAAGATAATCTTTTGGAATCTTGTCAAATAAAACTTCTTTACGAATAAAATGTAAAACTTAGAAGAAATATACGAGAATAAAGTATATTTTGATTTCAATTAGATTTACAACTTTCGATATTTTTCTCTTCTTCCTTCTTTATATTATATATATATATATATAAAGTTATTTAAATAAAAATAGGATATAAAATTATTGAAAGAATCACGACAATATGTTTGGTTGATTGCTTCAATATCTGACAAAACTTCTATATATGATATATTGTTCGGATTTCAGGAGCAAAAATGCGCAAGACATGTCACAATAGATAGCAATATTGAAACTTATTTTATTCACTTTTTTTATATTGGAAAGAATCCAGGTCATAAAATTATGATTAGAAAACCGAAACTTTACAGGTGCATAACAGTGGAAATTTTCATCAAAAAATGTTTTATTCCAATTTTAAAATTATAAATTATTTTATTACAAAATTACTATTTTAACATTTATATTAAAAATTTAATTTTTTTTACAAAAAATTCTTATTATAAATCAATGAAATTTATTTTATAATTTTATATATATATAGTATATTTTAAGTCAAATATTGTGTTTTTTATTTTATGTGTATATATAAATAATTTAATCTAATAAATAGAGGTAAAAATGTCTTATTTTTGGCTAGAAAATAAACGATTTTATGAACAAAAAGATCAAGAAAAATTCAAGTTTGACTTTTTATTCTCGATTCATAAATCTGAATAACCAAGTTCATGTTTTAGTTTCGTTCTGTCACTTTCTTATTTTTCTTTTATTTTACAAATAGAAGTCATTTGCAAATTCAGCTTGGAAGGGAAAAAAAGAAAAAGAAAAGAAAATATAATCAATAAAACAATCCTAGTTAGATTCAAGGATGTCATGGGTTAGAAAAATTGATGCAGATATACATTAGAAAGTAGATAGAAAGAAATTCTAGATGAAAAATCAATAGATTCTTAATGAAAAATAGTGACAGGTGTTAGAATACATGCCTATCAACCGACAGTATTTCTCTTGTTATTTCTAGAATAGTATTTGATTTCTTTTTTTCTATATTCCATATATATATATATATATATAAGAGAGGAGGAGTTTACAGGTTGATCAGTGCACAGCTGCTTCAGAAAGACGACAAATTATTGACACAGTCGTCTGTCATTTGTAACAAAATATTATTTGTCACTCGCTTTTTTTTTCTTTTTGGCTAAAAAAAAATATATATATATTTATTTATTTATTTTTATTGTGCAAAATTATTGGCATAAAATAATCTTCTACGAAATTTATTTTGAAAAAAATAAAATTTATTTTAGTTTCTTAAAGTAATTAAAATTTGTTTTTAGTGTCCTATTAAGTAACGATTATCATCATTAATATGTATTTATCTTCTGCCTTATAAATATTTAATCCATATTAATTAGAAAGTAACGAATGATTTACATTAAGAAAAATGTATTTGTAAATTTAATTGGTTTTTAAATAAGATAATATTTTAAAAATTCGATTTATTTTAATCATTTTACAAAAACGTTTTTATTTCCTTAATGAATAAATTAAATTTTCATTTTATTTAACTTTGTATTTATATTTTCACTTCTAAGATTACTTTTATGTCATATTTATTAATATAAATGAAAAATATGAATAATTTCTCTGACAGATTCCGCATTAATTAATTTAATATCTTCATCTTTCCAAGTTTCATAGATAAGCTTTAATACAATGCGAGGATTTCAGGAAACTTTTAAGATTAATAATAATCTCTGGTTAATATTTGCATTTCACTATGTGTAAACAAATCTCTTCTCATTTAATATTTATTCAAATAAATGAAAATTAATTTTAACCAGAAAATATTCTCTGTATATAAACGTTAAAGATTTAAAGCTGGTTTTAAAATCTTTTTTTTTTCTTGACATTAATTGTAAAATTATCCTTTTCTATTTTTATCACTTAAATTTGAATTAATAATTACTTGATTTCTTTTTTAAATAAACCATAATTTTTACTATAAAATTATAAATAAAAAAATAAAGAATTGGATTAGAAAAATTATATTATAATTTATTTTTATAATAAATAAACAATACTTTAATTAAGTACAATAATACATAATAGTGTGAGCTTATTTCCTCTATGAAAAATGTCAGAAATAATTTTTAAAATGTATGTAAATTAGGAGTAATACATTAAGAGAAAAACGGTAGAATTTTAAATAATTTAATTGTATTAATTATACACAGTCAAACCTCTAAACAACGGCCACTAATGGAAACATTAAAAAAAAAAATGGCCGTTGTTTGCAGATTATCTCTATACACTTCTAAAACTAATGTTACTGAAAAAATGGCCGCCGTATAGAGGTGGCCATTGATGCTTGCCGTTATTGAAGGTTCAACTGCGTATACTTGTACAGTTAACTGAAATAAGTTAGAATTTTTTTAATAAATAAATAATAATTTAATATTTTATCAATGCCATTATAAATGTTAAACATTTAAATATAAATTTAAAATTAAAAAAATACTGTGTAATTAATATATTAAATTTTGGGTTTTCTGTCCAATTTACTCTAAACCAGAAGTTCCTCACTATTTTGCTTGTAGATCCCTTTTCAAAAATAGATTGAATTCGTCAACCCCTTTCTATACTGATACATAACAAAAATAAATAATCAAATTTGAATTTATATTTTTTAAGCATTGATCAAAATTCAAAATTTTATTTTTAATTTACTAAAATTTAAATGAATATCAATTATCAATTTTTATTATATTTTTTTAATATAATAGTAATCAGATTTGTCTACTGACCCCAAATGACCCCTAATAATTCATCGATCCCTGATTAATCGATTGGCACTTTGAGTCACCGGAAATACGTTAGGAACTCCTACTCTAAACAAATATGAATCATTACAGTAGGCCCTCGATTTAACGTAATAAATGGAGAAAATGGGTATCTGAAAGTACTTCAAATCGAATGAATTATCATTAATAACAGGTTTACAATGTACAGTACAGGATATATTAAAATTTACACCGATTATTTCATTTATTTACGTAATTTTTTCCAATAAATGGGGGTCTGTTAAATCAAAGAGCCTATTGTATTGAGTGTTAGAAAAAATAAATACTTAAATTAATTTGCTACACATATAAATTATCTTACACTAAAATATTTAAGCAAATGGAATGTTTTTACTTTATTTGTTATATCGAAACTTTTTATTTCTATTTTATATTTAGCTTAACAACCTTTATTTGATACTTAAAGAAAGAGATGACGTAGGTTTTTATTTAATTAGCATTAAAAATTATTTATGCTTTTAAAATTATAATCAAATGCAATACAATTATTAATTGTCAAGTTTTCTATCAATAGAGTCTTACTCAACATCTGATTCAGCATTCTCAAGCATCTCAAGCATCCTAGAATATCGTAATTACTAACAACAATTTAAGATAAACAATACTGTTAATAAGTGATCTTTCATTTAATTTATTGTTTTTAATTCGAAATGAAGTAATTTTTAAACATATTTTAAATTAACTTATGTAACAATTAATCAAATTTTTATTATAATTTATTGTTTCGATTGCTTGTAACACATTTCTGTATTAGTTTATTCTTATCTTAATTCTTCTAAAATTATAAAAGAAGGAATTTATTATTCTAAACAAAAGAAAAGTTTCATTGTTTACAGAATTATAAAATAATTTATAGGATATTTATTATAGAATCATATTAGCAATATATGTGTACTTTAACTAAAATTTATTATTTATGTTTACTTTAGTGGACTAAATAATTGGAATTCAATTCATTTGCATGAAAATTCAGAAAGACTAATAATCGATAAAAGTTGTTGAACTTTAATTTTAAATATACGTGTATAAATTCCAAATTTTTATAAAACAAAACATGAATTTATTAAAATATATTTTTATTAATAAAACGTAAGGATTTAAACTTAAATTTTCTTATATTTTTATACATAAACAGTAATTGAATTTTATAATAAAAGTAATTTATCAATAGCAACCATACAATAATATTATAGTGATTGAAAACAATGCATTCTTTCAATGTTTTATTTGGAAAATTGAAATTCAGGCGTAAAAAATCTTTTCTCCTTATTATTTTTTTGAAAAATTGATTTTATTCAGATGCATTCTCGACTTTCTATGTATTTATTTTATACAAAAATATTCATTTATTAAGAGAGAATTTTCTAGAACGAGAAAGCATGGAAAACAATAGATAAAATACCAAAAAATAACTCAAAGTTCGTATGTGAAAAGAATATTAAATGCAAGAAAACTTCATACGACAGTAACATATTTACGATTTTGATAAGAGAAGGTAACAAGGCAGGAAATATCAGTGAATCCACAGCAATCAATCTTCCTGAGTCACATAATGTTCTGATACCAGTTACTTCAGTGAACTGAAGTGTTTTATGATGTTTCTGCTTTCTTTTCACCTAAGTTTCCGAAATTTTCTTTGTCTCGCTAGAAAGCTCATCACATGAGATGATACTTTTTGATAGAAGAACTAATGTTAAAGATACTCCCGAGAACGATACTGCATAAAGGTTTCTTGCATACTAAATAAGAAAACTGCACCCTGGTTTCATATCGAATATAAAAGGGTTTAAAGGTAAGTCAGCTGATGGAAAGCAAGTTTGAATGGAAGATTTCTATTTTTTTCTTCTTCTTCCAGTACTAGTGGAAGTAACTGAAAATGACGTTAGAGAAGTGTCAACGATCTCTAAAAGCCGCAGAACCAAGTGCTGTACAATGGAACGTATGCTGAATAGAAGACAGTGAACAGACTTGTCTGTAAAGAGTTGTTACGATTAATAATGTTAACAATAACAATAGACTTACTGTTGAGATATTATTACAATATGCATTGTCGTTTATTTAACGCTTTTGAATAAAGTTTAATCTTTTCTATTATGCTGCATCTTTACAATATCGTATAATTAGCTTTCAGATTCTACTTTCATTTTAACAATTTTTTTTATATATTTTTAAATAAAGCTTTTTACTGTATTAACATAATTTTAATTAATGTTTACACGTAAAAAATGTATAATTAATGAGAGAAATAAGTTATTGTAAACGGAATTAGTTAGAATTGGATGTATGATAATTAGTATACGGAAATTAGATATTGAAATTTAAGTCGAACAATAAACACAGTGTGAACGTTGAATTAGATACCTAATACTGTGGTTAATACAACGGTATGGGTTGTAATCCTTCTGTCTATCAGTTGGAAACTGCGACAAATACTTACTAAATCGTCCACACTGATTGCAATTAATCTGCTAGCCACTTTACATAGCGATGTCAATGGAATACATTAAGTGTCAGGAACTTTAGATATTTGCACGTTGAAACAAAAGATAATCCTCTATTAGAAAATGAACTTAATGCGCCTAAGTATATATATATACTTATATATTTTTAGTAAAAAATATATTATTAAAATTAAAATAATTAACAAAAGAATTAAACTTAATATACACTTATAACTTTATTAATAAAATTTTATTTTTTATAAGTGTACAAATCAATTAATAAGTTTATCAATTATCAATTATCGGATGTGAGTTGCTCGTCTGGTGTGAGAGTGAACTTTTGAAAGTAGCTGATACTTAGTACACTAAAATACAATTGTGTCAAAGGAAGAGGAATATGTTCGACGGTAAAATAGAGAAATTGGCGAATGGTTTATCCCTGGATTTGATTATAATATTGTTAATAATTGCTGGAGTTGAGCCCAATCCAGGTCCTCTCCCCCGTTCCCCACAACAAATAAGTCATCAGGATATGCAAAAGAAGGGGCGTGGGAGACCTCGGAAGGAAAGCTCCAAGAACGAGGAGAAAGAAAACCAACAAGTAGAAATTTTAAGTATAGATTACCACCAAATAGAAGAAGAGAGTAAACAACCGTCTGTATTCACGAAAGAACCAACAATTCATGATTATTTTGAACCATTAAATGAACCGAAATTACAAACTGCAGTTAAATCTCCATATACATTGCAATCTATTTACGAGCTAATCCAGGATAATTTTTGTCGGTTAAATATCGAAATTCAATCGATTAAATCTGAGATAAATATATTGAAAGAAGAAAATAAGCGTTATAAAGAGGAATTGACGGAAATTAGATATAAGCTACAAGAATTGGATAAAAAATCGGAAACTAATGACCATCTTAAAGGTATGTTCGAATTTGAGTTTGACAAATTAGCAAATGAAAAGACTAAAAAGAACATAATTATTATAAATTATCCATTCGCAACACTAGATTATTTACAAGAAATAAATTCATTTATTAATAATGAATTAGAATTAAAAAATGTTGAAATAGAAGGATTAATTAAATTAAATAGCACTAATAATAAACCTATTGTTAAAATAATCCTAGAGTCTGTAAATATAAGGAATTTAATTCTTAAAGAATTTTGGAGAAAGAAACCGAATTTAGTTGGTGAGAATGAGAAAAAAATAATTTTTACTGCCGATTTATGTAGGAGATCGAGGATAAGGAAAAAACATTTACAGGCCAGAATTAAACTAGAAAAGTTAAACGGGAAAAAAATAATAGTACGAGATGATTATTACATAAAAGATAACTTAGTATATACGTACGATATTGCCTCAAATAAGATCATCCAATTAAATCATTTTTTAGGAGATGTTTGACTGCAGAGTTAGGAAAGGAAGGGGAAATAAGGTGTAATACATCTAATTCTGATTCAATTGGAAATAATTTACAGTTGGTTCAAAACTCTATCATAAGTCTGGATGATAGAGTCAATGATGTTAGCAATAATAATTTTGCATTTATAAGATATACTAATAACGTTAGAGACAAATTATTTATTAGTTTTTGGAATATACAAGGTCTCCGGGGGAAAATGCATAGAAAGTCAGTAAAAGAGTATATAAAATCTCAAACGATATGTGGCTTCACGGAAACCTGGATTGTTAATCTAAATAAAGAAGACGAGGAGGTGTTAAAACGTGAAAACACGGTGTTGTTCAGCGGAGCTCAGAGGAAGTGTGGAAAGGGTCGTCCAGCGGGTGGATTATTGCTGTTAATTAAGAAGAATTTTGGGCAAAGATAAAGAACATCCAGGTTCATTTCCGGCTGTTTAACTCTATAATAATGAATTCCATTGGCTATGCGGCCCCAATTTGGAGCCTTACGAACTTTCAAAAATTAGAAGTTGTCCAAAATAGGTTTGTACGCAAGATTTTTTTGCTGAATTACAACACACCAGGTAGCGTGTTAAGACTGGAATTAAGCAGGTTTAGATTGAGTGCTACTTTAATAAGGAGATACATGAAATTTTTATTTAAAATAAGAGACGCTCGAAATCTTTCAACTGTATTATTATACCAATTGTATCGAAAATCTTTGATTAAAGTACAAAGCAAAAACTGGGTGTCACAAATTGCACAAATTTTAAAGCGCTTTGGATATTCTATTAAAATATTCCTAGATTTACCTGAAATAAGTGAACAACATTTCCAAATGTTGATACAAAATGTGCTCGAAATCTCCTTATCACAAGACATAGAAGACATATTCACAAGAGAGAAAACGGATTGGTATAACATAATTCTTGAGTATCCATTTATTAATAACTACATGTTAACTAACCTGGCTTTTAATGTTAAAATATTTTTCATATAACTCAGAATAAACAAAGAATTAATATTAATTAATAAAATTTCATTGAGTTTTCAAAGAGTATTTGCCCAAGATGCCAAAAAATAATCTCAAAATTTCACATGTTTTGTGGCTGTAAAGATGCAAAGGAACTAGCACACAATCTTGACTTGCATATGTTAACAGGGTGCACTAATGAAAGAGCAATGTATGAAATATTCCATACAGCCAAGATAGACATAATTTATAGACTATATAAATAGGCCCACAAATTTTTAATGTATCAAATTCATTGAATACATAAGTAATATAAATTAATGGTATTGTATGTTATAGAACCATGTGTATGAAGAAAGTTACCAGTTGCAGTATAGGTTGAAATGACTTTAAATTGATGTTATTAAAATAATTATAATTGGTAACTAAATGTGGAATATAATGCTTGGTTTGACTTGTGTTGCTAGTGTATTTTTTAACATTAATAACAAGCGATTGTTGTCAAAAACATCCTTTGTAACTGGCTATCGCCTTATTACGAATAAATTTTGAATTGAATTATCAATTATCGAGCCATATTTTATACCCACAAAAATTATCTTAAATATTTAATTATAAATTATATATGTTACTATATATTCATATTCAATTGAGTAATTTAATTTAACATTATAATAAATATTAATAAAGGTATATAGCATGGAAACAGAACTTATTGTAAATACAACGTACTGTATATACATTTCAAGTATCGTATTATGCGTTTAACATTGTAGAGGCATGCGAGTATAAATTTAATTTACATAAATTGAACTAGATAGATATTATTAGGGTGTGTGTAGTGGTTAAACCACCAAATGTACCCATTTAGCATACAAATAATAATTAACACCATTAATAATAAATTTACGATGGATATTAGTAAATGTTTTTAAGGTTATTTTTAAATAAATTTTCCTATACATATATATCACCAATTCTATATAAATTTGTAAATTTTATTTCTATTTTTTTTATTATAACTGTATAGGAAAGATATTTGAAATATTAACCGTTAATTTTATAGATGAATATATTCCAATTTCATATACATCTTTGATTTTTGGGCCTTATACATTCATTTTTATATAAAAAACCACCTTCTTCATAAATTCGTAGTATATTTTTATATTTATTTTTAGTTCTTCTTTTTCATATATCGTCTCTCCATATATATAGATATATATATTTCCAATATTCTTTCACATCTATACTATAAAAATATTATTGTAAGTACAGTTACATTTTAAAAATTATTGACCAACCTCACAGCTAGTAGGCCCACATTTCATTTTAAAATATTTTCTTGTTCGTTTTTTTAACAATGAAAATTCTTCAAATATTTTCATGCTATTATTGTAATATGCAAAAATCTTTTTACAACACTTACATTTCCTTTACAACAAAGTTTCGGCTAATAAAAATTTTGTTTACATATAATAAAGGTTTAGCATTAAAAATAAACCAAGAATTATTTGTATCGATTGGAAATTTATATCTTATTTTTTTCATTTAGAGAACAAACTCACAATAAAACTTTGAAAACAATTTTTCTTTGGATCCATTTTTCTTTTAATCTCATCAATCATAAAACACAGAAAATAAAAATTTGAACACATAAGTACAATTATTTGCGTTTTCTTTTTAAAAAAGAACAAGTCATTGGGTTGAATACATTGTACTGTACGCAATATTTTATTGTTCGTGTTACATACATTGTAAAATATACATACACTTAACGTTATATAGATGTATACATTACTCTTATCGATTTTGTTGGTCCGCATGTATCACTGATAATGTAATTTTAAAGTCATTCCCTTTTGTTCAGATCACAATAAGCACGACTGTATCAGAAGATAGGATGTACTGTATATGCATATATATTTAAATGAACAAAGAACAACCGATATTGTTTTATGAGAATACTCGATTCAGAAATTAATGAAAATGACGTGAATATAGTTGTTACCGAGAACAATGACGTTTCATTATATTCAAAGATAATTATCAAAGTGCCTTTAATTAAAACGTATCTTGTTGCCGCTAAGAATTAATTGGCCATCATTCGTAGAGACAGGCAGCAAACCAGGCGTGTGCTTTGCCGAACACTTCTGTATATAACGAAGTAAGATACAGAATGGTCATGATAAATAAAGAAAAATTAATAATTGACATGTTTGAAACGATGAATATCTGCTTTATAATTGAAATTGAATTAAAATTAAATTATGTGAGAGCAATTATTGTATATAATTTCCTACCTTTGTCGATGATTTCTCCTATGCTACTGTTAAGATAATAGTTTGTCTCCAACACTTGCTATGGTAACAATTTTAATTTACTAATCATTCAGGCAAATAAATTCTATTTTAGTGAGAATTGCAAAAGTTTATTCAAATTGATTAATAATAAACTTATAATGTTATTTAATTATATTTAAAATTAATTTATCAGTTTGAAAAGATGTAAATGAGAAGTTTCGAAAAGATTTAAATCAGAATTGTTCTAAAGATTTACACAGTATAATAAATCATTCATTACAATTAATTAAAGTAGACTCGTCTTGTGTAATGGAAATATGATTAATAAATGGAAAATTTTGATTTATAAATTTCTTACTTATTTTTAATTATATTTGATACATATTTTTTAATTTACTAAATTAAAAAAATTGCTGGCATCATCAATGCTTTCATAATATATTATATATAAAAACAAGTTATCAATACGTTGCATAATTTAATATCAAATATTCTTTTGTGAAAATATCAAATGGCAAATTTTGTTATCTGCTGTATTAACAGTTAAATATGTAACATCTGTACATATTTAATAATAGTACTACTACTAATAATAAATATTTCATGAATAAATATGTTTATTGTTACAAGAAATGGAAATTAATCTGTCATCAGTCCAAAAGAAAAACAACATATTAAAAAAACATACATACAAACACATTTATTCTTTACAATAACAATAACAACAATGCTGATATTTATAACCTATTTGTTAATGCAGAATTTTAAGTAATTAAAATTTCATAATTAATTTACCAAAAAAATTTTAGAAATTCTCATTTCTTTTCAGAAAATTTCTTAACATGTTAATGTTTAATGACATCACATAAGATACTTTAATATTTCTATTTACTCAAGTTCCACTTTACAAATAAAATACGACAAGCAAGTCGACAACAAAGAAGAAAAATGTTCTTTTTTTTGTTCTTTCTGTTATCCCAGTGGGATATATCGTCTGAATGGTGTTGGCATGTGCAGAGCATTGAAGTGTAACAAAAAGAAATCTTCATTTCAGGAGCTCTGCTACACTCTGTATTTGTGTTACTGCTTCTAGCTACACGCCCAGAAAACTTAAGCTGCTTTCTGTATTAAAGTTGCGAAGGACAGAAGGAGAAACTGCAGTTGTCGAAAATTCCATTATTAGGTTTCCAGTACAATCTGTAGTTCTTTTAAAATATAATCTTCTTACACTACCTACTTCTTCTGCTTGTTATTTATTGTTAAGATAAGAAGACTGTACATAAATTACATTTAAACTATAAATAGATAGGTAGATTAAGTAAATAAACAGTTTTATTTAATTCGAAAATATTTTAAAGGTTTATTTTTACTTATCGTTTTTAAATTTCATATTTATTTTATACTAAAATCTATCGTAGAATCTCTTTTAAAAAATAAATAATTAAGTAATTTATCACTAATTAAATATTTAAATTTTATTATTTTTTTAAAAAAATTTATTTATTTTAATTTTAAATAAATTTAAAAATTAAATATATAATTAAATAGTACCAGTGAAATTCATACTATATATTGATAGGAGCATTACAAGGAAAAAAGAATTGGGATAAAGAATTGATTGAAATTGACTGAAAGAAAAGAGAAGATGAAATTCTACAATATTTTTTTCATCTTTCGCTTGTAAACCTTCATTTCACTCATAAAAGCTTCGCTGTAGAATAAACCATAGAGAATTTTTATCAAGAAAAATTACATTTTTAAATTTAAAGAACTTAAAATTATTTATATCATACATTTAATTTAATATATATATATAAAGTTTCTAGTGATTTTATATTTAATACATCATAATCAAATATTATATTGTTGATGAAAATTACAAAGTTGCGCAAAATTTCAACAGGAAACATACCTTTTATTTTTCCTTAACGTTGAGTAAGATGTTATATTACGTCACAAACTGCATTTTGACACTCCGAACTGACAAACATCTTTATTAAATTAACAGTTAATATGAAAATTGTAAAGTAATTAAAAACTGATTAGTTTGTTTTCTGAGGTAAAGAAAAAAAAATTATCAGAGATGATCAACTTATCTTTTATGTTGTTTTTCTTAAATTAAAATTTACTTAATGCCATAACACCCTCATAAAGTGGATTTTTTTTATTAAGGGGTGTATGCAAAGTTATGTATTAATTTCTTAAAAGTTTCCGATGAAGTAACATCTTAATTAGATAGTCAACAATACTTTAAAGTTTTATTCCTAAGATCAATTAGTAATCCTAAAGCAGTACTTTCCAATTAAATTTGCAAGGATAATAAAATTGTTTGTTAATTAGAAAGTGAAGAAATTACTTGTTAATTATACAGGATGATAATCCACCGTTATTTTTCTTCACTAAACGTTATATAGTTTTTCAAATAAACGAAATTAATTTGGTGGTTTATGATCATAGGAAAAGGGAGGAAAAAATCACAAGAAAAAGTACATTTAATAATTAAAACGTTTCCAGTTTAATTAGAATAAAGCAAAACTCGTATTTTAATAAAAATTTAAATGAATAATTTATATTTTGATAAATATATATATGTATTTTATTATATTAATACAACCTCTTCTTAATTATTTTTATACTTATAACAGGTTTTCCCCCTCTTATAATTTAATTAGATACCAAAATCACATTTAGGTATGAACATTTTAATATTTAACTTTATGGAAATGTGATAAGTATGTGGTTAATGTTGTATAATCGTATAAAATATTACTATTTATCAAAATGTCAATCAATCAATAATCTTATAAAACATTAACCATAAAAAATTGTATGGAAAAGAAATAATTTACTTTCACTCATGATTTATAGCTTGAGGAATTATTTTCGAATTTATATTTAATCATATTGAAACTTCAAAATTTTATTACATTTTTTCATATGTTGTTTATTGATTTTCAATATATTAAAATTTTATTTAATATGAAACTTTTAAGAACATTTTATTAAGTAAATATTATATTTTTCTATAAATTATACAATTGGTGAACACAATAATGTAACTTATTTAATTATTTTTTTAGAAAATTAATTATTAATTAATATTAAAGGATGAAATTATATATTTTTTCTTAAAATATTTTAAAAATTTATTAAAATATTCAAAATTTTTTGGGGTTATACAATAATTTTTTATATACTATACATTTTATTGTCTTGTAGATCCAACATAGTCTCAATAGGAACACTTAAAATATATTGAAATTTATATTCTGTATCTTTATGTAAAAATATAGATTTGAATTTTTAAAGAATTTAGTCATAAATTATCATCTTTTTTCCACCTATCATTTTTTTACGCCTTCAAAACTGACAACAGAATAAAAATCGAATAAAAATGACATGCATATTGTAAGAATATAAGATAAACGTTAAAGGATTTAAGGATAAATGCGTATCTAAATGTTATATTTCACTTTACTTATGCTTAATATGAATATATATATGCTCCTAGATTCTTTACTTGTATGATTTTCGTATGAATTTATTATGAGTGAGTCATAGGAGTTGTAAAGAATCCTAGAACCAATAAAGATAAAATAATATTTATGTCATACTCTATACATACTTGAGTATGCATCTTTCGATAAATGTGAGCACTTGGATAGGATTGAGTGAAGATAAATCCCATTAATCTATCAAGAAGAGATGTAAAGTACTAAATTGATTTATTACCTATTAATCTGCAGAAACGAATAAGCTTAGCTGCTGTTAATGACGTTAATTATTAATGTGATTGAACTGCAAAAAGAAAATTATGAATAAAGTGTTAGTGCATTAAATAAAACAAGCATATAAATTTTTCTTACAGAAAATAATTTAAATAAACTTTTGTATACCGAAAAAAGTATTAAACAGGAGATACAGGAGGTTGATAATGATAACGATGAAACCGATGACCAGGAGGCGGCGGAAGAAAGAGTAGGATGATCAGTAGCGCGTTATAGCTTCATGGGGTTCAAGCAAATTTGAATTAGGAAATCCCATGTACTGCGTTGACTTCAGACATTATTCTTCTTGGAAATTTTTGGGGAAACTTTTTCTTATAAAAGATTGGTTGGGGCCCTCTGTTGGTGAGGATCCCAGGCAATTGCCTTTTTGTCCATAGGATAATGCGCCACTGAGATGATGATAAAATGAAAAACTTTATAAAATAATACAGATAATATTTATTTTTAAAGTTTTATTCTAGTTGAAGACGCAATGTTTTAAACTCTGTAAGAGAGTACTCAATACTCTGAAAATACGAAATCCAAGAAATAAAAACAACTAAATTTTGTATAAATTTAATACTAAATTATGAATAAAGTTTTGAAGATTTCTTCTTAATTAACAAACTTTCCTAAAAGCAATCGAATTCAGGAATTCAGATTACATTCATTAACCAATTCTAGTAAGGAGTTTATTGTTCTATAAATCAATCAATCAATAAAACTTTAGAACATTTGCCAGAAGAATCATCATTTATCTTAAGATAATTTTAACCAATTTATATATATATATATATATATAGACTTTATAGATTTATCAATCCTATGAAGTTATATGAATTTATTTTCTCAAATTTCGTTAATTAAGTCATTTAATTAGCTATTTTCAATTACGTTCTTGATAATAAATAAGTCAATTTGATCCAATTGAAAAACCATTAGCAATGACTTGGAAGGAATAAGGAAGTGACTTAAAAGAATTTAATATAATACTAAAATGATTAAATACTTAATTTTATTAATTAATCTTTTAAGAAAGCAATTTTATCTATTAAGAATCCGTAACGAATGAATTTGTTCATAATTTGAGAAAGTGTAAACAACTGAAAATTAATAAGATTTCATTCAGCAGTTAAGAATGTACCAATATTTTCCGATGAACTTTCTTAATCTGAACTTAATAAGATTAATTAAATACTTGGTAGATTTATTGTCGATCCGTGCAGGTGCTACTTAAATTAAGTTAAAAGGATAGTTTGTACGCTGTGTACTTACTTCGACCAACATAAAATCAATGAATGCTCCGAAAATCTTACATTCTTAACAGTCAAGCTAAATTTATAAAATACTCTTTATCAATATTCATTTATAAATAATTTTTTAAATATTCAATTTATTTAATATTTATTACTTGACCAAAATTAATAATTTTTAAGGCATCCGAATCAATTATTTAAGACAATTTCAACTCGATTTTTATATTATTAAAAGATTAATTTTTATTTAAATATTTTAAAAAGTATGTGTATAATTTAATTTTAAAAATTATTTAACGTAAACAAAATTGTACCGTTATATAATACGCGAAACACGTTAATTAATTTAAATTTTACATCAATTTTGTTAAATTTTTGTTTAATTATTTCTAAGAATTTAAAGTTTTAGTAATTTATGTATAACCCGAGCGTGTTTCCTTAGGGAAAGGTCAATAAATTAAATTTTTGGTATGGGAATTTTATCATCATTACTAAAACACAATGCTATCTTTGTTAACAATATAACTTTATTAAACATTTAATTTGTATTAAAGTTATTCTTTAAGGTAAACTTTTAAACTTTTTAAAATAAAATCGATCATCGAATAGGAAATTCGAACGTAAAGTAATTAATATTAAGTACATTTTAATTAAAACTATTGAAATAATTAACGCAACAAAATATTCGAAAATATTTTATTTCGAATTTTAACTCAAAAACAATGAAAAATTAGCTAAAAGTTGATTATTTTAATTTTAAACGAGTTTTAAAACATCTAAAACACACATAAAAGGAAATAATTTATATATTAATATAAATTTCTTTTGTTTGATGTAAATAAACAATATTATTTTATTATAAAATTAATTAATTTTTTAAATTGTTTATGTATTATACACGTATACATTTACTTAAATTGGAAGAAGTTATTAAAATTTTTGATAATTTGTTGTTTATATTAAAAGAATTAAGTACTAGAAAATATTTTCTAACAAATAACGTTTTAAAATAAAATAAATTATTTTAATTTTATAAAATAAATAAATACAACTTTTATATATTTATCCTGAATAATTAAAGATAAACAAGTAAATGAAGAATCTCTGTTTTAATCAAAAAGTTTATATTCAGTTTTTTAAATTTTTATACATTTTTAATGATTTTTTAGAAGTAAATTAAAGTAATAATTAGTATATATTTTTTTAAAAGATAAATTTTATTTCTATTTTAAATTTTCCGAGGTAAATTACAATAATTTAGTTTAACTTCATACACATTTATATATATATATATATAATTCATTCAACTTTATACCTTAACAACGCGATTAATCTTATTATCATTAAATTATATTATATTTAAAGTTTATTATAATAATAAAATTATATTTTTTAAATCATTATTTAAATATGTTGTACTAAAAAAAATTATTTTTAACTAAGTAATATATTGTTATCAATCAAGAAAAATATTTTATTTAATAAGGTATAGTAAGTACATATATAGAAGGCTACATTAAAAATATATATTGTCTAGTGCAATACTTTTTTATTTAAAAAAATATAAAGAAAAAAAAGGAAAGAGACAAGTGAATAAATGGAAGTGAGTCAATCAATAGTTGCTGTAAATAGAAAAATGTCAAACGCTTAGAAAAATTATTTTTGATTCCTGTCAAAGATTTTTATCATTAAATATAAGAAAAAAAAATATATTTTGAAAAGTCTGATATAATGAATATTTAATAAAATAATTTTAAAATCATTCTGTTATCTGCTTTGATCAATTTCTGATGGAACGTTCAATAACAGTAAGGGGAGAAAACAAAAATAAAATGAATTCTCATGATGATAAAACCCTATAAATCTTATCGTAATGTATATAAATGTGAAAAATTCAAAATGTTAGTGACAGCAAAGGAATAATATCAAGAAACTATCTATGATTGTTAGAAATGGGGAAGAACCTGAAAGATTCAAAGAGTTGTTACAAATACACCAGAGACACTCCTACAACAAACAAGTAACAATACAATTTATGTATAGCAACATAAGCTAGAGAAATACATATATATAAATAAAATAATATTTTATATGTTATAAAATTTTAAAATATTGAATTATAATGCTGTATTATATAAAAAATAATGTATAATAATGTCTTAATACTAAAGAATTTATTGTTAAACTCAATAAATTAAAATAATTAAATTAAATTAAATATTTAAAACAATTTTTACAGTTTTTTTCTTATAAAATACTAAAAGATTTAGAGATTTTTAAAATAAATTTTAAGTATAGCTTATTGTAATCACAGATATTATCATCAGTATTCCATTGTTATCAGAATTAACATCTCCTAAAACATGTAAATTAATAGAAATAATAATAATTATTATAATTAAGAAATCTTCGAATTATATAATATTTAATTGTGTTTAACGTGTCCTTTTAATATCAGAGTCAACAAAACCAGAATTTCTACTAACGAGAGTCTTATTTACTTACCTCGCTTAATGTCATCAATCAGTTATCATCAGTATAAAGGCGTTTTAAATTGATTACAATAAGCTAATTCTACTGTATTAACTATCCACTAATTGCTTAAATTAATAAAAATATATATATTTTTTTAAAAACATTACATTTATCAAATAAACGAAAAAAACATACAGAATAAATTTTCATTTTTATCGTTTTAAATATCGATTGAGGTGATAATGAAACAAAGAGATAAGATAAAATTCGTAAGGACAATCATAAAATTGAAATCTTATCTAACCATATACATATATTCATTGTCATTAAAGAACTGAAGGAAATATATTATATAAAAAAAAAGAAAAAAAGTAATTATGGATCATGATACATGGCCAGTTTCTGACCAGCATTTATCGACTGAAGGGAGAATATATGAATAAAAAATAATAATAGTAAAAAAAAAAAAAAGAAAGAAAAGATTATGATTGCTCATAGTAATGTTTAGTCAGACTGTAATCAAATACCAAGACATAAATACGATAAACTGAAGAAAATATGTATTAAAGGATATCATGGAGAAACAAGATACGAAACAATATTATATTAACGAGGTCATGCACTGTTGTTTATTTTATATTCGTTGCAGATACTTGATAAAGGTTTAATGAATATTTATGTAGTATATAAAATAGATTTAATAAATATTTAAAACTCGACAATTTTTCAGAAAGATTGTCTAATTTAAAATATTTGAAAATCTTCTAAATATATATTGATTTTAAAACAATTTCAATTTTAAAATGTATACATATTTGTGATGATATTTGAAACTCTAATTATTCGAATTAGTTAAATGAGACTAATTTAATTATTTTATTAAATTAATTTTAAAATAATTATGCAAATTGCATATACAAGATTTTAAGATTTTGATTAAAGATGATATTAAAATATATCAATTTTTCTTGGACGAAATGAGAAAAATTTGTTGAAATTTTCATCCGCGTGGAATTATCGATTAATCGAATTTTCTTTAGATAACATCAAAATTATATTTAATTATATATTTATATAAAATTTTTATTCTTTTTCTTATAAATAATCGTATTAAATATCTTAATTTGTATTTATATATATATTTTTTAATTAACAATTTTAGTATTAATTAATATTAAAATTAAAAAAACCATTTCTATATGTAACATTTAAAATTTTTTAAAACTAATTTACTCTATATAATTAGATTTTTAAATTATTAATTTAATTTATTTAAAAGGTATTTACAAAGATGTATAGAAATAAAAATTTTAATTTAAAAAAAATAAAATAAAATAACTTTTTATGTTTTTAAAATGATTTTAACATAATTAGCTAGAGTATATTTCATTTTATTTAAAAAATATAAAGTAGACTTTTTAAAATAGATTATTTTTATATAATTTTTTATTTAATCGAAGACAAATTTTTTATAATTAATTTTATTTTAAAAACTTAGGAAAAAAATTGTTGACTTTACTTTTTACATTTTGTTCCTCTCCAAAGCAATATTTTGTTTATTATTTTATCAACTTTTACTAATTAAAAAAAAGTAAAAATTCCCATTAAAATTTAGCTTTTCTATATTATATAAAATAATATTTTATCGCTTTCGAAATTTTTAAATAAATCCAATAAAATAATAATAATAATAGTAATAAAAATTCTGTTTTTTACATTACAAAATATCGATACTATTTGAATATTTTACATAAAATGAAATATTAAAATGATATATATTTTTTTATTTTTAAATTTTTTTTATCTAAAAGCATTTTCTTTGTATATTTTTATATAATTTTGGCAGCATCAGGTATTTGAATTGATTTTTATTTTTGTATTAAACTTATTTAAAGTTATAAAAGAAAATACTGATTTATTTTTAAGTCATTTTATACATATTTTATTCATAAATATATATATATATTAAAGATTACTCGTTAGATCATTCTACACGTAGTAAATTTCAATTTGCAATTTTAAAATATTTTTTTCTTCATTTTAAATGCATGAAAATCTAAAAAATTTAGTTAAATGTTCTAGCTTTTATTCAAATTTAACACGCTCTTTTTCTTAATAGAAAATGTAGTGACGTTTTCTCCGAAAGACTTTTTTTTATAATGAATTAAAAACTGAAAATGTTAAATAAAAACAAAAAAAAACTAAGTAAAAACGAATAAATCGTCATACATGTGTATGATTTTATGCTGATGTTATATATATACAACATTCACAAATGGGATATTTGAGGAAATAAAGATTTACAGATACCAATAACTTTAATTTTGAACTATAAAGTATGAGTAAGTGTACCATTAAAAAAGAGCATTTATCTAGGAAATAAATATAAAAAATGAACAATTACTTTAAGTTTTGCTCATTACAAAAAAAAAACAGAAAATTTTTGTTTTATTTCTAAGAAAAAGTTTCATTTTATTAAAACGAAAAAATAAAATAACTTCTTTCTAAATTACCTAAATAAAGTAAAAATGATACCTGAAAGATACCTTTGAAGAGAAAAGTGAATTCCCTTGATGATAATTCTTTTCGACAAGATCTTTTGAGTATAACGATTCTAAACCGTTATTCCATTCAGCAATAGTGCTTTTCAACTGACATTCAATAGAAAAGCCGTAAAAGAGTAAAACGTTTAAAACATGTTGTCTAAAGACATACTGTCTGATACAGTACGTTATGATTTCTTTGCTCCATTGAAAGATTCCGATCTGAGTCAGATAGAATTAGTTTCAACCAAGCTGCCATAAAAGATTTCATTTATCGAGTAAAACGTGAGTAAAATTTCTTAAATTCGTTTACGACGTAGGAGAAAATAATAATAATAATAACACACGCTTTAGTACAGAGGTTTTTAATTTAAACATTTTTTTCCTTCGATACAGTTAACAAAAAACAAAAAAATAAAAAAATAATAATAAAAATTACTTCGATCACCTACAAAATGATAAAATTAGGATTTTCGGATGAGCGAAGAGAAAATAAAACAAAGGCCCCATAGCACTCGAAAGCATTGAAGAAGTGAACTAACTATGTAATGAAATCGTTGAATAGTTTTGTACTAGCCTAGTAATTAGGCTAGGAGTTGCTTGCCCACATAAAAACACCAACAACGCTAAAAGGTCCACTTTTAGATTTTAGTTTTCGAGGCAGGAAGGATGCGAATTGACTTTTGGTGATATGAGACTCAGTTTCCCAGCTTGCTGGTTGCTATAGTAGAGCCGTGAGACAAATTCAGTCTGCTGTTATCGTGTCGTTTCGTGAGCCACTAGCGTCAGTAATTAGAGCGACGAAACACAGTCAATCAATAGTCCCACCAATTCCAGTTGTGTTTACAGTAGCACTGCCTGGACAGCAAACTGATTGACTTCGCTTATGAGAAGTCTTGTACAGAATAACCGTGCTTGATTGTTATTTTCCGAATGGCACAAATTAATAACTAATATATACATATATTTATATAAATAATTGGAGGAGATTTTTTTTTGATTTATCATCACAGAAAATCAGTAAAAAATGAAACCTTTTTTTTTCCTTTTTTTATATTATAATAGGAATGTTGTATATGTTGATCTGGAGGAATTTTATGCACTCTGAAGATCAACAGACACTTTAATATACATTTATACTTGAAACAGACGCAACTACAGCAATCGTTTTAAATGGCTTGAGTGGTTTTTTTGTGGTGTCACGATTTAGGTATTTTTCAAGTCTTGTATCTGGCGACGTTCTCGATAAATTCACAAATGTACAGTGATAAGGATGAGGCACCGCAGGACTCTTGTGGTTGTCGCCTTGACTTCTCGCCAAATAATTCTTTCCTCTGGTTTGTGAAGCAGATGGCTGAATCACACGGGCGTCGATAGAACTCCAACTTCTTTATACGCATCACCCCAATGCTGTTTTATAGGAAAACATAAACCATTAAAATATAGTAAAGAAACTAGTTATTAAAGGTATTTTACATATGAGAACTTTTATCATAATCATTTTTATAAGGTAACGTTATAAAATATGATCATTTTACTGTTCAAATATAAATTTCTTAGTGTCTTGCACGATTTTTTAATTATAAATATTGTTAAAATTTTTCAAATAATTAAAATTTATTAATAAAAATTCCTTTAAAAAATCCTACTTAAAAATATTGCAAAGTACTTTGTTCTTATAATGAAATAACTTTATGGCTTAAAATTCAAATTAAAAAAATAATAATAATAATGAAAATGCTAAAATCTTATGGTCTTTTGCTGCTTCGAGCATGTATTTTAAGTCATTTTCTCGGCTTTTATTAATTAAACAGTTAAAATTGAAAAGTTTATATCGCCAAGAGCAAAAAATTTTTATTAGCAAATATTTAATTTTAGCACAGTCTGCAAATTTTTTTTAAAGCTCTGACGGCTTATTTAAGCTATATTTTTGTATTAAAGTAGAAGAATACATCCCAACAGTATATTATCTATTAAAAATGAATTTAGTGGATTAATTGTTTCAAAAACGTCAAGAGAATCTTAGTCCATTGGGCATCATCCAAGCTCAGACAATACGATATATTTTCTTGTTTAATGGTCCAAAATTTAATAATCACCAGTAGTGATATTGATTTTCATCTTTAGAATCGATAGCTGTTGTAATTACATACCGTGACTCCGAGTTGTACATCGTTGATTAGAGGAGTTTCTACAGTAATCCCACATTCTTCCATCTCTCCTTCTGTTTCTTGTAACATGCGTAATTTTCGAGGAGTCTGTAAAAACATCACCCTCACTAAGTAACCTACTCAATGACTATTGACATTACCAATTACAATCTAAATATATCAAGTCTCAAGAGTTAACCAAATTAAATTCGTCACGTTATTAAATTAAAATTATAATTAAACATTTATCTTTCTAATTTCTCTATTAAAGAACTACGTTATCCTATTTCTCTCTCTTAAAAATATATTTATAACATAATTAAAAATAATTGAAACATTCTTTATTATTTTTTTTCTTCATTTTTCCCCCCTATCTCCTCGATAACACATATCCTCTGAGGAAAGTTCAGTGTGACTCAGAAGACTAATGCGTGATCAATATATCGAACCAATAGTTTGGTAGTGGGCTAATAACGATGTTAGTGAATGACCTATTTAGAACGAATTTACTAAAGTATAACCTTCTCACTCCCTTCTATACATGTTCTGTAATGACGTATAAATGTAAACTTACCGATAGAACTATCTCTGGTTCCTCCCCGTATTGAATTGTTTGATATTTATCGTACTTAGCTGGTGGTGGTTCACCTTTTGTCATCTTTGGGCTCGCATCTGCATCACTGATTGAATCTCTTGTAGTGATTTCAGATCTTTCTGAAAATAAAAAAATGCACGCAAACCTATCAGTACAAAGAAACATGTGTACAATTTCTTTATTTTTTTTTTAATGTTTACTCGACTACTGGATGTGGAAATATTTATGTCTACTGGGACATTTGCCAACGTCTCTGAGTGATTGAGACAAATAAAGAGAAAGGAAATTGAAGTCTGTAGTCCTCTATAAGCAATAAGAATCTACTATAGATTAAGCTTCACTAGTCAGTGGTTGATTTTAAAAATTGTTTTGAAGATTTTTTTTTATTTTTATTTTTTGATCTGATAATATTGATTTTTTTTACCTCCGAGTTACATACTTTTAACGATTTTTTCCTTCTGCTTCCTAGAAAATTGCCTCCGTACTTATTCTCGAATTTATTATTTACTTTACTTTATTAAACTTCCACTAACAAACAAATTAACTTTAATTAAAAGTTAAAAATGAAAAAAAAGTTAATCCATTCCCCGTGGAATATATTTTGATTTGCGATAATTACTGAATTGTTAACTGGAATAAATTTTAAATGCAAATTTACAACAATTGTGTTAAATTGTGTTACATTTAAAGCAGACTTTATTGAAATATATAATTTTTGATGCTGTTAACAATTATTAATTTAGAGTAATAACAACATATAAAGTTCATAATTAGTTAAAAGATAATCTAAAAAATACAGAATTCAGTTGATATAAAAAAAAAAATTAATTTTAAACTCTGTTCATCCTTTGGGAAATAAAGATAATTTAAAAGATGTTCTTAACAAAGAATTTAAAAAAATGTAATTTACTTATAAATATACAAGTAAAATAATTACAGAAAACAAAGGGATTGGCTTTATGCTGTTGAGAATGAAATCCCCAAAGGACTAAGTAGAGATCCATTCTTAATCCATTCACCATTGTGTAATTTGTCACTGTATTTAATTTAGCTATCCTTAACCGTATGATTCTTCTTGTTTTAGAAGTTATTTTAACTTTAATTTTATCATTAATTCTTATTTTTATTCTTTATTCTTTATAAATTTTATAAATTCAATTAAAATTTTCAAATTTTTATCTAATAAAAAACACATTATTTCTTACTTTCCTCTACTTGCAAACAAGAATTTTTTTCTCTTCTCTCAATCTATAAATGTTCGTTGTTTTGTTTCTCATTAAACTTTTCTGTTAGTTTAATACGTTAGTGAAGTGTTACCGCCTCAGGATGTTGTACAATGTGAATGATATCGTTGTAAAAATTTCTTCGCGTATTCGTCTTTTGTTCATCGTGTATCACTGGAAAACATGGAAGTTCTCTACCAAAAGTTAATAAATCTGTCGCTATAAATTATTTACGATATTCTCATTATCAGCAGTCTAGAGTTTAGTAGATTTTTAAATTTATGAGAAAAGAAACATGGCTGATTAAAGGGTATTGCGAAAGGATCATAAAATCGGTCGTAGTTAATAGTCCGTATATTCTTATTGCATAGACTGAGAAATAAAATTTTTATAAGACATTGTATAGTCAATTGCTGAAGGAAATAATAAAAATCTTTGTCATAGAAAATTTCATTTACTTCGATATCGACTCGTCGATGAAGAAATTTGCAGACGTGCTTGTTTCACTTGTTAAAAATTGTGTTTATACGACGAAACTTACGTCAAAGTATTATTTAAATTCGGTATACACTTACTTTCGTATAGTAGCATGCTTTGTGTAAAATATACTAAATCCTGCGAGATAAAATATAGGACGATGCTTGCAACAACGCTTAGTGAAGATTATGTTGCTGCCATATGGACTCAAAGTTTAAAAGTTTTTCAGAAACTGGCCATAAATTTTAGGAGCCACTGGTAAATAGGATGCGAAAAACTAACAGAAGCATCACAGAATATAGTTCACTAAGAAAAAAAGAAAAAAATAGTGTAGAAAATGAGCAGTCAGCAATAACTGCGATAAGTCAATTAAGTAACAGAATGGATGAAATTTATTTAAATAGGAGATTATAAAGTACTTTAAAAGTTTAAAGATAATCACCTTTTACTTAATAATTACGTGGAGAATAAATTCTCCACGTAATTATTAACTATTAGTGGCCGTTTATCCGTGTACGTATCCATAGCGTTATTTAACATATTGTATGTAAACAGTGTTTCCTAAACGGCCACTTTCAATTAGCTAACCCATTGTCTACCTGAAAGCACCATATACTCTCGCAATCGCAGACTTTATGACTGGTATGTGAAATTTATGTTCTGCAAGACAAGTGGAGATCGTGTATACAAATTAACATATAGGATAATTACGTACGAGATGAATGTGATGTGCCCATCAAAATGAATAGCTTATTGCTGCTTAGATTAAACAGTTCGAGAGAAGATCGGGCTAAATTATTCTATTTTGGTTTCGAATATGAAATAAAGTTTCTCTCTCAAATGTCATTATTTAAGTTGATCCTACTCCTTTAACAGGAGAAATGATCTGAAGACCGGATACCATTAAACACAGATGATAGAATGTAAATATAAAATTCAATAGAATTCATCCGTAAAACTGCTTTTTTTTTGTAAAAGAAAAAAAAGAAAGATGGAACTGGTAAACGAAACGACTTTTCTTTGTTTCATCTCGATCGTTTAGTACAATATATTGGAAAGAAAGTTTTAAGACAATAGCGGCATTAATTTAACTACAGCAATGTGCACTATATTGTAAATGTTAAGATCGGTACCTCTTTAGTGATATGTCAATGCACTTGACGGGAAACACTAGCTAATCCATGACAACAATGTCAACTAATATCGCCCTAGGGTATCGATTTTCTGCAAAACTATTCAAGATAGACCATACAAAATAACCTTCCGGTCTATGGAGATATCAAATTTCCATTCAAAACATCACTTCTAACTGAAAACAAGACATGGGATAGGCAGTTGTTTGCTTTACTTTTTCATATAAATCGATTACTTACTAAATTCTATCTCAAAGCCCATCTACTTTATTTTCTAGAAATTTTTCCATGCTGTTTTCTTTAAAAATATAACAGTTTACAGTAAACAAACTTCACTTTTATTTCTACGACTTCAAAATCTTTAGATAAAATATTAGTTTATATTATTAAATTATTGGGTATAAATCCGAATAGAAATTTTAATTCTTTTTAAAAAGATTAATTTTTATATAAGATATTAAATTAAATAAATAATAATAATTATTATTATTATTACAGTATATGTAAGTCATACATTTAATATTTTATAATATTGATAATTTTCTAAGTAAATTTAAGAATATAATAATAATATCTTAAAAGTTAGTATAATAAATTATGATTTATTCGGAGACTTTTTACTAGATTTAACTGTTTACGTATGAAAAAAACCTCAAAAGCATTTCACTGCACCGAGTTTGTTTACTTTACTGTTACAAGAACTTTCACTCACCTTGAAAATAATTCTTTTCTGGAATAATATCTGGTCCTTGACTTCCTGTTAATCGTGAGTCTTTACATTCTTTCATTAAATGTGTCTGTGATCTTGATAAAATCATTTAAAAATTAACATAAAAAACAATTATATCATCTCAATTTTCCCTACTAACTATAATATATATATAACGTATAATATATACGTATATATACTTTTGTAAAAGGTTTGAAGAGTAAAACTTTTCGTTTTTATTGACTTATAAGGAAAAAAATTGAGTGAGAAAAGGTGTTCTTAGAGAAAAGCGATCATTAACAACCACTCCTTTCGAGTACATCTTTTTCTATTCCTTTAAAAACAAGCTTGGAAAGGAAATTACTGAATATTTTAATCGTTAAAATTAAGAGGGAGGGAGAAAAAATAACATTTAAATTATAGAAATCAGAAACTTACTTTAAAGAAAATAAAATATTCTAAGCTTTTCCATCTTAAATACGATCAATTTTTATTGGTAAGTTGATTTCAATTTAAACGTAATCTGCTTATCCATATTCAATTATGTATGTCTACTCATTTTCAGTAGAAAACAGTCATTAAATTGATCTCTAAACTTAAATTTTTCATTAATTTTTTTTAAATGTTATATTTTAATCCATAAATCAATTAAATTTTTATTAGGCATATAGTTTTAAGTATAAATTAATTTAATTTAAAATTATTATAATGTCTTTTTAAGTTTAGTACGTAAAGTAGATTTAATACTCGAGTTTTAATAGTTTAAACATTAATTTTCTAATTATCTTAATATAAATTATTTATTAAATAATCTATAGGAATGTGTTATAAGATACTTTATTTTCTATTCGCAGTTTAAAATATAGTTTAAAAAATATATTAAAAAATTAAATTAAGAAGAATTTCATTAAATTTATGTGTGTTTGCATTGAATTTAATCGCCTTTTAATTTAGAATTTTGAAAGTTAAAGTATACAGCGTTAATATACAGGGTGGTCCAATAATATACCTATATACCTATATTAAATTACATACTACTATTTTCTAAGCAAAGAAAGAAAACTATCCAAAAGATTTTAAATTAAAATTTACGATAAACATAAAAATTGACTTTTTAAAATGATTTAATTATCGTACAATATTTTGATGTAATGTATCAATAAATGCTAAATTTAATTTTTAAACTTGCTATGTTTAAATAAAACTGGCAACGATATAAATTTATATATAAATATGTACAATTATTATTAAAAAAAATAAATAAATTGATATTTAATTTTTTAAATAAATAATTAACAATAAATTTCAACGTTAATACGTACTTTTCCAAGTCACCACGGTACGTTCTTCCTAAAATAAAAGCAGTAACAATATTAATTCAAAGTTATTTTTATAGTCGACGAACAAAGTGACATTTAATTAACATTAAAAAAATTTTCTTGGAGCAGAAGAACGATTATGAACTCGACTGTTATCACCGAATATAAAATAGGTTATAAGGTGGATAATTAAGTTTTGCATTCTAAGAAGTCAATAGAGAAAATTGCCAAGGCATTTTTCACTTTTCAATTGTAAGTAATGCAATGATAGAGGGTAATTATGTAACAAAATAACTCGATAACAACCGTAGACCGAGTCATTTCCTAACCACTTAGCATCATATCAGTTGATGCTAGAACATAATTTACTTCAGGAAAGTATATTTAGTGATTAATGATTTAAATCGTTATTCATATCTACTTAAGAGATTCTGATGAAAGGAATTGTTTATCAAGTTTAAAACCATAACTTTTAATTAACCACAATGACACCCTATGCAAGATAGAGATGGGAGGAATTTCATTTCAATACACTCTGCGTATTATTCTATTAATTGAATTTAATTGAAAATGTTTCCAGTTTATTATTTGCACTTTTATCATTTTCAACTCGTTGAGGGTATTAATATTAATAGATTGAAGAATTTGTAAATTGTATTGTGTTTACTTAATAAATTTGATAACGAATAAATTGTAATTTTATTTTTAAAAAAATTTCGTTTATAAGACTAAAAATATGAAAATTCAGTTAATAAGCGAATGTAAAAGATTTTAAATATTATTATTATTATTATTATTATTATTATTATTATTATTATTTTATATTATTTTTTTTAAGTTAAGTATTTTGATACACGTCTCGATTGATAAAGCGAAGCGTTAGGATATAAAAAAGAAAAAATCCACCAAAAATCACATTTCTAAAGCTGTATAGAAACTAAGAAGAAACTAAGAAATCCAGGAAAATCTTCAGAGGATCAAAGTACAAAAGAAATTACAAAATAGACAAGGTATACAGGAAATATATATATATAATATATATATATAGAGAGAGAGAGAAATATAAAAAACAAAATTTCTATTCATCAACTTTAAGCAAACTAAAAGTACTGTACAGTATTATAAAAAATACTATAAAATAAAATAACAGTACAATAGCAAAATAAGGAAAAAATAGAACAATATGAAAAACTCAAAGTCCAAAATAAATTACAAAGTAAATGAAAATCTAAAAAAAAATAAATAAATAAAATAAACTTGCCAAGAAAATAAAAAGTAAAAGAGCAAAATCAAATTTAAAAAATATATATATATATAATAATAATAATAATAATAAATAATAATAATAATAATAATTTTAGAATTCGAATTTTATATTTAAAAAACTTTGAAAATTTATCTAAAATTTAAATATAGATATTTTAATATTCATTAAATAGAGCATCTGTTAAAAGGAACATTAAGAAAATCTTTTCATTACCGAAAGTCATGTAACTGTCGTGTAAATATCACTTTAAGATAAAATAAGAGCAAGTTAAATGGGATTAAAGAAAGCGTAGGGATGTCATGTAAACGATTTTTATACATATCACTTTACATTCCATTACTTTAGAAAGAAATAGTTAACCTTACCAAACGAATAGAATTATAATAAAAGAAATTGCTTACCCTTTCTTCTCCTGTGCGTTCGTAATTTTCCTACAGTAATGGCAACAAATGTGGCTAGAAGAAGAACAGACACTGCCCCGATGAGAATTCCAACTACATGATTGATGGATAGCGTGTCTTCTTCTCCTGAATATAGCAAAAGGGATAGGGTAAAGCAGGCATACAAAAATCTCGAATGAGGGAATAGAAGAGAAAACAACATAAAAAACACAGATATTCATCCGGAATGAAAATTAGAACAAGTTTCTACTCTACAGTAATCACTTTACGGGTTTAAACTGGAAAAGAGAACACTTACAGCTAAAAGTTTTACTTTTTTTATTTTAATTTTTTTACCGAGTAAATTGTAAAGGAGACGAGTATTTTGAATAAGAATGGGAGGTTCTTGTTTAAAAGGGTCAGATCTTAAGGTTAAGATCAAACAAAAACCTTCCAGCTAAAGCATTAATCCTTTTAACATAATTGTTTCTTTCCTTATTTATTTTTTTTTTAAGATTAAAAACTTGTCTCCATTATTAATTGATTTTCTAAATAGATAATTCAAGTTAAAAATACGAAATTAACTTGGTTTTTTTTTAAATTATTTATCAAAGAACTCCAGCAATGATGACGAAAGAATTTTCTTTAAAGCCTTATGCGGTTTTATTTGTCTGTCTCGATTCTAAATCACGCTAATGTTCGCCTCAGGGCCTCGAGAACTTGTCGATAAATTTGGTGAAACACTCTTTTCGGTTGGTAATCTTATCGAGCTACAAAATCTCTTCCTCTAATATATCTTTCTACCATTTTCGAACACATTTGCACTGTAATTTAACATTGAAAATTATTATAAAATCTAGCAACTTTGATAGAAATTATTTACGTTTTCTTGTATTTTACACGGCAACTAATTCGTGTATAGGAAAAATTTTGGTAAACTTATCATTTATAATTCAGTAAATGTAACACAATAAACAATAAATACATACATATATATATATATATTACTCGTATGGTTCTGATGATTTGTTATATGCTATATTAGTTTTCTTCTGCTCTCTAATGATGACAAAAGAAAATTTATCTTATTTCTTGTTTTTCTCATCATATAGATGTTATTTATTGCATAATATTTTTACATAACTGTGTAGGAAATTAACGATAGGCTATACATTTTATAAGATAACAATAACATGTATACTTACACACGTGTAAATTATTAATAAACAGATTAAAAATGGATAAAAGTAGACTATAGAATTATGATTTTTTGCTTCTTAAATCGCGTTTAAAAAAAGGAAATAGTAAATAATATTAGAGCGTGGGAGGTGTAGCGTGCATTTTAAAATTAGTTTTTGCTCTTACCTGCTGTGCTTTGTTGAGAAAGTGTGCTAGATCTCAAAGCTACTGATTTACTTCTTCCCTTGGCATTTGCTGAATATATGACAAGAAGGAATGATGTTTGAGTTGGAAGATTGCAAATGGTGAAAACTGGTACATCTGAAATGGATACGTTGGCTTGAAGATGATGTGATTCCGTTACGAAGATTTCAAGATGAAACAATTGTGTTAATCCACCATCGTTTCCGGCTTCGCACTGCACTACTAAACACTGTATTGTTCTATTCGCTAAAATGCAATGCTTGGGTTCTTCAGGAGGACCTATTAAATAGCAATGAAATAAAATTATTCAGGATAACAATTTTATTATTTATAAAAACTTCTCTAATGCTTTTCTAATGTGTTAAGTGGGCGAGAAACATCCAAAAATACCAAAATTTAATTTACATTTGATCAAATAACTAAAAATTATTCAACTATAACGAGTTCGTTCTATAAATTCTGTGTTTTCGTACAAAGTAACGATTTCAAGTTCTGTAATTTACTTCTGAATATTTCAAAATTCTCTAGAGATTTTAAATGCGAGACTGTAATGATAGTAAGTTTAATCAGAAACAACTTAGATTATTTCCTGTTAATGAACTTCTTTGATAAAAGACGTAAGTAAAGGTATAGTGAGAGCAATCTTTGAAAATCTGATGAAATCACCTTGAAAACTTCCTTTAAATGTATATGTCTGTAACCGGTGTTTATTTAGACAAGTCTCACCATCGTGTTTGGTATCGGATTTTCTCCACTGGCTGTAACGTAGACACGCAGTTCTGACAAGAATGATAGACGGCTATGGTAGTAATCTCTTCCTCTTATGTTGTGCCTCCAGGAAATAATGCATGTCAGAAACGCAGATTAGTAGAAGGAAATGAGATTATAATAACAAATTCCAACACCGAAACACACTATCTTAATTATTTACCAGGTATATTTCCTGCTTTTGAAAGGTTAAGATATGTCCTTCAATAACATTACTTCTACTCAAATTCCAACATAATTGTCAACGATAGAGTAAGTTGAACGTTTTATATCGATAAAATTAAGTTATTTATCATGTAATTTCTTTATTTACGATAGTTTTTAATGTAATACAATTTACAGAAACGATAATAACGTGCTTAAGCTTAATTAAAAATATTCTTCTTTGTCATTTTTAAATAGTAGGTTCATAAATTTTCATGAAGGTTATAAACATCATTAAATAATTATAGTTATGTTGAGATATGATAAATTACATTAAACACCATTAAATTTCGTAATAAATCTTAAATAAATAGGAGAAAAAAGGAATTACCCGCTGGAATAATTTGAAAACTGCAAGGTTCCTTCTGAAGACCAACAGAATTTGATGCCCAGCATAAAAGAATACCAAAACCCAAATTATCTTCTGGAATTATTGTCGCAATACTTCTAGTCCCATTTGATTTGAACGAATCTATAGGCTGAATGTCTTGTGCTGATCTGTTTAATGCCCATTTGAACGTGACTTCTGTCGGATCGGCATCTACATCACACGTCACACTAACAGCTTCACTTCTAATTACACCATAAACTGAATGACGTGGTGACATACATTTGGGAGCATCTAAAAGATTATTCAAGTAAAGAAAACATCAAACAACTACAATTTTTTATTATATATATTTTTATATATTTTTTTTAAGTCGGCGGAAAAATACAACTTTTTTCCATTTCTTAAATTTTAAATATCTTAAAACTTTTTAAATATTTTAAAATCTTATATTTAAGAAGAAACACGAAAATGCACTAAAAGCTATATATTTTTCTGGTTTTCTTGCTGTTAAAAAATAAAACAAATGTATTTTTTTTACATATGTACAGTACGTGTTAGGTATCGTCAGGTTAGTCAGTAAGAAAGATAAATAGGAATAAACTCACAATGAACCTTCAGAAACAAATCCTGACTGTTTCCTTTTCCTTCAACGTTTTCTGCTCGACATTGATAATATCCTTGATGTTCTTTCTCCACGGGAGATAGCAATAGGGTATGGTTCTTTATCACTACTCCTAATGATGGACTACTAAACAAAGACTTTCCGTTGAATCTCCAACTCACTTCTGATATGGGCGGATTAGCTTGGATATGGCATATCAATGTGACATCGCTTTTTTCAGTGACAGCTTCCATGTCTTTCCATAAATTATTTGACAAAGTAAGCTGAGGAGGATCTACGAAAGAAACGTTACCTGTAACCTTAAATTTCACATCATCTATAATATTCTCCCACATGATATACAAGACCTACAACATTGAATTAATTAAAAATTACCATTTAAAGAAAACCTATAAAGTAGAGCAATGGATTCATTTTCTACGTTAAATAATTAATTCTGTTAAGATTTGTTGTATTTAAATTTAGATTAATTAAGATAATATTAAGATAGAGAGAAAATTTTATTGTCAAATAAAATGTTCTTTACACTTTTATACTGTTAAACTGGGATTAGCAAGAGTGATGCTGTTATCGTCTATTCATTAGATGACTGAAATAAGCTCTAATGTAAGAGAAATAATAGCTTTCTACATTATTAATATAACTACAAAACTCTTTAAATAATTTAAAATTTATTTGAATTTTTTCCCTGTAAAATAAACACGAGATAAATTTTTTCTGTCGATTTTATGATTTAAGCAAATTTACATATATTTTATTTATTTATTCATTTACTTAATAAATAAATAAATAAATAAATATACGATTTCTATATTTCATAATATAATTTACATATTTTATAAAGGAAAAAAGTTTTTAAAGATATAAAGGAACTTTTCTTTTTTTTACTAAATTGCATTGAATTTAAATTATTTAAAAAATTAAATACAGCGAAACCTTTGAAAAGCGACCACCGAAGAAACATAAAAATGGACGTCGTAAGGAGGTTATTTTGTATGCTTTAAAAAGAAAATTGTGAAAAAATAGACACTGTTTAGAGATGGCCGTTATTGGAGGTTCGGCTGTATTAATATAATTTTTTAAAATATATTAAAAAATTGTTTTTATATTCTTTAAGTAAAAAATAATATTAAAAAAAATAGTTTTTATAAAACTTGAATGACACGTTTTAAAATTTAACGGTTGAAGTCTTCCAATAGTGAATACGTGTGTAAAATGATTGATAGTTGTTAGAAATTCAATAAAAATTAGAAAATTTAGGAAAAAATATTTTTCTTTTATAAAAATAAAATTATAATCGAAGACCATATACAAATAAATTTTGTTTTCTTACAAAAAAAATCCTTCGTAACCACAGGAATGCAATTAACATTAGCAAAGTTTTTAGGCTCTTCTCTTCCCACAAATATGTAAAAATTGATTAAAAATAGCTCACGTATCGAATTCTTGTAAAAATCTCAATAAAAATTTTAAAATTCAGGAGAAAAATTCAGAATTTCAGTTATAATATTTTTCTTTTTAAATAATTTTTATCCCTAAAAATTAAAATGAAAAGTAATATCGAGCGATAAAATTTACACGAATTGTTTAACAATTAGTTAAATTATTTCTTTAATAAAATAATTCATTGTATTTATTTTAATATCGTATTTTCTCAAAATAAATTTCATAACATCATATATTTTATACAGTAGAACTATTTAAGAATAGCATACGTGTTATATTTGTGGGGAAATTCAAATAGAAAATGCGAATAAAGTAAGTTTTCAATTGAACTTAGTATTGAATGTAAATTAATCAAGAATAAACTGCATCTAAATGTCGAGTTGAGTGGATTTCGCTGTTAGATAATCAGGTATTGAGAAAAGAAAACATAATGACAATTTCAAGCTTAATAAATATTGTATGAGTATAGAGGACAGTGTGAAAGTGCAAAGCACACATTGAATAAATGAATACTTACAATAAACATCGAGGAACCAGACGTCTTCTATTTCGCTGTCTCTCAGCTGAGGGTTATCTGCACGACACGACAAATTCCTCCCGTTGTCACTAATGGTAGGCACATAGGTCAAGACACTGATTGTTAGGTTGTCTTCTCGAATGGTTGTTTCCCTCACTTGGGTGAGTTTTTCGGTTCCCTTCCACCAGGATATTTGTGCTGGGGGTCGTGCACCTTGCGACTGGCACACCAATTCCACCTCCTGTCCGACAGATACGGGACGATAGGCAGTATGGATCCTTACGTCTAAAGGCCTCACTGGCACAAAGGAATTTGTATCACTTCTTTGTCCGTTTGCTCTCTCGTCAAAAGCAATCTACATAGAAAGAGTATTGCAAGCAAAGGAGCACATTGACACGTGGTTCTCACTACGTGACTAATTTCTGTTGTCTTGTTTCGAAATTTATTAAATTTTTTTTTCTTTGTTAAATGCAAGAATATATTTCTTTTTTTTCTAATTGTATTTATATAATTTTAATATTTTTCTTCTTTTCTTTTTGTTTCATTCACTTTAAAGTTATCGAGTTTCGTTTAATCAGCGAGTCGAAACTCTTAGTTGTAGTTAATTGCCATAATTAATTCGAGCAAAATCACCTTTAACCTAAGCTCTCCATACGAAAATTCTCATTTTAATGGATTAGAAAATTAAAAATTTTTCTGGGTAATTTTGCTAAAATCCGAAGCGAAATCAACTACAACTAAGTATATCTTTTATTATTATATACATAAACATTAATTTATATTAAAATTGTTTTCCTTTCTCATTTATTATTTTCTATAAACCAATTTTATATTCGAAACTGGTTTTAGGTATTCCTTTGCTTTCAACCAATCAGAAGCTGTGTCTCACGAATAATAAACTTTTTTTTTTATAGAATTAATTATAAAATTAATTTATCATATAGCATAGTAAACAGTTTTTAGATAAGAAAAAAGTTAAAGGAAGATCGTAAACCAGATCTTTTTAATTCTGTAAAAGAAACAGTACATGCTTTAAACATCCATTCTTACAATGAATCTTCAGCAAAGATTAGAAAGGGGAGGATAAAACAATTTCTAATCTAAAATTAATCAAGGTTTTTCCTAAACTTCTCTTAACATTACCTTGATTACGTACAAAGTTTGCGATTTAAGAAAAAAAAAACATCAACCGAACATTTTCCGTTCACATTATCAAAATACAAAAATTCTTTTCGGAATCAATTTAAGTAATGAAAAACCATGACGTTGTTTACTTTAGTAGAAAAGAATTCTTGATAATATTAAATTATAAACAAGGAGAGATATTTTAACATTGCTCAATACAGAATCCAAGTTAAGGTTTTTAAAGTAAAAGTGTGCGAATAATTTAATAGAAAATATCAAGTAACAAAAGAGTAATTCTCTTGATACTAGTTTTGTTCACGAAAACACATGAGCGAACATTAAATGCAATGTTTAAAGCAATTTTCTCAACTAAACTTTCCATTAAATACAACCAATGATTGTAACAAAATGTTATGTACATTACATACAATTGTAAATTAAAGATTGTAGAAAATTAAAATTGTTAAAACAATAATTATTAAAGAAATTCCTTTTCTTTTTATCATTTTTTTAAAGATTTTTGTTTTGTTTAAAAGATAAGAAGAGTGTTCTTTTAAATAACTTTTTTTTCTTTTATTAAATTTTTATTCAAAAATTAGTAAAAGAAAATCAATTTATACTCGAAAAATTTACATATATATAGGTATTTTTTAATTTATTTCGTGATTTAAAATATTTCTACAAATTTTTATTTAAATACAAAACCATTTTATTTTACTTTAAGCAAGTGCAAGATTCACGACTGTTGATGAAAATCGATGAATTTTAAGATCAACATGGTGAAATTTTTATTTCTTATTTCTTGTTTTTCAAATTCAATTCTGAAAGTTAAACAAGAAAAAAGAATACAAGAAAAGGAAAAAAAAAAAAAAAAAAAAAAAAAAAGAAAACGATAAAATAAAAATCAGAGAAAATAATAACGAAAATTGTTATTAGATAACTTTTGTTTTTCAGAAAGTTAATGTTCTTAAAACTTAATGGTTTCCCAATGAAGTACATTTTAACAACACTACAGAATTTTAATGAACAAAGCAGCAACATAAATTACTCCTTATATTATAAATTAAAGAAAATTACTATTGTTTCCTTCCCCTCTTCTCTTGCTTTTACAGAAAATTAAAATACTGAAAATATTTCCAATTGCATTAAAAAAAACATTACCGTTCAATTATTTGTAGTATAATATACATTGTTGCAAAAACATTCGTTAGAAAAAAAAAAACAAAAAATCAAATGGGTAAACAACATTTGAGAAAGTTATATTTTATTTTAAATTGGCTGAAATACTTACAATTTAAATCTAAAGTGACAGAACTAGTAACTGGAGCTGTAAAGTTGGAATTGGTTGCTTGGCAAGTAAGAACTGTCATCAGATCAGATCGGCGGATAGTAGAAAAGTGTAATTCATTCCTGGTGAAGTGCTGAGGTGTGAGTGTATATGTATCATCTATTAGAATCGAATCTTTCCACCATGTGACTTTCGGAGGAGGGTCTCCTAGAAAACAAATTACAATTAGAAAAAAAAGCGAAATAAAGTAATTTTTCTTTTCTTCGTCGGCTGTTTTATACGCTAAAATCCTCCTCTAAACTAAAAAAAAATTACATTATAATTTTAAAATCATTTTAGATTTATTTAATTTTTATAACTTAAATATGTAAGTTTTTTATTTGGTATTCATATTTATCGATTATGTAAAACACAAATAATTTATAAAAAAAATTATTTTATATATATCCCAGTTAGTTATTCATAAAAATATGTTTGAAAAGTGTACATGTTCATCAGTTAATTTACGTATTCCATCATATAATCTGTAGCATATTTAGTTATACCCTTCGCATGCAAACATTTCATTAATTTTCATTTAGATTCATCTACAAATTAAACGGAAATAGTTTAATCAATTATGGAACATGAAGTTTCATCGCTTAATATTAATAACTAAATTCTTTTAAGGAAGGGAAAAATTATTCGACCTATAAAAACCAACCGTCGATAGTTAATTTGAACTATTAAAAATCCATTTAGTTTCATAAATTCAACGAAATGTTCTCTCATCGTCAGCAAGATCATTTTATTAATAAAATTAGGAAATGGAAAAAAACTAATTTTTTTAAAATCTATTACGAAAAACCAGGTGTTTTTAACAACGCTAGAATAATCTTTAGTTATCAAAACAATTTATTCAACTCGGCTTCAGTTTTATTCTACAATAATCTTGTTACGTCTCACTCTAGTTTCATATTACCTCAATTCAATTGCTCATGATTTATTTATCTCTCCCCATTCAGATATCAATCTACTCCACTGAAAACTATTTTAACTGTAAGCATTGTTCCTACTTCCATTAAATGTTGCTGGCTGTTACAGACGTCTGCCATTCGAAACCCGTTCCGAAGCACCCAGGTGCCAAAGGCAATTGGTTGTCTGCCACTTCCACTATTCCATTAATGAGTAAAAGTCACATGGGCTCGACATTCGCGTTTAAGATAACAGGAATAAGAGGAAATTCGTTTGACTAATGACTTGAATGAGAGAATACTATCTATTAAAATAGTAAGAAAAAGCAGCAAACAAAGTTTTGGACCGATTCCATATGCGGCTATATAAGTTCGAGTAGTATGAAAGTTTGCAGGAATTAGGCAAAAATATGTTTAAAACAAGAAAACCTAGTAGAATACTACCCTCGAGAACCATTTGATACGAGTCAAAAACGAGTATCGTTATCTAAAAATTTCCTCAGGCTTACCTAATGGCAAAAACTGCATGCAAAAGAAGAAAAATGATAAATGGTGATGGAAAGTGGCTTTTTTCTTTTTTCCCCCTCCGTGTAGTTCTAGGGAATAGCTTCTTTCTTACCTCCTTCACCCTCGCAGATTAGAGATAGAGGATATCCTTCATTGTACGGTCCGATGATGCCGTGAAGGTGTTGGCCAAACTCATCCATTATGATTGCTTCTCTCGGAGGCACTATGGAGAAAACAAAGCAAAACACTTAGTTATACATTACAATTCTGATGTATACGAAAAATTAAAGTGGTGTGATTTCGAATTGCCTATTTGGACGATGCTGAAATTTTTTAAACTTTACGAAACAGAAGCATCATGTGAATGATGATTACTCTCATTCTTCTTCATTTTTTTCCATTTACGACTATAAATCTACGTTTAATTTTCGTTTTTACGTATCTATTCTGTTTACTACACGTGTAATTTAACGATATCTGACAATGGATGGCATGTAAAATGAATAATAATTTACTTGATTAATTAATTCTATTAATATATAGAAAATGTCAACAATCTTTTCTTTCATATTAGCTTGCTGCTTTCTTTACTTTGAATGTTTTATCTTATTATAATTAAATTATAAAATTTAATTATCATTTTACATAAATTAAAATTAATGTAATTAAAATCAAATATAAAGTCATTATAAGTTATAATTTATTATTATGCTATTGGTTTTAACTTTATAAACTTACTTATTGTTACCTTTTGGTATAATTATAGAATAACTTGTATTAATATAATTAATAACTTTTCCGTATTAACGAAACTGTTTTAAATAAAATCTTTAATTAAATTTCAGCTATATTTTGTATTTTGTTATAAAGTTTTTGTTCTTTTTACACATCAGAATTATGAAAAAATTATTTTTAATATTATGAAAGAGTATTAAACATAAGAAAACATTTAATTAATTAAATTTATTCTTTATAAATATATCAAGACATTTATTTTATAAAATTTAATTTTATAAAAATATTTTTTAAAAAATTACAATTTCCTACTTAGAAGCTCAAGATACTTAAAAATTTAAAGTTAAATCGAGCGTAATATTTTAATATATATATATTTTTTTCTTTTTATGAATAATTCAATTTACATTTTTTCTTCTTCAGTACATACCAAAGACGAGAGGAGAAATTATTATTTGCTGATTATTAAGAAATAAATGGCTAACTTGAAAGAAGAAAAAAATAAATCAATTTTATCGTAATTTTCGCATTAAATATTATATAAAAACGATGACTTTTTTAATATTTATGAAAAAAATAACTATCATTTCGCAATAAAAAAGTTGTAACTTCTTAATACTTTAAGAACGAGAATATCCTTCTCACAAATCCTTCTTCAAACTTTTCTTTCATATCTATATAAGTACGTTACAGAATATCAACAAAACCAAACTGAATATACTTTAATGGAACTTAAAGATATGCAGTAATTTACGACTTTAAATGTATCCATTCTAAATAACAACTGCATAGCTATGTTATGCAGGATGAACTTTATTTACATAATCAGTTAAACGACTTCCAAATTTGCATAAGCTAGTGCGATTGTCTGCTTTTCCTGAGATGAAGATCGGCTTGCAAAGTACACCTTTGTACTAATAGTAAAAAGTAATTAAAGTTTTGCATTTATTCGTTAAGTTGTTGGGATTTAGTTTATACAAGGATTGATTTTTGTTTTTAAATTTAAAGTAGTACGTGAGTTATCAGTCTTTTTGTGTGCTAATTGAGCTCTAAATATAGAAGGTGTTATGGAGATTTTACAGTAAGAAAATTGGTGATATTCGCTTATTTAAAAATATTTATCTGTTTAAATGAAATAAAAGCGTGGTAATTAATTTATAATGACTTTTATATCCTATAAAACAAATTTTATGCGATAATATACGGAATAGTAAATTAAGGTAGGGTGAAAGTATGAAGCGATCGCGATGCGACACTATTGACGTATTGTCGGGTCTTGTATACGTTATATAATTTTCATCACGAATAAAGTGTTTAAATGTCTTTTTTTCAGTACAAATAAGAAAGAATAATTGTATGTAAAGTGAGAATAAAAGGTATGATCTCGTGACGAGATACAATTGCACGACAATTGTTTTGAACACGTCGCTGGCGATATTTAACCGATTAAACTTTTCCATATTAGAAACAACGTTCTAAGAAAGAGCAATTTGTTGTATCATGTCTAACGTGTTTTTATAGCTTACTTGATTAATCAGCAGATTACTTACTTTTTTATCATGTCTACTTTCGCCATAACTCACTCGAAGACGATAGCATCCAAGAAGGAAGGAGATGATCGCTTAAGGAAGAGATATGTTGTAACCGGAACAATCAACCAACCCTAAATAACTCTAAGAGGATGATGATGATAGCTCCCACGAAATGAATAATATAACTTATTCAATAAGTTCTAACTCTTAAGTAATGCATTCTGCTGGAAGTAACGTAGCATTATTGTTAATGAGAAAGAAAAAATGTACAACTGTGTGGAATGTAAACTTATTCAAAAAAAGTTCAATACCTTTTGAAGTACAAACAGCATTAATTAACCAATTTATAGATTTAATCAACAGTAATTAATTCATCGCATTTTGCCATCAATGAATCTGAAGAAAATCTTTAATTAAATTTTTAACAGAATTAAATTAGTGAAAAAAATCAATAAAATTTTGTTTATTTTTTCCTAATTTAATTTCATGTACAGTACAACGTTTTCTCGTCGTACATCACATTCTTTAAACAATATCTTTTACTTTAATTACGTTTAATTATTGTAAAGTAAAACAACAACAACACAGTTGTAAAAATAAAGAATTCATTCATTAAGTTATATTGATTAGGTTATTTTATGAAAATAATTTATGATGGTAATAAAAATAATCTTATCGACTGTGTATAATGTAAAAGGATGAGGCAACTAAAACAATCACTTTATTTCTTATCATTGCTGAATAAACATTCTGTAACTAAACAATTTTTTTATATTTGGTAAAAAAGAAGTATACTTAAGGTAATGGGTTCTTCGATAACAAATGTATCTCCGTGTTTCTTACTTCACACTTTTAGTAGATAACAATGAAGGAGACTCCAGATCGGTTTCCAATGTGTATTAACGATAGTTCTTAAACCGAAGAGAAGCAGAGTTCTGGTAATCGACCTGTCCTACTACAGTTCAGAGTTCAAGTAGAGTAAGCAATTTCCTTCCAGGTACATCATCAATCGTCTTAAGGTGTTTACCCAAGAGGCAAACTATCAACCTTAGGGCATCTGCTACTCAATATTTTGCTTAGATTCGAGCGCTCCAGGGAGCATTCTAATGTTAAAAATTCGAATTTTCTTACCAAAAGCAACATCAGAGAATACTTAAAAATATCTCGATACAGTGTTGATATTCGATATTTTATCGATTTTAATATAGGATTTCTTATGGTAGAAGAAGATAAAAGAGAAAATGAAACGACACGTAACAGAATCGTAACAGAATCATAACAGAAAGAAGGAAGATATTTAAATATAAGAAAAAAAATTACACATTTTAATGTTAATTAAAATAGAAAAATACGTAGGAAAAAAACCTCTTCTTTGCAGAAGCAGTAAAGTTTTTAATCTGTAAATTTTTCTTTCTAAATAACAGTTTAATCCTTCATCCATCTTGATTATGTCCTAGTTGTCATTTCTAATCCGACTGAAGACATAGGACTTTGACATATACAAAAAGTAAAATGTCATTAAAGAAAGAAGGTAAATGTAATGTTTTCTGAAGTTCATATTTTATCAAAGAAAGCATACGACTAGAAATTCATAAATATTTGAAATGGCAGAAAAAATAATGGAAGATACGTTGACATTTTGGAAACAGTATCATAAAAATATCAAACATTTCAAGAAATTCACGAAGAACACTCATCGTTATGAACCACATATTTGGTATCATCTGATGAAGTGGATTAAACTGACATTCAATGACCATCTTGTAAGATATATAATACTTTCGGTGCCAAATAGACGTAGAACTATATTAGATTTTTTGATAAGTGTTTTTCTCTCTTTTGGATTTCACAAAGTTAATAACAGTTAATGTTTCATGCTTTTTAACTGTATGAAAGAACAAGAGATGAAAAACAAAAAAGATAATATTAAAAGAAACAAAAACTTGTAATAGTTCAAAAAATATCTATATGATTTCATAATATACTCCGTCGCTTATTATTAATATACAAATATAATTTACAGCTTGATATTTTAATAGAAATACAATTTATTATTATTATTTTTTATCGTTAAACATTCAAAAATTCTATTCTATAATGCACAGTCCTTCATGATTATTATAAGGTAGCTGAATGAGTTAATTTTTATTATATATTTAAATTTAGTGTTTACTAATTAATATTAATTTAAAAATATAAATATAATTTATTTTAGAGCGAAATAATTGAATTGTTTTCAGCATTCCATTTAAGAGAAAAATAATACTCGGAATTTATATTTAAACTGAAAAGATTCGATATTTTTAAAGTCCAGTAAACAAGATTAAAAATAGATTAATGTTTTAAAAACTATGCTTTTTTATTTTATTTCTTTAATATTTTGCTTTTAAGTTTGGTAATCAGATAATCGTACATTAATTGTTCTTTAAAATTCAATAAATATAAACATTTACAGATGAACTATTATCAATGATAAATTATTTAGGTTTCTATATATAAAAATTCGTATAAATATCTATATAGAATCTCATCTATTAACTTTTAATTTCGTATAAAAATTAATTGTTTAGAAAATTTTAAATCCTTTTAAGTTCAATGCTTTCATCCATACTTTAAAGGCAACCGTATTAAGAAGATTTATTGAATTTTAATCTTATTTTTGCATCGTTTTTAAGTCATAAAATCATTTTTTTAAACTAACAAACGAATTATGATTTAAAATTTGATTTACAAATTATCAGAAAAAAATTGAATTTCTTGTTATAATATGGGAGTAAATAAATATTAATAAATACTTCTCACGAGTTAATAAGACACGGTGGAAAAAAAACAAAAGAAAAATAGTTTTAAAAAATTGTTAATCAGATTTATAATTTTGTTATTATCAAATTTACAGTATTTTGTTCTCCATTAGGAATTTTTTAAAGAATTTTTTGTTGTAAAAAATGCTCTATGACGAGATAAATCTATAGCACAAGGAGGACATTTTTTTTCTTGCTCTGTGTATTGTCTGAGAAGATAAAAAAATAAATAAAAATCCAATCGATCGTAGACCATCCGATTCATTTTTGTTAGGATACAATTTTCTAAAGTCTGCAGCTTAGTTGTATCCGGTTCTAATTTTATAAAGTTGCAATACGATTCTACACTTCATGACTAGAAATACAACTGTTATTGCTACTCTTGAAAAATCAATAAATTTTCTTGACCATTTCCTTAAGAGTTTAGATAAGTATTTTATATTCTAGCATAACGTTCGTTTTTATAGAAAGTTTCAAAAGTTGTTTTCTAATTTATTTTTCAACAAAGTGAAGATAAACTGAAAAAAGAAAGAGATAGAAACGAGGAAAAAAGAGAAAAGAAAAAGATGTTTAATGTACAATGACTTTTCCTGTTTATAGTTTAATGTACGGTGAATTTTTGTTTTGAAGTAATAGAAATGAGAGGAAAAAATTGATTTTTATAAATCGGAAATCGTTTTTGTTTCCTTTAGAAAAAGATTTAAAGTACATTTAAAGCTTTTAATGTAAATTGTTATTATAAAAATAAGTTTCGAATTTATCATTAAAAATCCATATAGAAAATGTAAATTTTATTCAATTTTAATTCTTTGGAAATTAAAATTTAAAAGAAAATAGTTCATCGAACAATATTGAAAATGCAGTTATTGAAATAAAGAATTAAATTATGTTTACTGTTTAAAAAAAAATTACTAATTACAGTAAAACTTGTTCGAAACGGAACCTGAATAGAACGGAAACTCTGTCTAAACAGAAAAAAAAATATATTCGGTACTGCGCGATTCCAGCTTACACAGGTTTTACTGTATAATAAATATAATTTTTTGGTGTGACAAGTTATAATTACTCGAATATATTAACTATATAAAGAGATAAGTCCATACATTTAAAAAAAAAAAAAAAATACAAAAATCAGCTATAAAAGACAAATGATTCAATGTACTAATCACATAATTAAATTATTTAAAAGTAGCAACATAAAATTATTTATTTAAAAAGTTTAAAAAGTTTAGTAAAGAAAGAAAAATAAATTTTAAAAAGTTATATAAAACTAGAGAAGAGATAAAGGAAAAAAAAATGAAAAATCGTAATTTACATAAAGAATATTACCTTATCTCTAGAGTCTATTTAAAATCAATTCTTCCATCTGTTTTATGAATTATTCGTGAAAATAAATTAATCATTCGATTTTACAGTCATTTTAATAAAAATGGGACAATAAGTATGATCCACAATTTTTCTTCTTCTGACATATTAAAAGTTTAAACATCAATAAATAATGTTCAGAAGACGAGCTTTCACTTATGTTCCGACATCGAGTATATATATATATATGATGAATTTAAGTTGGGTGATGAAAGTCTACTTGCAATGTAGCTTGCTACAAAACTGATATATTGCTGGCAACGTCCTCTTGAGTGAAATACGCACTTTGCAGCACACCAAACATTCATCAAGCTAACTGTTGGTATATGCAAGCTACTACTAGCGATAGTACTTAATACCTTAAACTAAATCATTGCAACTAATTAATCGATAACTGTACTAATTAGATTTAATTAAGTTTGTGTGTAGCCCACATTGTTAGCATTGAAATGGCATTTATATTTAACTGTCGTGTAATATATAAAGGCCTACTGAATATATAGAGAACTCTGTGTTCCTATAGCCTTATTACTAGAAATGTATGATTTTACTACCTATTCTTAAGGTTATAAATATATATATATATATATTTTGCTTCGCACAAATATAAAATGTCTTATAAAAGTTGATCAATGAATATTTAGTATTTAAGAAACATATGTGTTGTTTCTATTTATTCAAACAATTGAATGCTTTGCATTTATATTAGGTGAGGTGAATGCTTATTATGAGCAAACAATTCAGCATTTGCATTACAGAAACTTAATTCAAACAAGAAAATAAAAATTTCATTATTATTTACACAAAAAATATTTAAACACAACACTTTGATGAATTGCATATAAACAGAGTATTCATATTATAAAATTATTTCTATTTTTAATAATAATTTAATTATTTATATATAAAAAGAGGAGAAAAATCACATTATATGTTTATAATGAAAGGAAAGATAAATTATAAATAGAATTTACATAAAGTAAAATAATAATTTAAAGATTAAAAAATAAATAAAGAATTTTATCTGAAATAGTTCTGAAGTTCTTACTTTATTACTTGGGTTTGATTATTTTAAATCATTAGAAATCTTGTTTAACATTTTAATTACAAAACTGAATATTTAAAATTTATGTATTCTTTATTTAACAGGATTTTTATTCGTGGAAAATTTAAATTAGAATTATGGAAAAATTAAAATTCATAATTATTTAAATAAAGTTACTTTTATTGCATTTAAAATAGCCTTAATCTTTATTAAAATTGTTAATCTTCATTTCTCTTTCAAATATGAAAGTAAAACTGTAAAGAATAATATGATATAATAATTAACGATTAAGAAATAAAAATTAATAAATGCCTATTACCACCGGTTTTTAAATAGCTAATAAAAGTGTTTAAAGTTATTAATTATTTTTAAAATACAGTATATATGTTCATCTACTACTCTGACATATAATAAGACTATTTCGTCGAGAAATTTTAATATTTTACTTTATTTTTTTAATTATATAAATAATATATACTTAGTTTCCCCATTAGTATGCTCACAAACATAAAAATCAAATTGTTTAGTGTGCATGTTTTAAATAGCTTGTTTGAGTTCGATAACACGAAAGAAGATAAATGTTAACTGCATTTAGTAACACGAAACAATACTTAGAAGAATATATGACTATAAAATATTATATAAAAAATATTCAATAAAAATGGAAAAATTTTTACACATTAAAAAGGTATAAGAAAAAATAACTAAGTCGAAGATAGATCGTTTATTATAAAGATAACTGAATTTAACTGCATAATAAAATAACTTCAAGTGAAAATGCTACAGAAATTATTTATAAAATTCTCAAAGTCTCTAAAGCATAATAATCAATTAAAAAAAAAAGGAATAAATATTTCCCCCTGAAATGTTATTAGTAACGATTTTTCTTGACAGAATGTTAAACCAAAGCAGAATATATACCAAATATTTTTCACTAAATTTGCTACAAGAATATGTAAATGAATAAAATTGATTTGCATAAATTTCCGAACATTTGGCTTAACTTGGACTCAAAAGTTTGATCTGGTTTTTCAGAAAGAGAAGACAAAAAAAAACTTTCATAAATAGAAGAAAAAAATCTTATCCAGTTGTCATCTGAAAAATCAATTGCAAACCTGAAACAATATAGTATCAATTTTTTATATAAATCTGCAAAAAATAGAACAAAAAAAAAGGTTTCGAGTCAGTTTAAATGGAACTATACTCAATTCGTTATTATTTTATAAGATATTTGAAAAAGTTAAAAATAACATAGAAAATAATAGCAGTAAACACAATCCACCAGAAACAATGACCTCTTCTAGAAACAAAAATAAATAAATAAATAACTGTATAAATCTTGTAGATTTCTTTTTAAGATAAAAAAAGTATTATTTATATTAATTATTATTTTCATTATTACGAAATTAATTATAAATTATCACTTGTTAAAATTAATTATTAAAAAACTTCTGTTAGATAGCATTTTTATTATTTAGGTACACAGTCATTAAAGATTAAATGATACGTATATATAATAAAACACATCATTCGATACCATATTTGACACAGAATTTCGATTGAAAAATTGATATATATATATTTATTTTTATTATTATTTAAAATATTTATTTTTATCTTAGTTAAATTCTTTGGCATAAGTTTTTAAAATTTTTTTAATTGATTCGGAATAATTTTAAGTATATTATAGTAAAAATAGAATATTTTTTATTTAATTTTACTTACAACAATGTTTCTTCGTTAATATTTTTTTATATAAAATATTTTTCATATTCTTTTATAAAATATTCCAAAAAAGTTTTTCTTTTTTTTAAATAATATGAACTATAGTAAACAATTTAATTTTTTTTTTTCAATTTTCTTTTATAAGAATTTTTACAGAATGGAGCATTTGCTATTTTAGTTCATTATCTTTACTAAAAGTAAAATAAAAAAAAAATTATTATTAAAACTTTTCCATATTTGCCATGAAATTATTTAAATTGAAGAATATTTTCTTTTTATTTCTATTATTATTATTATTATTATAAAATGAACTTTTTAATGTAAAACTGAATATATTTTAATTAGAATTTATATTTAAATACATAAGAAAAATTATAATTTTTTTTCTGTTAAAACAACATCATTAAAATTAATAATTTAGTTTTTCTCTTTTACCATAATTCATTCCTAACATATCGTGCAGACTTTCCTTTTATATTTGAATATTAAAGTCATTTAAAATTGTTTAAATTTCTGTATAAATATTTAATTTACCTCTTTAGAATTTTAGATTTTATAAAATCTATAGAGATATTTAATGTAAATTATATTTTATTTTTCCATTTTTTTATGAATCGTTTGTTGATTATAATAATTGAAATATTTAGAATTATTCGAATTAGTTCTCAAAATTAATATATTAAACAATAATTTCACTTTACTTAATAATTCCATTAATCATAATAATGTCTTATCTCGTTATACTAACAATGGTAATAGAAATTCAGTATAATAAGCGTAAATTATAGCGGTTTACGCTAATTATCAGTATATTAGTGTAATAAAACTATTCGTAAAGTGCATGAGATATAAATAAAATATATTTTAAAACAATATCTACTTAATATATTTTATTTTCGGTATGTAGTATAGTTTCTAAGATAGATTTGACTAACTATATAATCGAACTGAGATCAATATGGCAGCAATAAACAATCTGAATATCGATTTTTCAAAGTATCAAGTGCAGTAAATTCTTATAATTTATTACAGCTATATAAAACTTTCTCATATATTATGAAACTTGGAATTTCTTAAATGTTCTAAAGTCACAAATGCTTAAATTACAAGTTTTTTTAAATGCTGTATGATGGAAAGTTTAATAAATGCAAACTAACTTTATTCTTCAAATAAAATTGCTTTAATATATAAATATATAAATATAATATCTGTAATATTTTTTATTATTATGATTTTTTTAAATGTAAAGTGATATTCTGGTAGATTAGTAAAGTTTTATATATATATAAATATAACTTAGATATGAGGGAAAATGTTATTCAGCACAAGCTCATTTAGTTTTTGTACGTGAATGATAAGCATCCAACATCCAAACATCAAAATACCATGAAGAAGATTGTATCTTAATGCATCTGCTATTTTGCTAGCGAAGAGGTATTTTATCTCTATATTAAGGATCTCGTCATCCTTTTAATAGAAGAGAGTTTTTCCTTAAAAACTTCATCTTATACACTTTCACATGTAAGTAAATATAACTCATGAATAATCTCACCTTTATAAAATGCATAATGCTTAAAATATTTAAAACCATTCAAGCGATTTACTTAAGAGCAAAAATAATAAAATAAAATTTATTCGATACTTTTTGGGCGTTATGAGCTGTTCCTAGCCATGCAAATGTAGAATTTACACGAAAGTGTTCATGATATATTATGAAATCTTTAGAAAAAATTGTAGAAGATATCAAAAATAATAGCTAAATAATACTATAAAAGGAAAAGCAGATAGCGCTTTCTAATACATTAAAATTTAGCGAGCGTTAAACATGCAAAGAAAGCATATTAAACGATCCATCATAATGTTTAAGAAATGTTCTATATTGCTTATTAAATAATTTCCTCGTACGTCTATACTTATCTGAATTAAAGATAGTTTTTAATGGATTTCACAGTGTTAAAAGAAAGATGAGAATAAGAAATTGGAGAGTAAATTTACAAAACTGAAGAAGTGCTGAAAGGCAGATCACTTTAGGTAGTCAAGAAGACAATAAGGTGACGTAAGAAGATTGCGATAGTTACTTGGATAGAAATGAAGAGAAATTGTTGGAGCGTGCTAAATCTCACAGTGACGATGTGCACGACTTACAATGCATCTAATGGGTAAGATGTTCTTTATGACGACATAACTTCTGAAAAGATCGTGATTCATCTCTTCCACAATACTTTACAAAATCGCATTCTCAAAAAGAATTTTTGATTTTTTTCTAAAAAAAAAAAAATCCTTACGAATTTCCTTTATTCTCTTCCAGTTATAATTATCATTGCCAACTTCGTAATTATGCCATTTTACTACTCTCCTTAACCAACCAAACTGAAAAAATCTCAGCATTTTCGACCCCACTTCTTTATATTAAAAATAGTAATTTTTTTCCTTCGTTAAAAAAGTAATTATCTCATCAAAACTTATATTTTTCATCAATATTTATAACAATCCCCTTACTTTATATTGCTCTTGATCTTTTCGTGATATGAACATTCAAATTTATCTCAATTAAAATTTGTTTTATTTAATTAGTTAAATAAATAAATAAATATTAAAATTTAAAAACATTTTTCTTAAAATTTACCTAGATAATTGACTGAAATAATGGAAAAATGAATGGTAGATTTATTTGAAATCTATTCTACTACTCCTGTAATTCAGACACGTAAAGAGATGCTAAAATCAGTATATTAGACTTCCTAAATATGCTATTGAGGGAAAAGAAGAACATTACCAGTGATTTTTAATAGAACATCTTGTGTTTCTGTTCTGGCTCGCCTGTACTCCACTCTGCACTTATATTGCCCTTCATCTTCCTTCCTCAGGTATTCAATTCTCAAGATAGATGGAGATACAGAAGAATTGTAGTGGGATCTTTTTTGATAATCTTCTCTTGGGAAATGTCTGGCTTCGTTGAGAAATGTTTCCCTCGCATCGATGGTATATATAGGACGATTACCTGATTCACCCCTGTACCATAGTATCAACGATATGTCGTCTTCTAGTGATGTTGAATTCAGGTCACACGGTAGTTCCACTTTTCCTCCGACAAGAGCATGGAAAACTGGCACAGCTATAGGGGAATACAAAATGAACTTATTACCACAATGGGTGAGTGCATTGTCCTCGTTTGTCACTTTTTTTTACAGCGGATCGTCTTGAAATATGTCGCCACACCCACTTGGAGTAGTCGAAGAAAACTATCTTTCCGGTAGAAAATTAAAGTCTCACGAGGTCAAATTATAATGGTAATTATTTTATGCTGTAATAATTGCACTAGTCATCTGCTGCCTTGTACATGAAACAGGCAACCGACATCAATAAAGATACAGAGGAGAGACGTTCTAATTTTGTTCAATGTGATCCTTCAGTGTCACGCAAACAGCATCTTAATAATCAAATGCAATATCATGGACCACTAACTAAGCTAATGTAAAATGACTAGCTGATTAACTTAATTTTTATTCCTATCCGATGAGATCTTTATCGTAACTACTCATAGAAGAAATGACAGTTTTAAATTTATCCATACGTAGACAGTTATTTATAACCGCAATTTTAGTTTTAAGAGGAAATTTAATTATCGATTTAATTTATAAATTATTTTAATTTTCTTAATTAATTAATTAATTTATTTATTTATTTTTCGCGTGTTACTTGCAAAGTTAATATCATATTATTTTACGCGAGTTTAGATAACAATTTTTAACTCGACTATAGTTAATCGCATTTATATTAATTTAATTACTTCTTAAACGCGATTAAATTTATATTGATTAAAACATTTTATTAGCTACTGGATTTTAAATAAGTTATTAAAACTGTTAAATTTACTAATAAATTGGGAGTTAATGCTTCAGGAAAAAAATAAATAAAGTATAGGCCTATGTAAAAAAATTTCAAAAAAATGAAATAATATAAAATTTATATAAATTTTAATACTGATATTTTCAATTTTAAAATATGTTAGTATAATAATAATAAAGCAATTCATTCTCACATTAATTTAATTCATTAATTTTCATGGAAGAAAATTAAATTTTTTATATGAATGATATATACATAAATTAAACTTAAATTTTAGTAAAAAACGAAAAGGAATAATAAATTAAATTTTCATATTAAGTAGAGCAAAATTATAAAAAAAATTAAAGTAAAAAATTATAATTATTTTTTCAAAGTCCTTAATATTGTATAAATGAATAAAGATACTGAAAATTTATATTTATTTATTAAAAAAATGTTAATAAAATTCAAATTTTTATAAAGTAATACAATAAAAAACTAATTAAAAATTTAAATAAAATTTTTTAATATATTTTTTTAAATAATTTTATCAATTTCTTTATAATGTAGAGATTTAAAATTGACATTTTTAAATATTTATTTACTGTTGTTTTCAGGCAATATTTAAAAAATTGCTGAAGTATATAGTTGTGTTAAGCTATTTTACTATTGAATTTTACTTACTGAACAGTAACTAAATCTGTATATATATTAGATATACATATTCTACTATAAATTAGCTAATTTCCATTATAATTATATCGTAACAATGCATATCTGATTTATGAATTATTTAAACGTATATAAATAACTATTTTCCATATTATTTAGTTGTATATTAATAAAGAATTTAAGAAAAGTTTCAAAATTTTCAAAGGTTGTATTCTAAGAAAATTTGCTAAAGTGCAGTAGTCCTGTGGGTTGTGTTAACCTTTAAAAATATTAAATTTATGCTGCATTTTAGAGTTAGTATACGTCATAGGCAGCTGCTTTCTGTAGTTTTTTCCTTTTTTTCCCCGTTTGTTTTTTTCTAGACATCTTGCAGAAAACAGTAGATCGATAATTTATCTGTTGTTTAACAAATTTTGCTTTGTTTTAGTGTGATATATTTATTTTAGCCCTTTTTTTTCTACAAGAAAAAATATATATAGATGTGACAAGAAACTTTTGAAAAATAGAAAAAGAAAGTATGTAGAAGTTTTATCCCTGTCTTTTATTTTTAAACAATTTATTTGACAAACTAAACAGGTTGAGTAATTCATTTTGCAACATGTACAACTAACTTTACTTGATTTAATGCTGTTTTCTTTTGCTATTTATTATTATTTTCCTGTATCCATTAGTAAAAATATGAGTAATTTTTACTTTATATTTATAAAATGATGTTTTTTAATATAAAAATTTAATATTTTAACCATAAAAAGCTTGAATGTAATATTATGATACTTTTTAATTATTGTAATTATTTAGTTAATTATTTCTCTTTATAAATAATGCAATTTTTAATATTCTTCTATGAAACATTTTGTTTCTATTTTCTTTGTAATTTTTGAAAGATGATACTTCATTATAAAATTTTCATTAAACTTACATTAAATATATTCATGTATAAACAATAGAGTAATAGAAAAAATTATATAAGAAAGATGAAAAAGATTCACGAGATTTAATACTGAATTAATTACAGTATAAATTTATCATTTTTTATCTATAAATAAGATTTTTAAAAAATAAGTAAATGCTCTTAATTTAATTTTGTTTTCAAATAAATTATTTAAGATAATAAAATTGTAATATGTTAAACTGAAAAATTACTTAGTATAAATTAAGTACAGTATACAGTTTTTTTAAAAGTTGTGCCATTGTTATTAGTAATTTTATTAATGTTTTATTTTAATAAGATGGATATTTTTAACGAGATAAAACTGAAGTGAAATTCTTTAAAAGTTTGTTGAGAAATTTATAAAAATTTAATTGCGTGTTAAAAGAAAAATTGAACAATTACTTTAACCTAAGGCTATTTATTCCATTATTGCATCACTTGGTTTCCACTTGTCCAAAAGTTTACCCCATGTGACCCAAAGTTGTAGTAACGAGCATTCTAGTTCAACTTGTTATTTGGTTCAATGGCACTAACAAAAGAACGCGAAAATCACTTTATCGCGTACTTTCTTCATCCAGAACAGACAAGACTTTCTTTACTTCTAGGCAGTAATTAGATTGCTATGGTTCTCGGCAACATCCAGTTATTCTACTCGTAACAGCTGTCAATCATACAGAATTCCAGTTTTACCGCAAAGTGAATTATCTTTTTTTTTCCTTTTTTTTTATCTTCTTTCCTTCAATCAGGATTCATTCATGCGTCACAATCGACAACGTCGTTTTCTATCAGCCACTATCAGCAAAGGGTAAAAGTAGATATTTAGACCACAAACAGCTTACCTCCTGAACAGGATGGTTTCTCCACACCGGAAATTAACAGTACGGGTAGTGGAAGCAGCAAACACGAACAAAAGCCCCACCAACTCGACTCCCTCTCCAAAGCTGATATGAACGTGATGGTTTTCAACTGTAGGTAATTTGCAAACAGTTGCCTAGAGACCTCGTTCATTCCCAGAAGGAATAAAGGATTTGGCTACATTTTATCTGTTAAATTTCCTCCGATTTTAGATCCAATCTTAAAATAGAATTTTTGTATATTTTCTAACCATTTGACCCGGAGGCTATCGTAAAATGTAATGGGAAACGGGATAGCGTTTTTTTCCTCCTCCTCTTCCTCCTCTTCTCTTCCTCCTGCTCCATTTTAGATTTCTGATCTCTTCTGGGAAAAGATATAGGCCTATACATCTATGTATATACAAATGTATTATTACCGAATATAAATGGTTTTACACCACAAAAGCAAATTTATCCATTGAAAGTTGCAGATAGAAAAAGGGAGAGAGCGAGACAAATTTATTTATTTCTTTGTAATATGAATAGATTAAATGTTTTTGAAATGTACGAAAAATTCTTCTAAAACGACGAAGATATCATTTTTTACAATAATTTCTTTTTCCATAATACAAAAATTTAACGCGATAATTTGAAAACATATAAGCTCTTGAAAAAATTTAAAAATTTGCAATGTTAGTAAAAAAAACACAAGCATATTCTTTCGTTTTAGATTAAGAATAAACAAAAACAGTTATTTTTATCGACTCGGCCACGAAGTGAGAATGAAATGGCGCATTCTTATACTCTCCACGTCTCCTATTTATAGCTTCATTACCATCAAAATATCAGAAACACGTATGAAGAGATAGGAGAAAAACAATAGTTAAATTCTTATCACAAATTATAAAACACTATAGATCAAGAGATAATGAGAATTTAACAATTTCTCTACGATTTATTCTAAAGAGATTAGTTTTTGAAGGAGGAAGAAGAATTTTATTGTCAAAACGTCACCTCTTTAACATTTACGAATATTGCGTGATGCTATTACTAACTAACAGATAAGACTCTAATATGAAAAAGATTTATGATGTCCAATTGGCTCATTTATGTCATTACCTGACATCATTTCTACTCTTTTAAATAAAATATTTTTGAAAATATATATTTAATTTTTATTATTACATTATCTGCTATGCATAAAAAAAAATAATTTTGTTAATGTAGGCTATTAAAACTTTATAATAACTCCATTAAATTTTAAAACATAATTTGCGTAGATGCAGTACTGGAATTAGACTTGTTGTGGCCCATTTCTATAACACGTAATAGGCCCTTCCTCTCCACCAAATAATAATAAATGTAGAAATATGAGGCCCCAAACTATAGACTCATAACGCGAGACCTTAAGCTGAGGCTTATTTAGTTTACATGTAAAATTCGACTTTCCATGGATGCATTCATTCCCTACAAGCAGAGATGAATGGAGATAGTTGCTCATGGCTAAAGCATACATAAATACTACTCATAAAGTGTGAAGAAATAACTTCTAAGTATATTTATATTAGTGTTATGAAAGTATTAACAGATTATTATTAAAATTTTCTAATTTAAATTGAATTTTATAAATTTTCGTTAATGTAACTATCACAGATTGCAACAGGAAATTAAACTAATTGGATGAGCAAGTGGTTGTATGATTATTTGTAACTTGGAAACAGTAGTTTAGTCAGCTTAAAATCTTTACAAGGATTTAGAATAATATTGCAATTAGTAAAGATATTTCAAAATTAATTTTAAAACAAGTTAAAACTAAACCTTTATCATTGTTATCAGTTTGATAACTAAATTTACAAGATTAGTAGGAAACTTTATATCATTTAAAATTAATTACTTCTGAATTTAATATATACTAATTTATTTATATAACCATATATTAAATATATAGTTTTATATAATACATAAACAAGAATGTACATAAATTATTCTATATCAAATTTTAAACGCTCTACAGTAGCTTATATAACAATTTTCATATTAAAATATTTTAAAATGGAAATAATTTAATTTCTAAATAATAGAGAAAATTAAAATTTATAAAACTCTTATTTTAATTTACTTTTAGTAATAAAAAACATAGCCTATATATATTATATATATATATATATCTGGAATTAAAGATTTTAAACTAAAAAATTTTTAAATATTAATTCAATTTATTACTTAGAAAATTAAATTTGATTTAAATTTAATTTAAATTTGTTTATTTCCATTTATTTATTTATTTATTTTACTACTATATTCTAAAATAAAAATTGAAAATATTTTAATTTTTTAAATAATATTAATGCTTATAAAATTTTTATTTTCACATGTTTTAACAAGAATAAAAACAAATTTTTAAATTAAAAATTATAAAATAAAAAATTTTAAATTGAAGAATTACTAACTTTTATTTTATTTTTTTAATTCCAAATATATATTTTCTATTGAATTTTATCTTGAAATAAAATTTTCTTTACTGATATAAAAATTCTAGTATAGAAATTCGAGAATAAAACATTTCTGGAATAGAAATTTTTGAAACAAAACTTCTGGAATAAAATTTATTTTTTTATTTTTTCCTTTAAAAAATCTAGTATTTAATATATGTAACCGGTAAGAAATTTTTCTTTTCTAGAATAAAAAAATGAATAAATAAAATGATTGACACGTGACTTTCTAAAATATAAATTTTAGAATAAATTTGAGTTGAAAATTCGAATATAAGATACTTTTGTTTTAAAGAAAATGTTTCCGGAATAAAATTGAAATAAAATTGAAATTCTAGAAAAATAATTTCTAGAATTAAAATTTTGAAATAAAATTAATTGTATAAATTTTTAAATTTTTTATTACAAAATTCAAATATGCAATTAAAACTTGTGGACGACGGCCACTGACTTAAATATTAAAAATGGCCGTTGTTCGGAGGTCATTTTGTATTAATTTTTTTCAAAAAAGTATCGAACAAAATGGTCGCTGTTTAGAGGTGTCCGCTGTTGGGAGGTGGTCGTTGTTGGAGGATCAACTGTATTTAAAGAATTTTCGCAATAATATGAATAATTAAAAGAAATAAATTATATTTTATATATGTTTTTTTAACTAAAAATTCCTTTAAAATTTACAGAATTTTTAAGCAAATTGAAATAATTTCAAAGGAAAAATTTTCAGTTTACAATACAAAATTCCATTACGTTTTCGTTAATTAAATTTATTAAAAGATTTTAAATTAATTAAAATTTCTAATTTAAAATCTTAATCTTATTCACTGATATATTATTACAGAAATATCTCTTCCAGAAGACTATTGAATTTTCAATTTTTTTTTTAATATCACTTCTTATATCAATTAAATTCAGTTTGATGAGATTAATATAAAAGTCGATTAATTATATTATATAATTATATTAATAGATTCAAAAGTATTTAATTAATTAATTAAATTTTTCTTCGATTGATTATAATTAAAAAATTAATAGAAATTAAAAAATGGAATAAAATAATTTTCATCTGTTGTTGTTTATATGGTTAATTAATGTGATTAATTAACTTTCTATAATTACTGGTTGATGTTATTTGTTTATATTTAATCTATATTTATGGTATAAAATTACTTAATTAATATTTTAATTGCCAATTTTAATTTATATTTATGAAAATAGACGAATTTTCCTGCAAGAAATTGCTGATTTAGTTACTAAATTCATTCTTAACAACCAATAAACGCCTCGTTAATAAAAATGACGTTATAAATTTAAAATATAATGTAAAAATTATGAATTATTACAATATTTTTTCTCTTCCTTTAACACTTTCGTACATTATATCGATCTTTCAGCAGCTCATATGCATTTGATATTTTCTGTCCTTAAGTCATTTATACTGCATATTATTTATACATGTATAATATATATAAAATTTGGCATTTTGTTTTGTTGATTAAGCTATAATTTTCACATTTTACTCTTCTGTTATTTCCAACTATAGATTCTTTATATATTATATAAGGGCATTTTAAATCGCATCTTCTCTTCTGTACAACGAATCGATGAAGTCTTATGTGTACAACTACCCAGTCAGTGTATCTTGGTGATAACAGCAGTTTAGACCCATTCGATTATCTGAATATACAGCATTAAATAAGACTTATATCATGTGCCATTTGAAAAGTAGAATTTATGTAAATCCCGCATATTCCTGAACCGTTCCGCCATGTTATTTTTATAGATATTGGTAGGTAAATGTATATGTATATTGCTTATATAATTCAGGAAGTTTTTAGAAGGTATATGAAATAAAATACATACTTTTAAATGATAGAATTAAATTTTTCTCTGTATAGTAACGCTTTGAACAAGAGTTATAATAATGATTTAAATAATTTAAATTTATAAATTTGAATTCATTTCATTAATTTAGATGAAAATATAATTTTTGGCTACAGTGATTTTATATATTTAAAATTATGTTAATAAATAGTGAAGATTATAAAATAATATAGTGTTGATTAGTGAAGGTTCATTGCTTACATATTTAATTATTTAAAAAAAACAGCTAAAATAAGCCGTAACAAACCTTAAACATTCAATAATCGAGCAGGGATTTTTTTCTTAAAAATCTCTGCTCAATTATCATATCACATTTTTTAATGTAAAATTTTATAAATTTAAACTTCATAAAACAAAAATTTCAACGTTGCAACAAGAAATGCCCAAGGAATTTATACTTTTAAGAAGTTTACAGACAAGAGAATCTTCATTAAAACAATTTTTAAACAATTTCAATTAATATTTATTAAATATATTTAATTTATTCAATAATTAACAAATGATCTTGTAGAATTTAATAAAATTTCTCATAAATAAAGGTTTTCTGGATAAAGGAAAGAGCTTGTTGTTCCTTATAAATACTTAAAAATATAATTTATGTTATTTTAAATAAATTTATAAATAAAAACAACTTTAAATAAAACTCAAATAATTTTAATTGATACTCCATAAATATACTTAATTCTATAATAATTAAAACATTCGGTTGTGGAATTTAGTAAAGTAAACTTATTAACAAAATGTTTTAAAAAAATAAAATGTTCTCTGGATAAGAGAATGCCCCTATTCTTCGTTATAATGTTTAATTTCTAAAGAGAATAAAAAATCCAATCAGGAAATTAATCTCTAAACATAGTAATTAACATTATCATCGAGCGAATATACAAATTATCCAAAGCAGGGGAATTATCTATCATTTTTAAGACTGATAAAGCATTTTCCATTAAAATTTTATTATATATTTTATGGATATTTATCATTCATTCCGTAACTCATTCTATTAAATTTTCATAGCAAACATTATTCCTCCAAATATTTAATGATAATTTTTACGGTTTTTTGTAGGTAATTTCATCTTTATGGAAATATATATTCTTTAAATTGAAATTAATAATTGATATAAAAATCTTACAGTGATCCTTTATGAATTATTAATATACGATCTATTTAATAAATATTTATAGAGAATTTTTTTTATCGTTTATAGATTATACTCACGCAAATTTTACTTTTTCCCCCCTTTAAAAAAACCAATTATATAACTATTTTAGAATTTTAAAAAGTTCATAGACACTTTTATTCATTAATAACCATAATAAAAGTAGCGAGTGTTTCTGATCGAAGACTTTTCTTTTCGATTCATTACTTTTTTTATTGTTTCTGTCTTTTGTTCGATCTAATGCAATTTGTCTTTACTCAATCATAAAAATATAAGCTTAATTCATTGCTTTTTTATCATCTTTAATTAAATTCTTTCAAGAGAATTTCCTTAGTTTAAAATGAAAGTCAAAAGTATCCTTCGAAATTCATTATTATTAACTAGCAACGATGCAAGATTAGTTTAATATTATTCTTAAATTATATATAAATTTTATATAATTTATTCTCTACACAACGTTAAAGTTTAATAAATATATAATTAATTAAATTTTTTCTTTCATTAAAGTGAAGCGACACGAAGCGAAGAGGTGCTATGCGATACTCAGGCATAAACTTTAAAAAAAGATATTTTTTGTTGTAATTTGGGTAAGAGAACAAACTAAATAATGCACATAAATCTCTTATCTTTGAGCAAGCATTGAGAAATAATAATACTATACATAAACACGAAATCTACTTAAACTTTGTTCCTAACGTTACTTCAGGTTCCGTTTACTCTACATATAAATTAAACGTAAGTGCCATAGATTATTGTTCAAATAAACAGCGATACTACAAATACTACATACAATAAATACTTTAAACGTCAACATCATCAATCGTAAAACATTTTGTGATAAGGAGAGAGCTATGCTGCTAAAGCTTGCAGCTAAAAAAGGAAACTTGTAATAGTACTAGATTATAACTAATGGAAAAAGGTTAAACGAGTTTTACAGTTTCGAGTAAACTGCGTTAAAAAGACATAAAAATATATCTACTTTGTAACAATTTTAAATAAAAGAAAGCAATTTTAATTGATATTCAATAAATGAATTTAATTTAAACACTTATTAACGTATAGAATCTAATAAATTAGTTATAAAAGGAATCGTTAAATTAAACGTTTAATTAATAAAAGTTTATAAGGTTTATTTACTATTTAAAATTTATATTTTTAGTAGTATTTATTTCTGTAAAATTCTTTTTAAAAAATTTTGTTTTTGTCCATAAGGACAATGATCGATTGTTCTTCACTTTCTTCCTCATTCGAAACGCGATATAACGCATCGCGAGTCGCTTAGCGTAAAGTATCTCAAATTTAACAAATAATATTGATCTAGATATACAAAAATATTGGAAAAAATTGCATTTCCTATAAAACGTATACATTTTTACATGATAAAAGAGAAAAGTTTTTTTTTATTGCATTTCTTTTATATATAATAAACTTTCATATCGTCCCGTCGCAACGATATGAAAACGGCGATATTTCAAGAAGTGTTCATTGTGGGTAAGTGCTATTGTGGAAATTTTGTTTCTACAAGTTATTCAAAGTATTTTTAGTTTTTGTTATTACTTCGTTGTTCATTTTAAATAGTCGCTTAAATGATACGTGCAGCGACATCGCGTCGCTATGCAATCTTTATGAAAACTAATTACGAATTGAAAAAGTATATAAAATTAATTACATTAATAATTAACTTTATATTTTATATACGTATGAATTGTAATTATATTTTCAATTTATCGTTAAATTTAGAATAATTATTATTAAGTAAATAAAACAACAAAAACAAAGTTTGATACATTTGAAATATTTAGCAATGATAAATATGTATTAAAAAACATAATAAATATTTAATTTAGCACTTTAAAATTCTGAGAGACTTTCTTATTTACAATTTAATTAGTCAAATAAATTATTCGTAAGTTTTTATAAATAATTACAAAGTTGATAACTCATTTCGTATGCATTTAGTACTTCATTTATTTTTATATTTACAAGAATTTTCATAAATCTGAATAGAATATTACCAATAAAATACAAAGAATTGGCATGTAATTTGGTGGTGAGATGTCAAAATAAATGGTGAGAATTTTTATATATTGCAAGTGTGTATCTTAACGAGGTTGCTTCTCACGTAATTCATAACATGATTTTGTTGTTATCGACAGGAATCAGCACATCCTGCAATGATTTAGTTCACATGCTCATCAACTCAGATAAAGCAGTATATAGCTGTGCTGCACCATAAACGATACAACTATTCTCATTTTACGTTCTTCTGATACGATGTGAAGAAGATTCGGAGGTAATCCCATAGTCTACCATTATTTACGGCAGACATAAAGTCTACAGTTGACATAAAGGATTAAGTTAATTGATGAGAGTTAGAAAATTTGTTATTAAGTGTTAAGTACGTGCTGGCTTTTATATAACTAATCAAACAATACAGGGTTCGAAGCTAAGATAGCGCGTGTTTATATTACAAACAAACTTTCGGTCATTACGCCTCATGAATCAAAAAGCAATTTTACATGTTACTATACATTTAATAACTTTTGGTATCTGTTATATAGTCTTATATGAATGTTCTCAATCGTTACAATGATACATTAATTTAATTACGTTCGGAATTTAATGATGAGGATAAAATATAGTTATCAGCAAAGTATGCATAAAGTTTATTTGATAAAATGTTTGTAAGTAGCGTGATGCTGAGATGAATGATTTGTAAACTACTTAGGTTGGCTGAATCATCAAAAGTTTAATGCATTTCTATTGTAAAAGAGAATATAGAAAACTGAAAATTCAGCATTCTTCACTTGAGAAAATGTACTAATAAATGGGAAATATTAAAGAAAGTTATAAAATATAATTACCAAAACTCTTACTTATTGAGATGTAAACATGCTTATTTTTATTTTTAATCAATTATTTAAACTTTATCATCACGCATCTTTATTAATTAATTGTGAAAGCCATATATATATATCCAATGTGTGAAATAAAAATAGTGATTATAATAAAAATTCTAGTCTATAAGATAATTATCGAAGTTATACCATTACTTCAATCATTTTATCTTCAGAGGCGAAAGCAATTTAATCACAATTATGGGCTATACGTTCTATTTTTTTCTTTTTCTTTTTTTCTTTTTTGTAATGTTGCAGCACCCTCGCTACGAAAAAAACACAAAGAAGAGTAACAAAAATGATTGCGGTAAAGAAAATAATTTTCTCAGAAAAATCTTATTGTTAGTTGCAAATGCAAAATTCTTACAGGGATTTGCCATTTTCTTCGATAGAAAGAAGGAAAAAAATTGCAATTCAGCACAAAGTTTTCTAGCACAAAAATGCAAATATATCAACGAATAGTATCTTTAAAGTAGAGAAGGGAACAAGTTCCAGGCGACAAGTTAGTGCTTCACGGTATAAGTGGGGAGGAAAGAAAAAATGAAAGTAGAAATACCTATTCCTTGATAAGAATGATTTTACTACAGACATTGATGGATGACTTTTGAGCACTTTTTCAAGAACAGACATTTTCAGTGCGTACAATAGTGTTAGTTTTTCTTTATATTTTTCATTCAAATCGTACACTGAAACGGAAGCCACGTGACCACACAACCTATAATCCTTCATTACTTTACAATCTACTGTCAACTGACAGTTAAGAAATTGGACTTTGAGTTCACCTCTACTTCAAGTTTTTTTTTTATACAAAACAGAAGATTGGAATGCCTGAATTGGACTTAGCACTCTCACCAATTGATCTTTGGGATCCATATCACATTATCCTAGAAATAAGCCTGGTCGTTGTAGAACTTTTCAAGAAAGAAAAATCATGATAAAATTAAATTTTCATGAAACTTTTCAATAGAAAACAATAAAAATGTTAATAACGATAAATAAATAAACAACTAAACAATAAAATTAACAAAATTACAATTTTAAAAATAAAGAATAAATAAATAAAATCGTGGTAATTGAAAAAAAAAATTGATAAAAACATTAAAATACTTCCTAATTGTTTCATAAAAATGTAAATATTTGTAATTTGTTTACTTTCAACGAAAAAAAGAAAGAAAGCAGTTATACTCAAATTTTTGTATGTAATTTTTTAATGTTAAACAACAAAACATAATTTATCCATTCTAAGAAATTGCTTATGTGGATGAGAAATTACAACTGTTTCTAAACAGATCAATAGAAAATTTGCATATTTAAAGTGAATATATCTAAACAAGATAAATTATTCAAAGTAAAATAATAAGCTGTTGACTCTTTATGTATTGCATTACTTTATAAAACGAAACAAGTTCATTTATCTTTAAAAACATTATGATAAATTTTCTATTTTCTCAAAAGAATTTTTTAAAAAAACAATAATAATAAAATAATATATTAAAATGCTTAATAAATAAGTTTTTAACTAGAAAACAAAACAGTAATATGCATTTTAATAATAGTAATTCTTATAAAAAAAATTTTTATAATGAATTATAAAATAACGTGTGTGAGTTTAATGATCGTTAAATTTTTAAAATATCATTGAATAACTTTATATACGTTCTGTTAATTTAATCTTTTAAAAACTGTATAAAATGTTTATTTAAAAATAAATTAGTGAGTAAATAATTATTTTAAAATGATTTATTAATGTATTTATAAATTTTACATATATTTTAACAATTAATGTGTAATATTTTTATCTTCAATTTTCTATAAATAAAATTGAAAGATATAACAAAAGTTTTAGAACTTTACACTTACTCTAAAGCTTATAAAGTTTTAAGATAGTATTTTCTAGATTATTTTTCCCAGAAATAGCTAAAAGTCTGTTAAATTCGACATTTCTTCCTTTCGAAAAACCGTTTTCTTGGCGAAATGCATCGGTAATAACAGTAACAAAGTTAAGAAGTTTTGGAAGAAAATGACAGGAAATAAAAAAAAGAAGAGGTGCCACAAATGAATTTCATCTTGGCAAATAATGCTATACACGTCCACAGGAAGTGACCACACTGTCCACTTTGTAAGGATTTTCCGTTGCCTCTCGCGATATCATCAGCAGAGTAGATGATTACAAACTATTGAACACAAACAGATAATACACAGACACACGATACAAAATGGGAAACATTATTACTATCTACGTAATCCTTATTCAGTTATATCTTCTCTCGTATGTCCATGATCTAATAGATACACCATCCGGTGCGAAACCAAATGGCAGGTCATTAAAATTGCTCCTCTTTTACATCTCTTAGGCGACGAGTATCGTCACTAATGACCTCTGAGGAGTATTAAATGGTATTCCCTCTTCAGAAACTTCCTTGTTTCTTTCGATAATGGAGTCGGGTTATTTTCACACAAACACAGGCACATAGTGAGTTTCTTGTGTAATTGCACTTAACTCATCGAACAATCGTTAGTACTTGAAAGTTAATGCTCTGCAATCCTTTCTTTTATTTCAAGAATAGAGACAGGATTAATTCCCTTTACGTCGATTAAACTGGCAAAGTGGAAAATAAGGTGACTAGTGTAACTTTACAGTTTAAAAATGAAAAAAAAAATTGCAAATTAATTCTTAAACTTTGCTCCCTTTGCAACCATTCTTCGATATAGTTGCAATTTTATCACTTAGCGACTAATCAATGTCGATCCTAAGTGAATTTTACTTTAATAACCTTTCAAAATGGAAATGTAATGTGAAGTAAATCGGATGTTGTGCAGTGTCAAATTTTTGGTGCATGTAATTGTATTGACACATCGATTGCTAATGCAAAATATCATTTTGTTTGTTGGATGATTGAATTTCGTTTAATCAGGTCGATTTTCATTTTTTTCAGATTTTTATTAATTACATTGAATAAATAAAAATTCTTGCGATAACTTTCATTTAAAATTTTATAATTACATAAAAATATTCATTATACAATTTCCTATGAATTTAGAAAATTGGAATTTTTCTTATTCAAAGAGGAAAGTTACTAATCTTTAAGTAAAGAGAATTGCATGTTATTAGGAAGATTAAACAAGATTCTTACTGAATAAAATTGTTAATTATTTATTATTTTATAAATTTTAATGAGTAGAAATCCTTTTATTTCCACTTTTTTATAAGTTTAAAGAGAGATTTAAAAGATAAAAATATCCTTGTGATCTTTATTTATATAATTATATTTTTATATTTCTCTAAAATAGAAAATCTTACACAATTACAAGAATTAAATACTTTAATCGTTATTTTGTTTACTTAATTTCATTTTAATCACACAGTTTTGATATTTTTCAATTTAAAGCTACCATTATAAATATTCGTCATTAAAAATCACTTAGATATTCAATGAAGTGAATATGAGCAATTTTAAGAAAATTTTCTAAAGCGAATTTTACTTTTAGTACATTTTTAGGCTGCATTTTGAAAAAAAGAAATTGTAGATTTATAAATTCCCACTGTAGTTTGTCTATATGTCTGTCCTTTCTTAATCTCGAGAACGGTGCTAGATAGATGAAAGTTGAGAACACATATCGAAAGCTTGGAGTAAGGAGGCCTCATATAACTATATATTTACTTCCTGTCTAAACCGGTAGTTACGTGATATCAATTTAAAAATTTTCTCCAGAATGGATTTACATAGATGACCGGCATGACTCCGTTGCTATCGGGAAAAGTATGATTTACAGGGACAAGACACTACTAATTTGAGGTGGAGAGCATATATTTTAAATTAAATAAATTTAAAATATGATTAAAAATTGCAGCCCGGCATTGCAACGATGTCACAATAAAAAATTTCTCGTTCAATTTTATTTTTCTTTAACTGAAAAAAAGAATATTTCTAAATTTAGACTATATTTCAATATATAATTTTCTAAAAAGCGTGTCTAATTGAAGTGGATAGAAGCGTAGCAACCACAAAACTGCAATACATAATGCAATAAAATACCAATTCTCGTTCACGTTTATCTTCTCACTTTCACGAAGATGATGTAGACCAACTCTCTCAAGACTTCATAGGTGTTATTAGCACGAAAGAAGGTGAATAATTCAAGTGATATTACTAAGGTACTGACGTGCGTGACTTAATATTGGTGCGTGCTGTCATCCGTATGTATACATGCTGTTGCCTTTGAGAATATTTAAACGTTTACTTATCGAATGTCTTTTACTGAAAGTATACGTCAGAAAGAAAACGATTAGTCCAATGGTATACCTAACCTATTACATCATGAAATATGCAAATCTTACAAAGAGACAAAATTTCCCTAATGGTTAGCTGTCATTAAACAGTTCTTACTTTTAAAATACCTTTTCTGTCATTAAGCATTATCTGAGCTTGTTATTTTCGAATTTTATGTTATTTTTTCTTCGTTTTTTAAAAATATTTTTAATCTTTTCTTTTCTTTCGAAGACACAATGTAGTGACGTAAACTTAAACACTGGGCGAATTTTTCATCCTTTTTATTCGGTTGGAACGCTTTTTTATTACATAACGCGTTTCGGGCCGATGCCCCTCTTCAGCCAACTAAACATTAAAAAGTGAGAGATGACTATATACAAATATTTAAAATAAATATCGTGACAGTATACATAATTAGTTTTTTAGAGGTTGTTACCTTCTAAATCCTGGTAAGAGCTTGTATACCGTTAAAAGCTGGTCCGTACCTCATTCGGTAGTTTAGACGGATGTAATAGTCCAAGGGTACGAATCTTGATAAAAATTCCATAAAAAAGGAAGGTTTAGTATCAGTCTGTAGAGGTATACGGGGTTATTCTTTCACAAATCATATTCGTGAAACCATACCTAAGATTCGTCTTCCGGTGTGTTCCTTTTTTATGGAATTTTTATCAAGATTCGTACCCTTGGACTATTACATCCGTCTAAACTACCGAATGAAGTACGGACCAGCTTTTAACGGTATACAAGCTCTTACCAGGATTTAGAAGGTAACAACCTCTAAAAACTAATTATGTATACTGTCACGATATTTATTTTAAATATTTGTATATAGTCATCTCTCACTTTTTAATGTTTAGTTGGCTGAAGAGGGGCATCGGCCCGAAACGCGTTATGTAATAAAAAAGCGTTCCAACCGAATAAAAAGGATGAAAAATTCGCCCAGTGTTTAAGTTTACGTCACTACATTGTGTCTTCGAAAGAAAAGAAAAGAAACGAAAATACAAAACACGGTTTCCTCAAGATAGAATATTTTTAATATTAGCAAAAGAATAAAGTCGAATAAATATAACAAACATTCTATTTTTTAAATGCAGTTATTTTCTGCAAAGATATCAATTTTAATATTAGAATTTTATTTTTATCCTTTCTTTAAAATAAATTTATCAGTTGTTATCACTTTATTGGATAGTGAGAAACTGTAATGTATTATTTTCTGAATTTTTTACTAAATTTTAAGTAGTTTCCCTCTTTGTATTCTTTGATAAGAGGTTTGAAATTTAAGAATTTACATAAAAGAAAATGGAAGTGTAAAAAACAAAATATGAAAAAATAAGAATGATATAACAAAAAATAGATATATTGAAAAAGAAACTTCTAGAGAAAAAAAAAATTATTCAAAATAAAATATATGTATTTATATGCATATAGAAGAGGGAACAAATTAAAAAATAGAAAATAATTTTAAAAAGCTAAAAATTCTTTCTAGCATACGATATTTGTTCAAAATGTAATCCACGAGTAATATAATTATAGGATTTTAGTAAATCTTTTACTAATTATAATCAGAACATTACATCAAGAATAAGATGTGTAATGTTAAAATTCATGAGGTCCAGATAGATTAATCACTAAGTACTGTTGACATTTACGTCTTTTAACCTAAAGGCATTAGTTTTAATTAACTATTTGTTGTAAAAATAACAAACCAAGTAATTAGTTTCAGAAATCTAGTTGGAAAACATATTTGGTTAAAATCTTGTGCAATATTGAAGATTATCTCTCGGAGGTAATTTTGCTTATTTAATTTCATTAAGAGAAAATTAAAATTTACTGTGTTAATAAAGTTACAGATTTTGTTTTGCATTTTTCTCATATAACACCTCGTTTTTTCTCCTTCATAAATAAATTAAAACTCGAGAATAAGACAACACTAAACAAAAATTATTCATTATAACGTAGTGTAACAAATACTCTTAGTTTCTTAAAGTCAAAATTTATGTTACCTTCTCTAAGATAAATTTACAAAAATGTTTGTGGAATTATTAATGTGATAAAAAGAAATATTTTTCTTTTAAAAATAACGCGAGAGAAATATGGTAAATTTGTGCATAATCAAACGTATTTATACCATCTTACACTCATCTAAATATTATTAGAATTAGCATACTAATTATTCTTTAGATTATTGATAAGCTACGTTTTGCCTTGCATAATTTTCTAGAATATAAATTTACCATTTATTTATTCAGCTCGCTTCTCTACAATTTTAAGTTCTATTAAAATTCATTTACTAATCTGTAAATACTGATATTATCAGAAGTTTATTCATAAACTTTTACACGAAATCAATTCTGTTCATGAATTAATAAATCTTTAAAAAATAAGAATATAATTTTGTTGGACGTTATCGAATAAAGAAAATAATATGGTAACAGAATATACAATGATAAAATACATAATTTATTAATTAAAATTTTAGAATGTATCTTAATAATTTTTTTCTCAATTTATTTTATCTTTGACTTAGGACTGCTTCTAAAATGTACTGTGTGACATCTGAATAATTCAACAATAGATATTGAGCTGTCACATTATCGGAGATCCACTCTAGTATATCTTTGCTGTCACTCTTTTCTTATAGCTGTCTATGTTGAAAAAGAAAACAGTTAGTACGACTTCCAGCATATTATATCCTTTATAATATATACTAATATTAAACTTACATGTACATAAATAATGAAAAAAGCTGTAAATATTTCATAAACATACTCATCTGACGATAAGACATCTTACATTTTCTAGAAGTTGCTTTATGTTATGAAGGAAGACTTTTAATTCTTTTGGAGGACCGTCCTCAGGTTCCGCTTATAAACTTTTATGAATTAATTCTAAGAAAATTTAAATTAGATTCACGATTTATTTCTATAATTTATAAGTTGAACATAAGGATAATCCTTTAAAAAGATGAAAGAACTTGCTTACAATATAAAATGAATGTTGGAAATTTATATCTTTTTATTATTTGTTGTAATTTGTAACAAGTATGTAATTAAAATTCTGACTTAAACACAAAAACATACATAGAATTTTATTAATATATCTAAAGTTTTCATTTTAAAATGGAGAAATTGAAAAAATTTGATACAGTACTTAATAGAACTTTTTGGTAGGAATTAAAATATTTATTTCATGATAAACAAAATAAAAAAATAACTATATAAACAAGTAAATTATTTAAAAATACTTCACAACTCTTATTCCAGCATAAATTTTCCCACACTCGAAGCTTTAAAAAAAATAAATTCTAACATAAGGATACTATTAAATTATTAAACAACGCCTTCAAATTTAATCGATATTTAATTTTTTTAAAATTTTATTATACTAAAATATTGTAAAAAAAAAGCCCATAAATAACAATTCTACAAATTTTCTTTTTAATTTTATAAGAATATTATAATGAGAATTTGATTAATATATTGAATTTATTCAGATTATCATCAAGATTCTTTATGAATTTTGTAGAATTTTTAGTAAGTTTTTCAATAAATTTAAGGAAAAAAAATTAATTTATTTCTGAAACATTGGAAGTAACGAAATTTCAGTTAACCAATGATTCTCGAGTTATTTTTAAACGAAAAAATATGATCATTTTATAGTAGTAAAACTTTTTTAATATCCAGTTTCAGATTGAATCAATTTTTCTTATAAAGTATATCAAAGAAATTTTATATAGAATTCGAAACGTAAGAAACTTTTTTGTAAATTTATTTTAAAATTGAAGAATATATATATATATTCTATATGTAAGAAGCCATTCGATATATATATATATATATATATTATAAAATATTAAAAATCAGTTATATTTTAAAATACTTATTAAAGTAAATAAATAATTTATATATTTAATAAATAAAAAGTAAATAAATATTTAGCAAATTTATTCTTTTATTATTAAATATATAAATAATTTATAGAATTTAATTGTTACTTTTATTATTTTTTATCATATTTTGTTGTTTATTTATTACTAAAAAATTACTCAGAAAATACAAGACATCTTAAGAAAATTTTTTATTTTTCTTAGTATTTGGTATATAAATATTAGCATTTAAAAAGGGTAAAAAAATCATGTAAATATAGAGTTATATAATCCAATCTTTAAACAATGGCCACTGAAGAAACACAAAAAATTATCGTTGTTTGGAAGTTATTTTTTAGTCCTATTTGTTCGTTATTGTGGCCGCTATTTAGAGGTGTTCGTTATTGGGAGTAGGTCGTTATTAGAGGTTCAACTGTATTAACATTTGACACATGAAAATGGTCGTTAAAATACTTAGAATATCAATTATATAATCTAGAATGGAGCTATAACTTTCTCTATTGCACATACTGATAGAACCAGGAGACACTAATAAAATTAATTCTTCCAATAAGTATCTATCTATATCTATATTTATATATACACGTATATATTATTAGGAATTAAAGAATATAATGTGTATAATTTATTTACAGTTATATTAACATTTAAAATGTTAAAACTGTTGTTAAAATTCTAAAAATATCACCGATATGCTGTACTCTGAAGTTGTCACGACTTTGTCTATTATACAGTACATAGTATTGGTACAAATATAAATATTTGTATATTATTAATAATTGACTAACGAACAAACTTTTCAATGTAAACAATTTATTCAAAGTTTGAAAATTGTCGTTAAAATATTCAATTTTTTTGATCATTTGTTTTAAAATAGAACCACAACAATCTTTATATAGAAGCAGTACCAGTAAACATTAATAAAATTAATTTTCTCAATAGGTGCACATATATATATATAAATATTCCTTTCTTCTCGCTAACGACTAAATTAATCATACAAGAGCTGCTTAGTTTTCTCATCACTTAGATTTATATTTATTCATTAAAATTTATAATTATTCGTTTAATTATGTACGAATTTTATAGAAGTTTTATTTATTTATTCCAAATAATAGAATTCAAAATAAATGACGATGATTTAATTAAAAATTCATGCTTTATCATATAGAACACGTAATATATTATATAAAATATTTATAAACAAGAAAAAATATAAAGGATTTTTCCTTCTGTTTAATAAGACCCTTTTTCAGTAAACATACAATTTCTTCCTTTTAATAATCACAAGATAAATTAAAATTTGATCTTGTGTAATTACCAAAATCAAACTTTTCATTAAAAATAAATAAAAATTCTTCTTATCTTTAATTTAAAAATATTTGTTATTAAAAAATTAACAAAATATTGCATTTGATACAATATATTTTTAAATATTTAAGAGGAAGGAGCCTAGTTGTATATAAAATAAAATAAAGTTTCTCTATTAAAATTAAACATTCTTTTTACATTTATTTTAATTGAAAAAAAGCTGAATTTTCTACACTTTTTAAAAGAATATTTAAATTTCTCAGGGGTTAACGAAGAAAAAATTAACTAAGAGTATCTTACAGGGAACGATTGAAACACTAATATAAACTGTATAATTATATTTCATACATTAATAAATCGTTACAACACTTATTCATTAACTTTGTGTTATATTTTTTATAAATTTTCTATTCCTCTAACAGAGTAAACAGATGCTTTGTACTGTACCTCAATCAATAAATATTTAATACAGTTTCTATGTGTATGTAACAGGATAGAAATTAAATTATTAATTAAAAACTAATTTTTATAAACCTTTCCTGATTAACTATTTTTAGACTATGATTAAATTTTTGGTAAATATTTTATAAAGTGAAAAAGTACTAACTAATAAAGAAATATAAGGAAAAAACAGACTTCAGAGAAATTTCTGCAAAAAAAAAGCAGAAAAAGTGGAGGAAAGATAAACATTAATTAGAAGATCAAAGATATAAATTTGGAGGGAAAAAAGTTTAAGAAATTTGAGCAATGTTTGCATTCGATAGATAATGTAAGCTCGTTGCATCTATATATTTAAAAAAAATTATTAATCAGATATATGCATTGTACATGTAAATTTTCAGTTTTTTTCACAAATTTTGACACGCCTACATATATATATGATATGTTATTTTTAAAAAAAGTTTAATTAAAATGCATTCATAAAAAGTTAAGATACAAAGAAACAAAATTTGTTTAGTTTTTTCTGTGTTTAATCTTATTAAAAAAAACAGTTTTTATTTTTAATTTATATATTTAATACAATCTTCGATATTCCAAAAATAAAATAATTCGAAAAATATTTGAAAAATCATATGTTATTTTCGAAAATTTTAATTGTTTCGTAATAACGAAATGCTTTAATTATTACGTAATAATATATTTTGAAACTAGCAATTTAATTGGCGTAAAAATTCAAATTTTTATTTTGAAAAAAACAAAACACAAATAATGGAAAATTCATGCCAAAATGTTTAATAATATACGAAAAAATTACTTAAAATGCAATTTTTTAAAAATTTATTTTCCATTTCTAAGAATTTTACAAGAAACAAGATGTGATATGTATTATATTGTATACTGTTAATAATTTAGGTTAAGTATACTGTACATACATAAAATGAATAAATAAAATATATATATATAAAGTATTTTTACTCAATAAATTACGTTTTATATTTTAAAATTTTCATAAATCATTAAGCAAGTTAAAACATAGATATAAAATAAGATTTAAAATAAGTAAACGTTACAAATTTTAATAGATTTTCAGATTGTAAATTTATGTATTCATTAATCATCTGTATAATTCATTTCATAAACTAAATGTAGCGTAATAGTAAGGTTAAATACGAGAAAGGTTCAATGGATTGAGTGCAACTTTATCCATATAGCAGTCGATATATCCTGAAAATGTGCAGGGGCAACGTCTTTCCTGATATCATTGTCAAACTCAGGCTATGCCAAGTGGTTTTGTAATATTTTGTGTTGTCGATGGCAGGTTTAAGTGAGAAATTGTAGACCTTCCGCAGTTTACTTTGTCATTGATTTCGATGAGATTTTCTTCTTTTACTTTACTTTATTCGCTGAAGATTTATTATATCATTATGGCTCTACTCTTTAATCTAAAATTTAATTTTCATTTTTAATTAAAATATGTCTTACTTTAGAATTTAAATATGTATATATATATATTTATTTATTCGAATAGAAGCTTTAACTTTTAAGATTAAATTCTACTTAGCCTCGGGCGATTTATTAAAATTTTAAAATTTTCGTCGATAGTATTCGTTTTTGCATTTATAACGAATTTTTGCCATGTGATAAGAATATAAAATATTCATTTATATATATATATATATTGATATATTGTTGTTTCCTCCAAACTTTAACAATCATGCAAATTTTATATTAATGCTTGATTTGAAATCCTATTTTTAGAAACAAACACTACATTTTAAGGGTGTTTATAAAGAAAACACTTGAGATTTTCAATGCATATATATTTTAAATCATATATTTTACGAGAAAAAAATATATATGAATGTTTCAAACATAAACTAGATTGTAGACTAGATTGTATATTTACTGTGCAACGTAAGTAAATAGTAAATATGTCTTGTACGAATTTAAGTATAAGAAGTATATTTTAATGAAAACTTTTTCAAAAAAAATATCAAGAAATTTATCTAAAAACATAAAAATTCAATCAAATTTAAACTTGAAAATATATATTTATAAATTAATTTTAAATTTATACCTTGTATATAATGAATGAAAAAGAAACCACTTAAAAATTAAATTAAGGTTTATATTAATTAATAAAAAAGTTATACAGGATGATATTTATTTAATTAATTAAGTTTTACATAAAATAAATAAATATAGAAAGTCAACTTGAATTTTTAATAAAATATAATGTTATTAAAGAAGATAGTTTTGAACTTTGTGAAGGATGTTAAGTGGATGATCTCAAGGGGACACTTATCAACCATAATTGGTCATTCTGCAGAAAATTACAAACATTGCACTACACGAATAGTTTACTAGCTTGTATAACAAGCTACCAAACTTTATCATTAAAATCAAATTAAATATCGAAAACCCAAATATTTTTACTAATTATGACGGATAGAAAATGATTTAAATTTGTCCAATTATAATTTAATGAAAGTGAAAAGTGTCTTTATGGATTTTTACACTTCTTACTTTCTGCTTTGGTGTGATAATAATAATTTAGAATTTTATAATCTTTCATTAACCTATACTTTGTCATCTTTTTAAGAAAATTAGCTATTAAAATAGCTTAAAAACATAAAGCGAAAATTTATATCTTGTAAGATTTCTTATTATTTTGAATCAATCCTCATTAAGTGTCAACCATTGTTATCGTTGTTAATGAATTTTAACATTTTACAACCTTATTACTTGTAACCTGTTTTAAATACAGATGAAAGCATTTCAATAAAGCATTATACAGTATGTATGAAAAGGAATTATTTAAAAGGTTCTGACATAATCTTACTTCATTTGAAGTGAAAGATAATTGTCGCTGCAAAGATAATTAAATCTCATTGACCTTTTTTATGACAGAAAGTGAGTATGCTAAATGCGGAACATAAAGTAAATTATTTGATTAATATATTGGATTATTATGTAATAAAATGGGAGTAGGTAAAATGGCAAAGGATATTTTTATACAGAAGGAAACCACTAAAATCTAAAATACTAATGAAATTCTTCAGGGATATTGCTCTCGATGTGTTGAAAATGCTAGAAAAAAGTAAAATCCATACAATTTAAAAATTTCCACAAAGAAAAATAATGCAAATTAGTTAAATAAAAAAACAAAAAACAACAAAAACTTCTGTACAATTTACTACTGAATAAATTATATTAAGTATGGCTCACTCAGGAGTAAATTATTATAACTTTGATAAGCTTTTAAAAAATAATGAAAATTTGTATAATTTCTTTAGTAATTTCTTTTAAAAAGTTTCATAAATTTTATTTATTTTTTTTTATTTTAAACGAGGGGAGAAAATGCAGAAGAAGTATTCTATACAATTTAGAAGGATGTAAATATTCCACTTGGTTGAGCATTTCTTTAATCAAAATTGTCAGAGATGATGCAATCTGCTTGAAATAGTGCAATCTAATGCTCACAGACCGAATATTGATCCATATGTCGATTGATTTTTTTTGATACTTTTCTTTAACTCTTGTCATAGTCAAAGTTGCTTCCTAAAACTTCATAAAATAAGTAAATTTTCTACCAGGCTTTCTATTTAATGAATTATTTTCTATATTTCAGAAATTTAAAGAATTAAATCTTTAATTATGGCATGATTTCAGCCTTAAAAACTGCATAATTCAGAATATATATATATAAATTTCAATAAATATATATATATATATATATATATATTTTTTACTTTAAATAATATACATTTTAATGTATAAAATATTGGCGAATCGTAAATTTTAATTAATTTTTATGTAATTTTAAGTGATTTTAACATAAAATTTACGATATATTTTTAATTAATAAGTTTATATTGTTTATGAAATCAATAAAAATAAGCATAACATTGATTCATAAAAGTCTGTACTACAATATTGGAAGAATGTAAGGAGACTTGTGCAGTCTAGGATAAACCCATACAAGCTGATCATGCTTCACTAGAAATGGCGATACGAATGAATTGTTTGTTACTCAAAGGATAAGTTATCTTTCTTATTTAACAAGTGGCAAGTTAGCAACTCATATCAAAGAAAAAGAAGAAGAAAGAAAAAAAAAATAGTTATGAAAAGTAAATTCATTGTTTAAAGTGCTGCAAGTAATAAATTTCATAATGATAAATCAATCTATTTAGTACAAGAAAATGTAATCCAATAGGCGATGTTATTCTAGTAAACTAAGATAATAGATCACACTGATTGATAACATATTGCGATTATCGGTAAACCTATTATTCCACTAATACCAAACTCGAATCAGATTTAGTAATTACTAAAATCCTATTTAAGTATCGGGTTTTCAAGTAATTTCAAATTATTGCTCTTGTTTCATTATTTAATGGAAATTGTGTAAAAATTAATTCAAGCAATTAAGAATATAACTTTAGAACTTTATAATCTTTAATGTATTTACTAAACAAACCCCTTAGGAGACTCTAGATAAGGAAATTTAGTTATTAAAGTGGTCCGGTAGTCAGAAGCAAAAATATATATATAAATATTTGCAGTCATTAAATTCAGTAAAATATATCTCTACAGAAATGTTATGTGCATTTTGTTGTTGCTATGTTACTTCACGATAAAAATATACAAGAACATTTTTTAAATTTTTCTACAATAAAAAGTAAGGAGAAGAATATATGTTTGTATATTCTATTGTATAGATAATTGAAGAATGACTTTATTTCTTATAAAAATGTAAAAATTAATTTTTCAATTATCCGATTCCAAACACGTAATGCGTTAGTTAAGCGTTTACAATAGTAAAATCTGTTTTGGGGATTAACATTAATCGCAACAAAGCTGATTGACAATGATTGTTTTTCCAATTACAAAGAAATTCTACTTAGCAATCACAATCGTAATTGAAAAAGGTAATCCTATGTTTGTCTTTAACTAGCTTTAACAAGATTTCCTATCACAGCGGTAGTATTTTATATATTTGAAATTTTTAACACGTTTGTATTAAAATTATTTATTAAAGAAAATAAAAAATAAAATATTACATGTCTGGATTATAAAACATAATTGAAAAATCTAATTTCGTTAAATAAAAATTCTATTTTTATTTTCCTAGTTTTAATCCATTTAAATGCATTAAATAAAGAAATTTTTATATGTAAAATTTATTTTATTTCGGAAATAAAAATGATTGTTTCTAAGTTAGGAAACATGATTAATATACTTATATTTAACATAGTAGATGTCTATGCATTATAAAATTATTACGTTTATATTAAGTATTTCTTTTTAAAATTCTTATCTTATTTTCATGTTAATCTATTATATTTTGTGTAAAATGTGATAAATGTTCTTGCCTACAGTTTGAAATATCTATACAATGATACATTTTTATTCCTTGCATAGGCTTCTGTATGATTTATGTTTATCTATTGTATATTATTCTATAAATGAACAAATTCGACGATATTTTACTTCATATTTGGAATAAGGCCAATTATTTAACAATTTAATATTTATTCGTATAAATTTTCAATAAAATATTCATTATTATTTTTAAAAAAACAAAAAGATTTTATTAAAGAATAACATCATAAAAATCCAATTATTGTGAATATTTAATCATGTCAATAAACTTTAAATATTAATATATAATTTAATTAAAATAAATCGTATATATATATATATATATTTTATATTATAAATCTATTTTAATTAATATGCCAATTAATTATTTTTTGTTTTTATGATATTTATTTTTTTATTCTCCTGAAAGAGATTCTTTCAAACTATTAGATTAACAACTGAACGAGATGAATTAGAAAAAAAAGAAGAAGTAAAGTGTATTGTACTTTATCAGAATCTCAATTTATAGACAATGTGACTTTTCGCTAACTTCAGCATTTTCATTTAGAGTTAATGAACTTTACTTGTAATTTAACTCAGGTCTTTAGAGTGCAAATACCGGTTAAAGTATTAATTTTATGCATTTATCTATGATCAATCTCTTTTAAATAAAACGAAGAAAAAAATTGACATGGCCATTGTCGTACGAAACACATCTACTCTTTTAATATTATATTTAAACAATAATAAGATGAAGAGTATGCTATCAAACTTACAAGACATATTTTATAAAGAATATTTAAAGCCCTTTGCTGTTTTATTACAGCTTTCGAACCTGTTAACTTCAACAGAGATAAGCTTTTATAATATTTTATTGATATATCTCTAGTACCTTCGACTTCACAACTTATCTACATGCCCGAAGATAAGAGGCTAATCTGATTTTTGCAACATATTCTGATATTACGAAATGTATGCTACCACGAAGCACTTAAATTATTATTACTAAAACAAGTAAACGGCAATTAAAGCAATATTAAGTCGCGGAATGGCTGTAAACTATAGAAATTTTATAGGGAAAAATTCCTTAAAGAATTTTAAAAATATATATATATATATATATATATATTTATCTTTTCAAACTTTCTATGAGTATGAATGTAGACAATACAAAACGACATAACGGTTTGTTAAAGTGAATTTAGTGAGAACCGAGCAAAGTATATTTAATTTCCTCTATAGGAAACATGCAGAATTCCAAATATTCTTTCCATTGATATAATGTAAAATGACATATAGTTTTATTTTAGAAAATAAACCATAAGAATAAAAGAAAAGAAAAAACTAAAATAAAAACCAAAAGGGGAAAAAATAAAAGCAAAACTAAAAATGCTTTGGTGGTATCGTTAGATAGTAATTCAAATACATTCAGAACATCCGGAGAAGTTTTGCAATTGGACTGCGCTTATATTTCAGATATTTTATACGGTTCCTAAATCAGTAGATTTATTGCTTTTGGCGAATAGTAGAGAATTGCGACGAGAAAAATAGAAAAAAAAAAGAAAAAAAGATATTCGGGGTAGCAAAAATGTTACAGACTCGAAATCCACTTATCTACCATGTAAGTAATTTCTCTCCTCCCGCATATAAATTCTTCTGCTTATATTTTACAACTGTTAAACAAGTTGCTTAAGAATTTGAATATTCGAAAAAAAATAATATAAACTTTCTTCGAGGGGTAATCTACTCCAATCCATAAAATTTTGATTATTTTTTTATGAATTTTTATCATTTAAACATCACGATATAAAAATTTTTTTTTTCCTGTAACCGTTTATTAACATTAATTTAAATTTACAAAACGTAATTTAATTTAAACGTCACGTAATTTTATTTTATTTTAATTTTCGAACACGTAATATATACATATAGCTTATATATATATATATTATATAAGGCGAAATTTAATTTTAAAATTATCGTATAGTTAAAGCGATTTCAGATTATCTTACAGGCGCGAAACATTAGCGAATGTACCTGTATCACTTACCTGTAGAAAACAATCCTCTCGGATGAGCAATAAAGGAAAAGACTATAGTCGAGAACCAACAACTAACTCTATCGGACCACATACTTCCCACGTGTTTTATGGTACTTTTTAGCTTTCACTGTTCAGAAAAAAAGGGACAGTTTCAGCTGAAGTCAACAGATGCACAAGCGTCGTGTCATACGATTTGTCCATTATTTTTATGTATTGATATTATTATTAAAAATCCAAAGATAAGTTGGAAGAGTTAGCCGAGTCTATGTCCTGCTGGGTCATCAGAAGTATTCCAACTAACTTACGCCTGCTCAGCCCCGTCTCAACGTTTTGGTGCAGCATGTGGAAGATACCATTCCTTCAGCTAGGGGAGAGTGTAGAAATCGATTCAGCACTGCTTCAGACCATATTTCTCAGCGTTTATACTCAGACTTTCTGTTGGATGCTACTTCAACGATTTATTTTGTTCTTTTACCGGACGTATTTGTATTGCATCAATTTTTTTATTCGATAATTCATACACAAATTCTGCTGAAAATTTCTTTACTCGTTATTCTCGTCTTTGTCGTTATAGATTTCCTTTTTTATATATAAAAAATTTACAGGTAAACAACAATTAAAAAAAAGAAACAAAAAACAAAATTTACATACGAGTTCCAGCTTCTTTAGTCTTTTATTTTGTTGGCGGAATTTTTAAATAGTAAAAATTTTCTACTCAAATATCGCGCGAAATCTCCCAGGATTTTCATTCTTTACTATTGCCACCCCTCGCCCAATTGCGCTGTTATTGGCACTTTTGGTAACAGCCTCAACTCTGCTTTTTTTTTCTTAATAAGTAGATAATGAATTTAAGAGATGTGACACTTCTGCTGAAAGGGCTATAGCTTTCTGCTAAACACTTCGCTTGAGTAAATCGTGTATAAAAAAAGAATTGTTTTGGTGATACAGAAAGAAAAAAAAAGAGTAGTTGTCGAACGACGTGCATTTGACGTCAGAAATAAAGAAAAACCTTCGACAAAAGGTGATCTGGGAGTGACAATAACACAAGTAGCTGTAAAGTTTCTTTGCTAACTGCTAAATGTTTTTTAACTTATGAAACAGAAGAAAATTTCAACTAAAGTCATCTTTAAATTAATCTAGGAAAAAAACTATAAAGTTGAACTTTTAAGCAATAACAATTATAAGAGAAGAGAAGAGAAATTGATTATATAAAAAACAATAAAAAATTATAGAGTATATAATTTTAACAAATTAAACATAAGTTGCAATGTGCAATGTGATCTATAAATTAAATTTTATTATACTTATAAATTTATAAAATTAATTATTTTAAAGTATTTTCATTACTATATTATAATTAATAAGACTTAATTTATATATATGTATATATAATATATTTAAGAACTATTTAAGAAAAAGTATATTTAATACATTAATAACTTGTTTTCTATTATAAAACATCGATTTTAAATTTTGGTACTGCTTTTAAGCAAACAATGATTTCAAACATTAAAAATAAATACGAAACAACAGATACATTATAGAAATAATGTTATTTTTTAATATATTAATTTTATACAATTATGAATCGCAGAATTAATTATTCAGTTATATCAATCATAATTATGCTGCTATATTAGCGAATAAATATGCAAACGATATCTCTGGAGATATCTGATATATACGAGTAGTTTAGTCTTACACTATGTAATATAAAGTTATAAAGCATGATATAACAAATATTAAACTTACTAGAAATTGAATAGCAGTATTTGAATAAAGCTTACATTACAATTAATAATGATAGAAATGTACAGAATAATAGATACCAATGAAATAAATGGTATAATGTATTCGCTCCATACATATAAACTTAATATTTTAATAATGTAAAATTGTTTTATAGATTAAAATTCTTGAGTTAAAACGAAAGAAAAAGAATTTTTTCTATTGTAGATATAAGATTCTTTTCTACACTTCTTCGTTCCAGAAAGCCAAATAATGATTTTTTTCCTCCTCTTCTTCTTTCTTTTCTGAAGTGAAAACAAGTGAGGAGGTTACTGCTGAGATTAACAGAAATCCTTATAACTTGAGATTAGGACAAAGACTGATTGTATTGCTTACGACAATAGTTATCTTACATATGATGTTGAAGCAAACATTTATGTCACAGTGCGTTGTCGAATTACTTCTATAGTAATACATAAACATCTCATTGAATGTTATTTGATAACTCTTTTTATTATATGTATTACATATTCCATAAAAATAGTATGTTGTGCTGTGATACTCCTTACTTAATATGATTTATACTGTATACTGTATCACATCTGTAAATGGAATTAAAATATTTATTTACTACAATTATCATCATTAAATATATGGAAGGAAAGCAGATACGTTTTGGAATTTTGTCAATAATACATCTTTATATGAATTATTTATTATTATTACAATATTTAAAAGCATATAAACATTAATTTTTATTAAGGGTACATATGTATAGACCGTACTTTATATACTGTATTATTAATAATGTTCTTTACAGTATTATATTAATTATCGATATTCTCGTTTATTTTATAAATAATTTTATAAGAGTTATTGCAAAATACTTTATAAATTAATATAATTAGTGAAACACCCACTTAATGAGATTTGTTATTATTATATAAAGTTACAATAAGTAATTAAAATTATGGTAATGTTATTGTTTACGCTAAGGGTAATTTATGCTAAGGATTTGTATGAAATATTTATTATAAAAATGAAAATGATAATTTAATTTATTTGTTATTTTCGTAAAGTTTTTTTTTTATTACGAATGATTTTTAGAATAATGTAGAAAAGATAGATGATTTTTTTGAAATAGTATACAATGATTTTGATGGAGTTTACCTATTAAAAATATGCTTTTGTCCCTCTTCCTTTTCGTAATATACTGCACTCAAGATATCTGGTATCTTGAAAATTGACTTAATAAAGTTTAAAATGATAGAATTCTGTGCTAAAGAAGAGATCAATAAATCATCCACGTTCCTTTACTAAAGACTATTTATTGGTTATTTCAAACTTTCTACTTTATTTGATGTTTTTCAAAGAAAAACTAAAGGATAATCATTACTTTCACTAAACTAATTTCGTTTAGGAAAATAATAATAAGATTTAAATAAAATTATAAAGTAATTAAAGCTGTTTTAAGAAGAAACTTAAACAGAATAATTACATTGAATTCTGATTTAATCGTATATTCGGCACTAATTTAAAAATAGTTATATGATTTTATTTAAATTGTACGTTAAATCTAACAGAATAGATTAAATTTATAATTTATTAATGTTTTATTAAATTTATTTTTACTTATAAATACTCTATATATATATATTTTTTTTCACAAATTAATTAAATGTTTTTTTTATCGAAAGAAATTTATTATTTAACTTCAGTTTTTTTCCAAAAAATTCATTTATAAAAACTTTCATATTATTTTTATTAATTTGCAAATCATAAACTTTATTTTTATAATATTAATGTGATTATTAATTATTAGATTATTATAAAGTCAGAAGAATAGAAGAAACAAAAATGGCCGTTGTTTGGAGGTTATTTTTTATGCATTTCAAACGAAACGTTCGTGAAAAATGACCACCGTTTAGAGGTGTTTATTATTGGAAGTTCGCCTATACACATCTTTAAATGAAAATATAAAAATAATATGTTATTAAATATTCCAAAATTTATATAAATTTACAAGAGTTCAATGTTTATAAACATGTTTATCCCTTTAAAAATGTATTTCGAATTTTTTTACAACAAATATTTTTTTAAAAATCACAACAAACGTTTTCCATTATTATTATTGCATTTTTCTTTAAATTTTTCGTATACCTAATAATAATAAATAAATTAACATATTTGTTACACCTCCAGAGATTTGTTTTATTTTTTTTTAAATTTCGCTTTTTGATAAGTATTATGTTGTTTACAATAATCACACAACGAATAAGAAATTATCATAAGACGAAAATTTTCTTTGATAAAACCTTTTCCTTGAGGAATTCAACAAAAGATGACGATTAAAAACAGAAGACGAAGAAGAAGAATCAAACTGCATATGTACAGTGTTGTAAACAGAAAAAAAATCTGATGGAATTTCCTTAGGGTAATTATTTTATCGAAGAAATTTGCTTCGCAACATTCCAAACAGGATGTTTCTATCCTAGGGCTATTACCAAATGAAAAACATACCATCTTTTAGTCAAAGTTGGACTTCATTAATTAACCAACTTTAGGCATACTCGACAGAGAAAAAAAATGCAAATCAAATAGATCTATTTGTATTTTTTCATCCCCCTCTCTCTCCCTCTTAATCTTCTTTTTTTTATCAAAAAAAATCCGCATTATACTTGAGACTCAATTTTTTTTAATTATTTTATGTGAATTATAAATATATACATATATACTTTATTTTTATATAAATAATATTTATTTTTAATTCATTTTTTTAAATTTAGTGAGATTTTTAAACAGAATTTTTATAATTATGACTCCATAAGAATAAATCGTTACAGCTCTATTTAAATATATTTCAAGATTTTTATTAACTTAAATATATTAATGAAAGGCTACAACAGAAAAAGTACAGTAAATGTTTTTTAGTTCCATAATTTAATAAATTAAGTTAGTTTTGTCTTGTTAATTTGATAAATATAAATGCAACAAGTCAAAATAAATATTGATAAATTAAAAATTCTGTTAGTAGACAGAGAAAATGTATGTGAGCAGTGTTAAAAAAACAATAATTTTTATTGAATTTTAAAAGAATTGTTTTCAAAATAATTTATTCTTATTAACTATATAATATTTTATTTATAATTCATGTAGCTACAGTCATTAATTACAACTAAAAACCTTATGGTATAAAACAGGATTAGTAAATATGAATTAAAATATTTTCAAAAATAAAGTGATAAAAATTAAAATCAACTAAATTAGCTTCTAGTAATGATAATGATGGCAATAAATAAAACTTTATACCATTAAAAAAATGAATTTTTAAATTTATTTTTTACTAGAAATTCTTAAAATAACGTCGTATATTAAAAATGCATCATTTCTTAATTGCAAACATGAATTAATTTTGTTTTAGATAAGAAAAATGATTATTATTATTATTATTATTATTTAAATATTCAATAAGAAAGATAATTAAAAGTTCTCGTATGGACAGAAATAATGATAACCTTTTATTTGAAATTGTAAGATAGCAATAAGATTATCCATAATTGAGTTTTTTAAAAGAAGATGATTCTGCAACATTGATAAGATTCTCTCTCTTCTTTTTTTTATGTAGAAAAAAAATTTACTTATGAATTACTTATGGATAGAATATTACTCGAATTATCGAAGAAAAATTTGCTTTTTACTGTATTAATTCTCTTCCATTTACTATATATGTTCTTCTGAATAATAGAATACTTCCTTTCTTTGGTAGGATACAGTTACTTAATCGTAGAAAATTAAATCAATGAATAGACTTGATATTAAAGGATCAAGGGTATTGTATTACATTCACTGAATTTTTTTATCTGCTTTTTAAATACTGAAGATTCTATAAAATTTAGGTAGTATTTTTATTTATTTATTTATAATTCATTTTATTCTTTATTATGTAATTAAACAATTTACTTGTAATTTAAGCTAGCAAACACTTTATTAAAAAATGGTGTATAAATATACATATCGTTAAAGTAAAATGGTTTCTAACATGAATAATGGAAATAGGTAGTATAGAAATTAAATAGAATAGCGACTGAATAGTAGACTGAATTGGAGTAAATAACGTAGAAGTGTGATAGAGAGGTGAATAGCACAGAATATATACAGTAGAAGAATAGTTCATTTTAGTCTTTCATGCCTCCTATCGAATAGCAAGTATATAATGAAAGAAAAAAATCAGTTAAACACTGTAAAATATATTATAATTTAGTAAAATATTTATAATTAGTAAAAAATATTTAATTATAATTATTGGGCTGTAATTTGAAAAACTGTACGCCTATAAATTCCCACTGTTGTCTGTCCTTCCTTACTCTCGAGTTATACAGATGAAAATCGAGACCAGATATGGAAATCTTAGGGGAAGGAGGCTCTAGTTAACTATATGCGAACATACGGTCTAGTCCGGAAATCATATAATTTTAATTCCAAAATGTTTTCCAGAATGGATTTACAAGATAACCGGCATAAGCCTGTTGTTATCAGGAAAAGTATGATGTACAGGGGTAAGACACTATTAATTTGAGATGGAAAACATATATTTTAAATTAAATAAATTAAACATGTTTAAAAATTGCAACCCGGCATTGTGACGATGTCACAACAATTTTTACTCTTATATTATTTACAAAAGGATTTAAGTTAAAATTCAATCAGAAAATGTTAAACACGTATTCGTTTAAGAAATTAACAGCCGATATATTTGTTTATTTACATATATAACAAAGTTAATTCTCTTATATATTCCTTCAAAGTCTGATTATATGTAAATTATGTTAATGGAATTGTATACTTAAACACGTTTCCTTATTCAATTGATTTCTACCTGACGAGTTCTGTATGTTTCCCAAGACGAATTATTTTCTATTTTACTTAAAGTGATCATTGCTGTTTGACCCGTAAAATCAGATAAGTGAACTTAGATATCATAAAGCTATTTATGAGTCAAATAACCTAAAATGACTCGTGAAAATTCTAAGTATGCCCAGAAAATTATTCAATACGGGCACTAAAACTTTACGTGACTGAAGGTTATTCGAAAAAAATGTTAATAAAATATAAAAAAGAAAAATATGATTAAAATATATTATTTTTTACAGTGCTACATAATTAAAAAATAAGATTTTTCAATTTAAAAAAAAAATCTAATTTCGAAGAATTGAGTTAAAATTAATTTGCATTTACTAGTTATCGGAATGTTATCCTTACTGTCGTCATAAAATTCTCACGCATATTTCACTGTATTAACAAGAATGACAAAACAATGGTAGCAACTTGTATATTGTGAATATCCCATCGTAAAATTGTTATCCTGAGTTCCATAAAACGGTGGATTTATTGTAGAATTTATAAACCTAGAACATAAAATACGATAATACTGGCAGTAGAAATAGGGTACTTAACAAGGTTAGAAAAGAAAACAGACAAAGCTCTTTCTTGAGTGAAATGCAAATATATCTTTGATCGAATCCTTTTAATTTATTAAGAATAAATTACGAGACATTTACAAATGAATTCTCTTACTTTTTGACTGTAATTTTTATTAAACTATTTACAAATTCTGTAATTAAGATATGATTAGAATAATTAGTTATTTGCATGTTTTAATTATTTGTGATAATTAAACCATTAAAGTATATTATCGTAATAAAGAATGAGTACATTTTTCTAATTTAATATATTTCTATTTAAGTATAAAAAGAAAAAATAAATAAATTTCTTAGCGGGATGCTTAATACTGAGCAAAAAATGCAACATTAAGTTACATCTAGTTAAATTATCGATTTATTATAAAAAAAAAGAATTCAGTAATATATTATATACACTTCCAACTAATTTTGTATATAGTTTAATAAATACCTAAATTTATTCTTAAGGCATTTATTAAAGAACAAAGGACGCTTCTTGTAATAAACAATTTGATTAAATATCCTTTAGAAAATGAAAAGAAACATTCGCTTATTCTATTCTTCAGCAACAGCTTCACTAATTTACACTCGGGTTACGTTCTTTAACAAAATAACAAATTATTGCCAGTGGAAATAGAAGGAAAAAACAACAAACTAGTTAAAATTTTAATTAAGTTATTATATAAGAAGCCACTGACGTTTAGAGATGAAAACGTTTTAAAGTGTATTTTTCCATGTGAAAAATCACACAATAAGCTTATCTGAAATGGAGATCCGGGGTATATTTCTCTTCAAATTCGACATTTACACTACAAGTGTACAGTATCTCTTCAGACATAAAATTTCCTAGAATACATTTTAAAGATCCTGATTTATCGACTCCAACTGAGAATTGTAGTACGAGACAGAAACGATTTCAACGAAAAATACTTTATCAATGGATATTTGCGAGAAACACATAAAGTCTGGTTACATTTCTACCAGGTATTGCACTTTTAAGGATCAAGCATGTCACTGTTGGAAGTCGCTAATCTTCTACACTGTCAATTTTTGTAAGGTAAGAATATATACTAAATGGAAAAGCAAGAGAAGAAACGGCTGCAAACGATTAATGTTCACAAAGATGGTAGAGTGAGAGGGATACATTTTTTATATTGTTATTCAACACATTTTCCCACTTCTTTCGCAAGAGTACAAAACTCATTCTTCATTATAATGACGTTGGAATATCTGGCACTAGTCGTGGATGTGAAGGTGTAAATGACTCTACAACTTTGATAAATGTGTTTAGAACGAACCGATATTTGAAAATAACGATCTCTCAATCCCTTATATACTTGATATGTTTGGCAAGTTTCTTATATAGCGAGTGAGATATAAAAGTATAGAGATTTTTATAAAAAATACATAAATATATACTTTTCCTGTCTATTTAAATCCAATATTTTATGCACAGTCAATATATAAAATATTTGATACATCATACAAATCACGCTTCTATCAAAATACTATTTGGATTTATGCAAATGTAATGCTTTTCCTCTCTCTAAAAACCGTAAATGGTAAGTAAATTTCAAAATATTTTCGCATAAAAATATATATTTTTTAATATCTAAATTTAAAAAAATCACAAGCTATATTTTACATATCATTTTTTAAAAAGAGTATTTTTATTAAATTGAATTAAAACATGATTTTTTATGATTTATTTACAAAATTTTAAATTTAATCTAGTTTTAAAATATATCCCAATTTTTTAATTTAAAATTTTATAAACAGAATTATTTTTAAAAATATTTAAAATGTTTTAAACAATAGAATAATGTGTAAAATATAAAATTTAATTAATTTAAGTAGTAAAAATTAAATAATAAACACAAACAAACTTTACTAATAAAAAATTATTATTTAATTTTTTAATAAAAATTTCAAAATATTATTTAAAATTTTTATTCATTAATATTGCAAAACCTTCTATAAAAATAAATTTACTAAATTTTATAATTTTTATAAAATTATAAAATTTTTTTTATAATTAAAATAATTGTTTATTTATATTTGATTTTAAGTACATATTTAATTAATATTTATATATGCAAAAAATTAATTAATAAATTTTCAATAACAATTTTTCAAAAATAAATTTATTTAATTTTAATTGAATTTTAAAGTTTTTTTTAATATTTATTTATAAAAATCAAATTTAAAAAATACCATATATTACATATTAAAACGAACATGATTTAATTTTATAAGATTCAATTATTGACATTTCTCAAATATGAAAAAACAAAATTTGTTTAAATTTAAATTAAATTGGTTATTATTTTACAATTTAATGTGTTTAAAATAGGAATCGAATTTTATTGACTTTTTAAAAAAATACATATATAATTTCGTTTTAATTAATTACAAACTTAAAACTTAATTGAAATTATTTTGTACAGAATATTTAATTTTATACATATATTTTTTAAAATTAATTTTTGTATATTTAAATGTCAAAAAACATATTTTAAAAATTAATAAAATTTAAAATGCCAATTTCATAAGTAATTCCTTGTTGAAGCTAAAAGGATTCAATTTTAAGTTATTAAATTAATTTAAATTTAGAAAGAAAAAAAAAAGGTTTTATTAAAAGATTAAATTCTTAAAAATCTTTTCTCGTCATGAAATATTTACATGCTATCCATTAAAAATTGAATATATTCCCCCCCCCTTAAAAATTATACAGGAAACGAATTTTTAAAAGAAAGTTAAGTAATTTAATTAAAATTTTTATTATTAAAAATTTTAATTTTTATTTATAATTGAAGTGATAAGATATTAATTAAAAGTTCTCATGCTTTTACAGTATATCAAGTTATTCACTTTGTGAAAATTTTATTAAGACATGGAGTGAGCTAAAAGAAAAAATATTCAAAAATTAATTTTTTAACGTAATTTTAACATTATATTAATAATTTATTCTTACATAAAAATTATTTTTATGATTGTAGTTATATATATATATATATATATATTTAAGTATTAATTTCAAAAATATATTTAATTATTAGATTGTATTTTTTATTGGTACATGCTTAGTTTAATTAAATTATATATTAAATAGTATAATGATAACTTTGAGCGATAAAGATATTTTTTTTATGATAAATATAATTTAAGTAAGCTTTTATCATATTTATATATTAATTAATAATAATTATCTATCAATAGTAATCGTTTTTCTTTATTATTTTCTTCTGTAATGCCGTTTCTTGAATCATAAATATGAATAAAAATAGATTTTTTATAGATAAGAAGGTTAGTTTTATAGATAAATTTGCCTTAATTAAATAAGAATTTTATGTAAATAATTGAAATTTTAGCTAAATCTTTTAAATTAGTAATAATTTTAAATATTTGAATGAAATTCTATTATTTATAATTATAAGATCCATCTCGATTTAATATTATAGCATGTTGATTAAATTATTTATAAATTAATAAATTTGTTCTCTTCTTATTCTTATAAAAATGGGTATTTTCATAATATTTGAAGGTTCTTTTATAGATTTTTATAAGTTTAATCTAAGCTTCGTCATATTATCTGTTGCTTTCTTGGTAATGCTAAGATATGTTGAATCGATATTTTTAAAATTCCTCTATTAATAGTTGACATTTTCATACCATTGGGATGACCGTGCCAACTATTATCAAGTACTACAACTCATTGACAATTGGTATACGAGAAACATTGTTTGAACTCATTTCTATTGATGTTAAGAGGTGCAAAATAATAGTATATGATACAATTAATGCTATAGAATATTTTATATTAATAAATACATTAATTTAAAGATTTTCTACTCTAGAAAAAATCGTTCTTTAAATTAATTATTATAATATTGTTTCCTGTTAAAACCATATCAATGTTTTAAAAAGTTGATTATTTTTTCAATTAAATCGAATACAAAATTTACGAATCAACTTTTAATAAATTAAAGCTTTATTCAATTCTAAGATTTGTTATAAAACCAAGAAAAAACTCTTAGACTTTAGATTGCAACTTCAATGTCTACCATTCTTCATTGTAAACTCGGTACATTGAATTGCGCAATAACTCGTATCGTAAAGGGACAAAATAGGCGAAACTCTCACTCTCTTCTTCACTTTGTGACCAAACATTTCCTATAAAAAAAAAAAGAAAAAAAACTGAGATTGTGTACCTGACATCACAGTACTAGTTTATTCGTTACAAATTTCTACTAGAGTGGAAGAAAGAAAAAACTGTAAGCTGTAATTTCAACATTGAAACACGAACATACACTACGTACAATTCTGTAGAAGGGTTTTCGAGTTGAATAGTCTCTTGGGTTCTTGCAAGTCTTCTGATGTTCATAGATTAGAAAACAGCAAAAGAAATAACAACTGATTGTGTACTTCAAAGTCTGTTGCATTTAACTAAAAAAAAAAAAAAAAAACAAAATATGTTGTAGAATTTAAAAAATAGAGAATGAGTTCAATTTTAAACTTGTATAACCGTTCATCCAATTACTAATTTAATATATAAATAAAATGGAAAATTTTATATATATATACGTACTGTGTATAAACAAAAAACTTTTTCTCTAAAAATAAATGTGTGCGTATTTAAAAAAAAAACTAAAATATATTAAATTGAAGTAAATATAATTTTTAAATTGTGTAAATATTTTCCATTTGCATTCTTCTTTGTAAGAAATGTATAATAAATAAAGTTATTTTTATGAAAAAATTATTTCGTGCTTTTAAAAACATTACAGATATATTCCTCAAATGTAAAATATTCATGAACTTATCCATATATATATACAGTATATGTATACCTGTCATAGTAAAACTGAATTTATCGTTTGATAAGATCACTCTTCAATCAATATTTCAGTCAATTTATATAAAAATTTCAATTTTCTATCTTCAAACATTTCTTTTGATATCAAAAATCCTATAAGTATTTAAATGATTCAAACTTTATTATGGATATAAATATTTATTTAAATATTTAACTACATTATCTATATTTCATTTTATTATCTACAAAAAAAATAATCATTTATATTTTAGATGAAAATAACACATTTTTATTTTTTCAAAAGAGTGAAGTTTTGATTTTTGTAAATCAAAAAATAAATGCAAAAATATCAATACTTTAATAGAGAAATTTTTTAAATAAACATTGTAATATGACATATGTTAAAAACATTGTAATATGACATATGTTAAAAACATTGTAATTAAATATAACAATGAGAAAAATCCTTAAAACTTCATTGTTATTTTTTATTGTTTGCCATGGATACTTAATGTTAAAAAATATTATATAATATTTTTTAGATAAAATATATCCTGTTATTTGATATTTTATATCTTCTTCTTAAAAATAACGTTGTTTTCTACAGTTTCTTTCACATGGCAAGCACTTAGATGTACAAATATTAAACTTTTACTCTTTTCTAATCCAACTTTCTTTTTTTTATACTTTCTGTTGATAAAGTAAATAATTTAGGTTGTTGAATGTTTACGACTATGCAGAAGTAAAAGAAGAAAATTTTTACAAATTTTATCCTTTATTTTATAATACAAAAGTTTGTTTTAAATCAATAAAAATTGCATAAACAAAGAATTTTAATGTCATATATTATTAAAATAAAAAGACAAATAGAAACAAACAAAGTGAATGTAGTCATTGATTATTATTATTATTATTATTATTATTATTTCCTAATATTCTAATACTTATTAAAATAAATATCTTTAATAATCTTATTTTAATCATAATATCGTTGCCACACAACTTCGTACATTTTAATATTTTAATAACTACAGAAGTGTTCTCTATTCAATATTTTTATTTATTTATTTATTAAACATGTATTTATAAATATTTTATTTTTATAAAAAGTTATATTATGTCGCTTATGTATTTATAGATATTCGTTAATTAATTGAATTTTAAAAAATTCAATTAATTAAAAATTTTAAAATTAATGCAAAATATTTATATTCCATTTTAATACGTTAAATATTAACATATAAATAAATTTCTTACAAACTTAATTCGTTAATTCTATACAAATTCAAATTAATTAACGAAAAATAATACATTATTTATGCTGTAACGCATAAAATATTTATTATATTAAAACGAAATAAAAATATTATTATTTTCTGGACAGGACGAGGCCTGACAATTTTGGAATTTAGACCCGAAGGCCTAATTCAAAGCATATTTATTCTGCTACATTGAATAACATATTCAAATTTATCGAAAAAAATAGTTTATTCGGTTTAATATTTTATCATCATCATCATAGAGAGTTTAATAACATAAAAATAATACAATACAAATTAGCAATACAAAAAGAGAACAATTTCTCTGTTATGGGGGAATAATACAAGTGGTTCGAAGGATTACAAATTAGCAAGTCTAAAGTACAAAGATACAAAGATAAGTCATAAACACTATAAATAACAATTTTATGATTGCATACATAATGTTTCATCTATAATTACAAAGACGACGAATACAATAACAATCATTAATTTTGATGTTTCAAATAGATATTATAATTTAAAATCAGATTATTAAACATATTTATTTTAATAAGTATTAAAATATTAGAATTATTATTATTATTTCTAATTTAAAAAAATAATAAGACAAAATTTTATAAACTGAAAATTAAGTATTTTTCTTATAGATTTCTAGAGAATAGTTTATTCTACATTTTTATTTATTTAAAAGTTTTAAAGTAATATTTTAATTTTAAAAAAAAACAAATATTAAGTAGTTTTATTTAATCCACTCAAAAGGATAAAAATTAAATAAAATTGTTCACAATTCTTTAATAAAGAAAATATTTATATAAAAGTTATTTGTCAAAGTATAATTTTGAAACATCAATAAAGTTAAAACACTATATATTTACGTAAATTTAATTTACTGAAAAAGATTTTTATACTGATATTTTTTAAAAATAAAATTTAGAATATTTAATTAATTATAATTTATTATACGAGATATTCGAAAGATATAAATAAAAATAATAAAAAATCTTATTTAAAAAAAAATTTATTGGAAAAGTGCATCCAGGAATCTCAATTCTAGACTGTCAGTCTGGTTATAAACTCTTCAAAGACGATGAATTGGAAGATTACCTTCTCCTTCATTTTGAATTCAACTCAATATTGATTTTGACGTCAAACCGTAGATATATAAACCGAATATGTTTATTGATCACTAAAGTTTTTTTTTAAACTGTTCCAATTATTTTAATAACTATAATGTTTATTAATTAAATGACACTTAAGCTTTATGTTTAATCTATTTAAATAGCGTTTTTCCAAATAAATTTAAAATCTTTATGTGTATTATCTCCTAATTTTATTTTTATAAATAATACAAATTAAAATTATAATTCTTCTTGTTTTAATCTATGTTAACTTTAGTAAATCTTGTTTGATTTATTGAAAAAAGTATTTTTTTAAATATTTTAATAACATTTAAGTGAATTAACTCTATTGAATGATGATAAATAACTCAATTAAGTGGAGAAAAAAATCAAGTAATGGAAAAAATAAAGAATCCTTTCAAATCCCTCCTATCAGTAGCAATGTTAAAGTTATTGATTATTAGTTTTTTATTATATAAAAAATACTTTATGTGTTGCTTTATATATATATATATTGACAATTTAAAACACATTTAAAATTACTTTATAAAAATAAATAATGAATAATACGTCCATCATAAAGTAAACGTATGATCTCATTGTCATGTTTTTGACTTTTATGGCGCTGATTTATGAGTAAAGAAACATAATCTACCATATTCATATGTACAGTTCTGTGTAGACATATACAAAAATGAACATTTAGTTCTGTTTCTTAATATGTAATTGCATTTCTACATTTAAATAGTTTTTTTAAGGTTTAATATTAGATTATTTTTTACATAATGCCTCTATACGACCAGAAGAATAAAACCATTAACAAATGATCATAAATTCATTAAAAACTAGCAAAATGTTGATATTTTAAAGAAGAAGAAAGGTAGAAATACACAGAAGTTTAGAAAAAAAACAGTATTAGATAATGTCATTATTGAATATTTTAACTGATATTGGCCTGTCTTCTGCATGATTCGATTAGAGAAAGAAAAATCAATGGTCTGCAGAAGGATGGGCAAAGTGGACAAGTGTTCCTGTTTCTTTCTGTTTTTTTTCAGTTCAATGCCCTATTTTAGGAGGAATCAAAAGAAAAATCTTTTACAATGTGGCTTACCTCTTAAGGCATTCGTTTCCCAAGTGATATATTTTATTCAATGTATTTTATTTGTTCATTCCCAATATATGTTTCTATATTTTAAACTTAGACAGGTGATTCTGTATAAAATGTTTTGGGTGATATCAATTATAGCACACACACATGTGTGATATCATGCTTAAAATATTAAACTTTGTAAGATTAAATTTTATTTTTTAAAAGCTAGATAATGTATTCTCTTATTTTTTTATTAGAAGGAAAAAATCTAAAATGAATTGTTTGAAGAGAAAAATATGATTTTAATTATTTAAACCAAACTTAAAGCTTTAAATGTATAAAAAAAAAATTCTTAGAAAAATAAATTAAAGAATTTATTAGCCATTTTTAAATGAATGCTACAAAAGTAAATGTAAATGATACCGTTCTTAATGCTGTAAAAAAATAAAATTAGTTTGAATCCTATGAGAGTAATTATGTTCTAAGTAATTAAATAAATAATAGAAATAATTAATCATATAATTTTTTTTACTTTTCCTTTTTTAAATTCTTAACACAGTGTTAGAGACATTTCTTCTCTACAATAAAAATATTTTTATATTAGTTATAAAAAATTATTTTTAATGTTAGTTTCTTATAAAAAAATTGTATAAAGTTTTAAAATAATTTTAATTTTTTCAAAATTATTTTTTAAAAAATTATATAATAACTTTTTAGAAATTTATTTATACAAATAAAGAGGAGTTTAGTAATGTAACCTTAAAGATAAAACTTTAAAAAATAATCAAATATTTCTCTATAAAGTAAAAAAATTTAAACAATTATTATTCTTTTTAAAAGTTTTATTCTCGAATCTTTATTTAAAAAAATAAAATAACTTTTTAGAACCACTATTTGCATACAATGAAGGATAAAAGTAGTAAAATTTTCGGTCACAGAGGGTAAAAAACGACTGACTAATGAATGAAAAAGCATACGAAGAAGGCAAAGAAAAGTTTGAAATAAAAAAAATAAGAAGATATTTAGTGGATATTTTTAGTAAAAAGAAATATCGTTTCTTGATGAATTGCAATGTGATAGAAGCGCACAATCATCTATGGATGTTTTTGTGAATCAAATCGATATATAGATAGTGAAGTTTTGATGACCTTTATGGATGATAAAAAGTCAGAAGAGACCATTGTGAAGTAAATTGTAAAAGAGATATCGGATTAATAGAGAAGAATAATTACTTTAAAAGGTGAATTAAAGTAATTAAAAGAGTGTAATACACTTCAATTTATCTCTTAAGATTGCTTTAATTATGTCTTCGTTACAAACGTAAAATTTTATTTTCCATTTATAATATATGGAGTTGAAAGTTTGATAGATTTCCAGGGATATAAAATAAATGTTTAGAGTATTTCAAAATATATAAAACTTGTTAAAATAATCTTTTAATGTGAAAGTAACTTTTTTTCTTTTCTTTTTATTTTCGTTAAGTTATTTATTTTTCACACCATTTTCAATCTCAATTTGAAAAATTGATTTTCAGCTGAGTATCCGATTAAGTATAGAGTTACAAAGTGTCTAATAAATCACCTGCTAACAATAAAATTATCGATAAGACGACACAAAAGTAGAAAGTTCAAGTGCATGATAAGGGTAAGAGATGATGATGTTTTAAATTCAATTTTTTAAAAATTAATATACATGATGTTATAGTTATACAATAAGTAAAAGTGATTCTTTCACTTAAGAAAAAAAATATATATATATATATATATTGAAAATTAAATAGAATTATTTAATAGTAGATTATTTACTAGTTTCCTTCTATTATATGAAAGATAAGCTACGTAATTCTTCACCTATGTTCAACCTTAGAGCATCAGAATAGCGAATCCTCTGACCTATTTGATCATAAGCTTCGTCCTGACATCTCATTTACGAAGTTTATCGTTACAGATGTTATTTAGATGACACATAAACGCATCGACATACAGATTAACCTTTTATTTCAGACACATAAAAAGAAATTGCCAGTCTTCATAAATTTATTTATACCATTTATTTATAGCATTGTGCAATGCGGTTGTCTACTATTATTCGCAAGAATACGCGTTTAAAAACCTTAATTTAATATCCGTGTTTAGTTTAAATTGTTATATATATACGTTTCTGACGTTTAAAAAACCAGATATCTCGATAAATAAGATAAATATTTTCAAAAGAAGGGGGAGCATTTACGTTTGATAGATCATGTTATGATGCAATAAAAGTTTAAACTGAATACCCAATTTTACTATCCTAAAACTTCTGCTACAATAAATATAGAAACTTGTACTAAAATAAATTCTTATGGTAAAAAACAGGATTCTAAATCTATGCTTTGTTTACCCTGGATAAGATCAAAAACAATAGATATGTACTTTTATAGTCAAGGATGAAGATGAAACAGATACTTTTAAATTCTTCCATGTTATTATGGTTGAATTATTTATAATAATATTTATTATTGGATTACTTTAAGAAGGAAAAATTTCTTTAAAACTCTATTTAAATAAAAATTTTAAGAGTATTTAAAGTTGTCCAGTTAAAATATGTCTTAAAAATTCCTCTTATAATCGTTAAATTCTCTAGTAAGATGATAATCTGACTATTATAATTATTATAAATAAACTTTCAAACTCGCTTTTGTTTACATATTTTTACATATTTATTAAGGTTAATTACTGAATAAATTACAGTAAAATTTTATCAGAGTAACTACTTAAACAAATTATGCAAAAACCGAAAATTAAAATAAGAACTAAATTACATTTAGTATAATTTTCTACATTAAAAATCACACACACATACACTAAATATATATATATATAAATTTGCATATAAATCATGTAGTGTTACTTTAGTGAAATGCATTTTACTGTTTAAGGTTAAACCAATTTAAAAGTTAAAAGATAAATTACATATAAAAGGTGTAGAAGTTGTAGAAATGCCTTTTCTAAGTAAAAATGATTGTTGTTAAAATATATCCTGGTGGCATTTTGTCCTCGACGCCACGTATCAGTCTAGGATTACTGTCGTCGCTGTTGAGATATGATTCATGTATACACGTAAAGTTACAAAAGTGTTGTAAATGTTGAGGTGACCGAGATTTGTTATTTTGTTTGAAGATAGAGAATGTTAGTAAAATCGATACGTGCTTTATCAATAACAGCATCTTATTAAAGGACGACAAATTTGCATTCGATTTATTTCTCAGAGAGACATGACATGGTAAAATAAAATAAAAAAATAAAAAACTAACCATCCTCCTCCTTTCTCTTCACGTTATTTCTTTCTCGTTAGTAAAGTATATCTTATTATATTTATTCTACTAGGAATCTCTTTCTCTCTCTCTCTTTTTTTTAATAATAAAATATACATTTTAAAACCTTCACTATGGATAAATAATATTTATAAAATATTACTGCAGTTTATACAGACTTGTTCTTTGGCTGTATAGTTTATACACATCAATAAATCAGTCGAATACTATATTTGTTTTTGTGTAACGAAATGTTATGCTTATAAATCTGTAGAAAATAACTTCAAAAATAAATGTTTTATAAGTTTGGATATTGTAAGGATGATAGTTTTCTAACAGAAACGAGCAAAAATTATTGTGACATTGTCACAATGCAGGGTTGAAATTTTTAATCATATTTGTCATTTATTTAATTTAAAATATATGCTCTCGATCTCAAATTAGTAGTGTCTTGCCCCTGTACATCATACTTTTCCTGATAACAACAAGGTCATGCCGATCATCTATGTAACTACGTTCTGGAAAAAACCTTTGAATTGAAACACATAACTTCCCGTCTAGACCGGATGTTCGTATATAGTTACATAAAGTCTCCTGCCCCTAAGCTTTTCATATTTGGTCTCGACTTTCATATATCTAACACCGTTTTCGAGATTAATGAAGGACAGACACACAGTGGAAATTTATAGGTCTACAATTTTTCAAATTGCACCCCAATAATGTAGCATGGATGATGATGACACGCATGTTGCTACTGGAATGATGATGGCTCACGTTATGCTACTCTCTCTATTGATACTTGCTATTCTAGGGAAGTGGAAAATTCATTTAGGATAAACACAAATCATATAAGCCATGCAAATTTATTAACAGTGGTAGTGGATTGATAATGTGATTTAATACAAGTAATGATAACGATAACGTTTTAATATTCTCAGAGATGATGATATGCAGAGATAATATTATTAATAATAATTTATAAATGTCACCGTTATGATAAAATGGCGAATACTACACAATTTCTACAATATTCTGAAATTCTACTATACTAAAAATGATAAAAAAATATATATATACAAAAATTCTACTACCCGATAAATAATGATAGTGCAGAAATGATATTATTTCATGAGTTATAATAGTGAAGTGGTAATATTTTTCCATAAATTTCAGTATAAAACGGATGATGTATTTCAATAAGTTACGTTGAAGGCGGTCATGATTTTTTCTCATAAATCAAAATATAACGGAAATTCGTGAATTATGGTCGGTGCAGACATGTTACAATATTGTTTCATGAATTATAATAATAATAAATGATAATCCAAAACAAATCAGGGGGAAAATAAGATATAAAACATAAGGGTAAGTTTAGAATTTTTGTTTGTTTTGGGGAACATTATTTTTCCTAAAAGGATATTGTGTAAAGAAAGAAACGACGTTTGACTTCTACAAATGGACGTTTGCCAATCTATTGAATTCAATTTTTGCATTTTCTTATTCGCAAGTCAAATTTTCTTTTCGACCCATTTCATTCAATTTGACGTTTCTTTCTTACTGCGGTTTAACTTTAAAAAATAATAAAAAAAGAACGATTTTCTAATTATTTAAATACATTTTAGTAAATATTATCGTACAAAAGCAGCGTATCATATCTATCAATCATCTTACGAAGTTTAATTTTTGCTGTAAAATTTTATTAAGAATACATTACATATTCCAGAAGATGAAAATGTAATTAATCGAATGAAAAAAAAAAATAAATTGTCCAGTCAACGTTAACAAGCAAGGAGTAGAAGAAGAAGAGACGACATGAAGATAACTAAGATAGATAAAATATTATCAAAGTAAGCACAAAACAAAAGCTGAAAGTCCCAAGCAGATCATATGTTTTGGATCCAAATGCTTGACTTAATGAACATGGACAGAATGCCAATGGAATTTCTTATATAACAAAGAATTAAGATAAACTTCACCGACTTCTACTTCCTATATAACAGCAATGGATAAATATCTATCTACCTTTACAAATCACTTAAAAATTATATTAGGAAGATATTTCACTATGAAGAATTAGGAAAAAATACTGTATACAGATAAGTAATTTATAATAAATATCAATTTTTAAACAAAATTGCAATAATTATATAAAGAGTAGTGTAAAATATTCTAATTGATAAAGAAAAAAATCGTTTATTTTTTATCAATTAGAATAGTTAACTTAGTCTTTATATAATTAATTTTTCGTTTATTTTTATAATAATTTTATACTTTAGTGAAGTTGTTAGTTGGAAAGATAAGTAGGAAGGAAAATCGGTGTAATTTAGATTGGGTGGAGTTGAAAGTTAAATGATTATCCATAACTTTATTAAATTATCACGAATGCTAGTAATTATGTAGATGCTATTAAAGAGTTCATATAAATAAAAATTGTTTAATTATTCTTATAAGGTATTTTCCTTCACTTAAAAAATAAACTTAATTATTTTTAAATATTCAAATTATATCCAATTAAGAACAAAACGCGATTAAGAAAAATTCTATCTAATTAAGTTACATAAAGAAATTTTAAAATTACTTAAGTTAAATTTTTTTTTGATTAAATAAATGAAATTTTCATACAGATACGTTGAGATAAAGATAATAATTTTTTAATACTTTTAATAATTGAAACCGTAAATAATTATTAGAGCACTTATAATGATGTAAACTGTTTTAAGAGCATCTTTAGGAGTCATAATTTATTAAGAGGAGTGAGAGAAAGGGGGCGAAAAAGATTAAATGTGACAAATTAACGAATTTGTAAAATTTAGTATAACTCAATAAAGAAAGCTTACGAGTTAATAGTTCGAAAGGAAATTGGTACTTTTCTGAAGTCCTTCGACTTCTTTCCTGATTCTAGGACCCCTTTTTTGCAATTTATGACCACAATAAAACTTGCCAAAATGATTTCCGGCCACTTGATTTGACGTTTTATTCTAACGCTTTATTGTTGCCTAGTTATAAGAAAAATTAAGCTTATCCTTACTTATATATATATCTCCCTATTTAATTGAAATTCAAGATATTTCAAAAAATATATATATTAAATTCTTACTTCTTTAGTATACTCGTAGTATATATATATATATATATATATATCGTACAAAACTCCTTTGGAATTTCGATGAGTTTAGAAGAGTAGCCAAAAGTACAGATATTCATAACAACTATACGATAATTATTCAGATGTGAACTGAATTTAGAAAATAGTAATGATCGTTTACATAAAGAAAAAAAGTCGAGATTTACGTTTATCTAATGAATAAAGTTATCGAATACTTCTCGAAAGTCATTTCTAGATAAAAAGTAGAAACGTGCGTATAAAGTATTATACAAAAACTAGAATATTCAGAGTAATCTTTCAAGTAAAGTCATTTAAAACTTTAAACGATGTGAAGATAGTTTTTAACATTAAAAATCAATGTAACATATTCTATATATACATATATTTTTTTTCAAAATTTTATGCTACTTGTTTTTCTTTAAATTAGAATCAAAACAAAGCTCCAAAAATGATTAAAAACACTACCAATCAATAGTTCATTATTCAAAGCAAGAATAGTGTTTAATAAATTAGTATTAAGCAAAGTATTGATACATTTAAACTTTTAGAAGTTAATTTTAGAAAGGCTTTGTTACAAAAGAGATCAAGAGTAATCCCTTGGCATTAAAGCTTCCATTAACTCCATTTTATTTTAGAAGCACATTTCCTTAAATTTATATTCAGTTGGATTTTATGTAGAGAACTTTTCAGTCATGGTAATTTTGATATGTTATATGTAGAAGTCGCGTTGTAGATTTTAATAGAAAAAAAAATATATTTATATATATAGATGTGAGAAATAATGGATAAAAATGAATATGTGTGATAAAATAAAATTCATTCTTATCAGTTTTGATGCGTGGCACGATGCCAAATCCAGTCGAAAAATCCGTGGCTTATCTGAAAAATGATCACGGGCTGTCCATAGAAATGTGTTGTCAGCACGTTAGCTTGTTGGTTCGAATTCATGGTTTCATACACAAAGTAAACTCTTTCAATACTACTGATGTCCTAACTACTCAAAACATAATAGAAACTGAACGCTTGATGAAACAACCAAAGCATACTCATCACTTTCTTTCGTTAAATTTTCGTAGAGAAAAATCTTTGACCCCTTTCTATACATAAATATACATATTTATATAAAGAAACAGTGAATTTTTCTTTTAATTTTATTCTCTTAATACATTAATTAACAATTATTAATGGTTACATTTCGTAGGGAATTAATTTTAGATACTGACAACAACGTTTCTTCCTCACCATTTTCAAAAATTTTTCTAAAATCATACATAGTAAATTTTCTTCTCGAAAATATTTACTTATCTGTTTTAATTCTTAAAAGAATTTTAAAATATTTTACGATTTTATTGAAGAACAAAATTGAAACTTGAGTAAACATCATTTATTTTCACACCTTTACCGATATGAAATCCCAATGAATAGTATACATATATTTATATTTTATATAATATTTATAGCAATTATATAAGTATATAAATTATATTTGTTTTATATAAAGCTACAATTGTTTGCTTAAACAACAAAAAATTATATTCCCTATCTATACTTTAATGATTCGACAGAACTTTTATAATGTACTTTTATTGATAATGTTGGAAAGTAGATGTTATATATATAGAAATGTATCTACAAAGAAAATTTACTGTACATTGATATTATTAAGATAAATAAAAATTCTTAAGAGTACATCTGCGACATTCACAGAGAGGATTTTTTTTTCTTAGAAGTCTAACAAGTTTTATAGGCTTTGAAGTTTCTCTAACAAGAACTACTGATATTTTTCTATTACTTTAGAAAATATTTATTTTAAAAAATCAAACAAAAAAAGAGATATTTTCAGATTATGTAGGATTATATATCTAATCAATTTCAAGAGTTACAAAATATATTTACTGATGATTTTTTGCTTGTTTATGATCATACATCACATAATTATAAGGAATTACCTAAATTTCAATTAAGAAAGTGTATATACTCTGTAAATACATTTTATATAATTTAAAATTCTTTAAAAATAATTAAATTTAAGTAATAAATTCATTTATGGATAAAATTTTAATTTCAAAGTATTTAATGTTTAAATGTTATTTAAATTATCATTGGTCTATATTATTAACATTTAAAAGTTTAAATAAATAAATAATAATTTTATTTACGTGTAATAAATATTTAAATATTTTATATATTAAAATATATGTTTAATTATTTAATAAGAAACTTAAGTGTTAAAAACATCAAAGTTTAGTTTCATAATATTTATATTTTATTAACACGGTTGCATCATCTGAGACTAACTTGGATGATTAAATAGATACATTTCGATAGGATTATACAAATATAATCAAGCAAAAATATACATTTATTTAATATTGATATTTACGAAAGCGATATCCGAAACAAATCTGAATAAAATAATAAAAAATATGTGGTTCGAAAAAGGGAAGTTTCTCTAAGTACTTTCCTTTTAACGTCATTTCAAGTTTTGACAGCTTCTCCTCTTTGACTTTTCAAACATGACCTTCCAATTTTCACAAAGTGTAACATCTAATATGCTTAGAGTTAGGAAGAGGGAAAAAATATTGCTAACCATTTGTGTAAAGAAAGGAATAAACCTTTAGCATGTTTTGGTTACATCGATTTAGACAATCAACTTTTCGTTGGAGACTTCACTCCTTCCAATCCTGTCTGGTTCACAACAGAAGTCAAAGCGGTGTAAGATATTAATGATAAGACGTGTCACGAAAGAGAAAGTAGTGTTTTTCTCTCAGTTCGGCATACTATTATCGATCTTATCTTGATCACAGTGTTCGTAAACTAGGTACAAAGTTTCTGTTATATAAATCATCGAACCGTATAACGAATTGTTCCCTTGCGTCAACTTGATATATGCGTTATCACTTGTAGATCTTCTCTAACTTTCTTTATATATTGGCATCCCAAAGATTGTTTATCCGTAATTTCAGGTTTGTTCACTGTACTTATTTCCAATTTCTTTAAAAGACCACACGTGATTGATGTATATTATAGAATTTCTTGTGTATATATAATTATAACACGTTCGATGTGTGATCTTCTTCTTTTGTTAAATTTTAAATATGATAAAGTTAAATGGGATGTGATGTAGATAAAGTGCATTTTTCATTTGTAAATTACCTGTTATTATCTCGGTCAAATAAATTTTATTAATTACTAAAATAATTTTTCATTCTTTTCTTAAACGAAAAAACAAATCTAATATTAATTAAGTAAAATCGAATTGATTAGAAAATTTCTGTCAAAAAATAGATTTTTAAATAATTATCGATTAAATAAGTAAGAAAAATATTTATATATTGCTTAATGATTTAAATACTTTTAAATTGCAAATAATTGCGATTCAGTAAATTAAAAAAAAAATGTAAATTTTTAGAAAATTCACAGTGTTCTTACATCAACAAAAATATAATTCCAAATATTCTAATGTGGTTTTAAGATAATTGCATTTTAAATATCTAAAAAATTAAAAAACAATAGAGATTATACGTTTTTTCTTAACATAAATGATTTAATTCGAGAATGATATAGAGTTATTAAAATTTTCTATATTATTTAAGATTTATAGTTATTGATCAATGTAGTTAAAAAGAAAAGTACGACAAAGGAAGATCAATTTGCTAAAATTTTCTTAATTTACTTCCTGAATTTTTTTTTTTCTTTTTTTGCTAGAATTCGAATTTCTTATTCACGGTTTGACCTATTTTTTCCTAGAACAGTAATTACCTCTTAGATTTTTTGAGATTTTCTTACATTTTTATCTTTCACAAATAAGTATTACACAGGTCAGCATCTACTTTTAAACCTTGTGCATTAAAAGCTTTAACACCTGTTATCTACATCTTAAATCTTAAGAATTAGTTCGACAACTCTTCTCGCTGTACTTACATTTTTTAAAAATATTAAATAAATTAAAAATGCAAACACAGAGACATCATCTATTTAAATTTGAAAATCTATTTGTCAAACTTCTTATTCGTTAGATCGATAGTTCGGAAAACTTTTTATATTTGATTGATCACTTTTAAAAAGATTGATTATGTTTTTAATACAAAAATTTATTATTCAAATATGCATTTATGATATATGCAGATTTATTATTCTTACATATATTTGATTTTTATCTTTAATAAAAGATCGAAGAAGTAGGAGGAAAGTTGAATATATATCTTTTTACGGTTATGATATATATCTACCAAAATATGCACAGATTAATGTTCTTATCACACAACACCTGCTCTCTTATAAATACTTATGATCTCTTTCGTGTTTTATAGTTATTAAAGAAATGTAAGAGAAGGAAAAAAAGTAGTAACCACATAGGAACATATAGACAAGTTAGAGTTTTCTTTCACTTTTCTCTCAGACGATATTATATCTGTCGTCATCAACAGCCTAGAGTAAGAACCATAGTGCGAACGGTACTCACGGGATTACGATCAGGCACAGTTACAAATAGCAGCACCCGTATATCTATCCGAATGGATAGTATCATATCTCTTACAGTATTACCCTCGCAGGCATCTGTGTCCATTCCGTGCAGCGTATCTACACTGGGTATCTTCAGTGGATTCCATCTCTAACATGCTATTTATACAATTATGTGATAGAGAAAGAAATTAAGGAAAAAACGTTGCTGTAACTCAGTAATGTTAAACATATAAAAGAAGATTGTTAGACATATATTGTTCGTTTTACGTTCGGCAATATCCTTAAGAGACAAACATCGAAGGAATAATAATTTCTTTATAAATAATATTTATTCTGCCACAAAAATACTCTTACTCGTTTCATTGCTGTAATATTTTTCTTTCTATTTTTATAATTTCTTTTATTGAGTTTTTATATATTTTTTTAAAATATAAACATGTATTTAAATTTTTTTAATAAAAATATAAGGGCAAAACCGAAGAAACATTTTAAGAAATAGAGATTTTGGATGTATTTAAAATATTATAAAGTTTGTCTTTATTTTCGTATATCGAAGGTAATGCAACGGTTTTAGTTTTGAATCAAGTGTATAGAAACATTTCATCCTTTTTTGTGTGCAAATATAGAAAACCCAAGAAATGAAACAAGAGAGAAATTCTTTGAAGTATGCCACGGAAATCCTGTTGTAAAACGAGTTGTTCTCTTTTGCATTTACTTTTTTCGGATTTCCTCTCGAGGTTTACGTAGTTGTCTATACAATGACGTGTAAGTTGGACAACCAAAGTAAATTGCATGTTAAGGGTGATAGATGGACAAGAGTAGATCGCCTTTTTTCTAAGTGTATCTATTGTAATCAAAAGAAATATTTCTTGGTGAGGAAGAAATGGTAAATCTTAGGCAAGCCAATAATATCAACTGTGTAGACAGTAGGCATAATTTTTGAAGCTTCCATACAAGAATTTATTATATTAATAACAATAGTAGTTTTTTAAGCAATTAATATATTTGTTTAACATTTATTTTCTATTATATAACCAAAACTTTCATAAATTTAATAAATTTGTCACAAAAAAAGAAAATATTTTTGTTATTTACTTACATTTTAATTAATTTTAAATTACCTTTATCTCGCCATTTTTATTATGTAATTGATATAAATTTATCAAATTGAAGTCATTATAACCGCACATCCTTTTATTTATCTTAGATTATAAGATATATCGATTTTTTTCCATTTCTCTTACCATTTGTATTGCAGGAAAGCAAACATTACGCTTGTTTATACCGCTCGCTTGTACAAGTAAAGCGAAGAATTTTAAAATTAAAAATAAAATAATATTGAATTGTTTCATATTATTAAGAGGAAGAATCTTTAAAGCAAACAAAACAGATTATTGGTTTCAATTTTTCAATATATTATCTAATGGAAGTGGAGTAAATACAAAGTAAAATCTGAGTTAATATTCCTTTTATTGAATATTATTGAAATAATCATCACTTTTTCAATTCTAAATGAGGCAAACCATTGAAGTATCGATTATTATGCTTTTATTATCTGTAGTTCATCCTCTTTTTATTCCTATTCCAATATTTAATATACAAATAAAACATTTACACAGAAAATTTTCTATACGAAATTTCTTTTGACAAAAATATTGGAAACAATAATTTCCAACCATTGAAATTATATTTTAAATTAATTAAGAAGAAATTTATTTTTCAATTAATGTTAATTAACTAAATATTTATAATTACCAGCGACAGAAAATGGACATTAACTCAGTGGCAATAACAATGACAACATTAACATATAAGAGCAAAGCTTTTGAATAAGATAAAATAAGAGATTTCTTGATAGTTATAATTACACATTTAAGAGGTGATAAGGACTTTACCAAATTACCTTACAAATGCAAAATTTATGGATAATAACATTAAGATGAACAATTAAGTCTAGATTTTCACTTAAACTTTTCTTTGTATAATAATTATTAAAGTATTCATTATTAAACTTATTCAAATACAAAAATTTGTGTATGGTTTAAGTAGATAAAATTTTAATTTGTTTATTAAAATATTTTATTACATAAATTAATTAAGTTGTTATACATCACATTTTTAAAACCGCATTAAGAGAAACTTATTATTTATTAACATTTTCATTTCTTTTATAGAAAAAATGAAATTTGCTGCTTAATGAATTGTGACATTTCTGTCCTTTTCTACTAGAAAAATTTTTATTATCTAAGAAAGACATTAATTTTACTTTCTTTTAAAAAAATCCCCCCCATTCTGACAAGTTAAATTTATATTATTTAGTTTCATAAATGTAAATAATGAAAATGATAATAATGCAAAGGAGATAAGTATTTATGTCTATGTGTAGAGTTAATCCAATGTAAGGAAAAAAAAAATTGGTTTTATGTATATGAAAGTAGTTTCTGTGCTTAGTTAAACTGATACAAAAACACAATATCTACAGTGTAAGTGGCGCAGTTGAGTCATTAACTAAAGTAATTAGCTTGATAATTATCATTCCGCATACGGTTGTCGTCATGTAAAGTAGTTTTAGAATATTTTTTTTTCTTTAGTATTTTTGTTATTTTGTTAGATTGATTGTCGTCATTTTCTCTCCTTTTCGGTTTAATGAGCAAGAACGTCGGGGAAAAAGTTGATTGTATTGTGACATTTTCTACTATTTCTTTACCTTGTAGTCAGATGTTATACGATTACTAAGGCAGAAAGTAACCACCTTGTTCGTGTAATGGCTACAGCTTACAGCATTTAAATAATGTACACCACTGTTTTCCCTTTACAACTTTTATTTTCGAGACAAATGTCTTAACGGCTAAGTTCTTTCATTAGTGTTAAAATTCGATAATGATATGTTGGATGTAACGTTAAGAAAAATAATTTTTCTTCGCCTCTTTTGTCTCGCTCTTTATGGAAATTTAAAACGAGAACATCACTCTCAACTCGCATCAAACTATAATTATATCTTAAATAGTATATAATTGGTTATTTTTGTAGTATTTACTTTAATATCTTACTTTTTTCCTTTTATATCTTGTTCAAATCAGTCGTGGTAAATTGATGCTGTCATTCAATATTTTGGTCATCTGAAGTCATCACATAGAAGATAACTGCAATGGAATTGCCTTAGGTAACTTATCGAGATTTCTTTTTTTTTCCTTCCTTCTTTTTTTTCGTATGATGATTGTACTTAGACAACTTTGACATGTTCTCCATTATTTTCTGTTCGCTTCAACTCCTCTAAAGGTGTCTCAATTATGAACATTAAAATTTTATTGCTACATTATTTATTAAAGTACAGCTCTTTATTCATATATATAGCAATGAATTTACATATATATTTATCGCAATGATGCTTTTTTTGTATGGAAATAATAACTTTTTTCACATTTTCTGTAATAAATGTGCTTTGTTGGCAGTTCCTTTCAGTGTAACTATTTTTTTTTTAATTTACAGAAGTGCGAAAAACTACTTTGCATCGGGTCAATATCATTTTCGCCATTCTAAACCACCAGATAGTGTCACGTACTGTCCACTTGACTGTATCTGATGATTTGTTGCATTCCGAGAGTGTAAAGCCGATAAGTGAGTAGGATACTTTAATCAGATGAGGAAAGTAGCTATTTTTGTAGCAAGTTTACAGGATATAAATAAAAAGAATAAAAAGAGACGAGTAATGCATGCATGAAAGAGTTAACACATTCGAAAAAAGCACAACTTTTATTGAAATTTTTTTATTGGGCTGCAATGTAAAAAGATTTAGACGTATAAATTCCCACTGTCTGTCTATTTGTCAGTCCTTCCATAATCTCGAGAATGGTGTTAGATAGACGAAAGTCGAGATCAGATATGGAAAGCTGAAACACAGGAGACCCGATTAAATATATACGAACGTCCAGTCTAAACCCATAGTCACGTGATTTCAATTCAAAAATTTTCCCCAGAACGAAGTTGGCATGACTCTGTTGTTATCAGGAAAAAGTATGACTTACAGGAGCAAGCTACTACTAATCTGAAGTCGAGAGCATATATTTTAAATTAAACTAATTAAAAATAAGATTAAAAATTGCAGCCTGGCATTGTGACGATTTCACAATAATTTTTGCTCGTTTATTGGTACATTTTCTCGGATAATTTCATTTGAATATAAACTTGTTTATCTAAAAATTAATACTTATTTTTTGATAAATAAAAATAAAAATAAAGAAAATAGATGTTTTTTGAGATTTTTAATTCATAAAATAGACACAAAAATATATTTTATTAATTAAAAAAAAGAATTAAGATCTATATTTTTCAATTCAATAATATAGCCTATAAGTATTTTGCTTAAATATTAATAAAACTTTATTTTATAACACTAAAAAAGCTGATTATACCAGTGGATGTTAGTTAAAAATAGCCTAATATTTTTTTTAGTTTTTAAACCTATTAATTCGCTTCGCTTCATATAAAAATTGTTTCTGTTATAAATCTACACATAATATCCTGCAATTTAAGTAAACATGATTTAGTTATTACAGAAAATAAAAGCAAACTTCATTTAAGTAACGTATTAATGATGGAAAAGGTTTTTTGTAATAGCAAAATTTTTCTTTATAAATTCATAAATTGAACATTTTTATAAATAATCAATTCAATTTCATATATTATGCACGATAAAGAAATTTTTAAATTTAGTTATTCCTTACATTTGTTAATCTATCGTAATTTTCTTAATTAAAAACATCTTTTCGTTTAAAATTTGTTTACTTTAACGATAAGAAAACTTATATATTTATTTAAACAATTTTATATGATTGTTTTCCTAAATTTAAATATTTATATAACAAGTCTTAAATTTCTTTTAATTATAAAGTATAGTTAAAAGAGAATATATTAGAAAATTTTAATAAAAAGTATTAAGAAAATAATTAAAATTTTCCGTTAAAAAATTATCAAATTAATTTCTATATTTATACAGCTGTTGCATATAAAAAAACTGAAAAAATATTAATAATTTATCAATACTAAAATTTATGAAAGACGTATGATTAATATCTACGTAGCATTTTATAATGAACTCATTAAGTCTTCAACACTTAATATTAAAGAAAATTAATTTTATTTTCGCACCGAATCTGCCCAAGAAAATAAAATGTTCCTCATTAATGAGTTTTAAGTATCATATTTTAAAAAACATATATAAAATAACTTGGTATAGAACAAGGATACTGATGCTTTTAAGCCTTAAGAAAATCTTTCAAAAATCCACTTCAACCTAAACCAAATTCATGTCAACGTTATTTGAAATTTATTCTTCATTCGGAACAAACCTATAGAAGCATATCTCACATATCTTTGCTTTTCAATGCAACTCTTTTAAAAATATGAAATGCACTTTGGTCTGATACTGGTTTTCTTGCCAATGATGTATCAAACAGTCTTCGTGCATTATATTCTTTTACAGTAGTCCTCCTTTGGGCGCTATTTTCACTTTCTCTTATAAAATTTCTTTTCATAACTCAACTATTTACATTTAAGCTCTTATCATCCAAAAGGACTATCACTTATAGAATACATATATGACGTTTTTATGAATATAATATTTTTGATCAATTTATATACTGTATTGGTAAAGAAAAAAATTTTTAAATTTCATTTCTTGCAATAAATATTAAAAAATTTATACAATTTTTTTTTATTTCTTGTTGAACATTTTATTTACTTTTATATTTTTAAATCTTAACACTTTTTACTAATGACAATTTTCAATTTTTTCTTGGTGTAAGAAAGTGTCTTTATTTCTAGAACGGGTATTCAATTCTATTGTAAAACTTTCTTCTAAGTGTTTTTTTTTAATTTTGTTTTACTTTCTATTTTTTATTGAAAAGAAACTTTTCTAACAAGAATCTTCAATTTTTCTAATTATTTGACTTTTCTACTTGAAATTTTTAAAGTATAAAACATTTTTAAATATGTAAAATAACATAAATTAAAATAATAATAAATCAGTTATAATATTGAATAATTTTTTTCCAATTTATATCTCTTTTTAGTTGAAATAATTGCTAGATTTATCATTTATTTATGAAAATAATAAATTATGTTTACTAACCGCTGTTATGTTGCTGAATCAAGTTTTACGACTATAGAAGAGGTAACATCCTTTAATGAGAAGATACTGTATACAGATAATGCATAATGTTGGAATTAATAAAAATTTCATTTACAGATGAGAACAATAATAAATCTTTTAATTGAAATTTAAAATTAATGGGAATTTAATTTAAAATTTAATGTTTCTATTTATGCATGAAAATAAAAGAATTTCTAATCAATAAAATCTGTTACAATTCATATAACTTCATTCCCATTTACAATTTATTGTAACATAATAATTAATGAGTTAGTTTTCTTGTTGAGATAAATATTAAATGTTTTATTTTTTGTTATAAAAAATTAATTTATATTTTTAAACAAGATAATTTTTATTATGATACTTGCAAATTATTTATTCATTTCGATAGATGCTTTTATTTTTCTTAAGAAAATTTCAAGAAAAAAGTTTAATATTCATTAATAAATAATTTATTTGCAGAATTATTATTATTTTTTTAATAAAATAATCTATAAATAAATAATGTATTTTTATGTGAAAAATTATTAATGTTATAGTTTTATTAAATTGATGTGATATTAGAACATTTAGGTGAATAATTAATGATTAATTAAGGTAAAGAAGACAGGTTATTAAAGCAGTTAATAAAGTATCAAGAGCAATTGATAGATTATTCAGCGTTAAAGAAATTACACAGATAGAATGTCCATTCAGTTATATTGGTATATACAAAGTGATTGTAATTAAGTGCCTATACGGTAATTTCAAGCACATTCAAATGAGATAATTACCAGAAAATGTGTAGTAGTGAAATGTTATTTGCAGTAATCTGGTGTAAAAATGGAGCTATAAACGAATATTCCACTAAGATTGTATTGTGTTAATTTTTATTTAATTGTTACTTTGATTAGATTTTGTAAGTACTGTAACGCAATATTTATAAATGTAAAGGGTGTAAGATTCTTGTACCTGAATGTGCTTTGACTGTGAAATCTATACTATGAAAATAGAAACAAGGCAGTAGTAGCGAGGGACAATGACTCGGATTTAGGCGCTTCGAGCATCAATGAAGAGGAACGACGACACCTTGAGCTGTCAAAAACATTTCTCACCTAGCTCTAGCATCGCATAGCAAGTGAGAAACATCACATCCGATATGTTACGTTCTACCATTGTATATGCTGCTGTTTAGTTTTAGCTGATATATCTAACCGATGCCATAAAGCGACTGACAATTCTAGTAGATAACAATACCATATTTCATAAAAGTTTACGCATTGAATTAGAAAAATAAATATAGAATTGAAAGTGCTTTTTATGGTGTATGATTCGTTTCTATAAGAATTCAAATATTTCAAAATTTTCCTTTTTTCCTGTATTTTTTCAATATGTTTTCTACATTAGGTGGCACCTTTAAACATCAGATAATTCAAATTAATGATATTGTAATCATTTGTACTAATATTTTGTTGAAAATTTAGAATATAAAATGCCTATTAAGTCTATTTAATAGGCATATAAAATGTTTATTACATAGACTTAATTTTAAAAATATAACTATATAATCACAATGTTAACATATTTCAGAAACAATTTATTTATTTACTATAAATTAAAAACTAAATATTTATTAATTAAATCAATTTTTATATGCCTTAAAATCTTATACTCTTAAAATTATCAAAAAAATTTATTTATGTACAGTACATAAATTCATATTATTATATCGAAATTTATACCGATTTGTATTATTATAATTTAACAGTATATGGTAATGAGTTAAAATTAATTTAAATATCTAAATATTTAGAAATATTAATTTATTTAATAATATTAAGATTATTCAGTGTTAGAAACAATAATAATAGAGAAGGGAAGTCGAACAAATGAAAACTAAGCAAAACCATTATCAAGTAAAACAATACAACAGTTTATATAAACATCAGGAATGGCAACAACTCAACTCGACATTTATGCAATTATAAATTTTGTAGATGCTGGCATTAGAGAGATTGTATAAGACAAATGAAGTTTATCTTTCGGTAAGTCATTTAACATATGAAGATCAAACTTGAATTGTAAAAGATTGCCTTGTAGAAAGGATAGAAGAGAATACAAAATTAGGAATTATAAATATTTCAAAGGGATTTGTAAGAAGAATGTCATATTAATGTTTTGATTAATCACATGCAGTATTAAAGTAGTTCAGGTTATTTCATAAATATAAATAAAACTATTAAATTATTTATACAAAAGTTGCAAGATATCTTATTAATTTATAAAATTAGTAAAGTTATAAATTTACAAAATTTTCGTTTATTCCAATTTATTTCTTAAAAATAATTAAAGTTACGATGATAAATTATTCATGTGCATTAAGATGTTCAATGTTTCATCACAAATTTATTATCCCTAGCTTATTAATTCCAATTTATTAATTATATTGATTAAAATATATACTTTTAAAATAGAAAAAAAATATATATTAAGTATCTCGAAAGTCATTTATGTAGTTGTATAATGTTAAAAATGTTTCTAGAATTAATTTAAAAATTAATTACTTTTATTTATTTAAATTATATTTATAAATATTTCTGTGTAATTTATTAGCACAAAACTTTAAAATTTAATTAGAAAAATGTACTTTTAATATTCTATTCCTATAGAAATTTATGTAAATAAAAAAAAGTTTAAATATTTAATTAGAGATAATGAAATCTTTAAAATTAAACACTAGATACTTAAATAAAATATATTTTTGTGACAAAATATAATTATTACTTTGCTTTAAAATAATTAACACATTAAATTCTATAAAAATAAAATTATATAAGTACTGTATTGATTTATGTAAGATAATAGTTTAATTTATTTAACATGATCATTGTTATGCATTAAATCTAGTTTGAATAATTTTATTTCTACAATTAAATGAAGTTGTTTATCAACTCTTTCATTTTATATAATGAAGATAATAACGACTAATGGAGCTTAAATTAGCAAGAATTGTTAATAACCAAATCATCAATATAAATTAAATGTTTCTTATTTTTCTTTTCTTTTCTTCCATAAAATTTATTTTTCTGTTCTTTATCTCTGTAATGATTATTATTCTAGAAAATTTATTAAAGTTGATTGGTCTTATATAATTTAGTAATAGTCTATAATCTTTTGTACTTTCCTTATCTTATAGGCTTATATTACGATGTAAAGACCTAATTTAAATTCTTTATGTCTTTAAAAATGAATTTATTAATCAATATTAGTTCATAATAAAATTATATAATTAATTAAGATGATTTTTAACTATTTAATTCATTTATTCAAATATAAATAAAGGTAATTAGATGTAGAATAATTATTATATTTTGTTATTAAAGTAAGAAGATAATTGTTTTATTTTCGTTCTTATTATCTAACTGCATTTGTATACGAACAAATGTGTTACTATTAATTAAAAAAACAGTTTTAAATGTAATTATCATCATGTAACAGATCTTAGAAAGATATAATTAATATAATTTTCTCTAGTAAAAGTTTAATATTGAAGTTACTCAGGTGTGATAAGAGCAAACATAACAGTTGCTATTATAAACTTAAATATAACCGTAATAAGGAGACAAGAATGTTATAAAAGTTATTTATTACAAGAAAATATTTCACTTTAACGTGTGATTTACAGAAATAAATGTTCAGCAAAATGATAATTACACACTTGTAAAATATGTCAGAAATACTAAGAAAGTGTAATTAAATCTAAATTATTATAGATAAGTGCCTTTACATAAAGAACATTTTCACTCTAAACATTTAACATTCTCATTATATGTATGACAATCTAACAGTTGATCTATAATAAGTGAGAATTTGTATTATTTTTGTGAATGCTTTTTTCTAATGGAAGACGTCATAATATACACTTCATACCTTTAATTACTTTTGTAATTGAAGACAGTCATTAAAGGAAGTTATTATAACTCTTGTCATTAATACTAATGAAATGTAGCCTTATACAAATTAAATATCTTAAATTTCAATCGTCATTCTTTGATTTTATTTTATAAATATGATCACTTCAATAAATGTAGACGAAAATAGATTTTAAGAAGTAATAAGAGATCTTAAATGTCTTGAGAATTTATTGTATTTAAAATTATTATTGAATTATAAGAGAAAACTGCTCAATATTTACTTAATAATTATCTTAAACCTTTACAGAAACCATAGACATTGTATAAACAGTGATAAATAGGTGCATTTTGAAACGTTTCACTTAATTAATCTTTATATGTTAATCACTATATAGTTATATATTTATTTGATGAATATTGTTAATTCAGACGTTACCCGATGAAGATTCTCGTATGTCATAGTTCCAAATTTTATCCATAAATCATAATAATTTATGGTTTTCAATGGCAACTCATTATAAACTAACACGAGGAAGATGCAGTAGTGTTAGATTTACAGAATGCAAATTATTCTCTTGGTATAAAATTCTTTACATGCGAGCTAATAAGATCATTTTCTTAAGATAAAAAACTGTTTTTACTTAAAAATTTAAGACATTTCAATAACACATTCTCATAAAAATAATGGTTATTTTTATGAGCATGTGTTACATATTTTTTACTAACACAAAACAAAAGTGACTTAGCAAAAATAAATAGTTTTATTTGTATATTTTTTAAATTAAATTATGTAAATAAAAATATACAAAAAAATTAAGAATTTTAAACAAATTCTGTTTGTGAATATTTTAAATAAATTTGATATAATTTGTTTATTATAATTAGAAATTCCTTGCGACTATAAAATAAATTCTACTTCATTAATATCCTCCGGAAACTGTTGCTATCACTGATTATATCAACAAGAAATATTGTAATTTCTTACACAGTTTGGCCATTAAAATGTTTTTCTTTATATTCTACGATATATATCTTCTTTTTTCTACTTCAGTACAGTTCATTTTCTAAGATTATGTAATGCTGCTCTTAATAACACTATCATATTTCATGTACTTGCCACAAAGTTTATATTTTAAAATTTATTTGGTAAACATATTTTTATTTATAAATTAAAGTAAATAATTTAAAATTATAACGAATCTATACTCAAGTATATTATCAATTTTTGTTTCATCCCTATCTAATTTGAAAGAGATTTAACTAGAAAAATATTGTTATATAAATATTTTAATTTTACAGTATTGTTTATAACTTCAAATTGGTAAGTATATTTTAATATTATACGTGTAAGTACTGTATATAAAAATATATTGAAAATATTATACAGAGCATCTTGTATTTATTTATTTATTTTTTAATATTCTCTTCAATATTGGAATATTTTTATTCAAATATAGCTTCGTGACAAAATCTCAAAAGTATTGATTGAATTTATAGATTATAGTTTTTCGAAAAGTTTGTTGTGCTGAGTTTTACTTCTCAATATCTTGAAAGAAAAGAAACTATTTACATTGATTGAATCTTTTGTTTTTTCCATTTTGTTTTAATTATATCTGTGATAAGATCAACACCGATTTAATCGTTAATAAATTATATTTCAAAGCTAAGAATGTTAATAAAATAAATATTTTATCATTAATTAGTCTGTTCTATCTACTTTGCACATAATTCACTTTTTCTGTCCGTATTATTTTTTGAAATCATTAGTTATTTATCTCTGATCAGATAATAGTTTATATAAACTTTACGAGATATATATTTGGCTGCAATTTGAAATAAATTGTTAATTTATAAATTCCAACTGTCGTCCGTCAGTTCTTCCTTAATCTCGAAAATGGTTTTAGATAGATGAAATTCGAGATCAGATATGGAGAGCTTAGAGGCAGTAGGCCCGATTGACTATATATGAACTTCTGGTATATACCGGAAGACACGTGATTTCAATTCAAAAATTTTCCCCAGAGTGGTGTTACATAGATGACCGGCATGACTCCGTTGTTACCAGGAAAAGTGTGATGTACAGGAGAAGCCACTACTGATTTGAGGTGGAGAACATATACAGTATTTTTAATTAAATAAATCAAAAATATGACTAAAAATTTCAACCCGGAATTTTAACGATGTCACAGTAATTTTTGCTCGTTATTTTATATAATTTTTATTTATATATACATATTACGCGAGTCAACTTATTGTAGTTTTTTTATTATTATAACGTCCATTCTTTGCAGTTTCGACTTCAAAATGTATTGAAAATACATTCAATAATTTCCTAATAGACCTTAGCTCTTCTATTGATTTCCTTTCATTGAGAGACCATTATCCTTCCTTTTTTGAGTTTTTATATTGTAATGGTCTATCTTATTGTGTTTTTCCTCTTATATAAGATAACATATATGTCTGTAATAGAAAGATATTTGATGTATTCCTATATAAAATATTATTTAATTAAGATATTTTGCTTCACTGAATACTTTAACATTGTCGAATGTCTAATATAGAATAAATCAAAACTTTATAAAGTTGAAAATGTGGAGAATGAACGTTATAAACGTAAAAAGATTAATGAACTTCTTCTTTTATATAACCTGTTCTGTTGTATAATATATTGTCAAGATTTCATAGTGCAATTATAAAGCTATCGACAGCTAAGTGTACGACTTTTTAAACTTTCTGACGGTTAATAGTTATATAATTTTACCTATGTGTAATAAAGTATATTTGTAATAAATATCTTTAATAAGGGATTAAAGGTTTATTGTTAAATATATAAATGTAGTTTAGAACCGTGTATTTAGATGCATTGTAATCTGTATTATACTGTAATTCATAAGTAATCTATGGTTTTCTAGTGTAGTTTCGATGATTTGTTTGTTGCATTCTTTTGATTATATCATCAAGAAGCTTTCGTTATTGTTTGATGATTCCGCTCACTTTCTTTTCCTCCTATTATAATGGTCTGCATTCTTGTGTTGTATACCTCTTGAGTATCTTCTTTTATTAGATTCTACTTCAGCTTTGAATGCTTTGTTTTATTTGTTGCACTTCTTAATTTGCTTAGAAGTTTGCTATCTATTAAACTGTATATATTCGAAATTTTAATATCTTTTAATAATTAATTTATTTCTCTATCGTAAGTAAATTAAAATAGATATTTAAAAACGTATTTTTTTATTGAACGAATATTTATTTTTAAAATATACTGAATTATTTCCTAAGTTATAATTAAAGCGAATTTTGAATTCAGTAATTAGATACTTCACAAACTAAGGTTTCTTCTTAAATTTTTTAGACGATAGCGATCTTTAAATTTTTTAAATTAATTTTTACACGAAAACAGAAATATTTCCTAAAACTCTTATTAAAGTAATTTCTAAATATATTATTAACTTACATTTTTAAATTAAAAAACTCGTTCTCTCAGTATTTAACATAAATTCTATGAACCCTATAATTATTACACATAAAATAATATTAAAAAAATATTTATTTCAATATTATTTCAGATATTTTACATTAACAAGAAGAATATTTTAAAAATATTTATAAATTATTTTTTTAAATAAATGCTTAGAGATAAAAGAAAACGTACGTGTTATAACTAAATTACAGAATATTTTGACGTTTGTTAAAAACAATACCTCATTTTTCTATTTATCTTAATTAAATAATTAAACAATATATATATATATATCCGTTTATCTTATTGATTTTCTAATTAAAATATTTTAATATGCCATCATTTAAATTAACCGATTGTAAAATTCTTTCATTTAGAACACAAAAAGAAGGAAATACTTATCTACTTACTATTCTGTACTTCGTTCTAAAATTTATTTACAGGAATAATTTAAAATTCACTTTTAATATCATAGTTCTTTACATTTATAATATTATTATAATAATGATTTCTCTTACATTACTCGAAATCTTGGAGCTATTATTAAAAATTCTTAATTACAAATGTCTTTAATCTTCTTTTGTATGCTGTTTCTATTTGTGAATTCCTTTATCGTTATACAAAGCACTTTTATACATTTTACTTTTAATCTGTCGCTTCATTTAAGGTTTATAATAATGAACACATATTTTAAATTTTACGTGTTGTTGTCTAGGTTTTGAAAATGCCCTTTGAAATTCATTCACAAAATTAGAAAAAAAAAATCTTGCAAACTCTCTCTCTCTCTTCCCCTTTTCAGAGGAAATTAAATTGGCTCTTCTGAATTTACAATAGCAAGCGATATTTTAGTCTGTGTAAAACAGATTTAATTCACATTCAAGGATATCAAGTACCAAGTAACATTTCATCTGCATAGACAATTTTATTAAATGACTTTTTTCCCCTCATCGATTTCCTATGTGAGAAGACTTATTAAATATCATTTGTAATGAGCTTATGAATAATTCTTCTTATTAAAAAATACATTTCTTTACGTCTCTGTATGTAAATAGCTTTATGCTGTTTTAAATTTCTGATTATAAAATGTAAAAAATATATATTTAAATGCATTAATTTATCGAATTAAATGTAGATAAACAGGATCAAAGCGTCACAATCCTCCATGTCTTAATTGTCTTATTACAAGGTTAGATTAAACGCTACCATAAGCATTTGAAGAAGGAAAAAAATTAGTTCAGATCTATTAACTTAATAGGAACAGGAAATAAAGTAAATGTAACTTTTTATCCTTATAACTACTTCTCGGTATTAGAAGCTAACAGCTTAACCAATAATTTTCACTGTAGGATGTTAGTTACAGCGTTAAGGACAAAAGAAAGGTAAAATCACAATGCTTGTAGAGATTTTATATTATATAACATAAAAAAATAGCGTACAAAGCGAAGTATTTTCTTCTTCTGATAGACTGTATTATAAATTTTTAAACAAAAATAACAAATATTCATTAATTCTTTCAATTAGTTTTAATTAAATTATCGTCGTTCCAGATAATCTATCTTCATTCAGATTTACTCTTAATTGAATAAAATTTATGCTGCTTTTTTATGACTTATGTCTTGATAATTATTAAAAATTTCGAATTTTATATGAATTGATAGAGCTACGAGAAAAATTGAAATTTTTTAAGATATTCGACTTTGCTTTGTAAAATAATCTTGTAAATTAGAACTAAACGAAAAGTAATTTTGCTTATTTTATTTTATTTCCAAAATTTTCCTGTTTTAACTTATTGTAATCCTCTTAACATATTCCAGTGATAACATTCGGTTGTTAGCAATTTTAAAATAATATAAATAAAAGTTTATAAATACTGATTAAAATTATATTTATATTTTAAATAATTATATAAAATTGTTATCATTTAATTTCTCAATTAATTATTACTATATTTAATTACAAACATATATTATTAATAATATATGTCTATAAACATATATATTATTAATATTATTTACAAAATTGATTACAATTTGTTGTTCTTTTATAATTAATTCTATTTAATTTGTATGTAAAAATCCATTATTATTAAACATAAAAATAAATAAATTAATAATAAAATGTAAATATTGTTATTTAATAAATTTAGAATATTGATATTACAGGATAAATTGTGTATTAAATATTCTGAAGATTAACAAACATATTAATAACAGAATTTTAGAAAATCTAGAAATTATTGCGTATTTAATCATGCAATTTCTAAAATAATTAATGAAAAATTAAATGTTTAATAAATAAAATCTTTAATACAATTAGCAAACTAATTAAGGATAATAATTTTCTTCGGTCGATACGATATTTTTGATAAAATAAAAAGTTTTACAGTTTTGTTTTCCAAGATATGAGGAAAAAATCAATAAAATAAATTATTAACGTGTAAAATAATTTATTTATTGAGATAAAACAAGTATTTTAAATTTATAAACAATAATTTTATAACATTTAATGAATATCTATATACAGAGGCTTTGTATTTTGTTATATTTATAGAATTTATTATACGAATGCGGTCCTCTTTATGTACGTCATTAGCTATTAATTGTAATTTAAATGCATAAATAATTCGAAAAAGAAAAAAGAAATTGCTAATTATTTTACGAATTAAATGAGAATTATATTAATTTCTCTGTTATTTATAATAATTTTCATATAATACAAAAACGAATAAAAACAATAATGATTAATGTCTTTCTTTGAATTTATCAAACGTCTTCGTTCATCACGTGTTTCTCTTTATTGTAATGGTTATTCTCCTTGTAATGATATTTTTTTTCTTTTTTGGAAATTAATGACAATTTTTCAGGTAAAATTCTTATATTTAATTGTTAAATATACTAAGAATTAAACGAATGATTAAAAATTGAGATTAAAAATGATTAGTTATGTATCTATATATATTTATTTCCTAGTTAATAATGATTAAATAGGCGATTAATAAGAAAATCTACAATCTGATTTAACTCATCAATTAAGTAAAGTTTTGTGCAACAGCTTTGTTTACACTAGTAACTTCAACGGGTGGTCCATTACGCAGAAGTAATTAACAAGTGATAATCATTTTCTGAATAAAATATCAAGTCGCAGATCGTCCATCCAACTACTGTTACCAATCTCAATAAGGTAGCAACGATGACCTGTCACGATGTCTTGATAAAACACAGAACTAAGCATTCTCTTGTAAATCCCTCATCGTGCATTATATTACTCTCATTTTATGGCTACAGAATTGTAGTCCGTATGGATTTTAAAGTCCAGTGGTGTCGTTGTGAATGCAATTGTTGTCGTTTTAATTTGAAATAATGCTCATTGTACCAAATTATTTGATAAACAATGTAGATAACTTCAATATTTGGTGAATAGAAACATGCATTATGTGAATGTGATTGTAAAGATCTATCATTTAATCTATTCAAATTAACTAGTCAATGTTTTCCAAATCTTTTGAAAATAGTATGAAACATTTATTGAATTTGCATTGCCTTTTATTAAAATATTTTACATTAAATTCAGTTGCTAGTATGAGCCATATATGAAGAATCTACAGAACTGCAATAGTAGAGATGCCAGCTGCTGTTTAATTTTAGCAAAGTCGAATTGATGTAAAAAAACTTTAATTGTCAATTTATTGTTATTAGCTACAAAATATTTTTCTGTTAAATTGACCTTTTGTCGAACTTTTTACATAGGCTTTTGGTGTGGAAAAGAAGTTTCAAAAGATTTATTAACATTTTTGTAGATAGTTTTTACTTGTTTATTTATTCACTTTTCTCGGATATTATTAATTAGAAGATATTGCTTTTAGCCGTTAGTTTTCAATTGTATAATTATTTAACATAAATCACATTAATTAAGGTAAAATTAAACATTAATCAAATTAATGTTGACTATTATCATTTTAATTGCATTCACTAAAACTGAAAATCACTCAAATGCAAATACTTACAATATAATATTTTTATTGGGTTGATTTTAACATTAAAAGAATAAAAGAAATATTTATGTAATAAAAAATTGTAAATTATTTCTTACAATCATCAATCCCATCTCTGCTTCACCATTTTTATGAAAACATTTTGTTATTCGTAAATGAATATCACAGTTTATCCGTGTCATTTAAACATAATTTATGTACTGTTTCATATATATATATACGCAATATTGTCTTTTTATTACAATATAACTCGATTCTCTTTGTTTTCTAGCATTGCTACCTTACTGGACAAAGATGTGAATATTTCATATCATCATTTCTGTCCACAAGCTAAGTCTAGTCATACTCATACACTGAGACACTGATAACTCGGAACTCCTTCCCTACAAAACAGAATATTCATCTTTGGATCCAAAACAGAGTAATGTTGATACATATGTGATCACTACAACAGACACCTAATTAATTTGTCCATAAATTCAACTGCACTTTTGGGACATTCTGCTCTATAACATTTGCTGAATTACGGGACCATATGTGATGTTTAGAAAAACCTGAAACCCAAGAGAGAGCGCATTAAGAACAAGCACGGATAGCAATTCTTACATTTTATAAATAACCCTACTCACTCTGGTGATATAGCTGTAATAATTCATAAACTACTTAGCCTCAATAGGAATAATCAACTAATAGATTTTCAATGGGTCTTAGAATATAGAGGGATCACAGAAAACGAGATGGATGATACCCTCGCTAAACAAGCTACAGCCTCTAATACACGTCCAAGATACTACAAAGTTCCCACTCTGCTCTCAAGTCTGTAATTAATGACATCATACGCCATTAGTAGTAGGAACAATGGGATACCGCCACCACAGGAGGGAAAAAAATCTATCAATTCATTCCTAAGTCTAATTTATCCCTTAGTCCTTAAGTATTTTAGACATCTTCCTGAAGTGCTTGCATTTATCGATAATGGGGAAAATTTTGGATTCCCTTATGGCTAGGAGGCTCCAACATCATTCAGAACTCAACAACACCCTTCACCCTCTGCAGTATGGGTTTAGAAAAAAGAAAGGTACAAATTTGGCCCTCCAGGAACTAATCAACAGCATAAAGGAGGCTAAGAAGAAAGACCAACATACTCTGGCTGTAGCCATAGACTTTAAGGGGGCATTTAACCATGCCTGGTGGCCGGCCATCATTCTGGCCTTGAAAAACATAAATTGCCCTTCTAACATCCTTGGGCTTTATAGAAGCTTTCTCACGCACCGGCAAGCACAGTTGGGCCCAACTGGCAAGATGGTCATCAAGCAGATTACTAGGGGATGCCCCCAAGGGTCGAGTTCGGGCCCCCTACTTTGGATAATACTATACAATGGTCTTCTTCACATCCAGGATAAGGCTCACTCCAACTTGAAAGCCAAAATCATAGGGTTTGCAGATGATACCCTTATCCTGATGAACCACAGGAATCAAGAAGTTATTCAAAGCGGAATGAATTCCCTGCTGGACAACATCCAGGACTGGACTGTCAAAAACAAATTAATCATCAACACCAATAAGTGTGCTTGTATCGTATTCCCAAGGAAGAAACCGCTCAATAAAAAGCCATCAATAAAAATTCGGAATGAGAGAATCAGGTGTACAGACATAATCAAATATCTTGGAATACAAGTCGACAGCCAATTGACCTGGTCGCCCCACATGGACTATGTAAAGCAAAAAGCGGTGACCATGTCGCACGCTCTTAGGTCCATTAGCAGGAACCTTTGGGGCCTCAGCCACAAAAGTTCTTCTCTTATTTACCATTGTGCGATCGAGCCGGCTGTCTTGTATGGCGCCGAGGTTTGGGGATATGCTACCCGTAGGCAACAAATCAGTAAAAAACTCCAAACAATTCAACGCTGCTGTCTCATTACTGTGTGTCGGGCCTATCGGACGGCCCCGACCAGTGGGCTGCAAGTGATAGCCAACACCATCCCTCTCGACCTCAAGGCGGCTGGTAGATACTGGTTATTCCAACTCAAGCACTTCCCTTCTCACCTGGTCACCTGCAATACTACTCCGCCTCAGATTAAAACCATAGCTGAAAACATTCTCAAAAATGGTATCGATAAATATAATGATTACAGTCTAGTGCACCCCGCCACCGTGCCCCCAGTGGTGGACATTAACTCTGGGATTCGTGAGAAGACTTGCACCACTATCTACACGGATGGGTCGAAAGGCCCAATGGGTGTAGGGGCTGCCTTTGTGCACCTCAACAACAACAGTAGGGTGATCCATCAGGCGTATTTCAAATTAAGTCCATTCTGTACGATCAATCAAGCCGAGAGCCTGGCAATCTCCAACGCATTGAAATACGTCCAGAGGACAGTTAAACAAGGAGCCAAGGAAAAGATAGCCTTGGTTAGCGACAGTAAGGTGGCGCTCCATCAGATCCAGGCACTAAACACAAATCTAAAACTTATTAAGGACATCACGCTTATGACCAACTTGCTGGAAAAGAAAAACATTAACATCTCTTTCCATTGGACCAAGGGACATTCCGGAGTACTAGGAAACGACAAAGCGGACTTCTTAGCAAAGAAGGCCATCTGTAATATAGCGGAACCTACCTTCTCCTTCGTCCCACTCAGCTGGGTCAAAGCTCAGCTCCACGAATTCACTATCAGTAGGTGGCAAGAAAGGTGGGCCACTGGTTCTACGGGAAGGAGCACTTTTGACTTTTTCCCAACCATCGAAGAGAGGAACAAAGCGAACCACTACACTCCTGACTTCCATACAACGCAGTTCATCACTGGGCATGGCGGCTTTAAACACTACCTTAAACGTTTCTTGAACAAAGGCAACGGAATGTGTGATTGCAAGAAGGGGAAAGAAACACCAGAACATATACTGTTCCACTGCCCAGTGTACTCTACCCACCGTGTCCAGCTGAAAAGTGTCATGTACTCCCAAGGGTTCCATTGGCCCTGTCAGAATAAGGACTTTCTCTTCAACAAGAAAACAACAACTGCCTTCAAGACCTTCATCTACAACACAGGGATCACATCTCCGAACTTTCATCCTAGTACTAACCAGCGCTCCAGTAGGCGTCCCTCCTCTGATCCTGCCACATAGATCTACACGCGGCTTTTTGTAATCCTGTGCCGGTTGTAAGTCCGATATGGCACCCAGGACCTTCCCAAGATGGGAACTTGTCAGCAAAGGTTGTCGCGAATGCTTGCTTTTCGTGTATTGTCGTGGTATTGTTCTGTTATGTCGAGCCCTGGGGCTCTCACCGGGTGTTCGTCTTTGCACCCACGTTCGGCTTCTTAAAGGCTATCTCATTGTGTTCGGTTTATCGGGACCGAGTGTTCTGTCGGGCGCCTCTTCACTATCGGGCTCTGTTCTCCCACTTTGGGGATGTTATGTTCTCATCTGGGGAATGTTCATCACGCGACCTTTCTTGTACCCCTGAACCTGTAGTAAGTCCTACATAGTACTCAGGGTCCCCCAAGACAGTGGTTCGTCAGTTTATGTTCATCTGCCACCTGTGCTTTACTCGGAATTCCATGTAACGGCGTTTGCTTCGTGGTGTTTTTCGTCCATTCCGAGTTGGTGTTTGTGTGCTACCTCTCCTTCGAAGGAGCATTTTGTTCTTGTTTTAGTTAAGTGTACTGTAATTGTCGGGTTTCATCTGTCACCTCCAATTTGGAGCACCCACACTGTTCTCTGTGGGCCTAGGCCCACATTTTGTAAAAGCTTATCTTGGCATTCTTATCTCTGCCCGGTACTTACCGCTCACGGCCCTCTCTTCACACTTTTCTATCGTCCTTGCCCCATCTTCCCCCCCCCTCTTCCTCTTCTCACTTCTCTTCTAAGGCTAAAGCCATAGGTACGGCCTTCTAAACTTTTATAGTAGTAGTAGTAGTGAAGTGCTTGCACTTCAAAATTAATTATATTATGACCAAAATTCTTACCAGGCATAAGAACTTTAAAGCTATTTACATAGATTCAATCACTGTGAATTTACTTACATAGGAATGTCACTGTGACGACGATTCACTCAACACTCATTACATGTCATCTTTTGATACCCTTTAAACGACCATATTAACCTTATCCAGATAGCACTAAATGAGAAGTATAACTGGTGTTGCATCTGGATGCTTTCATCACTAATGGAAAGATTTATCATGCCCTGGAGATATTCATCAACTCATCCATGGTTCGTGAGCCGAATTACCCTAATGTGGCTCAATGATCCTTCTTCCATATATATTAATATCTGTATATACAACACCCTAAAGTACTGCGTGTACGCTATCCTTAAACGAATCCAGACATCTAGATGTGGATGCAGAGGACCCTGGGCGCTTCAGCCATTGGGAATGGATAGCTCTTCAATATCTCTAATCCTTCTCCTCTCTCCATCATCTACACTTTAACTCTTTCTCGTTCACCCTAAGATTATAACTTTCAGTGAAGTTTGTTGTTTTCATTGTTATATATATAAGTATATTGTCTGTTATTTCTTCATCTCCTAACAAAACACGATAACAGTGTTCCAGACCATCTATAATCTTAACTGTTTCTCTAAAAGTATAATCGAAATCCTGCATAAATTAAATCCGTTAAACGCAAGTTTTTCATATGTTCTGGAATTAATCATAATTAGAATTTAAATAGTAACCGAAAACACAATAACAAAGTGTCATTTATGTTTACATTCGTTCAATTTGAGATGACAGGAACGAATTCATTCAAACTATAACAATTTTAATTCACATTTTCAGTATAAATTTACTCATTTTATAAATTACACCACAAGTTTAGTGTCTAACCATTAAAAAAAGGTATTAATTAATAACAACTATAATTAAGAAATTTGAACGTTAAATTTACAAAGTTTACAACTTAATATCAAACTCATTTACTTTACGAAATTTCAACGTATTTTATCTGCAAATGATTGCAAAGTTTGCCACAATTCTTTCTATTTTCCTAAGTTTGTTACTGCTGATGACATAGCTCGAAGCAAGTCCAAACCTTCCTAGAAGTGACTTAGAGCAATTAGAAACTCGTCTACTTAAATGATAAAATAAATCAAATACATTAAGAAATTATTTCTAAGATTGAATGTTTGTTAGTACCGAAACGATTTCATTTATCGTTATATTGATTTATAAATCAAATTAAATTTATAAAATTCTTTTAAAAAAACAAAAAAAAATTAATTATAACTATAAATTAGTTTTAAAACCCATTAACTGTTAGAGATTTATATTTCTCAATGTAAGTCGCATTACACAAAGAAATGCTTAACAGATATTAATTTAAATTTTTAATTTATAAAACATAAATAAAATTTTTGACTCGACGAAGCAATTTTTGCAAAAATAAATTAAACTTTAAAAAAAATCCACCGTAGTAATTAAAAAACAGATTTTTAAACCGAGATAAGTAATGAAACTTCTAAAAGTTTTACAAACTAAATTAAAAATGGTAAAATTTTATTATTTTTTTAAATGTATTATTATCTACATAAAAAATCTGATAAATATCTGAAAACAAATACCTAAATTTTTCAATAAATTATTATTTTTGATTGCCAAATAAAGTTATTTAAAAAATGGAAAATATTGTAGTTTATTTTTAAACATTTAATGCAAACAATTATATAAAAATAATGCTATTTACTATTTTTATATTAAATAAATTTATATATATATATATATATATTATACATATTAAATATATAAATTATCAATCATCATTAGCATTTCTTCTTTTACTGAAATATCCTTAATAATCTTCAGTGTAGTTTTATATTAAAGTAATTCCTAATAAACTTAATAATAAAATTTTAAAATTAATTTTAAAATATTTAATAATACAATTTAGTATAACTGTAATAAAGTATTTAGAAAATTTTATGAATTATCTTCTTGAAGATTGTTTGAAACATAAATGATAATGTGTTTGAAACTTAATAGAATTATCTCTGTCTACTTTAAATTCTTTGACAAATCTTCCATTCAGAGTATCATCTCTCACTGATTGCTTTAAAATCAAGCATATTTAAAAATTTTTTCTTAAATATTTTCTATAAGTTTGTCTGTTTAATTTAAAAGTTCTTTAATTTATTCTGTTTTATATATTTTGTCGCTTGTGACGAGGATCTTTTGGATTATTATAAAGCATTATCTTTATAAGTGACAATAATCACATTATTTTATAAAAACAATAAACTAAAATTTTAAAATATATTCGTAAAATTTCATGATTGTTTATTCATGTGCAATGTCTAGATTTTCGTAAATAGTGCTCAGAGGCCTACATGGAAAGTGTAGAGAAGAACTTATGCTTCAGGTATTAAATAGAAAATGAGGTTATAAATTTTATTAATAGTCAATAAATAATTAAAAGAAACTTGGGTAACAAAAAAATTAAACGCTATACTAATATTTACATTGAAAATATCTTAAATAGTCTGTTTTATTCATTATTGTGACATGTTATTACATATACACTACAACGTAACTGTTATAGTCAGGCTTGGCCTTCACATATACGAGAATTTCAAAAATATTTATTGAATTTATCATTGCATTTTTTGTATATTAGAAAACATTTACTTTTTGATCAAATTTAATTGTTTAACGATATTTTGTGTTTTTAATATACAAAGGGCCTCAAAAGGTAAGTTAACAGAACCCTTTCTAGACATAATAAAGATACAGTATGTCTATACTATTCACTATTGTATACAAATGCAAGATACACTTTTGACAATGCATTTAATTTAAAAAGTCTTTTGTTTACATTTTTTTATTACTTAAATTTTACTTAAGAAATATATTTATATTCAATTTTAGGATAGGGTATGAATTTAATTTAATGCAAATTAAATCCTACTAAGTACACAAGATTTTAAGTATTGCATATTTGTCTTATAGTTATTAAAATAACAGATTATAATGTGAGTTTTTATGAATTTTCATTAATTAATCTTCTAGAAAAGTTAAATATTAAGCGATATATTCAGAAGTCAAAATATAATAAACAGATCAATATGATCTTAGTTTCAGTACAAATTTTATTTTTAGATTCCTTCCTTTTTCAAACGGAAAATTTACTAGAACTAACTTGCATTTTATCAATAACTTCATGCCATTTTTTGAAAAAAGGGATCAGGAAAAATGTTTTGAAATGATTTTTAATATTCAAATAAACTTCAATCTACATCTTCTGCAACAAATATCAGTTTCTGAGATATTTAAATTGATAGACAATCAAGAAAACAAACAGACAGTCAGACAGACAAACATTTTCGAAATTTGAAATGCAGAACATATAACATGTAATATTAAGCATTGTTTTAATCCATATATCTAATTTAACTGATAAATTATAAATTGAGAGAAATATAAAAAAGATTTAAAATTTTCTTAAATCTTTTTCAATCAAATAAAACAGAAAATTACTCATATTTCATTTAAACTTTAAAAACAATTATGAGAATAACAAATTTATTTAAATATATAATCTTATTTTTATAAATAATATTATATATTTTATATATTAATATATTAGTCAGATTATATTAATGTTATTGATTACGCCGAATAGATATTGAAACAGGCTTCAAAAAGCCGAAAAATAAAAAGAAAGAAATAAATGAAAATGTAAAAAGTGAAAAATCATTTCTAAGACAATTTTTCCCTCTTTAAAATACGAATTTTAATATTAAAAATGTCAGCGATAACGTTTTACTTTCTCGTCGCTAAAACTGTAGAAATTAAAAATTAAAATATCATAATTCTTCGATTGGAAAGTAATATAAGGGTATTAGTGAATACAAGCAATTTATTCTTATGATCTGGAATAAAATATTTGCAAAACATTACCCGAAGAAATTGAATTATCTCCTCTTGTTCGCCATGTTAATGGTTAGAAAAGATTATTCCACTTCAGAGAAACTCGAAACTAAAGACGAATTTAACGTTTATATTTTATTGATACATCAGAATTTGTAGATAAACAATTTTTTAATGCTTGGTGGTCCTTATTTTCCAGTTATCTGAAGTAAAAAAATACAACAAAAAATTTTCAATTATTTTAAGTACTTCAAAATAGAGCGTGACTTATGATAAAAATTCATCAGTAGCCAACTTATTGAATAGTTCGAATTAAATTTGCTATTCATCTTTATAATAACCTTGATTTTGATAAAGATTTTTTATATTTTTATATTTATTGAAAATGTATGCATTTATTCGTAGAAAATGCATAAAATTAAGGAGGAAAACTGAAAAACTAAACAATAGATATAAAAAATTAAAGACTTAATTTAAAAAATTTTCTATTATAATTTATAACTAAAGTAAAAATAAGTAAAATATATTTTATGGAAAATCTTAATTCTTCTGAAGTAAGTTTAAGTCGTGGTTTGACCATAAGTGAGAGACTTTATTTTCTAAATAGAGATATAATGAATGTCTAAGGTCTAAGTAAACATAAGTTTAATTTTGCTGCTATAAATTTTGAGTTATGAAAATATTATTTTAGTTTCTTTCAATAAAGACATCTGTCTGAATGTAATACATGTACAATTTTCGTTTCGTGTATTATAATTGTGTACATTTATACAACATTTGTTTTATGAACTCCCTGTTTTGATACATAAATTTAAGAGTGCATTTTTAAAGAATTTTAAAATATTTTCAGACTTATTACAAAGTAGAATTAAATAATTGTTATTAATGATTTCGATGTAATATGACATGGTTTATCAAGCTGCAGTTTTCAAATTGCAGATCTATAGATTCCCACTGTTTTACGTCTGTCTGTCCGTCATTTTTAAATCTCGAGAACGGAGTTGGATAAATGAAAATTGAGACTACATATGGAAAACTTAGACTTTATATATGAAATTTTACATGTATATTAATTTAAAAATTGCAGCCTGGAATTTTGAAGAAATTTGTATCTTAAATTTTGATATTACTTAAAACCTGTATAATTCACAAATCGTATTGTTTATTGTGGCATTGTCACAATGTCAGGCTGCAATTTTTAATATTACTTTTAATTTATTTAATTTAAAATATATGCTCTACACCTCAAATCAGTAGTGTCTTGCACCTGTACATCATACTTTTCCTGATAACAACATTGTTATGCCGACAATGTTAATAACATTTGTCGGCATGACAATGATGCCGTGAAGAAGTTAATAACAACATTGTTATTAACTTCTTCACGGAAAAAGATTCGAATTGAAATAACGTAACTTCCGGTTTACATCGGAAGTTCAGCCATAGTTAACGGGGTCTCCTGCCCCTAAGGTTTCCATACCTGGTTATAGGTCTACAATTTTTTAAACTGTAGCCCGATGATAGTAGGCAAGAATGAAGATTAATCCGACTATCGCATATAAAGTGTAAAGAATAATGTTATACACATATACATATTAAGGAAAAAATAACTATAAAATAACATTTTAAAAATTTATATACTTTTTTCGTTATAGAAATACAGTGTGTATTACGTGGTTTATATATTCAAAATAAACAAAAATATTTGATTTTCGATATTTGTTTCTTTATATAATTACTTTTCTTTGATGAAATGAAAAATATTCTTATTTATTTTCAATATTTAGAGATAAACCGCATTTTCTGAAAGAGGAAAAAAATACAAATTCAACATTTCTCAACTAAAGATTTTTGTCAAGGATATAAAACTTTATTTTTTAGGAAAATGTAAAAGTTACTTGATTTAAATGTGTTTGCTTCAGTTCAATATTTTCTATTGAGTAAAAAATTTTTCTTTACTACATAAGAATAAGATTTTAATGTCATAAAAAAAGGTCATCCGTTATTTTATATCACATGCATATTTACAATAAATTTTGAAGTTGCTTTTGTTGTACGATACACTCAAATCTTGCATTCCATTCGAAAGAATAATAAATTTAAATTATAGAAAAGCAAACTTATAACTTTCTTACAGCAGCAATGAACTCGGGTTTCGATTTTTGGTAAAAATTATCAGCGTAATAACATCATTCGATACAATATTAAAGATAAGAAATAAGAATAACATCTCACTGCTACCATGAAGAAATCTGTGCAGATATCTATTGCAGGGTTATTTTTTGCATTCTGGTTACATATTGGTGATCTGGGTAACGTAAATCGTAGAAGATTCCTCTTGGAAATACAAATCTTTCACCAAAAATGGCATTTTCAAACAATAAGACTCAGTTAACCCGAGAAATGAAATACATTTCAGATATTTATTTACTTTCTGTGTTGAAAATTTCAATATTTAACGTTCCATAGAATATTTCTGAAAATATTTTCTCATAAATCACCAAAATTTACTTTAAATATATTAAAAATTATTAAAGAAAACACGTTAGATAATAAAGTTATTTATAAATTTATTGATGCTAATCACAGGAATTATCCTTTGCAAGAGAGTGGAATATTATCCCATTTCTATAAATGCCATATCAATTAAATATGACATTTAATTTAAATTAATTAATGAAGAAATTTAGAAGAAGAATTGTTCTCAATATTTATTAAATTATGCAAATTATATCTGAAAAAAATAAAGAGAAAATTAAAGAAATTCTTTTGTTGCAGTTAAGATACTATTACTTGCTTTATTCTCTGTAGAAATTTTAAATTTATTGCAAACATAGGATAAATAATTAAATCGGTCATCACTTTAAGAATGGATAAATTAAGCCATAAATTATTTTAAAAGACAGATAAAATGTTTTGCTAAAATCATTTATTAACTGTTAAAATGATAAAATCTCGATTTATGATCAGATAAAATTTCTTATAGATAATTCACGTTACTAATTTACTGTTATTTTTATTTATTTTGGTAATATGAATAGATAAATGATTATTCTCTACTTAAAAAAAAAAAAAAGAAAACAGTTGCTAAAATCCATTAAATTATAGTAAATATAGTATTAAAATTAAAAATAGTTAAAATTTATCAGAATTCTAGAATTTAAGTATTGCTAACATGGTTCAAATCTTCAATTTATTTATTTAATTAATGTTAAGAAAAATTGGAGATAAATAGCTAAATAGCACATAAAATAAATAAATAAATACAATTAAATTAGCATTATCTAAAGTGATTTTAAGTGATTAGTTAAACGTTTTCTTGTTAGGAACTAACAAATTAATTGCCTTGTAAAATCGTCTGCAAGCCGACTTTACTGTCTTACTCAGGTAAAACTATTTTTATCGCATGAAAAAAAAATTAAAAAAAAATGGTAAAAAATAAAAACCAAAATGAAAATTCTTTTAATTTAGATCTTTAAATACAAAAAAAATATATAAAAATAAAAATTCTGGTAAAGTTAAAGTTTCGAAATTTCGACAGAGAGTTGGAAAAAATAATTAAATTTTATTTTATGTGAATTATTCTACTATAGAAACAAATATATAACTTCTTAAAAGTCAATGGAAGAATTGTTCTTTCTGAAGATTTTTTTTTTAATTTTGTAAAATATTTGAGTTGGAAACTCAATATTTTTGTCCTTTACAAGAAACTTTTCAGGAAAAAAAAAACCAATTCTTTTCGAATGATTTAGAATATCTTAAATTTTTTGAGGGGAGTCAAACAGACTTCTAAAATTATATACGTTTAAAATAATTCGGAATTAGTGAATTTCTTTATCAACGGAGACTTTCAAGAAATATTTTTACAGAATTTTATTTAGTAAAAGCTTAAAGTAAGGACTCAAGATTCAAAATTTCTTGGAGTAAATAACTCTTTTGTTACGTGGTTTGAACATAAGTACTTTTCTTATTAACAACTGAAAATAAGTTATTTATAATTTATTTTATTATAAATAAAAAGAAAATTTAAAACTTTTTAAAATTAATATCAAATAATTTAATTTGATTATGCTCATCAAACCTTAAAACTAGAAAATATAAGTTGATAATCTATAATAATGAATCCTTGAGTATAAAATACTTAAGTGTGCTATATTTAAAAAAAAAATAAAATCATAAATATTCGAATAAAATTAGAAAACTTAATAAAAATAGTACAAGAAACTATATAAATTTTTTCAATTTGGATATTTTCCTTACATTTCCATTAAATTTTAAAATGAAAACTGAAATTCGTTTTGGAAAATTTAAAGGTTGGTAACGAAGTATCTAAATTTAATTATAGATTACTATTTTCAATTATAATCTGCGCCAATCGATTTATCATTTCTTTGAATTATGATTTATGACATAATTAAAATGTTAGAAGTTATGATGAAATACGTTATTTACTGGTAAAGAAAACATATCAGATAAACATTTCCTTCAATAACATCGAACAAAATATCATCTCAGTCTATTCATCGGTTATTTTGTGAGAAAAAGATTGGAATATCTTCATTGCATGGACTTATGGGATTTAATGACTTTCAAGGAAGAATCACTCGCTTGATTAAACATTGAAAGGATTTTTGCAGTGATCTTTTTTTACGACCTAAACAGCTAAAAGAAAGGATCCGATTCAAAAAAGTAGCTACTGGAAAATTAATAAACTAAATGATAAAAAAGAGACTATTATTATTCAAAAATAGAAGATGGGCTATTTGTAGTGTGTCATGTCTTTGAACTTAATTAAAGTCATGCTATCATTATCAGAGAAGAATGCTGACAATAATCGAGAAAATTTAGCATTATCTTATGGGGCAATTTTACGCGGGAGATGCTTTTCATAAAAATGAAGAAGGCTATTGCTTCTGCATTAAAATGTTGAAGTAATAGTACAGTATCTATTCAATGTAAACACTACGTAACTTTCTATGTAAAAGTGTACTTTATACAATAAATAAACATGAAAGAAATAATGTTCTTATTTTTTACTTCAAAAATAAATTAAATAATTCAATATCTTCGTAATTGTAAATGCAAGAATCATTTTTTTGACCTAAGTTGTAATTGTTTTATGAAGGCAAATGAATAAAATTTTGCTTAATTGAACGAGTCTATATTAAATTTATATTGATCTATAAATATAGAACCATATGTTTGAAGATATATTTATAAAATAATTACTTTTAACTTAAAATGAAGATTGAAGGAGTTCGTGAGTATTTAATATAGGTTAGACACGAAATATAAATTTAATAAAAATTAAGAAGTGTTTATTATTTTCAGAATAAATAAAATTATATTAAATAAATTGCGATATAAAAACAGATAAATCGAACAAAATATATATATTTTATTTGCTTTTATTATGCATTATATTAATTATGAAGCTGTCGAATCGATAAGTATAAGTCGTATTTAATGTCACTCCAGACACTAAATATGATTGACAAAGGTTAAACAAACCGACATTAAATATTTTTTCTTTCTTTATACATTCATTCAGTAACTCTATACATTCAATTCTTACAAATCTATTACTGAAAAAACATTATTATAATCTTAAATTTGATTAATTTTCGAAAATATAATTTCTATAATAATAATACAGTATTAAAAATGATTTCAATTTTTGTAAGGTTTTTAAAAATTACTACAATAAAATAGAGTAGCGATAAATCATCTTAAATAAGACAATAATATAGGCTACATTTAAAATTTTGATAAATTATTCTTCAAATTTAAAATAACAATGATATACAATATTATTTTGAATTATATTTTAAGATATTATAAAGTTTAAGAGATTTAAGTTTTCACATTAACTACTTTATTTTCAATTGCAGTAAATAAAATACAAATAAAGGAGTATACAAATCACTTATAAGAGATTAATAATTCTATAACTTTTTATAAAATCAAAAAAAACTATCAGATTCTGTTTAAAAATTTTATTAAAATGCATCTTTTTTTATACTATACTTCTTCTAGATGCGTAAAGTTATCTTAGATCTCAAAGGTCTTATCCAAGTTTTCTTACTTAGGATTTTCACGAAAGTATCTTACTTACGATAGATCCTTGTGTATTTTATAATAATGTCTTTCTTCTTTTCGACCATTTAATCCTAAACTATCTTTGGGTCTTCCGCTTGGATTTTCGTCCTCCATTTTTCTTTATCTTCAGTTTCCGATTTTTCTATCTTACTCTTTCTTGCCATTCTAAATTATTATATAAGTTATATATAAATATTTTTTTTCAAAATTCTTCTCCTCTTTATTCTTCTCATCATCTACTTAACCTTTAATATCTTTGATAGCGTACGCTTTTCTTTTCTCAATAAAGCTTAAAGAATTTTAGTTCAACAATTTCTCAATTTTACTTTCCTGGATATAATTCATATTTTATACGAGTTTTTTTACATTTTTAAATTTTTTAATGTTCTTTTAAAAATATATTTTAAATCTATCAAAAATAAGTATTTTGTCCTTGAAATTTTATTGCTAAGATTTCAACTTAGAGATTAAAATTATGTTAAAGATGTAAATACTGAAAAAATTTCACAAATTGTTAATAAAATATCAAAATTTATTTATTTTTTATTGCTTTTTATCGTAAAGTTATTCCTCTTTGTTACAGTTACAAATAAAACTTTATTATTTTAATGCTTTAATTTTCAGTTAAATTTATAATGTAAAATGGCTTGTAAAAATAATAATATAAATATAATTAATTATCTTGTAGGAAAAAAAATTAAGTTATTTCTTTATTTAATTGAGTAAAGAAGGAAAAATGTATTCTTCATAACCATAACTACAAATCTTCAACAAAGGGACTAGAATGATGTTAAATGATCATTTATCAGAAAGCATTCACGAGTAAAATTTCAAGAGGAGGAATAATTCGTTATTTTTAACATAAAAATGAGAAAAAAAAACGTATTTTAAAATTTTACGATTTTAACAGAGGAAACAGAATGCTTGATTTAACAATTCTTAAATACTTAAATATTTATCATAGAAAAACAACAAATGTTAATATTAATCGCTCTGGTTACTACCAGATTAAATTTACTGAATGATTTTAAATTTAATTTAAATTATTATTAATTTTCTATAAATGAATTTAGCACTATGACTATTTGAAATATTTTCTAACTTATCTTCGTTATACGTAACATTTTCTAAATCTTAGATTTTTATTCTTCTTCGCTTTAAAAAGTAAGTTTTAAAATTTTCACATAAAAAAAAAATATATTTTTGAAGGAAATGATTTGACGTTTAAAATGTTTTATACGTCTATATAAGCGTATCAGGAAACTTTATTGACAAGTTTGTCATTTAAAAATTTTGAATATTTAAATATATATAAAATAAAAAAGGTTAGATTATTTTAAAATTTTAAACTTTATTTTTGTCACACATTTTCTATCATTATTCAGGTAATTTTCATTTATAATCTATTAAGTGACATTAATTAATTTTTACTTAATACTCATGTTATGAAAGTTACTTATGTTATTTTATACTCAAAAATATTATTGAATAAATTAAAAAAAATTACTAATTTTTAATAAACTCAAAGCTCTCATAAACAAATTTTCTATGTTTAATTTATTCTAGTGTAAATGCTTTGATTATAATGCATTCATTCTACAAAATTTCATACTTTTTTACTTAAGTGTATGAAGATTATATAAATTTATCATTTTTACAGACATTAACGTGTGAAATAAATTTATAAAAGAATTACAGTAAAACCTTTAAAAAATGGCCACTGACAGGAACATAAAATTAGTCGTTGTTTGAAGGTTTTTCATTTTTAAAAAAATAGAAACGTTCCTATAAATGGTCGCCTTTGCATACGTGCTTATTGATAAATTTATTATAATAATATTTTAAAAATCATTAATTTTTAATAAATTTCTTAAATTTTATGTATTCTTCAAATTTATTACATATTTTTTGTTTTATTTTCGATTTAGTTATTTACTTATTGTTAGTTAAACTATGCACGAATTCTTCAATCTGTATATAATTTAATTTACACCCTTATATATATATATATAGTTATATTTTTAATAAATTACAACTAACTTTTTATTTTCATAAATAAATAAAAGATGGATTCAGATAGTATTAAAGGAAATTGAAAAATAAATTGCAATCTGAAACCGTATAAAAATTTTAAAATAAAGCAATAAAATGTGTGATATGGAAAAGAGAGAGCTAATCAAAATCTTTCCTACTTGAATATTCCTGTTTAACGGATATAATTTCACCACCATGAACATAACCTAAGGTGATAATCTGTTATTATTCGGTCTCAATTTTGCTATTGCCTCCGAGGTGCTCTCATGACAAAAATGATAAATTCTAACCTCTGATAGAAACTCATATTGCTTTATATAACGATAAAGCAGCTCTCAACGAGATAAAGTTTATCATATTCAGCAATCTTATTACAATAAATTATAAACAAATGTAAATCAACTATCTAAATTATAATTATGCAATTTTTCATAAATTAGAATATATTCTTTACATTATTATTAGGGGATAGCTTACTTAAGGATGTAAACTAAAAAAAAAGAAAAAAAAAGGAAGAGAATGAGAGGATGAGGATGAGGATAAAAAAAGAAGAGAGAAGCTTGTTATATTTTAAATGATAACGTCAAATTACTTCATTATTATGCTAGATTATCAAGTTAAAACTTATTTTTTTATTATTCTTTTTATCTTTTTTATGTGAAACCGCATATTTTTCACGCGTAACTTATCTCAGAAAAACTTGTAATCTATTGTTTTTATTGCTGTTTATAGTTTCCTATATGATAACATTATCGAAGATTTGTAATAAAATATAATATTTTTGTAATTATACGAAGAGATTAGTGAAAATTTTATTGTAAAAATTTGTAAATTATTTTTAATAAAAGAATTTATATTCTAAAACATGGAAATTTTTATAATTATATTTTTAATATTTAAGATGTTTATTTCATCGAAGTACACATGTATATTTTCTATAAGTTTATTACGAAAAGAAATAAATTGAGTATTTTTAAACGGAACATGCATTTAAAAGTAAAACAAACATTGTAAGTTTTTAAAGATATGTTTTTAATAGCAAGTTTTAGTTCAAGAAAAAGTTTTTAATCAAATAAAAATAGAAAAGCAATAGTAAATATTTCATATTAATATTAGAAGAAATATATATTTTAAATCAGAATGCATCACATAAAATATTAACAAGAAACAATAAATATTTGTAACATACATTAATCTTTTAAACTGGAAAAAATCAATTTAAAATTATTTCCGGCAGTTCAAAATGAAATATTAATTATCGAATTCGAGAACAGTTTATAAATATTAAATAAATTATAAAATAGTCTATTCCAAGAAAAAACGTGATTTATAAAAATAATTACAGTTTAGTTTACTATTTAATTACAATTCCTGCAATCATAACTAAATAGAAGTTTAATTATAAATTAAAAACGTTTAAACAAACCATTTTAGTTTACTTAAAACTAATTTAATTGTGTGATATAATGGAAAACTGAGAATATTCGAATTCTAGAAGTTGTCATCTACTTTTCTTAAGAAAGGTAAGAGATTCCAGCTTCTAAACAGCCTTCGGTCAGGGAAAAACTTTATGCTATTTTAAGTTCAGCAGCACGATTCGATACCTTATTCCCTAAGCGTATTTCTTTGTTGATGTAAGTTTTGATCTATTCCTTTTGCATACTAACTTAGAATATTCACCAAAATTCACTTTGTCGGGTCAAAATAATCTAGAGATTTCTTATATAAAAGATAAATAAGAAATTTAGTCTTTTAGCCTTTAAATCTCGAGATGTTTTTGGCATTTTATTTATTTAAAGAGTAGTTGTTGCAACCTTCCTCACTTTAATTTTAAAAAGTTATACATACTTTTTTTATTATAATTTATTAATTATTAAATAGTTTTACTAAACAAACGTATTTTATTAATAAAACGCATTTAATATTCTACTTATTTGCATCGTTTAAAGAAAATTCAAATTAGTAAATTACAATAATAATTAATATGCTACCATACCCATGTGCGGGATTATTATGAGTGGGGTTTAAAAAATACATTATGTTTCAATGTTTATTAATTTTTAAAACATATGTTATAGACTTATTATTTTTTTAATATATAATTTTACAATTTTTCCCAAAAATTTCCCGTTTGCACAGTTAGGTATTCTACCAAAATAACCATATAAATATGATTACATATGGGACCAATTCCCTTCTATTTAAATATTCTTCCTATTTAAAAGTTTTAAATAAATTTAAATATATTTATTTAAATTTATTTAATATAATTTAGTATAAATTTACATATATAGTTATTTTATTTCTATAAATAATGACTAGGTATATACGATGTACGTGGGTTTCGAATTTACTTACTTAATACTACGTATTAACCAAGATTATCGTATAATTTTATAATTTAAAGAATATTTCATATTAAAATTAAATTAATTTAACATGTTATTTTTTTATTTAGAGCAAAATAATGATAAATAAGCCGGTTACTCTTTATAGACTCAGATTGAAACCTTTGTGGTTCCACCAAACTGGAGATGATTGATTCGAGAAAAACCAAACAATTCTTCTTAACAAGAAAAGAAATCCATCTAATTCGAAATTTTCTTTCCGTTTTTTCATTATTCGAAAAAATTTTATTTTAAAATGATTTTCAATTTGTATTATTCTTAGAATTGATCGTTTGAAACAAATAAAGTTTAGAAAGAATGTATAAGAAAGTATGGAACTATAATACATGAAAGCAGTAGCATAGGTATCATCGAATCAGGAATAGATTTGTGCGTGAAATTTTTGGAGATAAATCTAAAATATATACATATAGAAGAGTATTACAGAAATAAAAGGCAATTTTGTTTTTATACATTTTACTAATTCATCGGGCAGCAATTCAAAATGCAGACCTATAAGTTCCCACTGTCGTTTGTTGTCTGTCAGTCCTTCGTTAATTTCGAGAACGGTGTTAGATATATGAAAGTCCAGACCGGATATGGAAAGATTGGGGACAGTAAGTTCCGATTAATTATATACGAATTTCCAGGCTGGACCGTTAGTCACGTGATTTCAATTCAAAATTTTCCTTGGAATTGATTTACATAGATGACCGGCATGACTGTTGTCAGGAAAAGTATGATATACAGGTGCAAGAATATAGTACTATAGTACTATAGTACTAATTTGAAATGGAGAGCATATATTTTAAATTAAATAAATTAAAAATATGATTAAAATAATGCTGCCCGGCATTGTGACGTTGTCACAATAATTTTTCGTCGTTTATTTTTAATTTTTTCTCAAGAAGAGGAACGTAGTCTCTCTCTGATCTCCCCTGAATATGCCTATTCATGCGAAGTATTAAAAAAATAAAATATAAAAACAATCATTTCTATTTTTTATTTTAAAAAATTGTATACTTTACGCCTTTTAAAAGTTTTATAGTTCGCAAAGTTTATTTTTACACATTCTGAGGAAATTTTAAAAAATGTGTCAAACTGTTATTCTTTCAAAAACTTTGTTCACTTTTCTACACTAGATTATGAAGATATATTTGCAACTTCTTATACAATTTCATATGTGAATCATTGTAAAGAACATATTTTTATACATTGTAAAGTATACAACGTACTTAGTAATAAATTATATATTAAAATGTAATATCAGTTAGATACAGTAGAATTTCCTACATAAGTATACTTTATTTATCTCTTGACAGATTTATTAATATATTTTTCTTTGTAATAATATTAAACTTTCATAACTAGATTTTTCTTTCATCTCGTTACTTATTAACTTTTAATCAATGACTTTACTGATATAATATTTTATTTATAAATATAACTATATATATATATATATATATATATATATATATTGTATAAAGTAATAAATTATTTAAATTATATAAATTATGTTAAAATAATGAAATTTATAAACTACATTTATAAAAAAACACAGAGAAAAACATTGTAAAGTTTTTTCACAATAAACTGAGTGCAGTAAATTGTGGTTAAAATAAATCTCAGTAAACTTCAAATTTTACTTTGATCTTCACACACAAATTTAATTCAATCTGTGTTTTTTGTTTAAGCTATTTAATTCAATAGCTTAAACAAAAAACAATATTTATTTTCAATTTTTAAACCCTCCTTACAACATTAATTTTAAATAAAAAAAAAATTAAAATGAAAAATAATTAAGTAAATTTTATATGTTTTTAATGTAGTTAAAACATGCCTAATATAATTTTATTATAAATATTATAATTTAATTTTTATTATAAACTAAATTTAAATAAAGAAATAAAAGCACAAAATTTATTTATTTAATATTGTATTTTTCTTATGTTAAATCTAATAATATATGAAAAATTTTGATAAAAAATAAATTAGAAAGTTATTAGAATATAAATATAAATATATAATTTCATATAAAAATTATAAATTTTATTTTATATACATTCATTTTTTTAAATATAAAATTTAAATTTAAATATAAAAAATATTTAATATTTAATTTTTGATTTAAAACAATATAATTGGAGCTTTTAATTGAAAATTTTTAAAAATATTTTACTTAATTTTGTTTTTTTTAATAAAACATTATCATTACTTCATTATAAAATCAAGTTTATAAAATGAAAAAAGCATTACAAAAATTTTAAAAATATATAATAAAATAATATGATTTACTTCGTACAGCAAAAATAATAACAATAATACTTTTACATAAAAATTTTTCTTAAAATTAAAAAAAAGCAAAATTAAATTTAAAGTACGTTATGAAATTTATACTAACAATACTGAGATATAATAAGATTTGTGTCTGAGAATATATATATATATATATATATATATAAAATATCTGATACAGTGATAATATTTGAAAAATATATTATATTTGTTTCTATAAAAAAAATAAACTAAAATAAAATAATTTATAGAATAAAGCAATATCAATATACACTAAAGAAAGTGAAAGTAAATTCAAAAATTTTAAAATATTCAGTTTTTTTGAAAGATATTTCAATATAAAATATAGAAAATCGCAACCATGATAAAGTTGAAAACATATGAAAATTGATTTTTCGATTTTTTAGTAAACAATACAACAGATAAGGAAGCTTGATATCTATATTTCATACAAAGTTTTAGTTTAACTGAATTTCTATAAATAGTCTAAATGATTGTAAGAGGAAAAAACAACTGCAGAGAAAGAGAAAGAAAACAATGTAATTTTTACGATTAAGTAATTTGTAAAACAAAGACAATAAAGGAATTATTCCTAAACAGGCAATTTGAATCTTGTGTTGTCCAAACATTGCATTATCGGTTTATTGAATTAAGAAGCCATCAGAGTGGACCTCATGAAGTTCATGATTGGAAAGGTTCTTATGACTAGGCTTTAAGACAGAGTTTTATTTCCTTATGTAAACACTAATGGTTTCATTTATGCAAAAACCACGTGTTTGTAATTGAACTATAAATGGATTCTTTACGTTGTACTTTCTTTATATAATTTAGAAAATTTTATAAAATAACATAAACAGAAGATATTTAGGCTAAATAATATGTTGTAAAGATCGTTTAATATCTGCGATTGCAACTGAAGATTACCCATTTTATATCTTAGTAAAAATTGCATTTTTTAACGATAAGATCTCCGAATATTAATTTAATCTATGGATAATTTAACTGAATAATAACGTCAACAAGATAATATCGTTTTCTTTTAAAATACTTTTTAAATTAAAAAATACATAAAATTATATTTTTGAGACAAATTAATGTAGGCAGTTGTATACATCAAAATACCTTCTGTAATAATTATATTTAGTAAATAAATATATAAATTTTGAAATCGTTTTGGTATTAATGTATTTTTAATTATAAAATAATATTGAAGTATATTCATTTTGTTATTTTATGCTTTTTCTTGTTTCGATTAAACCTTGAAATGGAATTAAATAAAAGCATCTTCTTAGAAAATTCTTGTTTGGTTGTTTGTATTTACATCACGTTTCTACTTTTGAAAGGTGTTATGTTGGTACAGAGATTTGTATATTCTGTCAGCCACAAGCTGAATGTAATGAGCGGAAATCAAAGAAAATAGAAAAAGACCATCTTTTAAAAGTTTAAATTCTTCCTTATTCTATTTGTTTTACAGCATTAGAAAAGAGAGTTCTAAGCTAATGAATCGAAAGGAATTTATCTAAATAAAGAAAATTTCTAACGATTCCAATGGGAACAAACTCGGTTTTAATTTATTCTTTTGCTTTACTTTTACCGAAATGTAAATGTTTCGAAAAATATGATGTGTATAAATTTAGTAAAATTTGCATATTGTTAAGATTACATCCATTTTAAAGTAGTAAGGTTGATGCTATTTGATAAAAAGTCTGAATATATTTCTCTTTACATTAAAATTAATTTAGCTATTTGATCGTGATATATCCTTTTATGTAATTTATAAAATTATACGTACAAAGAAGAGATGGAGGTAGAGGAACACCGGAAGCTGTAAACAAATTATAAATAATTTTCGTGTTTTTTTTAAATTTTGTTTCAATAAACTCTTATTTTCAGTAACGTCCGATGAATTAAGAAAAATGAAAATGAATCGAATGTATAAAAGTTTAATGAATACACAGTAAGAAAAAAGAGAAACTTTCTTAGTTTAACGTGAAGACGTAAAGGATTTTGACCATTAAATTTCATTTTTAACATACATCAAAAGACATCTCACATCTTTTCTGCTGAACTCATTACTGATCTCCAAAAGCATTTCGTCAAGTACACTCACTGCATAAGTGGAAGTTCTTTCAACTTTCTTAGATAGTTACAATTAGAATCGAACGGAATGGTCTTCCCTACAATTAACGATAGAAAATGTAAGTACTTGTTACAGTTGCAATGTAAAATTAAATTTCTATAATAGGCTTTTCTAAATTATTATTTACGAAAATGTCCGTTTAAAAAATGATTTTTATTTCTTACAAGTTTTCAAGTTCTTTTTTTCTTCTTTTTTTTTTAAACAACAGATGTCTTATTTTGATATTATTTTGATGTAATAATGAAGTTTAACAGAAAAGGAAAAATAATTAGGTAAATAAACTGTTGATTAAGTTCAATTAGTTGCTTTCTTCAAAGATAAATTATTTGTTTATCTATTAATAGCCTTCAGGCAAGATACTTTTGAATACGTTGTTTTGTATTGTAAGAAAGGAAAATTGTTAATTAGATTCAGGTTTAAGTTTTACAAAGAAAAGAGAAATACTTTTTTCATTGATTATTGTTTGCCTAAGAAGATCATAAACAAAAGAATTGTTTAAGAAACAAATTATCAGTATTTTTGCATTTTATTTTTACATATTTTATGCATAACTTTTTTGACACTGGCAGTATAACGTTAAATATTAAATATATATATATTTTTAATATCAGAATCGTTAAATCATTATTTTTAATGCATATATACTTTATTAAGATCTAATTGTGGCACAATTAAACGGTAAAACATAAAAATTTCTTTTTAAATTCTTTACAGTTTCTTACTGCATCGTCATTCATGAAGATTGAAATGCTGAAATTTGATAGATTTTGCAAACCAGCATAAAATTTAATATTCTAAACGTGAATTTTTGAACATTTTAAGTACTTCTGCTAAAATAGTGCTTAAAATTTAATACTTAGGATTTACTACGACAATTCTGAAGTATTTTATTTTAAAAAAAGACCAGTATCAACCGGTCTCAACCTGACCACTGATGTGCCACAAATTTCCCATAAGTTTGTGGCAACGTTTTGAAATTTTGCGACACACAAAAAACGATTATTTAAAAATGCTAATTTTTGTCTAGTTTTTTAATATTGCTGTTATTTTTTATATAAAAAATTGCAGATTAATGTTGTGCTTCGTTTATTCGTGTAAGAGCACCATGATGAGTCACTGGCTCGTCGATGTCTCACCAAAAAATTATGTGACTAATTTGAGAAAGATTAAGAACCACCGAAACAGACTTAACAAAGACTTACACACTCAACTAATTAGCTTCGAAAACATTAATTTTTACAGAAAATAATTTATTTCAAGACAATTTAATTTTACGAATTTGTTAAAACCTTAATAATTCTCTATGGACTATGCAGCAAATAACACCAGTTTAACGTTAAATAATAGTTTGGTAATTTTAAAGAAACAACCGATCTATTTAATGGTTGCGTTATCGTTTTATATATATATATTTTTTAAATGAATTTTACGCCTGGAAGCAGCCGTTGATGCTTAGCTACCCCCTAAATTATATCACACAGGTTACAAAAATTTCTACTCGTTATCGTGTAATGTGGTTAAACCCCGCAAAAACCGTACCTGATGCCGAAACAACTTTAATTAGCGTTAAATTCTTCTATCATCTAAATCACGTTGGCAGTAAAATTATTACCTTGATTAAGCACAAAACTTTACCGGAATTCTGGTTTTAAGTTCAATAACCTTTGCCGTTAGATAAGTGTAGAGGAATGATAGGAATATCGTTGTTGTCATCTCACAACGTGTATCAAAGAAGGGTATTTCCTAAGAGTTGGTAGATAATGAGCTTACACGCCCATCGATCTGGACTCTACCCATGTTTGTAGTTCCAGCTGTGTGCTATCCTCCCAGTTCATGTCGGTAGAAGATGTGACAGAGAGATGTGCCGATAAAAGAATGGTTGACCGCAACTTTGAGCTTAGCAAACTTATTGTTAGTGACAGATTTTATAGCTGTCGTTTATAGTAACGTATGTGATTGTAGCATCAATATTTATTAAATAAGGAATTTTTAAGAAAGACCATTCCCAGATGATTAAATTACTTTACTAATTTTCGATCTATCCAACTTTTCAAAGGGAAAAAAACACTTATACATTAATAAATTCTAGAGGTATTTTACAAATTTTATTCAAAATAACTGTAAAAATTTGCTCAATAAAATGTATTTTTTACACACATATATAATTAACTGTTCATCAATTATTCGAAGAATCATAATTAATATTCCTTTAAATATTTAATTTAGTTTTAGTAAATAGAATATCATTAAATTAACGTGGTCGACTAAAGTTAGTACTAAATTAGCTCTTGAACCTTTTAACCTTTAGAAATTAATCATTGCACCATTTTATCTGAGATTCAACAAATCTTCAAAGATTGTTGGACTCATTTTAAAGCATCAAAATTTAACTGCCTGAAAGAAAATTCAACATTAAATAATAAACCTTTAAAAATATTTTAAAGTTTCAACATTAAAAATACACCAAATTAACAATTAATTTTTGATAATACTGAAAAAAGACTTGAAGAAATTCTTTGGATATTATTTTATAAATTAATTTAATTAGATGTATAAATAAATTATTAACTATATTTATTTTATAATTAACTTTATGGTTTATAATATAATTATTCTATAATTTATATATTTAACTACATAAGAATAAAATATACCACTTAAATAATCATATACCATGATTATTTAAAGAAATTTAATTTGTTTTTAACATAAAATTATAATTATTACCGGCATTAAATAAAAATTAAATTAACATTATTTAATTTAAAACAACTATCTGACTTCTATTTAATCTTAATTTTGCGTTTTGTAAGAATCTTTAAAACAGTCTCAAGGCTACTTTTCCTTGCCAATTCTTGAAAAATTAATTATATATAATTTATGAAACCTTAAACTTTTAATAAAGTTGAATAAATATCTCTAATAATTATTTAAATATAAGAAAATTACATTTAAAATTACTTATTTTCACTTCATAAACAAGTAGTAATGGAATGGAAATTGATAATATCCATACATTTATGTTAATATATATTACCATATAATCATACATATATTGTATGATTATTACAATAATAAATGTATATATGTAAATTAAATTTTAAAAGAAAATTTAATAATAAACTAACATAAATATATAAAGAAAAATCAATTTCTCCCCTCCCCCTCTTTCACAACAAACTTGTAAATAGAAGAAGAGAGAAGTGATAGCGAGCAGTTAAATATATTTATTTTACAATAAAATAGTTTTAGTCCTTTTCATTTTATTTCCTATTCTAAAAATGATTAAATGACTTTCCTATTGGATTTCAGCAATAGTATTTTTATATTCCAAAACACATTATTCTAATCGGAATTGTATCGGGAGCAACAAAACACGAACAAAAAGTAAGAAATTCCATATTATTTTTCGTGAAGAGAATCAATTTTAACTCCAGATTTTTATGGAATAAAGAAAATACGAGAGAAAATACTCTATTGTAATTGTTTTGAAATAAATTCTAGTAGAATAATTTAAATAATAAACGCTTTAAAACTCAGAAAATAAAGATATATGAAGCGTAGAATTTTATTTTTCTCTCTATTCTTTTGTATATATATATATATATATACACACACTTAAATATTCAAAAGAGAAAAGTAAAGTTTGTTTATTTTTCTTTATATTAAATTTAACGATAGTAATGTTTTCATTCGGTATTTAATCTTTACGTATTTATAAATTTAAATAACCCAAAGGGACTAATAAGACGTCAAAAACAGTGAGATTTTATGCATCATAAAAACACACAAAGGCAATTATGACTGTAGAAAAATTTTTATGGATTTGAAAAGTAAAATAAATTTATTTTACAATTACTTGAAAGAGTAAATAAAATTTAATTTCTAATTAATAATTGCTAGAGGCAATGATATTGTTGGAAAATGTTAATGAAACTATGCAGTTTAATAGTATAAGAATATAAAATAATTAAATCTTAGAAAATTATGAATACTACAACTTTAGGTTTTTATTAATTAGCCTAAAGTCATTTAAAAGAAATATATTTATTATTATTATTTTAGAATAAGAAAAAATATGTATTTATTGATAAAAAATAAATTTTCTTTATTAGTTTAATTATAATTAACAATGTTAATAGTCTTTGTAAGTTTTAATTATCGTGAGATCTTATTAAATTTTATAGGTTACGTTCTTAAATTACACTCTAATTTTTTTGTAAATAATTAAGCAAGTTTTTATAAACAATGGATAGTTAAATAAACTATATATATATATATATATATTGTACTTGAAAGTTTACTTATTTGAGAATAATCTGTAATTTATATTCATGAGAAAATATCGTCTAGAAAAAGGGATACTATCACATAAAATGATAAATTCGTATAAGAAATATTTTAAAAATGCATTTTTTAAAGCATTTTTTTCCAATAGGAAGATTTACGATTGATTATTTATCACAATATAAGTCCATGATATAAGTATGAAAGTTACAACATATTTACTCTATCTATTATAATTTTCATAGTTATGAAGATTTTAACGAACCATTTCCAACGTTAAATGATACATGAAATTATTAAAGAGTAATTAATTAATTTAAACCAAAACTGGAAATATGAAAGACTATAATTAAACAAACGTGCTTTGAATTCTCTAAATGATTTATACATAAATATATTGTATTTTTAATGTAGTGGTGTACTGTGTGTATATATATAAATATACGTATACGTATCAAGAATTGGAAGATTACAGAACGTTTCATTTATGATTCTAGAGTCATTAGAGAATCTCTAGTGAATTAAAACATATTAATTGTTTCGTGAACAACAATCTGTACGTAACGAAGTATATGAATAATACAATAGATATATACGTAAACTGTTAAAGGATATTATAAATTAAATATCTTTTCAAAATCATTTTCAGATGAATTATTTTATCTTTTAAAACCCTTGCAAAATTCTCTTAACAAATATAATTACATTCGGTTGTGGATATCCAAAAGGAACTTTTCAATTTATTATGTTTTCAAAGAAGACGTTTCATCTATACAAACTTAAATGTAAATTAGAAAACGTTTTGTTCATCATTTGCCTCCAGGTCATCGACAATACAAATATTCAGGAAACGTTTAGAAATTATTAAATTCGTAAATGATATAATTCTATTTGAGTGATGTAATGATTAAATTAAAAGAAATTATAAGTTAGCGCCTAATTTTAATTAAAATTTATAATTTCATTTGTTTAAGATAAATGCGGTTTCTTGTTTAAGAACTGATTAAGACTTTTGTTACTTGTTCTAGAACATAAATATAATTATTAAAGGAGAAAAATTGTGTGTTTTTTTTCCTTGATTCTTTAATGTGTTTTAGAGTTGTCTCTTTTTTATAACTCTGTACTTATTTTATTTTAATATTGAATCCTTTCAGCTTAAACGGATAATCAAATTCAAACATTGAATATATATATATATATATTTCCTTTTATTCATTCCGAAGAAGTTTTGCTATTCTGATCTACATTCTAATACCACTAAATGCACATTTACGACTTTGAAAAATCGTCTCCGTACACGCAGACACAATAATAGCCTTTAAAAACGTTAAAAAATCCACCATAACATAATATTAGTGCAAACCGAAATTTAGCGTGATAGTTGATAAATGACTAAACGGTTAAAGGTTCTTATTCAAATCATGCAATTTCCTGAAAGTAGCAGCAAATTTTGTGCATCTTGGACAACGTTCGACTTCTTACCATTATTGATTAGTGAGATGCACTTAATCACAGACTGCTTCGTCAGGGGAAGACTGTAGTTTACATAAGTCATCCCCTAACTTCTATTACACAATACATTTTTTTTTTCTTCTTCTTCTTCTTCCTCCCTTACTCTCACTTTGCTCTTCGTTTTATCGATTCTTTGCTGTCGACCATAAAGACAGATTTGTTGGCGACTGACTGTTGACGCCGTACTGATCTTAGTGATTTATGAACAACAGTACAGAAGAGTGCTGGCTGACCTGTCATTCAATTTAAGCGACTGATAATCAAAGTTTTTCATCATACCTTCATTCAATCAGATATATTGAACAATCTGCAACTCTTTATCAATAACATATCCCTTATATTGAATTTTTTTTCTTATCTGTTCGCTTTCTAAAAATTTCGATTTTTATTTTCGCTGATGCGTATAATTATTTGACACGATAAAAATTAGAAAAAATATATCCAATAATACGAATATATGATTTTTTTTATTATAAATCAATATTCTTTATCAAACTTTCCGTGTAATAATATTTATTTCGATAGTTTTTATTTTTAAAATTTTAATTCAGTTAAAATATGCCTTATTAACACGTACTTTTTGATAATTTTATTATTAAGATGTGTTAAATTAATTTAAAATATGGAAAATTCGCTACTAAAAGGTTTCATTTAATTTCTTATACGGATATTGCTAATTAAATGCAATATTGAAAAGAGAGATAGGCGTTCGTTGCCTTTTAAAAATTAATTACATAATACAAGTAATATAACTTAAAATTTTTATAAAAATAAAAGTAAAAGTAACAAAATTACATTATTAAAATTAATATTTTTCATTTTCTTAACAAGATTATTAATATAACATACCTTCTTCTTCGCATATAACACCGTAGAAAACCATCCTATCGTCAAAACAACGTGTAAAGTTTTACTAAGATAAAAATATTTCAATTTATTAATGGAAAATATGAATTTATAAAGTATAAAAGATTAAAAATTGTTCTTATTATTCAGCAAAACAATTTACCATGAGTCATTTCATTTACTTTTTTTCTTTTCATATTCTTATGATTATATAAATCGATATTTTAAAGGGAGGAAGAGATGAATTACTATTTTAAAATAAATCTGTAATACTATACGGTTCAAGAAATTTATGATCTATTTGACGAGTCTCAACATTACAACTGACTTTCCGAATATTAGTTTTTCGTGTTAGAATTTTGAAACACTAAACTGATTTTAAATTAAATGTCAAAAATTGTGAAATATAAACAATTCCGGAAAAAAATTATATATATTCACTAGTATCAATTATGTTTTACTGACTTGATACATTTATATATCATCTTTCAGAATATATATATAGTAACTTTTTATAACGAGATTTGCAGTTTTATTATGTTTTTTTTAAATAAGTTATATTTTTAATGCATATTTTTAAATTATGTTTTTAAAAAAGAAAATTCGATGGGTTTTTTATTCTAAAAAATCCTTAATAATCTTATCTAAATAATATTTTCTCTAGCCAGATGGTCTGTATTGCATTTTTAACGTAATGATGTATTTTTCTGGGAATCTAACCTATGAAGTATATTATGATTTCTGACACTAAAAACAAATGATGTTTTCCTTTTATTTTATAATTAAAATATTTATCTTAATATTTTTAGTATTTTAACTTCGATTTTTTAAAACATTTTTTATTGTTTGGGAGCTGTATTCAAGAGTTTTCTAGGGCCGAGTGGATGACCAAACGAATAAGGTGGTGGCCTACCACTTTGGAGACCCTGGATCGAATTAGAACAAGTGGAAACAACCCTAGAAATTTTTAGGGATAATTTCGCCAAAAATTCATAGACCCCATTGTGAACCTTAGCGAATCCATAATAGGCTTGCTACGAAAAAGGTCCTCTTAGTGACCACATAGTGAAAAGAGCAAACAATGCCTCATATTACGCTTGTAAAACATATAAAATAATTTATTTAATTAATTTCAAAATGTGTTTAGAGCAATTTATAATTTTTACATTTGAAACAGTTTATTTCTAGTAAAAGTTTTTGACCGATTGAGATGCTTAACTCGAAACTCGATTTAAGTTTTACTTCTTAAAAGAATAAATAAACAAACAAATAAATAATTTATTACAAAGTAATACCTTTAAAAATTATTCATTTTTCATCAACAAGATTGATATAACTTTATTGAAAAGAATTTTTTAAAAAAGGTATTCCTATCCGTATCCCGTATTAGAATAATCTTACTTTATACTAGCATTAATATAATTAATGATAAGTAAACTCAAAAGAGATTCTTATTTTTCACAAAAATAATAACATAGTCGAATAATCAATATTAGTTAAATAAACTTATATTCATTCATCAGAAGCAAACTTCGTCTTGTATTACGTTGAACTTGTGAAAGGAAAAACTGTCGAGGCAGGAAATAATGTTCGTTCAAGTAGAAACATGGTCGGACGTGCAAAGAATGAAACTTCCATGTTCGATCTGTCGTCTGGTTAATCCATTTTAAGAATAAAAGAATGTTCAATTTATGACACGGCACACTGAACTTGTCAGTTTTAAGTCTTTTGATGGAAGACCCACTACTTTAACCAAAAAGATGATCAAATTTTCTTGAATTGGACCTAGCATATTTGCCGGATACATTTCCAAAAATTAAAAATTTTCAAGCTAAAAATTCCTAAAATAATTACATATTATGTCCAAGATCTATCTAGTGTCTGCTTTATACAATAAAAATAAGTCAGACAGCATCTTTCCCTGTATGTGACAGTTATTACTTAAATTTAATTATAATTATGAAGTTTCTTTAGAAATGGATTCTTACTTGAAGGCCACAAACATCAAAACTGGAAATAGAAAAAGGTTAGCAGAAATGTTATAAATAAGTAAATTGAACCGTGCAGAAACAACATTAAAACTAGACACAATAACAATATTACTAAACCTATTTTTAGTCTTATTCCTTTCATTATACTTCATTGTTTTCAGTACAATTCAGAATTTTATTATTATTATTATTAAGTTCGATATCTTCAGGAACGAACATTATAAAGCAAATTAAAATAAATTAATTTTATTTAATAAAATTTCATTACTAGCAACTTGTCTTTTATTATGAATTTATTAAATATTATATACATTGTAGTGTAGATATTATACAATGTTTTAAGAGTTGTGTCTATATATTTTTATATATTTGAACTTAGAATTAGAATTAGACAAATTAGTTCAAAATTCTCCCATGTAATAATTTAATCATTGAAAAGAGTCAAACTATGTACAAAATATTTAAAGTTAATTAATATATAAACTATATAAACTATTATAACTATATTAATTAATATCACTTCATTGACATTTAATCTTTATCAACAAATATTAAACTAATAATTATTTTAAAATAATTAACGGCCAATATTAATTAACTATATTTATTATTTAAATATTCAATTTTAAAAGCGTGTTTACAAAGAATTTAATTTTAGAATAGCATCATTCAACAATGATAAATTAATTTATTTAGGAATAAATCTTGGATAATGATTATATATTATAGAAAATTAAATATCTACAGGTAGTTATAAACTGCTTTACATGTAATTTACTGATTTATATCAAATAAATTAATCAATATATTTTATAACTTTACCTAAATAATGTATGCACACGTCTCAAATTAAATACATTTGTTACTAAACATCTTGACCTTAAAACATTATTAAAGCTTAGTCTTCGTATTATTATAATAATAATTATTATTCCTACATGTAAAAATTATTTACCAAATATTCATTTAATAAAAGCAACTTTCTGCTTACGGTATGGCCCAAAAGTTATTATGAAAATTAAATTACTTTATTACCTGCAAAAATTGCGGAATTGCTTACAAAAATGATGATTATTACATAACTTTTGGAACCTCTCGTATAATAGAATAAAAGAAGAAAATAGAATATTTAATTAACTTTGACAATAAATAATTTCTACATTTAAATAAATAAAAATAATATTAATAAATTAGTAATATTCTTCAATATGAAAAAACTTAATGATAAACATAACATAACTTCAATCTAAAGAATGTACAAGAAATAATAATAATTTCCAAGCTTATGTTCTAGATATGCTGATTTTAATACATTAACTGTATTTCATATTGACCGATATAGTATATATATATATAGTTTAGAATAGAGAATGCATTCCGGGAACATTGATCAACATAGACAGTGCGGTTTCTGATCGAATAAACTGAAGAATTTAAAAGAAAGTTACTTATTCTTGTACCTTAAAAGTTGCTCTAGTTTCGTCAATATTGTGAAACTAGAGTTAGATTTTATGTGACTTCCTGTCACTTTGGAGACATTTTCTTGTCAATCACAAAAGAAATCACATCAGGACGGAAAATCTACGAAACTTAAGAATCCAGTTATACCACACTGTAAAGGATTACTGTAGAATTCAACTTTTTCACTTGTTTCAAATTTATATATTTTATTATTTCAAATAAAAAATTGTAAAATTTAAATGGAAGTTGTATTTACATTTTTTAAAAAAAAATTTTAAACATTTTCAGTAAAAAAATTAAGAAATTTTTAATTTATTTTCTTCAAAAATAAGCTGTAAAATAATATTTAAAAAGTATTGATTTTATTAAATATATTTTTTTTAAAAATTAATAAGATGTAAAAATATCTTCGATAAAGTATAAACATTTATTATATAAAATTTTTAATCAAGAGTATGTTTGTTTATGAAATATTTTTAAAAAATAAATAAAAAAATTAAACTTAGACTTTGAGGAAAAAGTATCATTACAGTTTTATAAAGAAAAAAATTATTTTTTTCTAAATAAAATTATTAAAATGATGAATTTTTTAAATATATATATATATATATTTTTTTTTTATTGTCTTTTTATTACTTTTCAAATGAACAGTAAAATAAATTTTAATGAAACTAGTATTTTACCGAGTAGAAATTTAATTAATTTGACATTTTAATAAATGATGATAGAAATATTCATTATTTTAGTTATAATATAATGATATTTAATTTTGTTTTTTTTTTGTTTATAAAAAAAAACAAAATAAAATTAAAATTTTGATAGTAAAATACATCTTCGATCAGTTATCAATTGTTTATTTTGTGATTTAAAAAAAAAATCTGCGAAAATATTTGATTTTTATGTCTTCAAAAAATATTGTCCTCATATATTAAACATCTAGAAACTACAATGTTTATAAGGTAGACAATTTATTTCAAAGAGAATCGAAAATAAACGAAAACTGTCTGAATTTTGCATTAGAAACATTGCTCAAAGTTTCAATACAATCCAGATGCATCATCAATGATAACATCTTTTGTGATGATTTGAGTGCATTTTTCAAAATGATTAACATAAAATATATGCTAAAAATGCATTAATACATTTAAATTTTAATTATAACTAAAATTTTATTATAATTAATTGATTTATAATTGTTTTTATCCAATATTTGTTATATTCTGTATTATAGTCATTAAATGTTTTGAAATTAAATTTGTGGAAATTTATGATGTAATTCTAATTATATTTATATCAAATATATGTTTAAAATTTAATTTTAAACCATAATATTCAATACTAAAATATATTTTTATTTATATTATAAAATATACTATTTCATAATTTAAAAATTGATAATATATAAATAAATAAATAATGTTTTATGATACTTTATATTCTAATTATCATAAAAGATTAAAAAATAATAATAACTTTAAGATAAAAATCTAATCAGCTTATTAATAAAGAATTATTAAAGTTGTATAATTTTATTTATGTCTAGCAGTATACATTTTTCTTTATAAAAATATTTAATAATTTCTAATATAATTACTATAAATTATAACAGGGAAAGTAGATAATTAAATAAATCTCAAGCAAAATAAATAATTGACTAAAATAATGCCTAAACAAATGTGATAAAAGGTGATTTTCATTAGTTTTGGGAAGAAACAAGCTCCCTATTAATTATATTTAACACCAGTATACAATAAATCATAAACAAATGAAAATTTTTGAATGTCATTTGAAACTAATTAATTAAAAAAATGACGATAATTAAATTAAAATTTAATAAATTATGATATAAATTTTTGTTTTATCATTAAAAATTAAAAATTCTGAATGGTAAAAATAAAAAATGTAAACATAAACTGGAAATATGAGTTTCTTTTCCCCTCCTAGACGTATGAAATTACATAAATTTATGTCAAAAATTTAAATTATTTTTAACCTTAAAAAGCTTTTTAGAAAATTACTTTTTAATATTAAAAATTATTAATATTAATTGATTTAAATTATTTTTAACCTTAAAAAGCTTTTTAGAAAATTACTTTTTAATATTAAAAATTATTAATATTAATTGATTTAAATTATTTTTAACCTTAAAAAGCTTTTTAGAAAATTACTTTTTAATATTAAAAATTATTAATATTAATTGATTTAAATTATTATTAACCTTAATTAATCTTTTTAATATTAAAAATATTATTGTATAGAATGATAATAATTTTAAGAAAATATTTGATTAATTTAGAAAATATAATTATTTTATAAATATTAAATTAGTTTGAGTATTTTATTATATATTATCTATCCATCGAATATTTAATTTGTAGTATTTTATTTTTAAGGATAACATTTTGATTTATCCTTTCGTGACTTTAAGCTCATTATCTAAATGAAACTACTCAACAAGTACAATTTCAACTGCAGTGCTGTTAGAAAAACAACCTTTGATTGTACCATTTTCTCCAAATTTTTTTATTATTTAACAAAATTGTTCAACTGGATATTAATCAGATTTGAAAGAATTAAATCAGATATGAGTTATAATTGCCCTAATACAAACGGTATATTTATTTACTTTGCCTTAAATTGTACTTAAAAGTTTAATAAATTATTATTGGGCTGAAATTTTCAAATTGTAGACGTGTACATTCCCACTGGCATTCGTCTGTTCTCTGTCTATCCGTTCATCGTCAATCTGGAGAACGGAATTAGATAGACGAAAAATCGAGACCAGATATGGATGTCTTACGGGCGGAGGCTTCGATTAACTGTATACGAACTTCCGATTTAAATCAGAAGTTCATATACAGTTTCAATTCAAAATTTTTTTCCAGAACAGAGCTACATAATGACCGGCATGACTCTGTTGTTGTAAGGAAAAGTATGATGTACGGGGGAAGATACTACAGTATTACTGTAATTTGAGGTGGAGAGCATATATTTTAAATTAAATAAATTTTAAATATGATTAAAATTGTAGCAAATTAAAATTGATATATTCTTGAATTTTCTTTCATTTGTTTAGTTATATAATGTCTCAAAATTGATTGAAAGTAATAATTTAAATAATGCAATTTATTACAATTTTTATTCATAAAAAGTAAATTTAATCATATTAAATTTTTAATTGATTAATTAATTAATTAATTAAAAATATGTCAAATAGAATTACGAAAATTATCTCCAATTTTTAACTTTTATTAATCTGATTTCGTTATTAAATAAATATAAAAATTTATTCAATAATTGGAATTAAATAAATGCAGTTAATTTCTAATCTTTTTAGAATAATTTATGTTTATTAACAACGGTCGTAAATTATTCATGCCTGAAATATTAGCATTAATTATTTAGCAATTAGCACAACAAAACAATTTCGAATTCTTGGCTAATTGTCAAAACAGATATAAAGCTAGTTATTGTGCTTACACTACTTTAATAAATTATATCTTCAAGGTATGAAAGTTGTATTTTCAAAAGTAAATTTTATCTTTTCGAATATGAAAATGGACAATTTTCCTATTTTTCCATATTTTTATTATTTTATACAATATTTACTTACCTAAATCGATATATAACACAATTTTAAAGTGGTTTACCTTTAATGAGAATTAGCAAATAAGGCAATGATAAAAATTAAGGAAAAGTATGATATACAGGGGAAGATAATACGGTAATAATTTGAGGTGGAGAGCATATATTTTAAATTGACATATAATGAAATAATGAATTGACAAAGAAGGTAATTTAGATTCTTCATTTTCAAAGGAAGAATGCCGGGTTGTTTTATAACTATTACGTAGATTATTGGAGACTTTTACATTATTTTTTATACGTTCTATAGAAATATGTATCAATATAAAATATGCAATTATACATTCAAACCATAAAACTTGAAATTGTGACAAATATGAAACGTTAAATAAGATGAAGAGTTTTATGCGCTTCATAAATTTCAACACAGTAAGTTAATTTCTTTTATTAATTTTAAATATATAACTTGAAGTTACGATAATTTATATATTGAATTTGTCATAAATCTATAAAACGTGAAATAGAGAGGTAAAATCGATTAAGAAAAATTTGATGATGGTAATAAATCTTTTGGGACCATTTCTTTATGCAACACGAGTAGGTCTTTTTCTCCAACTATTATTCTTCAGAAATATTACAGTTCTTTTCTGAGATTAGGGCATTGATCTTAATAGCTCCCAGGTTGCAGTCAGTTACCGATTTTGAGTTATTTGATGATCAAAGCACGTGAACGAGAACATCTATATCAAATGGCAAATTGTATATCACTCCTTGTTGAAATCATGACTAGAATAATCTAAATGTGTCTTTGAAGTTATAAAAGAATAATTATAAATTTAATATTTTAAAATAGAAATATAAGAAGGAAGAAAAATGTATTCGAATTTTTCTTCTTTACGGTAAACAGTTGCTATTTTTAAAGAGGACATTTTCAACTTTCTTATTTTTGTCAATCAACTGAATAATACAACTTTGGATAATAAATCATATTTTTATTTACAATTTTACCGAAAACTTAAAGGATGATAAATGGTTATCGTCCTCTGTGAATTTCTATAGACTGAAAGCAATTTTTTCCCGTTTACAATTTCCATTCAAAATAAGGGTAAAGCTGTTCCAGTAAAACTTTTTAAAAGATAGCTATTAACACCGTTTTAAAATTTATATATATATTATATGTGTATTATATAAAATAATATAAAATTTTTAATGTTTTCTCTTTAATTGATAATATAAACATTGTCAATAACGTTGAAATAATGATTTTTATAGATATTGATTATATTGAAGTTTAGAACAGTACTAGGGTAGCGCACTATCAATAAAAGGTGGCCTTCTATATCTTGACTGGTTCATCTCTTTCTGCACAGCTGTCCTTGCTGATACAAACGCTTTTTCGTGGCAGCTGCACAGACAAACGGTCTAAGAACTCTATATCGAACGAAAAAGGAATATTCTAAGCAGGTCGGTCACTTCACTCGCATCTAATACCTTTGATTAGGTCGATAGTCTGGCAATTTCCATGTATAGATAATCAATGTGAAGGATATTCCATTGTTCTACTCGATGCAGCTAAGAATACATTTTCTTTACAAGATTTAAAATTCAAATATAACTATAAATATTTAAAAAATTATCATAAATTATATACACTTTATCAAATTAATTTAATTGATTAATAATGTATACAATACTAATACAATTACTAATTTAATCAGTACAAGACTAATTGAATTAATTAATAAATTACTATTTTTAATTAGTTCAATTAATAATAATTCTAATTCTTGTTTCGGTTTTTTAGTTCTCTTTAGAAAAAAACAAAAATATTTTTAAAATTGAAAGTAAACATGTTTTCATCTTGTATGTAAGTAAAAATAAATCAGTGTATTTGTAGAATGAAATACAGACTTGATTAATTCAAATGTATTGAAAACCTATAAGACCAGCTAATTAATATATATATGTGTGTGTGTGCGTGTGTGTTTAAAGTAAACATGTATAAAAGATAATAGTTTATTCGTAATTTACATTAGAAGATCGAGTTTATTCCTATTAACATAAATAAATTCCCTGAAAAATCTCACAAAAATAAACTTGATTAAAATGAAAATGGAGTATTGATAGACGTTAAGAAAAATATATTGTTAATAATGTAATTTTGAAAGTAAAACTGATATTTTTTCTATAATTTCTTCCTTTTCCTTTAAGGATTTGACATGACTTTTAATAGATATAATGAATTTTAGATCTAGTCTTTCGAAATTGCTGACAGAGGCAAGGTTACTTCATTTTGCTGAGCTTTTCAAAAATTTCTATTGCTAGAACTTTAATTTCTTACAGAAAAAAAATAAAAAAATAAATTTTTAAATATATGGTATATCTTTATTAAGATAAAATATGTTTTAAATTAATGCCCTTTTATATATTGTACAAAAGATGTAAATATTGGAAAAGATATTTAACACTTTTTACATTCAAATATATTAATTTTTTTTAGAAAATTCGCTTAAATTTATATATGTTTATATCTTTTAACTCTTATATTTCGTAACTGTTTTATGTATATTTAAATGTTTGACAGAGAAACTAGACAAAATTCTGTTTGCTGGACAAACTGAATAATTTAATGCTTTTCTATTTTAAACATTATTCGTTTGTTTACATATTTCTCTATTTTTATACAAATATTTACCTTTATGTATTATTTATAGATAAATATTTTAGTAGGATAAGGCGATATAGAATAAATAGAGTAGAATAATATTATATAACATACTATATACCTATATATTTAATGATAAATGATGCATAATACTAAATGTAATTAAATTACAAGTAATAATTATTCATTTTATAAAGTAACGTGAATTATTCATTTTATAACTGTATGAATATTTCAATCTAGAATTTCAAATCATATTTTTTATTTAAACACACATAAATTTAATTTATTTAATCTTTCACAAATTTTATAATGATAATAAACATAAACTGTACATACATTCATTTAAAATGATTAATTATAATAAAGTTAATATTAAAATATTTCAGATATTTTATAATTTTATATCATAAGAATCCATTTATTTACAAAAATCTCCTATAAAAATGTTTTATTAGTTTTTTTTGCGATAAAATTGAGTATTAACATTAATAGATTTATAATTTCCATTAATATAAAAATGATTTTATGATCGTAATAAAAATATTAAAAATCAATAAATGTTAAAACGATTTTGTAAAAAATATCGATTTATACCACTTATAAAAATCTATTTTAAATAATTCTATAAGTAAAACATGGATTGTTTTACTTTTTCATTTAAAATTTTCATTAGGATAAACAAGATCAAATATGTGATTTATAAGAACATATTATATATTAAATTATTTATTTATTTATTATTTACACACAGTTTATGTAAACTATAAGAAATAATTTAACATCGTGTTTACACATGTTTACACACTCCCCTTCGATATTACTAAGAAAAATAAATATGCTAAACAGTATATTTACGAAACATAAATATTCAAAGAGAAGAGGAAAGTCTATCGATATAATCTTTGCTTATAAATTGTAGCTAAACTGTAACATTTGTATGAATTATGCGGTCACTTTAGTAATATGTGATATGACCGATAAGAAGAAATTACAATTACACTCCTTATCTAGTGTTATGGATATTTTCAAAAGTGAAGTTATTCATTACGTCAGTTTTGCTGAATATTAGTAAGTTTTCATTAGCAAACATCTAGGAATGTAGTTTAGTTAATGCAAACTTATCTGTTGAAATAAGCATGAATTATTGGATTACGAGAAACAGAACAAATGTCAAATGAGCAATTGCTTATCAGTCGATTATTTATGATAAAACTGTGTCAACACGTATATATATTCGTAGATGACAAGATGCAATTGCTGAAGTGATCCTAAGCTGACAGGTTATGGCAAACGTCTTTATCGTATATTCTGTCAGCTACTGATCTATTATTAAAGGCATGTTTACTAATATACAGCTTTCTTCTGAGAGACTAAATGCGTAAAAATTATCTAAAACTATAAATATACGAATATATATAATCGTTTAGCACATTGTTTATAAATATGTAAATATTTAGATATATTTTCTATTGATAGATTGCTTTGCTGAAATGACAATTGATGATGTTTATTAACAGAGTTCATTCAATCTATAATTTTACCATCAAGAACAGCAGTGCATTTCTGTCAAAGGGATTTTCTATTTAATCTGATAATAAATAGGTAATATTCAGTAAAACGTGCAGAGTAATAACAATAACTCATTGAATAAACAAAATACTGAATATGATAAACTTGAATTTTATCGACATGAATAATGTCGACGGTAATTTGGATAAAATTTCGTATATAATAATTGAAAAATTGTTAAACGTATCATAATTTACTAATCATAAATGAATGGATCATTCTTTCTTCCTATTGTTTTTAATGTATTTTATTATTATTACTGTTAAACTTCGATTTAACGCCACCATTTGTTTCCCTCTGAAATTGGCACAGAATCACTGGAGTATCTCAAAGCATAAGAATTACATATAGTAAGTTTGAGATTGAAAGTTTTAGTTACGTGATTTGGTAACGATATTGCCACTTTTACAATGAAAAATCGTAATAATTCACAGATATTGAAGGGTTCTCTACATCTAATATTTATAACTGAGATCAGTTAGAAGCAATTTACAAAGATTACACTATTTAGAAAAACGTTATATCGAGGTTTGGCTATATATTGCATTTCTTCTATATTTACACAATAAATAAATAAATTCTTAATCAATTATTTAATTTGTTTTACAATTTACAATTTTAAAAATAATTTATAACAAATATTTCTTATTACTTAATAAGAAAAAAATAAATTTTTGGCTTTAATTTTCTTAAAATTAATTTCTAGATAAATTGTTTTAAAAACTTTCAAAAATATATTTTATAATTTTAATAGAAAACACGAAAAGTAAAATAGCTTTGTTTTACATTTTCAATTGAGGAAAAATGTATAAATATACATGAGAAATATTCTTATTCATACTGAATTCAATATAATACACGTTGTATACATAAGAAAAACTGTACAAAAAATTCCAATATTACCGTCAGCAAGAATATAAAAATTTTTATTCATGACAATATTTTCTAGATGGTAAACAAATATTATTTTACATTCTGATTCTTACATATACAACGTGTGTGTATGTATGTATATATATATTCTTTACTAGGTATGTATTATAAATCACAGAATAAGTCATAAATAAAATACTCAAAATATATAAATAATTCAAAAAAATGTATGTGTTGTCATACATAAATATATATATATATATATATATATATATTTCTACAAGTAATATCAGAAGTATGACCTCTCTTTGAAATCTATAAATGCACAGAAGCTACATTTAGTTTGACATTCTCAAAAACTGATAGAAAAGTTATATCTGTGAAGAATGTAAAAGATATTTTTCTCTTAGACGACATTCAATTTATCTCTTATTGAATTGATGGTACAGAATATCCCGAAAGAAACAATACCTTTCTGTATGTAATTTAAAATGCATAAGAAGTCTAACCTACATGGAGAAATGATGATTTAAATAAATGTTATTTTCTGAGTAGATTTTTATTATAATTATAATCCATGCGAGGAATAAATTACGAATAATAAAATTTAATAGTAATTTATCATTTTTTTGTATAATTGTCATTATTAAAGTAGATTTTTCGTCGATGTTCTTTTCGTCTGTAAATGAAACATTCAGTCAGTTATTTCTATGCCATTTTTCACGTCTAGTGATGTCCAGTTTGTGTCTCTATCCCCCTCACACTACTTTTATATCTTCTTGTCGTTCTTGAAGCTACCCAGAGGGGTGTCAAGCGTGTCAGACAGTGCCTTACAATCACTTCATCGATTCCTTCATTCCTGAGAACAATGTAACATTGTTTCCTGTCAATGACACAATAGACCTCTACTGTGGCAAGATTTGGATAAATGCGACTGTTTTTGCTTTTGAACGGTTTTAACTTGATTAACTGGCAAAGTTCTAAGGAACATTAAAGAATGCCTACTTACAACTCCCATCATTAGGAGATTCTGGGGTTGAATGATTTTTCTTCTGTATCCTGAGAATTAAGTACTAAAAGCTGCTTGTTACTTATAGAGGGATGACACTAATTCTCTTTCTCATTAGCTTTATGACTGACAGTGTTTAATCTTATCCTCTATTTGCATTAAATATATTTTAATAATTTTTTGTTGTAAATTATATTATTTTGTCAGACTTTTCTGCTACAGAGTATAAAAATATTTTACGAGAATTTCATGTAGATATATTCTACATAGTCAAATATTTATATAATAACTTTCTGAAAGTTTATAAAGTAATTTTTTATATATCCCGAAAATGTATATAAAATATATTTTAAAATTTTAGAAACTTAACTTATGATTTTTACAAATAAGAACAAACATATACACAATAATATTCTCAAATAAAGGTGACTGACTTTTAGCTTTTATTTAAGTATTAAATAATTATTACTAATAAATTGTACCCCTCGAATTTGATAATTTACTTCTAAATTATCATTTCGTTATTTAATTTTATATTTCAGTGAATTATGTACGCTTTAATTTGCAAAAATTAGCATAATTTACAAACATAATCGCTGAAATTCCCAAATTCCCTTTCCTTCGTCCAATACACAAAATCACTGAATTAATGATTATTTAAGTTATACAGAAGGAGATCCGAGATATAAATAATGGAAAAATTTAAATATTTTATATATTTTTAAAATGCGTTATATACTTTTTTCGGATTACGATGTTTTTAAAGTTCAAATAAAAATATCGAATAGAATTTTAGAACTTAAATCCCGCTTTACCTTTTTTTAACTTATTTTATTTTTCCTCTGTGTAATTCGAATAAACCACAGAAATGATAAGAAGGTTTAGGTTTAGTCGTCTCATATTTGGCACAAACATAAACAAGATTTTTCTTTATCTGAAAGGTCTATGCAAAGAATGTCATAAGTCATTGTAACAAATACGTGTTGACACGATAGTAAATTTTTGCGAAATTTACTGCAAGGGTTACAGCGTGTGTTAACCTTAAGGTCACGAGAGAAATTTCAAAATACACCCTCTAGAAATGACGTCAATACATAAGGATTCAGCAGCTGGAAGAAAAGCGAACTGGTGATCGATCGTCTCCTTATTTACATCTAAAGCCGTGCGTGCTTTACTGAAATCTTTCAGTGACTTGCTTTTTCATTCTATCCTTTCCCTTGTTAACTTTTGTTTTACTTTCTCCTTGTATATTCTTTCGTTAAATCCAATATGACGGACGATGGTGCATTAAAATAGTCTTCTACCCTCTTCCAAAAACGATATTATGGAAAAAAATCCACTGTTTCCGTGGAAAAAAATATATCTTTTTTTCGCTATTCTATTTTTTAAATAACAAAAATATATCTTTTAATCTTAGATAATAGTTTTGTTGGAAAAATTTATTAAGAGTATATTTTTTACGTCAAAAAAATCGAAACTTTACCTATTTACATTTTACAATCTTATTATAAATTGTAACTAATCGAGAGCACTTTGCTGGTTTATATTTTCTCTTTTTTGGATTAAGTAACAGTATGCAAATTGCCAAGAATAAATAGACGTTAACTTAAAAATCTTTTTTCAAATTGCAGAGCAATATCGATTTGATATTTTAGATATATATATATTCGAAACTGATCCTTTGGGGGTTAAGGGCAATTCATTCTGAAGACACCCCACTGGGACTAGATACTTTTCAGTTCTTGAATAAATTATGTATTGAAATTTATTATATGTAAATATCGAGAAAATAATATCTAAAATATATAAAATTCCTTTTAAAATGTGTTTATAATAAAATGAAATCTTTTAAAAATTTCCTATAAAAGGAATTTATACTCGAGTATATTTCGTAAACAACTCATTAAATATTAATTGTATTCTGCACTTGTTAAATATTGATCGCGATCACTTTCGTATTTACGAAAATTGAAATGTATTAAAAACATTTATTCGTGTAATTGCACAAAAATAATGATTTCAAAAAGACAATAACAAACTAAAGGCCCTTATCTAAACCATTACTTAATTGTTAATACGGGATAAGCATTGTTAGAACTTCTTCATTGATAGTAATGACAACCAATATCGATACTTAATTATGACCAATTCGAGAACAGTCCGTCCTACTTACATTGTCTCGTTACACAGACTAATGATTCCCTTTTGTCCTACTTTGTTGATTGTAGCACATGCTGAGGTGTCAAACAACAGCAAAGATCACACAGTCGATCTCTTCATCCAATGAATTGTATAAGAACAAAAAATAGACGAAGAGAAGGAAACAGTGGTTATTACAGAAGACAAGCAATGTGATTAAACATCGTTATATTTCCTCACTCATCCAGAAAATGGCTTTTTATATCTAAGAATTAGCTACAATTCCCCATTCGTTGCTTCGTTTCAAAGTGATCAAGGATCTAATCATCTCTTGCTTAAGACCAAATCTATTTTATTCCTAAGAAGAGTAAATCTAAAATAATCACTAGAGGTTTATTTTAGTAATTAATTAGGAGGTGTCAACCTTGTTTTGTTTCCCCTGTATCATTCCCCCTCCCCTTGTGTGTATAGCGCGTGCCTCTGTATATAAGCTGCCTCTTTCTACATCGTTTGCTTTTCTGTCTACATTTTACACACTGCTTAACGCAAAGCCATCATTTATTTCCCAATCGGTCCAAAGTTTTCAATCTTGTTCGTTCTTGTCTACAGTCTCCTCCCTTTAGTTAGTTAACATACATTAGTTTTCCTTTCTCGTTTTAATCAGAGAGATTGCTGCAATGTCACTGTCGCCTTTTCATTCTAGATCGCTCTTTAATCCACCCTTTTCTACTCGAAACGTCTTTAATGTTCATTATTATTAACCTTCCTTTTAACTTCTATATTTTGTTTGTCTAAAGATTTCCTTTGCATTTCTCTAGTAATTACGGAAACAGCTTTTACTTGTCAGTTCATTCATTAAATTGCTCTCAGATGTTTCCAATTATTGATAATTCTACATCAATATTACAGAATACAAAAAAATCAGTTTAAGCATAACAAATACAATGAAAACTTTAAAAAAGTATTAGTATGTTTTATAAAATTTAAAAATTACTAAGAAAAATATGTATTCTGTACAACCCCTATTAACTTTAATTTCTAGTAGCGGATGTTCTCCGAAGATAAAAACGTGTAAACATTTTAAATTAATTTAATTAAAAAATTTAGAAAATTTCAATATTAAAAACAGTAAAAACTAAATAATAATAATATTAATAATTGTCTTACATTATTATTATTATTATTATTATCTTTACTGTTGTGATCGTGGGTATACTATTCCGTTGTCTTAATTAAAGAAGAGTCTTAGTAATTATCTAAGTGGAAAAAATCTTTAATGGAAGAAGTGTGCCCACTCGAAAATCGGTTAAATTCTACTAGAGTCGGTGTCAAACTAACATAATAATACTCTCCAAACTGTCTTTGTCCAAAAAAGTAATTATAAGAAAATGGTTGAACTTTAAATTAATGAGTAAAAAATCTCTTCTTCCTGTTTTTGAGTGTGACAAATTATAGATATAATTATATATTTACACCGTTACATTTTTTTCTTACTTTATCAATCTTATCTAAATTAATGTAAGACATTTTCTTTTTAAAAAAAATTCTACTTCAGGTATTTTCTAAAGACATTAGCAATGGTTCCGTAAAGAAAATGACCACTAAAAATGTTAATTACGTCATAAAACTACAAAATTGTATGATATTAAAGTTTAATATTACCTATATTACCTCTCTCTCTCTATATATATATATATATATAATAAATTATTTTTTTATTAAATAAATTTTCTCTGTTAGAATAAATAATATCATTTATTATTTTTATATTGAATAAATTTTAAATTTTATTAAAGAGATGAAACTACTACTTTGAATTTATCAACACTTCTAAATTTTTCCCACCTCTCTTTAGTAGCATTGATCAGATAAATAAATATGACATTATTTGTTTTGATGCTGTATCCAATATAGAACTACAAGCGTATCCAATATAACGCATCGAAAAACCTTGTACACTTAATAAATAAGATAAAAAGTATTCAATAGGAGAAAGAAAAGAGTTTTCTCTTATTGATTTCTTTTCTACAACTGCCTGAAAATACAACTTTTTCCTATCATAAAGCAACACATGCCATATAAAATTAGTATCTCGTTTCAGGGGGAAAAAAATCTAATTTTTTAAACGTTTTAACTGATATTGAAATCTCCATTATGTTACTTAATTCGATTATCAAGCAAGGAGCTTTAAAACCGAAATTATTTTATCGATTCGATTCAATCGAGCGTATAAAATATAGAATATAAACAAAAATCGATGTTTTGGCTCTTCCTAATTATCTTTCAACTGCCGTTATCTTCATCGCTCCATTGACTACAACTTCTTCGCAGGAAAATTTAATTCTTGATAAACTATCCCATTTCATAATCTTTAACAAACTTTATTTTTCATCTTTCGTCTAATATATAATTGAACAATAATTTTCAACTTTATAAACTAATTTAACCTATTATATCGTATAATAGGGGTGACAATTCGATTTTTCGTGATAATATCTAAAAAAAAACACAACGTGTTAAAATTTAATAAAATATTATAAAATATCCTGTTAAAATTGTAAATAAATACCACATATAATGTACCTTTTAAACATTCTTGCAGCGATTCATTATTGTATTCACTGTTTACGTCCTTTCGAGTATTATTATTTACTACAACTACAGTACAGAGAATCATTTATTTAATGACTATCTAACTGCGTGTTTCTTCCTTAAAATTTTAAAATATAGAAAAATAAAAATCGCTTAAATAAAAAATAATAGAAATTACAGAGAAAACAGTCATTAACCATTTATTAAATACAAGTTATTTTCACGTCTTCAATAATAAAAATTATTAATAGTTGATAACTTTCTTTGATCATTTGTAACTTACTACTTCAGAATTGTTTTTCTTAATATTATTTATATATAAATATAGTAGACATATGAGAGATTGTATTTAATCTACTGAAAGCAGTTGAGCTTATCTCGCTTTAATTACATCCTTTTATTACACCAAAAGATAGGATAAACTCGGTGCAATGTCCAGATATATCATACACGTCCTCATGTTTGATCTCGTGTTAAGCGAATTAAAGCTGGTCTGTAGTGGAGTCGCGAATGGCCATTATGTGACTAACGAGGGAACGAAAAACGTTGTTCCTTCTATATAACATTATACTTATCCAGCGGAAAACAGCCGGTTGGAACAAGCATGCTAGTCCATAAACGAGACAGTAAGTGGGCGGTGAAATAAGAGATTGAAGGAGAGATGACTGCTCCTCAACAAAAATGTGGCCGCCATATACATGCAGTTAGACTTTCCTAATAGGTAGGTTGTTACCGGTCACGCTGTTAAGTCTTTTGTGAAGTCTACACAAGTCCATTGCACTCTCATTTCTTTTGTTATCTTTTTTTCTTCTTCTTCTTTTTTTCTCGGGTTGTTGCGAGTGTGAAATGAAAGATTTAAGGTTCACTGATCATATTGTGTAAGCTGGACGAGACGAAGAAGTAAAATAAAAAAATAAAAATAAAAAAAATAGATATATAGTTAGAATGTTGTATCGTTGGGAAATGCTACAGCATGTTGTGTCACTGACAAGACTTCTAGAAATGTAGCAAATGTCAAATTCAGCGTCGCATTGCGGCAGTAATGTCACTCAGGTTGCTTTTGAATGATATGTGTACTCTTTTCTGTCTATTCGTAAATTTATCAATGCATTCTACATTTGTAAAATGTAATTTCTGTAAAGAAGAAGATTTCAAAAATATATATATATATATATATCTTTTATGCTATTTATTAAAAAATAGAAAATATTTTTCCATTAAATTAATACGTAAGATGACGTAACAAACGTGTGCATAATGATTTTAGTTCATTAATAAAATGTGCTTATTAAATGGATGTATTTTTTACAGTTAAAATGGCATTTAAACTTCATTTATTGCTGAGGTCATCTAGCTGACATTATCATAATAATACGATATTTTTGTAGCACACTACATTAACTTTTATATGTGATAGTAATTTAATATTGTTATTTATAATACGAGTCAAATTTTATTATTTTCATCGTAAATATGTATGCGATAACCATAGAAAATTAAATGAATAATACATTAAAAAAACAGGAAATTGAAAAAAAAAAATAATTAAATAGAAAGTGTTTTTTAGAAAATAATAAAACTGTTATTTTTTAATCATCATTAACGCTAATTTTTATTAAAATTCTTTATTACTTAACTAAAACTCTCTTCATACTTCAACACGGAATAATCAATAATTACTTAAGTTTATGTTAAATACTTATTACTAAATGATAAATATTTCTGATTAATTAAAGCTATGTTTAATTCTTGACTTAAAATTGATTCTTAAATGCATTTAAATTCGATGAATTGTCACTTTATAACTAAGGTAAAAAATAAAATTTATGACCGCTTTGGCCTCAATTAAAACACGCAAAAGTGGAAATATTTTTAAAAACTTGTACATTTTTTAAAATAATAATTTTCTTATTTAATTAAAAATAATTACATCCAAAATCAAGAAAAAAAACTATCAAATTACTAAAAATTAAAAAAAGTGGCAATAAAAAAATAATTACAAAATGGCTTAATTTACTATCCTTTTTTCTTCATAAAATGAGTGATTTTGCACGTAATTAATTAACTTAAACATGATGTTAGATTTTTTTCAATTTTTAACACGTCAGAAAAAAATATAAAACATTAAAGTTTCATAAAGTCAATTATCAATTTGAAAAATTTAATAAATTAATTCATTACCAAAATTGTTTTATATACATATATACGGAAACCTTATCAAGTTTTTTTCGAAATAAAATATTGATTAGTTAATTTGAAAATTCTTATTCCTTCCATAAATGTTTATACTTATGTAAAATAAAAAAAAATCTTACAGCTCTTGTAAACATGTAAATACGTTTACATTCTGGAGAAACACATTTAAGAAAAACATTGAAGCAATTTAGAAAAGGAATATCGTCAAGGGCCTTGTGATTTAAAAAAAAATTGCAGTATAGTTTTTATTCCCGAGTTTCCAGTAACATAGCCATAAATTTACTTTTCATTTACTTTTGCTGGAAGCATCTAATCGAAATTTAAACTTCGATTGGGAATAAATTCCTTTCAGAACTCCAATCTATTTTCTAAATATATATATATATATATAATTTATATACATATATTTTTTCTTTACTTTTAACAAAATTGCAGTTGTAAAGTTATTGGATACTAGCCTCTTCCATCAGTGGTAAACCGATGCCTTAACAACCACCAGAGAACAAGAGAGATGCCACTAATGCCTTTACGAATTGATATAGAAGGAATAACTCTTAAAAGGACGGAGCTTACAGAACGTTGACGACAAATCAAAGAGTAAAGGAGATTTAGGCAATAAATCTGTTATCAGCAGTAGTGTTGTATCTGTCAGGAAGTTCAGAATGTTTGATAAGACAACATACATTCAAAAAATCGATAAGATTAATAGAAAACATTTATCTCTTAAAGAGATTACGATAAATTTTCACCATATAACTTAAAATTTTTATATAAATGGATAACAATCTTATTATTTTTTCCCTTTTTATTTTGCGGAATGTTATCGTTATAACTCGTTTCTTTCAAGTTTAAAGGTCGAAACTATAAAAGTGTATCGAGAAAAGTGTATTCGTTTAACATCAATTCACTCCATCTGTAACACGCATCGATGCAATGTTAACTTACATTCTTATTCAATTGATCAAAAATAAAAGACTGTATGTGAATTCACCACATGCTACAGATTCATAACGATTGAAACGAAGGAATTTATATTTTACTTTCCTTTTATATGACCACTAAAAGACTTCTCTGTTTTGTAAAATTTTTGATACTGAATACGAAAATATTTTTTTACACATTTACTTTAAAGTTCTTTTTTTAAATGCTCATTTTAATAAATTAATTGATATTTATAGTTTATTAAGTTTATCTCAATAAATATTTATAATTAATTTAAAAAATTATTTAAAAGGCGTTTACATTCTTTAATTAAAAAAACTTTCATACAGATATAAACTATTTTCATGTATATTATGTATATGTATATGTATATATATATATATATATATATATATATAATTATTTCTGATGATGTTTCCTGATATTTATTTTGAATAAATTATTATAAATTTTTAAAACTTATTAGTAAATGATGAATTTTTTTCGAGTGGGGCATATTTAAATTTGCATATCAGAAAAATACCCACTCAAAAAAATCTATTGAGTCGTTTTGTGTGACCAGAAACCATATAAAAAGAGAACACGTATGGCGATAAGGTGAATCATTTTACCTGCCAATCACGATACATAAATGTTTCTATCATTCTGTCAAACTGTCTAAACTCCTGATGCTCTCAAGAGTTCAGTATTGTATAACAAACATTATAACTTTTCTTGATATACAAACAAAAAAAAATCAATGTTAAAATATAAATTTACCTTTCATCATCGGATGATAAAGGAATCAATCAAGATGAATTCCTTTTATTTAATGCTTTGTTTAATTAAATAACAATTTAAATTAACTTACGTTCGAAAATAATGTAGGATTTTATTGTGTAAAAGACTCACAGTTTACTTGTCAAATAAATTGATCGGGACGAATTTTATCGATAAGTTTGTTATAAAATTAAACGGATAAAGTTACCGTGTAAGCGAATTAGAAAAGAGAAAAACTAAACCAATTATACAATGGTAATACATTATTTCCAATGTTTACATAATTGTATCCGGTTGAAGAACATAATGTTGCATTTGTATGCTTGCAAACTCAATTTACTTCATCACACTTTTATCTCCTATTTGTATGGGAACTATAGCAGTTGAATTCGAAACTACTTTAATTTAAACTTCTATAACTTGTTGAAATGGCTTCTATAATGTTATCTGAAACTTGCAGGATGTATATAAAAATTTTAAATTATTATTGATATTGACTATCTTCTCCATAAAATTTGAAGGTAAAAATATATTCCCATATTTTTTATAGTTTATATATTTTAAAATAACTATTTACTAGATAAAAATGATTTAAATTCACCTAACACTGTATACATAATTTATTTTTAATTAACTAATTGACTAAGAAAGTATTAATTCACCGTGTAATAATAGCATAATGCTAATAAAGATACGTAATTTAATCAATTTTTATAGAAAAAAACATTAAATAAAAATGAAAATTTTATTAATTAATACGAAATTTATTAATGTATATATAATTGCTTATAAATCGAAAGCTAAATAGACGAAGAATAAAAGATATCTCCCTAAAAGTAGACATCAAAAAACCACAAGACTTATAGTGATTTCCGTGCATTACGTCTCAGCAGGGAAGATGGGTTACTGCTAAAAAGGATAGTGAAGATCGATAACGACTGATGGGACCTCATGGTGTATTTCTGATTTTTCTGCCACTCAACAACAGGTGAGATTTTCAGCAGGACAATCTTTCCTACATTTATCTGTTTTCGACATCGGCACTTCTGTGTCTGCACCATCTAGCTTATCACACTGTATCAGAAATGAGAAAATAAAGCTAGTCCCTTACTACTTCTATACATGATTGAAAGGAAAAAAAAAATTGTAACTCTTCAAGCAAGCTGGAACTATCTATACATTGCTACATTGTATGCTCTTCAAATAATCACTTAACTCTCTAACGAAAAGATTATATTATTCCTTAGAACAGCCTATGTATAAGGCGAAAATAAAAAGAAATTACTATTACTACTGATTTTTTTAAAAAGATTATTTCTTACAAAGAAAAAAAAAATGAAAAATCTGATTAATATTTGAACAGCAAGAAGACATTTTAATACGTCGCAGCTTCAGAGTTTCTTCTTTTTTTTCTATTTAGTTTTTATTTAATTTTTAAGGAAAAACTCATCTTTAACATTTTAGAAAATTTAATTAATAGAAAATAATAAGTATACTTCATGCAAAACAAATTTGCAAGAACGTTACTCGTTATATTTAATTTAATTTTTTTTTAGATTATTAAATTATTTATTTATTTTTTAATTTAATGTTTAATAACCTCGGTAACATATACATTTATAAAGTTAATATTTATAACTAACATTAAAAAAGAGGTATTTTTTATGTAAAAAATTATTTTTCTAGTGATTAATTTAAAGATATTATTAAATACTTTCAGTCAAAAATTTAAACTTATTTTTTTATTTATTATTTTACATAAATATATATATATATATAAACTATTCGAGTTACAGAAATATTTTCTTGAAATATCTGCTTCAAAATCGCTATAGCTTTGTTGATAACTAAATCGACACAATGATCATTTATCCACAAGCATGAAAAGGTGATATATGAACACGAAATTGAATTTGGGTTTCAGATTGTGGTTCATCAATTCTAGTAAATTTTGCATCCATCTATCAAAAAGAGAGAAAGAAACTTTTTCAAGTATCAATGCACTGATTTTTTCCTTTATATATATATATATATGTACACACACTGTAGTTCGGACCTTTGCTACCATTCTTATCTATGCTATTATTCGATTGTCAACTAGATACATATCAATGATGTCTTATCTGCAATTCATTATATTTATCAGAATAAAATTGACGGATATTTCAAAAAATATCTAATGTCAGTTTTTTTTCCAACAAAATATTATAATTGATCGTGTATATTTTTTATTTTAAACTAATTTTAAACTTGTAAAGAAGTTAAGAAACATCTTAAAAACATATTTTGTGTTTTTATACTTATCAATATAGTTTGTTAGGTACAGTATCATTAAATTGCTGTACTGTGTACGTGTGGGCTATTATTTTTATAGGATATTTATCTAATAGTCAGGAAATTGAATGAAAAAAAATTGAAGATATAGCATTACAGAAGAAATATTGGTCCATGTCTAGATACAATATATATATATATAACTATGACAATAGTCAATAATTGTTTCATTATTTAGGCATTTAAAATAATTTTTTTTTGTCGTTAATTATTTTACTGCATTTTTTTATTAACTACAAGGCTCTGGAAGCTTTCTAAACTACTCTTAAAATTCCTTTCTTAATGTATGGCTTTAAGAACATTTATTTGTTAAACGTTATAGTCAAGAAAAAGGAAAATTAATTATGTATTTAGATAATGATTATATATAATAATAATAATAAAATAAAATTTAAATTAAAGGTAAAATTGTGAAATTATTTTAAAAGTCTTTAACGCAAAAAAGTATTAAGATTAATTATTTTTGTATTTGATTGTAAAATTACAAATCAACTTTCGGATAAATATTACTTCAGCACTTAAATTTATCAAGAATGTTTTTTCTAGATTCATTTACTTTCAGTTCAGTCTTCAATTGAGTATTTCATTACAAAATTCTAAAGAATGAAGAATTTTTTTCCTTCCACTCTCTTAATAAATTTCTAAGGTCGTAAGAAAGCGTCAGGCTGCAATCAATAATGGATTCGAACAAGCTTTACTTCACAAAACTACTACTCGGATCTCACAAACACCTTTTAGTTCAGGTATAAAGATTAGTCGTTACCTTGACTAATTTTCTCAAGGGGATCGTTGAAAAACAATGATGCTGACTTCTCTCGCATCACCAACTACGTCTCAAAGGCAAAGTAAACATAGAAATGCTTTCGTCTTTACTTTAAATGTTAGTAAGTGTCATTTGGAACTAAATCAGACATTATATAGCCTGTCCCGTGATGATTGGTAATTTTACCTCCGAGTATAACCCGCAGTTTTATGTTTTCTACTTTTAAAAAAATGAAAAAATGTGAAGTCATCTTTGTAGAAAATTTAGTTGTTCGATAAATGGGCGATAGAATTAAATAAAAATGACAGAATGTCGAAAATTACCCAAGATGGCAGAAACTTGCCAATCAGTTCAGGAAAGCGAAAAGCCTTTACACAATCAGTGGTTCCTTAGAGAACAAATCTGATGTTTAGTGATCCAAAGACGAATGAAAGGATAGGTCAGTGACCGTTACTGCACATTATTGACATACAGTAGCTGACGGAGATTATCATTCTCTAGATTTTCTAACTATTTATGACTCTATTATTTCTTTATGTAGTTTGAAAATGCTCAGAATCATTTTAATGAAACGGTTTATTGATTTTCCCTAACTGCAATTTAATTCTTATTTATGTATATAAGCATATTTAACTTTAGTTTTCACGCAATAAAAATAAACTGTCTACTTTATTCCGTGTTGTTAAAAGATTTCTTCTTACTTACTTGAGAAAATCCATTGCTAAATGCACTGAAACAGTATAATGAGGTGAAATGAGAATACTTTAATAGAAAAACAGGATTAAAGTTTGTATATATAAATATATTATTTTTAAACGAGTAATATTTAAATAACGCATTTTATTTAATAATTGTTAATTTTGCAATTATATCTACTTATGAATTATAAGATTAATGTTTTAAAAGTTTAACTTCCAGCTATTAAAACTTATTTAACTTAGTAAATTAAATTTTTAATTTATTTATATTTGTAAGTTTCAAGCATGTAATATAAAATGTCTTTTCATATGTTGTATATAAAGAAAATTATTCTCTTAATCTTTTTATCCCTTTTACATGCAATTCCATCACTTGCGATTAAATATACTTTCTTAAATTAATTCTTCTTAAAACAAAACTTTATATTTTAATTTCTTTTAAATAAATATAATTTATTTAAGTGAATTTCTATAATCATTTCTAAAAATTAATTATTATAAAATGGATAGTTTAAATTTAATTATTTTTAATTTCTTTAACGGCATTAACGAAATTAAATATTTTATGTGGTAAATATTATATTAGAAATACTATTATAAAATACAATAAATTAAAAAAAATTTAAATATTTGACGTACAATTAAATAAAATGTAATATATTTACAGGAAAAAACATAAAACAATCTCTTATTTAATAATATAAAACGTATAGTTATGAATAAAATTTTAAAACATATTCATTAAAAAATAAATAATGTTGTTTATGGAAATTTATCCTATGCATATACCAATAAACATTGTAAAAATAACTCATATTGAATAAATAAATATATAATATATATATATATATATATATATATATATATATATATATATATATCATGTATACAGTACAGTAGATATATTTAATATGAATTATTATTTGCTATTTTAAAAAATATATATATATACATTTTAAAATAGTAAATTCTATCATATATACAAAAAATCTTGTCATAGAATGGAAAAGAAAACTTGCAAGTCTATTGATGTAAAGAATCAAAAATCGTATTCTCTACCAAGCAAACTTTGCACGAAAGGTTATGTGAGTATTTATTCAAGATACAGAAGACTATGAACAAAATATAAAATAAAAAATTTAAAGTTATATCCACTTGATGTATTTTATAAAACTAGAGTTTAAGTTTTTTAAAGTGAACTTTGATAATTTATATATATATTGTACAGTTGTTTTTTTTTCTATTAAAAAATGGGACTTTTCAATAACCAATATATAATACAGACTGAAGAAAATGAATGTACAGATTTGAATGTGTTTTCTGATGGATAAACAATGCAGATGCAAAGCACTCTGTCAGTAAATAGTCAAAACAGTGCTCTATTTGACGGATCGTTTGACTGAATAGCCTTTAAGTGAAATAAGGTATCTGACTTTAAACCATCTGTCACCCAACCTTCTATCTTATAAATATATATACAGCAATTTACTGCTACTGTTCAAAACTCTCCTCATATTTCTCAATGTATATTTTTTACTAGAATTTCATTTTGAAAGCTTAGAAAATTATGGAGAAAACGGTTATTGCTCTTTTACTCCAGAGACATGGTAAAAGATCAGTAGAAAGTCACAAATCAGTCTTACATGAAGAATACTGCAGGGTTAGTCTATCTATGGCACCTTTATTAATGTATTTTTATAGGAAATAGAGTAGATATACAGTTTCATATTCGAATAAATTTTCCACATATCTTGAAAAATATCTTGCTTTTTTATGACACACAGAATCATGGTACTAAATTTTTCTTTAATGGAAAAATAGAACAAAAATTTAGTAGAAAATATTAAATAAGTGTTCAAGATTTATTTTATTTTATTTTTTTCAAATTAAAATATTAATTTTCTGCTTATTTTAAAGGCATTTATCTTGATCTTTATGATGGTTCTCTTTTATGTTGTAGCTATCAAAGAATGTATTTCATGTTATAATTTATTGGAAAAACCTGAGCGAGTTCGATTCTCTCTCCAATTAAATAAAACAAATTGTGGCAATTTAGAACACCATAGATACTTTTTTTCCGGTGACATAAATAATAGCAATTGAGTGATTAATAATTTATGTTGTGTAATAAAGATACAAGAAGCGGTTATCTTTTAAAAAATGTACTTTCTATAAAAGAATATTAGAATTATATAAAATTTTAAAAATAATAATAATCAAATATCTTAAAAACCTCTAAAAGATTTATAAATTTTTTAAAGGAATTAAAACTTTTTAGCTTTAAAAATAATAATATATATATATATATATATATATTATTTATCAATGAAGTATACGTTTCAGATTAATATAAATCTGTATAAAAAATACATATTATTTTTTTTAACTTTTTAAAATATTTATGATTGAAATCAATTTAGAGAACTTTCAACTACTTTTTAAAATTTAAACAATTTTTTTTTATTAACAAATTCACATCAAACTTAAAAGTATTCGACACAAAAATAAATAACATTTTACTTAAAAATAATGTCATTAAAATGTAATATAAAGTAAAATTGATATTGAATTATAAAATCGTAGAAGAAAAAGAATAATAATACTTAAATATATATAAATTTTAAAAAAGCATTTTGTTTTATAATTTTTAAATTATTAATTACATTTTCATGAATGTAAATATTATAAAAAGTAATAAGAAATTTATTTTAAAATATTATTTTCTTGGTTATCGATCTATTTATACGAAGAGATATACAAATTTTATGAAAATGAAATTGTGCAGTCAATAATTTACCTAGGGATAAATTAAATAAGTGGAAATTACATCGTGTCAAAAATACTTAAAAATTAAATTAAAAAATATTTAAAATCATGCAATTTCTACCATATCTTGTTTCACGTTTAGTATTATTAAATAAAAAAATTATTTTAACTTAATTTCAAGGAAATTACTTGAAAAATTTTTGACGTAATCACCTTATATGCATCTAAAAATATATTTTATAAAATTTTTAAACACTAAAATATATTTAAAAATTAATTATTGGGCAGCAATTCAAGTTGCAGACCTATACATTTCCACTGTCGTTTGTCCGTCTGTACGTCCGGTTGTCCTTCGTTAATCTCGTGAATATAGTCAGTCAGATCAAAATCAAGACCATATCTGGGAAACGTATGGGCTGGAGGGCCCGATTAACTTTATAAGAACTTCCAGTCTAGATCGGAAATCACATGATTTTTAAAAAAATTAAAATATGATTAAAAATTGCAACCCGGCATTACAATAATATACGTTGTTATTTTTTAATCTGTAAATAATATCATCTGTAATCTAGCATTTTGTTTTGTTTTCGAATATTAAAAATTTATCAACCTTTTGAATATTTAAATTGGTTCCACTTCAATTTCATTATTACCTAAAGGTATAAAAGAAAAATTTCTCTCCTATAAATTACAATTTTCTTTACATTGCTTAATTTTATTGATTAAATTAATGTAATTAAAAGTTATTTTGTCAAAATATAATTTTAATTATTTATATAAATTTTTTAATTAAAAATTAATAATGCGGATATATTATATATGTAAATTGTATATATATGTATACTGTATATACATGTGGGCTTGTGGAGTGTAAACTTATACATATAAAAACTAGTAATTATCTATTGTGAACTAGTCACAATGCCGGGCGGCAATTTTTAACCATATTTTTAATTTATTTAATTTAAAATATATGCTCTTTATCTCAAATTAGTAGTGTTATGTTCCTGTACATCATAGTTTTCCTACTAGAGTAATAGAGTCGTGAAGGTCATCTATCTAACTCCTTTCAGGGGAAATATTTTGAATTGAAATAACGTTAATTACGTTGGAAATCGGAAGTTCCTATATGGTTAATCAGGGCCTCCCACAAGTACGGTGTTTTATATCAGGTCTCGACTTTCATCTATCTAATTTGTTCTCGGGATTAAGAAAGGAGAGACAGTGAAAATTTATAGGTCTACAACATTTTTTTCAAACTGCAGCTCAATAAACCCACAAGCCACACATTCCATACACATCTATACATACTCGTACACACCTACAAGCAGGATATAAGGTTTTTTAATTTTTTAAAATAATTTATACATACTAATATTATTATATGTATATACTGACATAATTCAGAAACTATAACTGAAACGAATAATGATATATATCAATTATTTATTCGAATTTCTGAATAATTTCTAAGAGGAATAAATCACAACAACGAAACGATTGTTCTGAACATTATATATATATAATAAAATAAAGAGTGAAAATATAAAAAAATTTCTTAAAAATGTTTACAAAAGTTGTTCAAAGAAAAATTTGTAAAAAATAAAAGAAAATGTTTCAAAGAAAAGAATTTTAGTTGTTTGAAAATGTTGAAATGAAAATGCGTAAAAAATAATAATAATAACTTTTAAAATGTAAGAAAATTTAACAATTTCTTATTTGTGAACAAGAAAAAAATTTTTTATAGAAAGTTTCGAGGCTAAAAATATATTTTAAAAATATGTTCAAGAATCTGTTGAATGCATTACAAATTACTATATTTATTGCAATTCATTTAGCATAAAAATTGTTTTTTTTTTCTTTTTTACTTTAACTGGTAATATTCTAAATGCAGAAAAATAAAATAGTATCCAAAATAAGTTATCAATCATTTTTAAGAATGAATAGAATAAGGATAATTTCGAAATAGTAAATTTCCTCTTCGCCAATAAGAAAGAGTCGATTATGTAGGATAAATGGAAAATTCGATTTTAAAGAATCATTTTAGAAGTCATAAATAAAATTCTAGATCGTTTGCATTTTTTAAAGAGTAACCTTTCAAGAAAACTCAACTTTTGTCATGTTCCAAATTACTGGAATATAATCCAACAAAAATGCTATGAATTTTAAAAAAAAATTGATCATTTTCTCTTACCAGTAATAATTCTCTTTAAGTGTGAAAATTTAGATTTGTTTATAGACGTTGTAACTATTTTTATTGATATTTCTGTGTATTCGATAAAGTAACATCAAATATTATGTTCAGTTTAAAAATAGTAATATAATTAACTAGAATAGACAAGTTATGTCAAGTCCAAGATATGTCAAGATAAAATTGCTTGGGGAAAATCTTATATAACAATTTTACACGTGTTCGTATGCTTGTCTGTCAAAATAGCGTCATAGCCCTTAACTGAATCACTATGCATGACTTCTAATTAAATTATAACAGCTCGAGTGTAATTAAATCCAAAGTAACAGGTAATTTTCCGAGGCGTGAAGTTTCAAACCCTTCCCACACTTTCTAAGCAATTTTCAAGATATGGAGAAGTATGATGTTCATTCCAGGTATGATTAGGAATAACTCCAGGCTAGGAAAGGATCTCATAACAGTCGACAGTGCAATCATGTCGGATTCTCTATGCTTTCAACGGTGCCACGAGTTGTCATCGATCACTCGTGTGACGAATTACCGAACAGAATGTCTCTAGGGAAGGAGTATTTCTATTAAGCAGCAATACTTCCTGCGACTGAATGAGATAAAAACAATCTACCGTCTAAAAAAAAAAAAATGTATTAATATGAAGTATTGGCATAACCAAACATTGTTATAAACACGGAAAGGGACGAACTAACAATTGCAATGTAACTGATACTGACAGCAATCTAAATGATTCCAATGCTTGATGTATCTTCATTTATCTCTACTGTAATTTTTTCTACTATGTCGAACATGTCAATTTAGTTTTATATATTAATTTTTCTACATTTCATATAAGTTTCTCTCTGTCTCCACTCTTTCTATATATAGATATAACATATATATATATACATCAATCGGTTTTGTAATTTAAAGATGCAACTAACTTCAGTTGAAATTGCAAAATCAATATTTTCTTTAAATATCTTCAATATTTATGTTTACATTAAAATCTAAATTTAATTCTAAGTTATCATTATAATTATTAATTTTATCAATATTTATTATTCAAATTATAAAAATTATATCTCGATATTCCATTTAAAAGTCGATTTTTTTATTTATTTTAATTTATAATCAATAAAATAAATAAAATTCTATATTATGAAAAGCAAAAATATTTATTTTTAATTTCTTCAATATTAATTCATTTATTTATAAGACTTTATCAAAATAAAAAATATATATAAATTTATAAATAATTCTAGAAATATTCTTATTCTAGTAAAAAATAAATATATCGTAATTAAGGTTAATAAATTATTGAAATAATAATAATAAATCTATAATCAATTATTTATATATTTAGTAAATTTATTTATATTTGCAATTTTTTTAAACATTTACGTTAGCTATAAATAAATTCTTCATAATAAACTTCAAGAAAAATCAATATAACTTTTCAAAATTGCAAATGTTAAATGTAAATAAAGTAAAGGATTTATTTAAAATTGTACAACAAATAATTGTCTTATCGATCAAAAAAGCAATAAATCATTTTTTAAAATATTTACAAATAAAAATAATTCAATTATTAAATCAAAAAATACATGAAAAGTCTATGTAATATACTATAAATATTTATTGATTTGCTTCTATTCGATGTAACACTTTCTCCCTCAGAGAATTACTCTTACTTTAAAGAAATTATTATTATTTATTGTTATATTATTCAACATTCTAATTCTTTTTACGAGAAAATTGATTCTATATAGTTATATTAAATATATAAAATTATTTCAATTATAAAAATCCTAAGTACGAGTGTTAAAAGTTATAAATTTAATAAAGTTTAAAGATTTATAATAAAGAAAATGTATGATTATTTACTTAAAGACAATTAATTTAATCGGGTACTAAGATATAAAATAATAATTTACATTAGAAAGAAATAGAATAAATACTTCTTAATTACAATGAACGGAATGGAATTAATTACATAGATTAATTCTATACTTATTAATTTATAAATTAACCTAAACCATTAGTTAAAGAATAAATAGAAAAGAGGATTATTAAACAGATTACGACTTAGATATATCTAATTAATTTCTAACTAAAATCAAGTTTTCACAGTGTTATTGAAACTTTGTAAAACTTTTCTTTAACAGTTTACATCTTATGAACTCCATAAAATATAAGAAGCTTTAAATAAATTATCAACATTCTTCATACAAGTAATGGGTGAAAACGCTTAGAGTAAACTAAAATAAGTTTTCTTCTCGATAAACAGTGAAAAGAAGAAAATGTCAAAAACTACTCTTTATATTTCTTCTATTGACGAAGCATCAGATAAAAGGAAAGTTTACTGGATTTCTTCTACTTACTTCCATGCTTCCAACAGTGTTTCTATTCTTTTCTATGATTTTCTTTTGTCTACTCCTTGCAACTCTAATCCTGGGTATTTTATATCAGTAATACTATAGCTTAGTATTTCCCACCTGAATAAGTATTTAAGAAGAAAATTTGATTTGTCATCTAACACATTCTTGAATGACAGCTTCATAAAATGAAAAGTTCTCCATAATTATTAATTGAATCGCCCTGGGTTTTCACATTGAGAATTTTCGTATAAAATATTTATTTTTACGATCTTGAGTACATTTTAAAGTTTAAAAAAAAATATATATATAAATTTTCGAAATTTCGGAAATTTTATTTAATTTATATAAACAATTTAAAAATATATTATTATTATTATCATTATTATTAATTTAACTTTATAAAATAATTTCAATATTATAAAGAATGCATGCTTTTATAAAATCAATTTTAAATTAAATTAAATACTTCGAAATTTATTTACGAAATTTTAAAACGTTAGTAAATAGGTGTATTTATTTAAAAAAATACTTTTAAATTATCTTAAAAAGTCGAAATAATTTATAACAGAGTTTATATATAAAGCCAAAACTCAATTTCTTTTATCTGTTTTAGGTTGACATGTCTTAGGTAGACTAAAGAAAGAAAGATATATGAAGTTCAAAAAACTTCGTCCTAATGTTGACCAAGAAGAGTATGTACTCTCGAGACTAGTTTCTGAAGATACGTTGAAAGCCGTTTACTTGATTCAGGGTGGGACGAGATGCCAGTAGTAACAATACCGACTCAAGGGATTAGAATAGAGCACATTGGGGTACAGACACAAAGAGAAAACTGGACAGTGAGGTCACGTCATTTATCCCCAGTGAGGTGTCGTAAGTAACGTTGATTACATGTCTCTTCTGAAAGACAGGATGCAGCGTGACATGTTGTTCTATTGCTCATGTACCACTTATCCGATAATGAATATAAACTGAAGGTAAATACAATTCGAAATACATCAAAGATATAGAGTGCTGTAATAGAAAATTAAATGTAAAATTGATAAAGGCAAATATTTGTTCAATTTTATAAACGAGATAATGCTTGACCCATAGGAAAAACTATTAAAGATATATGAAATTACTTATTGAATATAGCTTAAACAACTGCGAAACTTGTTATAGTTTTTTTAATAATAAATGAAAAGTGTATTAAATTGTAAAAATGTTTTATAGGAATTTTATTAATGTATATAAAAATATATAATTTTGATTTTACTGTTCTCATCTATTATTGCCTAAGGAAATTCATTTATTCATTGTTTACTATGGAGATAAAACATAAAATAACTCTTCAAATAAAAATTTATTATTTTTTTAAACAAATTTCCCCTAAAATTACTTTATTCGCTGTAATTTTTTCCTATTTTATAATAAATATATCCTTTATTTATTTTCTAAAAGTTTCTCTTATTTTTAATGAGGATTTATACACTATAAAAATAAAAAAATCATCTAAATATTAAAATTTCTAATTTATAAATATAATTTAATATTATTTTTAAAATATTCTACGATAATCTAATTAACGTAAGCTAATGAAAATAAAAAAATATTTACTAAAACATTTTAAAATGATTTATAATTTATGAATTTTTAATTCTTCTGCAGCATAATTCTTAATTGACGCTGTTTATTGTTGATTATTAGATTTTAATGATTATAAAACTTTCTAACACTTTTCTTTACTTGTTTATTTAATGTCGAGAGCCTTATATACTCGTAATAAGGAAATATTTGTTCAAAAATTAAATCTATAGTAATATTTTATAAATATTAATTCGAAAAAACTAAAATTCGAAAAAATTGTAATGTTATTTACATTTTAATAATAATTACACAGCTACTCCAATTATGATCATAAAGAGTTTCTCATGAGAGAAACAGTAATCAACTATCATAAATTACAAAATATTTTTTCTCGTTTAATGTTTATTCGTTCTGTAGCAAGATTAAAGAGCACAAAGAAAGCATTCACTATCCTACTTCCTATTAAACAGTTCAACAATTAAGATATAAGTTCGCATTACCGAGATTGCACTATAGTTCCAAGAGACTCTCTTAGAAGAAGAAGAAGAAGAAGAAGAAGTAGAAGAAAGGCTGAAGAATGCAATAAAATATGCACAGAAATTCTCATTAACTGCGTAAAGACAATAATAACTGATTGTTTCGTATTAAAATAGAAATGAAGAAGAAGAAAAAAAAAGATTGTTGTTTGATAGAATAATATCAATAAAAATAAAAGATAAAGATTAGATATGTTGGATATAGAGTTGTAGAATAGAACTGTCTGTCAAACTGTCATAGTTTAAAGTGGACAAAGATATATTATCACTCTTTTACGAAGAATGATGGGGTCAGACGTAAAGCTAAATGCAGTAAACGATTTCCCATAAATTCCTCAATACAGAAAATTAAAGTTAAAAGTATTTCTGCATCCCCCCTTCAGTCGTACATGATTTCATCCCCGAACATTTTCTATTTTTCTTCCTTACTTTAAGAGAAAATTTAATTGAATTTTTATTCTAGATATAAAAATTGAAATATGTTATTTTAATTATTGTTTTATAGAAAAATTTTATGTGTTCTCAGATTTTTCTATTTTTATGACATTGCCAATATTTAAATTGTATATATATTTATATATGTATCGACTTCATGAAGAATAAATTGAATTCGGCATTTGCATTTACGTTTTTAGCAATGTTTAATAATTTTAAAAAGAAATAAATATTTTATTTTATTACACATTTCACGTCTGTAATTTTACTGTTATTTTTTTTAGAAAAAGCAAATTTTGCTGCAAAAATAAAAAATTCTTCTATAAAACTGAAATCATTTGAATTAAATTCTTTTATTCATTATCAATTTAACAATATTTAAATGTTAATAACTTAATTATTCTAATGATGAAGTTATTAGTAAAGCCTCTAACTTTCTGATGTAACTTATCATACTTCAAATTTCGATAATTAAATAATTATGATTTCAGTTTGTAATTTAAATTTGAAAATGTTCCAAAAATTTAAACACGAAATACATAACATAGAATTTCAAATAGAAATAAATGAATGAATAAATAAAAGATTTATTTGAGAAAAATTTGTTAAGGAAGATCAAAGTTGAAATGAGTCAAGACACAAAATTCAGCAAAACTTTTCTTTAACTTCAGTAATTGAGTTTATGTTGTATAATGTGAACTATATCAAAGTTGGTAATAACTAAACTTGAGAAAATTTAATTAAAATTACCGTTCAATATTACAACTTTAGCATTCGATATATTTCTATATTATATTGCCAGCGGTCTTTAGTGAATTTTTGCTCTTTGCTCTATGATGGAAAGAGGAAGGTGATTAAGATTGCCCCTGCAGCTGTTACAATAATGAATGTTTTACATTTCTCACACGTAACTGAATGTGTGGTTTGCTTAATTATTTCACGTTGTCATTGAGTTCTGCTTTAGATACACGCACACATACACACACACAATTCAGAATTTTCAAATTTTCAAAAGCAAGTTTCTCGTATACGAAAGAACAATAAAAAAAAAACCCTGTATTTAAAAATAGAACTTTTAGTAAATAATTAACTGGTTATTCCGTGTAATATTTAAAAGAATATTTCATAAATCATTTAATTTGGTAACTCTAGAATGCATATACTAAACGTATTTAGATGAAAATAATTAAAGAAAAATAAAACTGTTAGATACGTTAATTACAAAAACTACACTAATAATGTATTATGATATATAATCCTTTTTAAATTAATCAATTTTAATTTGCTTATCTTCGTTTAAAAAATTAATTAAAGATAATTAACATATTTTTCTCTAAAGTGGTAAAGATGTTTACATCTTAATAATAATGAAGTTTTATGAAATTTCTTTCTTTATTCCTCCACATTTTATTGAAATTATATTAGAAAGAAAATTAATCTTTTAATCTATTCATCAATTTTTATTGAAGTTGCAGAAGATAAGATTTTTATCGCTCTACACAAATCAATAATTATGAATTATATGAAACTAATAAACAGTGTGCTGTTAATACAGCTAAATATAACGCAAATTTATAGCCAATATATAAATAAAAATTAAACTAATGACTTTAATTACAATTAGTAATATTGCTAAAATGAATACAGTTATCATTTCTATTTAAAGCTTTAATTAATAAGCTTTAATACATGATAATTACGATAATCTTTATTAGCATAAAGGGTGGGCACCCTGTTACTTAAAGACAAAACAATTATAAACATATTAAAATATATATTTTACAAACAATATACGGAAAATTTTACATCTTTAGTTACTTCCTTAGAAATTCTTAAATTTAGTTGATTATTTAATAGTTACATCCTCATTCACAATTTTAATTAAAAATTTATACAAACTGTACAAATCCTTCTTTGATATTTAAAGTTTTCTTTAAAGTCAATAAGCTTAAATATATTTAAATGTATGATATCAATGACATTTTGAGAATTTTAATAAATAATACACTAAATATTTAGCTTAAATTAAATATGTACAGTACTATTTTATTTATAGGGTTAAGCCAACGTCAATTGGGATTTATAGTCTCTCTATTAATATATAATAAGACAAAAGGTATTTAAATACTATATAAGAAAGTATACTCCATTGTTAACATTATTCTAAACAATATCAGGTAGAAAAAGGAACAATATAAAATTTATTCTTGACAACTAAAGGTTTATAACAGATTAAACTTTGCTTCTATCGTATTCAAATAGTGTAATACGCCTACAAGACACGTGACTGAAAAGATTTAAACACAATGCTGTTATTTCATTTAAAGTATTTGAAAGATTTGTTGAATGATGATTTTAATTCAGATTGTCGAGAAACCGAAAATTTATTTAATTGTTTAATGTTTATATATAATTGTTTTAAATCTTAGTTTATTTATTTCATTATCCATTTAGTGAAGCACAAAATGAATAATTAATCAAATGGATATTCTTACAACGAAAATTGCTTCAAAATTTCTTGTATTTTTCAAATTAAATATTGTTTATGTAGTTCTGTTGATTGTGAAGCGTTAATGATGGTGAATTACTTGTTACAAAGTTGTATTGTTATATTTATTCTTAATTGTTATAAACTGAAAAATATCTAAGAAGTTTATTCAGGGAATGGGAAAAAGTAACTTTTTTGAAGAATTAAAATAGTTTTCTCTGAGAAGTTATTTGTAACATTAAAAAAATTGCCGGATACTTTCTAATATACGATAATTGTTGATAAAAAATTGGTAGGAAATGTTGTAACAAGTATTACTTTTGATAAGAATAATTCAACAAAAAAAATAATAATTTTCAATTTTATTGTGTGACGAAGTTTGGTGATTAAATTAAAAACAACTGTTTAAAAAAATAAGAATATAATTCTCTTAATTATGCGATTAAAATATTTGATAAATATTTTTTTCCTAGCTTAATTTGCGTGGATTGTATATGAAAAGATTGTTCAACACCGCGGCCTAAAAGGCCTATTATATCAGGGTCGAAGGAAAATTGAGGGGAGGAAACTAAGATATTCAGCATTCTCCCCACCTGAAATTCACAGGGAAAGTCGGAGCTTCTCCAATTGGATCTGGCAGTCGACATGTATCATACACACTTTTCACGTGGTAAGCTTCATCAGCATGAAAGCCCAGATTTCTCTATGGTCTTGAAAATCCAAAGAAACGTACCCTGAATTCCATCCCATGTTCCCCTAAGTGCAGAACCAAATCTAAGTTACTGTCTATCCTATTGAATCTAGTTTATCTTAAAGTACTTTAAAAAATTTTCTTAGAAAAAATATTAAATTGATTTCTTTCTTTGGTATAATAGCATATTTAGTCCTGCAACATATAGAATTAAAATTATTTATTATAATACTGATTCTTATAAAAGAAAGTTATTATTTGTAGAAATATTATTCTACAATCTTAACAATATTTATTTAAAAAACTATATGTTTTTATTGCTCTTTCAACTTTTCTCTAATAAATAATACTCGAAAACAATAAATTTTTATCTAAATAAATATTAATTATATTTTTAAAAATTATAAAAGATTTTGTTCATAAAATTAATAAAACTTTCCAAAAAAAAGTCTTATTTTGAACAGAAAAAATGAAAAAAATGTAAATTCACTTTTTTCATAAATTTTCATTGTTTCTATTTTTATTCTAAGACAATGTTTCTTATATAAAACTAAATAAAAATAGACTTTCATTTGAGTTTGCATTCGTTGTATATTGAACAAAACACCGTCACATTCCTTTATATCTTAGCATGTTTGTAGTTATGGTGTCGTTTTGCTATATAAATATTTAAATGGCATTTCTTTTGGCCAAATCATGGACAATGCAATTTCATGTAGTGAATTTGTTTATCTGAAACTATCATATTCGAAAATATCATATTCAACTTTAAAACAGTATGATACATGATACTAGATGTTATGAAAGAAAAATTTTTACATTTTTTTTTTATTGTTCGGCAACAAAATATTGTATCAAAACTTTCCTCTATACATACAATTTTTAGCTTAATGTTTAATATATATATATTTAAATTACACTCAATTTAATTTCTTATTTTGATAAATACCATTAAAATCTATAATAACATTATTTAAAAAAAAAAAAAAATAATTTTTTTAGTTATGTTTAGATATTGATATACATTACGTTTTATGTTATATATATTTTATTGAGCTGCAATTTGAAAAAAAATTGTAGACCTATAAGTTCCCACTATCGTCTGTCCGTTTGTCTGTATTTCCTTAATCTCGAAAAAAGAACTTCCGATCCAAACTGGAAGTTATGTTATTTCAATTCGAAAATTTTCCCATGAAAGGTGTTAGATACATGACTGGCACGACTCTATTGTTAAAGGAAAAGTATGATTTACAGGAGAAAGCCACTAATTTCAGATGGTGAGCATATAATGTAAATTAAATAATTTAAAAATTATGACTAAAAATTGCTGCCCGGCATTGTGACGATGTCACAATAAATAATTGCTCGTATATATATATATATATAATATATTTATATAACAAATTCTAATTTTTAAAGACAAACAGATTTTAGATCTTAGTTTAATAAAAACGTTTAAAAGTATATTGAATGAACATTAAAAATACATAAATATCCTTAAAACTTAAGTTCATATTCTCCTTGTATAGCTCCTTCCGAATATATTAATGTTTAAGAATAAGAGAATAAATTTCCTTTAGGCTCTGTTATTTTTCTCAGTAACTCAAGTATCTTTAAATTTAAAAATTTTCTTATTCCACTTTGTTTATTTCTTTACTTTCAACTTCTCCTTTCTATTTCCTTAATATTATTAAACAATATATGTATTTTCTTCTTGTAATATGACCGAAATGTAATATTATTACTATTATAAAAATTTTCTCTTCTCCAATCTTATCAAGTATTTAACTAAATTACATATTCCAGCTCATCAACTCGAAGAAATATTTTATAGCATCACATTTTGTATATGGATGTTTTGAGTCTCTTAGAATACTTTTCAAACTTATATTCAATATTTTATTCAATATAATTTTTTTATTTTAAATAATGATATTAAAATCAATAACATTACGTTTTTCAATTCTTTTCTTTATTTTCTGTGTTATTCTTGCTTTAGATTCAAAGAAATCTAATGCCAAGCAGAAAACTTGAAATTTAAGATTTTTCGAGTTTCAATTAAGAAAGTTGAAAATCTTAAATTTCCAGTTTACTAGAAAATCTAGATCAAAGATGGAAAAATAGAAATTTAATTATCTTTATTTTTCCATATTTAATCTATATTATTTTTCTAGATATTTTAATCAGTACTGATTTTGATGCTACTCTACAAGAATCATTTCTATATATGATCTAAGTTGTAAATAATCTATACTACGAGTCTATTTTAAAAAGTATTTAAAAATTTAATAATAAATTTTAATTTTTTTAAAATTAATTATTATAAGAAATTACACGAAGAAAAAAAAACCTTATTAACGAGTAATTATTTTTGTGACATCGTCACAATGCCGGACTGCAATTTTTAATTATATTTTTCGCTTATTTAATTTAAAATATACGCTCTCCATCTCAAATTAGTAGTGGCTTGCCCCTGTACATCATACTTTTCCTTTAACAATAGAGTCGTGCTGGTCATCAATCTAATACCTTTCAAGGGGACATTTTGAATTGAAATAACGTGACTTCTGGTACAGAAGTTCGTATATCGAGACTTCCTGCCCGTTAGCGTTCCACATTTAGTTTTGACTTTCACCTGTCTACAACGTTCTCGAGATTAAATAAAGACACACAGCCGAACGACGGACAGACATTGAGACTTTACAGGACCACAAATTTTTGAAATTGCAGTACAATAATTCGAGTTATGTCATTAACTTATTAACATATGAGAGTTAACAAGTGAGAGTTATGACATTAAATTGCTTATTTTAAGTTTTTAAGTTAATAATTAAGTTAATTGCTATTTGAATAAACTTTTAAAAGAAAGAAAATATGTATTTTGAACGTTTATCTATTCATCAATTATTTAATACAGTAAAAGCAAAGCGGAACCTGTATAGAAAGAAAAACCTGTCTAAATGGAAAAAATTCTTTAGTACGAAGAGATTTTTTTTTATTTAAGAAAAATTCCTGTTCAAAACGAAAAATTACCAAACCGAAAAAATATTCGGAACCATGTAATTCCGGTTTACACAGGTTTTAGTTAATTAACTAAATTTCCTTTTATTCATTATTACTATTATATTTTTACAACTAACCCTTTAATATTTCATTTATATTTATTATAATAATTTTTTTTTCATAATTTCTAATTAGTCTCATGCATCTTTCTCAAGAAGTATCAATAGTTTATAAATTAATGTTATTATTATTTATTTAAACTATGTTTTAGTTTCTCTTAATTATAATATAAATTAATTAAGCATTGTATAGTTTTATGAGTCGCAGATTAAATATGTATACTTCACTTACATACTTAAAATATCTAAAATAATGCTGAGATTTTAAAAAATTCAAGAGCATTTCGAAGATTTTAATTTTTAAATTTTTCTAGTACTGGCTGTTTTTTTACTTCTTTGTCACCTTGTTTGCTAGTGTATGAGGCATTGTTGCTATATAAACTGTAGAAATATATTTTTTTCCATTTGTCGCTAAAGTTTCAATACTTTATGAAGTTTATGATTAAACTGAAACCATTCTATAAAATTTTGAAAAAGTTCATATGGCTATTTTCATATAATATTCACCGACTTCTTTAAAATCATTAGAATTATAATACATGTTTTTTCTTCTATAATATGATAATTCTTTAAAATGCAAAAAAAAGTTTATTTATTTATATGTTCTTTTATTTTTATACATTTAAACTGTTCATCTGTGGGTTTTAATACTTAAACTCTAGGCTAATACTTTACTAATCTGTAATTAATATCGAAAATTTTTTAGGTTGTCTTTGATATTATATTTAGTATTGGCAGTATTTATTAAATATTTTAAGATATTTTAAAGGTCAGATCTAATAAGATAATTTTTTTCATATTACATCACCTTATCACTTTAAAAAAAATATTTTAGCGACTTTTATCAAAGTTAAGATGAATCGGCTTGTGATTTATTCCACAGAGAATTCTTAGATATATTTCAAGATAAGTGACATTTGTTCCTTATCTTTTCAGTAAACATAATCTCTCTGGTTCATGACTCCAACTGATGTTGTCTACTTGGAAAGTATATACTCTTGAAATATAAGTTTGAGATAACTTATTCATTATAAAAAGGAAAGCAAAAGTTTAAAACTATGTATTTTATATGATACTTATCTTTACAAATTCCGAAATATACTAACAAATTTGGATATTTTTAATACTTTTTTTAACTGCCTATAAGAAAATACTTCGATTGTTCGGCTGACTATATTAGAAGTTGAATTTTATTTGGTTTTGTTTCCTAATTCTTGTTTTCTTTGTTTAATACTAAATTTATTTGTTTATTCTGCGTGGGATCCACAATTGCAAGAAGACCTTACTTTATAATTAAGGTTTTGCTATAATAAAATTATCTAGAATTGTGTCTTAAATTCTACTTAAATATCCCATTGAACATATTCTTTTAATTTATAAAATAATACATTTTCACATTTAATTAAATAAGCTCTTATGTACAAAATATTTCTTCAGAATAAATTAAAAATCGCTTTTATAACATCTAAAAATATTCATTGTTTTAAAGATCACAAACAAACTCAGCAAATGAGTAATAATTAGCAAACTTTTTAATCATCTTACGATTGCTGAGGAATGTTTATTTAAATATTCACAAACGTTTTCAGCCTAATTTCTATGGATCATCATCAGGGATAGTATCGTATTCGAGCCTTTTTAAATGAAACGTTTCACAATATATCGTTAGAACAAAAATAATTTTAAACATATTCCTTATTTTGAATTAAGAATACAAAAAAATGTAAAATGAATTAAATAAATAAAATATAATATAAAAAATAACAACCAAAACAAATAAATAAACGATATGTATTTTACATGGAATGATGAATGCGAACTATGAGTTTCTTTATTGCAAATTTCTTTTGGTGTCACAAAAAGGAACCTAGCCATTCGTCTCAAAGAGCATAAATACAACATTTAAAAAAGGGCATTGTAACATCATATTATCCAAGATGGCACAACTAGAAGACTTAGTCAATTATCGTTAGAACAGTACATTCCTCCACTTTGGCAAACAGTGATTAAAATGTTTAAATTTATAAAAACAAATTGATTGATTGTTGCATTAATGCCATAGATACAAAAATATTACCTGCGGCATGGAAATTTAACATAAAAAAAGAAATCTGTATTATAGTAACTCATATTTCGCATATACCCTTCTATATACAATACATATCGTTTATTTATTATGTTATATTATTATTTATTTATTTCGATTGCTATATTTTATACTTTATATTTCATTTTGCATTTTTGGTATTTTATATTTTAAATTTATATATTTAAATTATTATTATTATGGATATTATGAAACTTTCCGGTTAAAAAAGTTCGAATTCGATATTACCCATGATAATGACCTACAGAAATTAGGTTGAAAACGTTTATGAAGATTTAAATAAATATTCCTCAGCAAGAATAAGGTGATTAAAAAGTTTTTAATCATATTTTTAATTTTAATTTTTGTTATTTCAAAACATCTATATCATCTGTTTACATTATTTTAATAAATTAAATTACTTTTTCCAAAATTGATATTGATATGCTTCTAGAAAATATCGTACTGTGTTCTAGATATGTTATTTTTTCTGATATTAGATAAATATGATTACATCATGCTCCACACTTTGCATCTTTCATGAAGCAAAGATGCATAAAAGAAGACAAAACGTGGAAATTAGTGCAATAATCATTTAAATTATAAAATTTAAAAGCAATATTTAAATTTTCACAATTTAACTTAATCCAAAATATTAGTTTAATTTATATAAATCAAATGAACTCATCCTAATGTTTAATAAAGAATATTAATTCTATACTTACTCTAGAGATCAAGATAATTAACATGGTGAATACTTCTCAAGCTTATTTTTAATAAATATGAATATTTAAGAAATTTCAATTATCAACATAGTAATAATAATAAATTATTATTGTTATTATTGAAGGATAGAGCCTAAACTAAAGAAGAAAACGAGGGGATGAGAAAGAGGATAAGAAAGAGGAGAGAAAGTTTCAATAGGATATTGAGCTGATAAAGCTTAATTATAGTAATAAAAATGAAGTATATAATATATTTAAAATCTATAATTTTAATCCTTTTTTCTGTTTAATTTACAAAAAAAAAAAAAAAGAAAAAAGTATGAAAATTGAAACAAGTAATATGCGCATTTTAAAATCATTTGAACATAATGATTTTTTTAACATCTGTAGCAATTTAAAACCTTTCATGCCATTTTAAAATTGTTTTAAAAAGGCATCAAAGAATTTTATTAATTTCTTTTTTCTGTGTATAATATTTTCTTCAAGAAATTTCTAATATTAAATTCTTCAGTTTGTAACAATAATTTGCTTGTTTTTTTCAAAAAATTTAATTTAATTTTAATAATAAAATGATAAAATTGTTTTCATTTCTTAGATATTAATAATTTAAATTTTTTAAAATATTTTTATTTAAAATAAAATAATATAATAATATGCTAATTGTTAAACATCATTACTTTTTTCTTACGTAAATTAAATTTTTTGTAAATATAATCATAAAAATATTCTAAAAAAGTTTTTTTTTAATTATATAAATATATTTTTGCAACATTTTAGTGATAAGCAAGAACAATTTTAATGATAAAAAATTATTTGGAGTAGATTAATTTAAAATATATTATTGTAATGTTACTCCAACTAAATGCAATTGTATACAAACCGATTTAGTTTATTTTTTAAATTATTATTTAATAAAATTTTAATGTTATTACCGAAAGAAAAATATTGAAAGTGACGTAATTTTGTTTACAAAGTTGTTTTTTTATTAAATAAAAAAATAATCTTGGTAAAATCTTGATAACTTGGAAAAATTGTAGGACTTGTAATATATATCGAGTAATGCTTGCTAAAGATAAAGTAATTTTTAAATATTGAATTGTATTACAGTTTAGTAATTTTACAAGATGAAATTTTTATCGATCAATTGAATTATAACTGATTACTTCTGTATGAAATCATTTTAAATTTATTTAAATATGATGTTACGCCTTCTTTTACAATTTTGTTGTAAAATTTATATTTTATCATTACTTTTTATATGAAAAATAATTCTAAAAATTCTTTCTTAATAATTCTTGTTATATATATAAGAAGAATTGCAGTATTATTTTATTTGTTTGTTTACGCCCATAAGCGTAGGCCTATTCATAAAGTAGAGAGGCATATGTCTTCTTCTGAATTAAAAATTAAAAGTAAACAAATAAATAAACTATAACAATAACAAAAACAATTTTTTCTTAATATTTTATATGTATATATGTGTGTGCCTAAGTGTTTTATATGTATCTACAAAAATAAACTTTACACGCCAACCTATTCTCATGCAGGGCCATTTCAAGCACTTTTGAGGCCCCGGCCCAATTTATTTAGAGGCCTTATACAGATATTGATACAGGAATAAATATTGTAGTAAGGTGACGTTTTTAAATAAACAAGGCATCTAGCACTGGCTCAATACGCCCATGCAGCAAAGCGATGCTCTACCTAATCACCCCCATTATGATGACATCTAGTTACGTAGTATATATAATATAATTGAATATTCAAATTTAAGTATAATTAATAATTAATATATTTATTTTACAAGCCTTAAAATTTTTATAAAGACTTTGTTATTAATTAATTGTTTGTATAATATTTGTTACAATTTGTTTTAATTTTGTATGATATTCTGCAATATCCTTTATTTAATATCTTGAATATTAATTAGTGGATTTAGTTATTCAGTTGCTATTGCATAAATGGTTAATAAATTCTGATAGTATTGTAAATTTATTTGCTCTTAATTCCTTATAATGCAGGTTATCAAAACAATCAAACTTCATCCCTTTAAGTCTTGTAAATATTCTCAAAATAACTAAGAATTCCAATTTATTCTGAAATATAAATAATTCATTTTTATCTAAGGTTGTTCTCCTCTAAGCGAACAAGCATCTAAGGAAAAAGTGTAATTCATTTTTAACATTACATCAAAATTTCAGAGCATTGAAACAATAATAAATGCGTTAGTTAATGATTAGTTTAAAAATTTAAGATAATAATATAAAAACAATGCTTAGAAAAAGGATACTTGCTGCTGCTACTGCTACCTCTACTGTACATGAACAATATAAGGAGTTTTCGTGTAATATTACACATTGTATTTTATAATAATACTAGATAAAAATCTGATAAATTTCCATTTCTTATTTTAATATTCAATGCCATTAAATCACAATATCGATAATGTATAAAAAAAATTTTCTCTAGAGCAACCCTCAGGTTAATGAATTCTCAAAAGATATTTTTCCATTTTAGGTTTAAGCTCATGTTAATTACATAGTAATTATTGAAGACCATAAAAACCGTCTTAATCCTTGATCTTTGAACGTACATAGAATATTTAATGGAATAGAATTATATAGATGTTTAAAAATATAATAAAAAACTTTAAAGTACTGTACTTAATACTCTTATCAGTGTAGAACATTTAACCTAAATTCATTACGTTTTAATATTTTTGTTCTTAGTACGGTACATTTTTATATTGTTTATAAATATCTTTAACATTAATACAAGTATATTCTCCAGAACCTTCTAAGAATATTCATGCACACACCATCTATACCAAGTATAAATGAGTTTAGCTTTATGTTAGTAAGTTTTTTTATTACTGTAATATATGACTTAAGGCTGAAAGTTATTTTGAAAGAACAAATGGAAAGTACTCAATTTGGGAATTCTATATTTTCCCTGTGGAAAAAGAATTTGTACTTTTTTCCAAAGATGATTACAGAATTCTCGTATCAATTAGCAAAGATATAGTAAGTGATTTCCCAGAGGCCAATATTGATTGATTATTCTACAAAATGGTTATAAAATAACTTTCGTTTTTCTAAAATTTTGTAAAAGTTATTATGGATATTATCATTAATAGTAGTGAAATGTGGTATAAAAGAGATGTTAATATACAGATTACCTTTTATTTTTATACCATAAATATTGTAATTCTATATTAAAACATAAATGAATGTGAAAAATATAAGTTAAAATAGTCTAGAAAATTATTTGAATATTATTTAATACATTAATATTTGTCTAATTATAAAATTCTTACATAAAAATATATAACCTTTTTATACGAAATATTTAAAATTTTTTTTCAAATGCAGGAAGCAAATAAATGTGAAAAATTTATTGCATTTATATCACTAAAAATCGACTAAAGATTGAACTCAATAACAGGACCCCTTCTATTAATAATTTAGCAAAAAAATATTTTGGGTAATTTACGAAGGTTTTTCAAATAAAAAATATTTTAATAAATTATCAAAAATTGATTTGGTTTCGTATTTAATCGAGTTTACTTTCGGAACAATTGACATTTTAAAAGAATATTTTTGATGTATTCTGAAGATGTTCTTCGTGTTTACTAGCAGTATGATTTTCCATAGATACTTCATTACGTAAGTTAATTTATATTATAAAATAAGAGAATCTAAAAACAACATTCAATTTAAGTTAAAAGGATTTTCTTTCTTATCAATATATTATATGGTAAAAAAATTATACCAGAAGAAATAATTGATAAACTACAATATAAAAAGAAAATTCCATTAATATATTATAAGTGACAAGTAAACACTGAATTAATAATATTCACTGCTATTAACTTAAGAATTTAAAATTATAAAATTTTTTAAAGTAAATTTAAACATAATTAAGCATTCTTATTCAAATATGAGAATAATTTCAGCTCTAGAATATCTTCCATTGCAATTTATATAATAACTCTTTCCAAAAGTGAGACTTCATATGACAAACTTATATTATCTAGAGAATAATAAATTTGAGAATGGAAAACTACAGAGAGCAATTAATTATAAATTAATGTCCAAACCTATGCAGCTTTAGATTCGAGCTCAGAAATTATGAAATTATTAAAGAGTAACAAAAGAAGAAACAAGTAAAGTATTCTACAAGTATAAGCTAACAGATAATTCCCTATATATTTGTGGTGCATCAAAATTATTTACTCTTGGAGTGAATAATTGTCCCATTGGGTTCTTCTCGGTTGGATATTGAGCCTTACATTCACTCGATGATGAAGCAATAAACTGGTTTCTAGTATAATATAGTGTTATAACTTGCAGATTCATCAGCAGCAAGTTTTTTATAGCTGTTTCTTCATAAAAATGTATTATTTATTAATTAATATCATTATATATTTATTATAATAAATCTAACATGAAGAATTTAATAGCTCAAGTTAATTTATTAATTAAAAACATCGTCACAATGCCGGGCTGCAATTTTTAATCATATTTTTAATTAATTTAATTTAAAATATATGCTCTCGATCTCAAATTAGTAGTGTATTTCCCTGTAAATCATACTTTTCCTCATATCAATAGAGACATGCTGGTCATCTGTGTAATTCCGTTCTGGGTAAAATTTTTGAGTTAAAATCACGTGATTTCCGGTCAAGAACTGAAGTTCGTATATAGACTGTTGGCCAAGAAAAATGCAATACCATCATGAATTATAGATATGGAAATATCTATCGTGAAGTTGCATTTTCTTTGGCCAGCTCTGTTGTTAACCAGGGCCTGCTGCTCCTATGCTTTCCATATCCAGTCTCAACTTTCATCTGTCTTACACCATTCTCGAGATTAAGGAAAAACAGACAGACAACAGTGAGAATTTATAGGTTTACAATTTTTTACAAATTGCAGTATAAAAATTTAACTTTTTTTATGTTGTAATCTCTTATTTTCAAGTGTCGCCATTATCGTAATAAATTTAAATAAACCAATAAGATATTTATGTGATCAGAATTAAGAAAACAAGATAATTTATTTATTTATAGTATAGTTTTGTACATTATTTAATGAATAATATTAAATATAGAAGAGAAATAAGGTGATGGAGACAAGAAAAAATATATATAAAAGTATCATTAATCCTAAAAGTATATTGGGAAAATTTTTATATCACTAAAACATTCTAGAATACGTACATTTATTATTTATCACACTTCGGTAACATTCTACATCACTTGACAATATTCGAGATGGAAAGGAATGTTAAGTCAATCGGACAAGTAAATCATATTTGCTGATAAAATATACACACAATCATGAAAAATTGAATTAAAGCAATCATTACGTGAGTGAAAAACGTGTTCTTTTAAGAAAAGTATATCCCGTTTCTTCCTCCTTAATACAATGTTTCAATTATATTTCCTCATAGAAAATTCAAATTTAATTTACTACATAGAAACATAGCTATTATTTCTTCAATTTATAACAATAAATAATGTTTTATGTTTACTTTATAAAATAATAGTAAAGATTTTTTATGGTTACACGTTGATTCGGGCCTCTTTCACAATATTATCTTCGGTACATTAAATGGAAAAATCTTTATTTTATCGCAAGTTATACTTTAAATATTTATGAAAATTTAATGGTAAATGCATTATGTTTTAAGGAAATTTATATAAAAGTAACTTTATTAACAACTATACTTAATTTAACAGCATAATTGGGTTGCAATTTAAAAAACTGTAGACCTATAAATTTTCACTGTCATCCGTCGTCCATCTGTTGACTGTCCATGCATAATCTGGAGAACGGTGTTAAATAGATGAAATTCGAGAGAAAATTTGGAAAGATGAGAGACTAACGGGACTAATAATTATATACAAACTTCCGATATAAACCGGAAATCACGTCATTTAATTCAAACATTTTCCCCAGAACGGAGTTAGATTGATGACAGGAATGACTCTGTTGTTGTCAGGAAAAGTATAATGTACAGGGGCAAAAATCTATTCAAATAGAAAGAGCATATATTTTAAATTAAATAAATTAAAAATAATAAATAATTAAAAATTTCAGCCCGGTACTGTGATAATATTACAATACATAATTTGTCATTAGTTTAATAAATTATCTTTATTTGAGATTGAAAATTTTTTAATATAATTTTATAAATTATACATTTTTTGAAGTAAACTTTTTATAATCAATTTTTTATATTATTTTCACATTAAATAACTTTTGTAAGATGTAGAAAACAAAATTTTGTATCGATGACAATTTGATATTTTGTAAGTGATACTAAAATAAATTATGTTGAATTTATTTTGTTAAAAAAGAAAAGTTTAGACAATAAGTAAAACTACTTCTAAATTAAATTAGAACAATGACAAAGTATTGATGATTTTAAGAATTTAAATTAAAATGATACTAATGTAATTTAATAAATGAATAATCAAATTTAAATTAATCATTCAATATAAAAATTATAATAAAATTAATTTATCATTCTTCAATCTTTTTCTATTTTTCTGTATGATATTCATAAATTATTGTAAATAAGTTGCCATTTTATTATTTAAAGCAAAAAATAAATTAAGAAATATGAGTAAAAGCGCTTTAAATATTTTATAAAGAAAACTATTTATCATTAGATTCATATTTTATAGAAATGTCATAATTATTTTAGATCATTCTTAACTTTTTTTCACTTGTAGTACATCCTTTCCAGTACTAGATTTAATTCGTCAACCCCTCTTCTATAGTAATACAAAATTAAAATAAATTATAGATAAGACGAATCAAAACATTAAATAAAAATTATTGCATTTACATAAATCAAAAATGAGAGTTTGTTTTTTATTATAATGAAAATAAATTTATCTCCGATCCTCAAACTACCCCAGAAAGATCGACTTTTTGGGGAGGATTGCTAGCGAGTACGTTAGAAACCTCTGTTTTATAGCTGATGATATTTGATTATTCTGTATTCTCTTTCAATATTTCTTTAATATTTTGTACTTTTATACTATGAATCATTGTTAAGTCACATTATATACAAGGTTGCTCAAAAGTAAGTTAATCAAGAAGAATTTAAGCTGATTTAGAACACTTCTTGATACATGTATACATATACAGTCGAACATCCAGTGACGGCTACCTCTAAATATGGGTCACTTTTACAGGAATACACAAAATAATCTCCAAACAACTGCTACTTTTTATGTGTCCCGTTAGTGGTCGTTGTTCAGAGGTTCGACTGTACACTTCTAGATTAAAGTATATTAATTAAATACAATTAATTAGTTCAACATCGCGCTATTATTAAAATATTTCTAAATAAGATTATAACCTTTAAATATCCGGATAATGATTTAATCAATATTAATTTCGTCTCATGCAGAGATTCTAAAATTACAAAACGGTTTAAATCGAGAAAACAGTTTGAATTCTCTTCTAACTTTTCCAATTACATCATTGATTGACACACCGTTATATACGGTGTTTTTTTTTCTTAATTTAGTTCAAAACTTACTTCAGCAGTATATAAGCTGTTCATTAACTTCTACCACTTAAGACTTCCATTATTGCTAGCTCAATCTGTAAGAAATTAACCTCTTCTTCACTGAAGTTAATCACTATGTCATCAAGCAAAACTGCTTTGTACACCTTAATGAATATAATTTTCTATTTTCTTTGATATATAATAAATATTTTCTACCAAATTTTATTTTAATTTTCCCCCTTGATGTAATGTAGCCTATATATTTATTATTACACTTAACTATATTATTATTTTTGATCAAATATAATTGCAATTTAAACGATGTATAATTTAAAATATAATAAATTTATATACTTTTTATTAATTTTTTCTATAGGAATATAATAAAAAATCTATATGATTAAAATTTAATAAATCTGTAAAGAAAAACTGTATAAACTGTATTAAAATTCAAGTTTTATTTAATTTTTTGCTTAATTTATGTAGAATATTTATAAAAATTCAGCTCCTGAAATTCGTTAAATGTGTAATTTATATAAATATTAATTTTTATGCATAACTAACAAATACACACCATAAATTGTGTATAAAAATTATAAATTTATTTTAAACTTAAAAACATTTTTCTTATATCTTTAAAAGTATTAAGCGAAATTAAACTTCTTAACGTTAGTCAAATTTTTAAAAATAAATAAATAAAACTTTACTTTATTTAAAAGAATTAATATCGCTAAATATATTTAAAAGAAAGTAAAAATAACCTTTAAAAAAATCATATTTACACTCACTTTTATCTTTAAAAAAAAGGTTAACCATTTGTCTTTTTTCTGATAACGTCTAGCGATTTTTTAGTTGGTAGTGAATATTGTTACTGAATTTTTTCTTGTTTTGAAAAATGACAATTAATCCATCTTCTTTTCTCGATGAAGCTCTAAAACCAGTTGTCAAAAAAATAAAAACATATAGGTCTATATATATAGTGGGTGATCACTTAAAACTCTGAGGTGATTGTAATCTGGAATGCTATCATCAATCCAAATGTCCTCGAGAATAGGATAAATACTTTTGTCTTGAACTATTTTTTTAAGTAGTAAAAGTTATTTTACTGTAATTTTATTTAAGTTAAAAAATAATATTTTAATGAGGGATTTATATAAAAATAATAATTTAAATTACTTTTTGAATATACTTTCAACGCTTTTTTATTTTTTACATTTTTTTTTGTATAAGACATCTTGAACTATTCTAAAACTCGTTTCGAATATTTTGAAATTTTATTATTAATAATGGAACGAATTCGCTCTATTGAAGATCTTTTTTAGAAATTTCGGATATATTTTCTGAACTACTTTCTTTTATAGAATCAATAATGGAGTTTTTTTATTTATTTATTATTTTTTTTCTTTTTTTTCTTTCTTTAAAGTACTTCTAGCATTGAAGAAGATGAAGCTAGATAAAATTGCAAAGTAACAAGCTGTGCATTATCTGAAAATATTTTATTATTAACGAATGAACAAATTTTAATCTAAGTTCTGCCGTCAATTTATTCAATTTTTTGAACTCCATTACTTGTTTTTTACTTTCTTACGCTTCATGTGCAATAATATTCTATCTGGCTGCACGACTTAATAAATCCTTGGGTTTTTGAACTGTTATGCTCTTCAATATACATTATCACTCTTGTTAGATACGAATTAAATTCTATCTTCAGATTTATTATCCCTATTTTAATATAGTTGAGCAATTCATCAAATTAGAAAAAAGTATGGTTTTCTGTTGCAGAAAATTAGTTCTTTTTTCTTCCATGTATAAATTTCTGCAATGGATATACTTGGAATAAATTTATGCAAGTTGCAATAAGTATTAGGAGGAGAACTTATTAATATTTTATTTTCCTTTTAAAACTTTCTTTACACGTAATTTAGTTTTTTTTTAAATTTTTTTAAAATCATGACTTCACTTTGATGGAGAATAACCAAAACTGCTCTAGCTACGTTTGGCAGTTGGACAGTTTGACCGAATAACAAGCACTAAGTCGCTTCAGCACTCTTTTCATGTATTCCAACAGCAAATTTGTGAGCTGACATAGCACTATTGCTATAGCTCTCAAATGTTCTTATTACCAACAATATGTGCTTTGAAAACTCAGCAAGAACTCGTTTTCACTACAAGCAAAACTTACATAAATGTCGTTATTCTGACACGTCAGATTAATACAATTTTCTTAAAAAATTACAATATATTTTTTGATCGATTAAGTATAAAAGACATTAAATTAAAACTAGTTAAATAAGCATTTTCTAATTTTATGCATCTGAAGCAGATTAATTAAACTAGATATCGATATATTTACAACTTTAAAATTGTTTTTCTACAATTTTAAACATAATTAACTTCTGGAATTAATTAAGTAGTTATTTATAAGGAAGAAGCGTGATATTTTTAAAAATATTTAATAGATATACAGTATACCGTATGTTTTACCTTTCGTTTTCTATAGAAAGAAACTGTCACGGACATTAGAAGAATACAAATAAGCGATAGATGAAGAGGAGAATAACAAAATCTCTAAGGAGATCCAAAAGGCTCAGTAAGATGCATCAATTCCAATTACGTCAGCTTGTGTGATGGATTTTGTTATAGTCCAAGTAAAACCAAACCGGATCAAGTAACTTTCGTTCAACCTTAAGAAACACCCAGTTTCGTGACATATAGCAATTTCCTCTCATGTCTTAATTACCTTCCATCTCGGCTTAATAAAATATATTCGTCCCTACGTAATTGTTCTAAGTGGAAATCTCCAATAGCTTTACAAGCTCGAAACTCTTGGGATTTTAGTTTCTCGGATTAGTAACTTTGATTTAACTTTTCTGCTTATTTCATTCCTAAAATGTCTATCTTACAATATAAACCGAAAATAAATCTTGTCATTTCTATTAAACAGACTTACAAACAACAATGGACCTCGTCGTAATCAAATTACAAAACTGAATTAAACAATTGTTTTTAAAATTATACTTGTCAATAGCAACCATCTTCAATTGTTGCAACATAAATTTGCCCTCAAAATATTTAAATTTTATTTTAAAATTTTAAAATTAACATTCGTATAAGTTGTAAAATAAACAGAAAAATACAGGTTTACACAGAAGACTTCTTCGTATTAATAATTCTAATGGTAAATTAGCTTGTGATACGTTTTTCTTAGCGATGTATTAAAAATTAACTCAAATTTACAGTGTAAGTGAACTTTTCCATGTATTTAGGTGGTGAATCACTTCCTCATAAACTATCACTTAGAAGATTGTTCATAAATTATGCATCAAGAACAAGAAAATTTGATCATCGATACAATTCTCATTACGGACTTGTTTTATATAGTAAATATGCCGTGAAAAACAATATCTTTTTTTCAATTGTTTAATATTTAATGAAGACTTTTTTGTTCAGAAATAATTCTCAACTCTTATCAAGAGCACGAATACATATTTTATAACAAGGAACTTGTCAAAACTCTAAACATTTTCTGTTCACTTTCGAAGATATAATTATGGCATGACAAAAATATTGAAGCTTAATTTCAATATTTTTGTTAATAGCAGATTTACTTCTTGGACTTTAGTGATTCATATGTAAATAATTGAAAAATTAATTAATTATTAATGAATGCATAAATTAAACAGAAATATTTAAATATTCTTAAAATAATGAGTATTCAAAATGCTGTTTAAGTAACCAATTATATTTTTTAAAACTAAATTTTCTGGATTTTTTCCGTTTTTTTCCACCATTAAATTTATTTTAAATTAATATTATTATAAAATATATTTATTAAATAATACTTAATTTAATAATTTTACACGGAAAATATAATTAACAAACGAAGCAAAAATACTTATAAATAATTTTAACATAATTAAGCAGATCTCAATATTTAATTTGTACATAAACAATTGTTGCGATGGATTATTTAATTCTATTAATTCTTTAATTTAAAAAAATTAATTAATATCGATATTAAACTAAAATAGGAAATGATTTAGAAATTATTATTTAAATGAAAATATTAATTAGAATTACATTCCTATTTCTTCGCTAATAAGAGAAGTAGTTAAGATATAAATCAAATTCATCCTGACGTAAATATTAGAGGCAGGAGTGATTAATAAATACTAAAATATTTAATTTCCTACAGGAAAACTAATCCTTGGGATATTTTCTATGTCTGTAATTATAGTTGATTAATAGTTGAGTATTTATAACACGTCCAAAGGCCAACGCCCATTTTTGCCTATTACAAAATGTTCTCAACTGATTAGTTCTTTGATTCTGACGATGTTCTCGCTTACGAAGTAATGATATCGTGCAATTATCCGAAAAACATATCGAACGGAATTATCTGGAGAATGTACTGTGTCAGGTGGAAACACTTTATTAACTGAGATGCGATGCAGAACAGGAAACTATGATATCCTTATTGCTTGGCTGATAATGTATTAATTAATTTTTAATAGTTACAACCATTGTTTGAACAATTTTACAATATTTAATACGTTAGCGAATAACGTAATTACTCGGGAGTACTCTTGGAACGATGAAGTGATGGAAGCGTATGATTCCAAGAGAATGGTAAATTCTACGCAGAATTCACCGGGCCAAAATTTAAAATAAACTTTACAATCGTGCGTGTGACACGTGAAAAACACGTCTTCATTTTATTATTTATTTACTTTTTTATTAATTTTTTTTCTTCAAGTATCTCTGGCATTCTTCCCAGAGGACAAAAATATTGGAGAATTTCACGATATTTCCTACTATAAAACTATGTCTTTTTACATTGTATCGATTTCATCTGGGAAATTATAATATACCAAAATGTATTTTAAAATTATGTTTACTTTAAAAATACATATATATTATTATTATTGTTGTTGTTGTTACAACTATACTAAAATAGTGTAAAAATGAAATTTTATGTAAACATAAATTCTATTTTCGTTTCTAAACTTGATTGAATACATTTGTGCGGAATATTTGCATCAAAGGAAAGTAAATGAGAAAAGAAAAAAAGGGAAAATAGGAAGGAAAAAATTCTATAGAAAAGAATGCTGAATGTGCAGCAAGGATTCGCTGCTTCCATATATTACATGAGTTTAATACAGCGGCACTAACAAGCGTAGTTTCGTGGAAGAAATTACTTTGCTTCGCTTTCATTTGACTGTCATTGCTTGTCTGGAAATGTGTGATAAGGGAGGTGAAATTGGTGGCAATGTAACTGAGGTCGGGGACATTAAATTCTCTGAACACTATAAAAACCCGTGTGAAGTGGAAATAAAGTTCTTTTGGATGAAAGATATAAATATTCTCACGATTTAAATGTTATATCGAAAGCTGTCTTTACTAAAAAAACTTAATTCTAAACCTCTAGATATTATTCGAGTAAATTTTAACACGTTTGATAAATTACTTAGAAAGAAAACATTAGCCATTATATTCTGGTATTCTGCGATGCAGAAACGATTAAATATTATATATATATTACGTGGTTGATGATCATTTCGATGTATATTATAGTAATATTAGTCAAATGAAAAAAAGGGAAAAATTGATACAGAATAAAGAAAAAAAAATGTATACTTTTATTACTTCTTTGCACGTAGATCTTTTCGAACTGTTAATGGAAATTGGAAAGTCTCCAAATGGACAGTTTCCTTTTTCTGTGAATTAGATGTCGTTACAAAGAAACGTCTTTCACATATAAATGAATTAACATGACTTTCTTTACCCATCCACTATTATGAATGAAAATCCATTGGAGGTTTTGGCTCACGTTTACATGTTTATTTAAATTTTTATAACATATTTAAATCGATCATTTTGTATAGTAAATTCATAAAGTAGTAAATCATTTTTCTATCAAAAGTAAAACATTAATTAAATATACCAATTTTTCATTAATATTCTCTATTTAATGTAATCAAAATTAAAAATATAATTTTTATTCTGTTATCATTCCATGTCTATCAAAACTTTAAGTTATTCTGTATATTAAACTATAACATTCTATTAATAAAGTTATACAATCTTTACGAATTTTAATTTATTCATTCTTTATTTTCTCTCTTCTCCTTCTTTGTTTTATCTTTCTCCTCTTACCCTCTCCATCTTTTCTTGTTTATCTGCACAAGAAACTTGAAATTAATTTCCTTAAATATTTGATATTTTATTAAATTTAATACGATAAAAATATTTGAATAAATTTCACGGTATCTTGAAAATTTTCTCTTTTATAAATGCCGAGTTTACACTTTTTATTATTCACAATTATATTTTTTTATAAAGTTAATCTAACAGGCAAGCTGTTTTTAATATAAATATTTCAATATCAATGTTGGTACTTACAATAATGCGAATATATAAATTCTATAACAAGGTTTGATAATACGCATGGACCGTTTTAAATTTGTAAACTAAAATATTTATCATGTAAATATTAAATTGGATACACAATTGTTAAAATGTTTTCAACTTCAGTAAAGATGAAAACTCATTAAATAGCTAGAATTTTGCATATTATAATATTACTTCTTCAGGCTATGTACCAATTCATAGCTCCGTGAACTCTATACATAATAATACACGTGTGTAAGATAATAATCTTTCAAATCAATAAAGCGTATGATTCAAGTTTGTGTATTTAAATAAGCATCTAAATAGCTATACACTAATTTACATATTTACGTAGTTTTCTATAAATATTAATGATTTACTTTGTAATATTTAATAAAAATTATAAATAAATATCAAGATTCAATAAGCATTTTTCTTTGGTCTACCTAATTCTTACGTTATTAAATTATTAAAAGTTAAACCGCTCTTCGGGAAAAAGTACTTCCATTATCTTCAAATTGTTGATTACAGTTCATTAATACTTGAAGAGTATCAAGATAATCAGAGAAATGGCTCTTAGGTATTATCTATATGGTCTTTAAGTATAGAGAAGGCAAGGATGTTCTTAATTATCAACATCTTATTGAGGTAATTGGAAGCTAGTATCGATGACATGCTTGAGATAATTCTTTAACACAAAAAAATAAAAAGAAAAGAAAAGAACTTTTACTCCTGATAAGTAGAGAAAAGGAATTTGTGTAATATTCATGCGCTAGTTTGACATTCTTTTATCAAGAATGGAATTTATCTTGTTCGTTTTTGAAATTGTTATTGGATCACATTCAAAATATCTTACACCATTGGGGAAAAAAAGCGGTAAAGAATAGTTTTATAAACAGCTGTATCATAGTATCTATTTAATTAAACCACCGCCAAACCAGATAAATCTTTGTCATTTGGGAATAAAAGTTTTATAGTAGGTCTACACACTATATTTACTATATACAGCATTATTTTCTTGTATAGTGAAGCAATATCTTTGACGATTTTTATACGGTGATGACATTGACATTTCCTTTTAAGGCATTTTTTGTAGTATCTTTTGGTCGACACGCTTTAGCATGTTATTTTTCTGACAATATAAAAAAAATAGACCATGAAATCTATTACGTGTTAAAGTTAAACATTTTTCCAAAGTATAAATAACGTTTTCCTTTATTAAACTTTCGAAAATATTAATAAATATGAAGTATTTAAGACGTTATTTGTATATGCTTCCATTATTTTCAAGTATTGGGAAAGAAAATCATTATATGTAAATTTTTGTACTAATTTCATTAACAAGTAGAAACAAGAAGAAGAAAAAAAAAAAAGTATTATTTTCGACAATCAACGAACAATTGATCGAAATGTTTATTGTATCTGGATCAATGAAGATGTAGCTTCGGATACAACACTAACATATGCACTGTGCGTCGGTAACAAAACAGGAGAAAAACAATCGAATTTTCGTAAGGGATGCAAAGTTTTCGCAAAGTATCAAATAATTTCCATTAAATCTATTTAGGAAAACATTAAGGCATCTTCTAACATGCACAAGCTCGATTCATCTATTCACTTACCGAGACAATTCAATACTAAAGTAATTCGGAGAGATCGGCCAGCGTGATATATCATCGTTGTCAATGTGACCGATTAAAGCAGATGTTCACTATCGACTTACTGATCATTTTTCAAAGACTTCCCGTCTTCTGACGTAGCTAGCTCATTCCCATAATCGTTCGTCTCTCTGCGGGAACATTCACTCCCTACTGTGTTTAGACAAATAAACCTAGAATGGGAATCGAAGTTTGAGAACTCCAACCTTAAGAAAGATCTAGCACTTCAAACAAAACCTTTCCTTAGTAACAATAAATCTAAAAAAAAAGAAGGAGAAAACCTTAATTCATCTTACAGGTCGAGTGAGCTAGACGAATGTTTGTAAGGGATTATAAGCCATTAAACAATACATTAAAGGTAAATATATACAGTAAACGAGATTTCAGACACGTCTTAAAATTTCTATATTATAAATAACACGTATTTAGAGACTGTAAAAAATATAATAATAATATAACTATAAATTATCTTAAATGTGACAAAATATAAACTTATAATTTATAAATTTATCAGGAAAATAAATAGAAATTATAAAAAGTATGTTTCGTATATATTAATTAGTTAAGCAATTATACGAAGAAAACCCATGACATATTTATTAAAATTTAATAAAAATAAACAAATAAATTTATTAAATATTTAAGTTAATTAAATTACTTAATTAATATTTTTTTAAAATATTTTTAGTTACTTGTTTTAATTTTAATATTACAATTTTGACATTACAAATGCGCTTCTTGAAAAAATTTCTTTATATTTAAAAAAAATTTTTTAAGTATAAAATATCCTATTCACGTTTATCTGTCTAGTAAAAGAATAGAAGACATAAAATTTTTGTTGTTTCTAAAGAAAAAAATCTTGTTTTTTCAAGTGAGAATTTCTTATTAGTACTACAACCACGTTTAGAAAAGTAAATTTATTTATTTTTTTATATATATTATTGATATTTTTTTCTATTTTCTAAGAAATTACATTTAATAAATATAAACAAGAAAATGTTTAATGAGCATGAAAAGTTTGATTTATAATTTAGTAAATTTTTAAATATTTATTTATCTGAATAGAAAAATTTTCTAGTTAAAATTTATTAGAATAATAATAATAATAATAATATCAATAATAATTTTAAAAAGTTATAAATTGCTACATAAGATCATAATAAAAATTATAAAATTAAATTTTAATAAGGGAGTTTTTCTTCTTTTAATTTTTCTTAAATAACGAGTTAAGTGAGTTAATTAGTTCTGAACGCATTTTTGAGCAAATTAACAACAGAATTTTAGAATTTAACAAAATAAAAAGGAAAAAAGTAAGGAAAATAGATGAGAAAGTAAAGGTAATGATGTTCTTTAGCTACGTAAACGATTTGTTTTCATTAAGTTACTGAACTTTTGCATCCACAGCTTAGAAATTGGATCATTAGTTTCTTTTTACTTATCTAGCACAAATTTCTATCTTAAGGAATTACACGAGTTATTTTACTGAAAAATGATATTCTCTGTTGATCCGTCAGTAATATAGGATACATTCATTCATCATCTTTCCGCATATAAGGCAAGTAAATTAGTATAAACTTGACATGATAACCATTATTACGTAGTGACTAACAAACTACAAGCGAGTTAAATACGAAAAATATCTTGCTGAATGACTGTGAGGAATGCTACGAGATTAACATTGATGAAAATAAATGAATCTACCCTTTAGTCAACTGTATTTAAATTTTAATGTTAATAGTTTCGATAGGCAATTTGGTATTTGAAAACAGACTTATTTATTATATATTTTAATGAGGTGTCATTAATGGAAGATTAATAAACAAAATTATCCTGGAGTGTAATTTGTAACGAGATTTTAAAATTATTATTATGACTTTCTACGATTTTTGTTACGTGTTCAATGAGTGATAAGTCGATGATAATTAATAGTTTTAACGATAATTGCCATTTTCTGGTGGTGGGACAGTTAAAGCAATTATGACATTTTAAATGATGATATATAGAAAATATTGCTGAAATAAATGACAATTAAATGTATTTTAATCGCTATTTATTGTTATTGTTTTTAAGAGGGGGATCATTATTTTGTTTTAGTGTGGTTGAATTACATCATTTCTTCTACAAAAGATGCAACAATGACGGCTTTATTTATAAATATCAATACTTTATCTTTCTGTTTTCTGCTTTATTGTAATACTTTTATGTTATTTTTAATGTAAAACCTTATAAATATGACGATATATTGTCGAGAAAGCAATTAATGTACCGTGTTGTTGATAAAATTAGCCATTAGTATGGGTGTGTATATGTATACACTTCACCTATACACTTACATCTTTACCTAATATATATATTATATATATATATATATATATATATATATAATTTAAACGTAATTTTTAAAAATTGAATCTGTTTTCACTTAGAATTTAACCTGCATCAATTGCTAATTAATCATCTTTCTGCGGCGGTAACTAACTTCTAGATTCATCTATTCGTTTCAATATTAAAAAAAAACACATTTTCATGAAAAAAATGAGTATTGTACAACGAATTTAACCAAACATACAAAGAAAAATAAAATAAAATACATCAAAACATAAAGTAACTTTTAAAATTTGGAATTAATTCCATTTTCTATTTTCCATAATTATCATTTTGTTTTCAATTATAAGAAGAAGAAAAAAGTGTAGACTCTGTAAGAGAAACAGATAAGCGAGAAAACGGATAATTGTCTTTGTTTAATAAATTTTTATTCGATATCCTTTATTTAATTAAATCTAAATTACTATCTTCTTCCTAGAAATTTAACAAACAAATCCGAAGAATGTTATCTTATATTAAGTTCCTAATAATGAAGACGACAAAAACTTTGAAAAACAAGAATATCTGATATCAAATTACCAAGGCGTAAAAGTCTTACTGCTGAAAATTTCGAAATTTTTTGGAAAAGTTGATTACTTTCTATCCTTTTTTCCATTTTTCTTCTTTAAAAAAAAGGTACACATTTTCATTTATTCATTGAGTACTTTTTAAAGATCTTTCTTGCTGATGAAAATTTAATTTCTATTATTTGTCATGAAAATATGAAAAGTAATTTCTTAGCTTCTTCAATGTAACTAAAGTATAAGACTAGACTTTATAGATATAACGTATAAAAAATTAAAATCAATATTATTAGTTTTATTGTGGAAAGAAAAAGAAATAAATAAATGAAATATTTGAGAAGTTTTAAGTATATTTAAGTATAAAAAATGCTTTTTGATAATTAATTATAAAGAAAAAGCTGTCAGAAACACAAAAATTGTATCATTTCTTTGTAAAATTTTTTGTATATTTATCCTTATGTAGTTGAAAGTAAAGCTATTTAGCCGTCCTCATATTATATTTTCTTATAATAATGTATATAAGATATAGTTAAAACTTTAGTTTCATGTACAATGTCAAAATAATTGGCTTATGTAATATTAAATGAAGGTAGCAAACCATAAAGAAAAACAAGTCACCACGACTACAAACATCTATTAATTTTAAAGATTTTTCAAATTTATTAACGAAAACAGTTGTCCATCATTAATTAATTAGTTCGGTCATTGTAAATCATTGAAATGATTTACTGCCAGTAAATTTAATTGCTTACATAATTAATTATTTATTCGTTTTATGAAACTTCAGCTATTCGATTTTCTTTACGGTTTGATTTATAACTTGAAGTATTTTATCCTAATTTCTCTTTATTTAAACTTTGTAAATTAATATTAATAGAAAGAATAATTTATTTCAATGAAGTTAATGTTGTTTTATGTATTTAAATAGTAAAGAAAGTCTGAAGAAATGGGGAAAGAAAAAACACTTAATACTAAAGGAAAGAAGAGAAAATTTGTAATAAATTGACGAAATTTTGAATTTGAATGGAAGAAAATATAAATTTAGAATAAAAATTGACGAGATAAATTACATTTTGTAATAAAAATAAGAATATTTTTAGTGATAAATTTTACAAACTTAATTATATACATCGGTTTTGATAAAGCAGTAACAGTATTTACGTCAAAATAATCATGATTGATACCTTTCGGTACATTTGTGTATCATCAATACAACGATAAAATTATTTATTATAGGATATAGCGAAAGTGTATGAAGAAATTCTTTTATCTAGAACGAATGTACAAGATGAAATTTTAGTTTCAGCATTGTATTTACGCGCAATCGCGCAAATAACCCTTCATAACTCAATGATATGAAAGTTTGAAAATTTACCAATTTTAAGAAAACCAATAGCAGCTTGACTTCTGCAACCGACTAAAGAGTAGAGGAGTAGAGGATGGTGCTGATGGCAGCCACTTTGACGCTTTTATTGAATGAGTTCAGGACCAGGACGCGTGGTGGTTAATGGCTTGAAACGAATGCCTTTCATTCTGACTAACTCTATAGAGCGTAGCCAAAGAAAATGTCTACAATTCATTGCCCATAAAACGTTCACTTTTCCTACGATATTGTCTTGTCCGATGCTCTAAAATTCTGTATGATTAATGGCATAAACATAGCTTTCGGACCTCTCTTTTGCTCGACGATGATTCCGCTTCGATTTTGTAATTATACAGAAAAAATACGAAATAAGAAAAGAAGAAGAAATCAACAATTTTTCGATGAAAAACTTGCCCCTTTATTTTTTTATACCTCTTGTCAACTTACATATTATTGTCACAATTACATTCATCGCGTGTTTAAAGTGATGGTGACAGTTATATAGAGGTGTTATTGTTGGAAAATTACTGTTTCCTAACGTAAAATTTAACAGAATTGGTCACGTGAGGAAAAAAATAGTTTATAAATTTTAAAATCTAGTGATAAATTGTATAAGAAAAAATGTTTATACCGTTTGAAATGGTTTAAAAATTAACGCTTTCGTTCGATGGATAGCTTAAGCTGTATGGCTTCTTTTATATCTTTATGGGAAAGAAAAATTTTTGAAATATAGGTTAAGAGCTGAAAGTCGTGCACCATGTCATTTTTCATCAAATAGCCCGATGATCCTAACCTTAGATTTTATTCTAAAATTAGTTTTTGCTTTAACGTGGATATTCTTTCTCGATGATTTACGATATACTAAAGCATACGTTAGCTCTCCTAATACGTTTTTCCCTTAGGACTTTTATGGATTTTTATTTTAAGCCCTTAAATAAAGGCTAAATTCACGAATATATTAATTCTTAAAAGCACTTTAACCTTCCATTTTCCTATATTTAACTCATTTTACGGTTGATTTCCTCATTTTTCCTTTATGAACATTCGAAAATTTCTTCGTTAGTGACGATAGATTAATGGATTTGTAGACATAATACATGTTCTATCACTTTCGTGTATAGCTTTTAAGAGTGATGACCTGTGTCTTCTCATAACAGTGTTCTCAAAGAAAATGATATCTTCTCAGAAATTCTGCTGACATTAATTTGAAAGCGGATTTGCTTGCGGTGTCTGCACGACTAACTCATAACTGTTCATCACTCTCAACAGTGGACAGTTATGGAAGATTTTCAATTTAGTAAACATCCATGCAAGAGCATAAATATGATTTATTTTCCTATTTAATAAATTTGTATTCTACTAGTTGATATTTGTTTAATTTTTATTGAAAACTGTGTATTTTATTTTATTGTTTTAATCTAGTTTTAGTTTTAGTTATATACAAATCACCTTTGAAAAAAAATATTGTTTAAAATTATAATAAATCTCCTTTTACGTAACTACATAAAGAAATAATATGTCTAAAGCTTTGATTCATTCATAATTTATTCTTTGTATTCCACTTTAAACAATTTTTATAACTTTAAATCCCTTTAAATTCATATAATCTCATTTACGAAAAATTTATGTCTGATTTTATAAAAAGTAAAAGTGAAAAATTGAAATGCCAACAACAACAACATGAAAAAAAAGTAATTTCATCTTAAGGAATTATAATGAAATATTGCATTATTTTCTTTTAAATTTAATTGTTAGATTTTAAATTCTATCCTGTTATAACTCTCTATTTAAGTTAAGTTATCAAGTTGGCAAGTTTACTTTACGTTGAGTTAAGCTTATACTTAAGTAAAATATTGCACAATTGGTCCCACGACTCTAAATCTTCATAACATCTTCGTTTTGTTTAAGTCTAACGGAAAAATATGGCCAATAAAGTAAATTGAATACTTTTACTTAGATGAAAACCCAATAACTATATGTCTACATTTCTTCTATTTTATGTGAATTGCTTTCAGAAAGTCCCAGATGATTATCGAGCAATTTTATTCTCGTCTTTTACTAATTAAGAACATTTTTATCATTAAATCTAGCTTGTTAGTAAATTAATTTAACATTTCTTATTTTATTCCTTATAAAGTAAAAATTTAATTTTCAATTAACAATATTGTTTATCTGTCGTGTACATGTTTAATTATCCATCTTAAAAAATTATATAATACTTCTACCAGACGTTCTAATTGAATAATAATCAAAAATTTTAAGCCAGTCTGGTATTTTATCTATAATTAGAAAAATCTTACCCAACATTTTTAAAAATAAATTTAATATTTTATTATTTTCAGCTTATTAATGAAGGATTTACAAATTCTAAAAATTATGCTTTAAAATTGATTTATTGTAAATTTAATAGTTAATTAAAAATATTATTTTTCTTAGCTAATTATTACATAAATTAGAAATCTATTAAATATACAATAAATAATATTATTTTAAACTAAAAACATTAAAATTAAAAATTCTATAGCTTCGTCGAATGAAGTTTGACTTTAAATCCTGTATTATTTAGCATTTTCTTTAACGATCTTCTCTTAATTTTTGACACTAATCTTGCTAATGGTATTTTCTTGGATTCACTATGTTTACATTCGTTACATTATGATGATTATATTTTTAAAAAACTCTCACAATAACTACTTCATAAAGAAAAATAATATTATCTGAAAACTACTCGAGAATATATTCATAATTAAAATAGAGAAATGAGGCCATTACCTTATTTTTAATAACAGCGAATGGTATAACTTCAATTAACAATTGTTTATGTAATTATGTACTTCTTTAACTATTCATATTTAAAATTTTAATATGCTTTAATACTTAAAAAATGATTTTATTAGTTATGTTTTTCGAGATTGGAGCTGGAGTGGTACCACCCTTACCGTATACATAACTATTAATATATGCGTTATCCACGCAAACATGGTGATTAAATTCTACATTTGGTTATGGTTATCGAGCGGGAAAGATAATGGAGTCGGGATACCCCTAAAACACCATTAAAATGCATTGTCATAGTGGTATGTCCTCAAAGTTTCAACCTTCTATCTAAATTAGCAATGGATAAAATTTGAGTTGCAAGGTTTGAGAACAATACAAAGAAAAATAAAAGCGTATTACAATGGTAAATAATGTAAAAACACTTTGGAAGGACGTTGATTGAAAAAAATAATCAAAAATGTTTACTCCAGTTTGGTAAATTATTTGCTTTAAACAAAGCAGATAACATATTTTCTAATTTATTTATTTATTTATTTTTGCATAAAATTGCTTAATTCAATTATGTAGTGACAGATAGAAACTGAATTAATTCGTCCCTTTCATTAATATCTAGATTTGATAATTCTGCATTTTTTTTTTTTTTTACTCATTTTACTTAAAGATGCGAGTGAGTTGATCGGCAAAGAATCAAAAATTGCAAAATGCAATTACCCAAATGGTCCACCAAAGATTCTTCTATATCTTACTGGCGTTTATTAAAATAATTATCAAAATTTAAAAATTTATTTCATTTTTTCCTAGATTAAAATTTAATTTTATATTATATTTATAAAAATGACATCAAAGGATTTTATTTTCGCAATTTAGATTGGAAAGAGAGATAATTATTTGAATATTATACTGCATTAAAAATCTGTTCTAAAAATAGATAAAATTATAATGATATTATTTTTAATTTTATCACAGTTGCTTACATATATCAATTGTTATAAAATTATTTAAATTTTTAAAATAAGTTATCATCTTATAGTTAATTAATCGTATTATTCTTAGTACGTTTCTTGCTATTACTAAGAGTATTATATTCATTCAATTATTCAAGTAACTACAACATGATTACTTATTAAAATCATTTACTTAAATTTAAATGAATTTTTTAAAAGTTTTCTCGTGTCAAAGCTTTATAAATATATAATAATTTTATAATAATTGTTTAATGTATTCAGAAAAATGTAAATAAATAAATAACAATTTTTCTGACTTAGTAGAAAGCACGTGGAGGTTATCTACCTGCTTCCTTCTAAGTGGCAAGCAGTCAATTAAGCAAACCAATGCTAAAATTCGTTCCATATGAGACGAAATATATCATTGGCTTGCTTACTTAGAAGCATCCGGTGTACAATTTCTTCAACGTAACACGTACAAAAATAATTGCAGAGGAATTAATTTTGTAAGACAAATGCTATTAATTAATGTTTTTATATAGAAAACAAAGGTATATTCTTAATTAAATTTATTTCATTTCAGAAAATTTAGTCATATATAATGTAAATTACTAATTATAATAATTTTCATATTTATTATTGTAATTTTATAAGTTTTAAACAAAATTAAATTCAGTAAATAAACTTACCTTGTATTATCAAAAATAGCAATTATAAATTTAATGAGATTTCAATAATACTGTTAAATAATAAATATTATATTATATTATATTATTTATTTAATAAGAATTAAAGTTAAATTCATATTTAATAATTTTCTGAATTGCTTTTCAGTTGGGCATAAAATTTGTTAGCAATAAAAGTAGTTTGTATAATTTTTATAATTCTTTATTTAAATTATTTATTTTTATTTAAATTTTTATTTATAGTATAAAAAATATAGCAAATAAAAATTGTTTACATTTCATTTTATATTCTTTAATTGTGCTGTAGTATTTATATAATTGTAAACAACAATCATTTACCCTTCCAGTATGTCCATAAATATTCTATGAAGATGAATATTTGGCGAAATTTTTTATAATTTTCTTAAATTAATAAATATTATTACCTTTATAGATGATATTTATACTTTTATAAATGTACACGCATATACAAGTATAACGTGACAACATGAAAACTATGAAACTTAAAAACATTAACTATAAGCATGTAAATTATATTTAATAGATCTTTCGTTCATTTTATTTAAATAAAAATTGCTTTATAAATACATAGCGCTAAAAATCTTAATAACAGAACTTTAATTAAGAGAGTATAATTAATTTTAATTCTATAATTGAGTTTTTAGGGAAATGGGTCTCTCCTATAGCCACCTCTTTATATTTATCCTTGCTTATGTATTATAATCAAGGATAAATTCATAATAAAGGATATAATCAAGGATAAATTTAAAGGAAGGCTTCAAGAAATGTTAAAACTTAAATACAGAAAATGCACGGTGGCTGTACACTTAACTTTGTGCACAGTATCTATAACAGTATCTACAATCTAACAATAATTACAAAGTCAATTGCGTTAATTCTACTTTAATAATTAGACTTATTGATTTTAAATATTATTATTAGTAGTGATATATTGGATAAACAATATTTAACTAATTAAACAAAGATAAATCTAAATATCGAAGAATGATTTGTATCAATATTTGATGATTATTGAAGCGATTAAATATGAAATCCGCAATTTAAATTTCTATTCCCTCCTTGTACTTATAACTTGTTTCAAAAACTAATTTAACTGAACAATTTATAAGAGAAAATAGCTTAAAAATTGCTTCCAAAAAATCGAAATTTTTGCATGATTATAAATCAATTACAGCCAAAATATTTACTTTTCTGTTCCCTAACTACAGCAAGTTTCCAATTAAAATATAGGAGAAAAAAGAATATAAAAAGTCTAATTATAATAATGAAATTTCTGATTAGGATAATAGTTTATCATAATTAAAAATTTTATGCGCAACGAAAATTAATATTGCAAAAAAATAGTTTAAAAAACTCTGTGGTATTTCTTTAACGTTGTTTTTATAGGCATTAATTCTTTATGCATCACGCAGCATACACATTAAGAATTAATATTTATGGAAGATAATTGGACGATACCAACAGTAAACTGGTTATAAATATTTTGAATTTCAAAACAAACAAATATCTAATTCTGAAATAAAATCATAAATTTATTAATAACGCACGAAACACAGTTAGTTATCAGAAGTATGAAAGAAAAAAGGTGGCAACGTTATTGCTAAACTTTCTCGGCATTTTAGGTTTTCATCCCTATTTATTGCTACATTACCTTTATAATTCTTTAGATTGTTCAGTAGATATTAAGGCTATGAAGCCATAACTCCCAAACGAATGGTCCTATTTTCCTGAAAATTTCTAGAAACACGCCTCCTTAACACACACGCATTCGTGCAAAATCTCAGAAATTTTCGACGAAAGTTACAGGAGTTATTAAACTTCAAATTCGGGGGAAAAAATCGTGCTCACATACACACACAACTAGCATCCATACATACAGAAAACACCGCAACTTTTGCACTTATCGACGTTTCAAGGTCCTCTGAGTCCAGAGATGTAAAAATATTAGGGAATGAGGTCTTTTTTTACCACAAATCGCCATACTTTCCCCCTGTTATATAACAGCCAGGAAAGTAAAAACAACAAGTAATTAATTACAACATAGAGAGTTAACTTTCGGAAACATTATAACAGAAAAAAATAAGAAAAAGAGCTTTAGTGATACACAGTATGAACGAATTCTGACTGATTACTTCCCAGGATTGTGTACGGAAGAATGGAAAGGAAAAGGAAGTGAACAAAGCTTAGATTTAGATCACCATCAGGAAATTTCAAGCACCGAGCCTGCAGAGTATTGTTTACAGAGAAAGAAGAATCTAAAAATTGTTTATTCATGAAGAACTTGAGCTGTCAACAAAGAATGAGGAACAGAAAAGAAAATTATTCAATCTGTGAATGTTTAGCACATAAACAATTGAAATTAAATATTTAAATTTAGATACCCCTTTACATGATTGTATTCCAGTTCATCTATCAATTTAATATAGAATATTCATTTATTAAATTGATTGTAATCTTTTTATTTTCTATTATATTTATTAATATATTTATGCAATGATGATAATGTTTTCCTATTCAAAAACTATTTAATATTAAGCTTATTATAAATATCTTATAACCTAATAAAAGTAATTGAAATAATAAAATTTAAGCTTAATAATTTATGTAAAAGTAATTATTAATTTACGAGAAAACAATTCATCATTGTATTGCTATGCTATGAATTTTTTAAATGTTTGTTGCATTTTTATTAAATTTAAATTTTTAATTTAATTGAATAAACAAATCTATATATATAATCGAGACGAGTTGATAATAATAATAATAATATTCAGCGCAGAGCCCAAACGGTTAGGAGTTGAAAGTTGAAATTTGGTACACAGTTAGGGTACGTCACGAGAACGCACACTAAGAAGGGATTTTTCGAAATTCCTCCCCACGGGGGAGAGGGACAGGATTAATGCTTAACACTTCCATCAACAATGGAAGTGTTAGGTAACAATGGAAGTGTTAGGTAACAATGGAAGTGTTAGGTAATAATGGAAGTGTCAACAATGGAAGTGTTAAGTAACAATGGAGATCAAGAGAAAGCGACGTGCAAGATTTACGGGAGCTGGAGGAAAAAAAAAAAAGAAAAGAGTAATATGTTAGAACATATTCGATTTTCAAATTTAAACAGATTAGTTCGGTTTTTCTCGACCTTTCTTCTTTAGAACATTCGATGAAAATCGAACGATATAATCAGAACACGTCGTGAAAATCGAACAAAATTAGAACATTCGATTTTCAAATTCGACATTTCTTTAGAAATACTTAGTTTGTTGATGAAATTACTCTTTTTCTTTTTTCACTATAATGTAATAATCTTAATCTTCGTTATCGTTACTTTTGCCCGAGCAACGCTGGGCCTACCTGCTAGTTAATACATATTTTAGTATTTTATCTCTGCAGCTGTCTCTGACCCCCTAGCTTGCATTATTATATGCAACCCAAATATCTTCATGTTGCAGCTAACCCAGCTATGTAATTAGTTCTGCACTGTAATATCTATTACTCTGGATACTGTTCTGTTCTTATCTTCAGTTTATTGCTATCCCAGCATGTCTCTAAATGATGCCATCTCTTTTTTAAAGGAAACCTACAAAACAATTGATAAGAATAGGCTGCCGATTTGTGATGACTCCAATGCCAGAAATCCACTTTTGCATGATATCATAGAAAATAGCGGAGGTACCCAATTTGAACAATTTTTAGAAAATCAAAATTTTACTGATATAAATGAACCAAGTGATCCAACTTATGACTCTATTTTAAACAAAAGTTAGATTGATTTAACTATCACTGCTTCTCTCTGGCTAAAAAGATCACAGGTTGGTCTCTGGTTGAACAGGAGATGCTATCTGATCACAGAGCCATCTCCTTTTGCATTGAACAGCAACACAAGCTTTGCCTTACAAAAAGTAACTCCTTCAACCTAAAAAAGGCAAACTGGCAAATGTTTAATGGTCTAATTCAAGAAGAACTGAATAATTTAAGTACACTAACCTATCTTAACACTGAACAGGAAATTGATAAATGGGTGTCAAAGCTAAATAACATTCTGAAAAGTGCAGCAGAAAAAGCCATTCCCAGGAAAGTCCCTCTAAAGAAGGCTGTGCCGTGGTGGACCTCATCATTAACATCTTTGAGAAAACAGGTCAATTCTCTTAGGCGCAAATTTCAAAGGCAGAAAAATCCCTAATTGAGAGTCAACCAAGAAACTAAATACAGGTCAGCAAAAAGAAATATATCAGAGAAATAGAGTCAGAAAAGCTGAAATCCTGGCAATAGTTTTGCAAAGATTTCAATACAAAGGATTCGAATTCCAATTACAGCAACGGTTCACAAATAACAATGTTTATAACTTATAAACATGTTATAGAAACTAAAGTAAAAAAAAAAAAACAATTATGATATACAAAAGAATGATGTTCACGGAGTGCGTTTCACAACATGTTCAAATAAAAGAGTTCATAATCGCTAAATCCTGCTCAGGTCCGTCAGAAGAACACCTTGCGACCCTCCTTATTTAGACGTAACGGACAGTCTATTTTTCGAGTCCTCCGGAGCAAACAAGCACTTACTTATCCGAAGTGAGATCCACACCTTTCGGGATTTCGAAGGGAACCTGTTTCCCGCCTAAAGTTGTCTCTTTTATACTCATCGGAGCCCATGCCGATCTACCAATCAGCGCTCCGATGTCTATGAATCACCCGGCCAACGTACAATCGTTGCCGGCCAATGGCCGGTCGTAGATTTGAACTAACTACGGTTGTCTTAAACGTCATTCTTCTAATGGTCATTCTCCAACGGTTTTTCTATAACGTCCTCGGATTTGAAAACGTGATAAAACGAAAAGAAAAAGGCGGGAATCGCAGGTCCGGCGATTCCGGCCATGACAAAAGAGAAATCTTGATCCATGGGAAAACGTTTATAGGATTTTAAACAGAAATAAAACGGATCTTACACTTCTGGCACCCATAGATAACACCCATCAAAGTTATGATATCAAATCTGCTTTATCAGCCCTGGCTGCACAACTTTTTCCTGGAGATAATACCACAGATAAATTCTCTGAACATAAATCTATCAGAAAAAACTGTCAAAGTGTATGTTCAGCTCCAACTGAAATAGATTATTATTTCTCCACTTTCGAACTCAAGAAAGCAATTTTCTCCATGGGACCTCATAAGGCTCCAGGAGGTGATGATATCTATGCCAAAATGCTACAGGTGTGTTTCAACCTTTTGGAGCCATTTCTACTCAGTCTGTACAACTCGTGCCTAAGACTGTCTTACTTTCCTGATCAGTGGCAAATTGCCAATGTCATCCTTATCAAAAAGCCAAAGACTGAAAATACCAACCCCTCCAAACAGTATAGACCAATTAGCCTCCTTCCAGTAATAGGTAAAGTTTTTGAGAAAATGATTTTGGGCCGACTCAAGTGGCATGCAAATACGCACTACTGGCTAGACCCAAACCGCTAGACCCAACTGTTGGCACCCAAGCATTATCAACGAGCTCTTCCAACTAGATTGTCCCATCTATCTTGTCAAGTTGGTCTCCTCTTTTTTAACTAATAGGAAAATAAATCTATCTTACCATGATCACTCTGTTGAAAACTTCTAACTAAATCTTGCCCTCAAGGTGGTGTCCTATCTCCTTTCTTATGGAACCTGGTGGTAAACTCCTTTCTGAAAACCAAACGTGACAAAGCAATAAGTGTACAAGCCTATGCCGACGACTTTGTCATTGTGTGTCTGCTTTTTTGGAAAGTAAGCTAAACGAAATGTTGAGTATAGCTTCCAAATGGGCCTATCTTAATAAACTCCAATTCTGTACTTATAAGACCAAAACCATGCTTTTTACCAACAAATACAAATTTTCATATCCCAAGGTTTTATTAAATGGTGACTTAATCGAATGGGTATGTAGGGTTTGGAATCGCCTAGGGAAGCGATTTCCGCCCTGTTTTATTATAACGAACTTTCATAACGGAAAAGCCGTTAGGATCGGCCGTTAGAAACGACCGTTAGAAGAACCGTTGAGTTTCAAGTCGACGACAGACCGACGATTGGCCGGCGGGAAATGACCGTTGGCGGCCGTTGTGGAAGAATTCAAATTTGATTGGCGGACGATTCGAACGTTGGGACTATTTAAGCCGTAGTTTCGGCGGGAACGGGAGCTCGTATCGTGAGTTCGTATCGGTAGGATCGGATCGGATTAGGATCGTCGTTATCGAAGTGCTAACTAACTCTCTCGTTGGACGTAACGGAAATCTGGGGAAAGTAAACCCCAGTGGTTGAGTACGAACTTGTTCCTGACTCGGAGGTGGTGATAATTACAAGTCTGTTTGATCGTAAGGAGTTCTTTCGACGAATTTGTACGGGAATAGTCGGTTGTGGTTGGATTAGTGTTTGTGCATATTTAATTGTGACTCTAATTTGTAGTATTTTGTACATTTATATTGTAAATATAAAATTTGTGTTTCGTTAAACCGACTGAGTGGTTATTTTGAACATTACTGGGTAGATCGGCAAAAGTACCCGGGAGTAATCCTTGATACTAAACTCACATACAGTTATCATATTGATTATATCTTGGCTAAGGCCAAGAAAATAAATTTATGCTGCTAAAATGTGCTAGATGCACCTGGGGACTAAATCATAAAGCTCGTAAAACTCTATATTATGGGGCAATACAACCAATGCTACTTTACGCGGCCTCTAGTTGGGGTCAGGTAACTAGTAATAATTCAATAGCAAGTAAATCTCTCTTCAAAGACAGCTTGCCATACTGGCATACTAGGAAATGAAGAAGCCGACTTTGAGGCTAAGTCAGCTGCAAAGGACACTGACTTGAACTATACTCTCATTCCTCTCTCACGTAGCAGCCTTAAAAATTATATTCATTTCAACGCTATGCAGAAGTAGAACCAGCAGTGGTTGAGAAGTAAAACTAGTAGAATAACAAGATTTATTTTCCTAGTGTTGATTGCAGATTCTCATTACCACTTAGAGATTTAACGTTTTCTACTGCTCAACTACTTACTGAGCATGGTAATTTTCGAAGCTACCTGGAGATGTATAACCTGGCAGAAACTGCCTTTTGCTTTTGCTCTACAGTAAACCTTGAAACCGTCGACCATATGATCTATCATTGTCCAATTTATGATCAAGATAGACGTATTCTGAAATTAGAAAACTTCACGCATGGTTTTAGGTGGCCATGTCTACTGCATAAACTTGTTCAGAAGCCATTGTTTGATGTTTTTTTACAATTATGTTCAAAAATATGGAAGAAAAGACTATTTATAATTTATAATTTCTAGTTTTTTTTTTACATTTTAGTTTTCACTAAAATCCGAATACTAATTTTATGTTTACTTTGTATTATTTATTTTGGTTTATGTATCCTTAGTGTTATATTCCCAAAGGAGTGGTGCACTTATTTTTAATAAAAAACAATATATAATATAACAATAACAATATATATATATATATATAACACTATATATATATATATTTTTTAGTCTGTTCTTTAAGTTTATAATAAAGATAATTTAACTAAATATATTTAATCAAATCAAAATTAAATATATTTACATAAACAATTACCTTTAAAATTTCGATTTATTTAAAAAAAATAAAATTATATAAAATATTTAAACAAATTTAATTTTTAAAGAATAAAACAAGTTATTTTTTTTTAATTTGTATTATTTACATGCAGATTATTTTAGTTAGTGTAGAGTTCTAGCTTTATATTTTTCAAGTGTGTAAAGGACAATTTAAACGAATTCTTTCATTTAAGTAACTTAATGTGAAATCGTCAAAAAACGAAGCAAGACAATTAAAATACTGAGTAAAATTTAAAGAGGGGAGAAAAAAAACGGTTAAAATTTTGTTTAAAAATTACTTTTGTCAAACTGTAAGTTCTAAAATGTAAAAATGCATTGTTTTGCAAACAATGAGAAACTAAAATGTCTTTTAATCAAATTACGGTTTTGTTTTTCGTATGATTTCATGCATAATTCAATAGCCATTCAGCCATTTTCTCAAATTAATATAATTAATCTATATTGTGTTTCATTTTATCTCTTTGAAGAGAAAGTTGTAAATATTTATAACTAAATTCTTCATTTCGTATAATATATATATATATATATATATATATATATATATTTTTTTTTTCATTTTAAGAAACTAAACATTTATTTACTTTCTATAAAAATTTGAATAATAAACACTTTTTAATTCATATATTTTTAAACAGGTTTTTTAAAAATCTAAAATGTGATAATCTATATCTAATCATATGCATCTTTAATACCCTCATTCTATATCTTCCATTATAAACGTATGCATAAAAACGGTAAAAATTTTTATTTGTTTCTTTCTTATATTTATTTATTTCTTCTATTTATTTCTTATAAATTAAGTTTTATAATATAATATCTTAAAATTAAATATAAATTCCGTTTTACTTTTATAATCATACAGTACATCTATGAGTTTAATCCTTAGTTTCAATATAAATCTTAATAAATAAAAACTTTTCTTAGTACAATATATAATTTAATTATATTTTTTAATTTAAAACTAAAAATATAGAAATATTTCTATAAATAAAATACATTTAAAATAAAATGTATTGTCTGTGTGTCTATTAGAAGAACTCGACCCTTTGATTCTAGAATGAGATTCAAACTTCTATCCGCTTATAAGATTTATTTTATATTTTATGAGATAAACTTAAACAGTTTCAAAAACAAACAGAACTCAGAGAAGAGTTAACTGAAATATAATTCAATTCCTATTCTTGATCAATCATAGCTTTTTACTTTTCTGGCTGTTATATATAACAAATATGGAAAAAGTCAAATAATTACCCCCAAGATTTTTACATTTTTGGACTTAGGACACCTTGAAACGTCGAGAAATGCAAAAAATTTCGGAGTTTTTTCCTATATGTATGTATGTATGTGTGTCGAGGGGCACGATTTTGTTCACTTTCTTTGAAGCTTAATAACTGCTGTGATTTATGTGGAAAATTTATGAAATTTTGCAGGGAGATTTGTTTATTAAGGGGATTGATGCTATTTAATTTTGGTTGTTAACGATCGAGGGGGTGGAGAGATAATTGGGGTCGGGTTTATCTCCAGCTTAACGACGATTTAACTAGTTATTAGCATTTAAATTCTTTTATAAAACTCATCCTTACCCTCAAAATTAAAGTTTTTGCCATTTTTTAATAGTTAAAAATATAAAAATTTGTTTTAATAAAATATAATAACAGATGGCGCCACCAAAAATTTTAAATGTTGCCGGGAAAGTTCAGTAACTCGTTGCAGGTTTATTCGTTCTGTAGCCTTGTTTCTTTAAATCGACACGTGATTTATTTATTATAATTTACATTCATAGTGTTTTATATATTTATTATATGTAAGACTAGGTTAGCTCTTTTCTAAAGTTTTATTTAAAAAAAAATAATAATAAAGATCGTTATAAAATTTAAATTTTATAAATAATATTTATTTTTATTTATAAATATTATAAATCAATTTAGCAAATTATTATTCATTTACTACTTTGTGATTTGATTGTTATTTTATAGCATTAATTTCTAATTAAGATCCCATAATCTGAATATAATTAAATGCAAATTTATAAATTAGACTTTACTTTTTAATATAGATATATTTTGTCTTCTAACTATTACTGAATTTTTTTTCCTAAATCATTCTAATGCTTTTATAATGAAACAAAATAAACAAAGTTTAAGTTGAAGCATAAAGAAATTTACCTAAATATTCAATCAAATATTCTTTGCATAATTATACATAAATCTTATATTTTTGAAGTTTATTATGATAATTATTTTTCCGAAATTTTTCTGAATAGGGAAAAATAGGGAAATTTCTTTGAAGAAATTTATTGAAGAAGCTGTTGGCTCTTACTAGGAATCATCCCACGAATTCACAAATCAATTTTGTATTATCTAATAGAAATTAAATACTGTTAACTTACTAAACTCTATATAAAGACAGTAGTGATTTTGTTGATAAAATAAACATTTATAGACTCATCCAGTAGTTAAAAAAAAACGTATAAACATCCATCTATGAAAATTGTATTGTAAAGTTCCAAATTTTCTTGCAAGATCTTTCATCTGTAAAATAATCTACATCATATTTCAATAAAATTTATTGCCATTATTTTCGAAATATATTTTTATGATATTTATTTTAAACTGATTTAGATCGTTTCTTTCAAATTTTTACGTCTCTGATAAATATCAAAACATTTGTAGTGAATTTGATTTTTAAACTTTAAAAACCAAAAGTCAAATATATTTTCTATCAAAAATATTTATATCGAAGTCTTTTATTTCTATATTTCAATTTTCTTATTGTATATAAGAAATCAAATAACATTTAAACTATAAATCTTTATATATAAAGCCAAGTAGTAAAGAGAAAAAACGTGTTTTGTCCCATTGGGAACTGAACCCATGCCTTTCAATAACGAACTGAAGGTTCTGACCATCAAAAGTAACACACATTTATTTAAATAATGAGAATTTCATGAACATATTTTTATATATTTTATTAATTTTCAATGTTAATATTACTATTTGTTTGCATTCTTCTATTTATTATTTTCATATTTAATATCGATTTTACTCTTCACGTTTTAAGTTCGTGCAATAATATTGTAATAAATAAAAGATGAAAAAATGTCATTTTAATAAGAATTTTAATGAAATAAAATTTAGCCATAAAACTTTAAATACATCAAACACACGAGGAAAAAAAAATACATAATTTTGTTACCGATATAATTAAATATAAACAAGTTTTTCAGTTTAAGTTGAAGAAAAAAAAATTTTGTTTTCAAAATTTTAATATAATAATTTAGTAATAAATACTGTATAAACACGTATATAATTATAAATTTTAATAATTATATACGGTCGAACCTTCACTAATGGGCAACCTCTAAACGGCGACCGTTTTAAAATGCATACAAAATAACCTCCGAATAACGGCAAACCTATAAATAAAGACGTTCTTCAGAGATTTAAATTTTTCTATAAAGTTATATATATTTTATAGTAGTCGATATAATTAAATATTTAAAATTAATAAACAAAAATTACGTAGAATATAAAATTTATTATTAATAAAATAAATCACAATAAAAATTTAATAATATTTTTAAAAGATTTTTATAGTATAAATCGATATTATATAATAATAATAATAATTTTATAGGCAAAACTTTCTAAAAATTTGTTTTATTGCATTTTAGTTGTTAACGTTTATAGTAGCATTTATATATACTTTATAGCTACTATCTTTGTACCTTTCTTAAATTCACCTTTAGAAAAAATTCATGTGTTGTAATTTTTTTCTGTACACAAATTTTAAACTTACAAAAATGTATTTTGTTCAAGCATGAAAAGGATTTAGTGTTTGTTTCCAAACATATGTCTGCATCACCGCAAAGTATTTTATAACTTTTGTAATGACAGTAGGAAAAAGTACTAACTCTGCAAAAAAAAACCCCTTTATTTTGGAAGTTTATTACTTTTGTCATGATAGAAGTTCGCCTAAAAATAATATATATATATTTTTTCTCCTATCTTTAAACTTACAATTTCACAAATAATAGCTAAGTTTCAACTTGAAATTCTATATTTTATTTACTTTAATGAAAACGTAGTGATGTATGATAGTGTTTGTTTTTCTTTATTTTTTTTTATATAAGAATATATTTTAAAAATAAAAAGATTGTGTAAACGTATAAAAAAATATATACATATATAAATTACAATGAAGAATAGCCTGAAAGTAATTAATGAAAAAATAATGGAAAAGATAATTGGAAGAGTTAACACCCACAATATTTTAAAATAAAACAATAAGAATTTTAAAAAGAAATGGAAAATTGACTTGAAAATGGAGTGAATATAAAAACAAAATAATCTTTTCTATCAGGAATTCAATGAATAAATGGCAGAATGCCAGTTTTACAAAAAGAGTAAAGGAAGAAAAAAGGGGAGACAAAGTAAAAAATGTAGTATAATTCGATGATTGGTTATAGAATTCATAAGAAAAATAATAATTTAAATGAAAAACAGTTTAATGAAATAATAAATTATTCTCTGTTTTTTTTCTAATTAAAAAGAGACATATAATTAATGAATATCTGGAATAATTTAAAATTAATCATTCTGTAAGAAAATAATAAGAAAAAGTAAAACTATGGAAATGATTATTTAAAAATGCTCAGTTATTTCTCTTTTTTTTATCTAAAATATTTAACAAATTAATTATAAAAATTCATTTGGAATTTTTAAAATAATTTGTTTTTGAAAAGTATATTAAATATGGTCTTCTTTTTTGTTTTGTAATGTATAAATTTTAATATGTTTAAGAGTTAAGTGTTGGTTTAATACTTAAATTAAAGTTTATATTTAAAAAAAAGTTAAATAATTTCCATTTTAGAAGATACTTTGTAAATGAAAGAGTGTAATAGTAATTAACGTTACATCTTGATGAATTTTTCATTTAAATATCTTTAATATTGTTATTACAGCGTTAATAGAACGTAATCCTTCTCGATTTACACCGGTACTTAGTGCTATGCCAGAGACCAAGGCATAATTGCAGGAAAAGTTGTTATTTTGTTTATGTGCTATTCGTGTATGTACTGTACATAATGTTTTGTTTCTCAATGAATGTAATGTCTGCACTGCAGTAAAGAATCATCTTGTTTGTGATTATAGCTCGTTCATTATATATTTTGTTTGTGTAATTTTCTCAGACCATGTGAGGTATGTTTTTCTGGATTGTAACGTGTCCGTGTACAATTAATGTTTTAAAAAGACATCCGCGAGTCATCCATCAGTTCAACGTAATCCGTCAACGTGGCCCAAGCTGAGATCGTTAAAATGCTTGCCGTGGAGTTCCAGGACTACTACTTCATTGTGTATTGTATTAAGTCCAGGTCAGTGTTGTACAGGTTTTTAACTGTCAGAATGCAGGCTTGCATCTTTGTGTAATTGTGATTATTCTTGTGCTTTGTAAAAAATACTCTCCCCGGGTCTGATTGCATTGATGTATATTATATCTGTAAGGTCTCGTCCTCCCTCTTTATGAGGAAGAGTCAGCCTGTCTGTGAACGACTTAGGGTGGTGTTTGTTATGTTTTGTTAATGTTGATTGTGCAGTTATTCTAATTTTGTATGTATATTCAATTTACTACTCTAAATCAATATGCCAGTATTAGTATATGCTCTGAGTTATGTGTTGACTGCTTTAAATGTGGTTTTGCATGCAATTATATTATTATTATTAAGTTTAATCTGCTGTTATATTCTTTTGTTAGTCTTTGTTTGATTTGTGTTTGTTTGAATATTACAGTCTTCGCTCTCATTCATTGTTTAAATTTCCATTTCCAATGTGAAGCGTTTTGAATTTGTCTCGACCAAACTCCATCTGAAAGTTAGAGGTGTAGTGTATATGAAGCACATGCTTTGTGTCTATGTACAAGAGGTGAGATAGTATGTATTGTATTGTTTTGTTGCATTTGAAGTTGTATTCGTATTTAGTATTGTTTAAAACAAACTTTAAATGCAAAATCTGAATCTAAAATTTAGCAAAATTTAGTAAATATTATTCTTAATTTTTAATAAGTTTTGTACATAAAAATATAATTTATGCAATAGAAAAAATTGCAAAACTATGTTACGAAATAAATCTACTTTTACCAAACCATCTACCTTCAACTAAGACTTTTTCTACCCTGCATGTAATTAACGTTACATAGATCCACTCACTGAAGACTGGATTAAATGTTCAAATTATTTTTATGATGGCATGAATACTACACCTGTTTTGTAGGTACACAACAATTCCGCTATAATATTTATTGACTGTGCACTTTTACCCCACTTTCTGCTCAATCTTGTCCCACCTATGGAACACGATTTCAAATTTGTATTTCTTTCAAAAAATCGCTTTTATACCAATTGCGTTTCAATGGTTGTCTTCAATCTAGAATGATTAAAGAGCCTGTTTTGACAATATTTTTGAATAGAATTATTGCTTTTGTGTAATATCTTATTATAGAAAAACCGTGACACTTTCCCCACGTTCCTTCATATCAAAATAAAAGAAGTTTAACGCTTCGAACACCCACATGCTACTTTCATGCTATATTCATAATAATTCATATATTGGCTTGTTTTCTATTTCCGTATTGTTCTCAATAAATTAAAACATATATCATTGTAAAATAACATCGAATGGCATGAAAAATTTTTAACTTGTCTTTTTTGTCACGCGCAATCTTACTTCATTTTTCTCTATGTATCGCGAAGTATAAAATGTATAGTGTTTTTCTCCAGTGTTGCATTTTGTTTTGTAGAAAAGTAAGAAGTGTTTTTTGTGTTTTGCATAGATCTAGTGTATGCAATACTCATACGTGAGTGTATGCTATTTATGTAGGTTTGTATGTTGTTTGTGTTTACGTGTGCCTGTCGTAAATGGCTAAATATATGAATAACTTTTCTTTGAATCCAACATGGTTTCTACAGTAGCTTTTTTTCTGTTAAAGTTCTATTTTAAAGTTATATTGTTTTATGTGATGGAATATTTTATTCATGATGTTTGAAGTGAGTATTTTGTTCCATGTAAGAATGCCTGTATTAAGTCTGTATTGTGTTGTTGTTATTTTTGGATTTCATGTATGTGATGTCCAAATAAAAAAATTTTGGAATATTTTTTGGATTGTTGATTGCTTATATAATGTTTGGCTATTTCGTGGTGCAGAGAGAAATCTTTTGCATCAAATACTGTGAATGTTGTCTGAAACAAGTGTCTTTCAACTATTTGTTCTTACATTTTCGATGTTTATTTCAACACGGCATGATTGGTGTATTGTGCATGTTTTCTTCCTCTTTGTTTCTATTTCACTCCCTCTTCCTTTTTGTGTGTTGTTGAGTTGTGCTGACCAATATTCTGTAAATCGTTTTTCTGTTTTTTCTGTTGTATTACTATTTTATTATGGTTGTGTGGTGAATTTTATATGAAGTTGTCTGTAGAAAAGTGTCTCATTGTTTGTAAATAATCCATTTTTCTGTTTTCATAGCGTGTAAGTTCTGTATCGTTTCAATTTTTGTGATTTGGCTACAACTTTTGTCTGATTGTGTCAATGTATTTCTGTACGTGAGTATTGTTCGTGTTGTGTATTTTAATTTTATTTTTCTTTAATATTTTTCTAACCACTTTCATTTAGTTCGTAATTCTTTATTACAGGAAAAGTCAAACAGATTAGAAATTAAATGTTACCAATTAAACAATAAATACTTACTTAAAATACAGGTTTGGTGTTATGTTTTTTAGTGTATTGTGTCAGCAGCCTAATAGTTGTTGTGTAATGTTTCTGTTTCTAGACTTCTTTGCCAGGCACTTATGATTTGTCTGTGTAATGATTGTATATTAAAATAAATCATAGACAGGCGCGATAAAGACACATTTTTCCATGATATTTAACTACAGTGACTGCACCAGACTAAATTAATGTATATATGTCTTAGTTGATTCTGGTTGAATATATTTTGATAATATGTGTATATTTAAATAATATAAAATGTTTCCTACAAGTCTTGATGGGTGTATTTTCGATACTAAAATCTCTGTATGGAGTTTAAAATTGTATATTTAGTGAGTGTTTCTTGGAATAAATTTATGACTGTGTTAAGTAATTATTTCTATCGTAGCATTAGTTGTAATTGTTGTGGTTTTCATTAGTGCATATGATGCTGTGTACGTTTCATGACTGGCTATTGTTGAGATATTATTATTGAGTGTGCTCATCTATGTGATTTAACGTTTTTTTGTGTTGATGTATCGGGCAATGTTCGACTGGTATCATACTGCAAACGTATAACAACCATTTTCGTTTCCTCCTCAGAAGTGGATGTGCTTATATACCCAAAGGTAAATGTTTATAAGTTAGTCGTCTTTGACATGAAAAACAGATACTTCTAGTCACTCTTTGCTTCACTTTTCCCCATAGACTTTACTGTTATAGTGGTCCTACTAAAAACTTATGCTTCCTCCGGCATTGCTTAATGGTTCATTGGAAGAACTGTGTTCTCATATCGATAAGATGGTGACTAGCGAGAGAGTTATTATTATTATGTATTAAAGAACAAATATTAATTATAATTACTTAACTTGGTTAAGTCAGTTAGTGACAGTATAATTTTCAGTGATTTGAAAAATTTTTTTATGTTCAGTATAGTTTGTCTATTCGTTATCTACGAGGAAAATTTCTCAGAAGATAAGTAAATTAAATATTTAAATATTTAACATTTAAATGGACTGAAATTTCAAAAAAATTGTAAACCTAAATTCTCACTGTTGTCCATCTTCTGTCTGTTTGTCCTTTCTTAATCTCGAAAAACATTGTTAGATGGGTGAAAATCGAGACCAGATGTGAAAAGCGTTGTAGCAGGAGGCCCCGATTAACTATAAAAGGAACTTCTTATTTAAACCAGAAATTACGTGATTTCATTCAAATCTTTTTCTCCTGAAAGGTGTTACATAAATGCCCGACACGATTCTGTTGTCATTAGGAAAAGTATGATTTACAGGAACAAGACACTACTAATTTGAGATGGAAAACATATTTTAAATTGAATAAATTAAAAAATATAGTTAAAAATTACAGACCGGCATTGTGACGGTGTCACAATAAACAATTGCTCGTCAGATCTAGTTTCCTCGCAGAATTTTCATTTAAAATTTATTTTTGTTACTCTCAATAATAAAAATGAAGTGCAAGATATCTTCTATGATTCTTACTAATAAAACTCATAGGACATTATTAAATGCTGATTTCCTATGATTATCACAAAATTCAGATTTCTTATTTTAGTATAATTATTCTAAATATTGGATGATGCGAATAAAACGGAGTTGTAGCTCAGCAAAATAAACTTTGAGCATATATACAGATTCATACAAATAAAAAGATCTGAGTTTATATTCAAACTCTGACTACAGTCATCTCTATGTTGAATATCATTGATATTACTGTACTCCTTTCAGTTAATATATTCAGTCTTGAACACATGCTTTTATTATCGGAACCTATGTGCAATCTATTGCTCCGATATAACAGAAAGTGATATTTCTTTTGCTATGTAGCTTTAGCTTCTTGAATCTACTCGTTACTTGCTGGAATTTTTATCTTCTCGGTAAGTTTTAACCTCAGCAATTGTTTTTGTAATCGTGGACTAATCAATGCCTATGTCTTTAGCCACAAAGATTTGAAAATTTAAATCTCCAATATACCTTAAAACGTTCTAAAACATTGTTCATTTGAAAAAACTCCTTCTCACGTTTCCAAGTTTTCTTCCAAAAAGGGGTTGGCTTGCCACTCAACATTTTTCTTATCGAATCTTATATAGTAACTTTCAGTCTCTTTTATCAACGTTACGATGCACTTTATATAACGTTATTTCTCTTATATATGAATCATGTACTCTGCCATTACACTTGTGTAGTCGACGAAGCTGACTAGACTTCAAATTATCGAAGTATAAACTCACTGTTATCAGTATGTTGGTTTTTTATTCATGCCATATAAGGCTTACCACGTGAGTTTGTTCTTCAAATTAAAATTTAAACTGGATCTTGGAAAAAAATGTTATTCTTACGAGTCCGAGCATAAACTTCATATTTCCTGAGCATTAATTTATACTCCGTTTTATCCATTATTATTTCTTAATAATTAAACTAATTCTGTAATTTAAAAAACAAATTATTTAATCTTTCATAGTAAGTAATATTACTTTTATGCAGTTCTAAAAATTAATTTGTTGCGTTATAACATATAAAATGTTGAAATAACTCAAATTTCAAATAAAATTTTAGTAATGTCATTTTATTTTTAGCAGTTTCTACCAAATAAACTTAAATATACATTGAAAAATTAAATTTTTATCAGATATAAATTTACTATCTCAAATTTAACAAATTATTAATGAATAAATCATTCATAAGTTCAACTAATGAATGCTTTAATATTATCTGTCACACACTGTATTAATTCATTTGTTATTTTAAGAAGTGAATTTATGCTATGTAAATTGAGAAGATTTATTAATATTCCGAAAGTTTAATTTATTATTTTTTATAAAAACAAATCAAATTCTTTAAAAAACTATACCTTTTTTATAAAGGAATATAATTTCATATTCCACAATCACTAGTCTATCAGGCAGTTAATGCAAAGTATCTTTCATTTGTTTGATTGGATATTTGTTATGACAAATCACACAGATTAATTTCACGGAACATAAATATATTTATTAATAAAAAGTTTTTATATCTTTATTATGTTTGCTTCTTTTTTTAAGCATTGGCCGATCGATTTGATTTATTAAAACAACAAATTTTATATTTACAGTAATGTACAAAATAATCCACTTTAGAGTTACAATTAAATATGCACAACACTAATTCCAACAACAACCGACTATTCCCGTACAAATTCGTCGAAAGAACTCCTTACGAACAAACAGACTTGTAATTAACAAAACCTCCGAGTCAGGAACAAGTTCATACACAAACACGTAACTTCCAACGAGAGAGTTAGTTAGCACCTCGATAACGACGATCTCCCTTGATCCGATCCGATCCGATCACCTCCGATACGATCACACCATCCCAGCCGATCGCGATACGAACTTAAATAGTCGACGGCGTTCGAACCCTGCTCCAATCAAATTTGAATGTTCCCGCAACGGCCGCCAACGGTCACTTCCCGCCGGCCAATCGTCCGATGGTTGACGATTCGAAACTTAACGGTTCTTCCCACGGAAGTTCCTAACGGTCGTTTCCAACGGCCGATCCTAACGACTTTTCCGTTATGACAGTTCGTTATAACAAACAGGTGGGAATCGCGCGTCTTGGCGATTCCATACCTTACACCTCCGCGGCCAAGGATCAAACTGAGCTTAGCCCAAGCCTGTTTGATCCAACAACACTCAGCAATTTTACAAATGTCCGTTCGTGCGGACTGACCCTTACCTCCGGTACAACCGGGCAAACTCGCTATAACCCGCGCACAGAGATGCCTCGCGATAGTGTAGGACCCCTTGGATCCCCGAGACCTATCCGCGCGGGTCCCCCTACGAGGAGGTCGTCCCCGTCGCCTTCGGCGTGTCATCCGGTTTTGTTGGTCACCAGATGTCGCTCGGCCCTTCTCACGGAATTTGGGTTTCTTACCGCGAGCTCGGTTGTGACCGTTGTCCGTCGTTTTCCGGACCGGCGATATGCCTCCCTCCGGACTTAGCACGTGTGTGGGTGGTTCCGATTGGCCACTGGCCGCGCCCGCCGTGGCCCGAGACCTCCGGGTCTCTTTACCGCTGTGTTTTCTTTGAACCCGGTTGACGGTCGCCAAGATCAGGTTCGCCTGTTGCCCAATCAATTCGGCCAAGTCGTCCACGGAATGACACTCCTTCGTAGCATCCAGGGGCTTATCCCGTGTCGCATTCGGTAACCCTAGCAGCGGTTCGCTAGTTTCCCCGATCGCTCGTCTTTGGTCATCGGCGTGTTGCGCCAACTGCGTCGCGGGTTCCCGGCCGATATCTCCCAAGTCGATTATTTCCCCGACGCCACAATTTTGACCCTGAGGCGTCCCAGCTACCCCATTCTTTACTGCTCTGACTCCCGGCCTCCCTTCATCAGCGTCCTCGCCCTCCAGTTTCCTGTTCGCGGCGGGTCGTTCGCTTCGGCTATCCGATTCGCTACCGGAATATCTCCTCGCAATAGGAGTCGCGTCCCCTGCTTTATTTTGCTCAGACTGCGCCCTCCGCTCACACTGGGCCGTGCGCTGCCGCTCTTGTGTCTGGTCAAGCGGTCCTATGACCATCCCCCGGTTTTTGTCGTCGGGCGGCTCTCGTTTAATCGCCTCGCTCGCTTCCACGAACATCCCCGCTACCGCACTTAATATACTCTGCTCCTCAGCTAATTCCCTTTTTCTTGCCTCGGAATCCGCTTTCTCTCTCGCTTCTACCAGCGCTCGGAAGTCCCTTTCCGTTAAGAGAGCGTCTGTCGCTTTCCCTAACCTATTGGTGATCGCACACGTCACCCGTGCCGATCCTGGCGTTTCTTCGCGTCCTTCCTCCCACAATCCAAGTGGTACTGACGCTAAGCCTGCCTCTACCCGGTGACTGAAGGCTCCCACTAACCGTGTCTTCCCCCTCGTTTCTGTCACCGCTGGTACCCTCGACTTCCTTAAAACTGACGCTTCCGTTCCCGAAACGTCCTTAACTGGGGGACCATTTCTGCCGCTTACTGTCTCAGCTTCCTTCAGCGACCTCCCGACCTCAGTTTGGATATTACGAACTGCCTCCTCTCGTCTTGCCGCGACTCCACTGGACTCCCTAACGTCCCGGTCTACCTGTGAGTTGCGCCTACTTTCTACTATTAGCATGGGGACTTTGGCCACCCTGACCCCAGCGGTCCTCGTCTTCGATCCGGCTACGTACGTGGGCCTTCCTTCTCCCCGCATTGCCTTGACCCGATCCTTTGCTTCCCCGCTCCCTGGTGGGCAAGAGAGTTTGGATGCTCTCACCTCCACCACCACGCGGTCCGCTGCCTTGGGTCGCATGCGTTCGGCCTCGTCGTCTACCCGCCTATCAGGACATCCTCTTTTCTGCCGGTCAGTTTCTCTTGGCCTATCCCATTCTACCCGCGGCCTGTTTCCCAACGCGCTTGTTCTATCCCCAAAGTCGCAGTTCCCCTTGACTTTAAGTCCTTCGGATCGTGTTTGCCGTTCCTGCCGCCTCGCATCGTCTAATTTCCCAGTGATCCCCAGCCGTAACTTAACCCGTTCTAACTCTATCTCTGCGATTCTCTCTTTGCTTGCCGCCTCGATTTTCGCGAGCTCGATCCGCAACTTCAGAGCTTCGAGGTCGTCTCCTGACCCGCTTGTCCTACGCGACGTTCCCGGCTCGTCATCCTCCCAGTCCCTAGCCTCTAGCTGCCGCGATTTCGCGCGTCTGGGCATCTCTGTGTGCTAGCGAGAAACAAAAAATTTACCTGGGTCTAATTGCTGGTGATGCTCTGTACGTACGTCTGCTTCTCTGTCGTAGCTCAGTTCTTCCGATTCTTTGAAGTGTAATCCAGGATAATCCAACGTAATCCAAAGTATCCAAAATATCCTGTCGAGACTGCGCCAGTAATGTTCAAAATAACCACTCAGTCGGTTTGACGAAAAACACAAATTTTATATTTACAGTAAATGTACAAAATAATCCAAATTAGAGTTACAATTAATTATGCACAAACAATAATCCAACGACAACCGACTATTCCCGTACAAATTCGTCGAAAGAACTCCTTACGAACAAACAGACTTGTAATTAACAAAACCTCCGAGTCAGGAACAAGTTCGTACACAAACACGTAACTTCCAACGAGAGAGTTAGTTAGCACCTCGATAACGACGATCTCCCTTGATCCGATCCGATCCGATCACCTCCGATACGATGCCAGCCGATCCGAACTCCGATACGAGCTCGATCCGAGCTTAAATAGTCGACGGCGTTCGAACCCTGCTCCAATCAAATTTGAATGTTCCCGCAACGGCCGCCAACGGTCACTTCCCGCCGGCCAATCGTCCGATGGTCGACGATTTGAAACTTAACGGTTCTTCCCACGGAAGTTCCTAACGGTCGTTTCCAACGGCCGATCCTAACGACTTTTCCGTTATGACAGTTCGTTATGACAAATCACACGTTAATTTCACGGAACATAAATATATTTATTAATAAAAAGTTTTTATATCTTTATTATGTTTGCTTCTTTTTTTAAGCATTTGGTCCGATCGATTTGATTTATTAATAATAAACAGTTTTTAATATTTGTTATAGCTTAATTTAAAAATAATTTCATATAAAGAATATTCTGTTACTCAGACATATAAAAGAATTATGTTATAATTAGTCATTATCTATCTATATAAAATATAATATCTCTTTGTCTATTCTCTATACACCAAATTTTTTACACCTACTCTTTAGAAAACCGAGGAAAATACAGACTACAATACAATATGTGCACCTATCAACCTTTGATTTTACCCCGTATTAACTCTTGAACCCTATTACCGAAAAGTAAAAAATGAATAATTAAAGTAAGTACAGTTTACGCATATAAAAATTGATTTTAATTGACGTTATAGTATCTTTAATCTTGCATCATTAATTAAAACAGTAAAATTTCTTCAAAACAGTGAAACTTCTGAACAACGGTCACCGACGAGAACATAAAAAACTGGCCGTTGTTTGGAGGTTATTTTGTATGCATATTTGTTCAAAAAATGTTCCTGGAACAATGGCTGCTGTTTAGAGGTAGTTGTTGTTGAGAGGGAAAGAATACTAAAAATAGCTTCAACTGTAAAAAGTAAATAATTTAGAAAAGTTTTGCATTAAATACAGATTTAAAAACTACATTGTACTGCTATATAATAGATTGGAATCTTGAATATATTATTGCACTTTATATAATCCTGTGACAATCTAAGAATTATTGTGTTTTGTAATATATTGTAGTTTTTACAGACGAAGAGTAAAAAATATCATGAAATATTTAGGAAATAACAAAATATAACTTACCACACAGTAGTACGATACTTATAAATTAATAAGTATATTAAAGTGGCTAGGTTATACGTTTTTATTCGTATTTTATGTAATACTTATCTAGTTAAGAGCAATAAATCTAATGCATATAAATTAAAAATGAATTACTTATAATAAAACCGATTATTAATACTCTGATATTGATGAACGTTAATAATGATATTTATTCATGTTTTTTCTTCATTATTTTTATGTTTAATGTTATATTATTTACTTTAATTCTAAAATAAGCAATAAATTTAGTGAAGGTTTAAAAATTGTGCAATAACATGTCATGTTACTGCACAATTTTTAAAACATTATACCAAATTTAAATAATTCAACTGTAAAAAAGATCTTTAAATATAGACTATATTATCATTCTCAGACATAAAATGCATGACAAGAAATAAAAAATAAAATACATAAAGTACGTTATAAGATAACAACTAAAACTTTAATAATATACCAAGATAAACTAATTTTATTTAAATTTTAAAATCTCAGCTTAAAACTACATAAACGCCATATAATACTATGATAACTATATGTCAACATAATATTTAAATTTATTGTAACATAAATTTGTAAGAGTATTATCATTCATTTTTGGTAGGAGTAAATTTTACTAAGACACGAGGATATAGGTCAGTTCGCCCATATACCACGTTTCAAATATATCTCATAAATACAGAAGTAAAAACATCTTAAGATTGTGAACAACATAAAAGATAGCTGAACTAACTTCCTGTTGGCAAATATATTGTGATGACAAATGGTAACATCCTATGTAAAGCACCTGTACTTTATATTCATAGACTAGCCTTCCCTTGCTGAAAGTATAAATGAAACATTGCAAGATGTAAATGTTCCAATATATTTAAACAAGACTATTTACTAAGTTTTCAACCTTTTCAGATAGCCAGTGAACAGAAACCATAACAAATATTTTTTTATATTAGTGTGATTTTTATTTTCTAACTATGAAATACGCCAAGAAATAATCTTCCCCATTCCAGAATACATTTGTATATAGGGCATTTTATTTAAAAAATGCTTTCTCAAGTTTACAGAAATGTAAATCATTTTAATTAATTCATTTTTAAGATTTCTTTTTAAAGTTTTCACTGACGAGGAGAATGTTTTGGATTGTCAATAATCATTATGTCATACTCTTTTGGGAGATTGAATGTTGATTGTGGTTTATATGACTATTTAAGAGCCCTGAGGAAACATACTTGCAAATCGTACGAATCGATAATTGGTAAAATTTGAATTGAAACACGTTGATGTCATTCGCTTGAGAATTCAGTTTAGTTGTGTATGAGGCGTGTAACATCTACTGAATTTTAAGGTTTCGAAAGTTAAATGAATATACATATAATAAATTATAATAAAGATTGTATAATTTTAACAAACCTTCAATAATATAAATACAGTCAAACCTCTAAACAACGGCCATTGATGAGAACATAAAAACGGGAAGTAGCCGTGGTTTGGAGGTTATTTTGTATGCATCAGTGGCCGTTATTCAAAGGTGTGACTATATTTTATAATCAATAAAGAATTGAAATAATTTATTGTAATTATTGAGACACTACTATATTGATAACAATAACAGACTGATAACATTATACAAAGTAAAACATTATGTTATACGTAATAGTACTCTAATATTAAGAAGACACGTTAAAAAAATTTTCAAATGTATAATTGAAAAAACTTATAATTATTATTATTAATTAATAAATAATTTATTGAACGTTGTTTGCTTTACAGTCCCAGAAATTTCAAATTTGAGCAAATCATTATGAGCAAATAACAATTAAAATGATTAATTTGAAGCACCAGTGAAGACCGATAAAAATAACTAATAACAATTGTTGGGATCTTCCAGAAAGTAATGGGGAGCTGAGGCAAAATACATATTGAGGCCCTGTAGCAAATTAAATTATTATATTAAAGTAAAGGATATAAACAAAATAAAACAATGCATAAGGGACTATTCGAAACCTAGGGCAACTTGCTCCTTTGGTCCCTTTCTGGACCTCCCTGACGAGCTGCTAGCACGAAAAGAAAGCATAAAAAGCCCTAATTACACTAAGATAACGATAAGAATAACTTAATTATGATTGTTTTGAAACCAGCTAATTTTGATAACATTAACCGACTGATAAAATTATCAGTGATTCAAATAAGATGCTTAGTGAATTTATTTTAAATGTTATTCGATTAGGTTAAAGGCATTGATCGTTATGTCTATTACAGTCATTATTAATTAACAAGTATTTTCCTTTATTATATTTTTAAATGTCATGACATTTGCTAAAGATTTTTATAGGCTGCATTTTGAAAAATTGTAGACCTATAAATTCCGTCTGTCTGTCCGCCTGTCTGTCTTTCCTTAATCTAAAGAACGGTGTTAGAGACCAGATATGGAAAGCTTAGGGGCAGGAGGCCCGATTAACTATATACGAACTTCCAGTTTGCACTGGAAGTCACGTTATTTCAATTCAAAAAATTTCCCCTGAAAGGTGTTAGATTGATGAGTAGCACGACTCTATTGTTAAAAGAAAACTATGATGTACAGAGGCAAGCCACTACTAATTTGAGGCGGAGAGCATATATTTAAAATTAAATAAATTAAAAATAAATATGATTAAAACTGCAGCCCGGTATTGATTTTTTAACTGTAGGGTTTGGAATCGCTAGGCGAGCGATTTCCGCCCTGGTTTATTATAACGAACTTTCATAACGGAAAAGCCGTTAGGATCGGCCGTTGGAAACGACCGTTAGAAGATCCGTTGTGTTTCAAATCGACGACAGACGGACGATTGGCCGGCGGGAAATGACCATTGGCGGCCGTTGTGGCAGAATTCAAATTTGATTGGCGGACGATTTGAACGTTGGGACTATTTGTAAAGGTCGCCTTTGGTGGCCTGTGTCAAAGAAACCGCCCGACTGAGGTAATTGCTCCCACCTGGGGTCGGGGCCATAAACGGCCGGAAGGATCAAAGGTGTAGCGTCTCCACTTAAGGGACAATGTGTTGGCCACGTGCCGGCCAGCTTGAGAAAACAAGAATAAATAAAGCACGGACGCAAATGTGAGCTACGTCGGCGGGAGATAGGGCGGACGTCTTGGAAGGCTCTAAGAAGGGGAAGGAAGTGATTGGTCGCAGGAGGCAGTGCCAGAATCCCTTAAATTGGAAGGGTGGCAAAAAAGCGAGGAGAAAGGGCGAGGGACCTGGTACGTGGCGGTCTCTAACAACAGGCAGACCTTTGAGGCGGATAGAGAGAGTGTTCTCCTCTTGGAAAGTCCTCTGGAGAAAGGTTGTTGTAGAGACGGACGGCCACGAGGTTAAGCCATCTCCGGAAGAGTGACTCGTGTTCCCAGGCCAGCTAAGTCGACGTGCTGCATCACAGCTTCGATACTGTAGTGTACGTAATGCTATTGCATAGTGTATATCTTTGTAAATATTTGTAAATAAACTGTATATAACTAATCATTGAGTGTGGAGGTGTGACTTTCCGACGGACCTTCTAACGGAACATTTGTAAAGATCACGAGACGAGTAAGAAGGATCTTCACTGGCGCAGTCTTCGACAGGATATTCTTGCAAATCTTCAGGAGATTCTCGCAAGACGACAGGAAAGTACTGAGCCCACATTCGAGATTTGGATACTTACGGAAGGAAGAGTAGCCGGAAATCAAGGCGGAACAGAACTCAACATTGGTAAGTTGTTCTTGATTATTTGTATTCAGAATGCCGGGACGCGGAAGGACTCAAGGGTCAAAAAGGGGTATGCCATGTTCTGAGGATCAGGGAGGTCGGGCTGATCTTAGTCAATCCCAGGAAATGGATACGGAGCCGGAAAGGGAAATTTTGGACCCCGAGGTCGAGGTTACGGACAACCAGAATGAAATAGAGGGACGTGAGTCTGACGAGTTAGAGAAATTACGCTTGCAGATTAGACTAGCCGAGATAGACCTAAAAACAAAGAAATAGAAACTAGAAAACAAAAGAAGAATAGAAAACGAAATAGAAATGGAAATGAATTAGAAGCCGAAATAGAGTTAGAGAGAGATCGTCTACGAAGTGAATCTAGGACTAGTAATAACTCTGAGCTGGGAGGTAACTTGGATAGCCTAGCTAGAAAAATCAGATGGGCTTTACCTAAAATGCCAGACAAGGAGGCGGAAGTACCGTCGTGGTTTCGGGCCGTAGAGGTAGTGTTACAAACGTACGATGTGCCGGAAGAACTTCAGGGGCAGCTAGTTTTAACGGTGCTATCGGAGAAATGTAAAACGGCGTTAAATAGGCTTACGGCAGACGAGATCAGGGATTACCAAACCTTAAAACAATTCCTACTAGACGAGCTGAGACTGTCTGCCGCTGAGTACCTCAAAGAGTTCACTTCCGCTGAAAAGGGAAGCAAAGAAACGTGGCCCCAATTTGCAGCTAGAATGGAGGATCTATATCGGTATTATCTAAATAGTAGAGGCGTAGATTCTTTTGAGCAGCTAACAAAATTAGTGGTCTCGGATCACCTTAAGACTAAGTTAGATGCTGACACTAAGCGTTATGTTTTGTTGCAAGAAGGTAAAGGCTGGTTCCCACCGGAAGAGTTAGCCAGATACGCAGATAAGCATGCGGAGGCTGTGGAAAAGGGTGACGTTAGACTTATACCTGAACGCGAAAGGGATAGAACAGTCACTAGAACTGGAGGCATGAGCGCGAACAATGGAGGATCAAGAATGAGATGCTATGTCTGTGACCAAATGGGTCATCTCAGAAGGGATTGTCCTCGGAGAAATATTAAAGAGGAAGGACCAAAGCCTAAAGCAACGCGAGCGGTTAAAATAGACGAAACAGTAGAATCGGACGAGCAGCTAGTAGCTAGGGTAAAGGTGAACAGGGAAACGATCAGCGGAAACGTACCCGTTAGTAGAAACGAAAATCTCCTGCTCACTTGTAAAGGTAATAAATTTTCTGCAATAGTGGACACGGGGGTAGATATGACGGTAATTAGGAAATCTGTAGTGCCTGTTTACGTGTCGCGGGCAGCGAGAAAGGTTAAGTTGATCAGCGCATTTGGGCAGCAGGTATCAGCAGTGTTAGCGACAATACCTGTAAGACTAGAAGGGAGGTCGAATAAAAAGAAAAATGATTACGCTCCAGCCTTGATAACTTGCGCATTAACTGACGAACTTAGCTGCGGTACAGATGCATTACTTTCGGCAGCCGATTATTGCGTTTTGAGGAGAGTCGAACGGACGAAAACGAATAGGCGACGGAAACCAGTCGCGAGGGTTACGGTTGCGAAAGAAAGCGGGGAAAATAGGACGAGCCCCACGACAAATAAAAAGAGCGATGCTAGAAAATATTGTAAGGCGGGTCATGGTCGGCAGGCAAGCGTTCCCCTTCGGCTAGTTGACCGCACGCCTCTTAAGGAACAATCGGTCCCTAGGGCATTGGTAGCGCGGGATAATAAGGCAAAAATCGCGCACAGAAGAGGGAAAAATCGTAATGAGATCGACGTACTATCCAGACGGGAAATCAGGAGCAATCCGGAACCCCCAGATCGTGCAGACAAGGCAGTTTAATTTCGGTATTAAGTCCTTCGGATAGATGTAATCAGTATCTACCAGGCGATTCTGAATGCAATGTGACGGGACAATTTGCCGAAGATGTTATTGACTGTGTAAAATATCTTTTTCTGTAAAATATTAAATACTGTATATTGTTAGTATAGTTTATTATTTGTAGTAACTTGATCCTTGTAATAAGAAAGGAGGAAGTGTAGTGTAACAAAATAATTTGTACGGTAAAGATTGCTGTGTGTCGCGGTAGTATTGTTTATGTCAAACAGGCTTTTGTTGAAGCGCAGTTTGAACCTTGTCGGTGGGAGGTGTAAAGGTCGCCTTTGGCGGCCTGTGTCAAAGAAACCGCCCGACTGAGGTAATTGCTCCCACCTGGGGTCGGGGCCATAAACGGCCGGAAGGATCAAAGGTGTAGCGTCTCCACTTAAGGGACAATGTGTTGGCCACGTGCCGGCCAGCTTGAGAAAACAAGAATAAATAAAGCACGGACGCAAATGTGAGCTACGTCGGCGGGAGATAGGGCGGACGTCTTGGAAGGCTCTAAGAAGGGGAAGGAAGTGATTGGTCGCAGGAGGCAGTGCCAGAATCCCTTAAATTGGAAGGGTGGCAAAAAAGCGAGGAGAAAGGGCGAGGGACCTGGTACGTAGCGGTCTCTAACAACAGGCAGACCTTTGAGGCGGATAGAGAGAGTGTTCTCCTCTTGGAAAGTCCTCTGGAGAAAGGTTGTTGTAGAGACGGACGGCCACGAGGTTAAGCCATCTCCGGAAGAGTGACTCGTGTTCCCAGGCCAGCTAAGTCGACGTGCTGCATCACAGCTTCGATACTGTAGTGTACGTAATGCTATTGCATAGTGTATATCTTTGTAAATATTTGTAAATAAACTGTATATAACTAATCATTGAGTGTGGAGGTGTGACTTTCCGACGGACCTTCTAACGGAACATTTGTAAAGATCACGAGACGAGTAAGAAGGATCTTCACTCTATTTAAGCCGTAGTTTCGGCGGGAACGGGAGTTCGTATCGTGAGCTGGTATCGTGAGTTCGTATCGGGAGGATCGGATCGGATTAGGATCGTCGTTATCGAAGTGCTAACTAACTCTCTCGTTGGACGCCACGGAAATCTGGGGAAAGTAACTCCAGTGTTTTAGTACGAGCTTGTTCCTGACTCGGAGGTGGTGTTAATTACAAGTCTGTTTGTGGAGGTCGTAAGGAGTTTCTTTCGACGAACGTGTACGGGAATAGTCGGTTGTTGTTCAGACTAGTGTTTGTGCATAATTAATTGTAACTCTAATTTGGATTATTTTGTACATTTACTGTAAATATAAAATTTGTGTTTTTCGTCAAACCGACTGAGTGGTTAATTTTGAACATTACTTTAACCTTCCTACGTCTGAAAACAATTAAAATAATATAATTATTATATTATGTAATAGTTATACTTATTAACAGTAGCTATAAAAAATTTCTAAGCAACAAGATCTTTTAAAATTAAAAGAGTATTTTAAATCCTTTCGCTACAATAGTTTTAGTACTGAATTATCCTGCTTAAGATAGGAATTATCATGCTAGGTGTAAGTAATTTCTATCTTAAAACATAGTTTCTCTATTTCATAATTTTCGTTTATAGTGATTTTAAAGTAATCATTATTGAATTTCAAAACATGACTTTATTACTTTTAAAAAATTGCTGACGAATTTACACATTTAAAAAAATACGTAAAAAAGACTAAAATATCTTGATTTGCACCATATCGAATCATCAGGAACAACGGTCTTCCATTTTAGGCTTTTCTACGTATTTTTTAATTTGTAAATTTGTCAGCCTTTTTTTTAAAAAAAAAAAATTATGTATTTTTTAATTGTTTGGCTTCTCACCTGTAAACTATTTAAATTGTTTTTTGCATATTTTGCAGAGGCATAGCCTCTAATAAAAGGTCGGCTCTGCAACGGAAAACTGTTGTTTCTAGTGATTCAACATAGTGAAAATCAAGACATTTTAGTCTTTTCTACATATGACTATTATTTTGTTTATTAAAACTGCGAATTCATGAAAATGCTACAAAAGTTTAATAATTTTAAACATATAGTCCAAAGTGGGAATAACAAGTTTTCTATATTTTAAATTGAATGTTGTTTCCACTGTACAAAATAAAAAATTCAAAACGAAATAACCTGCGGTAGCATATTGAAAAACAATGTTACATTTTTCAATTATTAAAAAGTTCAAGAATGTTTATCACTTAATATTTTAAAATTTGAATTAACTTTTTATATTTTTAAATTAAAACTAATGAAGTTTACTTTCAAAGTCTTATAAATTAATAATATCTATAAATAATAATACGATCAATAATTTATTGTGACACCGCCACAATGCCGGTCTTCAATTTTTAAACATATTTTTAAAAATTGTTTATTAAAAAATTTAATTTATTCAGTGTAAAATATATGCTCTCAACCTCAAATTAGTAGTGGCTTGCCCTGTACATCATACTTTTCCTGATAACAACAGAGTAATGTTGGTCATCTATCTAACACCTTTCAGGGAGAAAATTTTAAAATTGAATACACGTGACCTCCAGCCTAGACCGGAAGTTAGTTCATATATAGTTAATTAGGGCCTCCTGACCCTAACATTTCCATATCTGATCTCGTATTTCATTTATCTAATTCCGTTCTCGAGATTAAGGAAAGACAGTTGGAATTTATAGGTCTTTTTTAAATTGCAGCCCAATTTTTACAGTTTTAATTATTGTTGGTGAGAGTATCATGGCACTCTCCTATGTACATTTCAGGTGGCTTTAAATCTTTCTGTATATAAGAAGACCCTGTCCTATGTGAACCCTCTTGCTTTTTGTACTCTCTACTGTGCATTGTACTGTATAGTACATTAAATTCATTTCAATCAAGCAGTTCCCTTCTTTACCTCGCTACCCCACACTGCATCAGCTACAACAATTATAATTTTAAAAATAAATAAATTAATTAAATAAAATATATGCTTATATTTTATATGAAAATATACATTTTAGTTTCATAATTCGCTAAAATAAATTTATTTCTTAAATCAAATATAATTTACTAGTTAATAATTTTATAAGAGTTTAAAATTTTAAACTCGGTTTTTATTTTTTAATTATCTTGTTTTTAATGTTTTACATATTTCTATGAAGGAAACATTTCAAAATATTTTAAAATATAAATATTTATAAACTTCTTTTATAAATCATTTGATTATATTCTGTTCAATATTTTATGCGATTTGTTATTATTTTTATTACTCTATTAAAGATTCTTGTAAGCCATCAAAGACATTATTCATAGTTTATTGATAATGAATAAATGTTCTAAATAAAATATTATTTATTTATATTTAACGTGAAATGTTTAATACAATAAAATAAATAAAAACTTTTAAAAATGGAAGTTTTTAATATTTTTTCTGGTATATAAAAATTAATATATAAATTTGAAAGGAGGAAATCTATCCTTGTACATTGATTATAACTGGAGTATATGATACGATCCATCGAAGCATAAACAAACCAATTTTTCCAAAATGTGAAGCTTCTGTAAATATGTTAATAAATTTTGAAAATAAAAAAATATCTTATTTAAATGAGTGTAGAAATTTTTATTTATTTTTAAATAAATGAATAATATTCGTGACATTTCAGAAGCGTAATAACAGCTTCCAGTGCATTATAATATGCTGTTTTGATATCTCAGCATATTCTTTGGAAAGTAATAGATGCAATAGTGGAATATGTTTACATTTAAACCAGGATTTTCCAAGTAAAAATAGTAAAACTACAAATATTTGTATTTTTTATAGTTTTAATTAATTCACTTTTATGATATATATCTTATAAAAAAACTAAATTTCTTTTAATATATTTTTGAGTCAAAGATAGGAGAAATAATAATTTAATATATTATTTATTTCCGATCTCATTGACAATATTTTCCTTCTTTTCAAATTGAATTTTGCTTTATGAACCGTATGATTAAATTTTTATTTAGAAAAAATTAATAAATTATTATATAAATAAAACTTTATAATATTTTTATTTTATAATTAATGCAGCATTGATTGTAATTAATTATATTCAATATGTTCTTTTATATTCCACTAAAGTATTTATAGATTAAAGACATAATTGTTTGGGTTTTATTAAAAAATATATATAAATTAGAAATTTAAATAAATACTTTTACATTAAATTTATAATAATAAATTAATAATAAAATATCAACCATAGTATAATTTTAATACATTTAAAATTTCAAGTTTTGAATTTTTCGGTATGAAATATAATTATAGAAAAATCTAAAACTTGAAATATTTAAAACAAAATCTGTAGTGGATCTCAATGAAAGGATATTGACAAGCGGCAGCGAGTAGATTTGAGAAATACAATAGTAATGATATAGCGAATTCTTCACAAAGTTCAGAAATAATGGTTTTAGAGAGCAAGGATGAGCGAGTTCATAGAAAACTGCTGTGATACGACTACAGAAGATAACGAACAAGCTCTTGAATTACATATATAGATAGTAACCGCAATCGGTAACGAATCGTGAAAAATTTAGAAGGTTTTTATGAGATAAAATAACTGCAATTTAGTAAGAAGTATTAAGGTTTACATAACCTTGATAGGCCTATACTTTTCTGTAACCTGAAACACGTCTCTCGTATGATATGAAAGAAACCATATTAACTTCTAATTCCAATATCTTTTCTTAATACGTTGGACAACATTAATATCCTGTTCATGTTTATATATTTCTTCTACTTCATCAAATATTTTGCTAAATAATTTTATCTTAGTATTTTCATATGTTCTAAGCCAATTTATTTATATCGTGGTACAATTTCTTTCATTAAAAATTAATTAAATTTTAATTTAAAAGAATTTATTTTAAATAAAAATAATTTAAATTAAGAATAAAGTGTCTTATAAAACTTTATAACTTTTCTATTAGAAGTATTTACTTTTTAATTTTTTTATTATGTGTTATTTGCTGGTTTAATGATATTAATGAACTGTTTTATAACATATTTTTAAAATAAAATTTTAAAAGATTACTTATAATAAGATATATCTGTAGTATGTTGATCATAGATTAATAATTCATGCTTTACTGAAAAATCATTTTGTTCAATAAAATCCATTTATCAAACATAATTTTTTCTGATATTTTAATCTATTTTACAAACATTTTTGGAAAAAAAAAATTTATTTTAAAAATTTTCCTTCAACTTAATTTAATAATAAAACACTTTTTAAACCGTTTTAAAAATGTTATTAATTAATAATTACATTAAATTTAACACACTTTACATCAATCATTACAAATTAATGATATTTTTATTATAATTTTATATCTTATTTTATTTACTAAAAGGAATTTTAATTATTATAGAAATTATTTAATTTTTTTTCTTTTACTACAAATATTATTTATTTTACAAAGGATTAAAGTGAGATTTATTATATCAAACAAGTACCGTAAAGAACAAAAGTAAGATTTATTATGTTTAACTTCCAACCTAAAAAAGAAATTTCTTGCAATATTTATTTACAATTTATTTTAAACTAAAAAAAATGTTTTGATTTATATAATTTTATAAAATATTTAATAAATTATTTTAAATTTATAACATTATATTAGAATTTTATATTAAAATAATGTTTTTTTTTAGAAGAAGAAGTGCTTATATATATTAATATAATGCATACATTATTATACTTTCTATATAAAATTTTAAAAAATAATAATAAAATTCAATTTTTTAAATCTATCTATAAGATTTTTGTACGTATGTATATTTTATTATATATTTAACCTTTTTTTTAATGTAAAATGTTTCGGTTCAGTTTTGCATAAAAATAAGTGATTTTTTCTCTTTGTATAGTGCATTTTAGTATTTGAGAAACTTTATGGCTTTGTTTAGAAATAAATGAAAATTTTTGTTTATATACGTTGGCAAAAGTTAATGCCCTATAATCCACTAATGGTTCTGTTCTCGTTTATCTTCTCAATCTAGCAAACGTCGATGTAGTTGTTTATGTAAGCCTACCAAATTCTGCTTTAAGTTAATTCCTTCGCTGATCTACAACAATAAGGGAAGAAAATAAATATATTTATATATCTCTTCTTTATGAATAATTAAATATTTTAATTATTCATAAAGATCTACAGTTTTCTTATACTTTATATTCACTTTTTAAATAACTGATTAAAATTAATTAAATCATATAATAATATTATTAAAAACATTAATAGAAAAATGTTTATATTACTATAGACTATATAAAAATTATTTTATTTTATTTTTGTACATTAATATAAAAAATTTCTAAGGAGCAATCACTTATCTGAGAGGTCACTCAATTAATTGAGGTCATCTGGGGCTAGTAAACAGATCACATTTTATTATATTTAAAAATTTAATAAAAAATGATTATATATGCTAATGATATATACTAATTCAGTGAATGAATAATAAGAATATTAATAAATCCTACTTGAATTTTATTTTATCCTATCTATAATATTGTATCATTATAGAAAGTAATCTGTCTAATTTTGGAGAGGGGTCGACAGTGGAAGAAAATTGCGAACTCTTGTCCTAAATCATCAATAATTTTACAACAATTTTCCGATATATATCGAAAGATAGTTATAAAATCATTGATTATTAATATAAACTGCAAGTTTTTTAAAAGAATTTCTTGTTTAGTGGTATTATTTTAGATGTAATAATTTAAATTTAATTTCTGTTTATTTAGTTTATTCTAAATCTTATATATTTTTCTTTTATTAAATAAAAATTCCACTTGATTCTTATTTTCTAAACTTCAAGATGAAATTTTACAAACGAACAAAAAAAAACAACAAATAAAAAAACATAAAATAAAAGAAAGAAAAATGAGTTCATCTTTCAAAAAACATCCAACAGTTTATATAAATGACATTTTCACATTTCTACAATTTCTGATTTCTGTAAAAAGTTAGTAACAACATCCTAAAATGTTCAATTTGAATCCCAGGGGCTAAGAATTACAGTTCAGATTTCACTGGCAAAGATTTATATCCTGTCGAAATTGCACCTATTGTTCATAAGAAATAGCGGAGTTTCTGGTAATAAAACAGTGCAGAGATATCTTAAATTTCTTCCCTTTTTTTGACTTTATATAACTTGTATTTGCTTAAGAGTGATGTTTTCATTCCAAAGACAACATTGCTAACTTATGACTGATATCCAACTTGACCTTTTTTTTATTATTATTTTTTATTTGTTTAACTCTTGATAGTTACTTAAAATAACTTTCTTTTCCCATTATAATTTCTCACGCGATATTAATCGTTATAAGGCTAATCTATAAATGAATTTTGATATTTAGTTTAATGTTCTATCGGACCTTCCAGAAAAAAAAGACTACGTTGATTTATATTAGTAATTTATGCTATCCACTATCTATCTTCACTTTAAAAGATCGTTTTTGTATCATTACAAACGATTTATTCCAATAAAGATAGGCAACTTGCCAAAATGAAGAATAAAATTTTGGTCCACGACATTTTCATTAACATAAATTCAATGGTAACGTTTAAGATATTGTGATAGTGAACGATCGAGCGAATAATATGTAATTATTATAATTTGTTTACACCATATTACTTAAAATAACTTATCTTTTGAAAGAATTGATTAATTCTGTCAGCTTTAAACTATAGCTTTTTAAGGTTTTATTGTAAATGACGTAACTCGAATGTAAAATGATTTTGATCTTAATTGAATCATTAAAACGGGTTTCACGGATTTATTACTTTATTAAAATTTTAAACTTTAAAATTAAAAATTTTAGTTTAGTATGTCCACGTCGCAATGATATTACTTTCCTTTCAACAAAACTTTCACAGTCGAGTGAATCAATTTGTTTATATGCTTATTCTTATGAGAATTTTGTGAAAGGAAGTAATTCTTCAAAGCTTCTAACATCTTTGAATATTCCTTTATATTTTTTATTTTTTAATATACAAAGTAAAGCTGTTATATTCATTTACTGAAAAATATGGAAAATGAAATTGTTTTTTACCTTAAACTAGATATTTTCTTTATGTTTTTTGAAGTATTCTACATCAATAATTTCAAAATAATTTAATAAAATGTACTGTTATTACTATTATTAAAAAGGATGGTAAATCTTTCAAAGGACTTTTTAAAAACTTTATTAATATTTTAAAGGTATGATCGATTAAACGAAGTTTTACTAGATGATCAATTATCTAAATTAAAACTAACTTCTACTGTTTACTTATATGAATATCACTTTTACCCTTTAATAATTTCTTTCTTAAAACATCGATTTTAAACAATTTATCATTAATATGAATAAAAAATAAATGTCTAAATTTTAAACACGTTATATTATTTCATAAGATCGACATAAATTTATCTATATCTTAAAATTAATTAAGTTTATAAAGAGATGTGAAAGTAATTATCAGACTTAAAAATATCCATTTAATTACTTTATATTTTTGTTAATTTTGTAAATAAAAAATGAAAGCATAATTTTTATAATTTAGAAATAATTTATATTTATATATGTACTGTATTTACTATATAAACATGCGTAACAATAGACATAATGTATACATATGTATTGTATACATATATGTATGTATTGTTATATACATTCATGTATGTATATAACAATATGTTTGCGAGGTTACAGCACTGGGTTTCGTATATCAGTGCTATAACCGGCTTCTCCCTGTGTAATGAAATTTTAATTAGGAAGTAGGTTTTAGAAAATCAATCCATGTAATTTCAAACATACTGGAAGAAAAACAAATCTGATCAAACGAAAGTTTTACATCAGAAGTTATTAAAATGCCTGTGAGGTCCTATCCCAGGGCCCTTGATAGCTCTGTCGTTGCCCTAGATACATATAACAATACACATATATGCGTGTATTAATATTAAATTTTATTTATTTATTTATTATTAAGAACTAATTAATAATTTCTTCAATTTTAAACACGATATTTGTCTTATAAATATAATAATATAAAAAGTTTATATTCTTTAAACATTTATATTTAACTTCTGCAATATAATTTATCAATCACTCAGAGCTGCGCTACATCAGACAGGAAAAAAAAAACATATATATTAATATTTAAAATGCATTCTCTCTCTTAAAAGAGTCGAGATTGATTTAATTTTCTTGATGGATACTTATCAAATTTAAGCATAATTTATTTTACAAGATCATATTCTATAAAATAATAAATAAATATATATGCATACAATATATAAAACAATCTGTTTTTTTAATGAAAATAAATTTTAAAGAATCCTTTTCGTATGTATGAAGCAAAGATATTTTTTAAAAAAATGTAAATAAATATTCCAAGAGAACCAAGCATAAAAATTTACTCCACAATTTCTTTTAATATGAAATAAAATCTTTTGCTTATGGTATATTAATTTTTTGGATAGAGGGTGGGTTATTCTAAAGACGTTGCACGCAATTCCTTACTGAAACTAATAAAAAAAAAGATCTTTCAATTTCTAATACGGTCCATGGAATACAATTCGATAAGTATGCAGTAACTTTAAGGAATTCAGAAATCTAGTCCGGTGGGTATCGTGCCTGAAAGAGGATGTACACTCCGATTTAAAACGACTGCTTTCTATTGGTTGCAGCAATATACTGTATTGGGTGCATGTTCTAATCCCACTGGTCCGTGACCTATCTAAATGCTGAGTTAGCAAAAAAATGTAGTATTCATAAAACTGAAGAATAATGCATACAGCAAACATCTGGAATTTCAGATTGATCAAAAATATTTCTACCAACTATTTGATCATTGCTTTCTCTTCTGATATATTGGATAAAAGAAGCTCTACTCTGCTGAGAGGTAAACATACATATATATATTTCTTTATTTAAAGAAATAAGGGGTCGATTATATATATATTTACTGCTTCGAGTATCGAAATTTAGCATATTAATAGAATATTTTTCATAATGAAGTTTTTCCATTCTACTTTTCTATATATTAGAGCTATTGAAGAATTTAAATATTTATAGTAAAGGTGTAGAAGACATGTGAAAAGATAATTGAATTTGAATTTCACCAGAATTTTAAATTATGGAAAATAATTCGTGTATAATTAACGAGAAAAATTCTGTTGGGATTTAAACATTGTTGTTTGATTTCTTGGCTCCTTTGTTTATATAAATGATATCTTTTACTTAAATTTTATCTTTGATATTTCCTCCTATATTGTTTTCTATACCGATCCTTTATCTTATATCATTTTCCTTATTAACCTTTCAGTTTATATCGTTTACACTATTAATCTTCGACTTTGAAACACTTCTGCTATTGTTTTATCTCAAATTATTTTCTTTTCTTGTATTTACCATATATTAAAAATCACATTTAAACTTTCTAAAACAAAGATATAAAAAAATTAATATGAATTATTTGAGTGCATAATCTTTAATTATTTATGTATTTACTTTATTAATTTGAATCTTTTGATTGGTATTTCTAATAAAAAAATAAATAAAATTAATTATTTTTCGCATTAATTAAACAATTCGCAGTTGCTTATCTTAATGAAACAACATATAATGTACGGTAAGTATATTATAGATTATATATTACCCAAATGGATATAGCACCTCCCGAGTATAGAACTAATCAATACAACTGATGAAACAAGTCGATTAAAGCTAGTTGTTATTCTGCAAATTTCCTGCAATTATCTAATAATTTTGGTTACTGCGGTATTCATTTCAGGAAAATCATTAAATTATAACACCTATAAAATCCCTATTGATGTTACTAGTTTCAACTACCATTCGAAGATGTTCACACGCGATATTTTGCATAAATAAATTGTATATTAGAAACTATAGGCGTTGTAGAGTTAAATACATATATATATATAAATTAATTATACCATTACAAAAATATTAAAAATGTAAATTTAGTTTCCAGAAGTTAAAAACAATTAATTGTTAATTTTCAATAGTTTAGTTAAACCAATTCAATTTTTCATTTATTAATGCTTAAAATCAATGTTTAAACGTTATTCATTGACGAGTAAAATTTTGATAAAGTGTGAAATTATTTATAAATTTAATGTAATATTATTATTTGATATGTGAATTATATATTTAATGCCTTTTGTAGTACTCTGAAGTAATGTTTATAATATGATATATGATAAAATATGCCAGTATATCAGTATATAAATAAAATATTTGAAAATAATAATGTTGACGAAACATTAATTAAATTTTATCCATTTTAAACACTGTTACTACGTATAAATGTATAGTTTTGTGTTTAATCGGGGTAAATTTAATTCGAGTAAGAAGAAATGTGTATATAACATTTAGTAGCTTTAAAAAATAGAAATTATTTATATACAATTGAAAATATCAAATATCACGGAAAAAATCTTTGAAAATAACCCTTTTTTTACATTATATCATAGAACTCGTGTATTGTTTATGTTAGAAAAGAACACAATTGTAGAACAGTAACACGCTATCAAGTGATCTTTGTTTCCAATTTTTTGTCATCAATCATTGCTGATCTTTTCCATGCCAAACATTGTTTTTTGTTTCTTTCATATCATTGATGTAGTCATGTTCATTGCAAAAACTATTTTGAGTGGAAGAAATAACAGAAAATATTTATAATAAAAATATCTTTCTTCTTACATCACTTTAAGTTTTACTTTGATATTTTACATAAATAAATCGTTCGAAATAATTTATGATGAATAATATTTATTTATGCTTAACAATTTATACTAGAAAAGTATTTAGTAGATTCTATCCTTAGATATTTTCAGATAAATAAATATAAGAAGAACATATATTATTGATTTTATATTGAAATAAGACGTAACAACGTCTAATATGTTCTTAAGGATGTGTTTTGGGACGGAATTTTTATGCAATTAAGTTAATTGGATAGAGAAATAGTGAGGTGAAGCATAAACAAAGAATTTTGAAAGAATTTCTTTACTGGAATTGAAGTACTGAGTAAATATTGTGACATTTATTTGAGACACTGTGTCTTAGAGATATCTCTTGTCTTGGAAGTGCATTTCCTCCAATGGAAAAATATTTTCCCCTAGGCATATTGTTTTTCTTTCATTTTTTTTATTTTTTTATTTTTTGATGAACAGATTTTTACGAAAAAACATTTTCTATTTTGATAAATTATTGTTTTAAAACTGTTTTGTATATTAAAAAAAAGATATTAAATTAATGACAAAAATTTTCATTTATCAAAAAAACATTTTACAAAATAAACTTTTATAAATATCTTCTTTATTTAACAAATAATAAAAATGCTTAATTATTGTTGGTAACATTTAAAAATTGCTCTTGTAATTTTGTTATTATTACTATTATTATTATTATTATGATTATTTGAAATATGATTTAATTGAAATTTAAGGCTTTCATTACGTTGTCTAAACATTACAAAAACAATCGTTTTCTTTCATTAATAACTTGCCTGAAAAGAAAATAAGAAAATAAATTTTCTACAGAATATTAAATTTATGTCTTTTTATGCGCTCCAAAACAAAAGACAAAGATAAATGACAGTTAAAATAAAAAATTTCATTTTTGTAACTTTAGGAAGTGAGGAAGGAATATATAAGATCAAAAATGAAGATAGTATAAATGGAATTAGAGCATGAAAACATGTTAAAAAATAATATGAAAATGAAACCCGAGATATTTCATTGAAACAATGAAACCCGATAGTTTTCTCATTGTAAGGAAATGACAAGGGGAGAACGTAGAAACTGCGCGTTATACACGATTTTTTCAAAAAGAATAATACGAATTTAAACGTACAAAAGTGCATACATAAATAAGATTTTTCGAAAATAAAATAGAAAAACGTCTTTTAAATTTATTAACATAAAATAGTTTTTAATTTTAAAAAATATATTTAAAATAAAAGAATTTAATTTATTCTTCGTCTCGTTTTTAAAAAAATTATTTTTTTATTTTAATTTTATTAATATTTATTTATCTGTTAAACAGAAGATAAAAATAATTTTTGGAAAAATTTTAATATATTTTATCGTATGCTTTATATAAGTTATATAGATTTTTCTCGAGTAACTTCTACATAATAAAGATATTTTTTCCTGCAGCAATTTAGTAATGAAATGTAGAGGAATTGAATGGATCCATGCACATTTGTTTGCTCTTGATCATAATAACATTATTTCTCATTGAAATTAATATTTATACAAATGTTGAATAAATATTTTAATAAATTAATAAATAACACAATTTTAAAAAAATTAATGAATTGTTTATTCCGTGTGGCAACCCATTCTGTGTAAAATAAATATTGTAAACAATACATTTATTATTTATATTATGCACGAACGAATTCGAATTCTATAAAATTACATAAATATTGTACAGTTATAAAAGTTAATATTTATACTACGTTACGTTCTTTAATTCAGTTGTAGAATATATTTTAAAGTGTTAATGCTTCAGGCAAGAATTCCATTAAAACTATTCCATAATAAATTGAAAATCTTTTATTTTTCGGTATTATTTATTAGAATTAAAATAGTTAATCAGCGATCCTTTATTAGAATTTTAGACAAAGGTTAAAAGTTTGTACGCGGATTCTTTGAAATTAGAATATAATTGAGAAATATTACATTACTACTAATCAATATAAAGATGAAAGGAAACTAAAATTTTCGTTCAAAGTTACATGAATAGTTTTGAAAAGATAAATTTTTGACAAATGAATATTTTCTGGAATGGAACGAGTAAAGATAGATTAGTTCGATCGATACGAATAAGATCTTTGCCAAAATTGTTAAGCAAATTGAAAATTACCCATTATACAATTTTCGTAAATATGGTTAGGGATTTTTTTCATCCGAAATAACTCGAAAATATCAATAAGATCACTCGAGAGACTTTTTTTTTTCTTCTGAAATGGGATTTCTGGGTAAAGGTAGTGAATGATGAAACCGCATCTCTTTTCCTATAACATCTGGAGATGAGATCTGGTTTCATCACTCTTCTGTATTCCCGAATCAAAACATCAAAGTATGTATTGAACATCACACATTTCTTCAAAGGTGAAATTCAAAGCTCCTGCGCTCTAGTTTTGGAACTATATTGATTGATTCGACGATTATATTGACGAAAATGACAACGATTTAATCTTTAAATGTCAATATGCTTTATTTTTATACATTTTTTTTCTAATATTATGAGAAATCAATATTAAAATATAGAAATATTTGTTGTAACTTTTCCAATTCTTAACGTAAACAACACATTACTATTTTATTATTGATTAATTTGGCGTTAAATACGAATTAATCAATAGAAATTTAATTAGTTTAATTAAAACTTGTGAAGAAAGTTATAAATATACTATTAAATAATTGATTTCTGTTGGTTTATTAATTTATATGATATATTATCAAAGTTTAATTACCAGCCTATAGTTATTATTTTAATTACTTTCGTGATTTTCTTCATTACGGTTTTAGTTTACAATTTTGTTCTTTCTAATTATGAAACATTTAATTCTGCTTTTCATTATTGCATTTTAGTTTTATCTTCTTTATTGTATATTTTTAGTCCTATATTCTATACATAATATTATGCATATTCGTTATATAAATACCTCGTATATCTTACACACACACATATATATAAGATTATATGAGACCATGGATCAAAACATGGATGCAGACCTCTGAGAAGATAGAAAAAACGAGCAATTATTTATTGTGGCAATATCACAATGCCGTGCTGAAATTTTTAATTATATTTTTAATTTATTTAATTTTAAATATATGCTCTCGAATAGTAGTTTCGTTTCCCTGTACATCATATTTTTCCTGTTAACAATAGAATCATGCCTGTCATCTATGTAACTCCGTTCTGGAAAAATTTTTGAATTTTTCCAGAACGGAGCGTACTGGTCGAAACCGGAAGTTCGTAATCGCCTCCTGCTTCTAAGCTTTCCATATCCGATCTAGACTTTTATCTATCTAACTCCGTTCTCGAGATTAAGGAAGGAGAGACTGACACCAGTGGAATGTATAGTGGAATTCTCAATTAACAATTATATATGCCATGATACTTTAGTCACTTAGGTTTATGAAACACACCTGTAGAGATGTGATTCATAAACCTAAGTGACTAACGATTTTTACATTTACTTACTTAATACGTACAAAAACAAACAGAAAACGGAACTACACATAAAAAATGAGTGTCCTGTCATGACGTAAGATGACGGTCTGAGGATACCCATTTTAATATTCACACTCGCCAGGTTCTCTGGCCTTTGTTTATGACACTGAGTTTCTATTCTTTGTTCTTTCTCTCCTCTCTTTCGCGTTAGTTCGTTTTGCTCATTCGTTCCTCATCTCCGTGTTCCATCCTGCGCCCTGCTGACTTCAGAGGAAAGAAGCTTACACCCCTCTACATTCCTGAATTCAGAGAGGAGGTAATATTGCCAGATGTCAGGAATCTTTCAAAGAAGTGTCACCACCAATCACTGCAAGACTGTAAAAAAAACTACTGAAAATTAAGTCTCAAACTTTGACAAACCATTTCTATATTCCATGTGTAAATGTATACATAATTTCATTTTATTCGTAAGTGCATTACTAACATAATTTAATTTAAATGCTTAAAAGTTTAAAAAATTCTATGAAAATTTTAAAAAATAAGAAAAAACTTAAAAATACAATGAATTAAAATTTTAGAAAACTCATTTACTGATATAACGAACTAATAACTTTTACCAAAGACAAAACGAAGTTAACTAAAGAATAATCAAATTTACTTCCTGAGTAACAAACAAAATGTATTTTTAAACATTCCACGTAGTTTAATTTTTCGAATTAAAGGGATTTCTTACAATAATCGAATCAAAATCTTTGTAAACAAGAAAATTGATTTTATGAGATTTAATTTTGACAAAACTATTACAACATAAACATAGACTTTCTGACTTTAAATACCTATTTAAAAATTTCCTTTTAACATAGCGAAAATAATATGAAAAAACGAAAACTTAATTGTGGATCTAAGTCTCGCCTCACTGGCGATAGTTAATGTAGTAAATAGGATTTACACGAATTACGTCTGACTAATCTATTTATTTCTTGTAGTTGAAACGAGCATGAAAGGAAGTTTCAAGTTTTCATGAACTGAGTTGAAAAGAAGACACACAAAAGATAGAGAATAAGGATGTGGCTAAAATCCTTGATAGCCTGATATATGAAACTGAATGACGAACCCAAGAGTCTTTACACTTCACTCTAAGGATAACATTCAAGATATTTTGTTATATATAAGAGAAAGATTATATTTACTCTTTTTACGCTATTAAATATATATATTATATACCAAATACTTATATTATTTGCTTGAAAGGTGGTAGATTTTTATAGCTTTTTTACTTTTGAAAAAGGAAAAAAGAAGTATTTTTTGCCACAAACGGTATAAAAATTTAATCAAATTTACTATAAAAAAAAAATACATCAGGAATTATATAGTTAGTTAGAATATTATTTTCTAATCGCTTTAACTTAGCGTATAAAGTTAAAATTGATTAAATTAAATTTTTAAGATTATCTGTTAAACTTAAATGAAAAAAAAGCTGTTCCTATCCAAGATTAAACTACTACATCTCTTCTCCTCCTCTTCATCTGCCAATAAAATAGTAAACTGCAAGTGTGTAGAAACTTGTTGACATACTAGAAAGAATTCTCAAAAGTAAAGTCATTCAATTTTGGTTTCCTTAAAACTCCTAAATTTTATGGTTCCAAGTAGATAAGGAGAACGAGTTATTGTGTTCTGTAAATTGTTCTAAAAAGAGTGGAGTGTCAACATCTAAGTTTATGTTTTAATTTAAGTTAACAACATTAAATTAATGTTTTTACCCCTTCTTTTTAGTTAAAAGTTTAGCTTTGTTAAAAGTTAATTAAAATGCATTTATTCGTGTTATGCAAATTTAATTAATTTATGATAAACATAATAAAACTTTTTTTTTGTATCAACGAAATATAATTATGTTATAAGTCAATTAAATTTATTTGATAGTTCTTGCGTTATATTTAATTAAATTATAAATTTCTCAAATGATTTTTAATTGTATTAAAGAATTGTTGTAATTTGTATCATTGAAATTTTTTAAAATTTAAATTACGTATTTTTATTATTTTGTTATTCTAGTTACGGTAATTATTTATGAATTTTTAGTTATATAAATAAATAATCTTTTGTATGAGTTTTCCTTATATTTTACTTTATAATTTGATTAAATTCTAATATTATATTTATTGAAAATATAGTATTTTAGTTTACAAATATACGTAACAATTATTTACATTTAAAAAAAAATAAACTTAAATTTGTATGGAATTAATGCGATTTTTATAAGTTATACATGAAGTTCACGATACGTTCTGTGAAACTGGACGATATACTGTACACGTACTTAGCAAATACGTATGTAATACACTGTAGTGTACCAGTATTAACTAACTGGCCATGACACTGTACACATACAGTATTGATTAAAATTGTTATGTAATTATTTTTGTGTGATAATTATTTTATTTGTTATGTGATATTGATATTTATTTTAAATCCGGAAAAATCTGAAAAGTTTTTGCAAGATTTTCTGGAAATTTTAAATTTTATTATCTGGCGACATTGGTTATACTGTAAACTTTACGCTTGGCAGCACAATCGCTTTGTACACAAGAGACGTGAGATCAGTGTTACCAAGTTCTTAACAAGCTTCGTAATCTTGTGGGAAAATGTGGTTGTTATACCAACCACATTTTCCCACCAGATTAGGTCAACGTCCCCCAAGATTTTTAGTGACCAAAATTCTCCGTTTTCCAATATTGTAACCTTATTCCTTGCTATAATCTTATGGGATCACAGACTTGTATGCGGTCGACGTTACAGGAAGACTTTATACACGACTGTATAAATATAATGTCTCTGTCGAATAAAATATTCTAATAAGGTTCTTGCAAAATTCTGTACTTAGAATCATCTTGAACAATAATCTGTCCCACTATTGGACAAGTGGATAAAACCACTGAAGACTGGAAGTTGGTCGAGGGTTCGCACCTGATCAGCAAGCTTGCTACAAGGAGTTGTCCGGGTTTTCTTCACTTGTCTACTAACTAAATATCCCATAGAAAAACCTACAGGGAGGTATCCCTCTTGTCAGATCGACCGTGTGTTGTTCTTGTCCAGATACGGCAACATGGACGATCTGCACACGTTGCGTATATTATCATATGATGCTTAGAAACTACTGTGCCTCTAAAGATTCGTCTGTAAAATATTTACGTGCTTTATTCCTTTTCCTGAAGAATTTGCAGATTTAAGAAAATATTTGCTACAGAGAAATTTATTATTTTGTTAATACAAATCGAAAAAAAAGAAAAATACTCACTCAATCTCTTGGATTTAATAGTAATGATTAAACATAGGACGGTCGAATGAACATTGCGACTAATTAAACATCAGCCTATTGTTCTGAAAGATCTGGGTTTGGGTTAGGTTTAGAAATTTCGGGAATTTTTTGGAGATAGTCTGTCCCAATGTCCTCATTGTAAGTTTAGCCGAAGCCATAGTTGGTATAATTAAAACCTCCCTCTTAGTGCATTCGGATTGAAAAGAGTAAAACATAGCTATACGTATACAAGTAGCAGCCATGGAAATTGCATCATTCATAAAATTCTATAAAAATGAGGTTACTTTTTAAATTAAAAATATCATTTTGCTGGAAACCTGCAGGAGACCATCATAGATTGCACCATATATGACACCATTAATATGAGAACACTTTTTATTAGCTGACAAAAATCCACTGCAGAAAAATTTTCGGTATTTACATCTTTCATTGGTATAAAAACACGTGCAAAGGCGGTGTTCTTTTATAAGTTAAATAGAACATTTATGACAATTAACACTGCGTAAAGTCCATATTGCTGGTTTGAATATTAAAGGTTCTTTTCGTAAAATAGTGTTTTCGTAAAATAATTATTGTGCTCTTGTACAGAGGAGAATAATTAGGTAAATGAGTGAGTGCTCTATGCCAGAATAAATAGCTGAAGTATCTCAGCAAGCGATAAAGTACTGCTACTTCTTCCAAACTGAAAATAAAATGAGAAGAACAAACAGATGTAAAAGCAAGTGCACGTACTGGGCCACTTCGTCTGTACAACATGGATTCAAAAGATCTATCATCCATATAAATCATTACTGACGTGTAAAATACACAACAAGCGGCGTATTTAGGCTAAATAATATACAAAATGAGACGTTAACACGTGGAATTTTTCTATGTTTTCAATGCATCTAAATTTAACCCTCACACATCTGATGACAAATTCTGTGTTAGACGTTGAAAATGGTTTGGGTATAACAGGGATTGCTTAATGAAGACAATAAAGAAAGTAAAATGTTTTGGTGATGCACGTTCAGTAAGGATATCGGCGACCACACTTTATAAATGAGTTTGTGAATGCTGAGTGCTATAAAAACATCTTATCTGCCAAGCTAATTCTAATAATTAAGGAACAATTCGTGACACGATATTCTGCAACTTTCTGAATGACTCTACACCATGTTATCGTGCCAAGTTGATGAGTAGAGTATGTGTTCCTTCTTTCTCTAGGGTTTGTTATAATTATTGTCACTTAATTGACATACAAATTGTTATGTAGGTAAAAAAAAAATTCTATGATGTTCAGATCAGGTGCCTAAGCTTCCCAGATAACAATCCTAATCTCAAACCTATTAAAAACTGCTGCCATATTATATGCAAAAAATTGCAGAGAAAAAGCCTGAAAATAAACAGCAACTGCAGAGTATATAAGAAGAATTTGGTATCAAGAATTCGGTATGGAATACTTGAAATAGCTCATCCGTTCGACACCGGAGTGCTGCAAAACTGTTTTTAAGGCTTTAGATGACGCTACAAAGTATTAGAATGTCATTCAACGAGAAATAACTTCAATTTATGTTTTCCGGGCCTATTTACGCAGTAAATGTTTTCGTTCCACAACTGCAAATGGCAAGTTATTCTCAGTGTTCATTAACAGTATTGATGAAACTGTAGTCTTAAATAACATTCAAATACAATGTAGCATCATATATAATAAATTATTTTATTTATTCTTCTTGTTTTCGTCTCAGTACTACACAAGTTATCATTATAAATTGAACACTTTTTGGTTTATATAATTATCATAGGTAATGCCATTTTCGTGCCTTCTACTGCATGACAGATTCTACTCTAACGCGACTATAATATATTCTATCATTAAGAATAAGAGAAAATCCGTTTTGCTTCTTTAATGTTAAAAATAATTACATTCATTTACCTTACTCTAATACTGTTTATGAAATTTTACATAGTTATCAAATTACGCAGTTTACGTAACAAAATGATTAAAGTTTTTAATCGTTGAAAATGTTTATACTTAGCAAACGTTTATTATGTAATTTCATGACCATAAAATTCGTAATAATTGTATTATTTTGAGTAATTTGTGTTGTATTTAAATAATATTTTGTATTATTAGATTTCATCTTTTAATTGTAGATTTAACATTATAGATTCGTATGCAACTCCTAAATCTATTCATTCATGAAGACCTTTCTCTCTCCTGTAAAAGAATAATACCGATGTATTCATTAATCTATAAACAATACAAAACATCAAAGCACTACACAAAGTAATATTTAAACAAATTTTTACCTAAATTTTATTTCGTATATCATACAATTTAAGTTGTACTTTATTAATTAATTTATAGTGTTATTTGTTAGTTGTTAATTAGTAGAAAATGTATAAAAATTAAAGAAATTTTTATACATTTTTATAAATTTCGATAATAAATAGATTTTTATTTTACTTTAGTAGAAATTTTGTAAGTTTTATTAGTTTATTTTAATAATTTTTTAAATTTTATTTTATTTGTGTATAAGCATTATTGTCCAGAAGTTTCTGTAACGTGCGATCAATAGAATCTTCTATAAAAACACCGCAACTTTCTTTATATTCTCCTCTATGTCAATATTCTTTCACAATAAGTTTTCTATTGCTTCTGTTGTGCAAATGTTGAAATTAAATCTAAGTTCATTCATATAATCATGCTGTATTTTTTGGTTTTATTTTTCAAAAGAAATCTTCATTTATTTTTTCATCATTTTAATTTTATTCTAAATTAGATAGTTGCCGAAGAATCTGTTAAAACAGGGCTGTGAAGTATTTATAACTAACATACAAAATACAGAATTTATTAGATTTTATAATGAAGTTTTTTTGAAGATAAAATTTTGTGAAAAATATTTTTAAAAACATGCTTTTAAAAAACTTAGTAATTTGAAACTGCTGCTCCGTGAAGTCTTGATGAAATTTTTATAAGAATTTATTTTAAAAAACCAGAAAAATAATTAATGTGTTTCGTGATTAATTCTCTTCAAAAGTGAGAGTATGTAAAAGTCTTTATTTAATGTAAACAAAGAAGGTTATAAAATGTAAGGAATAAATATTTAAATATATAAAAAAAACAAGTACTTTATGAAGAAGTTGAAAGTATATTTAAAGAAAAATTCGTAAACAAGTTTCATTCTTTTAAAATATATAAAAATTTAAAGTTTACGTTTAATTTAACAGAAATATTATACCACATTATTATGTATTGTATATTAAAGACAGGATGATCCAAAACTCATTGTAGGAACTATATTTGTATTGCCTAAAGCATGAGAAATTAAGTTGTACACTTGTTTAATTAGTGTTCTTTATTGTTACCGCCTAATATCTAGCGTTAAAAACGTTCTCTAATTATTACAGAACGTTTTTCACGTAGAATATAAAAGGTACTAATTAGGCATGATCAAGTAAGCAACTTCATATTCTCAAATATACTGTACTTGCAACAAAAAAAATAATAATAAAATATGATTAGACTAACACATTTACCTAACTGGTACAGTAAATATACCTATTTATAATAAAAAAATATTCTATACATTTTGAAATAAATATTAAATTCAATAATCTTTATACAGATTTGAATAGTTGTTTATATTCAATTAATATTAATACCTCTTTGTGCGTCCACCATTGGCCGAGTGGATAAAACCACTAAACACTGTTAATTCGTCACGGGTTGGCGCCTGACCAACGACCGGCCACGTGAAGTTTTCCGGGTTCTCTTCACGTGTGTAGCACCTAAATAGGGACCAGTTTCCTATAAAAAAATCCTCCTATGACGCACTCCTTTTTGACAGATCGTCTTATCTCGTTAATTCAATCCAATCTTTTATGCTAAACATTCAACTTATAAAATTAAAATTCCAATCCACGTTTAAAAGTTGTAGAATTTTTCGAGAAAATCGTCAAATTACAACATAAAAATATAAATATAACATTCATTTCCTTTAAAAACACCATTACCTATGAAAGATTAAATAAAATTATATAAAGAAGCAATAGAATTCTTCTTCCTATAAATTAATATTAGAATTTTAAAGAAAAAATTTATTTACATATAATCGAGTTAAGTAAAGTAATAATAAACATTATTTATATTGTAATTTTTTTTTCAAAATACACTTTTTTAAATCAAAATTCTTAAGAAAATTTACTATTAGAATTGATTATAATTCTTTATTTAAACAGAAACTTATTACTTTTATTATATAATAGTCTTTTATAATCATTGTTTTGTCTGAAACACAAGTCCAAGCGTTACAGAATTAAATACATTGATCATATAGAATAAGTGAAACAATTATTCATGTTAATTTAATTAAAATAGTTATATTTAATGAATATAATGCATTTAATTCATTTAATGCCATTAAAATTATTCAAGTTTAAAATTTAGCATCGATAATATATCTAATATATGAAATTGTTCATAATTTAATTACATCTTATTGGGCATTAACGGAGTTTTTTTCATATCTACATGGATTTGATCAAGCCCTTAATGGGTTTGGTTTGGTTTAACCGAGTACTGCAATGGATGATTTGTAAAGGGGATGCCTCTCGAGAGGACTTTCTATGGGAAACTGACCCCTATTGAGATGTTATACATGGAAAGAAAACCATCCGCATGGCTGGCAATGTGATGTGGTGCTAACTCGCGACCAACAACTATACCACAATGAGGGAACCGGGTGGAGAAACACTGAGTCCGACATATTGGGAATACGTTGTTCATAAAATATATTCTATCTTCTATTTAAAATTAGCTTTCTATATCACTATCTGTATATTCATATATTGGATAGGAATATGTTAAATTTTATCACATTTTATTTGAGAAATAATATTTATTTTCTGAATTTTCCAACATATTTAATATGGAAAATTCATATAAAATTATTAATATTTCATTTTGAAATGTTAATTTAACTATGATTCGATATCAGTAAATATATTCGTTGAAAACAGTATACAAATTTCGATATAAATTTAAATCTGTTCTTCAATGTGGCGCATTTAATATTAATTTAAGCAATGTTCATATAAACAAGAAATATACGGTTAGAATTTAGTTAATTGCTTTGGCAATTTAGGTAATTGCTTTATGGCTTCATATATCGCGACAAACATTTCATATTTACAAATAATAGAGATAAAATGTAAAGTCTAAACATTTAACAAAAATTAAAGAGATATTGGCGACAACGTATGAATATTTTGTCAAATATGTCCCTAATTTTATTCATATCTCTAAACGTATGCTCTTAAATCCTTATTTATAATATTTCTTACTTTAGACATCATTTACAAAAATAAACAACCTTTATGACTGGTACAGGAAACAGCATTTAATGGAATTTAGGATTACTCAATGCTTTCAGATAACTTACGTAAATTTTCTACAAAGTTCGACTACGTTTCTTTAGAAATACAGTGATAATATTAATACAATGATAATAATACAATGAAAAGTCTATAATAAACTTCGAGAAAAGATTCAGGAATACAATAAATATGCACAACCTTCAAACTTTTGAAACTTATTCATTCTAGTGGTTGAGTTGATAAAATCACTGAACATTGATCACGGGTATGCACCTCACTAAAGGGAGTTTTGCGAGTTTTCTTCACGTATCTAATACTTAATAGACGTGAGTTTTCCATAAAAGTCCTTCCTACCTCTGTTAGGCACATCGCGTTAGGCTTATTCGATCAATCTAATCTATTTGTAATTGGTGTATAAACATAGAACTTTTAATTCATTTTAAAAATCTTTATTATTTAATAATTTGTTTAAAAATAAATTGTTAAAATTAATTTTAATATAGATAGAAAAAATGTTTAGTTTGATACAAACTAAACTCCAGCAAATAAGTAATGAAGTAACTAATATGAATTAATTTATCATTAAAATAAGAATATTTAATTCTGATCAACATTGCCATTCATAAGAAATTTATCTAAGATTCTATTTATTTTGAGTAAACATCTTAAACTAATAAGGTATTCAATGTAATTTTACATAAATTGAATTTCTCAATGACAAAAAGCATATTTGACTATTTACATGAATATTTTCTAATTTTAAGATTAAATTAAATCTTTTAAACTCAATGGATTTATAGTATGATGGAATCATTTAATTTTAACTTTGACAAATGAAAAAAAAGATAGCTTTAAGACATACAAAACTCTCAAGGGAGAAGATTCGAATCTAAGTAGCTAATGTTATTTTAGTGTACTGAACTTAATCGCTATTACTTTATCTTTTTATCTGTATAAATCATTCGAGAAAATTTATATAACTAAATTCCAGATAGTGGAAAATATATAAATATCTACACATTAATTGAAAGAGTGTTTCAGTTTGTTCGACTTAGTTTTAGTAAACGGCTGGGGATAAAATATGGGATAAATATCAAATTAAAGCTCTAGCTCTGTAGATGATGCCGCTGAAATGAGATTTCAGAAAGGTGCAATGATTCAGGCATGGCGAATTGGTAAATGCATTGTTAAGTCTATAGGACAAACATGTCGAGGTCCCTTCGTCTGTTAACTTTATCCAAAGCAACTTTTTTGTTTTGCAGTTTTATTTTGAGATCAATAAATGTACATTTTAGGTGCTAAGACCATTGTTTTTATCATCTCTCCTAACTCAACTTCATCAATTCCCTACCCCCTTCAAAAGCTTCAACAACGCCGTGAATACGTAGCAAGTTTTATATACTTCATTCTCATCAGTAGTTTTGAAAAGGAAACAGAATAGAATAGTATGTGATAAAGAAATAAACAAATTTCTGAAAAGTTATATCACGTGTAAGAATATTGTTTTAATTTTATGCCATGCTTGTTGTGTACTGTTTACACACAACTGCTGTAAAAATAGATGAGTAAATCTAATACTGTGTTTCTGTTTCTGACTTGCAGAATTTTTTACACATGTTTACTGTAGGCTAAAAAATCTTAAGATCAGCAAGCGACTTTTGTTTTTTGTATATAATACTATAGAAGCTTGAATAATGAGTGTAACCTGTAATCGGTCAAAAATAATAGAGCAGACTCTGATAGAGAGACTCATCCATATACTGTTTACTAACTAACCCACAATTCTAAAGGTGAGATGATGCTTTTACAGAAAATTATATATTTTAATATTTCGAATCTGTTTTTGGAAAACATTATTTTGTTTGTTGTTATTTTATGATAAGAAAACACCAGCGTAATCAGTTTTTTTAAAAATAAAATTTAGTTTTACACTCACTTCTTCCACCATCTAACTTCGATTTACCCTAACATGAAAATTTTGTAGTCGTTTTAAATGTTAAATAAGATCTCTGAGTTTAATTTTATTATCATTTCAACAAGAAAATGATACTACTTCAACATGAGAAAACAAACTAAAGTTGATATTCAGTCACATCTTTATTTTTCTTCCATTATCCTTAACATAAATTACCTATAACAAACAGTGCCGGATTACGCCTCTACTGGGCCCTAGACTAAATTTAAATTGGAACCCCATTTAAATAAGTTGCTTCTAAGGAAAATCTTAAATAATGTCACTTAAAATTTTTATACATTTTTTATATATTATTTCGTTTTAAAATTAATGATTAATTACAGTTGTATTAACATATTAATACATCTTCAATAAATATGATTACATTAATTTATTACTTACATTATTAAAATTTTATTGATACTAAATTTTTGCACATGTTTTATTAACTATGCCTGATATAAATGAAATATCATAATAAGTATATAAGAATATGAAATATTTATAAATAAATAGTTTTGTAAAGCTTAATATAACAATATTTATGTATAAGAAAAATCAATTGATATTTAATTATAAATTATAAGATGGATCTGTAATAATTTGTGTATCAGCCAGCAAATATGTATTTCTCTCTACGAGAAGAAGTATATTTAATTAAAATTATTTAAGATATAAGATTTTGTTCTCCTTTAAATAACATCGCCATTGTTATTCGTTCTGTGTTCTGGTTCGTGAATGCTTATGAAATCCTTTTTGTTTTATACAGGACAATTTTTAACAATAACAATGTTATTTGAAGAAGAAAATCCTATAAGTCAAATAATTATAAATCACCTTTAAATAATAATTGAATAAGGAATTTAAATACAAATTTGCTATTGTAATTAAAGTACCCCCTTTTCAAAGTTATATAGAAAGATATTTCGCAGTCCAAATGCAAATAAATTTACTATGATGACATCTCAGGACATAGGGAAGACAGTTCTGTAAAGAAAAATTATCATCAAAGTTTACAAAGAAGCCAAACGTAGTATTTTTTAAGTTTTAATGAAAATGCAGTTTCGTCTGTGGGGACATCTAAAAAGTCTGGTTCGTAGAGAATGTGTTGCAGCCTGTAAACACAGTATCATACTGCGTGTGAGAAGCGTCACAGAAGATCAATTAGGATACATACTTGAACACACACAAGGTTTTACGCTTTTAGAATGGATTATGCATTATGAATTCAATATCCCTTGCATCGCTAAAGTCTCTGTATAGCATGAGTGTCGTGTACAAATAAAATACTTGTTGCTTACAGCGCTAAAGTGCCAAAAAAAAACTCTGCACTAGCGTAAGTGCATGCGAGTGGCAAGTTTTAATACTAATTTTTCTTTCCAAAATATCTTCGATATGTCCTAAAATGTTACTATACTAAATTTGATTCCATAAATATCTTTTTAGATTGCATTAACTAGGGGTACTTAAATTGTGATTACTCGCTATTTCAATTACTATACCGATGAGTTTATACTTCATTAACATTAAAATACACACTACAATTATAAAAATTTTATTGAAAAGTCATTTATATATGAAGTTATATGATTCATTGTAAATAGTTTTAAGAATGGTAATTACAATCAAACATGTTGCAGCTACGGACATTGAAGAAAATTTGAAATTTCATTGTAGAAGTAGAGTTTATGGGATAAAAAAGTTAAAAATTTACAAAATTTATGTAAACAAGTGTGGAATATTCAGACATATTGAAAAATAATTGAACTTTTCCACAATTTCAACTTTAAAGCATAATTTTTACTAATTTTGAAACCATGGATAGAAACTCTAAACACTATATTTTGCTCCTTTTTTCTGTTACTGTTATCCAGAGTGTGTAAAACACTCCATTTATCACAAGTTCTTGAAATTTGACAAACACAGCTGAAAAAGATTTTTTTTTTTTTTTTTTTTTTGCTTTTTCTATAAATACTTTAGTGCCGAAAAATCTTTTCTTTGCAGGAGAGGATCTAAATATCATTATAAACAAAGCTTAGAATATATCTATAAATAAAAATAAAATTCTGAAACTTTTGAAACTGTAGCAAACAATTTTTTTTAAATAAGTTATTTCTATCAATTCGAATCCTTTTTAGAAAATAAGAAAAATATATATATATATAAATTTTATTAAAAATTGTCCTGATCTCAACGCAATGTAAATAAGTGAATATAAGTAGTAAAAACGTTTCGTTTTTTTATTTTATTTTCATAACTTATATTCTACACCAAGAGGAATTTATGGATCACATTTTCAATTTTTAACTTTCTAAGGATAAATACAAGCCAAATTTAAGAAAAATAATGATAAATCATTTTTATTTCGTATTCAATATTTATAAATTTTGTGAGGTTAGTTGTTTTGTTCTGAATTTATTTATTAATTTTAGAATAATATTATTTTTGAAGTAGAAAATTTGTAAAACTTTTATTTTTTTTATTGCTGACCATGTTAAAGATTTTCATTAATAAACTTGGTAAAATGTTCTTAAATAAAGTGGTAAAATTTTTAAAAAAATATTAAAATTTTATGACAGTTGCAAGATATTTATCACATCAATTCTGAAACAAACTAAAAATTAATTGTAAGAAAAGAATAGAAGAGAGAAATCATTAAATTTTATATATTCCTTACGCTGGTAATAAATAAAAGAGAAAAAAGATTGTTCGAATTTTTACATATATTTAAAACATTCTTCAAAATAATTAAAAATTTGAAAGAAAAATCTATAAAAGCCTTCAGTATAAAACATAAATCTTTCGGAATTTATCTTCGAATGTTAAGAGATAAAAAAAAAATTAAATGGATTAGATCATATTTTAATTTATTTTCTATATTGAGAGAGAAAAGAATTACGTAATTTTACATTATTTTTCAATTAAAATTTTTAAATCTGATATCTCTATGGAATTTTAAATCCTTCTAGAATTACATTACAATAAGTGCTGCAATAAAAATTGCAATAAGCTAGAAAATTTTATCCTTTATAAAAACACAATGTGAAACATTTCATTTTTCTGTATTATAACATTGAGTGAACGTAAAACGTACAGAACATTGAGCTGCAAATATTCTTCTTTTATATAGCAGTAAACAGAATTATTCTTTAAGTTGTCATGCCAATTTGTAGCCATATAATCACGAATAATACATATTAAAGAAATTCACTTATTCACTCTATTTTAAAATATCGACTAAATCGTAGTGAGATATGATTTATAATATTCCCCAATGAGAAATCATATTATAACCTACTTTTCCATTACGTATCATAAACTTTATAGTTATACTTTTCAAATATTATAAAACCGTGTAACGCATTTGAAGTGAAAGAAATGCTTTAAAAATATCAGCATTCGAAATATTTTGTATAGAAAGTTCGAAAAAATTTACATTCATAAATGCATTTGAAGAAGTTAGTTCGATTGTATAGAGATCCAAATATTGTTCATGTATATGCTCAGTTGATAAGTTTAATATATACCTCATATTTTATGTATTACTATAATCATTATTCATTAGCAATGTATAATATGTCAACAAATTAATCAGAATGAACTTGCAAGCAATCTCAGTTCACGAAATTCTTAGCTTAATGAACATTTAACTCTGTCAACATAGAATCTATACGAAATTTAATAAAGCAAATTTATTCACGAATAATTTAACGATTCCATTAGTTAAATCTCTGGTGGATTCAAAAAAATATATAAATTTTTATAAATTTTCACTTTCAGATAATGTGTGTATATAAGAGATAAAACGATTAATAAAATATGTTTTAAGGGAGGTGAAAAGAAGGTCACAGTATGAATCTTAAATTTTACAATGGACAAAGGGTTTTATTTCCTCGAAGGAAAACAAACTGACAGAAAGATGGAAAGCTCAAACATATTGATATCAAAAGTTGGCAGTTCTGTTTTATTGAAGTTTACAAGAACTACAAGAATTGAAAAATTCTGTTTTCTTACACAAAAAACTTACAAGCCTGTATAAACTTAAACACTTTTACTTTTCAATAGTAAATTTCTCAAAAAAAATGCAAGAATCAAATTAATAATTAGGCTTTATCTACAGAATATGTACGTCCTTACCACATATAAAAGTTTTCTTCAAATTATAGTTTTACAATTGATAAATGGGATAATTATAAGAAAGCAAAACGTTTTCGCGTGTTTAATTAATACTATTAAAATAAAGGCAAAAAATTTGGCAAAGTTAAATTATTGCAATTTTATTTTTCAATGCAATAAATTTCGGCTCGATATTCTACGTACGAGCAGTTTGTCTATTTCGTGACTTGAACTTAAAATTGCCAGCCTATTCTTAAAATACTAAGAAATTTTATTCGATTAGATTTACTTGAGTTAACATGAAACAGAGTTAAATCCTATTTTGATAAATTCCGACTGTATGCATAATAATAGTAAAGTATACTTGAAACGTGATTTCCATCTTGGCACGAATATTCATTCAAATATTCAATAACTGTCTCTTTAATCTACGCTTTATCAGGATTTATATTTAAATTAATATGTTTATTGGCTATTAAACAATGTACGATGCTGTACTATGTGTATAAGTATCTTAATTTTTACATGCTACATAAAGCTGTTTAAAATATCTTAATGTAATATTTTCATGGTATATTTTCCTTATGAATTACAAGAAAGACAGTGTATCATTTTTCTTATATATTCAATCATCGCTGATTTATGTTTTATATTATAATGAGTAATTATTGTTAATGTTAAAAATTACACTGTAACTTGACTTAAAATAATATAAAAATCAATATACACAAATCTAATTATTAATGCCAATTTAATAATTTTTTAAAGTGAATTTTTATTGGGGCATGTAGGTTCTCAGCGAAGTAAGTAAGCCAATGAGTCCGTTTTGTATGAAACAAGATCTATTATTGGCTTGCTTCCTTAGCTCTTTGTCACCTAGACTCACGCGTAGTTCAAATATTAAATACTAATATTAAAATAGTTATATTTTTATATTTTTTATTAGATTTACAAACTGTATTAAAATAAATGTGCTAATTTTTTTCTAAAACTGATAAATACTTTATCTAAATTAGTTTTTCCAAGAATTACTTAGATCCAATTTCACGTGTGAATAATCATGATGAGGGTCTGTTTTAATGACTATTTTTATATATTTTTACACACTGTGATTTTTTTAAACATATATTTTATTCATACAGCTTAAGCACTATTAAGCAAGACATTCAAGTAAAATATAGCTATTAAAAAGTAACTAATAATATGCAAAATAAAACATTTTAAAGAGAATTTCTCGAGAATCTATTTGTAAATTCTTAAAAAACGACGCTTACAATGTTCTAAAAGCTAAACATTTTTAAACAAACGGTTAATATATTTTAATATATCCTTGCTAAAATAGTAAGAATTATGAAACTTAAAAAACATCTAATTACAAGAGGTTTAATTACAAATTTCACTTGTAATTAATTTAATTAATTACAAATGAAATTTAATATTATCAAGAAGTTATCAAATTCATCCACTGTTTTCACATAATTCACAGATACAAAAATGCATATTGCTTCAAATAGTATTTCAAATTAATTAATGACAACTGATTAAAAATGTTTATCAAGTTAATTAACTAATTAAGTATTATTTAGCTTAAAAATATAAATATTTCTTTTTTTATTTATTCAAGAATTATAGATCAAGAAAGAGATGAAAACCAATTGGCATTTAACGAAGCGGAAAATCAAACTTAGATAGTGTATCTACTTAAATTTATTTTCAATATTTAAAATGAAAAATATATATATATTTGATTTATTCGAAAATAAAACTAGTTATCTTATCGAATATTTTTAATAATTGGAGATTCCCAGAAGGGATTCGCAATCTGTATAATTAAATTTCGAAAGGAAAAATATAAATCAAAGTAAAATACTTAAATATGTAGATGAATACCGAAATAATCACAGTGGAAACAAAAATAATACATTCAATAAACTAATAATAATTTAAATCCACCGAAAACAACACGGAATTCTTAAGGATTTTAAACGAAATTAAAGATTATAGATGTCCAGAAAGTAAATGTTCCGTACAATGAAATATAGTAATGAAAATTCATTAATGAAACAATTAAATTTTTAACTTTTTATCACATATATATTTATAAATGAGAGTATAGGGCATTTTTCTTAAATATAAAATATTCGGTCCTATGAGCACTAAGAGGCTCTTTTTTCCAGGCCACTTCCATTGTGGATGGTAAGAAATGAAGCAAGACGTATATGGGATTTACCACCCATGAAAAATTATGTCAATGCAATTATATTCAAGAAAGTTTGATATTAATAATTCATAAATAGCTAGATTTATTTATTTATTAATCTATTATTTATCACAAGTTTCAATTATTATTAATTAATTGCTATAAATATATGTATTAGTAAATAAATTCTTATACCACTTTTGATATTTAACTTATAATAATTATCTCATATTGCTATAAAAATTCTTGAAAAAAAGTTAAAAATTTATTATTTTAATTTTTATGATATGTAACTATTTTATATCTTTCTTTCATTTATTTTTAATAAATATAATTAATTATAAAACAGTCATTTGAAGTGGAAAATAAAATATTACTTTTTTTGAAGATGTTGTGACATAAATATTTAGAAAAATAGCAAAATAATTAGTAGAAAAATATGAAACTTGGTATCATGTTGTAATTTCAGTTCAGTAACATTATCGGTCATTTTTTGGAGATCCACTATCATAAGCTGACATTGGCTGTAGAATGGCCTAAAATGATTTTGGTTTTCTGAACTTATTAATTTTAATGTAACCTTAAGTAGGCAAAGCGTTCATATAGCCTATATATATATTTGTTTTTAAACTGTTAATATTCGAGATACAACACGTACATGTATATAAAGTGAGCAATATTTGGAACTACCATTTTCGATAGATAGGAGTGAAAACAGTATACATCGGATAGACTAGCAGGAACTTAAGACAGAGACTTTATAAACACAAATAGGCCCGCAGCAAACGTAATAACACAGCTTCAGCACGTATCGCCAATCAAGATCAATCTAAAGTTTTATAACACGTGGCCAGGATTATCAAAAACGTTTGTTCGCCATCTCAGGGTTTTCAGACAGAACGGATGGAAGTGTTTAACTTCTGGTAAATGTTTAAATGCTAGTGATGCAGAAACAATCGCCACCATTCTCTCTCTCTCTTGAAAGTATGTCCTGATTAACATTATTTAATTAACATTCATACACTTTTAACTTTGTTATTGGGCTGCAATTTGAAAAAATTGTAAACCTATAAATTTCCACTGTCATCCGTCTGTTTGCCCTTTCTCAATCTCGAGAATGGAGTTAGATAGATGAAAGATGAGTCCAGATATGAAAACCTGAGGAGCAAGAGGCCCAATTAACTATATACGAACTTCCTATTTGCACCAGAAGTTCAATTCAAAAATTTTCCCTGAAAGGAGTTAGATAGATGACCTGCACGACTCTACTGCTAGCACGAAAAGTATGATGTAAAGGGGCAATACTACTAATTTGAAATGGAAAGCATATATTTTAAATTAAATAAGTTAAAAAATATGATTAAAAATTGCAGCCCGGCATTGTGACGATGTCACAATAAATAATTGCTTGTCTTTATTTTTTTATTCGAATTTATTAATTTATTAATATAGAATCCTTATGATAGTCTATGAATTACACCTAAAACGTTATTCCAATTATTTCTCGCTGCTTGTAAGTGTTGTTTCTTAATTCTAAATAGCGTTGTAGACGGTTACTGTTATATTGTTTTTGTACGTTTGAAGTCGTTTTAAACACTGTCACCCCTTCTTCAATTTACAACATTATAAATAAGATTAATTACGTTTCAATATTCATAAAAGTAAAGTTTTAACTTATATAATACAAAGTTCTACGGAAATTCTGAAAAATCAGAAAATATTTGTTTAAATAATTTAAACACTTTTAAAAATTTATTTAAAAATTGCGAAATTGTTAGTCACAAATGCACATTCTAGCCTACAAAGAAAGATTGGAACAGGTTTGTGCTTCGCATGTGTCAAGTAGTCGTCAATTATGTAACTCTGTTTATTCAGTTTTCTACTCTTTACGAAATTTTAATTTTTGAATTTACGAACATTGATTTTAGAAATTTTTTGTAAATTTTTAAAAATTGTTAATATGTAAATATGCATATCCGGCGAGGCAATTATGTCACTTTTCTAGAATACTTCAGAAGAGGTTTGTGTTTCGTTTGTGTCAAGTACCCGTCAATTATATAACTCTGTTTATTCAGTTTGTTACTTTTTTATATAAAATTTTAATTTCAATAATATCTTACATGATGCAAAATAGTAATAACTATACATAAGTATTAATAAAGTAAAAATTTAAATAATTGTAAAAATATGAATAAATATGATAATAAAGTATGGAAGAAAATCAAAATTATGTTGAGTACACAGATTTTGTTGTCTTACATAAATTCATATTAGATTTGTATTATAGTGAATTATAATAACTGTTTTTATAAAATATATTAAAAGGAAGAAGCCATATTCTTTTTATTTATTATCTTACAACATATCAACTACATAATCAAACTGCTAAGTGAATTTTTTAATCTTCCTTTACCTCTTAATAGTTATCCTACGTGATTTACATTCTTCTATTCCGGGTTTATTCAAATTAATTTACTACTGTGTTTGGTAGACAATAGATAGAGATAAACAGGTAAACTTCGTTAAAGGACTCCAGCTTTAATGATGTTACCTGTTTATTACTTGTAAACCCAATTGAAGATTCACTGAATTATTAACAGAAATGGAAATAAAAGTTCAAAATTTACTATAATGAAATTAAGAAATTTATTATTGAAATTTAGAATTTTTTTCCTCATTTGTATTATGATATTTCCACTTGAAAAGAGAACAAAATCTGAAGCTCGAATACACGAAAAATCCTGATTTTCCACTAGAATATTTGCATGCTGCTGATCAGGCTGCTAATTTAAAACTGTAAAAGTGCGTTGTTATATTGAATAAAAATATAAAAAAATAAAATAGCGAGATGCAAAATTTATGATACGATATCATTACAAATTCTAAAATAACATTTATTCATAAATCTTGGGTATACATGGTTTTAGCGATTAACCATGGTTGAATGATTGATATTTGATATTCATTTAAAAACTTAAATTTATTTATTGCTTCCTAACTTTCTAGCAATAATAGTAGGAAAAAAGTAAGATAATATATTTTCATAAATGTTTCCATCTTCACTTACGCTTCAGCGGGTTCAGAACCACATGAATATTCGCTTGTCTGAACATTATATATTTCTATTAGTGAAGTTTCTTCACCAAACTCCGTCTCGAGTTAGTTTGCCGAATTAAGAACGACTCAATATTGTTAAATGTAGATTCGGTGAAAGCAGACCTCCATACTCAAGATAGACAATATATACAGTTTATTTACAATATATATATATATAGACAGAGAGAGAGAGAGAGTATACGAGTTGGAACCACAGAGTATATAAAGCGTGATGCCTCACGTTCCAGTTTGGCTTTCGAAAACTATTGAGCTCTGGAGAGACCTCGGTCAGCTTGTGGAGTGGCTCTACTGCACGGTTCGTCCGGTCTCAGCACTTACCCGTCCCTGAGATAGTTTGCAGAAGAGTATGCTCTCTCTCTCTAATCTCAGTGGGTCTTTCAAGTGTCTGAGACTTCCGTGTCACCAGTCTCGAGCCCTTCTCCCTCTCTTTCCCGTTCGCTCCGTAATTAAAGAATTTTTGGACGGGAACTTCCGACCAATTACAAATCTTCCTAGCGAACAGCTTCCACCCAGGTCTGCTCTGATCGGATGAGGGTAAAGCCCACTTGTTTACTGCCAGGAGTTTACCATCTGGCAAATGATCTACGACCGGACCACCCTTGAATCCAATTAGCGAGGTCGGCACTTCTTTTATTCCCTCTCCGTTTACAAGCCAATACTTTGTCACTGTATGCAATTTTCGGAAATATTCTAGAATAGAATAGAAAACATTTTTTTGTATTAGAATATGTTTAAAAATAAAAAAATTAATAGTGAATAACATTGTATGAATATGTTAGTAAAGTTTGTATTTATGTTCGACTTTTTACTGTTAAATTTCTGTCTTTTTCATTAATTATAAACAAAAACATAAATTTTAAATAATCAAATTATGTATATTAGAGTAATTCAAGTTTAATTAGCAATGGAAAATATAAATGACCTTATCTAAATTGAAGTTTTTGTATATAAGTTTGTTGATTTAATAATTTATATATAAATGTAGAGATATATTTATATGAAAATCATTTAGTTGTATAACAAACAAGAAAATTTATATAACATAATTTTTTCGTTTTTATCTCTTTATCTTATAGCTACTAAGAGGGTTTTTTAAATTATATCTGTTATAGACTTGTCCAAGTCAACAATGAGGAAAGGGGCCGAAGTATATGAGACAGATCATCCATGAAAAATTCTTGAGAATTCTCTAGAGGACTAGTCGGATCTGAGTCCTCCACAGAGATACGACCATTCTCGGCCACCCTTCCGTCTAAAAGTATATAAAACAATTTTTATTTTCTTGAATTTCTAAATTTTCAACATAGAAATCATTTCTGTATTAATGCTTGTAAATCTGAATATATAATAAAGAAAAATAAGAAAAATATTCGATCTTTACGCCGCTACCAATTTCAGAATTGAGTAATTACGCTGAAGGGGATAATAACGGAATTACCTATTCAGCGTAAAGTTATTAAAGAACATTTCCATAAATTTTTAAAAAGATATTGATACTCGTTATTTTCGTTATGCAATTAATTCATTCTTCTATTAAATAAATTTGTGCTTTTAATTGAATGAACTTTTTGAAATACGTCTGTGGATAAATTGAACTATAAAAGTCACGAGAATATATCAACAAATATGTTTTAAAATAACGTAAACATTTCTTTAAAATGTCTTAAATATATATTCTGAATCACTTCCAAATTTTACAAATATTCTTGGTTTAACAATTAAATTTTATTAAGAACTTATAAAAATAAAATAGGTGATTATACTTTTCTTGATTTTGTTCCTTTATGTGGTATCCAATACGAATCTATTCTTAGTAGCAATATATTTAAATCAGCTTCTCTGCCGTCTTAAATCTCGTATTATAGCTTATGCCGAAGATAAAATTAATCTGTTCTGATCCATCTATCTTACAGTCTGATATCTATTTATTAATAAATGTGTTTAAATCTGAAAACCTAAAAATTAATACAGAAGAAACAGTGGTTATGCGTTACTTTGATACGCAATCGTCCATTACCTGTTTTTTTACATCGATTCTAATCCAATTAATAACGTAACTTCTATTTGGGCATAGTTTTTGACACCAAACATACAGTATATAGTTAATCGGGACCTCCTGTCCCTAATATTTTCATATCTGACTTGGCTTTCATTTATATAACTCTGTTCTCGAAGGACAGACAGAGACAGTCGGACGATAATAGGAATTTATAGGTCTATAATTTTTTCAAATTGCAGCCCAATATAGATATTCATATATTATCATAGATTTGTCAAAAACAAGGTGTATTTAAAAATAACATAATAGAATAATTATTTTTGAATTGTTTAAAATAATTACTCGATAAAAATTTTCCTTCACTCGTAATGTTGAAAATATATATATTTTAATTCATTTAAAATTAACCTCATCAATTCTTATGTCATGTTATGTGTAATATCTTCTATATTCTTATAAAATATATCTTTCTTTTCGGTATCGATTTAATTTTGTGAATTAAGGAATAGTTTACTGCGAATAAATCAGAAAATAAAAAGAATAATTTAGTTTTGTGATGGCCAAAAACTTCGCAATCATTATTATAGAATGATACTGAGAATTGTTATGCAGCAGGAACCAGTTCAGTTTTTTCCGAAACTGAAACGTTATTTGGAGAATTTTTTAACTAAACGATCCAAAAAGTCTATATAATACTCTTTACTGTCTGATCTTGCGGAATAAATTCCCTATAAATGATTCCCTTGCTGGTCGTCCACAAAGTTTGCCACCATCAAAATCTTCCCAAATCTTACAAACCAGTAAAAATAAGGAAACGATAGAGAACATCGTTACCATAGACTTATTTCATCAGTTCTTAAGTTCGATTACATTTGTACCTAGTTTATCACAAAGTTTAATGTTAACGCTTTACTACTAAAAATACATTTGACAATTTTCAAATATAAAATTTATAACGTAGGAATGCGAATAGTGAATAATATTTGAATAAGTTTGTACAGAAAAAATATAGTTATTAGTAAGATAAGATAATTTCATAGTCAATTTTTAAAATTAAAATGATTAATGAAATCTTTATTAGAAATTCCAGTAAATAATTATTGTAGCTTATATACTAGGGTTTTCAAAACAATATTTCCTCAAATTTTAAGTTGAACATTTTATTTGTTGTTTTATGTATTGTCTCACTACTGTTGTTTTTTAATTTTTTGGGATATCCGAAAGTGGCCATGACCAGGGTCATTTTAGTGTAACAGTTAATTTTGAACTAATAAATTGTATTGTTTATTATCACAATAACTATGGAATTTCGTATCTAGAAATTTTTCACGGGTAATCTTTTCAGGATATGTAGAGTCCCATCTCTCATTTTGGGTCCGGCCAAACTTACAATGGGTATAGAGGAAAGACCTTAATACTCGCAGGGAGAAAAGAGTACAGTTAGATGAACCTACTATGGATATGTTGAATTTAATTGATTTGGTTATTGACAAGAAAAAAGCAGCCCAGACATATATTTCATAGTTTTTTCTACCATGATTTGGCCAAGACCGGCCATAAAAAGAAATTATGGAATTGTTTTTATTTTCATCGATTGAAAAACTGATTTTGTTATTTATGATTTTGTATTTTTTTTCCTTTTTTTTGTAGATAATTCAGAATTTTTTATATTCTCGTTATACTATCGAGTAGGTATTTGCAAAAAATTTTTATTGCTATTTGAAAATAACATGTTACAAATAATAAAATATAGACATACAGTTTGGTCTTGTTATACGTGTTTGTGTTTTCTTGGATGTTAAGTTAGGAGTAGGTTAAGTTAACCTATTTCTAGTGCCACCGAATATGACTCTTAAGTCAGCAAATCGTGCTTTTTTCAGCTTCTGACATTTCGAATATGGAAAACTTCCGAGTGCTATTCACTGCAGTGAATACTTCGGTTTGCATGGTTTTTTTCTCAAATAGTGTAGGATACTTTATACGTTATAATAAAAGTTTGTTCTTTATATCTAGAAATATCGGAATAAAATGTTACTCGTTATAGGCCTATTTGAAAAGATAAGTTTAAACATTTTAATCACATTTTAACTTTTTTTCTTTTTGGTTAACTGTAAATGCGCAAAAATTTTCGCAGTATTTAATTTTTTACGGTATCTGTTGAAATGTAATCCGGACATAAGAAGAATACATAATATTTTATAATAATATCTTAATCTATGATCAAACTACTAGTGTTCAGTGGATGAAACCACTGAACACTAGTAGTATGTCCACGTGAGGAAGGCACTCGAAAAGAATGTGATAACGTCAGGGGGAGAAACGATACGTCTCATTTTTACAAATAAAAATGTTCAAAATAAAAAGCTAAGCACAGTCTACCGTAATTAATTAAATATGTAATTATTTTGTTATGATTAAAATTATTCTTAGTTTAATTTTTTAGTTTAAATTTCATCATATACACAGATATATAAATGTGATATTTAGATGAATGAAATATTTTATGTCGAGATTTCTATATCAATGAACAACGCATAAAACTAACAACGTATAAAAAACTAAAAATTTACTAACGTTTCAATTTGAGAAAAAAAATATTTCGAGATATTTTCATTTTTAAGGAATTTGACATAAGCCACACTCCCTAAAGTAATAATAGACTTGTCTGTTTATCATGTGATATCTATGTATCCAGGTGTCTTTCTCGAGTGGACAGACTGTATGTAAGGTATGGAATCGTCAAGACGCGCGATTCCCACCTGTTTGTTATAACGAACTGTCATAACGGAAAAGTCGTTAGGATCGGCCGGTAGAAACGACCGTTAGGAACTTCCGTGGGAAGAACCGTTAAGTTTCAAATCGTCGACCATCGGACGATTGGCCGGCGGGAAGTGACCGTTGGCGGCCGTTGCGGGAACATTCAAATTTGATTGGAGCAGGGTTCGAACGCCGTCGACTATTTAAGCTCGGATCGAAGTTCGTATCGGGATCGGCTGGCATCGTATCGGAGGTGATCGGATCGGATCGGATCAAGGGAGATCGTCGTTATCGAGGTGCTAACTAACTCTCTCGTTGGAAGTTACGTGGTTGTGTACGAACTTGTTCCTGACTCGGAGGTTTTGTTAATTACAAGTCTGTTTGTTCGTAAGGAGTTCTTTCGACGAATTTGTACGGGAATAGTCGGTTGTTGTTCAGACTAGTGTTTGTGCATAATTAATTGTAACTCTAATTTGGATTATTTTGTACATTTACTGTAAATATAAAATTTGTGTTTTTCGTCAAACCGACTGAGTGGTTATTTTGAACATTACTCTGTATTTATAAATTATTGTCAAATCCATTCGATCTTTAATTGAATTTTTATGGTGCCAACGAAATAGAACAAAAAATAAACATTTTGTTTATTTTTTGTTCTATTTCGTTGGCACATATATTTTTCTCTAAACATGAAAAATGTACACATTTGCTTATCGAGAAATATCTGAGTAAAGAAAAGTAATAACCATTTTATGTCAAATCTGTGAGAACGGGGAGGTTGGCGGACAGTCGTACCTCCTTTTTCTGTAGCTCACTTGTCAAGATGGCTAAGTTTCGTTCGGTCCCTAGAGTCGGGACTTTTCTTATCTGGCGAGTGGATAGGAGGTGAGATGGGGTCGACGGTAAGGCGAAAGCGATATTCGAGACAAGAGGACATCAATTAACAAATAAAACAAGATTTATTAAAATTAACAAAGGACACCAATACAAATCTGACTAAATTCCCTAAGTCGCGTAGGGTTCGAGAGAGAGAGCTTACAGTTCAGTTCATACCTCTTAATTCGTTTCCTTAGAGTTAGCACTTTGATATCCACGAAGGGTAGATAAGTATCCGAAATAGGCACAGTTTTATAAAGTCGCGACTGAGCCCGGAGACGTTAGGACTGTAGGTCCGAGCGGTGTGACGACCTGCGATGGCGTTCGTCCGGCAGATGATAAGAGACTCCCCTGAGGGGGGAAAAGAGTGGCTTTTATAGTTTTTGTCTGGGAAATTAGGTCACGTGATTGAGGGTGGATGGCGATCGGGGTCATAGGTGTTCCTGGGATTCAAAATATATGTCGAATTCGGACGTTAACTATAAACTGAAGTTGCAAGATGATCCGGATACAGTTTAAGAACAAAGGATTGTTGACAGTTATATGTCCGGGGACGCATATTTTCTCGTCTGGGACCGTTTTTATACAGGATGTTTATATCCAGGACCGTTTTTAGGCAGGATGGTTTTAATAGGAAAATTTTCCAATTTAATAAAGGGAACGGTTATTAAAAATTGTTACGTTTTTACGAATTTACGTTCAGGGAAATTTCCGGATCTCACAAATCATATGCATAAAAATTAAACGATGTAAGTTAAAATATAAGAAGACGAGTTGAATTAAAACAAAATAAGAATAAAGAAGAATTTAAATAAAATGCAATTTCGAAAATAATTATTTCAAAACAAACATCGAAATTACATATAAATCATACAAAAATCATGTTGGATTTTTTCGTGTACCGTCAATATTCCTGAGTTATTTAAATGTATCGAGCCACTATGTGTGGTTTTTGAGTACATTCAACCGGAACTATTCACAAAAGATTATGAGAAACCGAATTGGATTCAAAATCGGATTTTTCGTGTCTGTAAACAATATCTTCTTGGGCCAAATGCTTTATTAATATTTAAACAACGAAGAAAAATAGGCTGATTAAACGTGTTTTGATCAATAAACTAAATAATAAAGACTGAAATAAATTAGGCTATATCATGAAAAAATAAGAAAAGAAGAAACACTTGTCTAAAAATTGAGATATAAAATTTAAAGTAAAATATTATTTTTTATTTATTTTCGATCATTTCTAAGCTCTTCTGGAATTTAATATATATGTAGAATATTCGAAAACGTTCTGAGTTATTCGATTTCAGTATTATTTTTAATTTTAAACAATAAAAATAGTAAGTATATGTCTACGACTGCATTAAATTGTCGAGCATCTTAATGCAAAATTATTCAATTTATAGGAAAAATTGTCAGAGATAAAGCACAGCTAAAATTTTAATTTAAAGTCCTAAAAAATCTAACAGAACTGTAAAATAAAAAGTAATAAAATCTGTAATACTTCATAAAAACAAAAAATTTTTAATATTTGAAATATATTTATTTTTGATGAACATGCATCTGATTTTGGCTTTTTATAGTAAATAAGAATGTAAAACTTTTTAATAATAGTTTTCTAACAAAGATTTTTTTCCTTACAACATTCTAAAAACAATAAAATTCCAACATAAAATTTTAATTTCAAAGTTAAACAAATCAAAGTCTTCAACATTAAAATGGAAAATATAAAAATGGCTTTCAAACAAAAGATTGAAAATAATTAGATTTATCTTCTGTTTATTTTTCCAAAATTAATTCTCTGAATCAAGAATTAGATGTAAAACGATTCTTCCAGAGTCAGAGGCACAAAAAATTTATTTTTAAAATTTACAAATTAAAAATAAGCAAATTAAAATATTTAAGGAACTTGGAGAGAGAAATATTCATAGTGTCTAAAAAATGTATTTCTAATATTATAATAGCTTTTACTTTTGATATCGTTTATAGAAGAATTAAAATAAAATTATTTTTTGAAAGTACTTTTCACTTTCTAGGTACTAGGAAGAAATTTCTAAAATGTCTACTAGCTAAATAAAACCACTGTACACTGGCAGCTGGTCCCGAATTTACACTTGACCAATAGCTGGCTGCATGGTGTTTTCTTGCTTTTCTTTACGTGTCTAACATCTAAATTGAGGCTAGTTTCTTGTTGGTCATCCTGAGAAGTGCGGTTCTCATTCTGCCTAGATCCATCAAACTAAACCCAACTTGAATTCGACCTAAAATACAATGAAATGGTCTAGTAATGATGGATAAAGCCTAACGAATCTTAAACAATACATGAAATTTCCATAGGGTTCAACTCAAACACGGGTCATTCGGAGTAACAGACCATCTCTTTTATTGTTTAGGCAATCTAGTCGTTCAAATGTATTTTAACATGTGTTAAGTATCGAGATAATTAAAATATTATTGCATTTAGTAACATTAGCATTATTTGAAAATAGATTTTTCAGATGGGAACAATGTAAAGAAGTAAGAAAAATGTAGGATAAAAAATGAAAGGAAAAGAAGATAAATTGCAAAGGTAAGCAAAATCAATTAACAGTTTTCAGTAATGAAATATTTTTAGTTTTAAGATTCTGCTTTAAAACAATACACTTTAATTTTGTTTGTACCATTTTTCATTCAGAATAGTATTCAACAATAACTAACGTTTAAATAAACTTCGTAAATAAACAAAAACGTCACGCACCAACAATGACAGTTTCCTTCGGTGCAACAGTACTATTTAAAAGAACCTTTAGTATCTTGTAGGACCGTCAGGACCGTCTCTTGTCTGAAAGCATACGACGACACATTCAGCCATGAAAGCATACAGGCATTCTGAGACAGATTTGCTCACAGACGTGACTGAGAGGACCAATGAAATGTGACAACAACATGACAGAGCATTCTTGGGAAATCTTAGTCGTGTCACCGAGCACTATCTCGCAGGAAAGAAGCTGTTTGCTGCTTTGCCATAAAAACATATGATACTGCGAAATGTCCTAAACCGTCCGCCGCCCGCACTCAATGTTTTTCGCACCACCACTAGGAATGACAGATCGATACAAAATGGCATCTCAGACGGGCTCGCTTGCGGAGGTGCAGTGTGCCACACATCTGAAAAAAACGAGATTAAAGTGCTTATCAATGATTATCCACTCTATGACATGATTGTCGTTTGTTCTCAAATAGAACCGGAATTTAGTCGCTATTGACGATACGCTATCAGTCGCTGACTGCCATCATTTTTGTTAAGGCACCATGAAAACGAACAAACGATGCTGAGGTGCTAATGGCAGGACGCGAAGTAGTGGTCGCCACTCACGCAAATTTGCCACAACTAGTTGATTGTAAATGCTACGGGAAGAATCCTGTTCCTTCCAGTGCCATTTACAATCGATGGAAGTCTCGCTAAATCGCTTATCAATGATTTAGCGAGCCTTTCATTTGTTTCTGGATGGTAGAGAAAGATGCCGTTGCGGCTGTTCGTGCTTGTCTTATGATCAGACGATCATCTATCGTGGTGACTTGTCTATGGAATCGAGAGCTGCTCATATGGTTGTTCCACAATCAAGCCAGAACGGTCCAAATGGTGGTCAGTTCAACAAAGCGGCATTCTGCTGCCTTTAGCTTGATGACTTGGCCTTTGTCAACTCCGTCTTTGCTTAATGTTAGAAGATTTCCAAACAACAGGCACACTAAAAATTCTAAACTCAATGAATGTCTGCGAGCGTTTTTGTTAGATACTGAAATAAAGTTTTTAAGACATTCAGACAAATTAAATGATAACGGCATTATCTGTCATCCTCAACTGTAAACATTTACATATCTGTCTACGACAGTTTTTTAATAATCCAATAATTCTGTCTTGATATATAGATTTTTTGTCAATGAGTGTATTATCCAGGTTGGTTATGTATTGAAAGAACAACCTTTGATCATTTTCGTGTGGACCTAATTAATTAAAATTTAATTAACTTACGTAGCGAATTGCGATAATAAATTAAATTAAACAATGTTTCAAACCATATACAGTATTCTGTTACTCCTGTATAAAAAATAACATCATAATTATCTCAAAGCGTCATAGAAGTAACAAAGAATTTTGCAAATGTTCCTCTATATATTATTATCAATTACGAAAACATTTATAAAAGTACAGTATAGTATTTCACAAATATTTTGTTTTGTTAAGGAATAAAAATATAAATATTCATAAATATGAGGTTCGAACATTTTTAGAACTGCATCAATGAAAAACAAAAGACATACCCATTGTCTTTGACAAATTAAATAATAAAATTGCATGACATGTTCGCTATTCGACATCTAAAAGATGAAATCATTTTGTTGAACATTAAATTATAATCAGCAAACGAATTACTTTAAACTATTTATAGTAAGATGACAGCTGATTTAAAAATAATAACAGTCATAGACATTAGAAAAATGAGAAATACAGACAATGAAATTAATAAACTTCGAAAGAGTTTAGTGGAAACAAAGAAAGTAATATGAATTTGATGAATTCTTCAACAAAATATTCCAGAAAGAAATAATAGACTTTATATAAAATATTTATGATGAATTTCTGAACACTGTATAAAAATTTTCAAATATACTATGTATAATGCTACCAATACTACTTTATAAAAAGAATAAGAGAAATTCAGTATGCAGCAAAGAATGTATTGCTCTATTATTCGATGATAAAACTATTTTTAAAAGAATCTGTGTAACATAGTTTTCAAAATAGTTTCAAGACGGCGTAATCTTTAAATATTAATATTTCTAAAAGCATAAATATTTTATTATATTTAAATCTTCAAAAATTAAAAGAATTTAACAGTATTTGTGACGTTAATATTATATAATTCTCTAAAATATATAACATTTGATATAAAAACAATCATAAATTATACTTAAAATTAAGTAAAATTGTTATTACAGATATTTAGGATTTTTTACTTCAAATCTCTACAATTATTTTAGTAAAAGAATTAATAATTAATTTCATAATGATGACATTCCTATTTTGGATATTACAGATCCAAATAAAAATAAATATTTAATAGAAAACAGTTTTAAAAAATACAATAATTGCTCTGAATTTCGAATTAAACATATTTATTGATACAAGATTTTTTTAAAAAATTGCTTAAATAATTAGTTATACATTAACCTTTGCCTTTGTTCTTGACTCATTCCACACTGTAGACACGAAGATATTTATTTTTAAACCCAATATGGGTTCGAGTAGACCCATAATGAGAAGTGCGGCTGATAGAGGACAAGACTCGAATTATTCAGAACAGATCACTATCACAACCAAAAAATTCTTGGGGATTTTCTACGCCAGATTCGATCCTGGATCCCTCAGAGCTTAAATCATCTCGGCTATTGATTATTAATATTCAATTTTGTCTCTTTTATTATACTTTCTTGTTTCATTCTATTTAATACCTAAAAGTATTCATTTTTGTTCTATAACTTCGTAATCAAAGATGAAAGACAAGAAATATTTTTGAATGAATGGAATCCTTTCAAAAACCAACACTCTTACGTATTCTACAATATACAATGTAGAAACAACGGATTAAATTTTAGTATTTAACAACAGTTACATTAATAATTATTTGTAGAAACAGCTTATATGTCGAGCACTTTAACTGAATTTTTAAGTTTTATGTTGAGTAGAATACTAATGATATTGCAAACTAGTTCCTGCTAGATTTTCGTTTGGCAATAATTAGCATTCTTCTTCATTGATATGCAAAACTATTCGATAAATAAAGAGAAAGAATTAGAATAAGATCTATGGAAACAACCGAAATGGAAATGATTTTGACAAGAGAAAAAATACTTCAAAGACAAGCAGTAAATAAATAGATTTATTATAGATCAAGTTGTAATTAACTTAATTAATCAACTTAAAACATAATTGAAGTAAACATTGAAGTGTTCTTCGACTTTTAAGATTTTAATTTATCAAGTTTTTTAAATATTTTTTTAAATTTACATTTTACATTTTGATGTATATTTACATTATAAGTATCCTTTATTTTTTAATATTTTTACACATTAAAACGCATTTCAGTTATCTTTTCAGCTATTTTAATCATTAGAATGCATAGAATTTATGGAAAATTCTAAGCAAAAATATTGAAGATATTCAAAAACATTTAAATAAAAATATATATTTTTATTTAATTAAAATTGAAATCAAAAAATGTGGTAAACTTGATCACTTGCTTAATCATGTAACAATCATAAATTAATATTAATGAAAACTGTCGGTATCAGCTTCATAATATTCTTGAAATCTAATGAAAAAATTATAGATAATTATTGCAACAAAATATTTATTATCATATTAATTATTTTGCAGAAATTTACAGATATGAATTATTATTTAATAATTGATAAATTAAGATTAAGGAAGTATTAATAGTTTTTCATTTTTATAAGTCAATACATATAAAAAAAAAAGTATGTAAGCAGAATAAATAATTAATTCTAGTTCGTTCAACTATGTATTGTTGAGAAATAAATAAATAATTCAAACTAAAAATAAGAATAATGTTTAATTAACCTTTGAGATATCATCCTTAGCATCACAGGTATGTACCAGAATGTTATATATATATATATTTGAATTTGAAAAAATAATTAAATTTAAAACAAAATTGGCTACAAAAATAGCAATTTATGATCTTTATATTTTAAGTTTATAGTGTTAAATTATGAACTTCATTATTTTTGTTATTGGCATTCGGAAAGTAAATGGAATATCGTATTCTGTTCGTGTTACCTTCACACGATTTACAAGAATTTGTTCTATGTAAGTTGAGTTTTTCTAAAATATCATAAATTTTAAAACGGTTTAATCTAATTTGAATAAGCCGAAATGTTACTTTATGTTCTTGGGTTCATGGGAATATAATTATACGGGTATCCAGAAATATCTTAATTGTGCAATTTGTAAAGTATTATTACTTTGCTGAGATTATCAAAGACTGTTTTGATAATTGAAGAAATACGAAAATTTATAGAATTTAATGCTTCATAGACGAGCTGTAAAATATTAATTATCATATTCAATAATCCATTAAAAATTTTCCCATAAAATGTTTATGAATACGTTACGTATTTTGTGTATAAAATAATTAAATACTAAATGTTTTTAAACTAATTTTATTCACTTATACAGTACTATATTATTCAATTATACTTTCACGTTTACTTCGTGCAGTATTTATAATTTATTAAATAATATTTCATTGTTAATGATGATTTCTTCCTTTTTTTAAAAAAATTCTCATTAATAAATTCATACGTTTAAATCGTATCGAAATCAATTTTTAAAATCTAAACAATTCTGTGGCAAAATATTAAAATTAAACATACAAATGTATATTATGCAGTAGTCTTGTACTTTGGCCCTAGAGCAGATACAGCTGAGTTACAATATAGGCCATTGTATAAGATATTCGGCTGGAATCGATAGTGTTTCCACGTTCCGGTGTTATATTTAAACTTTAAGTTTAGAGATTTTTGCATTACACTTTAACTTTCAAATAACTATAAAACCGAAAAGTTATTTACTATCAGCATTATTGCTGTCATTGTAATCGAAAGAATCTCATAATATTTAAGTCTCAAATAATACAAAAGCAACACCAACGATATACATAAAGTACTTTAGAATTTATTTTAAAGTGTTAAATCCGCGAGATCCTATTATCTGTAAATGTCATTTCGACGTATAATTAAAATTATTATATGATTCCATACTCCTTAACGCTTGAGTTTAAGTAAATAATTTCTTGAAAATAAATCATAAAAGTGATCCTAGTTTATTGTTAAAGTAATTTGTGAAACGAATGTGAAACGTTAACAGCTTCACGTTCGTCTATGTAAGAGAAATCTTTCTCTCCATTACCTTTACTGGAATTTCCGGATCTCTGACTGTTCATGATTGGTTTGGTGAGTACTTTTTCGTCGTACTTGTTGATTTTCTGAAATTCTCCTGACTATATTGGTATTTGTGAAGTAGGTAAGAAATTTCTTCAATAAAAACTGTACGCATTGTTTAAAAGAATAATAGGCTTACGGTGGATACAATCTTTCTTCCAAAACATTAAAATTATTCTTTATTTTATGCTTCATCTTACTTTTATTTGGAAAGTTACCATTAAAAAATAAATACAGTAATTTTTCATTATTTATTTTACTTTTCTGGTTGTTGTATAGGATAACAGAGGGTAAGTTTGGCGATCGGTCAAAAACTGACCCTCCCAGATTTTTACATGTTTAGACTTTAACATCTTTAAACGTGGAGAAATGCAAAAAGATATTTTGTTCACCCTGTTTGAATCCTAATGACTCCTGTGCTTTTTGTCGAACATTTCTGAAATTTTGCAGAAAGGTTTGTTTATTAGAAAGATTGAGGCTATCAAATTTTAGTAATTAAAGGTCAAGGGGGTAGAGAGATAATGGGAGTCGTATTTATCTCTAGTAGGGTTGGACTTAATGACGATTCTACTCGTTATTAGCATTTACAATTTTTATAAGTTAGTTAAATAGTTAAAAATATAAAAAGGTTTTTTAAATAAAATATGATAATAGATGGCGCCACTAAAATTTAAAATGTTGCCGAGAAAGTTAAACAACTCGTTGCTAGTTTATTTTATTTTTAACTGAGAATATTTATAATACTGCGACTAGAATATTTTTGATATATTAAAAATTTGAAATCTTTTTTTAATATTCATTTTAGTCAATTGAATTAAATTTATGGATTACAATTTTACTTTATTAATGTTAATTTTAATAAACCTATTAATTAATTAGTTAACAATAAATATATGAATACAGATAAGTAATTAAATGCAATAATACAATAAGAAATTAAAATTGTAATTATGCGTTTTCTGGATTAGATATTTCTAGTTTAAAAATTACCTAAAAATAATAATATATTAGAGAATTTTTCCCGAAAATCCTTCTTACGTTATTGCATTGTTGTAACCTGGATACGTTAAAGGATTAAGAATTCAATTATTCTGTTAAATATATTGTAATTTTGAACAATTTTACAGACTAGGGACAGAAAGGAAATTTCCCTCAATGAACAGCATGATCTCACTGTGCAATGGGTAACGATGTAAAATAAATGAAGCGTCATTAAATTAAATTTTGTTTTCTAAATGAACAATTATAGACATTAAACTAGTTTGATTAATAAGCATAAATCTTCCTAATGCATTTAACATAATTAACAATCCTTCGAAGAGCCTGAATTTTGCTTATAACTCAATATTTTGAAAGAAATGAGAGAAGAAATCTTTAGAAAATTTCCTGTAAGGATGCATTCTTCCTGTTCAAAGCACGATTTCTTCCAATATTTCGATGGTCTTAAATCGAGGCGATTTGTTTTCATCGATTTTATTCGCATCACAGAGCATGTTTTGTCCCATTTCCACACAGTGAATAGAAAAGAGGTCTCTCTCTCTTGCTTCCCAATATCAAAATTTGTAACAAAATATTTCATAAATTTAACCACTAAATGCTAATTTACAATTACGATTAAATTTCATAAGATAAATATTTTATTCTATTTAATTAATTTTAATACTTAAATAATATTATTTTGAACTGTTATTCTTACTCAGTTAAGAATATTTCGCCTGAAGCAAGATGTATAAAGGCAAACAATGCCATTAGTTAACTTCTCTTCTTTTCAACGAAGCGGATCGGTTATTAAAATCACAAGTATCTTTAATTAATAAAATGGACGGTATTTTAATTACCATGAAGTAAAAATTTTAAAAAGAGAAAGTATTGACAAGTAGAATGAGATTTAAACATGCTATTGAAAAATATACTTGGGATTCTTTACAAAACGTTGAGGTTAAGTAATTAGCTCTCATCTGAAAGCTATTCGAGTGAACACGAAAAAGATAAAAAAGAAAATTATAACTTCTTTAACAAGTATTTAAATCGAGATCTTTACGGATAATGTTAAAAGTTTTTGTCGAAAATTCATTATAAATACTTAATCAGTTGCTTTTAATTATAATAATATAATAAAATGCCATTAAACATTACTTAGCTATTGTTTGTAAATGTTAGAAAAAGTGCAATATGTTGTGTTCAATCTTCTCAAGCCTTTAAGGATATTTCTCTTGCTTGAAAGTATTTGCAAGAACGTAAATGAGAGAAAAAAAGGATATCTCGCACCTTAGAGTAAGAGAATATTTGAAAAATATAATTAAATTTGAATTATTTTTCTAAATATAAGAAATTTTATTGATTATTTTCATTTATTCTATAATATTTGAACAATTTATTTCAATAAAATGAAAAACTTATAATTTGCTCTAAAGGAATTGATGACAAAATTTTTCCATTAATAAGTACATAAAACTAGTGAATATAAAATTTATTTTGGAACAGATTCATTTTCAGTTTAATAAATCCATTGTTGAAGATTTTAATTGAGATAATTGTAATGTTACTCTGGTTATAAATTAATTTAGCATAAAATTATAGAGTATGATTAAACTTAACGTAATTGTAGAAATATATACAACTATACTTTGTTAGATATAAATATATATATATATATATATATATATATATATATATATTTATATATATTTATATATATATATATATATATATATTATATATTTATTATATATTTATATATATATATATATATATATATTATATATTATTATATATTTATATATATATATATATATATATATATATATATATACACATAAATATATTTATACAACTCTGTTTACAAGCAAGTTATGAATTATTCGTTCTAAGATTTAGCCTACTAAAGATATTAAATTTTCTAATTTTTTGCTATTAAATTAGGTTTCTATTATTTAAATTACCTCTACGTATTGAGGAATTTAATAATCTCAAACGTTATAATTTAATCCTTCTTACCTGCAAAGTGATTCTCTACTTTCACAGAAGACAGACAAGCAGTTTATAAACTTGTCTTTTAACAATATTTCATCAGAATTCTATTATTTTCTGTTCTTTAAATCGAAAATTTTTTATATTTTCTTTTAGTGATAACAAACTTTTGCAGAGAGGAAAACAAAAATTTTTCTGTTTTGTAAATAGGAAAAGAGGCTATTTTAAATCTGAAATTGTCAATTGTTCTTCAACTTTAATGGAAATTTAAGTATTTACAACAAACTTTTCAAGTTATATCTTAGTTTTAAATAAGTAACGAGATTCAAATAAGGTAGGAGGACCAACTATGGTCCACCAAGTGAACCAATTCCAATGTTTTTTTCTCTCTCAAGAAATAATTAATCTATCATCTAATGACTATATCAAAATAATAGTCCAAACTTGGTGGACCATAATAGGGTCCTTATCTTATATAAAATTAATTGTCAGAAAGAATTTTCAAAAATGATTTTTAAAATATATCATTTTCTAATATTCTCTTGCATGTAAATTATTAATAAAATGATCTTTCAAATAGTTTTCTTGTAGTTTTGTTTAATTATCACACATAAATTATGAAATTAATTATAAATTTCTAAAAATATTCCTTTTAATTAGATTTTATGTACTATTTATAGGAGATGTGAATATTACACGTTAATTTAAATATCACTAATTACTTCAAGACAACGTATTAAATATTTATTATGTAAATTTTAACATTTATCAAATAACTAATACAATTTTCTGAAAACAATTTTAAATTCACAATTCAATTATATATAAAATTCTTTGATATTCAAACTGAAAATTTGCACACTTAAAATACTTTTAATGTAATTTTTCTTTTTAAATTTGTCATTAGAAAACAAGAAATGAAACTTTTTTCCATTATTTTATGAAATTTTATAAATCTATTTGATCAATTAAATTAAAATAAATCATATATTTGATGTATAAAAAAATAAGAAAAAATTCATCTCTTTCTTAAGTCAGTATCAGTATATACACAGATATATACACTGTAATTTTGATATAGTAAAAAATTTTGTGTTGCTCTTGCCATTCTTTATACATATATATAGGATATAAGGAATGATATAACTCACTTAAAGAGAATTCACTATACCGAGACTCGACTGTATTTATTCACTTAATTATTCATTTAATGGTAGTTATTTCTCATTAACTATCATTAAATGAGCATTTAAATCGATAATTATATCAAGATTTTAAATTAAATTTACATTTTTATTTAAATGTTATACTGTAAATTATTTGTAAAAGAATTCAGTATCACAAACCTTGAAAATTGGGAACTAATTCCGAACATAATCCAGAATGTATCAAAGCAATGTAAAGCTAATCAACATCGATTCTAAATTAAATTGGAAGGATATTAAAGTAAGCCATTAAAATTCAAATTAAGAGAATTTACACTGTTAAAAGTAAGTCTTTAGATTTAATTTTTTTTCTAAACTTTCTAAAAACTAGTTCTTAATTTAATTTTTAGTTAATAGCCAACAATAACGAATAGATCAATAAGTAAATATTAATTTATAAGAATATAAATAAACAATAATTAGTCAAAATGGTATTAAGTTAGAGGAATTTGACACGCAAATTAGATGGGAATTATGTACAATTAAATTAATATTTATAATTTATCAATATAAAAACAAATATAACAAACAATTATTTATTATGACAGCGTCACAATGCCGAACTGAAATTTTTAATCACATTTTTAATTTATTTAATTTAAATAAAATATATGCTCTCGATCTCAAATTAGTAGTATCTTTCCCCTGTACATTATACTTTTCCTTAAAACAACAGTCATATCGGTCATCTATGTAACTCCGTTCTGGGAGATGTTTTTGAATTGAAATTACGTGACTTAGACCTGCCCCTAAGCATTTCATATATAGTCTCGATTTTCATCAATCTGACACCGTTCTCGAGATTAAGAAAGGACAGACAGACAGACGACAGTGGAAATTTATAGGTCTACAATTTTCAAATTGCAGCCAAATAATAATAATAATAACAATAATAGTTATCGATTTATTCTGTACAGAAAATAATAAAACAATTATATGCTTTATCAACTTGTTGAAAAGGTTCCAAGAAATGGTCATTTTCAGTATTTCAGATTTTATCACTTAATGAAATGTTATGTTTTTTTATATATTAATGACTTGGTATATAGGAAATTTATTTATCTATTATTTTTTTACTCTAATAGTTATAAAATATTTATATCTACCTTAAATCCGACGTCTTATATTGGAAGGTAAGTTCAATTCTCCGAGTGCAATTGATGACAGTTCAAATTTCCGAATCTCTACCTTCACTTACAATGATTACTCTTGGTTTCTTTCGACAACAAATATCAATATTTACAAAGGCGAATAAAATTAGAACACTTTAAACAAATTAAAATAAATTATTTCATATTTAAAATCCAGGTAATAAATAAGTAAAATATATATATATGTATATAGAGGGAGATATATATGTGTGTGACGGATCGATTGGAAGGAAGAGAAAGTGTAAATAATAAATTTTATTGAAGCAACTTTTGACAAATCCTCTTTATGACAAAACCCAGAGTTACATTCGATGGACAAAAAGAAATAGGAAGATGGAATTGTCTGTTAAATTCAAAAAAGTAAGTATGTATTCTACAGTTTGAGGAAAATATTCCCAAGGCGCCACTGAGACTGCTACATATTGTGACCCTATTGTCTGCACTTCCACTCCTTGTCCAGTTCAACCTAGCATTGTCGCTCGTCATTCTCGTTTCTCTCGTTTCCTCGCCACAAGTCTTTTTAGCTTTTGGTCTTGATGAAATTTTCCCTTAAACTTCTTACTTTACCAAGAATCGGAAAGGAAACAAGAAAAATGAAAGAAAATATCGCATTTCTCAACTTGTGAAAAGTTAATGAAAAAAAAATCTTCTAGAGAGAGTTTTTTCCTCTCCCTCAAGTCTATTAAAAGGTGTTGAAGTGTGATCAAATAATATACTTATGCTTTAATAACTTTTAAAAGTATATAAAGTTAAAAATAACCAATTTATAAATAAAATTTTTAACCTTTATAACAATTAATTATTTAAATTAAAAGTATAAAAATTCGAATAAATAAATAATAATTTTTATAATATAAGCTACGTCAATAAAAATAATTTACAGAATACATAATAGTAAATTAATATTCATAATTTAAATTTTACATTTAGAAAATTTAATAAATACGGTATTTATATATTTTTATTATCAATTTTGTTAATGTTAAAAACTAAACTTAGATACCAACGTAAACCAATTATTTATATTTATTATATTAAAAAAAAGTAAATGAAAATGTTTTCTTTAATATCTAAATAAAATTTATAGTCGAGAAATTCGTGAAATCAATCAAAATAAATGATGTTTAATGTCAGGTATAAAATAAATTTACTCGAACATGCAATGTAAGAGCTAAAAATTATTTATTGTTAGAAGGAAATTTATCTTCGTAAATACTATTAAGGTAAATTATTAAATTTTAAAAGATAATTTACTTTATTTTAAATTAATTTTTAAAATCCATTTAAAGCTTTATTACATTTAGAGCTCGTAATATCACACGTAACAGAACACAAGAAAAATAATAAAAAGTGTGTAAACACGTGGAAAATTACAACTCTTATATTGTTGTTAATGAGTTTACTCATAGTTATTGTTCAATTATAAGCTATTTACGTATATATGCTTTAATAAAATAACAAAACTATAAACTATAGAAGTAAAAAAAAAATATATCTACAATTTTTTATAACAAAACTTAACAATTTTTCATAATATTAATATTTAAAATTGCATTTTTTTATATTATTTTTTATATTTTTATTCTTCAACCTAAAACAGCTTATTTTCTTTCAGTGATGATAAGTGCAGATAAAAATGACAGAAACGTGACTAAACTTCCAATTGATCGAAAGACGAAAATGACTTTCTTCCTTAATATATTCATTACATTTGGAGAAAGCAAAAAAGAAAGAAATTATCTTTCATTTTGCCCCGTCAAACAAAATTATCTTAAAAAATAATAATAATAAAAGAAATTGTAATTATGTTCTTCATATCTGAAATAAAATTATTCGAATTGCAATTTTATAAAGTATAAGAGAAGAGGAAAAAACTTAAATTTTAACATGTGGAATATATCGAAATATATGTTACTCGGTTACTTATTTTTTATCGAAGATAATAAAACACGCAAAATTACATTGATATCTTCAATCTGTCTGTAACGCTGTCATGCATATTTTCGTGTATTGATTATATATCAAAGAGTGAAAGGATGTATCCCTCTGATATGAATAGCAATCTTCCTTAAGGGGGGAAAATTTTGATAATTCACATTTCTGTCCTTATCGATTTCTATCATATTTATATAAAAAAAGAATATACAAGAATTTAGGTTTATGAATTAAACATATAACATGTAATCTCGAAGAATAAAGTTCAAAAAATAAAATTCGATAAAATTTAGAGTGCAACAAATGATAAGAAAAGAGCAGACACTCGATATCTACCATGCAGTATTTCATGCTAACTTAATTGATTTTTCTTTAACAAATGCAAACTGAAGAAGTGCTATTGGATAAGAATAAAAGGAGAAAGACAAGTCAATGTTTCCTAAATTATGTCACTCAGGTGTGTCTCGTGTAATTCTCGAGAGGATCGTAAAGATGCCTTATCGTAAATTGAATTGGTTGTGTGTGAAATTCTTCACTAATCGAAGGTATGTTAAATCTTTTATTGTTTCTGCATTTACTGACATTTCTCACAGGAAAAAAGGGTGAATTTTCTTTAATATATCAGAAGAATCCTTAAGAGTATTTAGTGGAACGTCTTGTTGATAGCTTATCCCGTTTTAGTTATAATCTCTTTATATATGAGGTTAATTACCGAAGAAAGTATAACTCATTAATATTCATTTCTTAATTTGTAAATTGTTTTATTGTGTCGTAAATTAATTAAATTATTCGATAGATGGATAAGAAAGTATTGAATACATTTAAAGTTCTTTTATTACATATTAATAATCCAAATTATTTTGAATTGTTTTCGCACTTTATTACATATAAATAAATCGATATTTTCAAAATAGCTTATCGAATGCATAAATGTAAGAATTCTTCAAGAAAAACGATCCAAATTTTACATATATTTGTTCGATAAGATTTAAACGATTTTTACGTGCATTTTCTTTATACAATATATAATATTTTACTGCAAACTTTTCTAAAAATTTGTATGACATTTATATTTTTATCATATATAATATATAGTTTTCTTCCCATTTTAAATTTTCTCTTATATAAATGATAAATTTTCAGAAGTTTATATCTATCTATCTAAATATATATATATATATATATATTTTCCTTACAGTGATTTTAACATTCAATTGAATTTTTCATATGGAAACAACACATCGAAATTCAAGTGACCACAATACATTTATAGGTAAAAAACTCGAAAGAAATCTCATAAAAATTCATATATTAATATTGTTTTATTGTATATATTTAGAATAATAAATAAAATGTGTAATTAATTTAAATTTATTTAGATAATTTAATTTTTTGGATACAAAAAAAACAAGATTTCAAAGACGAATTAAGCAGAAGAATTAAGATAAATAACACAGAATTCGACTTAAAATTGTTGATCAATAATTAGAAAATACCATTTTAGCAATAGTTCTCAAATTATCTAGTTATTCTATACTGAACTCGCTACATGTTTATGCAATTATATTGCACTATCAATTATATTTAACTTAAACTGAATGGATAGGAAAATTTACTTCTTTAAAACTATAAAACAGCATTTATCCATTTATCTCCCTTCCAATTAAATCTAATACAAGCTTCTTCACCTGACAATTTGAAGTAAAAAAACTAAAAATAAAAATAAAATCGATGTTACAGTTCTTCAATAACTTTTTTCCTTTTCTTCATTCAACGTTGTTGACCTATCCTCCTTTATCTTGTCATATGACGATTACACCCGAAATTGCAATTGCAGTCGAGATGAGTAGGAAAGACTTTATTGACATTTGTCTTTTATAGAAAATTTTATTTTATTTTATTTTTTTACTCTTAAATTCTATTTATCTCTTTAACTAAATCATTATACAACGTTCTTGATAATCCAAATTTTTTTGAAATTTTCCAATTCTTACTCTTTAACTTCGGTTTGAGTGCTTTGTAAAGATTGATTAAATAGAAATTTCAGTTGAAAATTAAAAATTTTTTAAAACCTATTTATTATTAAATAAGGAATTTTTTCTTTAATTTAAATTATTTAGTTTAAAACTTGTTAATTTTACGCAAATTATCGATTCAAATCTACAATTTCTTTCTCTTCTTCCAATAAATTCTTTAATTTCTTAAGAATTCCAATTATCTATTTTGATTTTTTACTTTTAATCCAATTAAAGTATTTGTTTGATTTAAAATTCTTCATTACGCTAAAAATATTTGTTTTATTGCCTAAAGTACAAATTAAAAATTAAAAACATCACAGGAAAGCTATCTAATTTCTAATAAACTTAACAACAAATCAGTTTTTTTCTCTCCTTTTAATTTTAATTTATTTATAAATATATTTTTATAGTATTTTTATACACTAATAAATCCAAAATAATAAATAAAAAGTTTGAAATGTATTATAGAATTAAAGGAGTATATCAAGCTTAGTTGATTGAAGATTTTTGCATTACTATGATTAAGCCCTCTAACTGTTTAATGTTGGATAACAGTAGAAGAAAGTAAATGATAAAGTAGAGGAAATTTTGATAAAGATGAGAGTTTATTTTACAGAAGAAATCCCATTTTACTTATTCAAATAAAACAGTCTTTTCTCACTCCCCATTCAATTTGTGTTTATTTGTATTCTATTGATATCAAAAACAATCAGTTCACCCAATTTATTTCTCTTGAATCTTTCTTTATTTTCCTTGATTTCTTTCCATTCTGAAATATTCTACCATTTTTCTTTTGATTTATTTTCCTTTTTTCTTATAATTTTTTTTTCAAAATTTTCAATCTTACTTTATAAAACGTTGTGGTTTGTCTTTTTAAACGTAAAACAAAAATAAAGATTTTCCCCTAATTCAATTTATTTTCTAGATTAAAATTTTATAATTTAAAAACAAATAAATAAGTATATCATAAACGAATTATTTACTTATAGTTTTAGGAAATTCTTATATTTTTTAAACGTAAAAATATTAAAATTTCTTAATTTTCTTTAATAAAATATCAATAAAATTTAACTTCAATATTAAGTTTTATATTCTTTAATAAAATCAATATAATAAATCACTTATATACTCCATTTATGTAATGAAAATAAATTCAATTTAAAGTTTTATAAATGTTTTTAAATAAAAATTTATTGTTTATATTTATTTTTATATTATTAATAACAAATTTAAAATACTGATTTTTTTTCTTTGCTCAATAAATTAATAAACATCTCATATATAATATTAAAATAAATTTAAGTCGAGTTTCGATTTAGCACCACTACTTGTTTGCCCTTAATTTGGCGCTAAATCGAGTATCGTAAATTTAAAACTTTCAATTAAGTTAGAGTTTGACATAGAAGTATTCATTGGACCTTTACTAGACTAGAGCTATTTAAACTGGTCGTTATATCGAGACTAATGTATATATATATATATATATAACAATAAAACATAAGTAAATAATTTACATTTTTTATTATAAAATCACATATAATATATTGACTTTTATTAAATACAATTAAAATTAACTTAAATTTAATAAGTTAATTGATAAAGAGATAATTTTTTAAATAGTTTTTTGATATGTTTGATTTACCAAAATCATAATTTTATATAACATAAATCAGTTAAGAAATGTAAGAAAATATGTATTTATTTCATATAAATATTAATAAAGCAATTTATAAATATTTTATAAAGAATTCATATGAAATTTTATTAAATCTCACTCAATCTGAATTTTTTAAATTTAAAGAAAAAAATTACCTGATAAATGAGTTATGAGCAAGTTATCATAAATTGCTCATAGATCACGATTAAATATATTTTTCCCATGAAACATTCATCTTCAGGCAAGTAAATTCTGTATTTTATGTTTCTAATCTAAATAAACATTGTTTTTTTCCGTAGTAAATAAAAGTATTACCATTTACAAATTATCACTTAACGTTTCTCCCATAGGAATTAAATTTTTATATTACATTATTGGGCTGCCTATAAATTTCCATGGTCCTTCCTTAATCTCGAGAACGGTGTTAGATGAAAGTCGAGACCAGGTATGAAAATATTATGGGAAGGAGGCCTCTTAACTATATACGAACTTCCGGTCTAAACCGGAAGTCGCGTGATTCTAATTCAAAGATTTTCGTCCCAACAAAGTTGCGTAGATGACCGGCATGGCTTTGTTGTTTACAGGAAAAGTATGATGTACAGGGGCACGACACTAATAATTTGAGATCGATAGCATATATTTTAAATTAAATAAATTTGAAATATGTGATTAAAAACTACAGTCTGGCATGTGATGATGTCACAATAATTTTTGTTCATTAATTTATAGTTTTTCCTATGCTTCTCTCTTAGTTTTCAAGCTGTTTACCAATGAAAAATTTTCTAGTTCCAACGACAAAATTAAATTCCTGTAGATTCTCTTAAAAAGAATTTATAATAAATATAAAATAAAATTATAAAAACACGTAAGATTTATATTTATAGTATGCCTCTTTTATGGGAAAATTATCATCTTTATTGTTTTCTCCACGTTTTAACATTTATGTTAGCTAAAAAATAAGATTTATGTTGAACATGCTCCTTTTTTTATTGCTAACATTTAACATATATATCAATAAATGTTTAAATAAAATTTACATAATTTTAAATTATATTTTTTAAGATCATAAATTACATTCTTTAATAATTAAAATCTGTAATTTTATTTAAAAAATAAAATTTCTGTTTACGTTTTCAGTGAATTTTTATGAACGTTTTAAAATATTTCCTTCTCAGAAAATTTTATTTTTATTTAATTTATTGATAATAAATTGCGTATAAAATATTATTTCTTGTGGTAATTTATTGTAAGTCGTTAATTTAAAAGTAATAATTATTATTCTAATTAAAATAACCAACAATAATTTATATATTTAGCATTAAATCTTTCCATGTTTTTGGGGCTTCAATTTTCAAAAATTGTAGACCTATAAATTTCCACTGGCATCGGTCTGTTTTTCTGTTTTTCCTTAATCTTGAGAACAGAATTAGATAGATGAAAGTCGAGACCAGATATAGGCAGATAGGGGCAGAACACCCTGATTAACTATTATAGTTTGAAATTTTGAATTGTAGTAACGTGACTTCCGGTCCAAATCAGAAGTGACGTTATTACAATTCAAAAATTTCTTTTGAAGTTAGATAAATCACCGTCATGACTCCGTTATTAACAGGAGAAGTATGATGTACAGGGGCAAGACACTACTAAAATTGAGAGCATTGTGACGATGTCACAATAAATAATTGCTCCTTCTTATTTTAATAATAATAATAATAATAATTAAAAATATATATTATTAATTGTTTAAACATGGAAATAAAATATGAAAAATTTAATTTCAAGTATATTTTATTTCGAATTAAATTTCCATATTTTTCTTATTTTTTCTTTACAAACTCTTTACAAATTTTAATAGTAAAAATAACATTTTTCCCTAAAGAAAAATTTAAAAAATAATAATCAAAATCCTTTTAGAATCAATTTCTATTTTTAAAAAATCTCAAATAAATGTAATTTTTATATAAATTACAAATAAATAAAAGTAGAAAAGTCTTCTTGAAGAGGGAAGGAAAATCGAATAAAAGGGCTGTTACTGAGTTCAGAAATTTTAGTACACCTGGGAAAGCATGATGAGGTTCATTTCCTCGACATGGTTTCCTGTGCTGAGTCCACAACATTGTCTACTTCCATTACTAAAGAAGAGTACAAAGTAGGGTCATAGTTCTGCTCGTTATTCTGTCCACAAATTTCCTTCTCATCTTCATCTCCACATATACAATCTCACTCAAAGATATCGTTTTTCACTTTATTGACCAAATTTTATTAATATAATATAAGATCACCCTCTTTTGCTACATAATAGAGGGATGTGTTGATATATTTCTCTTCTTTATTTGTAGGAAAATATCGTAAAAATATTTTTTATTATAAATTCTTCTAAAAGTCTATATACATTTTCATAAACAGCTGTTCCCATTATTTGCCCCATAAAATTATTTATTACCTAAGAATTTTAAATTGAATTTTTTTATATTATTATTATTATTATATTACTTTATTTCTGTACATAGAATCTCGATGTTATGTATATTAATTTTATAATATTTTATATTTACTTCTATGTATATTTTAAAATTAATTTAATTTTAATTTAAAGATAAAAATTATTTTTATTTTTTATTTTTTAAATTTTAGAGAGGAAAAACTTTTAGAACGATGGAGAGCAAACATAATAGAAGTGCTGCCCTCTCTGAGCATTATTTCGCACTAAATTTTACATTTTTCTGATTTAAATGTTTTATTATTTCTACTAAATATTCAATTAATTTTAATATAATACATTCATTTAAATTGTTTCTTTCTACAAAATTATAAATTTTAGTAACGATTTTTACATTTTTTAATGAATTTTTAAATTAAAAAAAAAACATTAAAACACCCGAAATTTTTCTTTATTTATTTATATTTGTAAAGTAAACAAAACCAGATGTATAGCTAATTATTTATCGCGATAGTGTACAGAAGTATCATGTATAATGCATTAATATAAGGGAAAAGAAATAATTTATGTAATTTCCTCTTAGTTAATTCTTTAAAAGTAACTTCGCTATCAGTTTAACGCTCGATACAACATTACTTAAATTGTTATATGAAACGAACTAATCGTGTTTTTTTGCATCCTAGGGGAGTCAACAATAAAAAGTTCTACTTACGAATGATTACACTTTAATGGTTTATATGTTTTTCACATCCTTAATCATTTTTTAACTTCTTTTTCTTATCAAGTTTTTTCTTTACTTTCCTTAGAATTTTATATCTTCTTCTTCTTCTTTATATAATTTTTATAACTTTCTTAAATTCTAGTATTTCTTAATTATCAAATTTTATTGCTTCTACTTTTATTTTTTTTCTATTTTTCTTATGTGCTACTCTGTGTTACTCTATATCTAGAACTAGACTTTACAAGCGACGTTACTGCTAATTTTACTATTTTAATAAAGAATTTTTGTTGTAAATAATCATTTATGACAATTCTGTGTCATTTTGAACAGTTATAATGGATTTATGTATTAAGTTTTATGTGTTTTTTGGAAGAATCACTGTCGTTTTAGTCAATGTCAAGGTTCCATAATGTTGGGAATTTATTCTAATTTATCCTTTGATAAATATTAATTTCTTGTTTAGATATGGTAAATTAATATATACAATAATGAAGATGTAACAGATGTATACAGAATTAGTTGATTTTAATAAAATTTGACATAAGTATTGTGTCAAATTTAACCACAGAAAATTAAGAAATAAATTATTATGAATCTTCCACGTTTAGTGAATGAGTTGAAGCCTCAAAATGCTTCATTTTTTAAAGAAATTTTTCTCAAAAATCTTCGTATTTGTAGATTCTGACAGCTAAATTAATAACTGATATATTTTACTAGGAATTTACTAGGATGCATAGGAAGAAAACGTTGTTTTACTTATTTTTTATAGGCTACATAGCTGTATTTAAAGTAAACTGTGAATACTTTATCTTAATTTGTAACTATATATAAGATATTATATTTAAAGTGGAAAGAAACAGGTATATAAAGTATATATCTGTTAAAACAGTCCTTCAAAACTTAGTTTTCAGTACTTTCCAAACATAAACAATATTCATTACATAGCATTTAAACGGGTGTATAATGGATAAACACAAGTGAGATCCATCGTGTAGTGTTTAAGTGATATATAATGGATCTCATTTGTGTTTAGTATGCACAGAAAATTAAATTTTGAAAAGCATATAGTATAAAAATATTTATTTGCTTTATATTTTTACAATCATCATATAACAAATACCTAAAATGGTTTTGTTTTTTGGAGTAATTTACTTAAATGTATGCATTATTTCAGTCGTTTTGAATATTTTACGGAATCAAACTTCGATTTAACGCCACGGGTTGTTTGCGTGTGAAATTGGCTTTAAATCGAGTGAAAGAAACTCAAATACGACTTATATTTAGTAAACACGTCACACATTTGTGTTTAAAAGTCTCAAAGTCACAGGATTTGGTAAGCAATAAGAGGAAGATACGTATTGATACGTCATAATTGTGGTGCTATTTAGTAATACGCTATATCGAGGTTTCATAAGCGCAAAAATAAAAATTATACAAAACATTTTACATAAAATTTCTCTCGTTCTACGAAGATGTTTTAAATTCGAGAAGTAATTAAATTATCGGAGTAACGAAAGTAATTTTTCCAATAAAGTTATACGAGAAGACATTTTCTCATCCAATTTATTCAATTTTAATTTTAAAATAAACAAAACTGTTACTTGTCAACATAAGTAAACACACAAAGAATTTAGTATATTTAATTTATTTTCATCTAATATTCATTAATCTGATTATATATCAATATATATATATATATATATTTAACGACGTTCTTACACGCTTGCTTTAGAAGACTTAACTTACGAGAAATTCTTTAAAAAGAATTAAAATTAATAATTAAAAGAATTATTTTAATTAATAAAAATCTCATCAAAATCAATAGGAGGTTTTATATAATATTTATTATTTTTCTTAAAGTTATAAAGCTGATTTTAAGTGAAGCTTTAGTCCCCATCAAGTTTGTAAATTAAACAGTTATCTGAGAGTATCGAGTATCTCATTTACGAAAGCTGTTATTTCCTTCCTACTTAATGGTATTCATTATGTGTAATAGGATTTTCTTCCAACGTAACATTCTACTGTTGATAAAGAAAGCAATGGCCGAATAAATATCATATTAAAGATTTACTAAGCAGCGAAAGAAAATATATTAAAAAAAGAAAAGAAGGGGTGCATTAACCTTCTCAATATTTCCAACATATTGGCATCTTGGGAGTAAGTTACTAGTATATTTCTTTCTATTTTTTCCCCCTTCTACTTACTGAAAAAATCGTAGAATTTTCTTGAAAAACTGTTAAGTGGTTAAAGTTTAATATGTGATTTTAAAGTCGGATTTGTTTTATGGTCCCTCCTAATAATATAATAAAAAAAAATTAATCTTAGATTTTCTCCTGTGTGGAAAACCTTTTTTTTTATCTCTTCTGTGATATTATTAAACATACGATAAGTCTATTGTATAATAAATAAAACATTAAGCATTAGAGTAAGTAAGGGTGAGACAGGAAGAGGTTCAACAAAATTGAACTTTTTAATATTTATTTTAATGATTTCATATCTATGGAATATATTAAAATTTATTTAAATTTTTCCCTGCGTTTTTATATTCATGAATTACACTCGTAAAAATTAAGATAAATTAATGTTTTTATACGTAATTTTGGACGAATTATTCTTTTTATGTACGAGGAAGGTGAAGCAAAATAGATTTAGATCTCCTGTCTATACTTTCTTCGGGCTTAAAGTATTATTTAATGGATATATGACGTTAATGGAATTAGCAAGTAAGCAGCTAATTAATAAATAATTCATTAAATATTGTCAAAGCTTTACTAGAAAATTAATTAATTCTTTTCTATGTGAATCAAGAAAATATCTTATTTAAAGATATAAAATCTTTGTTTAAACAGTATGTTGCTGTTTCATGTTTCTATTAAGTTCGTGACGTGTTATATATCATACTTTGTATAAAGATACTTAGAACAATAGAGTTAGATGATGTGACAAATATTTCATTCATCCCTATACAAATTCTTAAAGATTATACTTACTGAAAGGATAAATTTTAAGAATGAATTCAAGTCATGTAATTAAAACTATTCTCTTCTAAGGTGTGCGTTAATTAAAATACAAATCAATTTAATATGTATCTAATTATTAATAGATCAATCACGTAACACTTAAATGATAGAATATTTCAAAAATTGACCATATTTTAATGATTTTTATAAAGTTTATTAGACATTACTTGAGAAAATTCTATACAGAATTATGTATCTAGCATCACTCTTTTTCATTGATCTCTAACATCCTTCATCATCTTCCTCTTTGATATTCTGTAATAAACGAATGATATTATAGGATAATAATTCTGTAACAAATAATAGTTTATAGAAAAAAGCTAGAAACGTTATTGATGGACTTTCTCGGCATTCTTTATTTGTTTTCATCCCTAAAAACTAAAAAGAATTTTATAACTTGGAAGTTTTTCCGGATATGGCTTACCCCCTTAATATCTCCCGAACCAATAATTCGATTTTCCTGAAAATTTTTAGGAGCATTTACCTCTAATACGTCAACATTCCTGCAGACTTTCATAAATTTTCGACAAAAGACAAAGGAGTTATTAAGCTTCAAACTGGGTGAAAAAATCACGACACACATATAGAAAAATCTCCATCTTTGTTTTGCATTTCTCGAAGTTTCAAAGTCCCCGAGTCCAAAAATATAAAAGTCTTATAGAGGGAGGGTCATTTTTATGACAGATCCTCACACATTCCCTCTGTTAACTAAGAATATGAAACGAAAATATTATCATCATCATCGTCATCATGCCCCCATCCTTTTCTCACTTTTCTTTTCTGCTTATAACCCAGCTTATACCTAACGATTTATTTACTGTACTTATTAAATTATTATAAGGTTTAAATATTTGATTTTTGTATAAATTTCTGTAGTGTAGAGTTAATTACGTGGTTCACACTAGCAATAATATAAATGCTACCTTTTGCTTAATGATCATAATTATCTTATGGTTGCATCATTTGATACGATTTCCCAAATGGGAATATTGTTCATATAATGTAAACTTAATTCTACAACTGGTAAGGGAGTTTCTATGAATGTTAACTAATGACTGAATTATGTTGAGATTCTACATCGATACGTTATGCAATTAATTTGATAAATATTAAAAATGAATAATTAAATTAATTTTTATTTAAATTTCCAAAAGATTAATTGCCATAAGTAATTTATGCATACTTAATTTATCAATTTACAATGCAGCAAAGTATATTTTTATATACTTCTTATACATTTTAATGTATAGAAATATACTTTACACTCTGCTTCGAATATAATTTAACGTCTTCTGCTATGTAAAAACACAGGAAAAAATAGATTTTAATACTTTGTTTTGCTTCCAGATGATGCCACCCGTTTATTAAATTAATTTTATTCACAAAATTTAATCAAAATTAACCATAATTTTACACAATAAAAGTTTATATTAAAGTTAATTATGAGAGGGGGAAAAATACGTATGAAGTGAATTACACTCTTCTCTTTTATTAATCAATAAACTTTTAATCTCGTCCAAAGAAATTAATTTAAGTATTGTTAATGTTGAAAGTCGAAAATTAATTTTTATATAAAGAAAAATTTGCATTGTTTAACAACATTGTAGTAAAGAAAGAAAGAATATATCACTAAATTGATATTGTGTGAGCTTCAAAAACAAAAAGAATTGCAAGTTTTAATAAAGAATTGGCTTTAAAAAAAAATAATTTTTCAATAAAAAAATAATAAAAATTAAATTGAAAGAACAAATAAAATCTTTAACAATTATAAATTCTATTGTTTGAATACAGTTAATTTTATTCTTTATTTTATCTTTATTTTTTTATTTTTTTAATTAAGAAGTGAACGTCTTACAATTGAACAAAAGAAGAATGAGATATTTTCTTTTTGATTTTATTAATAAAACATTTAAAAATACGTTTATATAAAGAAAATATTCAAATAAATAAAAATTTAATTAATAAAATGAAAACTTTGTTTCTAAGAATTATTATAATTTTCTTACAAGAGATTTTATTGGAGATTCTTAGATTACAAGTAAAAAAATATATATATATAGTCATGAATAATTTGTAATTTAATAATAAAAAATACTTTAATTTAATTTCTAAATCTTATATATTTTTTAAAATTAATTCAAATAGTGCAAGTGAATCTTTGAAGCAGCAAGATCATGTGATAACACTTCTCGTGTTAAACTTTCTTTAATCATGAGTTAAATGCTGATAAACACGTTAACAACACGAAAATTCATTGTAAATTTCCATTTAAAATAATAAATTTTTTTTAAAAAAATAAATAAATATAAAATAAAACAAAACTTGCCTTCAAGCCTTTGTTTTAAGCCTTTACTCACTGTACTTAAACAGTTATTCTTATCATAATGTAAAATTTATTTGTAGGCTTTCATCTTCTTACAATTGACAATCAGAATGTTGTCTAATAATATTTTATAAGTTTTATGAAATACTAAATTCGAAAAAACTAGTACCAAAATGTGCCTACAGTGGGGTTTTAGGCGCTGCAAGAAGCAAATGCGCCGAAATTGTCACAGTGGCGGATTTTGGTACTAAAAATTCAATTATTTAATTATATTTTGTACAAGATCTATGAGGTTAAGTATAAAAGCACCAAAAATATAGATTTATAAGTAAAAATTATACAAAAAAAATTAAATATGTTATAAACAAATATTTATTTATACAATCGAACCTCCAGACAACGGACATTATTTTTTTATGTGGCCACTGTCCAGAGGTTTGAATGTAATTTATAAAATTTAATTAATTTTTAAGTGAATTAAAATATAATCAATATTAGTTTCATTTAGTTTCTATATAAAAATATATTTGCAATAACATACAGTGTAAATGTACTGTACAGTAATTATAATACATCCGCACTTTATATTATTATAAATTTGCAATGTAACTTTATAATTAGTAGACATTCAACACAGTCTTTACTATAATTAACACCACAGAATTAATCGAAATAAATTCGATTCGCGTTTACAAATTAACATATGTATATATATATAATTTAATTTAACTTTAAAATTTTATTAATTTCTACGAAATAAAACTAAATAATATTTTACTCTATTTATATATTTTTTATTAATTATTAAATACACAATTAAAAAAATTTTAAATGTAAGTGACCATACGTATGCTGCCATCTGTTGTGGTAAAAACAAACTAAATCCTAATTAATATTTTTAATTTTAAAAATAATATTATATATGTAGATGTTATTATAAAAATATTTTATTATAAAATATTATATAATTTATAAATTTTAAAATATTTTAAAAAAAATTTTTTGGTATTATTTTCCATGCGCAAAATTAAATTCAGATATTTTATTTAAATTATATTAAAATTTTTTAATTAAAATGAAAAATGTAAAAAGTTGTTTACAAAATATATTACTTGAAATTAACATACATGTATAATTTTTATTAATAAAAAAAAATAAGTAAAATAAACTCAGAAAAATGAAAAATATAAATATGATTAAATAGAATCTGTATTAATTTGTAAAAAATATTTAAAAATTTTTTAACTTCTCTAGCTTAAAATTAAGTTGTAAATTAATTTACTATTTAGTAAAAAAATAAATAAATAAAGATTTAAAATTAAATTTTTACGCAATTTTCTTTTTTATTTTCTGTAAGAAAAATAAATTAAATTATATTAAATATTAAAACTTAAAATATTTTTGTTTTGTACCACCAGATGGCAGGAAGATAAGAAATTTTTGCAATTTTCCTGGGATAATCGATTGTTTATTCTACACATTCTTGTCTATGTCTGACATTCATTTTATCGTTATCGAAATAAAAAAAAATGAAAAAAAAAATAAGAAAAAATAAATAAAAGACAGATATCATTTCAGATTCTATTTCCGTTCCAATCAAAATTGAAAACAAAAATGGAAAAAAACGTCAATTTCTATAAAGTATAACGAATAAATATATAATATATATATTTCACTCTATAAAATAATAAATTTGTACATTTCTCTACGCAACAATGAACTTGTGTTAGCAAGTTTACACATGTTTACATTTTTCTAACTATATTTAACATATTTCACTCGTTTTAACGAAAATACATTCGTTAAATCGAGTTTTTTTTAATATTAAACGTTTGGCATGTTTAATGAGTTAAATCTGTTTTCATTTAACATATAAATTACACTTTAATAATAGAAGAAAGATAGAAAATTTTCGTGAAAATCAGAATTCTACTTTAATAATCTTTATTTTCTAATTCAGCACACGTTCAATTTTTTTTTTTTTTTTTTTTCGTTAAATTCTGCCAACATTGCCATGGCGAAAATGTCATCGTATTGTTCTACTCGAGCATTTTTAAGGGTGTTGTTCAGATTAAATATCTTTTGCACTAGTTTCAAAATACACTTCGATGTGAAAAGCGTGTTATTTTGCACCAATTTATTAAAGGAAAATAAAAAAATACATCAAAATTTCCAAACAAAAGTGGGTTTTGTTTTATATATATATATTTATTTATTTAAAAAATAAGTTACAAATCGTTAAATATTTTAAGTAGATTTTCAGAAAATTGAAGAAAATAATAGTGAAAACAGCTCGATTAAACAGCTGTTCAGTAAAAAATGAAAAGAAAAAATTAAATTAACGTTCCTTACACGAAAGCTAACAATATAAGCTGATCTGTATCTAAAATTATTTTCATTGATTTATTTAAATATTAAGAATAATTAAATTAATACTCTTACGTACGAAAAAATATATTAATTTATTATCTCAATTAGTATTCATTACAAGAATACAATTTTTTGTTTCCTTAAGAATCTATCTAAATCTATGGACTCGTGTTTACTAGAAAGGAAAAAAAATTAACGTGAAATTTATAAATCTTTGGAAACATTTAATTTAAAATTTTAATATTATTATTATTTTTGTTAAAAAAAAGGAAGAAACAAATGAATTGCTTTAATTTTAAATTTAATACTGCAACAGCTCAGTTAATCCGTTGTAATCTTTCTAAACTCTAATCTCTACCAAATCTTTTTGTAAGTAATCCTCTGAAGTTTTAATTGGTTCAGCGTGGTTTTAATTTAAGCTTCTATGGGGAATCAATCGTTTACTTCGTTTTAGTTCATTTTTATCTCTTTAACAATCGTTAAAAAGTTTCATTGACTGGGGAATTATTGTTGTTTTTCTATCTTTGTAACCATGCCATTGTGTATTCTACTCATTCCCTTAACTGGAAATTTTACAGGGTTTGTTTTTTTTTCTTCCTTTTTTTCCCCTTTAACAGTAGTATTAATTGTAATTTATTGTTTTTATTGAAGTTAATCTTTAAAATTAAAGCAGCTAAATATATTATATATAAATAATTCAAAATTTTGCACCCAAAAGGTTCAAAATAATCGATTATCTTTTAGGTTAATGGATAAAAATAACCTTTAAAATTTAAAATAAATATCCTGTTTTTTAGATTATTTTTTTGGTTACTTTAATGGAAAAGAACCCAAAAATTATGTTATTTTACCCAAAAGTTTGGTTCTTTTACTTTAAAAAGCATGCAATTTTTTATATTATTTTTGGGGAGTTATTTTAATCTAAAGTAATATCAAAAATTTGATTATTTTGCTTTAAAACAGTCGAAAATTCAATTTTAAAAAAATCAACATTAACCATTTTATATATGAACCTAATCCACGTGGATACAAAATTAGGCATTGCACTTTAACCGTATTCTAGAAATGCCTTTACTGTAATATAATAGTGTAAGAGCTTTTGGGAGTGGTTCCCTCGAGTACAAAATTGATACTTGAAACTAAACTATAAGGAATAAGATGACCATTAGGTGAAAGCAATCTTTTCCCCAACTGTAAATGTATTATTACATTATAGTTACAGAGAGAGAGAGAGAGAAAAAAAAAATACTGTATATATATATATATATTTTCTTGTTTTCTGTTGAAGTTTGTTTAACTTAGAAATTGGATAATGTTAAATATGGAATTAAAATGAAAACCTAAACTGGTTAAAGTTAATAGTTTTACCTAATATACAGTTAAACTTTGTGGAAGCAGTTTAAATATTTTACAGCAAACTACTTAAAGAGCTTAGTGTCAGATTAGCAAACAGTAAACTGAGAGTTAGGTCAAATAGCTTTAAACAAACTTTAGCATTGAATATAATGTAAAATAGCCTTTACTTAATTCAAACGTAGGGATTATAGATTAAATCTTTGAATATCTTGTATAATTAGAGATTTCTAAAAGAAGATCCACAAGTATGGATACCATGGGTTATCACGAATAGGTGTAAGTTCTCCTTTTCTCAATTGTATAATAAGAAGAAGTAGAAGGGGGGGTAGAAAGTTTTCTAGTACATGGCGATGTTCCAAATTAGATTACGTTTCGTTTCGGATGGAAGGTTTTTCGTTGTAAAAGTTAAAGTTTCTCTCCATAGACTTGTCTTGGGTACGCTTTCTGAATGTTGAATCTCGAGTTCTAATTCGGTGAAATGGATTTAGCTACATCAATGGTAAATTCAATTTGCTTTAACCACACACGAAATCAACGGATAACGTGGAAATGCAAACCATTCTTTCATGGGACAATCTGCGTGACAGAGAAGATTCCATGCCAAGCATACACTTTGCCATTTACCACAATTTACAAGTTGTCAAATTTAATGTTCTCTCTACTTCCTTCTGTTAAATTATAATTGTTTTTGCAAATTGTTTTCGGATAACTTTATATTTTATTTAAATTTCAATGCGTCATTTTGCGTAAAGAAAATTTAAAATAAATAAATAAAAAAAACTGTTTTATTTTGTAGGAAAGTCTTAAATTTTAATATTAAACTAGAACGAAACTTTTTACAATTTTATTTTATTTTTTTGAATTTTTAAGTAGTTTTGAAAATGTTCAAAAGGTATAAATTTTTCTTAGTTACAAATGCCATTCTTTTCGTTAAATATGCATATAAAAACGATGTAGAATAGGTAAAATTTCTATAATTTTAATTTAAATATTTATAAAAATCTACATAAAAGTTTAAAATGTTAAAAAAAATGTTAAGTTTTTCCCGTTTTATCATTAAATATTTCATTAATTACTAAACAATAACAACAGTTTTTTTCCATATTTTAAAAAGAATTTTCGAATTTTTTCTGATTTATTTTCTTTAAGCATCATTTAATTTAATTGAAGAAAGTACACGTTTTAAAACATTTTAAAAACTAACGTGCTTTTTTAAAGCTAAAATATTATAATAAATACTGTAACTTAACAGTAGCCTTGTGTTAATTCATCGTAACTTTATCGTGTGGTTAGTTTGCTGACGTTATATTATTAACTAATTAATAGAATCATTTAATAATTTTTCAACGTATAAATGAATAATGTTGCGTTAATTATTTATTTAATTAAAGTTTATGTTGTATTACAGAAGATTTCAAACAACTAGAGTCGTTGTTCGAATTGAATTCAATCCATTATCTTACAGACTTGATGATTGAGCTTTTGTTTCTGCAATAATATCTCGAGTTTTCGATTGTTTGAAGCACTCTTTACAGAATTTCTTTCATATTATATTAATTGTTTCTGATCGTCATTAACTCTTAAACACGGTGTATTAATTGAAAACTTTGTATTAAAACGAATGATTCAATTTTCATTAAAATTCTCCGATAAAATATCGCAGTAAACATCGATTTATGTAAATAAATAATTCAGGAGTAGGTTAGAGAGTTGGGTTAACCTAATGCTTAATTAATAATAAGTCTTTCAGCGGATCAAAAAGTAGATATTTGATACGTTATAACGTACAACATTCCTTTGAGTAATGCCAAATGCTATTGATGTTGGTCGGAGCTATTTGAAAAGCGAAATTCGCTTGGATTCCTCAACACAATTTGAACTTCTGTAAAAGTTCCAGATTCGGAATTCAAAGCGCACTTTGTTAGATGATTATCCGACTCTTTTCAGTTAGCAATTTGATCTTAGTTTTCATTCATTCTTCGCCATAGTCTCCTCTTTGGCATCTTAATAGCCATCCATCCGTATAAACATGGATAAACATTCGAAATCTTAAGCATTATCTGACGAACTAAAGCTTAAAATAAATAGAAATTTGCATATGGAAAACTTTTAGATCATATTTTGTTTATTTTTCTATAAGTAATATAAACAAAATTTTCGTTTTGATGAATTATATCATGTATGATGAATTGTACTTCAAACTTAATTCTAAAGTAAATCGATTGTAAAGGGAACTAACTTTGAATTCATTTCCTGAGATGATAAATGAATATTACCAAGTAACTAATATACTTCAACATGTGAATTAGACATTTCAATAAATTACAATTCATTTTAATCTTTTAAATAACTTCGAATAAAATAAATAACTTTGTATATGCAATAAGGAAAATAGAATTGAACATACTTCTTGAATTAAATAAATGATATTAAACTTAATTGTTTATACTTAATTAGCGTAAAAGCTATTAATAAAACGATCACTTTATGTGCTAGTGTGACTATTGTTAGTTTTAATTAGTTTAAAATTAATTAAAATCTGTTTGTCATTAAGTTATAGTTGATATTGATTAAAATAGTTTAAGTTGCTTATAGAATTTAAACGTAAATTTTTCTTTTCTTTTTATACAATTAACATATAATTAGTAACGTTATTTTCGTTATTTTGTACTCAATTAATTACATTCATTTAAATATATTAGCCTATTTTAATATCCATTTTACGAAGGATAAAATTTTAATTGTTTAACAGTTAAATTTTGACACTATTGATCAAGATCAAACAACGTTAGAACTTTTTTTTTATTTGAAATCTTTGATCTATGTTTCGTGAAAAAACTTTAAAGTAGAAAACAATTTAGTTTAAAAAATTGCTACTGTGGGGCTAATAAAGAATTATAGATCATCCAAAGGGCAAGTAAACTTAAAATAAACTTTCATGAACAAATGTTCAATGTGACATCCTATTGATTTCACAATTGACATTAATGCTCTTTCTCCCTTCACTGTACACACGGGATAATAACAATAAAAAATATATAATAATTAAATTTTAAAAAATAAATTTAAAATAAATAAATACGATTTATTTTTATTTATTTTTTCCCATATTAAATTAACTATTCATACTTATTTCGCTTGTGTCAATTGAAGTTTCGATTCTAAAAATAAGAAATTTATCTGAAAAGATGTAATAAAACATTCTTAAATATTAATTTTAAATATAAAAAAAGGCATTAAACATAAATTATTCAATATATTTATCATTTATGACATAAAATATTCTTTTATATTTGACATATTTATAACCAATTTTATAAAAATTTTATTATATTCTATTCATCATAAAATCATTTAAAATTGTATAAAGATTAGTAATAAAATATATTTTATTATTTTTTAAAATTATTTTTATTATTTATACTTATTAAAAGGAATAATTATGACACCATTTTAGATCAATTATCTGCATTACTTTTAGTGTGAACTTAGGTCATCAGCCATTCTGTCATAAACATAAGGACATATAAATTAGTAACGTGAACTTCAAGGTCTTTCACTCTTATTCATGAAATCTTTTGGGGATATTTTCCTTAAAAGATTCTCTCATTCAGTTATAAATTCTCTCACGATTCTCAATTTCCTTAACGGTATTATTTATAAATAATTAAATTGTTTTTACTTGGTAATATATATATTTATTATTATTAATTTAATAATAAAGTTACACGAATAAAATATTTTTAAATATATTAATATAGAAATTTTATAAATAATTTAAAAATCGTCTACATAATTTATCGTTTCGTGTAAAGAATTTAATTATAATCCGATAGATATTTTAGTAATTATAAACAACACGCTTTTTTCTCCCTGCATTAAATTAATCTTCTAGTTAAAGGGGAAAAATTCTACAAAAACATTAATTAAGATAAAAGTTTTTAATATAAATTAAATGAAATTTTTTTTTTCCTCCTTGCGTGAATATTTAAAAAGTTTTTGAGGTCATTGAGCTCTTATATAACGAAAATATATATATATATATATATTGTAATTTTTAATTTCTTCAATAATTCACTATATTGATTAATTATTAATTTATTTTTTAGAAGACTAAATTAGTTTCTTGATAAAAAATTTATTTATTGATATTTTTATAACTTGTATAAATATATTATATATAAGCTTACACAAACACACACACACACACACATGTATGTCTATAGTCTTCTTAAGCTACGTATGCTTGTTATATATTATTAATAATCATATATATATATATATATATATATATATATATAATAAAAAAACAAATTTTATTATTAAAACGTATCTTATTTATTTATTAATTTTTTTTAATATAAATACAATTATAATGTGCTGTCTTATATTTTCACTCTGTAGGAAATTATAGTAATTAAATATTTAATCTTAATATCGCTTATTATTAAAATTTAATATTTAATTCTTAATTAATTCTGATTGTTTCTGTGTATAGTTTTTTTTTTCGTCGATATCTTCCTAAATTAATTTATTGTTAAATTGTTAATTAAGAAAACTTGGATCTTAATTTTCCTAGAATCATGATCTATACATTTTTAAATGTAAATTACGTGCTAAACATGCAAACAAATCATCTCTATAATTCATTTATGTATTTAAATTGATGCAATCTCAATAGGAATTTTGAGTATTTTTTTTAAATTTAATCTATAAAAACTAAATTGAAAATCTCACAAATTTATCTTGCTATGGTATAAAAATAGAATAGTGTAGTCTTTAACGGATGACAAATAAGAAATATTTGTCATTCGTTGTGGACACACTATTTGTCAATGAACAAATAAATGTATTCCATAGAGGATTGTACTACGCCCATAGTCCATACTCCATAGTACACCTAATCCATAGCATATTCTGCTGTGGACTGTGCAATTTATCAATTGATGTCCGAACAATTTATATATAAAACATCCAAATGCCATTATGTAATATTCAAATTTTTTTGTTAACGACATAAAAATATATATCAATAAATTCAAATAAAATAACTTACAAAATATATAAAAAATTGTGTATAAATTCCCTGAGTTTATCAATTTTATTTATAATAAAATTCCAAATTCCCCCAATAAATATATATTTATAACGGTTTTAAAATATTTTAATAAATGGTTTATATATTTTTGAACAAAGTTTTATTTTAAATAAATAAAAGAAAGAAAGAAATTGCAGTTGAAACTTCTCAAAAAATCAATTAAATGTTTAAATTTAGCATCTTTTCTTCTTTGTTTCGATAAATATTTTAACTCTGAAGTAATTTTTTATTACTTTTTTCTATAGTTTTACCCCTGCATATTTTCTATTTTATGAAATAATTAATTAAATAAGTTTATTCTTATTATTTTAATAAAATTATTTAAGTATATCTTCATTTTCATTTATTTTTTCTATACTATATATATATACGTTTAACTAATAATTAAGACCCCAAAAAATATATTTTTAATAGACTTCAGCGTGTTAAATTGGCAATAAATGTCTTTTTTATAAAGCTAAATCTCAAAATATTTGGCAATTAATAATGCCATTAATAATGTAAAATGCTAATTATATTTTAATTTTAAAAAACTCTTTACATAAGGTACTTAAATGTTCATACATTCAAATAAATAATAGGCTTGTTACTTTGTGAAAAATGCTTCAAGGATTTAAATTAAATTAATTTTCATATAAATTTATATGCGAAAATTCTTACTTTACGTTTAAATTTTAAAAGTTCTCGGCTCAAATATATAAAGTGACCCAAAAACCTGCAATAATACTGTATTACAAATCACTGAAATATTATCCATATCAAGTATTTAAATTATTTATATAACAATGTATTTAATATATTTGCTCTCAAGAATTTTTGCATCAAGCAAAGCATTATGGAAAAGAATTGATTGCCCTGAATATTCTCCAAATCGAAATCTTTGAGACTTTTTTTTTTCCATTGAAATATCTAGTGTTTACCGTATCAGAAACAACCCCAAAGACTTCGGAGGAATTCGAGTCATCTATTGAGTGTGAAATCTTCGCTAAACCGAGACACATTCTTCAAAATAAAATGTCAAACTTTGAGATAAGACTGAGGAAGATCAAGATTGGTCAAAGCTATTGTACGCACTTTAATATAAACGTGTCAAATGAAGCATTAAGCTTGTACCTAAGTTTAGAAACACACTGCCTAAATTAATTAATAATTTAAATTCTGTTATATCATGTTACAATTTATAGTACATAAAAGTATATTTTTTTGCATTAAAAATGTGAAATCAATAAGCGTTTAATAGAATAAATTCCTTAAAAAGTCATCATCATATGCTTCGATACATCTGCACATGTAAAAATTATTATTTATTAAAATTTCATATATTAATTTAAATCGTTTTGATATAATTTGAATTCGTTAAATAATTTATTGATCATTCGTAAATTATTACAACATAATTCTATAAATATAAATTAATTTAATGTTAATTAATATTTCATATTTAATAACTTATAAATTATTCATTTCAATTATCTTGTCAATATAAAAATTCATTTCGATTTTAATTTTAAACTATTTTAAGAAATAATTTACTTCCATATTATCAAGGGAGAGGTGAGATGTTCAGGTTTTATAATAGCTTATACTGTATTTTTCTCGGGATTTTAGTATGAAAAATTCGTTGCAGATGAGTGAAAGGTTTTAGAAGTATATAGAAAACCAGACAGGCTGCCAGACACTCTATTTTATATACAGTATATATAGATTTTTAATTTCGTTTAAAACAATGTCCTATATATAAATATATATTATAAATTATAATGGTTTTTTTCGTGTCAAATTTAATTTAACCTTTAAAGAATTTTAAATTAAATCCCTAAAGATCTTTTTCCTACTCTTTAACCTTTTCAACGTTTAAATTGTTTCATTAAGTTTTCATTAGAGATAAAATTAAACAAGTTTTTAAAAAGTTAACGAATTTATATAACTATTTTACAATTTATAATAAAATATCATTTTTTAAAAAGTAAAAACAGCTCTATCGCTTTCGTCAAACAATTGTTTATTATTAAAAAAATTGCTTAGATCTTAAAATTGTACAGGTTGATCCTCAAGCACTGACAGTTTTCCTTTGAGAAATCAATTGATACAAACTTAAAATTTTTCTTTAAATTACAAATATATTTGTGAGGATCCGAAATTCTTAATGGATTCGATACTTATTTATTTTGCTTTATTTTATTAATTGTTTTACTCTATAAATTCTATCATTTTTACACAAGTTTGACATTTTTACGGATGACAACTTCTGTCTTTATTGAGATTTTCTCACCAGATAATGAGATGTGTCATCCCTCTTCCCAACAAACCAGAAACTAATAACCTAAATTCAGATTGACTAAAAATTCAGAAAACTTCACTCAGATTGGTTTAATTTTGTGAAATTCAATCCTTTTTATAAGGATTGAATAGAAACCTCACGTCAGTCGAGTGACGAAATTGGAATTGTAAAATTGTAACGGTCGGTTGTAAGAGTCAGTTATAAAAATTTATTGTGACCTTTCTAAATTGTTTGGTATTATAATATGTGAAAAAAGAATTATTCAATGTAAACCTTGGTAAATTTTCTCTAAATAAATGCATTGTTGATTATAACAGAATATTGTCACTGTCGATCCCAAACCCATGTGACATTCACCTACGTAACGTATGGGTTTGCACTGGCTCAGGTCTGACTGCGATTCTCAAATACACTGCGGAAGTCATAAGTAGTGCCGGGATTAGTGTTAAATGCCATAGTTGAGTAGGATGGAAAGAAGAAAGGCATAAGCCTCTCAGACACGCTAATCTGGTTCATCTTGTACTGTACCTCGAAATATCCTGCTACAAACCCGAGAGAAATTGAAACTCATTTCTTGCCTCTGGTGAAGCCAATATACGGCAATAACTTATTTAAATATTATCAGTGGATTAGGGAGATAGCTGTGGCTATCCATAATAAATTAAGAACATTTGCTTACATCCCCTTGATAATTCTAATGGGTATTTTGATGTGTATGAAATTGTTCCGTTCTCTTCTTAATACCCGCAAATCGATCTTTTTAACACAGTGTAATTATTCTGCAATAACAATAAAAAATCGACAAACCTATATCTATTAAATATCTTCAATCTTATTTAATGTAACCGAGAACAAACAATCATGTGTAGTCTATTTCTAACACTTTCGCGTATTCCCGGAAGAGGGCATATTCGCATCGTAGTTAGGAATTCGCCTGTCAGGATCATATCATTTAACAATTATGGAAGAAATGGCTTTTCATTCCATCCATTTCCCTCTTTCAGAGAATAAACGAAAGCAGTACCTGGATATATTTCCTGTCATCATTTGTATCACAACAATCGATTGTCCATATAGAGTCGAGCCTGTTTTTCTACCCTAGGTTATTCAGTTAAATTATAATGGCACCTTATATATACTGAAAAACAGTCATGCTCTAAACCCCTCTAACTAAAATCCCTCTTCCAATGAACCCAAATCTTACTATTGCCTCCTCTGCATTGTCATATTCTATATATCAAGGATGTTCTTAACATCTCTGAATTATTAAAAATGACCAAAAAAAATATATAATATATAAATAATTATATATATATATATATATACATTATATATATCATAATAATGTATATGTATATATATTATTAACCATCTGGAAAGAATTAAATAATACACAGCTTCAACGAAAATGGAAAACTACTTTGACCGCCTTAAATGACACCCAGAGACACTTAACCAAAATCGACCAACCCTCGGACACCCATGACATAATTGGCAATCTCCCTCCTGAAAACTAAATCTTATTATCAATCTTCCTTATTATCGTTTTATTTATTATGGTTCGTCGAAAAGATCAAAAGAGTACGTATAACCCCTTTGAATGAACCCTTTTGCAGAAATATTCAACAGTAGAAGAAATCATCCATCAACTCATTGGATCCGCTTCCTTCGAACCTTCTACATCTCAGAACATTTAACACAAAATCACTGTGAAATATTATTGTGGGAGAGAAGAAAAAATCAAAGCAATTTTGAGGATTGTTAAATTTGACCCAGGTGCGGTCCGGTCATAAAACATTTACAGCGGCATGAAAACAGCTACAATTAAACAGGGAAACACGTGGGAGGATGATCACTCACATTCGGGTCTGTGCGGACGAAAAAAAAACTTTCGCGCGCGACCGTCTTTCTGATTGGTCAGAAATTGGCTCCCAAAACACATTTAAATTGGGTTGAAGATCGGAGAAAAACATACGGAGAGTAAGGCTCGAGGAAACATTCGATCCCTGATTATTCCATCCTATCGTTGATCGTTTGTGTATTAATCGGTACAGTATGATGCCGAGATAAACTATATTTCTGTAATAAATTGTACAGTATATACTAAACGAGTTGAGTGCGGAGGTGTATTTTCTACGAACCTACAGTGCATTTCTAACATCTCTGACCGTTCTTTCTCAAAAAGTCTGGTTAAGGAGGTACGCTAAAATGTATCTTTAATCAAACTCTTTCAGTCATCCTTACTTCCACATATCTCTATCTCCTGCTTACAGAGGATTTCCGATGGAAACTGATAATTCTTATACATTCAATAAAGATTGTAAAGGTCGCCTTTGGTGGCCTGTGTCAGAGAAACCGCCCGACTGAGGTAATTGCTCCCACCGGGGGTCGGGGCCATAAACGGCCGGAAGAATCAAAGGTGTAGCGTCTCCACTTAAGGGACAATGTGTTGGCCACGTGCCGGCCAGCTTGAGAAAACAAGAATAAATAAAGCACGGACGCAAATGTGAGCTACGTCGGCGGGAGATAGGGCGGACGTCTTGGAAGGCTCTAAGAAGGGGAAGGAAGTGATTGGTCGCAGGAGGCAGTGCCAGAATCCCTTAAATTGGAAGGGTGGCAAAAAAGCGAGGAGAAAGGGCGAGGGACCTGGTACGTGGCGGTCTCTAACAACAGGCAGACCTTTGAGGCGGATAGAGAGAGTGTTCTCCTCTTAGAAAGTCCTCTGGAAAAAGGTTGTTGTAGAGACGGACGGCCACGAGGTTAAGCCATCTCCGGAAGAGTGACTCGTGTTCCCCGGCCAGCTAAGTCGACGTGCGGCACCACGGCTTCGATACAGTAGAGTACGTAATGTTATTGCATAATGTATACCTTTGTAGATATTTGTAAATAAACTGTATATAACTAATTATCGAGTGTGGAGGTGTGACTTTCAACGGACCATCAAACGGACAATCTCGAGGCGTAAAGAACGACTCGGGACGGAACATTTGTAAAGATCACGAGACGAGTAGAAAGGATCTTCACTTAAGATAATGTTTCAACTAACTGTACTGAACACAACAACAAAGGAAAAAACCCTCACTATCTTAATACTACTTTCGCATGTCCCGTGTAATACAATTGTGTTGAGCTTCCCTTTACACAATATGAGAATGGATACTTTGTCTGTTCTCTATGTAAAAATTGACTTAACACTTGTGCCATGTGTTGGAACAGACTACAGTATATAAGGAATGTAGCTATAGAAAAGATCGCCCAAATAAATAAATTTCCTTGCAAATACCGATCTAAAGGATGCTCTACCCGCCTAGAATATGACAACAAATCTTATTTCAGTGGCGACCTATCCTATGTTTTCGATTTATCTGAATCTCCCTTTGGAATAGATGAAACTGTTAAATTGCTTCGATTATAACTTTCTTCTCTATCTTCGGGAAAAAATACACTAAGGTACCTCTTATTTTATGCTCGATTACTAGTCATCGAATGTCAAGAAATTGCTGATCGATTTAAATATCATATCACGTTGATTCGAACCCATCCAGAATTAACCTGGAAAACTACGCCGTACTCCTCCATCTTACATCCTTTTCAGTCTAAACAAGAAAAAGCCAATTTTCTTGTTTTTACTGAAGACGTTGTCTCTCTTTTCACACACAATAACCTTTGACTAGATATCTCTGTCTATCCTATCTTTATATAGCATTCCACAAGTAAAACCACCCTTCATTATAGAACAGCAACTCACATATGGGAGGACGTACAGGATAGTCCAACTTAATCACTCCATTCAAATAACTCGAAAAATAAGCATCTTATTAAAAAAAATCATTCAACCAAAATATTAGACTACATGGTAGCTACAAGATGGAATTATCGGTTTATCATAGGTTTATCGTTGGTTTATCGTTGGTTGGTAATTGGTAAAATACAGGGTCAGCATTAATTTTCTTAATTGCAAACTCTAATTCTTTTAATTGCATATGAAGATTCTACATCGAAAATAAAAACTTTTATCTAAAACAATTTTTCAAAAGATACACTTATTAGAAATTATGAGCGTTTCGAGGTTTTATGCAGCTGCCACTGAGAGCACACGTGAATCTGTGGATATTTGTGACGTTTATTGGAGAAAGGAAAAAAACTGCGTTAAAAATTATTACGAAGCTATTATTATTTGGTGGAATTAAGATCAACATTTCTTTATTACAAGCTTGATCACACGTGCGCTAGTTTTTGTATAAGTTCATTATTTGATGATAAAGAATTCCGCCAAATAATATTATTTTACTGATGACTTTTAAGCATTTTTCTTGTTTTTTATCAATGAACTTCTCAGATATCCACAGATTCACTCGTGCACCGTGTGGCAGCTGGAAAAAAAAATTACGATAAAACTGATAACCTCATATCTTGTGGCCCTCTTGAAGTTTAATATTTTTCGGTTCAATGATTTTTGCAGGATGCGTATTTTCTGAGTTATTTTAGCGGATTGGTTAAAATGAGCAATATTGTATATCAAGACACGAGTCCCTGGAATGAAACAATCAATTTTCTATCGCCCGAGCCTATAGAAACTACAATTCATACCACAACTGTGACATCTTCATCTGTTCCTGCCTCCATCCAGCAAAACATCCCTTTTGTTGGAATCGGTCCTTTAGCAAGGAATAGCAATAAAACCAAAAAAAAAATATTCATTGCCATCACACTTCCACAACGTCATCGATGTTGATCTCCACTTCAGACCTAAATTCAGAACAAGCGATAGGCCTAGACGCCTTTCTCAACCTTACCTTCTTTCTAGAGAATCTTCCTCTTTTGTAAGAACAACCCACAACACCTAGTCTTCTCTCACCTCCTACCTCCCACCTCCATCATTGTTCCACCTTCGACCTTCCACCGGATCTTCCAATTCTTAACTTCGTCCTAATGTAAAAACATGCTGTCGCTGTAACTAGTCTGTAAATGTACACAAACGTTTCTTATTATCCTGGATAATATATGGAACACAAACCCTTTTGGATGTCAATATATCAAGTATCTCACTTATATCATCTAATTATGATATAAGCTATATTATTGTATTATTACATTATCTGTGATATAAACGATTTTATTATATCCACATGTATATTTCTCTTTTGTTATGGTTATGTTATTACTACTGTATATTCAAAATATATATAGTATAGTATTATTGTCATTATTACCTGTCCTTCAAGGAGAGAGAAACCTATTACGTCAAAATATATATGTATTAAGTATATCCTTAAGTATCCTTAATAATCTAATGTAATGTATGTCCTTAAGTATATTATAACAGTATATAACAATAACCATATTAATAGTAATGGAAACTGTATAACACTATATAACAATAGTGGAAACTACGGAACAATGGAAAATCATATATGTATGTAATTTTCTTAATGGAACATCTACTAATAGAACCGTGCTTATTAGCAATCTCACCTGGAATTGAGGAAACACATCAAAAACGTGGGGGATCCGGGTACGAATCTGAACGGGTCGAAAAACTCCAGGAATTTTTCGGAGGTCGTCCATCTGAATATGTCGGGCACAGTCCCTCACCACCCAGCCACCCCATTCTGGGCCTAACCGAATCATAACGAACTTACTAAAAAGGGCCTTCTTGGTTCCTACAGGGCAGTAACCAAATTTAAAATAATGATTTATTTTGCTAGATTTTATTAATTGTAACTTTTTAAATTCTGTAACTTTTACTCAAGCTCAACTCCTTACAGATGATACTTCCATCTTTATTAAGATTTTCTCACCAGATTATGACGATGTGTCACCCCTCTTCCCAACAAACCAGAAACTAATAACCTAACTTCAGATTACCCAAATGTTCAGAAAACTTCAACCTGGTTGGTTTAATTTTGTCCAACTTAATCCTTATAAAAGGATTCATTGGAAACCTCACACCATTCGAGAGAAAATTGGAATTGTAAAATTGTAACGGTCGGTTGTAATAGTCGATTATAAAAATTTGTTGTAACCTATTAATTATTTACTATATTCAGGTGAGACAATTTATTATTCTCTGTCTTAACATATCTAAATTATCAGGCGTGACAATATGTGAAAAAGAATTATTTAATGTAAACCCTGTTAAATTTTTTAAAATAAATGCATAACAGAACGTTGTTACCCTCCACCCCAAACTCATATGACATTCGTATCCTATATTACCTATGGGTTTACTCTGACCTGGGGTCTGACCACGATTGTCAAATAATACCACGGACCTTACATATTTTATATTAAAGTAATTTATTAATTATTGTTGCTAATTTATAATGTAATTTGCCTATGAATTTCGAAAACTGGCAGCTTCTTGTAGATTTTTTTAAACACTTTATAATTAAATATATAAAAAATACAAAAGAATTCAATTATTTAATTTTGTGACAATTGTCTATAATAATTAATTATTTAATTAAAATCAAGTTTTTATTCTATCTTTTTTTAAAAAAAATTATCTACAATTATTAGAATTTTACTGTAATTACCAGGATACTTTTTTCCTTAATGAAATTTAAGATAATATAATTTCGAAAAACATCACTCCTAATACTTTACTAAGTTTTTAAGAAGTTTTTCACATAAAAATTCCTTTTTACATTTAAATTCGTACACCTCTGACTTAGTAATGTTACCGACTCACATAACATCATCTTAGAATAAGAAGAAGTTAATTAAGAGAAACAATTCTCTTGAAATTAATATTAAAAAAAAAGTAACATAAAATGTAAAGTATTGTATATAATTTTTATAAATGATTATACTAAAAATACGTAAAGAGCAATAACAGTTTAGCGAATGCTTCTATTCATTCTCAAATTCTTTTATTTGTATTAAAAATTTATTACTCGAAAGAAAATGTATTCAATGAACATTTAAAACTAACCAAAAATAAAAGAATTATTCTATTATTAAACATTATAAATTATTTTATAATGCTAAATAATAAAATAATACTTAACCATTATTAAAATTAAATAAAACCTTTAAATAGAAACAAGTATTCAGAATATTAATACATAAAAATAAAATTTTCGAATATTATACATGAATATATTCAATAAATTGTATTTTTATGATTGATAAATATATGTAAAAATATTTTTATATACATTTACTTTATTATAAATGCATTTATATTTAACAATAAAAATAATTTTTAATAATGTATATAAATACTTTATGCTAAATGGAACGTTTAAACGTAGTAAATAAATATTTAAAATATATATTTACACGTATTTATGAATCATAAAAATATAATTTATTGCTTAAATTTATGCTTAAACAGTTATATTTAAAAATGAAGTTTTTATTTACATATATTTATATATATATTATATATATATATATATATATATATATATAATATATTATATATATTATAATATATATAAAATTGAATTTATATTATTATTTATTATTGATGCATTAATCTTCTGAAAACTTGTTTTTATTTAAAGATTTTATTTATTATTAATATAAATAATTTTAAATGCTTATTTAGGAGTTAATATATTGTGCATATTGTGGATAAGAATTATCTTCTTGTGCCATTCTAATCATCTTGACTATGACATATTATTCTCATATTTCAAACAGTAATCTACATCCTGTTTAAGTATTACACAGTTAAGATGATGCGGAATGATAATACTGTATTTATAATATAATTTCTACATTTTACAGTATTTTACATGATTATTTTTAAACTATTAAAATTACTGTCATAATACTTTAAAGTTAACTCTTATTTTTATAATTTAAAAATCAATATCAAATGCATTAGGAAGATTATGAGATTAATGTTAAATTATCATCTCTTACATTAAAAATTGGCAAATGTAAGCAAATATTGTTTAATTTACGTACTTTAATGTTTAATACTTTAAAGGAAACCAGTATTAAATTTGTCAAATAAATATTTTATTAATTATCTCTTGTAATCAATTGCATCAATTAGAACTCTGCAATGAAGAAGGTTCAGGACCCGAGTGTTTAAAATATTTTTAAAATTATATATATATATATATAATAAGATTAATTAAAAACAGTTTAGAGCTATTTAAAAACATTTGCACCTAGTTATAACTAACAGTAGTGATTATCTAGGAACAGTTATAACTAAAAAGTAAATTAACCATGAAAAATAAAGCTATATTTATCAATTCAAATTGAAAAATATTTTATCTTAATGAAGTAATTTGGAATAAAAAACAGAAAATTTATAGTTTCATATCATTATAATGCATTCTTTGCTTCATTTACTCTTTGCTTTATCCAAATCGCTTCATTAATATAAAATTCTGCAAAAATTATTTCATGTCTCTATTAATTTCGACATTGATTTTCATATCTGTGAAATACTTCATCAATATATATATATATATAATCGAATGTAAATTATTTTAAAATTTCTTAATGAGGTACATAGATAATAATTTCATCAGTGATTTTCATTTTATCTTGATGATCAAATTGCCATGACTAATGAAATGTAATTATGTATAAACCAAGTCCCATAAATATTTATATTCATTAGCTTATCAATTGTATTATTTCTAAATTACAAATTAATCCTAGTGCTTGAAATATTTACTTTATAAAAGGTAATAAATTAGCATAAGCTAAGTTATTTTCTTTACGATAATATTAAAGAATACATTTTTTTTATTGCTGTCAATTATATAACTCTCCTGCAAGAGATGCTTTGATTTCACTATAAACAATCATTTTAATAGCTTCTGATTTCCTTAAATATAATAGTTTAATTCATAATTCATAACGTTTTGTATGTTTTAATACATTTTTAAGGGAGAAATTCAAGTTTTTTTGATGTCGTTATTAAATCTGCCATATATAAAATTTAAAAAAAAAATGGCAAAGAAGATACGTTTAAAATTATTTATTTTCTAAATTGATCATTCGATAATTTAGCTTTAATTAAGAATTGATAGATTAATAAAGAATATTAACGAAATTCTAATGAATTTTACTTTAAAACATTTTAATTTAAGCATTATTAAGTGTTTAATCTAATCTAATAAAATTTTAATTTTACACATAAATGGAAAAAAAACAGAATAATTTATAAAAATTTTAAATAATTTTACTTTTATAATATAAAATAAAATTTATTTCGAATAATTGCAAAAAAGTATTGTTGCTAGGTGATTGAAATAGGATAATACATTGTGTAAAACCCAATAGAATTCATCAAAATGACAAAGATGCTTCGTATGTCTGTAGAATTGTTTATTTTCTATTAACTAGAAGTGACAGGTATCAATTTCTTAGCTTCCATTAAAGAAAACAATTCTAATAACTATCACTCATCATTATTTTTTGTGTTTGTCTTCACTACAGCCTGAATTTGACGAAGAAATCAAGAATAGATATAGTTCCTTGAAGCACTTATATATATTAAATTTTCTTTCAAATTTAATGCATCAGCTGAATTATAAAATATTATATTAATTTATTTAATAATATTATAAATAAATAAATAAATTGCTTTGTATACAAACAACCTCAACGTTTGTTATTCTTATAAAAGCTTTTATAAATCTTAATATATTATAAAAAATTAGATAAAAAATAAATAACATTTTATAATTATTTACAATTAAGTTAAAAAAAATTACATGTCATTCTCAAAAAGAAATTTGTAAAAGAGGAAAAAAGGTTTCTTCTTGTGTAACCATTACAAATTAATTCTAGTGCTTGCATTTTTTAATAAAGAGTAATGCGTTATTTATACCTATCCACTTATCCTTGCAGATGGATGAAAATTCTAATAAATGATAGCTGTAGGATAGTGAAAGGTCTCATTTCTTTCTCACTATGTTCTTGTCAACTTGTAAGAGATCTAAACACAAACAATGCTGTGAATGTATCGATCTCGAACGTAAGGAAAATTGGCTTTTGCACAATATATTATCGTACTCCAACCATATAACAACAATACTCCTTTTATGCAATTATTCGAAATAAATATTTCCCTACGTATTATAGAAGTAAAACTACTTAAAATGCTTATAAATCATTCAGTTTTTAATTTACGTATTCATAATTAAAATTACATTTAATTAGATTAAAGATATAATAATGTTTAAATGAATATTTTTAAAAGTAAAATTCATTACAAATTTCGTTAATATTCTTTATTAAACTATCAATTCTCGAAGCTAAATTATCGAATGATCAAGACTTTTATTTAATTTCGTTAATTAAGTCAATTAAAGCTGCATCAGTAACAATATATCTGATTAGTTGATAACTCCTTTTAGTAAAATAATTTCATCAAAATCTAATTTTACTCAATACTGCACTTTAATAAATTTCTCTAGGAAAGTAATTGAAAAAAAAGAAGAAGAAAAAAGAATATTTGGCAACAGCATCAGAAGATAAAGTTTAATAAGATTCTTATAATATCTATAATTCATATAACTATCGAAAAATACTTTGGTAAGTATTTTTCGATACTTATATCGAAGTTTTACTTTTACAAAAATTTATTTTATAAAAGTAAAGTTGTTTTTATTCCTTTTTAAATTTAAGATTTTTGAAAAACTTACATTCAATTTAGAAAAATTAGGATCTAAAATATCTTTTGCTAAACTTTTCCTCTCCAAGTTTTTCAGATGTTTATTATATGCTTTTTAATCGCAAAAAAATAAAAAATAATAAATAATATAATTGAATACTTTTAAACTTTAACAAGACTTTTATTGATTGATCAATTTTCATTTTTGTTTATTTAAATTTTAAATAATACTAAAAATAAAATCAACTTATTAAAAAAGTATAAAACAATTTTAATATATATATATAAACATATTTAATTCTAACTGAAGAAATTACAATCTTTCATACTCTTGAAGTACTTTATTTGATACCACAAATGATTTCCTGTTGTCAGAAAATGAGATTGATGATGCTATTAATTCTCTAATTTATACTTAAATTGATTCTGTCTTTTAATGATATATATATAAAAAAATAAAATGGATGTTAATGTAATAATAAAAAAAAAATTAAATAAATCACTTTGTTACTAGTAATAAATGCCAGATAAATTCTAAAATTTAATGAATTCCTTTAAATCAAATTTCTTTATTCTCATGAAAGTAATAAAAATTATTATTATAATATATATATATATATTTTAATGTTGAAAAGCGTTACACCTAATTAACCATCTTCCTTACCTTCAATTTACACCAAGTATACGTATATAAATTTTTTATACTCGAGAAAAATTCTGATAATAAATTATTTTATCTATAATCTTTAATTTTTGACTAGAAAACAAATCAATATCAATTTTTATCAGTGGATATTATTATTATTTTTTTGTCTGTGTACATCTTTGCTTCTCATATAAATCGAAAGTCGTTGCTTCAACTGATTCACCATCAATCTCAGGCACGATATTCGTGACTAGAATAATTTCAAGTGAGAAATTTGATGTGAGAATCTAATTCTAAGAATATTTTAGTACGAAAAGAGAAAAAGGGGGGGAAAAATATATCATAAAGAATTCTTACAGAAACTTGTCAAGCGTTGAGAAATTTTTGGATTGTTTATAAATGCTATAATAAACTGTTTTTCCTTCCACGTCAGAAAATGTCTGAATGGTTACTTTTTTGATAGAAAGAGACCATTTATTGAAGACTTTGACACAGTACAAAATACATTTTACATGCACTACAAAGGAATTTTAAACAAGGCCTTTTCGTGACATGAAATGTCAATATATTTAACTAGAAGTATCCAGTTGTATGTTATTAACGCAACAGCTCAGTGATTCACATCGGTATGTACTAGTTCAACCGTAACAAATTTACAAGTTGTAAATATTTAAAGTATGTTCCTTGAAATTATTCAGACTATTTATTAACAAAATTATCATAGAAAAATATTGTTGTGAATATATAACACCGTATATAAGTTTAGTTTTGTAATTTTGTAGATGTTGAACATTGTTACACTTGGTTAATAAAAGAAGATATTTGATGGAATAAATTCTTTTATTATCGCTTCATATTGTAACTAGAATTTAGTTTTATGCCTTTACGATGCTTTGAAAGGGAGTAAAACAAGTACTTGCAGCTTATATCATTTGTAAATATTATCAAGATAAAATTCTTTATTAGCTTAGTTTCATTCGCTTTTATTTTCACGGTGTTTTTATCATGCAAGTTTCAGAAGAATTTTCTCAATTTTCTCCTTCAGATACAAGCATACTTGCATTGTAATATTTTGAATTTGGGCTATTTCTATTGAGAACTTTCTTATTGTTTTAAATTTTATTTGCAACTTCTTAGTTAACGTGAAAATTTATTACAATAGTTTTAATATATAAAAAATTTAAAAAAAAAAAAACGTTTTTATTGGTCGTATTTTCGAGTTTGGGTGGAGAATGGTGGTGTCATTCCACTGTATCATTACAGTCATTTACACACACACACATTGTAATTTAATATGGTTATGTTTATAGAGTTTCGGCGTGGGGAGGAATATGCGGCAACCCCCTAAAATATCATTAAAAATGCATTGTCAAAGTTTCAGCCTTCTATCTTAATCAAAAGTAGATGAAATTTGAGTTGCACAATTTCACAATTTGAAGATGATACAAAGCACACAGCACTTAAAGAATATATAATAAACGTACACTACTAAAGTGTATTGTTTTCATTAGAAAAGTGAGAAATGAGAAAATTTGTTCATGTTCATTTTAATACATTTTCCATTATATATTTATTAAAATACATACTGTACAAGGTGAAATTTATAATCGAGTATTAACTCTAAGGTAAGATAAGAGAGGAAGAGCTTCTTACCTAATATTTGAGAGAAATAGAAAAATTCTTAATATATTTATCTTTTCATTATCAAGTAATACATGTATTTTTAATTAATCTATGGATTTTGTATACATATCACTTGTAATTATGGGTTTCAAAGCTAATTAGAATGATAATACAGTCAAATTTCAATTCAGCGCTATCAGTTGGGGCACTAAATCGAGTGTAGCGATAAACTGAAGAATCTGAAACAATAAGAATTATATATAATAAGGTCGTTTATTAACAAGTTTGATTTTCGGAGTATGGAAGTCATGTAATTTGGTAATGGCATTGTCATATTTCCCATACAAATAGAACTTATACTAATTCACAGATGCTAAAGGATTTTCTATTTAATATTTAAAACAAAGAGTATTCAAAAGTATTCATTAGCGCTTTAAGAAAGTAGCGCTATTTAGAGGGATGCTACATCGAGATTTGAATATTAGAAACAGTTTTAGAATATTACCATTTAATGTACTGCACTTTATTGTAAAGTACAGCTGCATCTTTTGTAGAAAATCTCAAGAATAACTCAAAGATAAAAGTTAATTTTGCTTTAATTAAATACCAATTTTTATTTTTCTATAAGAAAATTTATACCTGCTGAATATATTTAACTATAAATTTAACAATTTATGATTTCTTAAAATGCATTTATTTTACTCATTTATGAATTATATTTTACCATTTAAAAACTTAAATAAAATTGTTTTTCATTCGAATTAATTTCCAAAATCAGAAAGTTTATACAATTGATTACTAATAATTAAATTTCTCTTCTACTGAATACTGAATACTTGCTGCTGATTGAGAAGTAAAATTGTTGGAATGCTTCAATTCGTACATTCGAATTTGTCTATATGCTCTCAAATATTAATTAAAGGAAATTAGATTAGTTAGGAATTTCCCATAATTGTAAAACTGTTAATAAATGCTATAAATATGTTCATTTTTTATCATTAATTTCTAAATTTTTACTTCCTTCTTCTTTGTTTATTCTTATTTATTTGTAAATATATTATTTATATTCTTTTTCCTTTGTTTTTCAATAATATTTTCATTTTATATATTTTTTAAAATCTTTTTCATTAATATATTATATGAAGGTATCCCGCAATATCCAAATGTTTCTAAGAAAAAACAATTGAAAATTTTATTTTTTAATTTACAGAAGAAAAACGTGGATATTTCTCATTTAAATGTTTTCGTTTAAATTATATTCTTTGATTTTTTATGAGAAAAAAGTAATTTTGTAATGTTTTTTTCGTGTGTCTAATGAGATTCTGAGATATTTTAACTCAATAATTTTCAAATAGAAACTTAATAAACACCGAAACATACATTATTTTAAAAGAAATTCAAGCATAACAACGAACAGACAAACAGATTTACTAAAATTCTTTTTTTAAAAAATTGACATTTATTTACGTTTTATTAATGAATTTTAAGTATATTTCTAATTAATTTTCTCGTTAATTTATTCAGTAAATATCAATGTTATTTTATTAATTATTTAATCTGAAATCAAGATTTATTCATGCATTTATGAAATATAATATTTCGAATTAATACTTGGTAATATAATCAATCATTTTATAGCTGAAACTACATTACTATTGTATACTATCTGCACATAATCACTGGAATTCATATTACAATTTACGTATTTGTAAGCATGATTTATTCTCATAACAGTAATAATCAGTTTATAGTTTTTGTATGTATATTCTATCTAATATAATTTATATAAGATATCCTGTATATAGGAGAATAGGGGTAACATAACTGCAGATATCTTAGAAAACATCACAATCGATTTTGATGAACCCCCTTCTCAATCGAATTTTATCGACAATTCTGACAACTGAGATTTACAGATCAAAATCTAATGTTGGAAAAAGTTCGTGAAATACATTTTTTTATACCTCTGAGATGAAATTTCATTTAATTTTTTTTAAATTGGAAGAAAATGATAATGATAACAAGCACATCAGATGAAGAAAAATATAGTTGTATATAGGAAAAACAGAGGGGGAAAACAGGAGCGATGTTGTTGAAAAATGAGAAAAGAAGCAGTTTTTATGCAGTAGAAAATTGTAAAATGAAGAAATATGATAATGGAAAATAGAAAATAAGATTGAAAAGAACAACAAATTGGTAAGAAAGTGAGAATGGTGCAAAAATCTATAGAGAAAAGTAAGAGCAGGAAGACCATTACAACACAAATAAAGCTATTCATTAACATAAGAATCGTGTAATGCCCGATACAAATGGTCTTAATTGTTGTTTCTTACGTTCACGAAAAAGGAAATTTATAAATACTGGACGTAAAGATAGAATTATCTCTGAAATTAATGTTTACCGATTCATTGCGGCTTTATTACTGCGTAATCCTCACTTTCTTAGGTACAATATATTACTTGCGGATGAAGGAGCTAAACTTCAGTAAATGGGCTAACTTGACATCGTTTACTACAGCTGCAATGCTTTTTCCAGTCCGTTTGACATTTGAAAAATGCCAACTTTTGTTCATGTGGATGACTGTAAGAGTCCTTTTTTTCAGAATAGGGCGAAAAAAAAAACTAAAATTTCTTATACATTTTTAAGAGACTAATTAGGTTTTTCTACGAAACAACTGGAAAAGTATACAAGCAGACGTCACACCCCCTTATGATTACATCCGTTTTGGTTAATACAATTAGTGCAATTTGTGGTTCAATGGCCATTTCTCACTTAAGGTCATTGCAACTACTGTGATAGAATGTTTCGTTGAGTGGCTCATGTACATCCGGTGCAGGATGCCAACGGAAGGGGAAAATGCTTTTATGGATTCTACACAGGAAATGGTTTACTGCACGCTTTTACACGAAAATGTATGTGCTTAATTCCTTACTAAAGAAATAAATTTCATAAATTCTTATTATATGATCTATAAAAGTTAAGAAATGTTGTTTCTTTTCCCGTTTTTTACTTATATTTTCTTCCGGTTAAACGAAACGAAACACTTTTTATCATTATTTTCGGCATTTACATGTTTAAAACATGCGAAAATTCCTACATAAAAAGTAAAATTAAAAATGTTTCTTAAAAAACGTAGCCACCTTTTCAAATAAAAAATCCAATTAATACCTTGTAAAGTGTTTTTAAGCATAAAAATATTTACCTTTTGCATAATTAAATTTTCTGCAACAACTTAAATGTGCAATTAATATTTTTTTATTACATGTAAATTTAGATTAATCAATTTTTTTTCCTAACATTTTTCAGTTTTCGTATTTACTTTTTTAATCAAACATAAAATTACTTCCATGGAGTATAATGTTGTTTCGCTAATTAATCTTTATATACATGAACTCTAAATTGGATTATCTGTAAATTTAATTAGTACTTTAAATGCTTAAGAATAATCTTGATTAACTTCACCATATTCTACACCTATTGTATCTGTTTTATTTACTGAGCAAAGAGATATAACTGAATGTTCTTTCTTTCAAACGATCACTAAAGAGATAAGTTGGATAAAGAGTTTCATTCATAATTTAAATAAAAATGTATTAATGTATAATATTTGTAATTGGTTTTGATTTAAAATACAGCAAAATGTAATAAGATAATTGGATTAGGAAGAAAATCCTATTAAGTACACACACTTTTCATAAGGATAACTTGGAGTAGTCAAATATTCTTTCATGATGTAAAGCCAATTTCTATTCATTATTATTAAATTATCGAAGAGAATATTATTCTAAACGTTACTTTTATTTTAAGAATTAAAAGAAAAAGACCAAAAAAACATAATAAAAAAATTGATAAGACAAATTTCTTTTTCAGATAATTATTACTGTTGATGCTTGCAACAATTATCTGAATTACGTGAAGAACTTTACATTAATTAAGATCTGTTCCTCAGAAGAAAATTACTTAAAATTAGTTTTCTTCTTGGTTTTTTTTTCCTCTGAAATTTTTTCTTATATTCAGAATTTATATTGGAAAGTTTTAAATCGTTCAAAGTAAACGAATATAAATTACAAAAATAATTTAAAAAATTATCTTAATATAATTATTTAATTAATTTGAAAATTGCCGTTAAAAAACGTTGTTATTATTAAAATGTACAGAATAATTAATATAATAATTTCGTTTTTTAATAATTAAAAAATATAATTATAGAGACAGTTTTATCTTTATAATTATTTAAGATAATAATAATTATTATTATTATGTAACTACAAAACATTAAAGTTTTAAGTGAATTTAGTAATATTGGTTAAATGGGAATAATAATACTAACTCAATCAGCTTAGAATAATTAGTTTTATGCAACTCATAGAATAATTATTAACTGGTAACAGTAACTTATGCATTAACTCTAATAGCATTCAATACCTTTTATGCTCTTTCTAACAACATGATTAATTTTAACTTTAAATAAACGTAGAAAACATCAAAGAAAATTTAAGATAAAATCTGTTTGTTTACTTTATACAAACTTTTATTTATTTAATTTATATAATTCTCACCATTTAAAGCTTTATTTACAGTTGTAATTTAAGATTTTAAAAAAATCAAGAATTCCTAGTTAAAATGAATAAAAATTCTTGCTTAAATTAAATCTTGTAAGCTTAATTTTTATATAAAAAAATAATAATAATAAATATATCCTATATAAAAAAATCACTTCTGTTTTTTAGAAATAAAGTTGAATAAATTATCTAATTTAGTAAACATTTCTTTATTAAATAGATTTATTTAAACAAGGCAAAGCGCTTATTAAAATTCATTATTCAGAAAGTAAATTAAATACAATTAATTTACATCAAAGCCTTTCTTCTTTTTTTTTACTCCTGACGTTAGTAAATGATCTAAATTTTAATAAAATTATCGAATGGTAAAGATATGTAAGCTAGTTTGATAAAGAGAAGCTAAATAATCGATTTTAACGTATGATTAGGCAGAAGTAGCCAGATAAAGAATTTCTCGTCGTATTCACTTAAGGCGGTCATCCATCTAAATCCAGTGGCTTGGGAAGACTTGATATTTACTGCTGAGTTTGTCTTTCCTATTACGTCATCGACTTCATTGAATTGCCAAAGAATAAAATAGGAACTAGCGTTACATCTCGTGCTCTTCCTTTTCTATTTTATACATTTAAATTTATGTCTCTTGAAATGAATATTGTCGAATATCTCTAGCCGACACGGAAGTAATTTTATTGATATTTTAATGCAAAATTATAATAAAATATTAATATTATAGTTAGGTTTTAATTATTAAGATATTTTCTACTTGTATAAATTATCTAAGAGAAACATGCCTAAATAATTAACTTTCAATTATAATGTTAAAAATAATAATTAAAATGGATAATATTTCATTAATTAATGCTTAAAATCAAAGGAAATATCTAAAATTTTTATTTTAACTTGACATATACATTTTGAATGGGGTTATATGGAGTGAGGAATGGAGCGAGCCCCTCTTACTCCTTAGCGGGTCCTTCTAGCTCTTTAGCTGCGCCCTTATGCCATGTTTTTAAACAAATTAACTACGTAGAAGATGTTTTTTTTTATTATTATTAATTAAAGGTAGCCTTAAACAATTTTATTTGTATTTAATAAAAATAGTATTAATTTACAGGTGTTCCCATCCAGACCCCTATTTTTTCTCTTGACCCTGAGAAAAATCCCCAATTTTCTCCTCTCGACAGACCTGTATATACCCCTCATTCCTCTTCAATACTATTATCTATAAAGATGATATAAGTTCTATATACCTCCCCTCATCAATAAAACTTAAATTATTCTTTCTTAATTCTTTATAGCATTAATTTATGTAACAAATATAATTAAATCTCAATATTTCAACATTTAACTTAATAAATATTCGTTTATAAATATATAATTAACAAGTTAACCATTAATTGTTAAAAATAATTTCATTTTTGTATACGGTATTCATGCTTTAAGAATATTTAAATAAAGTAGACACTATCAAGAAAGTTTTGTGGAAAATTACAAACTGTTCCATATGCAATTCTTGTCAGAAAACTCGCATGTTAACTACTTTGGTGATTAGAAATGCAAACTTTCATCGATGAATGGTCCTTACTGTACAGAACATCTGTGTAAATTTTAGTTTTGATCAATTCAGTATAGTTGATAGCGGTTAGGTAAAGACAGTATTATATATACCGAGGTGATTTTACTTTCAAATTACATTAAAATATTTTTATAAATATATATATATATATATATATATATATATTCATTTTTACGAGTCTGTATTAAATTAAACTAAAATCTTAAATATTTTATCGTGCTCACATAAAACGGATTTTTACAGTAAATATTTTATTAATTTGAACATTAGATGAAACTGTAAAGATCCTTAAAATATTATTTCATTTTACGCGAATTAAATTATATTAAAATCGGATTTAATTAATGCGAAAGTAAATCAAGCGCAACCTCTAACAGTGATTCTACCAGAGAGAGTTTCGAACTTATTCGAAATAACTCGAGAATTAAATGAATATATAACATAATCTTATCAGATTGCGCCTATGTTCATGTAGTTTCAGCTAAGCTGATTTATTTCAGCTATATTTTCCGGGTAAAGCGACGAATAGCAATTAACTAGCATATGTTGTGTGAGAAGTGCTCGATGAATGGAGATTAGAAGTAAGGTAGATCATCAGCTTCCTGTTTGTTATTGATCGCTGAGCAAAGTCTGGCATAAATTATCAAGACACCAGGCGGGTGGAGTTAGAAGAGCCGAGAGGGCAAGAGACAATTCATCCATCTATTGGAGACGACTGGACAATAGCAGTTTGACAGTGCTTCACCCGAAGGGGTAGAAAGATCCATAAATGAAACACACAGAAGCAGACACGATCGGAGAAGTAATCGAATGCATCGTTCTCGGAAAATTTTCCGCTTTCCAACTACATCTAAATGACATTCTGTCTTGGTAATCCTAACAATCACTCCAGACATACAGTGATTGGTTTCTCATTTGCCTTTTATGTATTTCTATTCTTTTCTTAAGTAGATACGCTGGAATTTCGATCGTTTGAACAAGAGGTCGAAGATGCATTCAATCAGTTCTCTTCTTAGTCCAACGTCAAGTAAACTTTCAAAGGAATGTTAACACCATCTTATACCAGTAAAGTCGTGTATACTTTAGAAAGATCCCTTTTTTTAAATATATATATTTATTTCTTAAAAACAAATTTACTCAATTCGGTTCCAGATACAAAGTTCTCATCTTGTAAGAGTTGTACATATATTAAATATTTAATTAAAGCTAACTTGTTATGTCGTTAGTTCTTAAATTTAGAAGAATGTTTAATTGAAAATTTAATTATTAAAAATAATTTGCATATATTAAGCCTATTCTAAACTACGCTCGTTTAACATTGATTATTAATTTTAAGGCAGTAAAGAATTAATATAATGCATTTAAAATAAACTGTAAGTCATATTTACTTTCCTTATTTAATTTTTCTTGTTTTAATTGAAAAAATATATGACAAATAAAAACATATATATATTTTTTTCAATTTATTTATTTATTCTTTTAATAATTTTATTCTATTTATTTAATTCGCTTAATGACAATAAATATGTTTATTTATACATAAAAAAATTTCCTAAATATTGCAGCAAGTAAAACAAATAAAAAATCAATAAATTATTATTCAAACAATAATTAAAAATTAAAAAATTATAAAAATATTATTTAAAAATCATAACTTAAAAAATTATATCATTTATATAATTTTTTTAAAATTTTAATTGTATTTAAATTTATTAAGGTAGACATTTTAAATATATTACAACAAATATATCACTTAGGGAATTAATATTTATAATTTAATTTAAATTATAATTATTTAAAAGATAACAATAAAACATTTTAAGATTTTTTTATAACTTTCTACATTATCAATATATAATAATTCTAAATAACAGTAATGTTAATTATTTTATGCGCTTTTTCTTAAATAAGCAGGTTAAATACATAAGCTTTTTAAGTAGAATCATATAAAATGAGAATAAAAAAAAATATTAATATAACGCCTTCCAGCTATCATCGTATATATTATTATTTTTTTCTTGTTTTTAATCTCTCCTTTCGCAATTTTTCTTATTTTTATTGTTAAGCAGTAGCGAAATTAGAGTGTTGATAACGTTATCCTTCATTATGTAACCCATTCATCATTCTTGTATATATGAGTAAATATGTAAACGATCAAAAAATAAATTTTTACTCGTTATAAACTTATCTGAGTAGTTTCTATGTAGCTACACAATATTTAAATCTATCAAATATTTAACCCGATAAAGAATTAATTTCTAGGATTTGTAGGGTCTGTATATAATTGTAGTAAGGTCATAACAACTCATATTATCATTAATTTTCGAGACATGCTTGACAAGGAAAATTGTACAGATAGTTTGACCTATGCCTCGAATTATACCCTTTAACTCATTTACAATATAAACTTTACGTGCTGATTAATTAATAACTGTTATATAATTCGATTTTATAAGTGTTAAAATGTTTTAAATATCGTGCAAGGAAATATGAGGGGAAAGAGAAACAAATATAAAACAAAACGAAACTCACTAATATCAGATTTGAACAAAGATTGTTTACTTCATATGACATTGGGAAAAGAATGGAATGTTGTGATAAAACCCGGGAGACATTGCTGATGTGCATCGAAAAAATAAAAAATAATAAATAAATAAAAGTATTCATATAAAGTAGATTTGTTTAGCGTGCTTACATTGAATAGTTTCAGGTTGCATGAAAGCTTTCACCGAGAAATAAACAGGAAACAGGATACTATCCAAGGTTTATTGATGAAAGAAAATTCGTTTCTTTTTATATTGATTGTTTTCTTTATTATTATTATTATTTTCTTGTTGTGTATTCTTTAAAAATTACTCCGAAAGTAAAACAAGAAAGTATAACGAAAAAAGAAATATGTATACATGAATATTCTTAGCGTAAAAAGTGATTATCGAACGTAAGTCGATAGTACTGTATATAATACATCTTGTAATAGTGAGAAGTGTAATATAAAATGTGAAATAGGTGTAGAATTTTTCTTTAAATGGTCGCTGTTACTAACCAATTTTCGATAAGTGGTAATTCGGCTTTTAGATACGACATTATCAATGATGTCTCGTAAATAATTTAATCGCAGAAAACACAATATAAGATTTTTACAAGGTGTAATATTATCTAGAAATATTTTTTTGTTCATTTAAATATTTTACATTTGTTATTATATAAAAATAAGTAATGTGATCGGAGATAAAAATCTAATTCCAATTTTTTTATCCATATATATATATATATATATATATAACTTAGGAATAAACATAATAATAAAAAAAAACCTTGTAAAATCTTATAGAATTTGTAATCCACTCCAAAGATTTCAACTTTGATTTTTTATGAATTCTTTCACATGATAACGTTGACTGAATTTAATAGATAAAATTTCGTTTTTAATGTGATATTTGAAGAAAATAACAAAGTTTTTTTTTTCTTTTATAAAAGCTTAAAAGTTTGAATGCTATTTTATATAAAAAGCTTTCAGGATAAATTCTTGTCTCCCTGTTGAAATCTCAAAAATTTTTCTTCATAACTTTTCTAGAAAGGTTATTACTTACGTGAAACTATTTATTTAAAGTTTGTGTTAAGAAAAATATAAGATAAAAGGGGAAAAATGATCTTTTAAATAACGAAAAGACTAGTTTAAAATTAATATTTAAAAAAATAATAATAATAATAATAATAATAAATAAAGGTTGTAAATCAATTTTGTTTTACATGTTTACATTTTACTTGATCCCAATGATTCAATGTGACTTTTGTAAACAAAAATTTCACTTACATAATATCAAAAAATGTACGTAAAGCCTTAAGTAAATATTCATAAATTCGTTGTGATCATATATCAGAGTTATTTTAAAATATATAATAGCTAGTTGCTCTTGATCGATAAGATTTGAGTTCAATATGCTTAGAAATCTTATTTTTAGATGAGAACATCTTTTCATAATATGAATAGCTATTCACAGTATACTGTCAGAAAAGTAAGAAACGATGAGAAATTTTTGGAAATTTTATTTAGATAACGGTGTTAAACATTATATATTTAATATTTTTAATCGAAAAATATGAATAATTTATTATAAATTCAACACTTTAACACAGTTGTAAAACATTCTGAAGTATAAGCGAAGCAGTATTTTAATATAGCATCATTATATTTTAAGATATTAACAGTAAAATGATCGTTAGTTTGATAAGAAAAAATAATAATAAGGTATAATTTAATTATTCAACGATAAAATTATATTTTCAAAATATATTTTTAAAGTTGCTTTAAAAGAAATTCTTTGATTCTTAAGGTAAGAAGTAGTGCTGTCCTTTTGATGTATACACGTCGACAACTTCCTTCTAGAAATTTCAAGGCTTTATATTTCATGATTATGGTAAAAAATATTGTGAAGATGTGACTCGAAAATATATAAGTCTACGATGAACATGTGCCAAACAGCATTTGAAAGTAGCAAAAATGTTTGATTTTCTTTTCAAAAAAATAGCACAGAATAACTCAGAAGCTCTGTAAATCATATTTTATTATTATATTTTACATGTTTAATAGGTTTTACATCAATACGTGATTTTTATATTATTATTTAATTGTTAAAAATATCGAATTGAAATTTCGTTAAATCAAAATTTTAATTTGCAATAAATTAACGTAATTTTTATATATATATATTTGTTACTCCATCGTTAAAAGAAGTTAAATTGTTTCTGAAGTGAGGATTATTTTTATCTTGTAAATACTTTCAAACAGTTAGAACACAACACAAGTTTTTATAGCAGCATATCTGGTAGCTTCCATGTAATTTTACTGCAAAGAACAAACATCATATATAAATTGTCACCTCAGTATTGTTTCTAATTGTATTTTTATGTGGCGAGAAGAACATTTCATTCTGATTGTTTCTTATTTTAACTGAGACAATGGCTTTTCTTTATCGTTTCTTTTGTATTTATTGTAAATTTAGTAATTTTGTTTCTCTTATTTCACCTTTCCAAGAGCACAAACATCTGTTAATGTGGAATTTATTCAAATGTAATAAAACTGTGAATACTGTAATGAAACATTGAGTGACGAGTGCAGTGTATAGAAACTTACAGTACATTACATTACGACATCCAGAATTAACTTGATGAATAATGTTTAAATTAAATAAATATAACTCGCATTTTGATATCAAGTTTATTGCACTTTCTTATTTAATACATTAATATAAAATTATTCTTTCATGATAAAAATTAAATGTTTTTTATTAATGTTACATAAAAGTTCGTTTTTTTCAAAAAAAAATATATATATACTTTTAATTTGACGTTATATCAACTTTCTTCTAACAAGAAAGTGTCAAAGTGACGTAAAACTGACGTAAAAGTACAATATTTTGACAGAACAAATGCCTGTGTAGGTCTGTTTGACTGGTCGAATCAGTACATATATTTACGTAAAATTGACGTCATTCTTTAAAAATTTCCATGCAAAACCGAAGACATGATGATAAATTGACTGTGTGCTAACTCGACCCAACAAACAAACCCTATTATTTGCCAATTACGCATAGAAATCTGTTCGTTTGAATAGCATTGAGTACATTATCACGCCATTACTTTACAACTAGAAATTTACGTAAAATATCTACTATTTCGCTTATAGATCTAAATTTAGAGGTCTGTTAGAATTAGCAAACGGTTAACTTCAATCAATATTAATAAAAATGAATTTACGTATAAATACCATTTAGTTCATTCATTTGCATTTTTGTCCCATTTTTGCTTTATAATTACATCGCATTAACCATCATTATCGATCTTTATGAAATGTGTTACCATCTATTATGAAAGGAATTCCTATTTAATAAATAACTGATACATCTCCATACAGGTTAATTAAATAACTCGAATGCCATACTTCTATCAAAATGTTTTGGATGTTTTCGTATCATTTCATTTTTTTAACCGGAAAAAAAACTTTTAATAAAGAATTATGATCCCCTTTTTTTATAATTTAAATCGGATTAAATTACTAAATCCATCATAATCCTATCGATATTTCATATAATATTCAAAAACTAATCACTTTTTTGTATGTAATTTTATAAGATTCATCAGTTTTATTACACTTTTTTTAAAAAAAAATTTCATTTTTATTAATTATAAAAAATGATTGTTGCATTGAATAAAATATTATAAATTAAAAAATAATAATAATATTTTGTTAATCAAAAAAGAAAATAATATATATATATATATATATAGTAAAAGTTTATCAAAAAAAAACCTTTTGTGTAATTGTATTTTATTTTTTCTATTTTATAATCTGTTTAAAAATAATATTACTATTTTCTTTTTGATATTTACAATTTTAATTTAATTTTTTTTTTCATCTTTTATTCACAGAAAATTGCATTAAGTAAATTAAAAATTTGAAAGAGGGGAAAAAAATTATAAATTAAAGAAATGTATGTTTAAAAAGTGGATTTTTTTAAGTTTAAATTTATTAAAAATAGAGATTTTTTTAAAATAAAACTTAATTATTTCCACAGAAAAAAAAATATATTCTATTGCATTAATTTATAGCGTTTTATTTTTTTATTTATCATTATTAAAGCTAAATATTATTAAACATTTTTTACAATATAAAATACTAAATTTTTATTGTTTTACATATAATTTGATGATGAAAAATTACATTTTTATTGATGTTTTAAATTTACTTTAAACATAATTAATTTTTTTTATTTTATAATGTAAATAATATTTTTAATTTTAAACAATTGTATAGTCTTTTTTTAAACAAATAAAAAAATCCTCGTAAATTTTATATAAAAGAATTTCATTAAAAAATATTTATTTTATGCATAATTTATTGAATTATTTATCATATGACCGCGTATCATTAATTATACATTTAAAAAAGTCTATTTATAAACAACAAGTATATCAGGTAGAAAATAAATTTTAATAAGAATTCCATTAATATTTAAAAATAAAGATTTAGATAACTAATTTAAATAAGATTTTTTTAATCTATAGAACAAAATAATTTACATTTTTATTTTTATTTTTTAAATATAGGTTTTCTTCTCTTCTGTCTTCAGCAAAAAGAAAAAAGAAAAAAGAAAGAAAAATATTATTGCTCAGTCAGCGTGGTACTTTTTAAAATGAAAATTAATCTTCTGAGAAAAGAAATTAATAAATATAAAGGACGGAAGAATAAGTAGTTCTATTGAAATTAATAGCCTCTTCTATTTTCTCATAAATTAAACCTCGATTAATTTAACAATATTGTAATTTTACAGTAGAATCGTCTAGGTTAAAGAATAGAGAATGGTAAGTCAATCAAATCGTTTATTAATGTTCTTAGTGATAATTCAAATGTCACGAAACGATTAGATTGTCATACCCAAGGGAATTCAAACTTCGACTCCATTAATATAATGACAAATATGAATGTTTCTCCATTAACTTGTCCTATTTAATCAAATTATCTTCTTTAATTATGAAAACTCACCAAACTTTTCTAGTAACATTTTTAAAGAAGTGAAAAATATTTATATATTTTTTCTTGATTTTAAAACTACTTTTTAAAACAATGTTTTCATTGATTAACATTGTTTTTTGGTCACTAAATCGAACTTTAACCGATTCTAATCCAATATTTTAGATTTAAGATAACAATAACCCTAATGTGTTGGATTAGAATTGTCCTTTTTTAAATTAATTTAATAAAGAAAAAATGAAACTATTTTTATTTCAGAACTTTTTAAGCATTTAATTTTCATTAAATACATTTATAATAAGCTAAATTTAATCAATTTTAATTCTAAATTAGAACAATTTAATCTACAATTTATTGAACAATATGTAAATCATAAGCATGGGAATTCTTTCTACTGATGTGTTTATGTTATTTATGTATAGAAAAATTTTAAATAAATTTCAAAAATTTCGTTTCAGTTAATTATTATCGCTTAATTTTCTTATATGATTAAAAATTATCAATTTTAGTTAAGACAAATTTGTGTATAGACGATAATTAAGCATCGAAATGAATCATTGATACGGACTAAGCGATAACACATTAAGAACGTTAATTGACTTAGTTGGACAGAAAATGTCTGATACGTCATACAAGATAATAATTATTACTACAGAAGATGTTAAGAAAAGAGAATTGGTTGGTGGGCGGAGCGGTTGAAGTGGGAAATGATGTCAGATGATTGACTGTCTCCTTCATCTAAGTGCTTTCTAACAGGTCGAATAAGCTCAATTGGGCCTGGTAACATCATGAAGAAAATTAACAAGATAAAAAAATTATTATAAAAAAAAACTTATACTGTAAAAAGAAAAGCAATGCCTGACTTATGTATGACGTGTTTTTAATTACTTCATTATGTATTGTGGATGACATTTAAAAAAAGGGCGAAAAGTCAATCATACATAATTTTTAATGGGCTAAATTGTTTCTGTATTAAAAACCTTTAAAGTTTTCAACATTTAAACCTATATAAAACTTTAATTTTAAGATTATACGTGTATAAAATGCATAGTAATTATGTAAATTTAAAGTACGATTTTTGTTTTTAAGTTTTAAATTCGTTGACGCATAATTTGTTTTAAAAAATGAATTATTAATATAAATAAATTGATTTAAAATAAAAAGCCAATATAATATTTAACATATTATTAATACTAATAAAAAGTTTATTTTATTTTTTTACTCAAATATATAGCATACAATATAAATAATTTCATCTGTATGAAACATATATTACAATATAGCCAAAATGTTCATTCAATAATTATGAAATATACCTATAATTATTTATAAAAGCTAACCATGTATCAATTTATCAAAATAATAAGAAAATTATATAAAAATTCAAGAAAAAATTAAAAAGATAATTCAAGAAGTAAAGAGAAAAAGATTTATATCTCAATTCAAACTGTAAATAAAATTACACTTACTAGAACGTTTATCATAACTTTATTCATTCTTTCAGCTCAAAAACAGAATAAAAGAGTTGAGCTATTATCACCAGTATAAGAAACTACGGCAGCATTATCTCTTAACGTGGCAAGAATTTACACGTGCACGCAACAGCATTATCATGACAATCAATCTACATGATCCAGCGAAAGAGTGGTGCAGATGCGAGCTGTTCAAAATGCACCTCATAGTCCCTACAGGTAACAAAGAGTTCGATTTGAAACATGACGATATTTTCTCATCAAAAATCATCACTGGATGAAGTCATGATATATATAAATTTTTCAACACTGTCCCTGTCGTGAAGGCAAGCAATGAATCGCATTAACATGCGATGTTCTTGATTTCATAGCGGTTTTTTTTAATTTTTTTTCACAAAGAGTGCCCGGTTTCTGGTATAAAACATTAAAATCTGTATATAGTCCAAAGACAAACAGATAAAGATAAACAGATATCGTAAGAAGGCTGAGCGAAGAAGCTCTCAGTCTCATAATAACCACCAGAGAGGGCATTTTTTTTTTAATAATAAGTTTTGTTTGGTAAGTTTTGAGGTTGATATTCCCAATTTGGTGGATATGGAAATACGATCCGTAGAATTAAAATTCAGTCCTTAGCTATACAACCCTGTTTGTTCGGTATCCGTATAAATATGGATTCTGAATCACAAAAACGGTTATTTTGTCACACTGGAGGAGAAATCCGGAGACATTCTCTGTCGGGCATTGAACTCTGCAAAGATAAAAAAAGAAAACAATAAAAATAAAATTTTACTGTAGTCAAGAGTGAATAAATGAAAGAATCAAGAAAAAAAAAAGGGTCAACTTCTAGCATGATTCGAAACTTTATTTTTAATCTACGTAACTTTGTTTTCGGGAAAAATATAATTTAATATGGATTCAGATTTATATTTTTGTAATATTTAAGGATTAAAATTTACCGTGCAGCCAGAGAGCTTGCTAGTAATCAATGGGGTCTGAACGCAGTCATCTTCTTCATTCTCGTTGCCTGGAGAAGATACGGTCTTAGTGATCTTTTGAAAATCAATGTCTGCGTATTCAGTTGGTGGATCTATCCTTTCTCTTACAGCTGCTTGTTGGTTGTTGGGAAGGTCCAACTCTGCGTATGTAATGTCGTCGTAATTCTGGAAAATATGATTGTGCCACTGAAGTAAATCAAGTAGAAGCAAAGAAAAAATAAAAAAAGAAAATAAAAATGCTTATACATATACCGAGATTGAATATAATTCAGATCAGTCAATAGTAAAGTTTTATTGGTCAGATCTTAAGAAATATATTTGTTCACTTTAGTAGTTTATTCCTGTCTTGTTTTATATATAAATATAAATTTTCAGAAGAAAATAAAAGAAGATAAACGTTTAACTTTTCAGATTTTTATGGTTGTTTACTTAAATAGGAATTTATTTGTAGCTGCGAGCAAAGTGGTATAAAGTTAAAATTATTTTATCTGATAAAATAAGATATATTTTTATTCATTTATGTAAACTACAAATATATATTTTAAAAAAATTTTTTTTCCAAATATATTAGAAACAGAATTCTTTTACAGTATACTTTTACAAATTTATTAATTAAATTTAAATTACTCACAAGTTTAGGTTTATATTTCATTCTTGGAATTATATTTTCATAAGTATGTTCTTTATTTTCTTCAACATTTTCATAGATCCTTTCGTTTCTGTAATCATATTCTTTCTTTTTACGAGGGCTGACTTCTGAATATTCTGCATCAACAAATAAAATGAAACTTTATAAAATATATATATATATTTTTTTTACAATACTTAAAATGAAATTTTTTTGAGAAATAGAATAATATACTAAGTATTTATAAAGTTGAAATTTTAAAATTACAAAATTTATAAGTGAGTATTTTTATGTAGTTTATTTTATTCAGTATCCTCTACTTTAAACTTAAATTATTGATATATAAGAATAGAATGGAAAGTAAAAAAGAAAAAAAAATATATAATTTAATTTTAAAACTACTTCCTTTACTTGTAAACTTATACAATATATATTATCTTATTTTAAAAAAATTTTACCAACATAAAAATAAATATCCTTTTATACAAATCATTATTCATTTTGTTTTTGTTTTCATTTTGTTTACTTTATAGATTATAAGAAATACTTTTGGTTATCTTATAAGTTATGAGTTTGCACTATTTTATATTAGGAAATTATATTTTCCAATGTTTAAAGATAATGTATGACTAAATTTTCTAAATCCCTTCTATAGCAGAAAAGTCAATAAAGTAAAAGCAACAATGACAACATTGCTTTATTGTAATTTGACCTTTAATCTCAGAATATTTTAAGGTTTTATTTTTTGAATTTTAATCTGTTTTCTCTTATCAATTTGTTTAAATTTGATTAGATTAGTAGTTATAAATATGCAGATTTTCATACAAAGTCTAAACTGTTAAAATATTTTAATATGTAACAAAATATTCAACAAGAAAAACAGTACATAATTAATTTAATTTAATAAGTATAATACTTAAAAACCCAGTAAACATGCTAAGCCAATATTAATAAATACCAAGGTAAAAAATAACAGAATATAATGATCTTAAATTAATATCATGAAGAAAAAATAGCATGAAGGACCATGTGAACAGAAATTGATAATATAAAGAACAAACACCAAGAGCAACAACTATCTATATAAATAATATTGTTTAAAAATAAACAAAGGTAAATGTCAATAAGTAGAACATATAATTTAATAAATATTTAATATAAATAAGAGAGGAAATTATTAAAAATTTAATAATAATTCAGTAAACAATGAAGGGGAAAAAACTCATATGTGAATAAAATAATATTGAGAAACGTCTCATAGTATGTAGATGTACAGAGGCATTTAATGATAAATATGGGATGTTATTAAATATATTGATTTTCTTATAATACCCAAGGCCAACAATTCAGAAATGAGAAAACAAATTAATTAAGTAACTATGAAAAACCAGTCTCGTTATATAATGGGGTAAGACAAATATTAGAAAATAACGGAAAAATATTCAAAATGGTAAACAAAATTCATGTAAATATGAGAAGGACAAATCGATAATAAATGAAAAATTCAATTTTTATAAAAATGTCAAAGATATGTTTACATATAAAATTATTTTATATTTTATTCGAATTTAAAGCGAGTAAGATAAGAATTAAAGTAATAATATTTATGAAAGTATGTAATATGAGATTTATATCACCACTTAAAGTATCAGATTTTCAATAATTCGATTTAAAACAATTTAAAATTGCATATCATTGCATAAAATTACATTTATTAAAAATAAAATTTGTTCCATTTACTTCTTGGAGAGGAATAAATTCATTATTCATTTTTCTTTATTAATGTGTGTTATTAATGGTTTAACTTTTTTAATTTAATAAAATTAATTTTAATTAATTATTCTTTAAATACGTTTATCACTTTTCGTTATTAAAACAATTAATTCAGACATTAATTGAAATTCCAAATTTTACAAAAATAACATAATTATAAATTTGAATATTTATGTTAATTATACAGAATAATGTGCTTTTGTTTTTCTTTTAAAATAATTATTCTATCTTTACCTGTTGAATAATTTTTTGATGGAATAACATCAGGACTACCATCATCAAACTCCTTCTTAATTGGAGATGGAATTCTGTAAATACGTAGCATTTCAACTTATTAACACTCTGATAAAAATATTAAAATATTTTAATAAAAGGTAATTAATATGATATTTAATGCTAATATCAACACAATTTACAATTTCAAATACTTAATTAAAAAATGTATATTTATTCATTTAATCATTAAAATATTCCATCACAATTTAAATTAAATATTGTATCTTCATTAACGTATATAATTAAAGCAGTTAAATGTTTACTATCTTGCATTGTTTTAATGTAAAATTCTAAAAATTTTAATAATTTTCATTTACATGATACTTACTTTTCTTCGTTGTCAATATTAGTTGATGCTCCTAATTCGTTAATGAAAAGAAAAGAAGGAGGTGAGAGGTCATTAACTTAATATTTATAAAATTGATTTATTTAATTGTCTTGGAGATAGAATAAACATAATTGGAATTCTAACAATTTATATTAATAGCTAACCTCTATTTTCGTTGCTTCCTCTTGCCTTCATGATGAATATAATGACAATAACTAACAATAGCAAAGCACCCACTGTACCCATCAATACAGCCAAGACAGCGTTAATTGCCACTGGTTGAAGTTCACCTAGACGAAAATGGAAGCTGTTATTTATTTAAGTGCAGTGAGAATAAAAGAATATATTATACTAAATATTATCTAAGATTTAATTAAACTAATATTATTAAATCTACGTTTTTAACTAACTAAATTATATCAAATTAAAAAGCATTGTAAAGAATAAAGGTGTGAAGATTTATAATCATTGTTTGTCTATTACTTTATTGGTATGTAAAAAATTAATTCTGTTAAAGTAAATTTAATTTTTATTGCAATTCTAAATTCTCTGCCCCCCTTTTTTTAACTTAAACGTTTATTTACTGTGTTACGAAATGCAGTTGTCTTTAAGAGAATTAATTAAAGAATAAATATCTAAATTGATTTTTATCCTTATTCTCTTCATTTTAAATAACTTAAAAAAACTGAATTTAAAATAAAAACAGAAAAATTAAATAAAAATTAAAGTAAAAGTAGTTATGTAGCGATTAAAGGCTCTCTTGCCTGTATGCCTTTCTGCAGAAAACAGGGTACTGGCAGTCAAAGTCACAGCTCTACTTCGACCTTGGGTATTGGAAGCGTATATTACTAAAATAAAAGAACTCCCAGAGGTAAGTCCTTGAGCTTCGAAGACTGGGAAGTCTACTGAAGTAACATTTGACTGAAGATTCTTATCATCCTTCATACTATACACTTCCAGGTGAAATACCTGTTGTAAACCGCCATCATCTCCAGCTTCACATCTCAAGATGACAGCATCAGATGTCAGGTTAGTGATGCTACAGTTGTGCACAGGATCTGGAGGACCTTCAAAGTACAAGGTGGTACGTGCCGATTATGTCAAGCTGAGTATTAAACTACAGTACATGTGTACAGTACATGTTGTGACGATAATACTTTACTTTCACAGATTTTTAACAATATTAATTTATAGTCGTTCCATTCATAAATGTTTATCAAACATTTTTTCCATTATTACAATTTTTATAAATATATAATTTTATACTTGAAATGGGATATATATATATATATATCAATGTCAAAAAATATAAATTATATATATATATATATATATTTAACAAAAACCCAAAAAAACTTAAAGAAAATAATGAAAATAAAGCATATTGAAACAACATAATAAAATCACAAATAAATATAAATAAAAAATTAAATAAAAATAAAAAAAAATTAATGTGTGCTGTTATAATTTTATTTATGTATTATTCTATTATAAAATTATTTTAAAAATTTCATTCTAAACTAATTAAACTTCTATGTAATTACGTATGTTATTTTATATTTTAAAGTTATATTTTAATAATTAATTTATTAATTAAAAATTATAATTATATTTTAAAATGATTAAAATATTGCATAAATATAAATAATTTCATGTAACATTTTAATCTCAATTAAGTATTTTTTTCTCCATTGAAGTTTGCATTCAAATTTTATAACAATTTTAAAATATATTTACAATAAAATATTTTAATGGAAATATATATATATATATATATATATATACAATTTTCTTCATTTAAAAAATAAATACTTTTAATTTTTTTAAATTCAGAAATTATTTCTAATTATTTAACAATTCATCATCTATTTAAAAATAGTAATTTGTAGATGTTACATGGAATTTTAACATCATTATCAACCACTTAATGGAAACATCATAATGCATTATATCATAGAAAATGGAAAATTAAATTCACATTAATTCAAGTATTATAATTAACGTAGTAAACACAATCACTGCAAATATTATTATTGTTAAATTGTTCTCGTAAAGGCGATCATTATGATTTAAAGATTAATTAAATTTTAATAACTCAAAAGTACTAAAAATGTAAAAATCTTTTCTACAAAGAAAAGCAAAATAATAATTTAAAAAAAAAATTTATCTACATTTATTTTATTTTATTTCTTTCATTTTTATGCATTTCTATCATACTTAAAATTGATTCTGAACTAATTATATATTTTTATTATCCTGGTTTAATAGATATTATTATGGAAATTGCTCAATTTTCTTTAAACAGTTTCCGTTTTTGAATTCTAATGACCTTAGCTATATTTTCTTAGAATCCATTTACAAAAATATTAAAAAATATTAGATCTTGTCTTTGTATTTAAACAGAAGGACGAACAAGAAAAAAAAAATTAATTTGTAATGTGGCTTATGTACACTTTTCTTCTATCCTACTCTCTTATATTTAAAATTTGCATAATGGTTTATACTACACCATTTCTCGTCAGAGGTCAAGTTAAAAAAATGAGGATTTAAAAAAAAGAAAAAAATTTACAAACTTCGTTTCGTACGAAACTCATCAAGTCTCTGTTGAAGCTACGTAAAGAACCATTGCTATCTGCATAATGGAATTTCTTTTTATTTTAACTTTCATTATTTTCTTTTCTTTTTTTCCCTCTACCTTGTGCCAACATAAATCAAATACCACGAAGACAAATTTAAGAAATACTGTTTTAAAAAATCACACTAGATATACTTAATTTAAAATGAAGATACGTCTACAACCCATTTATATAGCTCATTTACTATTTTCTTATTTTAAAATTTAACTAGTTGTAATAAAATAACAAATCCCACAACAAACAATTGAGAACAGAAAAAAAAAATATATATATATATATATACATATATGTCTAGAAAATTATCTTTCTCAGTTTTTATGTATTACAGTTTATTCTATAACCAAATTTTTGTTGTTGTAGTAGTGCATTTTTCGTAATTATTTTAATGATACTAACCTATGGGTACTATACTGAATATACACGGCTCTAATTGCATTCCAACTTCATTTTTTCCCCAACAGTACAAATAACCGTAATCTTGTTTATTTCTTGGAACATATTTTGCAACACTTTTCGTTCCTGATGTCGTATATGATACAATAACCAAACTTTCGTCTGTGTTATTAAATCCCCAACGAAATTCTACTGATGGTGGGTCAGCATCAACTTCACAGGTGACTCTGACATCTTCGTGTCTAGCAGCTCCATACACAACTTTTTGTCCACTACTGCAAACAGGAGCAACTGTCAACAGAAAGGGGGAAAAAAAGACAATTATTTTTCACATATGTTGTAGATTTGTCCAGTTCTATATATAGAAAACTTAATTGCTTTGTGATAAATGAATAAATAATAAACTATTCGTTGTATGATCTAGCATATATTATTCATTAAGATATAAAGGTGATGAATTTTTGATAAAGTAATGGTGATTTTAATTAGATGATATTATTCATTCATTTAATATTTAATATATTGTCTAGTATATCTTTAATTATAATATTTTAAATTAAATACACATCAGATTCTTACATTGTACCCGTAATAAAACTTCTTCGCTCGCTCCTTCTCCTTCTGCATTGCGAGCAACACACTGATACCTTCCTCTGTGAGATCTCCTAACGCCTTGTAAGAATAATGTATAGTTACGGACATTTATGCCCGATGGAGGATCGTGTACTAAAGTTTTTCCTTCGTATTTCCATCCTATTTCATATATAGATGGATTTGCTTGGATATTGCATTCGAAATAAACATTGCTTCCCTCACGAATCTGTTCGTGTTTATCACTAGCTCCTAGAGCTAACGATAGCTGTGGAACGTCTGTTGAGAAAAAATAATATTAAAAATATCAGATTTGAAATAATTAAAACTGAATAAATAAATAAATAAGATAGAAAGAAAGCGTTAAGTTTTAATTTTTTTTCCTCATTTAATTTTAATTTTATCGTTAAAAATTTAAGTTATATTTAGCGTTTTTAATTAGCTTTAAATTACATTAAATTTACATTAAAAAGTTATTACGAAAGAAATAAATTAAAAAATTTCGCAGTAAATATTTACGTTAGTAAATTGGTAGTTGAGAATATATAAACTTATAAATAAGATATTATGTATTAAATTTTAAAATTGTCTAAACTTAAAACGGAAAAATTAATTTGCTTAATGCATTACTGCTCGTAACAAAAAAAAGTAAAAAAAATTTGCTAACTTGCTTTTAAACATTGAAACTAGGTGCATGCACTAATACATTAGAAAGACACTAAGAATGTAATTCTCTAGAGATGAGGGTGGTAGTCTTTAACAGTAATACTAAATTTGGATAAGAAAAAAAAATAACACAAAAAAGAGGTTAAGCTTTCCAAAGCAAATAACCGAAATTCTTGTAACGACGCGAGATTTACAACCCTCATCTCACTATATCAAACTACATGTTACACCCATTACCACCTACAGAGAACATTCATCGTCCACTCGTCATTTAAGGCACTTTCTGGTAAATCTGGATTCTCGGCACGGCACAAAAGGCTTTTTCTGTTATCCTCGCTGGAGGGAACGAAAGTCAGGGTACTGGTAGTTGTGTCGCCATCCTCCGAAGTGATTTCTTGGGAACTGTCGATTTTGACGTTCCCCTTCATCCACGTGATCTGGGCAGGAGGTCTGGAACCCTTCGACTGGCACATCACTTCGTACTCTTTGCCTTCAGAGAACGTTCGGTGCGTAGAGATGATACGTACCTCCAACGGCTTCACTGGGCAAGGACGGATAGACTCTTGATGTTAATACACCTCAATGTTCCTAGAAAGGGTAGTCAGATGTGCAAAAACAATTGCTACCCGAATTATACTTTCATTGTGGGCTCTCACGTTTTTTTAAAAAAATTTTTTTCTTTATAATTCATAGCTAAATAGCCAAAAATTTGTTCAAAATTCAAATTTTTCATTTTAAATTTGTTCACAAATTTTATAGCATATCTGCTACATCAAATTTTATATTGTAGCAAATTTGCTTAATTTGAAAACATTTCGATAATCCCTAATAAATTTTGATGTCATTTTTGAATAGGTTTTCGGGTACATCTAATACTTTTTTTAATTAAATAAATTATAAAATATTATATATAAAATCATTAGAAGCAGATAGAGATAGAGACAGACAGACAACAGACAGAAGAGAAGGATATTTTCATTTATGGAAAAAAAGTAATAATAATAATAATAAAATTTCAGAAAAAATAATCAGCCGGGGAAATTTTGTTAATTTTTTTATTAAAATTATTTTCTCAATAAATTCAATAATTAATAATGTAATTATTCTAAATAATATTTTACTAATAAAAAATATATATATATATATATTTGTAATATAATAAAAAAGGTTTATTCTTATATAAATAATTTAAATATATTATTTTAAAAATAAACATTAAATTTAAAATTTAAATATTTTAAATTTATATGAATTTTTTTTTCTTATTCTTATCTTGATAAAAGGAAATAACCGAGAGTGAAAATGTTTATTGATCAACAAAAATAATAGTTTTATTATTTGCTGAAGATATTTTCATTGTCCAATCTTATCTAAATAGCATCTTTATAATAATAAGTATCTTACAAGGCAATTTATTAGGCATTTTTCCAGATACTAAAATGCGATATCCTATCAAAACATGAACTTTTATAATAAATCTTATATAATTTCATTCTTTATTTTTTACTATGATTTATCATCTCATCGAAAATACACCTTATATAAAATGCTACTGATTAACATTCTTTTATTATTGTTATTCTTCGCATGCAATCGCATTTTTTTTATTTAGTTAATTAATGAATTGAAAAATAATTAGGCTATAGTGTTCTTTTTTGTTATTGCAATAAATCATATACTGGTATTTATTTATTTAAAATTAATAAGTCAACAGTTATAAATTTATCTTAAAGATTTTTTAAATAATATAACAATTTTGTATGATTTTTGAATAATAAAGTAACGATATTACATAATTTCTTAGATGATAAGATGATAATTTTATTATCTAAAAATTTATATTAATGGTTTCTTGTTGAAATGTTGATGCACTAAACTATTGTAAATGAATGTAATGATTTTTTTTCGTCACTAAAACTTGAATTTTTGCTTGAAATCTTAAAATAAAATTAAAACATCACACCCACTACTAAGAAAAAATGTATCTTTGAAGGCCGAAGAAAACGAAATTCCAAACACAAGTTTTGGTTTAAGAAGAAAGGATGATGACATATTTTCCATATCAGAAATCACATCACATTGTGTTGTACAAGTCATATATGCTCAGACATCATCAGAAAATAGGAGGGCATTGCCCTTTGCTTAGTAAGTCTGGGTGTTTCGTATCTAATGGCTTTATCCAGATTCCTAAAAACTGCATTATACGTTTCAGCATTGATTATTCGTCTATGTGGAAGAAATTCCATAAGCAAGAGTCTAGAACCGTCCCGAAAGACCATCTGTACAATCGTTCTGGCACACTGTAAAACTTTAAACTTTCAAGTTTCGAGAATAAATGCCCTTTAATCTATCCACATCATCCTAATATTCTATTTTGCTTTTTTTGAATACGAATAGTTCATTAGGTATTATAAACAGTTGAAATACAAATAATGTTTTTAGTATTTGATATATTATATACGTTCAATAAGAAAATAAACTTGTAATAACAACTTTACCCAGATGAGAACCCCCTATAAAATATTAAACACGAATAAAAATAAATATTGAGATATTAGATAGTATTCTTTACATTATTTTCTATGCGAGTGTAGCACATTTATACTGATGTTGATGGACGATGTGATGTTCATACTCTTGGGGATCTGTCTTCTATTGTGACACTTCCTGCATTACTTTTTGTGTTTCTTGCAATTCTCGTATTTTCCTTTCTAGCAGTTATTCGTGATGAACATTACAGCGTGATTACTTTTGACATTTTTACTCGATAAGTCTTAAAAATAATAGACTAAACATTGTTTTGTATTCTCTTATATGACTTTAATATTCGTCATATAACAAAACTGACAATATAATTTAATATAGATAGAGATATATTTAAAGAAAACAGCGTATTTGTCTTTTTTATTAATTCTCCAAGTGTTCTGTTAGATTTAATCAAATAAATTTCTTGAATTCCTTGATGTAATTTTATACATTCAATAAATTTCAAGAGGTTCCATCATGGGAATTTCTTTGTCAACAATACAAAAAAAAAACAAATTATTTTAATAAATATGTTTTTGTAGAATATCTTCAAAAATATAACAATATTACCCTTAATAACTGTTTACATTTTAAAAAACATTTATTTATTTTACTCAAACCAATTTATATATATATATATATTGTAGAGCTGTAGAACTCTTCATCATTAAAATATTATGATAAATGAGAGGAAATTAGATTTTTCTTTTTGTTCGACACTCAGAAATAAAATACATTTGTAATATTAATATTAATATTTTTTGTAAGCTGTACAAAAATACTTTCTATATATTTGAATTTCTAGTTTTTTTATTTCAACATTTTGAAATCATTTCTGGAAAAATACCTTATATAAACTTAAATATAATATATATACAATCTATAAAAAATTTGACTAAATTTTTTCTAGATAAAATACAAATTTATGCTTCGTATAGCACCATTAAATTAATAATAAATTTTTAAAAAAACCAATAAAAAATAAAGATAAATAAATAACAAAAATAATAGTAAGTTAACAAAACGTATAAATAAATATTTTACTAATTTAACAAATTAAAATCGTAAATTTAAAAATACATTTAAAATAATTTTTTAATTATACAAAATATTAATTTATTTAAAAATTAAATGGTTCATTAGATGCTTACAGTTAAGGTCTATGGTGACTGATGTAGATATTGGCACCGTTAGATTTGTATTGGACGCCTGGCACATGTAAACGGACAATAAATCGTCTCTTTTCAAATTCGTCACCAATAATTCATTGATGACCAAACCTCGTTCTATTCTAGAATAACTATCGTCGATCTGGGTCGACTCACGCCACCAGGTTACCGCTGGAGATGGACTTCCTGGTACGAAAATGAATAACAAATTTATAAATTTAGTAATGGATACGTAAATATTGTTCTATTTATTCTCTTATTAAAGACTATGAACAACCTTGAGAACTATTTTAGTGAATTTAGTCAATACTTTCTTCACAACATTGCTGTAATGCAGAGTTGTTTGTTTGTTTGTTTGTTGTTTGCATAAGAAAACACGACTCGCGAGCGATCTTCAAAGAGGGATGCCTCTCGTGAGGACATTCTGTAAGAAACTGGCCCTTATTCAGGTGCTAAAAATGTGAAGAAACCAGGAAAATTCCACCTGACAGCCCGTTGTTGATGCGTGAACCCACTATCTAATACCAGTGCTCAGAGGTTTATTCACTCGTGGTGGGATTAAATTCATTAATTTTATTTTGGTAAATTATATTTTTTTAAATAATAAATATAAAAAATTAATTTAAACAAATTTTGAAAAATAAATATTAAAAATTAATAATATGTACACTAATAGAGTCTTTTCTTCATAAAAATCCACGTAATAATAATATAATAAAATGCTTTTCAAAATAGAAATTAATTTTAAAAATATAAAATATTCTTTATACGTAATTATGTAATTAATTCGATCATAAATTTAATTTAGTTCTCATATTTCTATATCTTAAATATTTTAATAAAATTTTCGTTCTTCAACTCCATCATCTAATTTCGTAAAGTGCTAAGTGTATCAAAGTCCGAATAATTTAGTTAAGTTTGACGTTGGATGTTGAATTTTTTTCCTCATTAACGTCAAGAAACGACACATTAAGTAATAAAAAGTTTTTAATAATCTACAAACTAAAGGTGTCACCCGAATGAATGCATTTTATTGCACGTCTAAACGTTAATACGAAGATGAAATGCGTTCGTCTTACTATAGTATCATGCAAATTACCTTTATATTTACAGCAGATCTTCAGAAACTTATAATTATGTTGTTGTAGAGAATGTCAACAATGTAAGATTTAATGCTTAATGCATTTCTCGCCATCTAATTTATCCATTAATAATAAAATCGTTGGAATATTTATTCCACCGACAACGTTCTTCTACGTTTTCCTTTAATATCATTTCAATGTATATACTACTTGAAAAATAACGCTTTTAACCGTGTTTATCGATTAAAAGATTGATTTTTTAAGTTATAATTTAAATTACATAATTGTTTATTTATAAGAATTTATAATACTTACCTCCTCTGACTTCACAGGTGAGGTTTAAATTTGAATTTTCACGAAATGGTCCGATCATACTTTTATTTTCATTATTGTAGATAAGTATTTTCTCAGGAGGCACTGAAAATTTTAAATAAAGAACACATTAAGATATTAATATTAAATCAATGTAGGGTTTTAAGTTTTCCTTACCTATAACATTAAGTTTCATAGCTTTATTCGTCGTTCTTGCTCTTTTAAAGTCGACACGACACCGATATTCTCCGGCATCTCCATCGACAATAGGTTTTATTTGCAGGTAAGCTGGTTTCGCTGTATGATTGAAAGTAGCGCGAGATCCTAGTATCTCGCTTGCAATATGTTTTGGCTCACCTGTATGTTGATCCCGGGCATCCAAACTATAAATGGGATTTCCCGAATCTCCTCTATACCATAGAACCAATGCAATGCTGTCATCTGGTGATGGCGGTGTAATGTTGCAAGGCAACTCGACTTCTGCATCAATGACAGCATTGTACTCTGGGTCATCTAAAGGATATAAGTATGAAAAAAGAATCAGTTAAGTAACTTACTAATAGTAAAGAAAATAGAGAAAAGATTTCAACTCCTCGTGATTAAATTACGATTGGTATTCTCTAGAGAATTTTTTTATTTACTTTATTTTTCGAGAAAAGAAAAAACAGGTATTCGTTTTGTATTAACTTTTTTATTAATCCAAGTAATCAGATTTAATATAATTGAATTAAGAAAGAATTTACAGCAACACTCATTAAAACTTAAACAAAGCAAACATCCTTTATTAAAAAAAAAAAGTATTTATTGTTATTTAAAACGAAAATCCTGTTTTAGTTGCGTTAATATTATACAAACATTTTCAATGAAAGAATTAAAATAAATAACCACACGTTGTGAATTTTAATTCGGTTTATTTATATATTTTTCCCTAACTTCTTTTTATATTTATTTCTAGTTCTTCTCAAATGTAATGTGCTGCAGCTACCTAATCTCTAAACTGAAAATATTGTCGACTTCCTTCGACTTCAAGAAATAGCTTTAAGGAAGGAGTATACTAGACACCATCCTCCGTCAAAAATATCGTTCTGTATGGATCATTTCCGACTTGTAAAACTTTTCGTTATCTTCTATGTACTCTCCATGTTAGTATAGCATTAAAGAAAAAATTTTATGCTGACAACAACCTGTAAACTACCACTGCAGCTACCCCATCCAGTGTTATTCTTTATAGCAGCCAGGAGGTAGCTTCTGGACTAGAGAAAGTAAAAAGAATATTCCACCGTTTAAATTATTCACGTATCTTTTCTCTGTTCACAAACTTTACATCCTTCAATGTTTTATTTGTATTTTCTGAACTTTCTTGGTGAAGACATGATTGCATTCTTCGTGAAGGATCGAAATTAATTTTCTTGTTTGTTCTCTTGCCTTTATATATAATACAAATAATTAATTAAATTTCGAAAATTTTATAAATTATATTACTGTAAAATATATAATATATAATTAATTAATTTTAAATTTTTTCCAATAAACATGTTTTAAAACTTACGCATAACTTTCTTCTAAAGCATTCTATTAATTATGATTATTGATAATAAGATAAATTTAGTATGATTATCTGTTAACTGTAGCGTATTAATTGGCAATCTATTCTATAATCTGGAATTTGTAATGCATGCTGACTACGCCACTTGCGTTACTAATGTGATATGTATTAATCTGTAGCATTCCTTCCATTGAAAACTATACATTGTACTGTTTTTAAAAGTCTTCAAGAATTCATATTTTTAAAGTTTATTACGTGTAATTTTACTACAAACAAGCAGGGAATTAGAAAGAAAAAGGGGGGAAAAAAGATTTATTGACTGATTTCGGATAAGTTTCCTGTAGGGAAGCAAAGACTGAAAATTATAACTTATGTCCTCATTTACACCAATTTCCTTTGAAGTCTTAGGAAGTATAATGTATTATAACCTATTTTAGCTTAATTTCCTGTGAAATTTCTGATAGTATTTACTCTGTGACACGAATTACTGTACACTAAGTATAAATTTCATCTAATCAAATACTTTAGACATATATAACAGTTCTTATTTGTATTATGAAGATTTAATTATTAAGTATTAGTCTCTAAATTTTTTTTAAATTTTGGAAGACACTTTCCATTAAAATTCATTAAAATTCGAACCATATTGATATAGAATGTCTTTCGAGAGTATAATTTTAAAGTTCTTTTTTTTTAAAGAAAAACTACGTATAGTAACCTACAGAATTCATGAAGTACCTAAAACTTTCACATAGAATATTCTGTGACCGAACAGCTATATTAAAAATAGAAAATCTTCTGGCAGTCACGAACATGGAAAATGGGCTTCATTACTTTATGAAACTTTCTTTTTCTTCCTTCTTTTCTAATTTTAAGTTTGTTCCAAACTTTTATTTGATTTCGTTAGATGTTATCTTTAATCTTGAAACAGATACATGTCATTTGGATAATAAGATGTTTATATGTTTAAAAAACCCAATTACGTAAATAAATTTGTTTATTTTAAAATATATAATTTATATTTTATCAAATTGTATACATAAAATATATATAAACAGATAGTATTAGACGTTATAAGAGATACTGGTCTGCTCTTTTTTTTTTCTTTGGTCAGCTAGTAGCTATGGACGAGCTTAAGAAGCTTAGTCTCTTGGCCTCGGTACAACTGTACGTAGCGGTCTTTAGGAATTATAGTAAATACCGTATGGCTGTCGTGGAATTCCTGTTTGGCCAGTGATCAGTCTCTCCTGAGGATAAGAAACTCACTGCCATTGATCAATATGACGAACAGAAAACATCTGTTGGTTAATATCCCTCTGCAGCTTATGGATCATTAATAAGAAGTTTTTGTCTTAATCGCTATATATATATATATATATATATATATATAGATTATCGAAAATCTTTCTTTTATTTTGATTTTACTCAAAAAAACTCGTTATTATATATAAATATTTATTTATTATTTTCTTTAATTTAGAATTGATTTTTAATAAATTACTCTTTTAAAATCGATATAAAAGTTTTAAAATTAATAAGATATCGATTTTTATCCAGGAAATTTTTAATTATTATAATAATCGATAAAAGAAAATTTAATAAAGTAAGCTCTTTTTATTTATTTAGCCTCATACATAGTCGTGCATCCGCACATTTATTGATTATTTGTATCAAATTTAAGCTAATTTTTGTCTTTTCACAACAAGCCATGATACGGAATATCTAGTTTATCAGATCACTTCTTACATTCCTTCTTCTGCATACTCATGACTTTTTTATATTCGAGTCGAAATTCTTTCTTGATTCACTAACAAGTATTTTCTGCATAAAGAAACACATTGCAGAAAGTACCCATCATCATTTTCAGTTCGTTAAATGAATTCTCACACTTTTCATTTTTAGTTAAAAAGAAAAGTGGGGGAAGAAAGTAGTTTTTTTAAAGATTTTAAGAAATGTAATTTTTTAAATTGCTTTCTACTGATTTTAAACTATTTTAACTAGTTCCATTTTTCTGGCAGATATAAATATAGGTTTCATTTTCAGAACTGCAACGAACGAATGCACGAATTGTATCTGGAATTTTGCCAATCGAATGCAAGTAATTATTGCAATTCAACATTTCCGTAATTAGAAATTATTATTATTCATTCGTAACAATTTTCGAACTATAAATAATTATAACGGTTTAATACCTAATAAATAGAATAAATTCCTTAAGATGACCGAAATGAATATATATATAATTTTAAGAATTACATGTAAATAGTTATCAAACGATATGAAAATTGTACTTTAAGTAAGTATTTTATAATTGGCATTCTTCCATTTATAAAGTTGCTCTTAGTTTGGACATTAAGAATAATCCATCTTCCGCCGCAATATCAGAAACGTTTACATGAGTGACATCTCTTAATAGTTAATTTGTTTCCCGAATGCAGTTGCTCTTGCTCCATCACCTCTTTCGTGAGAGGTGTGGACCACGCTCGAACCTGAGGAGCATTAGCTGGACATTCGACCATACATCATGACGACATTATCACAGAAGTAGAGGCAGTTCTCACACCCTAGAAGGACAGCCGGAGGACAATAGGTAGCAATTCCGAAGTGAAGAATCGTGCCTGATAGAAGGTAATATTTTTGCGCTTCGTGTCAATTGTACAGCTTGGAACAAATTTTATACAGAATCTCCAGTATATGACGTGAATTCCGAGACTGCTATAGAATTCTTTTACTCTATAAATTTTGCTGCTATCACATGAACTCTTTCAAGTCTCTCTCTTTATAATATTGGTAATCTAAATTGATTTTTCTAAAAATTTAAGACTGGAATTTGCTTGTTTAATAATGTTATCAAGTAAATTCTCTTTATTTGTTTATAAATTATAGTTAACAGAGTGTTTTTCTTTCCCTTATATATTATTCTTCGAAATAATTTTAAAATTTTATAAATAGTTTTTAATTATATTTTTAATCGATTCTGTAGTATTAATTCGTTGTAGAAAATTGCAAAAATCAACTTTTCTTAGTTTAGAATTGGAATTAATTTTAGTTCATGCATTTGTTAAAGAACATCTCAGAATTCTTATTTTTTTGAAAATAACTGAAGTAACATTTAATTAGAATTTAATATTTTCTAAGTGATGTATTAAAAAATAACAAAAAGTCTTTCGAGACGATCAATAAATTCTTTTCCACTATGTAGAAGTTAGTAAAATTGATTCGTTGATAGAAAAAAATAATAAAATCCCTAATTAAAAATACTTATTGAAATATATATATATATATATCGTTTGAAACTTGTTAATTTTGAATTGTCCAAAATTCTGACAGTAATAATAAAAATAACTGATGAAGATTTAAACTTATTCACGACATAAGAGGATATGCCGGCTCCAAATTTCTTGTAGATTGAATCAAAGAAGGCTATGAGACAGAACAGTAGTTATGAGTCACCGATGTAGAATGGAGACATTGTTGACTATAATTGATATTAATGACCAAAACCTGCGAACTCTCACATTAAGTTTGGTTCGTTGTCCTGCTAAAAGACAAATTGATTCTCAAGACAAATGAAGTGGCATTCCCACACCAGGCTGATTCTTGACATATCTGATAAGTAGAAAAATATGTGGCAGAAAAGGCCAACATTCTTACAAAGAACAGTGAAAAAAAAATTATGCTACAATTCAAGGCTATGCCTTGCTATATTGCCCGCTAGTAAAGGTTTCTATAGTAGTTTTCTTCACAACTGATACCAATATTCGATAAAATATTTTTACAGAAAAGCACCTTAAGCAAAAGCAGAATATTGTACTTGTGCTTATAAAAACATTTATTTATATATAAGAACATATATTTATCAGTTAAAACCAAAAAGGGAATACGACATTTGTATCGAACATGCAATCATTGAATAAAAATACAGGAAAGGGTGCACGGTTAAAATAAAAATAGTGACAAAAACAGCACACGGGTATACGAATAGCATGCTATCTGACAAAGCCAAACGGAATAAGTGCTTTTCTCTTGGGATATGTGCGTATTCCTGGTAGAACATAACAGAAATAACTTCAAACACAAGGGATTTGCCATATCACACAATATGAGGATATAAATGTCCATTCAGATAAAGTTTTTCCTACCTGAGTGGTCACTGAGCACATTGACGGTCCTGAGTTTTATGCCAGGAATTCCTGAAGTGATGGATAAAGTATAACATCACAACATTATGACATTCAATGCTAACTTTATGATAGTATAGTAAACATTAAAAAACTATATTTAGTACATTTATATATATATAAACAAGATATTTATCGGTTAAAGCAAAACAAATAAAATATACATCATATTCAAAACACTCTCTTTAAATTTTATAACATAAATTTTTTATTATTATTAATTCTGTACTGTTTTATGTATAAATTTTTGTTTTATTTTTTAATGTATTTTTCGATTTAAAACTTATACTTGATAAATTGTAAAGAAAATACTCGTACGTGGCCTTTGAAAGAGTGCAGAATCTTTATTTACTATTTTCTTTCTTGAAAATTATAGATGAGAAATCGAAGTAATTGCAAGGTTTTCAGAAACAATTTACTGAATCCGAGTGTGACGGGTATTACTCATACGACAGGTTTTGAAATAAAAAAAAAACAAAGTGAAAAGTGTAGAAACCATTAAGAACAAAGAAAATCATTTTCTTGTTCAATCGAAACAGTTACAATTGAAAAAAAAATTGGTGTAGTGTTTTCCAGTACAGGCAAAAATAAATAAATGTGATCATCATCCTTACAAAACGATCATCTATCGACGTTTAGTGTTCGATGATACCTGCTAACCTAATGGGCCAATAAGTCCGGATGAAAAATGGCCAAAAGACGACTTTCGACAAATGAAAAACGTTAAAAAAAATATCTATAATCACCTAGACCCTGCTAGCCTGACGAAACGGGTGCTTAAACGGACAAAGGAAAAAAAACACTACAGAAGATATGATAGAAAAGATTGTTTTTGACAACTCTTCGTCTGTTTAGCTCCTCTAACGTCTAAACAGAGCAAAGAAAAAATATTCTGGTTGTAATCGATATTTAGCCAGAAAAATAAGATAAGAGGAAAAAAAACTATATAAGATATAGGAGAATAAGAATATAACTGAACTACGTCAGATTGCTGGAACTAACAGTTTCGCCAAAAGAGAATTTTTAGAAAGAAAGAGTAATCTATCAAAACTTCAAGGACATACCGAAGAGCTTCGGTCATTGATCTCGTTTCTAGTGAATGCGGAGATTTCTAAGTCTTCTCAGGAATTAGAATATCCAACTACATTACTGTAATACTACATCGATTTATTCTTACTCTTTAACAATGACTACGAATGTGCTTAGAGTCTATTTGCATTAAATGCCGGATTTATTAAAATTACACGATAAACCATAAATAAGTCTTTGGTTCTAATGTGGGATTTATGCTAATTTATTTAATCTTCTAATAATTACTCATATTAAGAGTTCCAGTAATTAAAATATGGAATGTCAACATTTTATTCAGATATTTTGAAAGCTGAGAAACACCAAAGTAAATGCCGTTTGTCGAAAATTTAATGAGGTTATTTATTAATATTAAGATTAATGGATGATCTCATCCGAGGAGTCATTTCTGAAGGACATTTTGAAATTTAGTCGAGAGTGATAGTAACTTTTTTAACAGCATATCTAGTTAGTTCCTAGTTTGCTTTAATATATAGCAAGAAAACATTAAAGTAAATTTACATGTAAAATATTAATTTCCATGAATATAAACTTAGTAAATGAGCAACCTTGGTAAAGCATTCTTTAATTATTTATAACTAAAATAAGTAAGTTTTTTTTTCTTTAATTTAAAATGCGTACAGTACACGTTGTAGTCAACTAAAAATGACAATTTTTATATATTTTTAAATAAGATTTTCTTGCAAGACAAGTCAACGTGATTGTCAACCATGCCATTTCTTACTGCCAGAATAGGTACAAAGTTTTACAAGCGTTGTATGAAAGAAGGTTTACAAGGAAGGTTGTCCTTCAACAACTAACCAGTTCATGTCAAGCGAGAAAAGATGGTTGAAGAGATTTAAATAAAATTCTTATTCACTACAACGAACAAATTATTTTCAATATAGGAAATGTATATATGTGTGGAAAGATGAATGAAATTCTCAGCATGTTGGTAGAAAATAAAAGGACATTTTAATAATTAAAATCTTTTCCTTCTTCTTGACCATTCTAGGAATTTTATATAATAAGAAATTTTATTTATTATCGTCTTTTTATTGAGTATAATATGATATACTTCAATTACTTATTTATAAAAGTGATTGAATAATACTCTTTTGTCTTGAATAAATTTATTAAAACGGATATCCTGTTATTTTTATCGAGAAGAAATTTTCTAGTATTTTATTATTCTCGTTGAAGAACAATTAGACATTAATCTTATTAATTAATTGTTTTACAACTTCCTTCAGATGAAAGGCAATTTTTCTTTTTTTCGAAAATCTCCATTAATTAGATGAAATAAATTAAAATTCAATTCTATTTTTAAAAAATCAGTAATTCTTAATTGTATATTTTCATAATATATTTATTGTTAATTAATAATGTTATTGTTATTGACTCTAAAAAAATCGTGTTTGTTTTTTTATTTATTGAAAACTAATTGTATTTTTAATTTTAAAAAAATCGAATAAATTAATTATTTTTCTTTAAAATTTATTTAGAAATTAAGCAACTTTTTTTTTTATTTTCAATTTTTCTAGAGGAATTATTATTATTATTATTTTAAGTTGTTCCTTGATCAATAATTTTCTGATAATATTTATGAGTTAAAAAACTATAAAAATCTGCAATTAAAGCTTAGAAAATATATAAAAAATTAAATTATTTATAATAAATTTTTGCATTTAATAGCTTCGTAACATTAAAATCTTACATGGTGAATGGTTATTATTCTTCTAAGATAAGAGATGAAGTAAGCGTTTAACACAAAATAAATTAATTTCAAAAAGGAAGTAATTTTATGAAAGAAATAATTATTAAAGAGATATGTTGTAATCTAGAGTTGAATGGGTTCTTAACTTTTTTTTCCATTTAATCTAACTCATGATTTAAGAATATATGCGAGTTGTTGAACTTAGAATGACTAAAAATACTGTTGGAAGTCTATTTTAACATTTATTTAAAGTATATTCAATAAAGAAGACAATCAAAGAAGGTGACTTTTTTTTTATTATTTCCTTTTTTATCCATCAGCATCTCGAATTTTGCTTTTCCTTTATTCGAAGCTTTAAAAGAATTTCCACTAGATCTACATTTTCGAAGAAGAGATGCTGACGTTAATATTACTGCCGATGTTACTTTTTTCTCCTTTTATTCCTTTTTTTCCGTAGATTTAAAATGGAATTTCTAGAAAGAAACAGAATATAACTTCCAGAATAAAAGTTAAATTATGCAGAAAAGTTTTAAATTCATTTTTGTTTTCGTTAATTTAAAATCAAACTGATGACGATGCAATTTATTAGATTGAGTATATACAGTATTTTGTAGATATATACTTTACGTATCTAGAAATAGAAATGGATAAATGATGCAGAGATATGTAGCATCTGTATACCATTAATCTACTGTAGATGATGTATTGTTTTGATGGATGATAGAAGGATATATATTTATATATAAGGATGATACAACGTTATCAAACGGTGGTTGGCATGAAAATTTTAGTTTAGAATATCTTCAAAGACAGAGAAAATTAGAGAATAAAATTAATGATACGTTTGGTAAATTTAAATTAATGAATGGAGGAAAAATGAACGAGTGTATTTAAACTTAAACTATTATAGTTTATTTTAAATATACATACGTTCATATTTGTTTTATTTATCGAATAATAACAAGATAAATGGCTCGAGTGTTGATAATTTTTAAGAAATTGCATGGAAGTAGAATTAAATTTACTTTATTAAAATTTTCACTTGAAATGTTAGTTTATTAAAAAATAAAAAATAAAAGCTTTTAGAAAACAGTTTTAATATATGTATGTATATATTTATTTATTTAATATTTTATCTCTCCGGTCTCTTAACATCTGAAAAGAAGGAAAATTGATCGAGAATAATATATTAAATATTGTAAAATAAGAAAGATAAATTAATTTTGAAAACTTAAAATAACTTTGAAAATATATTAAAAAAATTCTAAAGATATAATTAATTTAATAAAAAAAAGAAAAAAGACGAAGAATTTTTATAAAAATTCGTGCGAAGTTATATTAGTTTTGATATAAGATGGCTTACGTATATAATTTTTATCTTCTAATATACCTTAAAAAAATATTATTTTATAAATATGTAAATTTTAGAAGTAGGGCGCATATCTGTCTATTACACTAATTAATATAAATAAATCAAGTAACTTTAACCAAGCTAAACATCATTCAATCTTAAATTTAACAGTATATTTAAACAAATAACGTATTTATTCTCTTTGAATATGTTGCTAAAATGAGTTACTTTAAACATAGATGAGATATTTTACTGAATAGGTTACTGTTAAATTGAATAAGGATTCAAAATGGCGAATGGTCGTATGACTCTGAGCATTCTCTTGTATTCTATCGAGAACAAAAGATATCTACATCTATGTCGGCCGACATCATTGTTCTGAATTGGACAGTCTATACGCCGCCAGACTCCTCGAAAATCTGTAGTTTCTCCCCTCCTTTTAAATTTTGAAAAGAAGTCGTTAGTGCACCCATTGATTTTCTACTGGTTATTTCGTCTTCAAATTTTATATATATAAAGTTAATAAAACAGACAATTTTTATTACTATATTCATAAAAATATACATTTAGTTTATGATAAAATATATATATATATATATGTGTGTGTGTGTGTGTGTGTTTGCATATTCATTTATTTATAAAGAGTAGTTAGCCTATTTATTATTTGTCTGATGACTCATAGGACATTTCCGTTGTTCATTGGTAAAAAGAAAATATGTAGAACCACCTACGCTTCATTGTTCAAATATTTTTACTCTTTCTAAATAATAGAAAATTGGTTTCATGAAAATAATTTAAAGGAAGAGTAGAGTGACTTTAACGACCTTCAGCAATAGAATGAATGATCAGATGAGGAAATTATTTCATGTATAGTACTTGAAAACATGTTTCACAATCGAAATGGGAAAGTTAGGTTATTTTAATTTAACAAATGGATCGAATTTTGTTATTTTTACTCTATATAAAGTTAATATATATATATAATTTCTTAAAATAAAATTTAACAATAACCCCTAAATAACGAAATTCGCTATAACATCAAGTGGGAGTGAGAATTAAGTAAATCAAACTGTGTAAAACTGTTCTTTACACGAAATTCAATCTTTTTTCTCTAAATAAAACAGTTCTGTGTGTAGATAATCAGCATAAACAATTCAAAAAAAGCAGAAAAATTACAAGAAAGTTCAACCTTAATACCTCATAAAAACCGTTTAAATATAAATAAAGATCATTATTATTACTAATAATTCCTTGTTATCAAGAAACGCCTTATAATTATTTGTCAAAACCATAAAATATGACAAGCATTCCTGATTATTTTCAACAAAAAATTTTTGTTAATATATATATATTAAGAAAACTCAATACCGTACTCATCTCTTGCAATTAGAGAAAATATTTCAAATAATTTAGATTATTAGTTGACGTTAATGAACTCTAAGAATTTTGCAAAATGAGCAAACAGGCACAATGAAGAAAGAAAAAAATTATATATATATTGCACAGATATGATTAGCTGTCCCTTGACGTAGAAGAAAAACCATCTGAGTGCAAAAATCGATGAAGAGAAGTGTAATGAAAACAAGCGAGCTACTTGATAGATTTAAAGTAATGAAATAATGTAACTTCTACTATTTTCTTTTCAAACTAAGTAGATAAGTAGTGAATCTCATTAGCAAATTTTACTATCTTATGAATAGCATTATATTAATATTAATTCTTTTATAAATAAAACTATCGATTGGATATTATGATGAAAAATATAAGTCTCTATAGATGCAAATTAGAGCACAGAATTTTTACTTAACATCAAAAGAAAGATTAATCAAAATGGAAAATTGATAAAGAATGTTCAATCTTCCTTTAATTTTTTTCCCCTTTTTCTTTCTCTACAAAATTAAAATTTAATTAGTCCTGAAATTAATTATGTTTTGTAGATAAGCTATTGGAAATTTCATAAATGCAAATTATGAATTTCTTTATTTTAGATATCTTCAATTATTTAAAAAATAATAATAATAAAAGTATTTATAGGTGAATCGAAGTCTGTGTTATAAGCTGGTGAAATTTTGCCAAATTTTCTTTTATTTTATTTTACTTTTTTTGGGCAATTTTCCAGAGATTTTCTTCATTATAAGTAAATATTTCTGCATCTCGTCTGACAGATTTTAAGTAAAAAGTTGCAATTGTTTACTATAAAATGCTTTTTTCTTTCACTTTTTCGTATAAAAAATTGAAACGAACGTAAAAAATTAAAGTTAAATTTAAGAAATTTAATGTTTTTTTTTCTTTACATCATTTAATTAAATTATAAATTAGATTTAATGAATAAAATGTTTAAAAAAAGAAAGGAATTGTGCAGGTATAATAAGGACAGAAAATGTAAAGTTTAGAGTTGTTTATAATAAATTAATATATATATAAAAAAAATAGAAAATCTATCTGTTTTGTAGAATAATAAAATTGAATATCAGAGAAATATTGAAAAATCTGAAAAAATATATATATGTATGTATATATATATTGAAAGGCAGAAAAAATGATACTTTTCTCGTTCGAATGCCTAAACTGAATTTTTAGTTTCACCGTGGAAATGCAAAAAATATAATAAAAAGTAAAAAACTGCGGAAGAAATCTTTTCTAAAGTAAGAAAATGATAGAAAGTGTCAAAAATCTTGCTGAACCTCGAGAAAACTTTGATATGAGATGCTTAAAAGATAAAATCCAAACACGAAAGAAAGGGGAGAGAAAGTAATAGCCTATAACAAGATAATAACTTGCTGTTGGATAAAATTGTTTATAGTAAATATATTTCTACAAAAAGTGTTTCATCTTAAAGCCCTTAAGATAAAACATCTTTTCACCTTCCTTTGGTGTGATCACATCAACCCTACAACAAATAGTTTATCCTCACAACATCTATCTTTTCTATGCATCCCATCATTTTAAACAGAACACACCAAGCAATAAATTTTCTATTTGACATCCTCCTATACACGAAACTCTATGAAATATTTACAAAAGAATATATATCATTCGGACAGAAGGAAAAAGCTAAAATATTTCATAGAGTTTTGCGTAAACAAAGCGTTGTGTGTATTAAAATATATCACAAAGAAAGAATTCTTTCTCAATCCCTCTTCTTCTTTTCATATCTATAAAGCTTAAAAACATTGTTAAAGGCACTTAAAAGTGTTTTCAGACAGTTGTTTGATTAATTGCTAATTTTCTTTCTTTTTCCCACGAGTATCTTAAGCATAGATGTGAAATGAGCCTTATCTTTTATCATTGAAATACACGTCAGTGAATTTTCCTTCAGAATTTGACGCAAGAAATAACCTTATACTAAATAAAGCATGGTGATTTAAGATAAGAGTACGAAAGTTTTTATGCTGCGATCTCTTAGAAAAGATGCCATTTGTAAGAAGAGATTACAAGGTTGCAATCTAGTTCATTAAACATTGTTTAGTTATGTGGTTAATGATCCGATGACGAGCAGATTCTCTTAACTTATTTGTTGTCTTTTCTTTAAATATTTTCATCCTGATCAATTCAAGGGATAAACGTAAGTTAAATTCGGTAAGAAATTAATAATTTTATGCTTAAAATCATTCATATTTTACCTTATTTTTAACTTAAAAATTTTTAATATATTTCTTCGGGATAACACATACTTTTCAACTGATTCTCCTCTATTTACATTATTCTTTTATCTAAGTTATTATATTGTTATGAATGATAGCACAAGTAATTTATTTTTAAATTAGTATTTTCCACTCCAGTAATACTATTTTGAAAACAAAATTAATTTGATAAACCTAAATTTATTAAAGTTACAAACCAGAATTATTTTATAAACATTGTTAATATTCTTTCTTTCTTTTTTAACAGTTTTAATACTTAATAATACATTTAAACATAAAAATCTCATTAACATTTTATTACATAGTATCAAATTCAAGAAATTTTAATAAGATAAAATAATAAAAATAAGTGTTAAAACTATAAAAATTAGGTTTAAAAATTTATCTTAATTAATAAATATATATTTTGTAAAGTTTTTTTCAAGAAGAATAAGTTTTCTAACTTAAGAAAAGAATAATAAGAGTATTGAATGCCTGAAAAATATATTAAACTAACAAAAGGAAATTATAATGAAATTTCTTTCCCTTCTTTTCAATTTTATTTTACCCAATGTGCTTGTATAAAAATCTAATTTTATACAATTCTATACCAAAAAAATAAAAAACAAAAAATCTTGAGAATGTGATCCTCTATTTTCTTTTAATCCTGCTTAGTTTTTATATTAATTAGTCAACTCATTTTTCTTCGTTATGTTCTATAAGATATAAGAATCCTCTTTGGAAAAAGTGATGAAAATTACTAAAATGTCTTTGTTACAAGGACAAGAAACAAGCTAATTAGTTACAATTTTAAATGTTTCTATTCCTAATGTTGGAACCGTCATTACACAACTTCTCATTAGGATAATTTACACAAAATACGTTTCTTTAAATAAAGAAATGCGTTTTAACCATTAGTAATACTATTATGGTTCAAGCAAAGATTAATTAACATCCGCACATTTACTATGCATTCGTGTCACCTTAAAAGAACAGATGTCATTTGTGAATTTAATGTTTCAATGAATATTCAGATAATGAGAGCATCAGGTTCTCTAAACCCATTCGGTGTATCTATGTAATAATATTATTAAAGAAGAAAAATTTATATATTATCATTATTTTTGTATTTTTAAACAATTTCTTTTCTGGTATATTAATCATTTTAATTACTTAAATGTACTTAAAATGGTTTTTTGCAATGAATTTTAATCTACAAACACTTCACCAAGGTTTTAATTATCATTAAGTAAAAGGACATTTTTGTTTTTAATATTAATTTAAAAAAAAATAAAGAATAAACGAATGGCAGAATATAAAATAAACATTTATTTACGTTTAAATTATTTGGAAAAGTGTTATTGTTATAAATTTTAATGAAAATTTACCTTAATAGAGAGAAAAAATTCTTCTGGCTAAATCTAATTATCTCTCTCCATAAAGATTTTGATAAATTATGAAGGATAGAAAAAAAGGAGACAAAATCTAATTATCCTAGATTATATTTAGTAAACTATCACTTTGGAAAGTGAAGTTAATATCAATTTGTTAGCACAACTGCTCGATAAGATCAGGTGCGTTCACTAAAAACTCTATGGCTTGAATAAAACGGAAGCAGTAGTTGTATTCAGGTGAGTAAACTTTATTTCAATCCCATTGCTTCCCCTGCTTTATAGTAATTTTCTCTGATCGGTTTTCTGAAGGAAAAATAACCATTGTGAGTTTACCAATCTTTTCCAGCATTTTTGCGTTAGAAAACGTAGGAAATAGAAGAAAAAACATCGAGGTAATCCAATAAGAAGTTTGGAAAGATACCCGATCATCTGCAGGCATGTGCAATAAATGTATTGTTCAGACATTCTATTGGCCTCAATTCTAACCTCTATTGTAATCGTGTTAAGAACAAAGTCCCTGCGTTACCTAAACAAACAGTTTAGGAATTTCTGAGAAACTTTTCCTCTAGATAACACTCTTTCAACACTGTGCAAATATTTGAAAAGAATAAGTAGAATAAATATAATTGCCTTCGGGGATTAACAGTTTACTTCCACCCCAAATCTTTGATAAATTTAAATAAATCCGATGATATTTTAAATATAAAATTATTTTTTTAAATTGTTTGTAAATAGTAATTTTATTCCGTATAACTTTAAACCTTAATTTTTGACATCAGCATCTCGTCACTGCCTTATAATAATAAATATTTAATAATTTATTTTAATAACAATAACGATAATGACTCCTCTACGTAGCAACGATTATAAATTTATATTATTTATAAATATTAACTTTAAAAAAACACACGAGTAAAGTAAATTGTCCTTGAAACAGTTGACATTTTACCTTTACAAACAAAATCTTTACTTATAATCTTACTTTTTTCAATTTTTTAAAGCTGTTTAAAAATATTTTTTATATAAATGTTCAAAATAAATTTATTCTTTTAACTATTAATTATTTCTGTAAAGTATCTATTCAACAATTCATAGAGTTATTTGATAACCAGAGGTGATAATATGATATAGGTATATATAATAGAATGTCTTTAGGGTAGAAGTATAAACAATAAAATTAAAAGAATTTTATTTATGAAAATCTTTTTTAATTCTGAACATTTCTATTATATAATAATCATTAAATATATCTTTATTATTATGCAAATTCAATAATAATTATTTATTTAAAGTATAGATTAAATTTTAAAAAATTAATAAAAATTTAATAAAATTTTCAAAGTTTAGCTAGAAGCAATTTCATTCTTTATTTTATTGTATTAAATCAAATAAATTATAACCTTAAATTAAATTTTAAAAATTTATACATACAAAGTAAAGAGCCATCATTATAAAGATAATTTAAGTATATTCATTATACATTTAATCATTAAAGAAAGAAAACAAAAAAGAGAGAGAATGTATATAAAGAAAGGTAAAATTTATAAATTTAATATACTGTATTTAATAAATAAATTAATTTTCTTACTAGAAATATATATCCATTAAAAATTGAAGTTAAGGTAATCTAAATCTTATATATATTTTCCAGATAATTTGAGATTCTTAAACGTTATCAGCATACATCATAAAAATGTGAATTTTAAGACGATGATATTGAAATATGTTGAAAGTAATTTCGTGTTCGCTTTTACAATCGTATAAAACTTACATTTAGTCAATTTTGATCTCCCACCGCAACATATTGAAAAGACTACAAACATAAATTTCTCCTAACGATGTTACTTTAGCAATAATTTTGATTAACAGTAAATTTGATGTATGAGTAGAAAGTTAAGCTAATTTAAAAGTTAGAAAGAAAATTTTAAGAGAATAACTTAACCTTAAAATCGATATATTTTCTTCGATAAAAAGCTTTAAATGAATCGAGTGTAATTATTAAATAAATCGTACACTAATTAAGACATTCAAAATTTATTACTGTATACTTCTTTAATTATTCTTTATTATATATATATATATATATATATATATATTGTTAATTTATTTGTTAAATTATATTTTTGGCAAGTTTTTGAAAGGTGAGTAACAAATTACATTGGTTTTATTTATAATATTTTTGTATTTAAAATATAAATAAGATTTTTATTAATAAATAAATAAGTATATAAGATTTAATTAATTTTTCAAAATTCTGTTCCGAATTGTTCGTAGTTTTTGAACTTCTAACTCGCTGACTCATCAAAAGTTTTCTGTCCTTTCGGGGGTAGATTGTAAATTAGACTTTGGCAGTTTTATGAGTAAAAATGCCATTACGAGTTATACAATGACAAATTGCACATAATGCATTTTTCTGCTTCATTTAAGTACAATTTTATGAATCACTTCATAAATTTAAAATCGCTGTACAAATAATAGTAATCACAAACACAAACTGATACAAGAGTGATAAAATTTATAACTTCTTTCTCCTAAAGGGCATAAGTAAAAATTTACTAATAGGAAATAATGTTTAAAAATAATAATTTTTAAGAGAAAAATATCAGTTAAGTACAGAAAAATATTCCATTTAAATTGAAATCTAAAAAAATAACCTCTTACAAAAAAGAAGCAAATTTTATAATAAAACAAATAGGGCTGTATTATCTCTTTCTTTTCATCGAAACAGCCTCATAAAACCTTCAATATACAACAGACCATTGGATTTGTATTATTAACAACCCGTTATATGAGCTTGTGAGATGGACCATATAAAGCCAATGAAACTTGATTCCAGTTGGCGAGACAATGGCGTGAAATTCTATATAGCGACTTGCACTGTAATAACGCACTTGAAAGTTGAATGAATTAGATATGAGAACACAAAAAGTAAGAATATTATATTTAAAATCGCTTTCTATCATCATTAAAATGCGACAAAAAATACATATAATAATTATAGCTTCTGGCAGTTTGCTTTATAGGCTCGAATTTATCTTTAATTTACTTTTATACCTTTTCAAAAATTACAAGTAAGTAGGCTTTTTTGTGAAATAAATAGTACAGAAAAACTCGTAAGCAACAATAAATGATAAAATAAAATAGTAATAATAACTGTTAAAATTTATAATTGTATTCCTTTCACTTTTATTCTTAGCACTGTAGAAAAAGCAATAAAAGAATAATAATTTTACTACATTTTACTACATTTTTAGATTAAAAAAATTAATTTTTTCTTTATTTTTACAGTAAAATAATTAAATAATTAACGAGTAAACAATTGCTGTAAAAAAAAATGTTTTCCTCTTTTATACTCAACTTAAATAATTAAACACCAGATATTAAGTGGAAAGTTAATATTTACACATTTTCAATATTTTAACAATGTATAAAACAAGTTAATTTATTAAATTATTATATAAATGTAAAGTTAAATAGACATAAATATAATTGTTTTTCCCCCTTCGTCCTCTTCTACTCATCACTTTAATTAAACTTGTCTTAATTGGTCTGTTTAAAAATTTCTCTTTGTAATTCTCTTTTATCAGATATTGAATGAAATCCTACAAATAAAGTAAGAGGGAGAGAGAGAGAAAGAGAGGAGAAAAGTAAAAGGAGGGAGGAGGAAAAAAAATGCAAATTGTCTGACAAAACGTAAGAGAGAGAGAGGGAAAAAAATGTTTAAATATTGAACGTCGTATATAATAAAAGAAAGTAATTACTGCTGCATATAATATGATCGATTAGAAAGGAGAAAAGTAACTGCTGTTGAGAATTAAAATGACACTTGCTCCCACGACGTTCCTTCCATGATCCAATGCACTTATATATCATAATCTCTCTTTTACATCTTTGAGAGATACTTATGTGTAATTAACAAAATTAACTTATTATATTCAATCGTATTACGGAATATAAAGAGCAATTTTTGACAGCTTTACTTGACAGGTAGATGGAGATGCCCTCGAGTATGTCAATCACGTAGGGAAGTCCTTTGAAAAAAATCAAATATGAAATTTGCTTCAATTAAAGATTTCTAAATTAGTGATTGTTGGAGTGTAAAGCTGACAATCAGTGTCAGCATATCAATGTTCTTAAAATCTCTTTTGACATGAATGTAAGAAAATATTTAAACTAAACGAAACTAGTGAAAAAGATATAGTAGTACCTTGGGAAAACACAAGATTTCGCTGTTTAAAAATCCATTTGTCAGATTTCTTCAAAGTCGTTGAAATAGTTTCTTTTCATTATTATTATTATTTTTTGTTAGTTTCTTATTTTGATTCGAATTAAGTAAGTATAAAGGAAAAAACTTCTCTTCTCCCTCTTATTTTCTATGGCCATCATCATTACATGAACGTTTAAAAACTACAAAAGATAGGTTATTTTTCAGATGATATATTGCAGATTACAAACAGCAAGTCATAATTCAATTATAATTGATGTCTTATGAAAATTAGAAGAAAAAACAAAGTTTGAATTTCTTTTCCTTATCTTTTTTCAAAGTTATAAATGAAGTTTTTGTAAAATATTTAAATGTATAGCGTAAGAAGATTGCAAGAATGAATGTTAATTACATAATAAATAAAATTTTCTTTATTTTATAAAAGACTATGTTATGCGTAATTTCGTGATACTAGAGCTTACTTCTACTTATGATATATAATCATAAAAGTTTTTAATAAATTCACTTTTAGCTCATTAAACGTAGCACAATTATCCTACAATATTATCCACCTGCAAAAAGTTAATCTCAATTAAAAGATAATTTAATTCTTAATCGAATTTCTGTTATATTATTTGAGAAATTTAGACTTAAATTCGCTCGATATTTTTAACAACAATATAAAATTTGTTTTTTCCCTTATTTCTATAATTAATATCAATTTAGAGATAAATTACCTACAAAATAATTTAACTTATACGTTCAATTAAATGTTTTATAAGAATTTGCCAACGTAGAAACTAATTAATTATAAGAATCGGTTGATTTCGCTTCTAATTTTCATCGTACTTTCTGTCCTTTTATAATTAGATTTAATTCCTTTGGGTGATACGTTTTAACTATCTGAAAGCAATGAAAAATCTAAGAGTTAACATCCCACATCCAACTAAATTAGTTTTGGTTAAAAGCTGAGTCCCATTGGCATAATTTTATATTTCTGTTTTGGGTTTTATTATTAAACAATTTATTCAATTTTATTTTTCTATGTAAGCATTATTATGCAAAAGGGGATAAGGAAAGAACAGCAGAGAAGAAAAGCTCCTATTCTCTCCTTATCCCCTTATCCTCCTCATCTTCTTTCCTTATCCCTCTTTTAAAATTTACTCTTTTTCTTATAAAATTTCATAAAAGTCACGTTTTAAAATTCATAAAAATAAAAATAAATCAATCCATAATTTTGATAAATTATAAGACAAATTAAGTTTTATCTATTTTGTCATCTTTAATAGCAATCAATCATTTCAAATGTTACAGAGAGAGAGAGAGAGAGGGAGAGAGGGAGGAAAAATATTTTCAATAAATTTTAGAAAATTTAAAAATAAATTTTTAATAAGTTTAGATTTTTAAACTAAAAAGTTAATTTTTACTAATTTTTTTTTAATTTTAATATATAAAAATCTTTCTAATAGATGAAAACTTTGCCAAGAAAAATAAAATTCAACAACTTCAGAATATAAAATTTAATTTCTGTAAATTCTAAACTGGAAATTTGTTGTTTTAAAAATCACTTAAATTAATTTCAGAATGTTAAATTTATCAACATTAATTGTAAAAATTTAAAAATACAAAAATATCTTAAAAATTTATTCGAAATATCCTTCACTGAAAAAGCTTAAAGAGAATTTGCTGTAAAACTTTAATGAATAATCAAAAAGATAAATTAAAAAATAAAAAATAAAAAATAAATTAATATTTACAATAATTTTTAAATTTCAAATAAAATTTGAAAAAAGTTTTTCATTTCTAAATTTCAAAATTTCAAGTGAAATATACTTAATGAAATTTAAGAAAAAAATAATAATAATTTTAAAAAATTAAAATTTTATTCAAATAATTTTAAAGATAATATTATAAGAAAAATTTTTAAGTTATCGTGTTAAATATTAAAGTAATTATTAATTATATATAGTATCATCAATTATTAAATAAAAATTTAATGTTACATCACAGCTTCAAGAAACGTAACAAAAATAAAAATAGAAAAAACTTTTGATGAATTTATTTTTACAATATCTAATAAAATGACTTTGAGTAAAAAAAAATAAATAAATAAAATAAATAAATAAAAAAACAGAGAAACCTTCATTCATAATATATTTTCTGTTACGAATTTCATCAATATTTTCTGTTTTTATACAACATAGCCTGTACGAAATGAGACATTGTAGAAGCGAGATGAAATATCAGAAGAAATATAGTTTTCAACCCCTTCCTCCCTTTTTTTCAAGAGAACAGCATCGGTTACACACCATTCTAACTTTAAGAATAACGAGAAAGCCGCTATATCCAGCGGAAACAAGGTTCTATCTACAGGATATGACCAGATTCTATTTTATCCAACAACCGAATCCGAGCAAAATGTTCTATATGACAATTTTTTCTTGTTTGTTTGTTTAAATTTTTGTAGGAAAAAAAATAACTTGAAAAAAACTACATGTACACTACGTTATTACTTGTATATATATTTTTAAAATATTAAATAATATAATAACAATAGATTAAAATCTTATAAAGTTTCTTGATACATAAAATTTCTTCTTTAATTTTTTTAAAAGGAGAAACTTTACTATTTAAGTAAAATATTTTCTACGGCTAACAGCAGTTCATTATAATGAGATATCTGCTTTTATTTATCTTTATTCTGATAAAGTAAGTAATAAAACATTTATATCCCTTAAGGCAGAAGTATTTAAGAATATGGTAAAGTTTTATCTTAATTCTATCGAGTAAAGTAACATTTAATTAAATACTAAACGAGTTACTCGGTTAATTTTTATAATTTATTTCGCTATTTTTAATGCTTATTTTTGTAATTTTTTTCTTCGTTAAATTAAGGCATAAATTTATTATTTTTTTTATTTATTATTTTATGCAGAAAAAAAATAATAAGAATAAAGTTTCAAAATATTTCCTAATAAATTGGTGATTTACTATTAAATGAATGAAAAGTCATGGACGTAAAGTGAATATTAACGAAGGGGTGGTGTTAATTTAATGTTTTTAAATGAGCTTAAAAAGAAATAATAATAAAAATTTAAAAAAATAATATAATATAATTTTTGTTAGAAAAATAAACAAAAAGTTTGGAAAAATAAAGTTAAATATTTGAAAAAGATAAAAAAAAAAAAAAAAAACAGGAAGAATGAAATTCTGTAATAATAAAATCTCATTTATTTTTATGTTTAAAAATTTAAACTTACATAAATAAAATTATCAAGCATATTTATATGTAAATGTATTAAAAAATAATTCATTAAAATAACCTAAAGAATAAAAAAAGGAAACAAAAAGTTTGAAAAAGAATTAAACTCAGAAACTTCAAAATAGAAACCTAAACAAAGAAAATGGATCGGATAAATATGATAAAATTTATCTTTAGATATTTGATTTATATATATTTTGTTACGAAATCTCCTTTATATATTTTATGGGCGCACTAAAAAGAAAAGAAAAAAAAATCAAGAAAAATCTTTCCTGAAAATGATACTATTGAATATTTGCACTTCTCGGAAAGAATGTTATTTATAAATAGATTTCTGTGGACGTTTTAATAAAATATAGACGCACTGTCGACCTTTATATTGTATATCCTGTGGTATTGGAAGTTTGCTTTGGTCGGTTACATTTCTTCAACGCTGAATGACACCTGCATAAGGAGAATGAAAGGGAAATGCAATACAACAGGATAAAAAAATAAACAGTTGAAACTTTCCGCTCAAAAAGTTTCGAGTTGTCGAAATAAAAGTCGTTTCAATTTTGTATTATCTTGTTGTTGTAAGCTGAGAATCGATAAAGTTCTCTCCTATCATTTCTTCTATGTTTACAACTGCTGAAACATTTAAGAAATTTATTCTATATCATATATTACCACATTTACTTCCAATCTTTTAATTTATTATCCCTTCGAACGTGTGACAAGTTTTCCAAATTTGAAAATTTCATGATACTCTCGTCAATATATTTACATATATCATAAATATAAACAACAAAGATTAGTTTACTCGTGTAAATTGGCAAGATATTCGACTTTATTTTTGCAATTTATGATAAAAGTTTACTTGGAAAAATTACTTAAAAAAATTATTAAATTTTTTTTCTCCCCCTTTTTCTAATAAAGTTACTAGTATAAAAAGTTTACGAATTTTTATTCTAATTAAAGTCTGAAGGAGAAAAAATTTCTAAAGTGTTTAAAAATTGTTGATATATTCTCGTATCAAAATTCACTTTTCTATTTTTAGGAAACATATTACTATTTTTTTTCCTCTCCCCTTTTTAACTGATGCGTAACTGAAACTTATAAGGAATAAAAAAAATGATTAAAATTTTCTAATATTTTTTTTTCCTGTTAAAATATTTCTAATATATTTTTTTAAAAATATATAAAGCTTATATAAACTATATTGTTTTAAAAATTTTAATTTATGAATTAATTAATTTTATTAATAATTATTCAAAGTTTATAACTATACTTTTTGATAAAATATATATATATTGTAGCTACGTCTATAGATGTAAATACATAAAGCATGAAATATTCATTTATGCATAAGCAATATCGAACAAAGTTCTAAAAAGGATTATCATAAAATAAATAAATAAAAAAAAACTTTAAACACAAAACTTTTTATATTGATATTTTTAAAGATTTATAAACATTTTTTTTTTCTTTCAATTTAAAAATTTATTACTTAAAAGCTTTTGCAGTGGGGAAAAATTTTGTTTTATTTTAAAATATTATTTTTTATTTATAACTACAGACGAATTTAAAAATTTAATTATGTATAGTAGCAAAATAAATTATTTTATATTTAATCGTAGGAAATTTATATTTAAAAATACACTTTATTAATCTTTTAAACTTGTATAATAAATAATTAAATAAATCTTATAGCCTATTATAATGATAATTAAAAATATCATATATCAATATCTTCTATGATAGAATACGGTACGAATTAATATAATTATATAGTAGAAAATACCTATGTAATTCGTTATTGTTAGGGAAAACTGTAGAAAATAAATATATTTTAATATATAAATAAGTTCAAATAAATTTTATATTAGTAAATTCGTTTTAGAGTACTAATGACTTCTCTTTTCTTGCAAAGAAATGTTTAAAGTGTAAATTTTAGAAATTTCTAAACAATCTACCAGGCACAATAATAGAATTTAGTGTTTAAAGTGATTAAAAACGTTACTCAGATCTTATCTACAAGATCTTGCTTCATATCTTGTGGATGTGTTAAGTTAATTTTTACATAAATTTCGTTAAAAAACAGTGTTTATTTTTAGTTTTTCAATAGAAAATAATACCGAAATGGAACTTGACTCTTATCTTTTTATATTTATTAAATACAACAACAACAACAAAATAAGATAATATGAGATTCTTCTATTCTTAGCAATTTACATAATTAAATATTTACAACACCAATTATGAGATTATAAATATTCGTAGATTAATTATATAAAGAAAATTCTATGACCATTTTCCCATATTAATTACGTTTTCAAAATTTTATTTTACTAAAACTCTCTTTAAATCACCCCATTTGACTTATCGACCAAATGTATTGTCCACAGCCGAATTACATACTTTACTTACCTCACCCTAGACAAAAATTCTCTTTACATTTATATGAACAAATATGAACTTTTAGGCTACATTTGATTAAAAATAATATTTTAATTATAATAACATAATAATAATAAGAGAACACAAAATTGCAATAATACTAAAACAGTAACAGCAGGATGTGATATTAAAACACTATTTTAACCTAACATCATCAACACTCTTTCAGCTTCACGCTGTTAATAGTAACATTAATATTAAAGCAATGTAATCTTAATAACTGCGTGATATTAAACAATAATATTAACATCGAAAAAGCATCATGATAATAACCGAATGTTATTATTATTAGCATTATCAGTAACTTATATTAATGTGCTACATTAATTAATAAATAAATAAAAATTTTATATCTCTTTTTTGATAATTATAAAGAAAATTTATTATATCTTTTTAGAAACCACAATGTAATTTTCTGTAAATAGAACTGTTTACGAAGACCTTCGATCAATATCTTGCACTATACTTAAATCTTGTTTCTGTTGGACAGTTTCTTAAAACAACAACATCTTAAAAAAACAGAAATAAAAGAACAAAAGAAAGATAGTATTAAAAAAAATAGGAATTTCTTTCTGCTCGGTAGTGAATTTCCTATTCAAAGTCAACGTCGTTTATTTAATTAAACGAAGAAAAAAGAAAGAAAATATGGTTGATTAGAAACTGTGTTCAAACACTACTTCGCAATGGAGAGTATTTCTTGAGAAAGCTCGACCTTTTGACTGATTAAGGTTACTAATGAGTATGAAGATTAACCGTGTTGAGATCTTTTGTCTGATCATTCCTAGAAATAATGATTCGATAGGTTCAAAGTAATTATATCTTTGATTACACTTTTGCAATCATTATTAATCAACGTAAAATTTCTTTCGCAATCCTATTTTTACTTAATATTATAAGTTTAACATTAGAAACTAAAGAAATTTCTTTATTTAGGACATTAAATGCAATGTTAAATTGGTAAATATGGTTTATTGTTAATCAAGTGATATTGATCTTGAGTCAGTAAGCAATTAAAACTATAATGAAATATGTTGACTAAGTGTCTGACTCATCTGTTGTAACACTTTTGAACTATGCTACAATAATTTAATATTAAATGACGTAAGTTTTAATACGTGCAAACTTCACGACGAGTGAGAAGAAATGATATTTTTCCTTCATTTTTTTAATTGTTTACAAAATTTCTAACAGAAGAGAATGAAAAGAAACTCTATAATTTAAGTCGGTGGGTGTATAAATGGAGAGTGATTACTGTAAGCAGGAAGACGAAATTAAATTATATCGGATGCCCAGGCTGGTTATTAGCCAGTTGAACAAGGCTGACGTGTACAACTCACGCCACTTCGACCTTTATTGTTTGTATCCACTGGACGAAAATGCCATAAGCACTTTACGATGATTATGGAAATTTCAATACCGTGGTGACCACTACCTCAATCTTAAGTGGCAATTGACGGATATTGTCTACCCCCTTATCGAAACCGAAAGTGCAATAGGGTATTGGATAGAATATATCATTCTCCTTTTCTATACATTAACGTTAAAGTGATTTTAAGTCGATTTATTTTATGCCAGAGGTATTTTCTACTTAATAGAACTATCTTGTCTTTATGATGTAAATGTGGTAAAAAATTTTAAAATATATCTAAATTTATCTAGTAATATTTTTCTCGATTAATTTTTTTCTATGAAGAGAATATCATATTTTGTATAAGAAAGGAAGGAGATCATAAGTCTCGGTGATTAAACAAGACTTCTGCATTGACTTGAGATAATCGATATTAACCAATCTGCGGAATGTGACAAATTATTCATTATCTCTTCATATGTCCAATGAAGTGTGAAGGGAATTGCAAAATGTTCCCTAATTGTAAATGTGATTAATATGGAAAGTTTCATACGTGTCATTATTTTACTTTATCCAAATTAAAATTTTACATGTTTTAATAACAAATTTTCAGATTAATAAATTTATCTTTTAAATCACTTCAACATTGTATTTTTTTTATTTAAATTTTATAACAAATTAAATATAAAAAACAACTGTTTAAAGAGAAGATATATGTAACATTTTAAAATTTTTTCTAAACTTTTTAGGCAAAAAAATTTTCATAATTTTATATTAAAGTCTCTGAACATATGTCATTTTTTCTAATTAACTTCTTATTTTTAATATAAAAATTTTTTGGATAAAAATAATTTTTGTTCGTTTAAAAATACAAATACAAAAAAATTAATTTATACCTTACGACTAATAATTATAGTTAATTATATTTAGTTTTTTCCGTAAATAATTATTAAAATCGAATTTATCAACGTACAAATATAATAAACAGCAATAAGTTTTTCTTTTGAGGAAGGAAAGAAGGGGGAAGAGAGGAAAAAAATCTGATTAAACATCATCGAAATTTTAATCGCATTATAATATTTTTATTTTCTAAAACTTATAAAATTTCATTAACACGTATTTTACATAATAAAACAGAAAGAGAGATCAAATTAGTTCATAAAAAGTAAAGTAATCATGCTAAAGACTAAACTCGCTAGCCATAATCACTCTAATATACACGAAAAAGCGATAGAAATAATGTACTAATACTCATTTAAGCGCCAAAATCTCTCTAGGGAATAAAAATATATCGTGAATCGCTCCGAATACAAATGAATAGCTTGCTATAATATTCAAACCGAAAAAAAATTACCTTAATTATAATACGAGTTGTACCGCATTTGATGAATATAAATGCTGTATATATATTTTCTATATTTTGTGGTATTGCGTGGTAACCCAACCTGTTGTGTTATGATTTTCTTTTTTTTTCCCCCCTTTATTATTATTATTTTTTCCCATTTAATTTCTGGCTAAATCGCTTTGCAGTTTGTTAGTGCTGACGTGCAAGATACGTCTTCACTCTAGGCTATCCATTACGGTAGACAAAAGGATGTGTTTTAGCCACTATCGTAATGGAAAAAAGTAACTCCGAGCGTACGGTAATTGACACAGTGGTTATAAAGCTAATAGAAAAAATAATCCACATTTGTTACAAAAAAATAAAGATACCGTTCTTCCATTTTCTTTAATGATGGTCATTTCATACCCTTTTCTGAAAACTTTTTTCGGTTACTTACCAAAAGAATTGTTTAACTAAATACTATCAATCAGAAATCTCATTAAACTACGTATATATTCTAATATGATTAATTATAAATCTGAATAGGAATTTAACTTTAAAAACAGCTCAAAAAATGAATAGCCTATCAATTAATGTAATTTAATCAAATTAATTCATCTGATTTTAGAAGTTAATTCACAATTTAAAAAAAAATAAATAAATAAATAAAATTTATATTATTCCTTACCTATTGTCCAACTGAAAACTGTAAAGGCACAGAGTTGTAAAAGAAACCAAAATATGATTGCTTTTAGTAGAAGGCATTTCTTTTTTCCCATGATTATCGAGCACCCAGTCAAATGTCTACCACGTTTAGTTTGACGAACATGGATAACTCGATGCGTGACTGAGCCGTGAGTGATACGAAATTAGTCAGGACGACAGGATATAGGTCGAATGAGCTATGACACACGATCTTCCCCTAGGATAGCGACCAATAAATGGCTCGGGGTCACGTGACAAATGGATACGTTAGCGGCGCAGCGCCTCTTCTTCACTTGTTCAGCTTCTTAAATTGGTCTGAAGATTTGCAGCTTCCTTCTCTTTAAGGTGGCAATATATATTGAAAATGCGATTCAACCGCTTTAATGTGAAAATATCCAGGAAATGTGATTCAACAGCTTAAAGAAGGAAATCAATTTAAAAATGTGATTCACCAGCAGACTTTGATAGAAAATTTCTTTACCATTAAGGACTATTTCTCCATTTAGGACTTTATCTGGAAGATTACGTATGAAAATATACGCCTAAAAATGCATTTATAAATCGATTTTAATTGTCAATTTAAGTAATTTAAGCGTTCTAAATTCGTAATACTAATTTTAAGCATTAAAAAAAAGAAAACTGCTTAATATTAAGGTTAGAAAGTTAACCTAATCCCGATTATCCGGAACCAGCCAGCAATTGACGTGGCGAAAACCCGGAAGCAGCTGACATCATTAGCTTTATTAATCGACAAATAAACATATCTTCTATATGTAAATACACGGTACATGCGACACGGATAATCGGAAATCTATAACAAGTAAATGAATAATTTCTTCTCTTTCATATTACGAGAAGAAAATAGTAAGTTTTTAAATATAATTAATTTTAAAAATAATAAATCACTTATTAAATTTAACACACGAACTATTTAAAATTTAATTAATTTACTTTTGAATGTACAATTTTTTAATTTATTATATAAATTACACTAAACGAAAAACACGTAGAAACACTAATTTACTCCAATGGTGAAAAATAAGAAATATATATATATATATATATTACACATTTTTTTTACAAAAAGATAATAAAAAATAGGGTAAAAAAAGGAGATAGAAAAGAAGGTTAAAGAGAGTATCGCAGCAGAAAATTAACAGAGAGAGTTTCTTTATAAAACACATTTAATATCGCGCTTAGAAAATAAATGAAGTAAAACCAATAGTCGATAGAGTAAAGCTGTTCCCAGGGTAACAGTTTCTACAGTAGAATCCTTTAGCAAATATGACACTTTCCTAGCTTCATGCTCAAAGTTTAATTTAGAAGTTATTTACTCACACAAGATGCTGAACGAGCGAACTTAATTAATGCACTCATTAAAGTAATACCTAAAGCAGATTTAAAATCTATACATAATAAGTTTAGGAAGAAAGTTGTCTTTTCCAGATTTTTCATTCTTTATAGTAATTGTAAAAGTTCGCATCACCAAGGGAAAAAAAGAGAAAAAGATAATTCGCTTTCCTATTTTTCTCCCTCCCTTTCTCTACTTATTGAACATTAAGAAATTTATTTTTTTAATATATATTTTTAAATTTTTAAAAAGAATTATTTCATCATTATATTGCCCATTAAAATAACATCGAATGATGAAAAAACATTATTTTTTTTCCTCCTTCTCTTCTCCTTTCCATTTTCTTAACAATAAATAAAATTCTAATCTATGTAACTTATGCTTTAACTCTGATAAATGTTTAAAATATTTCATTTTTTATTTTTCTTTTTTAATTTTAAAGTATAATTATATTAAAAATTTATGGTCCATTATTTTTACTAATGTAATATAAAGATTTATATGAAGTATAAATATATTACGTTTCTTTTCTTAGAAATTAAATTTTTGAAATTATTTTCATAAAATTCAATGAAAGATGTTTTAAAATATTTTTTAAAGAAATATTGATAGTAAAATTATTATTATTATTATTATAAATTAAATAATTTATAAGCTGATTATATTTTATAAAAATATTTTATAGAAATAAAATGCTTATTTTAAATATTTTGAGTTATTAGCTTGATTTTAGATGTGTATAGAAACAAAAAATATTTAAATAACACTTTGAAATATTACTTAAAATATCTATTTATTTAATTTTTTATTATAAATATTTTATATGTTTATTTAAAATTCCTTAAAAAATGTATAGACTCTAAACATCAACAAAATCCTCTTAAATTCTTTATAAAGTTTAAAATATTAATTAGAAAAATTAATAAGATGTTTTGTTTTATTTTGAAAACTAAAACCTTTCCTTCTAGCTTTTTTGCTCTTTAATTCTATTTTCATATTGGATTATTTAAATTTTTACAATTTTAAAATTTATATCAATAAAATACATTTAAGCAACCAAAAATTTTGTTAAGAACTCAACATATGACTAAACAATTTCACACAAAATAAACTTTCTATTTATAATATTTACTTGAAATTTTAAAAACAAATAATTTAATATATTAAACACGAGAACAATAAGTACCATTTCCTAGATAAAAGACAAACAAATGGAGAGTGGAAGTGAAACAGTAAGAAAATCTTTTACAATATATATTTAATTACAGAATATTTATCATAAGGAGCTGAGAGTTTTGAGATGAGAGCTGAGCTTATCACGAATATGGAATCCTCTTCCTCTCTAGAAACCATAAAAACTGATGAGTAAAATCAATAAAATAAATAATAAAAGATTTTTTACAAGTAATCAAATGAAATTTTAATTGTGATATCGTGTGCTATATTCTCGCTTCATATTTTTACGTAAAACACTGAATTTCGGGCCTTGTTGGCCCCTCGTAATTGCAAGACAACTTCATTAGAATAAATTTACTGATTTATGATGTTAAAAAAAACTAGATTAAACAATAATATAAATTTGAAAAATACAACAACTTAATTTATTCCTGTATATATGAGATAATACCTTTCAGTAGAATATTTTTAAAAAGCGATCGAATTTAATATTTGCTTTGCCCTGATATAATAATAATAATATCAATATTTGTTTTTAATTTAAGGCAATAATATTTGTATAAATTAAATTGTCCGTTTTTTTTATTATTAATTAGAAAGAATAATAAGCGAGATATAACTGTTTACACAATTATAAAAATCTTAAAAATTAGTTATTATATAATTTAATATAAAAGAATGTATAATAAATATTTAGAAAAGTAATAAAGAGATAAATTACTAAAAGAATTATAATTTTTTACATATTATTGCCGGAAAAATCGCAAAAAAATCAAATATATTTTCGACTCTGAGTGAAAGTAATCGTGAAAATATATTTACTTCAAAAAGATAGACGAACGTCACAGTCCATAAAAAATATGTGCTGAAGTAAAAAGATTGCGAAGATCTTATAAGACAAGATTTCATAGAGTTCGAAATAAAATATTTGAATTGTTAGAAAAATTTCGTATGAATTGCGTCATGAGTTTAATAATGCTAAAATTTCACATGCTTAAAACGTACTGTGATATACGTATACAGTATGAAGAATTAATGTATAAATTTCTTCAGTTAATAATAAATTAATTGATTGCAAACATAATATCTATGCATCGAAAAAAAATTTAGTTAATTCTTGATTAGATACTTATAATTACTTAATCTTATAATCAAACTTTTTACAAAAATTGTTCGTATTAATGTTTACTTTCTCCAGATTGAAACAGAATCCCGATAGATCTAATTTAATCAGTGTTTTAATAAAAATATCGTTCATAAAATTGCCTAGAATTAATTAATTAAAAAAATTTCGTTTTATAATTAGAATCTTCAGTTATTCGATAAGGAAGCTATTGATGAATTGTTGTATATGCATACACATGACATATATATTCATTATATATCGTCATTATGAAATAATAATGCTTGTATATATATATATATATTAATAATTATATATATTTAAGCAAACATATCAGGTTATGTCTAACAGATTTGATAAATATCAATAGATCTGTTATATATATCAAAACTATTTATTAAAATCGTTATATATATACATCATGCTTATATATAATACACACATATGTATATATATTACAGAAATATTTATATAAACATAAATTATTATTTCGATATATATTTATATTCACATGACAAATATACTGCATATAGTGTTATTCTATTACAAATATTGAGTAGAGTAATAATTGCTCCGTCTTCGAGCATTTATTTTACGATTAAAATTAATTATTGGTTATTTTTATTATCAATTTCCCCTTTTATTTTATGACATTTTAATTTTTACACTTAATATCTATTACTGAATATAGTTATAATTTTAAAAGATTTATAGAATATCACAAAATTACAAATTCGAGAAGGAAAAAAAAAGATTCGAATGTCCTAGATTAAAAGAAATCAAGCAAACAAATCATTTGTTGATCATGCTCTAAATCTAGATTCAGGAAAATAACTGAACTGTTTTAAACAAATAACGTTTTTCAGTTAGGAAAACAATTTTTATCAAAGATTTAATGTTTATTTTATTGTAAATGTGTGTTTTAAATTAAACTTTTGTTTTTTCTAAACCTTTGAATAGTAATTATCTTTTGTTAAAAATGACTATTGATTGATTAAATACGTTTTGCATTTTGGTGCTAACGAGATAATCTAATATAAAGAGAAGAAAAGTAAAGAAACGAGATATTGCTTTAGATTTTTTTTAAATATATTTTTTAATTCTAGCATTTTTTTGTCATTATTATTTTTAAATTTACACGTTTAAAAATCTACAGGAAAAAAATTGAACGACGTTTTAATCGTAAATAAAAAAGAAGTTTCGAATTTCTTAAAATAAATTTCTAACGTACAATAAAAATCTATCTGGATAATTGGAAAAGTTTCATGACTGTTAGTTTCTAGAAAATATTAATGCAGTGATATTGAATTTCATGGCAAACATTTCCGATATAATGACTTTGTTCTTCTATTTTCTAAAGTTAATATCTAAAGATATTATCCTTTATCATTAAGAGATAAATGTTTACAGATAACTCAAATTTAAAAATTTTATTGTTAAAAAAGATCAAACATTAAGATAATCATTTGAATATTTACTACATTAATATTACAATTACTTATAAATAAAACACTATACATTTAAAAAATAATAATAAAATGAAAATTTTATTTTGTAAATTATTTTTAAACTTTTGTTTGTTTTAAAATTTCTAAATATAAACATTCTTCTTTTAATCTATATGACAATTTGAGTTGAACGAAAGTTTATTAAAATTTAGAATAAATAAAATTATTTTTCTAAATTGTTATATTCTTTATTTAGAAATGAATTATTAAATAAATAAAATAAACAATTCAAACTTGATTTATTTCATTCTTTTTCAACTAAGTTAATTAATTTGTTTATTAATTATTTATAACTAAATTAATTAGCACTACTCTGAATGTAAATATTTAGTGTAATCTTTCATACGAAACAAGTCGACATTAATCATTTATTATTTTTAATGTTCCTATTGATTTATATTACTTTTCTTAATGTAGAAAGTAATATTAAAGAAAAAAAATATACTTACAGTACATAAGATTATTTATATTCTTAGCAGGCACTTATTTTTGTATTTAAAGCTTTATGGAGATGCTTTTACATATTAAATTATATAATTATATTTTTATGGTTTATAGAGTTATTTCCTAGATAAAAAAAAATGATAGAAACTTCTTAGAAATGAAAACATGCAAAAGCGAGTGTTTATTTCGTGTTCGTTCAATTACGTAATGTGTTTCATTCATTCGAATTTTCAGCGCGTGAAAAAGAGTGAAAGTAAACGTTCTCTTTCATTCCATTTTGCTTTCATTCATTCATTCATTCATTAAAATCACTAATTTTCTTTTTTTTTCTACTTTTTTTCAATTTTAATTCATAAAATAACTAATTTGTTTAATTCAGAAATTTTAATAAAAATTATTTTACAAATTTAAAATGTGATTCATACAAAATATACAATATTTAATTTATTTTACAATTTACTATTATAAATATGAGATATCTGTTTTTATGACACATTCTTGTATTACTAATCAAGTAAATTAAACGTTTTATTTCATATTTAGCACTATCATAATATAATGTTATTTTTAAAAAATCAAAAGCCAACTCCAAATTGAATTTCTACTATAACAAATGACAGTCATTTTACTTATTTTTATATACAAATAAATATGGAAGAAATTATAACATTTTCCAAATCGAATTATGCAATTTCGCATACACGTCTTACTCAAAACTTCTAACGATAAATCAATGATGGAATTTCCGAAGAGCAAATATATATAATCATGCATGAAAGATAAAGGGGCTAGATAAAACAATATATTTCACAAAATGTTCAGGAAATAAATAAAACAGATCAAGTGGTGAATTATATACATTATTGCAGAAAGACAGGAGAAATATGTTATCCACATTTAGTTGAAATAATCGATGTTATTTGTGCATTTGAGCGAAACAAATATCCTTTTCTGTTCACTGAAACATTATTTTCCATTAAATTTTAATTATTGAAGTTTGAAAGATAAAAGAAAAATTCCATTTCCACTAAGAATACTAAAAATATATTAAATTGCTTTCCTGCTTTTATATCATAACAGTTCATTAAAGAGTGAAACTTATCCAGTTTCATGTATTAGTAGCTTATCACGCCAAACTTTAAAGCATTGAAGAATAAAATTCTGTCTTTTTATTATTAAAACATTGCAATCTCCTTCGAAATATTTACAATCTTCTTTTGCATTTTTGGAGTTTTCAAATTATTAAAGTATTATTTTTGTATGTTTTAATGATTAGTTAGAGTTTCTGTCTTTCTGTAAAATGTTGTAAAAAAGTTTCATGCAAAATAAGTCTGGTTAATCATTCAAAAAGTTTTACATAAAGTTTACAATAATATGTAGAAAGTTCTTAGATATTATTGTGCACTTACAATAGATAACAAGCAAAGTTCGAACAATAAATTTCTTTTTAAGCTGTTACTTAAGAGCCTGAGCAATTTCAATAGCATAGTAACGAGTAAATAACATTAATAACACTCTAATCATTTGATATTTTTAAGTAAAACAAGCAAATTAAGCAACAGATAAATTTTATTTTATGGGAATATGCACAACATATTTTTAAAGGGGAAAACAACTTTAGACACTTCTCTTCTCAACATTGCCTTATGATAATTAAAAATAAATAATACTTGGAATAATATCATTACACGGAATAGATTTTCTAGATATGATAATATTATCCTATAGATAACAATTCTTCGAATGTATAAGTTTAGAATCAGATGATAAATACAAGTGAATTATAGTTCAAATATTTGAATTTTGTATATATAGAAAAATTTTGTTGAAAAAGATGATAACGTTTTATTATTCATAGAAGATTCATATAAATAAAAAAAAATTCTTCTAGCAATCATTCAAGATTTTGTTTGTATATAAACATAATATCTTGTATTGATGTATGGAGTGGAGTTTGGTATGCAGACAAAACAAAACTCCACTTCTATAGGATATAGTGATAAGTTATCGAAAGAGATCTCTGATTCACTTTTGTTTTTATAACAAAACAGAGATTCTGAAACGAAACTATACATAAGGATGAACAGAGAAGCAATACGTGACTGTTAAAATGGTAACGAATGATAAACAGCACTTAAGAGCGAAAGGAAAGTCAGTTAGAAAAATTTATACTATAATTTATTCATTAGGGAATGTTTAAAATTAAATGAACTGTATGAATTAATATTATGGAAATAAATTTTGGTAATTAGAATTTATGTATTAATATTCTTACGCTTATCAGTAATCTTTATCTGTAAAAATGAAAGCTTAAAATTTCTTTAAAAGACAACGTTTTTAATTAGAGAAATCGAATAAAAAATTAAAATTAAAATGTTTTTTTCGTATTATTTTTTATAAAAAATTTCCTAAAATATTTATTATTTTATAATATATTTTTAAAAAACTATATGAATAAATGAAGTAAAAACATTATCGTAAATATTTTATAATATGAAACTTAACACGCTTTAAAAATTAAATTTTAATAGTCAATTTATTTTCATGAATAATTTTTTATGCAAAAATCATAATTTTTTTTCTTTATCTCGCTTATAAACAGTTTTTAAACTTAAAATCTTTTTAAGTGCTCTCAACATAGTTCTCAATTATCCTAATGGATAGTAATTTTAGTAAGTGAAAAATATCTTATAATAAAATAATCGAAAAAAAATTTATTTTATAGACAGATATAAAATTTCATATTAAATAAAATTCTTAACACTCCATTAAAACTTCATGCAAATATTTACAGTAAATCTTGATCCTAAGAGCGTTTAAAAATATTTTAAAAATCTACGCCATAAATAAATTATAACAACATATATATATTTTTACTTAATTTATTTTACTGAAATGAAAGGGGAAGAGGAAAAAAATGATATTACTTAAGATGAATTTAATAAATTTGTAATTGATATTAATTTTTTTATTATGATAATAAATATTTTTCTTTGAATCTTACGGTGAATTATGATATATTGTATAAGCAAAACTAATATCAGATGTCACTAATGATGCATTATTTTATTCCTGATTATGAAAGCTCAGGAATGAATCACTAAGATTGAGAAATGTGTTCCTACCTTCCATAAATTCTTAGTAGAAGTAAGACACGCACCTTTGTCATTAGTTTTACTTATTGTCGTGTGTTTACTTTCAACTCTACCTTCTGTCAGGTAAAGTTGCAGTAACCATTCGATTTCCAATATTATCAGTTTGTTGCTGTTAGACTGTTGCTGTCGTTAATTGCACCGACTTTCTGTATATATATATATAGTTTTTCTCTATCATTTTCTCGATTATTTATCTTCTAATAAATTAAGAAGAAAACAATTCTATCAGTTACTTAATAAAGTTGATACTACTGCCAAAATCTTAATGATGTATCTGTTATCTTATATACCAAGTAAATGATATTTTTAACTTTCGTAATGACGTAGCTATTGATGTAATTATTTTTCACATTTTCTACTTTTTAAAAATAATTTAAAACATTTTAATCTATTTAAAATACTATAAAATTAAATTGTTTTATAATCTGTATATAATGTATTAATTTTTATGTGGAATGAAGATAAATATTTTAAAGGCAATGCAGAAGACAACATTACTTTCTATAATGAACAAGAAAATCACATTAAAAATGAAATGGTTGGCTAAAAAAAATTATACGAATTGCCATAAGTTGTTGATATTGTCACGCAATTGAGATTACAGTAACAATCTGGAATAATTACTTAGCTTGTCATACAACAAAGCATGAAAAAAAACAAAAACATATTGTCATGTAAAGACTATTGTATCTGAGTACTAAACCTATTTAGTTTAAAATTTAGTGGAACATAAACAACATTAATCACAGAATTCGTAATTTATTAATTTGTATTTATATACAATATATGAGGCTATTGAGGAAGTCATTGAGCACGTGAAGAAAGATGGTTTTGGTTCCAAATCCAAGGATTGGTATCTCCGACAAATTCTATTACCTGCAGAAAGATGGCTGATAGTGATCGAAAACAATGGTCTATATTTTCAAAGATTAGTTTGCTTTTGCTATAGAATAATTTATTATGAAATAAAAGTTAAATTTATGCACAAAGATTCTTTACAACTTGATATTTTTCAAAATTTTAAAAGACATTGCAAGAATAATTTTAATTACATTTTTAATTGTAAATTTTAATTTAATATACAAAATACTGTACTGAAGCTGTTTGAAAATAAAAAATACAATAACTTTTACCTATATTGAGAGAAAATTAATATATTTTGATATCTCATTTGTTTATTTTTGTTTTCTTACTTTTGTATCCTCGGGATTTGATAAATTAGTTATTAATTAACAAATAAATAAAAGTTTAATTAAATTTAAACCGAAATAACCGCACGATATCCTACAAGGAATTGGACATATTTTAATTATTTTTATTTAAGACGAAAAAGAAATACAGTGGGTGAGCGGTTAACGAACAGTTTAGACTGCAAACAAATCGGACAGCGAACACTTTCGCGACAAATTTTTATGTTCGGATAACAAACATTTCACAGAACAAACACAAAAAGAAGCGACGTAGAATAACGAATGCCGATTGATTTTCCCTTGTCTCCAAGTGACAATTCGAAACCTTTCGGGGCGCAGGAGAGGTCGACATCAACCCTCAGCCCGATACCGATCAGATAGTATTTCTCCGAACTTTGAAACTCTCCTTTGTAATTTCAGCTTTTTGTTTACCTTTCTGACAAATAATTTTTATAGTCTTTGCGAGACTGTCGGGCACTTGTTAAGTTTTGCGTCGGTTTCGAAAGGTGACAGTTTAATAGCCAAGGTAGAGAGTGAGCAGATGTCTGATGTTGCAGTATGGCTTGAACAGATCTACAGTAGGCACAATCTTAGCTAAGAAAGATATAATCAAGAAGACTCAAGCAGCTAAAGAAGTAACGAAAATCACATCTGAGAAACAAAGAACATTGAAGAGCTCATAATGGAACCTGAAACTGATCTGATGGTAGAAGAACTCCAAGAACTCTTGAATGAAGAACACCAAGAAACTCAAGAAGATGTGTTTTTCTTCTGAAAAAGGAAAAGACGAAAGAGGACAGATTGGTTTACGCCCCACAAACGAAAAAAAAAACATGACTGATAAAAATGCAAGTCTGTGTATATGTATATTTTTATTGTTACATATAAATAAACATAATAAGAAAGTATATAATTTTTATTTACTTTTTGGGGTCTCCAAAACAAATCAATCAAATTCCCATAAAAATTTATGGTAAATCGATAATTGGTTAACGAATAATTTGGGTAGCGAACATCATCTTGAAAGGATTATGTTCGTTAAACGCCCACTGTATTGAAAAATTTATTTATTTCTAAACATCTATCATCTCATTTTATATTTTCAATATATGTGAAGAGATTTTATACTTAATAAATTATATTTTTAATCATAGACCAATTTTCTCATTATAATAGAAATGTTCTACCATATTTCTCTTTAATTATTTTATCAGGAATTTAAATTTAATATATTCCGAAGTTATTCTCAAAATATAGAAACTTCTCATTATCAAGATTTCTTCTTTGTTTAATATATATCTCTTCGTAAAGAAAGTAACTGTTGTCTTTACTATTATTAAGAAGTATTAATCAAGATATATAATTATAAAATATTCTTAAAGATATATAAGTACAAAATATTCTTAAAGATATATAAGTACAGTACGGTACGTTAATTCGAATTGAGACTAGTGCTAGTCCGAATTAACGGGAGTATGATATTAGAGATATAATGCTTACACTTTCAGAACATTTTTCACTGTTATAAGATACATTACAGCAGCAAAGGTTAGAATTAGAATTGTTGTTAAATCAAACAGGGTTACAGAAAGAATGGGCATAAATTCTCACGTGACTTATGCTTATTACTTTCCCGCTGTTATATATAACAGTGGGAGAGTATGGCAATCGGTAATAAATGATACCCAAACATTTTTACAGTTTTGGTCTTAAGACACCTTGAAACGTCAGGAAATGCAAAAAAAAATTGAGGTTGTTTTCTGTATGTATGAATGCTAGTGTGTATGGAGGGAATGATTTTGTTCTTCTCATTTGAAGCTTAATAACTCCTGTGCTTTTTGTCGAAAATTTCTGAAATTTTGCAGGGAGATTTATTTCTTAAGAGGATTGATGCTATTAAATTTTGGTGATTAAAAGTCGAAGGGGTAGGAAGATAAAAGTGTGTATCTCGAGTATGTCGGACTTAATGACTATTTTACTCGTTATTAGCATTTAAAATATTTTTATGAAACCCATCTCTAGCCTCAAAATTAAGCTTTTTGTCATTTTAAAATATAAAAAGCTTTTTAAATAAACTATGATAACAAATGGCGCCACGAAACGTTACCAGGAAAGTTAAGCAACTCGTTGCTGGATTTTTTCCTTACAAATTCTCGTAACTTAAACAATTAAAACGGATAGAATAATGTTTCCAAAAGAATGAACTGTGTTTCTGCATTTGCTGGTGTAAGATTTTATACTGCAAGTTATTAGTTAAAAAGTGAAAATAAAATTTAAGTTTTTATTCACATTCTAGAACGTAAATATATTCCAATTATCTATTTATATTCCAAAAAGGAAAAATTTCTATGTATCAATTAGTGCATTAGCACAAACATCAAACGTAGTTAATTTAATTAAAAAATTAGATATTACATATATAAATTTTAAAATATTTATTAACCAATTTTTAATACTTTTTCCTTAAAATATTCTTTTGTGCCAATTATAAAACGAAGGTATCATTTTTAAGACATGGAAATTTAATAAGATATAAAAGCAATTAATCGTAATTTAATAATTAAATTTATTATAAAAAAAATATTATTCATGCAAAATAGTTAATTTAGATAAATACATTTTAAACTATTAAAAAAACAAATTATAAGTTGACCTTAATGATATATTAGTTGGTGATGAGGAGCTATGAAAAGACTTTACGGGTCTTTGCTCTTACTGTCATTAATTTCTGTCAACTTGGCTTCCGTCAAAACGTGTTTGGCTTCTTAAAGGCCAATTCCTTAATGTTTCCAACTTTGTGATTAATTTCAAAATAACCATAATGACAGGATTCTCATATATTATTTTTAGATACTCAAAATGTATTTTTTCCCTTCCTTTCTTCGTAAGAAAATGCTTTATAACAGCATAGATATAAAGCTAATTTGTGTCAAACATTGAAGCTTCACTTATGTTTATCGTCAGTATTCGTATTTAATTTGAATATCAATAATTATTATATTATCTTTTCTTGAGAGAATTTACTATTAAATATTAAAAATTGATCGTAAAAATATCAAAAAATTTAATTTAGTTCTTAAAAGAAAGAGAAGAATGTTATTAAAATTTATTTTTATTAAGTAACCCATCATATTGAAGAGAATAAAGAAATTTTTCGTGTTATTATTATGTTAAAGCAACAGTTTTAATTTATAAAATAAAATAAAAAATAAATTATTAATGTTCTTAGACAAAAAATAAATATTTTGATCGAATATTAAACATTATTTTTATGTTAAATGATACATTTTCAGACATTATTAAATTTACGTACAAGCTAAATAAGCTAAGGCCTTAGGGCTTCACCTACAATATATATATATATATATATTTTGTTGACAATTTTTGATAGAAACTCCTTATAGGGTCACACAATTCTTAAATTCTGCCCTCTTTTCAGACCGTATATATTTAGTAAAAATATATATTTTTCACATAAAATCGAACCTTTGAACAACGACCACGGCCGAGAACATTAAAAAAAAACCGATGTTCGGTGGTTATTTCATATGCATTTCTGGAAAAAAATGGCAGCCATTTAGAGGTGGTCATTATTGGAGATTGTACTGTATTTTGTTTTTTAACATTTAAAATAAAAATTTGCGAAAAATAAAGAATTAAATATATTTATACGTAAAAAAATACATTAAATTTTCTAAAATTATAAAACGTAATTTTATGCATTATTAAAAATATATTCATCTCATTTCTAAACTGAAATCACTTAAAAGCTATCATTTATTAATGCAGAGAATACCAAAAAAAATTATACAATTAGTAATATGATCCGTATTTTATTTATGTAACGAGATATTTCCACATCATCAATAATAAAATATATATATGTTAATGAGCAGCTTCATGAACAATGTAACAAAATGACTTTATCTCATTCCATTTTCTGAGAAGTGTTACTAAATGACTATTTTTAGAAATCGAATATAAATAACTAAAACCAATTTCATAATGGTTAATGTCGCCCATATCTACGTATGAAAAATTTAAACAAAAATTAAATTCGATTTAAATATTTATAAAAATTAAATTTCTAAATTTAGTAATCTTAATTAAAATTTATATCATTTCTTCTTTTCTGTAACACAAATGAAATATTAATGTTTATAGAAGTTTTCTATACAATTTGTGATGTTAATGATGTAAAGATATTATCCAATGTTTGAAAACTTTTAACTTTCCAACAAATTTGTTCATTGTTTACTGAACATAATTATCTTGTAAATATTAGAAAATGATTGCTTTTGTGAAGGATAAAACTATTATCATAACATAAAGTTATTTGTAGTTCTCAGTGGGATTCTAACAATTTTCTGTTGGAAAAAATTTATCATCATCAACACCTACTGGGATAAATGAACTAACATTAATTTGCTTGATTTATAATGTTATGATAAATATATTTTAACTAAATTAAAATTTTTATTTATTTCTTTTATCTATTTTTTTCAAAAAAACACTTAAACATAAATTTAGATTTAACATTTTTATTAAATGAAAATTTATCTTATATTAAGCAAAGACATAAACTAAAAATAATAATAATATGTTATTTAAAACATGAACTTTTATTTAATTAAATTACACTTTTATGTCAAAAAATTTTAAAGAAAATAAATGACAAAAGTCATAAAATATTTGTAAAATTAGTTTTTCTATGGAAAAAAAAATTGTCTCGTATATTTGTAATTTAAATTTTTACTCATCAAAGAAAGACTTTTAAATGTTTATAATATGGAATATGTTAAATAATAATCCATAAATTTGTTTGAAATTTGAATAATATTTATAAAGTACTTTACATAAAAAACATCAAATTGTCATTATGACATCAAATGTCATTAAAAATGTCTCCTGTCGACATTTTAATATTAAATAACAGCATAAATAAATAGACGAAAAGCTGAAGTTTAAATCAATTTAAATAGTTAAAAATTATTTTTAAAACTCAATTATTTTATTTTCCTATTTATTAACTATTCAATATTATTCACTCAAAAATATATCATTTAATTTTTATTTAAATAGTTAATTGTCGTAAAACATTTCACAGACACATTTAATAATAATAATAATTATTATTATTATTTATTTAAATTAAATTATATCGATAAAAGCATTTAAAAGTAAATTTTTATTTATTTTTTATTAAGAATAATTAAAAAACGTTTAAAATTAATTTCAATTATACTGTATATAAATTTATATAAGTTAAATTTAAATTAAGTAAATATGCATTGTAATTATAATAAATTAAAAATGAATGAATCGATTATTTTATATAAAAATAAATAAATAAATAAATAAATAATAAATTTTAAAAATCTAAAAATTCATCATCGATTTGAATGGATTCGATGAATTCACTCATTTCCATAAGAAAAATGAAGTGAAAAGTGAAATTCATTTTTTCAGGTTTGAATAAATTAAAGCTGTAGTGAAAGAAGATTTAAACAAATGCATCTTTAACCAATAAATCAACATATTCAAGCTAAGAAAATATCAATCAATAAATCATAAGTTGAAAATAAATTTGATAAACAAACTGACAAAACATATACAGTAAATTTATCTTCACTTTTGAAATTCTAATATAAATGTTAATATAAATTTCCAAGTGTTGAAAAATAAATAAATAAATATAATATAATATATTCTTTCCAAAAATCAAAAAATATATTGAAGAATGATATAATATAATTTATATAAAAACTTCATAAAGTTTTTTTTTCTAATTTTGTTTTATTAGATTTAGTATTAATGCTGTAACTCATTACTCAGCATTTTTATTGAGTAAAAACCATTAAACATACATCAAACTGTCTTACAACAAAGTGTTAGATTAATCACTCTAATCTTAACCTATTTAATATTTCTCTATTGTTCGCATATATACGTATATATATTTTAAATCTAAGATTATTTCTTGTAAAATTATATAATCTATCAACTAGTGAAATATTATAAAATCTATATCCTTTCATTGAATTAAAATTTTATCTTACTTAACTAAATTTCAATATTTATTTTAAAAAAAATAATAATACCGTGTATTCAATAAATTGTATATTAAACCAGGATATTTTTCACGAGATTGGACGGTAATTCTATTAAAATTCTGTATCTATTGTTACATTTTACTTTGATAACAAATGAATTATTTTTAATTGCTTGACTCACTTCATAAAATGAGTTCAATGCACTTTATACACTTTTTATTTTTTTTATAAATTTTTTTTCGGAAGTATCTCAGTAATCAGTTTAAAAAATGTCTACGTTTTATTTCATGAAAATTTGAAAAAAATTCAAATACAAATCGAATTGTAATCTATGTAATTGATTATGTTTTTAAAACATTATTTTCGAAGTAATTAAACAATTAAAAGTTCTAAATTGTAATAAAAACAAAATTGAAATTTTAAATCTTTATATAATTATTTCGTTGTGAAACAACAAATTTTACATTTTTTTAAATGTGTTTTTATGTATACAGTATTAACGCTATTGTTAATTCACGGATCTTATTTGTGATTTATTTAAGTGTAAAATATACTTATTGACGAAATGTTACACTGCCAAATATATTTGTCTGGTTACTGCAAACTCCGCATATGACTATGTCTTAGACATATACATATATGGTTACTGTTGCGACCGTATTGCTCGATAAGGAATGCCTTAAGGTAGCCTATAAAAAAGGTCACTACGTTAGAACTTTTATTGTGTCTGTTGTTTGAAGGTCCTCGGATGCCAGTCATGTCCATGAGAGATATTACATACAACTAACGGATTTTGAGAAAGGCAGCATCAATACTGTAGTTTGAGGGAAACAAGATGGCCGTTTTGCCTAATTTCCCAAAATCCAGACAGTTTTGACTTATTGTGAGATGTTGGTGGTAATGGATACATCAAAGCAAACATGCCCGACTGGCAGACTTTGGACGTCTCAGACAGATCATCAGGACAGATGATCGTGTGATTGTGAAACAACAATGAACAGTTTCAACGGCATCTTTGTCCATCATTCAAGGAGAGATGCAAGTCTCTTTACAGAACACTAGCTCTACCTGCATCATGTGCAGGAGGCTAGCAGAAACAAATTTGCACGCATGGCGATCGCTATGCGTCATGCCATTAGCACCCCAACATCATTGTCTCGTTTATAGTGGTACCGTGACAGAGAAGTATCAATTGCTGCGGCCGGCAGCATAATCCCGGCTCTGTTCGTAATTCCAGACGAATCCCAGTTCCATTTAAGAATGAACGACCACCGTGTATAGAGACCATTGGTGAGCGCTACAATTCTACCTTTATTGTTGAGAGGCACACTTCTCCCACTGCTAACCCGCTGGTCTGGGAAAATGTCTCGTATGACAGAGGAGGATATTGACAGTACAACGGTAGGTTCAGAAAATCCTGTGCCTTTATGTGTTGTATTTCATAGCAGAGCTGCAAACAGTCATTTTCTAACAAGATAATGCTCGGCTGCACACAGCTAGGATTTTCCAGAAGTGTCTCCGTGACGTTGCTACACCTCCTTGGATTGTTCGATCTCCGGTTTTGTAACCCAACGAGCATCTATGAGATTAGATTACAGCTTCGGTCATTCAGGAGTGAGGAGTAGTAGTTGTAACATCTACGGATAAATCTTTCGTAGGATAGCATACTGTGCCTGTATGCCTCCATGTCAACTGTATTCCTCCAGGTATCTAGGCAAGAGGATTTCTACAAGATATTAAACGCTGCTTTTAAATTGTATTGTTCTTCCACAGGAATTTGTTTCCCTGCTTTGAAATTGTAATTAGTTATTACCATCATGATAACGCTTACACTAATAAAGTTTCGTTCGATTTCAAGCCTCCTTCTTGGTGCCTAACCTTTTTGTTAATGAATGTATTTCGCATGATATATTAAAAAACAAACATACAGCAAATATTATTTTAAAAAATATTAAAAGTATTTTGATTATAGTTGGATTACTTTGAATTTTGACTTTTAAAGAGAAAATTTCAGAGAAAAGCAATGGCAATTAGAAGTAAATACAGTATAAACGAAGTTTTTTAAATATAAAATCATATATTAATAAAATTAAAAGAAGATATAAAATAAACAGAGACCCTAATTTCTTAAACAAGTTAAAGAGAGACTAAAATACCTCGAAATTAAGACGCACTTCCACTTTAAATTGGAAAAATTTCGGTAAAAAATATATTCTCTAAATTCAAAATAACGCAGTAATTTAATAAAATCTTCCGGTTCTATATTAGTTTACACACTTAAAAATTACCAAATTTTGTTTTGGATGACAGAAAAAAAAATACGCAAATTTATTTTTCCAGCAATTTAAGAGTTTCAAAATTTTTACAAAATTAAATAATTTAAAAATTTAATATCCTTAATTTAATAGTTTCCTTTTATATTTTGGCATCAATTTTAAAAAATTCTAATTGTGTTTTGGTTAAGTTTTAAGCAATTTTTCTTAAAATTTCTTTTGGAATTGCACAAAATTCGTTTTAATTTTTATCTTGTTAAATTACGATTACACATTACCCTACAAGTCTTTTTTAAGAAATAGAGTTACGAATATACTTTAGGAATAATTTTTAAAATTTCCAAAAGCAGAAATTAAAACTTAATTAAAATTTTATTTTATTTTATTATTCTAATTATATGTATATATATATATATATATATATATATATATATATTTTTTTTTTCTTTTTTTCTTTCTTTCGATTTAATTCAGTCATGCTTTATTAACTTGAAACTATGTTCTTAATAAGGAAGTAGTCAACATGATTATTTTAAAAATTAGGAAACTAATTTTATTAAAAGTGTAGTTGAAAAAGAAGGAAAAAAATAATAAAAAAGAAAATTACTTTTTTTTGCAATTTTTAACAATTTCTCACTATTAAATTTTTAAATGCATTTTATAAAACTTCTATACTTTAACAAAGATTTAATGTAAATCTTTTCAACAAGATTTATTTATTTTTTTTAAGTTTAAGATTAAATTTAATTCAAATTTAAATCAGATAGAATATAAAATGATAAAAAATTTATTTTAAAGAATATAGTTTGGAATAATAGTAAGATTAATGATAAAAATTTTCGTTTAGTAAACGCTTTCAAAGATTTCCTTCCTGTTTTTTTTTTTCTTGTTTTATTTTTTCCCTTCACTTTTCTATCAGGATGATGCTGTAGATGCAGTTGCTACAAATGTATTTTGTATGACTGCTAGGTCGGCAACAATGCAATATTTCTAACGTGGAGAAGAAAACTAAGGCAATTTAGCAAGTAGTCACGTGACTGGTGTCAGTTGACTTTATCTAATTTTAACAAATAACAAATAGTCGAGTGATTCGTGTCATTTTTAAAACCTCATCTGATAGCAATGAATAATGATAAAGTTTGGTTTATATATAATTATATATATAATAAAAGTTTATATATGTCACAGGTTTTCATTCCTTTACAAACTCTTTAAAGTGATATTTATGTTGTTGTTGTTTTTTTGTTGTTTCTTTTATAATTTATTTTGTATAAGGTAATCAAGCTTAACGTTGTTTAAAATAAATTAAGGATGAAAATTCGAATACAGAACAAATGGGTATTGTTATATTTAGAAGAGTAAATATGTTTTAATGTCTTATTTATTGTTTATTAAGTCATTTAAAACGTGGCAGGTATAATTCAGTTATAAAACGTGCACCCTTATTTACATATTTTATATACAACTTTAATAAATATCGCCTCCCCTAAAATTTTAAATTGCATTATTATACTACTGTAATAATTTTTTTTTTTTTTTTTTTTTGTGAGAGATTGCTTTAATGTTTTACTGTTTAGATAGAGAAACGTGTTGAACATTTGATAAACCTGTTTAGTGTTTTTCTTGAACATTTTTTGTGCTATTTTTCATAGTTTTAACGCTTAAAATAAGTTTTATTATGTTAAATAAATCGTTAGATAAGTCAAACATTTAAATAGTTTAAACGTTAATAAATATGAATAATTAGACTGAAATTTGCATCATGAAATGGTTTAAAAAACAATTCACGTCATTTTTAATTTTAATTAAAATTATACAGAATATTAATTTATTTATAGAAAAATTTGACGTATAACTGTTACTCGAATTAACTAATAACCTTTTAAACAATAAATTCTTTTTTATTTCACTACTTTTGTTTGCATACTTTTGATAATTAAATGAAATTATCTCTTTGAACTTTAATAGGTCCTTTGTGAGAAAGTTAAACTTTCATGCAAAGCATTAAACTCTTTAATTAGAAATCCTGTCTTGGGAACGAGTAGATGGAAATAGTGCATAGCGTTATACATCATTTTGATGATATATCGTTTCTACAGGTAGTACTAAAGCAACTGTAGCTGGTAAATTCGTGTTAATTATGCATGTTAATAAATTTGTAATTATTTAGTTATAATTGGTGTTACTGCTATGACCTATTTTCTAGTAATCTTCAGAAATTAAGAGAAGTTTCTTAAAAATTTTACAAGTTTTATTAACAATTAAATAAAATGTTTCATCATATTAAAATGAACACGTGTATATATATGCAAGAGTTTCAATTTAATTATGGTAAAATATGCATAAAAGATATTTAATTTCATTCCATAATTAAAATTCAAAATCTCTTCTAGCTAAAACTTTTCAGAGATTTTATTTATCAAAATGAAAACAAAGTGAAATTCATAATATCTTCTCATGAAATTCTAATTTGCTGCAATGAACTCTCACAAATCTTCCAGTAAAGAATATTTTACGAAAAATTGCTGAAACGATTAAAGACTATATTTTAGATTCAAAATAATAATATTAAATAAATAAAAAAAAGAAGCAAGGACAAAAAGAATATTTTATTTATTCTAATATTTTATTATTTATATGATTAATAAACTAAATAAATGTCTGCAGCGAGAACTGCAGAATGTTTTCTTCTAACGCTATCACATTTCCCTATTATCTTTCTTGTTTCATTTGGTAATCAAATTGCTAATATTTGTTTTCTTTGGATGGCAAACTAATTAATTTTTTATATAATTAGGAAAAACTGGGATTGCTTTCAATAATATTGAAAATGGAAAAGGAAAATTCTTTTTCTAATATTACAATTACATTTTTCTTCTTTTATTTATTTATTTTATAAATTTTTTAATGGCTTATTAGTTGAAGAGTTTGCATTTTAATACAGAAATCATTAAAGATTGTATTTTTTTTAGAATAAAATACAAATTAAAGAATAAAAATTTAAAAAAAAAAACCTGTAAAATTCGGTTAATAAAATTACAAAAGTTTTAGTTTGTATTTTTTCTTATATATTTCTAAAATATAAAATTAAACATTTATATTTGTTTAAATACGTATAAACTTATACATAAATTAGAAAAAAAAATTAAATTGTACTCTAAATAATAAGAAAATAAAAATTTTTAATTAGGTATAGATATGTTATAAATAATTTTGTAAATTATAACATTAAATTTTATAGAATTAATTTTTTTTATAAAATTTAATTTTTGAGAAAATATTAAAAAAATTTTAAAGTTTAATCGATTACAAAAATTTAAAAATAAACAAATAAAAGAGAATTTATTTTTATTTTTCACTTATTTATCTCTTTGGTTTTAATGAAGTCTGCATAATGTTCAATCTTGTGAAAGGAGAAATTGATCCAGGACTTGTAGAAAATCATTAAACACACTTTCATCTCTTCCTTTCTCATTATTCTCTTTACATTATTAAATATTATCCCTTTATTAATTGCTCGATATTCATACTTTAAAATATATATTTATATCCCGTACCCTTCTCTATCCTCTTAAAATCAATGATGAAGATATCTTCAATAAGAAGAATAGCTTAGTCATCATCAGAGTCTGAAACAATTGTTTCCAAGATATTTTATTACTATGTATTTAAACAAAGGTTATCTTTAAGAGCATATTTAATTTGAAAAATATTATTTTTTTAAAAAATTTATAAAACAATTTTAAAAAATCGAAATATATAAATTTATTTATATATTTATTTTTTAATTCACTAAAAAAAACAGAATATTGCTTACAATATTTTTATTTTTATATAAAGAAGTTGAATCGAAATTAAAATTTTTATTTTATTTAGTTATTTTTGCTTTTTTTTTTCTTTTACTTTACAGTATTCTATGCAACGAAAAGTGCACTCTAAGAAAATGAAAGTGGAGTTTTGAGTTCAGGCAGCAGAAATGCAGTTTCTAAGGGTTTTAGGTTTCTTCTTCAATCATTTCCGCACTGCTGTTTTAAACTATTCATCATTATGGAAATGCTTCCCATTTAAATCTTGTTTCAAAAGGCCAAACAAATCAGTCGAAGCAAGGTCTTCACTGAAGAATGAATGATGCAACTTCTAAATCGAAATTTCGAATTTCAACGCTTGAAGATACCTTTCGAAATGAGAATTGTCGCTTCGAAATTAATTTATATTCAGTGTATAAGGTCTTATATATCGATCAGACGAGAATATTTTTTTAAAATATATATATATATATATTACTAAATTTTATATATTGATTATATTTAATTGTAATAAAAGAATTTTCTAAATTTCTACATCTCGACGTTTTTCTTCCTCCTCCCACTAATTACACTTGTAATGTTAATAAATTATTCTGTAATATTATTTATTTTCTGTTTATAACGCTCTTTAAACTGTAGAATTAATTCAATTATCGCTAATAATTCTAAATAATTTGATTAATAGTTGAGTATAAATTAAATTTTCTTTTCAGAAATTTTTAATTACAAAAAAATATCCGAATGAATTATCACATTTTCAACTTTATCAATTTTAATCAGCTCAAGTTTTTTTATATTCTTTATATATTTTTTTTTCTTTAAGGACAAAAACTTCATTTTTCCTACATTTCTTCTCTTCTATACTTTTGTAGAGTAGATTATTATTTACTGCAGCCATTTTACATAACTTACTCTTGAAAATTCTACAATATTTCTTTGCTCTGACTATTTTTTGAACAAAAATACAGTTTGTAAATTTAACAAGGAATGAATAACGTGAAGAGAAGAATGAATATATGTAAAAGACCAAAAAGAAAAATAATAAAGTAGGAAAAAGTTCTAAACTAACTGAAATAAGTTTAATTTTAAATGAAAAACAAAAAAAAAATTACGTATGGAAAAATCCACAAAAACGAAAGAACAAATTAAATTTGAATTATTTATTAATATACTAAATTAAAAAAAAGTACATGTACTTGGAAACAAAGTTAAAAAAAAGAGGCATATGTTTTTCTAAAATAGCTTACTCGTAACTTGTATTTGAAAAATTGTGAGATGCATGTATATTAAATTCTTAAAAAACATACATTATGAAAAGGAATGTTAGCAAAATTTATGCTTTCACATTATTGAGACTAAAAAGAGCAGTTAGGTTTGAAAAAAGAGCAACTGTCTAGATGTTTTATAGTGCTTCACCTATCTAGAAACATTTATCATTCAGAATATATTTGTCTAAACTAAAATAACTTCATTTCAAGAAAACACATTTATAATATAAATTCAATTTCATATATTTGTGTGTCGTTTTTTTTAATTTAAAAGTTTTTTTATTCTCTTCTTAATCATGACTTAAATTTCTGTTTGTAAATATTTCATCCACCTTTCGTAGCATAAATGAACAAATTTTTCCCTATTAAATTATAATAAAGAAGAATGCTAATATAATAATACATCATAATTATCATTAACGAATAAAGGTTAATAATTTTTAAAAACTTAATAGTATTTATTACTTTACACAATAATCTTTGGGGAATAATAAGTATTTTATCTGTAACCATGCTCATAATTAAAACTTTTTCTAACTAATTAATATTATCAATTAACCTCTCTATACGATATAAATTAATATTGCAAAATTTGTTTCCACCCTTCATTAAACTTATTCTTTTAATAGGTTTGCAACTTAAGTGCTCTGCATACAAAATTAAAGTATCGAACTGTCAGTGACTGTTAGAAATTCTAACAAAATTTGTTACCTTTTACGCTGTTAAATTTTGAATATTTTTTTCCGAGAAACTGAAAATTGACTCTAACACGCTAACCAGTTGCCTCTACACTTCTTCATTTTATAAGAATGAAAAAAAGGGGAGGAAACCATCCAAAAACTCACTTTCGTGCCTAACAATGATAGAAGATTGTAGCATGCACTTAGCGACTAAATCATGGAGTATATGCACTCCATATATAGCATAAGTATTGTTCAGAAGATACAGATATTGTTGATTATCTTGTTGTAGCGTGTAGTCACGAACTGCGCTATGCACCATTGCAAAAGTACTTCAGATGCATTTAGTTCCAGCTATTTCATGGTGCGTGACGTTCGAGAATAGATTTTGCATTAGTTGCCTGAATATCGGTAAATCTTCTCCACTTATGTCACCCACTAATATTGCAAAGCAAATCAAGATATACAATCATGATTATGTGGTGCATACGTAAGACCACCATCATTTCATTTGCTTTTATGTGGAGAAATTTTTCGATTTTTCACTTTAATATTTAATTTAGCAGCTCAAATTTTCTAAATTTTTTCGTATAATACATTATATTCTTTTCTATTTTTTTAAAATCAAGTATTTTATTTTTGAAAATACCATTCTGTTTAATATGATTTCAAATAAACGTACAGCATCATTTCAATTAATTTTATATTTAATTTTAGGGTTTTAAAACGTAAGAAAATAATAAATATTTAAGCAAATGGTATAAAAACTTCAAGTTTTATTAATAATTATTATAAAAGTCATCAAAATAAATTGTCTAAAATAATGATCATCATCGGAAAAAAAATTGGTTAATGTTACCTATGGTTCCAAGATGGCGGCTCGTCTCTGATTCCAGCAAATAGAAAAAAGGAAACAGTGGAGACGCACGTTCTAACCTAACCTAACCTATTCTAATAATTTTGTTGGCAATAATTATGGTAATTTATTAGAATAGGTTAGGTTAGGTTAGAACGTGCGTCTCCACTGTTTCCTTTTTTTCTATTTGCTGGAATCAGAGACGAGCCGCCATCTTGAAACCATAGGTAACATTAACCAAAAAATTTAATATCGTCAGCTTTTTCTTAATAAATATAAAATTTAAATACTTTAAAATAAATTTTAAAACTAATATTTTAATTATACGATAATATACTTTTATCTATAAGAAAATCGAATTTTAATTAAATTTTTATAAAGCGATCTAACGTTTTGAATTAACGGAAAGACCACTACATCCTCCACAAAATTCAAAACAAAACAATTTCAGAATAACAAAAATTTCTATTAAAATTTAAATTTTAGGTAAATCTGAACATATTCTATATCAATCGATTCGTTTCCAGAAAAAAGAATCGAAATAAGGTTTTAAAAAATAGATTGAAATAACTGGAAACAACAAATAATTTTTTTTTAATCGAAAAGATTTTGCAAATATTCTACTTGGTCACTATATATTAGATCGATAAAAAAAGTAAATTATATTATAAGTTTAAATTTGACTTACACCTTCATAAATTTTAAATCTGGATCAATCATTTCGTAAGAGGACACAGAATCGAATCTACTATATTTAGTACTTTTTCGAAAATATTGGATATCCAAAGTGCGAGAAGCCAATCGGATGTTTACGCATATTTTTTGGATTTTGAAGAAATTCGACACCATTTAATATATCTAAAATCTACCAAAGGATCGTGTTGAATGGAATTCGAAAATTTAGTCTAGCTATTTTCGTATGTACGCAATTCGTTGACATACTTCAGACAACTTGATTTCCATGTAAATTATTATTATTAATATTATTGCATTGTAAGTTAATTAATATTTAAATATCAAGAGGATTTTTCTGTTTAATTAAAGAAGGGTGGATGCATTATAGAGTATATGTTATATATTTCGAAGAATGAGGTAAAAATTCAAACAGAAAAATGTGTATGATCTCAATGGGAATTGAATTCCCAATTTTTGAATATATGCCGAATTTATTGATCAGATATACAATTGAGATGTATTCGACCTCTTTCCGAATGAGTACATATACAAATATAGGAACATATTATTTAATTTATAGAATTTCTCTGAGAATATATTTTATAACTGTTAATACATTCTTAACAATATAACTTAGCTTCCAATAAATTGTAAATTCAGTTCTTTATCAGAATGATATCCATTTTTGCTCCTATTTATTTGTATATCTAATATTTAATAACCAAGTTGTTAAATTAACTAACATATTCTATATACGAAGTACATAAATACAATATTGTGTTACATCGCAACAAATAATTACACTTTTTACATGAATTTACAACAAATTTAAGTTATAGACGTATAAAATGTGCTAATTATTATTTGATTTTTATAACAATTTATTTCTTATTATAAATTTTTATATGTAGTGTAAACTAGTGTACCATGCAAAGGTGTAAAGGGAGTTAGATGCAAGGGAACAAAGACAGTCTCTCTGCTTATATGAAACATGTGTATACTGTTTATTAATTTATATTTAATTAACGCTTGCATCATGCAATCGCCATATTTTCTGTTTATCTTTTTCAAATTTCATCCTTTATGAAGCCCTCTAGATTGTGGTCTCAGTGAGGCACATCCAATGTGCACCCCTCATTTGCACAGATCCGGTATAGATTTAAAGTAAAATCATTAAGATTTGTTAATATTTTTAAAAGATATCATTATTTTTTGCTACATTTCATTATAGATATCAATCAATGTTGTTTAACACAAAAAATTTCTTTGCATATATTAAATTATTTGCATATTTGATAGGCCATTTTCTTTTAAAAATATGTTGATAGATACTGCAGCTTATACTTTTGGCGATAGATAAATTTAATGTACATGCCACAAGATATAAAATAGTTTTTGAAAAATGATATAATCTTCTACCGCATGAACAGCTGATAACATTGATGTTTTCTAGCGCAAACCAGATTTTTACCTATTTAATGTAACTGCTACCTTATCTTCTTTTATTCTAAATCCGAAGAGAATCCATTCATTAAAAATTTTTATCTGCAGGATAATATTTAAAAACGTATCCGACGGAACCATTTATTCGAAAAAAAAAGAAAGAAGATAGTTGGTCATCATTAACCTGCTAATAGATGAAGCCCAGATAGTTTCCATACATGACACAGCTGAAAAGAGAAAATATCTGTTCTGAAAGCAGAGAGAATGTTCAAATCGATAAGAACATCTAGTTGTACGGTATTCCATATATAAATAAAATAAAAACGATTCTTGGTAGAGGACCAAAATAATTACATATTCGAATGAAATCATTCGCGTGCAAGAATTTCTCAAAATGAAAATTTGTATATCCGATGCAACATATGTAATTCTATCATTAAAATAATTAATGTATTTCATTTTAGCTAATTTGCATACAACATTTATTACTTAATGGTTATAATGATCACTTCCTGAAAGGGGTCAGGACGATTTCCATTATTATAATGAGCCTTAATGTTTCCTGTTTTCTCAATATAATCTACAGAAGTAAATATTTAGCATTAGAAAAATTAATTTCTCATCATGGAGTATCGGGATTAAAGACGATCAAGTTTACCTTAGAATTAAAGATTTTCTGCTATTATCATTTCACTAATTCCACATTAGTAAAACAACACTCGTTTATTTTCTATTCAAAAGCTCAACATCACTACAATCATCATCATCATCATCATCATCATCATAAATTCGATGCAGTTTCAACTAGGTGAGATACCAATTTTTTTTCTTTTTTCTTAAAGAAAAAAACATCTCCATTTATCCGTCAACGTCTCTCAGTAATAAAGTCCTAAATATCTAGCAGGCATAATTTAATTATTGGTGCTTCTAGAAAGAAAATTCACCCAACTATAGTAAATAACCTGCAGTTATGTTTTACTGACAACTTTGTACCTGATAAAAACTTTAAGCACATAAAAGCAAACTGCTGTTTTGTCTTAGAATGTATCATCAAATGCTGTTCTTGGGATGTCAACCACGTAGACTCACTTCTATGTACTTCTGTAAGCTTAACGTAACCCTCAACAAATCCCAATGTTCCAAAAGTGCCAGTCTATCGTCAACTTAATAGACTAACACTGATCAAATTTACTTGAAATGCTAAAGCACATCTCAATATATTTGCTGTGGTTTGTTTAGTTTAACATTTAAAACACTCTAGCTTTATCCAATACTGTAAATGTAAACAATTTTCATTCAATTTTTAACCGGACATTATTCTCTTTTCGGTTACTTTTTTTGTAGCTAGGCGAGGGGAAAAAGAGAGGAAAAAAAATTATGTTTGATTACTGGTCTTTCCACCAAGAAGTTCACTACCACATCATGAAAGTAGAGTGAAATTCGATGTTCTTTCACTTTGTTCCCAATATAGACTAGTTGTCCATTTTCAGCTTCGTTAGATCGTTCCCGCAAACTTTCATACTCTGCAAAACACAAAAACGTCTCAAGGCTATTCTTAGAAAACTTTCAGATAATTCCTTTCCTCTTAAAAATACTTCTTTTAAACAACCTTAAACAAGAAAAACCAAAAAGTTTCTTTTAACATTTTGTGTTTCGACTTTAATTAATGCAAATAACCTTATAAAATAAACATTCGGAATATGATCATAAATCAAATTTTTTTTCTCCGTGTTTTATTAAATTAAAATTAGAAAGCATTGAATATTGTTTTCAGTTAAGAGTAAAGTTTAGCAATATCTGTAATGAATACTTAATTAATATTAATTGGTTCACTGTACTCTTAATGAAATTTCATGATTTCTTTGAGTTACTTATTGAACATCGATCAATATGATAATTATATTTTCTACAATTATATTTAATAATGTAAGAATCTAATAATTTTTTTGTGACGAGATACATTTTGAACTTTATGTATCAGGATGTAAGAATGTGTTACATAAAATGCTCTACAACTTATCGAAGTATCGAATTCTTACTAATAAATCAAGAGTGAAGAGATATTTATAAGAGAACCTCAATAAAATATAGAATGGAAATTTAAATTCCTTCTTCTGTACATTTTCCTTATAGAAAAAAAAAATTTTCCTTATCTTACAAGCTTGACATTCCCATGCTACTATAGTGACAATGCATGCGGAACAAGTGCAACGTAAGCGGAAGGTTTTAACAGTGAACCACCGACTTAAAACGCGTTAAACCCAATCATCCAGTCAACTTCAATCTGCCTCTCTCTTCACCTTCCAATTTTCACAAGACTACCATTTACGACAAAAGTCTTCCATAAAATAATCGTTAATACTAACTGCATCTTTAGGCATTGAAGCTACAACTGCATCTTCAATGTTCAGTAATGCGTAACACTAACGAGTTGATTTTTAAAATAAAATTTTCCAATTTTAAATTATTCTTCAGGATAATAAAAATTTATGGTAAAATCTTTAGGTATTTATATTATATATTATTATTATTATTATTAAATGTTTAGTAATGGATGTAAAACACAATGGAAGATCCGGTTAATACCATCTTTAAGTCTAATTTTTGAACAGTATTTTGCGATTATATAACTCAATTTTAAAAATATTAGAAGTTAATTTAGCTTAAACCGTATTTTTAAAGTATTTTTTAAGGTAATTAAGTTTTTATAAGTAACATAATTGAGTATAGAAAAGTGAAAAGTATAAAAGAAATTTCAGTCAGAAAAAAGTAAAATATAAAACAAAAAATAAAAAATTCTGCAGACATTTTGGAGTTTGTAATGATTTCAAAGATAATTTGAATGCTATAAGGTGGAAATTATCCTTTAAAAATCCGCAAATTGTTGAAATTTTAAACTTTATCCGTATACTTTTCACGCAATGGCTTAAGGTCCCAAGATAGCTTTAGAAGTGATACATATATTCATTTCCTTTCTACAATAAAAGAAACACAGTTTTTCGCTTTTATTAACACAGTAATTCATTTTTTCTTCTTTTCCGGGTATAAAGGCGACGACGAAATGACAGATAATACATCAAGACAATAATTGCTAGGAGGTAGACAATGGCAAAAGACCCATCACATCGGCAATCAAAGAAAGTGCCATGTCTCTAAAGCATCGAGAAAAACGTGAGATTTAACATCAGTGAGTAGGGAAAAAAAGATATCTGAGTGGATAAAACAAAGATGGCAAAAATACACCTTCTTAAAGGTGTCAGGTGGGGCTTAGAATTTACTTTGCGACATCAACCCTTGCTTGTAACAACAAAACAACTGCCAAACGGAGAAAAGGTAATAGTCCATGCAGTAAAAATGTCATAATGGAATATGAAAACTCACCGTTTTCTATATTCAAGTCAGTTATATTTTTTGAAAATTTCTTTAAAGCTTTACTTCTGCGGTAATTTAAGTGTGGGTGTATTTCTATTACGATTTTTAATACTATTTTATATTATTATTATTATCTTTTTTATATTTAAGACAAATAGAAATGTTTGTAGAGGTTGACCATTTTTATTTCCCAATGGGTTTCATTTCATTTGATTTTTTTTCTTTTTTTTGAAGCTGTAACGATAGCAACGATGAAAATCATATGACAGAAGCCTCTATATCATTATATACTTCTCGTATAAAATCGTTAATTTAATAAATAAAACAGTTACCTCTGCTAAGTAATTCAATTTATTTAATTTATATAATTCTTTCTATTAATTTTTATAACTTTTATATTACAAAAAAAGGAAACTTTAATACATCAAAAATATTTCTAATGATACTTCGCTATGAATTATTTTTTAATGAGACGAATTAATGAAATTAATTAAAAATAATGTTAGCGAAGGCTTTTAATTTTTACTTCTCGTATTTTTGTTACGTTTAATATTTTAAAAATTCCATAAAGAAGTAAGTTTCGTGGTAATGAACATGGAAATTTTAAAAATTTATACACGAAATTTGTTTTGAACATAAATATCTGGCAGCCTATAATACCGACTGCATTTGTTTTCACATTTGTAAAGTACTAAAGATTTTTCGCAGTCGCACATCTGTGAACGATAATGTTAAATCTGTGATTTAACATTATCGAATACAAGAAACTCCCCTTTGTATGTGACAGTCTCCAGTGTACGGCGGAGTATTCCTTATTGAATTTTCTCCAACTGAATTGCTAGATATCCTATCTAAGTGCATGAAATGGATCTACGCTTTTCTCTTGAGCTGGAGAATGTATTTTCAATGTTAGAAATACATTCCTCCACAAAACGGTTTCACATCCTAGAGGATAATGGGAATTCTATGATGTTTTCTATTTACTGTATGTTATTAAATTTATGGATGAAGATGATACTATACTTAGTAAAACCAATTACGTACGGTAAATCTGTATGCGCTACTTATTCGATTATTAATTCAAGTATTCCTGTATAAAAATAACAAAAAAAAGTGAAATTTAAACACGGTACGAATCTGTAGAACATTTGGATAAGTACATTTTTATTGGTTTGTATTCCTTGAAAAACTCTTTCACAAATGGATTATCGAAACTTTTGGAACTGTTTGCGATATTCAAAAATGGTAAACTTTGCAAATTTTCTTATTTTTTCGAGGCTGTTACACTGAACTGTACAATTTTAACTATTATAAATAACATGGATAATGTCACAGATACATTCAAATTCAATGAGAAAAATCGTATCCATCTATAATATATTAGAATTCGTTCTAAATTTCATCTTAATCTAACTTATATAACCCTATATATATGTGTGTGTATAGAGGTAGAATAAAAGATATATTTTATATATTTAAAATTTATACACTAAACTAGATTTATTAATAATTACTAAATTAATATAAAAAATGTAAACTTAATATTATATTTAGTAACATCTTTTTAAAATTGTAAGTGCTATTTAAATGCATATTTTACAGTTTTTCTATTTATAAAAAATAAAATATAAATTATATCTGTATTGATTTTTAATATTTAAAAAGATATAAAACATAGGTAATAAAATAAATGTAAACGTTTGAACAATTTCCATTTATTTTTTTTAAGTTTTATGAAGGTGTCATAAGCAGCTGCTATCTTTTATATATATATATATATATTTATTTGTATACATATGTATATTTATTTATATATATACCTTACGTATATTTTCTCATTACATTTACATATTGCGAAATTTTTTGTATATCAAAAAAGCCAAATTGTTTAAGATGATCGAAGGGGAAAAGAAAGTATACAATTTGTACTAAGTATGATGCTGTAAGGAGCAAATATATATATTTTAAATTTTCATGACTAGAGATAAATTGTGTAACAATAAAATCAGAACAGAAAAAATTTGCTTTTAGCTACTGTTAGAAAAAATCTTTTTATGATCGATGCATTTTCTGAAATTGCACAATATATTAAGTCAATTGCAAAATTTTTTTTTCTTCTCTCTCTCTTTTCTCTCTCTCTCTCTCTCTATTCTTCCTCTTGTATAATACCTTTCTTTCATTTATTTTCTAACTTTTTTACACAATTATTTAACGTTATCAATTACACAAACACGCTTGAGTTTAAGAAAGACAAATTTCGCTTTAAAATTTCAAATTTAATTTTATAATAATTTAATAATTAAGTTTTTCTAGAACAGGAGCAACAAACTTATGGACTTTATGCATTCAAGACTCATGGGATCCAGCATAATAAATACTTCATTTTTAGTGATTTAAAAGTCTTGTAGCAATCGTACTTATTAGAATATGATGATTTAAAAATTAAGTATAGAGTCTGGGCTCGTCATTATGTATAGAATTTGTACGTTTTGCATAATGGTCCAACCCTAAATTTCCCTTACAATTTATAAATTAATAAATTATAATAATTGATTAAAATTCTTTTTTAAAATAAAATATAGATTGAATTCTATTTATTTATTTAATATATTTAGTAGAAACTACCATTTTATATTCACTTTCAAGATACAATGGAATATTTTTGATCACGAAAATGTAACTTTTATAAAGAACTGTTATACAGAGTTTAGAAAATTGAATTTTCTTTATACTTTTTAAAATGTATTTTAACATTATATTCCCATTTATAAATTTTCAATTTTTAATTTATTTTTTTGCATAATTATCATATTAGTTTTATATAACGACGGTTGAATAATTTCTTTAGAAATTTATAATTTTCAATATAAAAAATATATATATAATAATTTTATACACGTATTTTAATAAATGGTTACTTGTTTAAAACATCTGTCCACGCGAATGAACAATACAAAATGCAGATTATTATGCAGTTTTTTTTTCATAAAACATTTATAGGAGTTAAGGAATATTTTCTAAATCATCCAGATGTTTTCAGAAAAAACATTTTAAAAGATTAAGGGAAAAAATTGAAAATATGAAAGAAGATAGAAGAATTTTGTGTAAATTATAGATTTTTTTTCTTATTCTAAAAATGAAAATTGAGAACTTTAAGAAATTTTCTAAGATTTTCCGATAATTTCGTCATTTCAATATCTTTGACTTGTGAAATGTAAAATCATTTTGAGTTTTTAAGAAACTCGACACTTGACGAAGTAAACGAAGAAATATGTAAATATATATATATATATATATATTATATATATTTCTACTACTAAACAGATATTTTTATATATAAATAATTTTTAGATTATAAATTTAATTAAAACAAGACTTTATGGAGGTTAACAACGAAAGAATGGATGTATGATTTGTTAAAGAGATAAGTCACCAATTCGACTTTTATGCAAATCGTGTTTTATCCTTTATGTAACCAGAATGTGTATATACACAATGAGATTTGGCATCGTTTCTTCCTCTTTTTCCTCCTTTAACTTTCTAAATATCCAATAGCACATTTACTCCATTGTTGAGATAGTTCTAAAGTTCTTCCTTCCAGAATTACTAGGCATGAAGGGAGACAAAAAAGAAAATGGGGAAACTAAAAAATAACAAACAAAGCAATAACGTTATCTATAAAAATAGCATGAGAAATAGCACTAGTTTTAGTATAGGCATTAGGTGATATAGAACGATATTCCCACCGAACGTATTTGCTCCATCATGCAAGAATGAACGACAAGAAAATAGAATTATTGATTTACGATTTATATTGTTGCGTTTGCAGAAAAAAATCACAAAAAAAGTATAAAAAAAAATCTTAAAATAAAATAAAAATCTAGTCAGACAGTTTCTCGTGAAAATCCAAATATTTCAAATGTATAACTGACTAGTTTTATTTTGAAAAATGTTGATTCATCAAAAGTCACTCTAAGTAGAGATCTATGAGTGAGACTCTATTTGTTTTTCAATAAATAACATTTGGGATGGTGAAGTTTAAAGTAAAAAAGAAGAAAAAAACTTTCTACTTCGTTTTTTCTTTGTATATTTAAAGTAAAATCCGATTGAGTAATCGAAACTGCATCGAATATGTTTTTCTACATTAGCATTTGTTTATAAAACTGTGTGCATTCTATTCTATTTTTCTAAAGATTTTTCTTTGTTACTTAATTACGTAGAGAGTTTCAAGTGTTAAAAAATGAGAAAACAGTACACAAGCGAATTAAACTCTTTCCTTTATTATTTACAATACTTTACTTCTAACATATATTTACTTGTTCCCCTAATTAAAAACATAAATAAGGAAAGTAATGCTGTTTAATAATTACATAGCATTACTCCTCTTTCATACTACGGCAATTGTTTAAAAGATTTTATAGTTTATTATTCTTGTAAATATTTTTCTAAATTACATGAAATCTATTTGTCCTTGTAAGTGGACATCTACTGTTCCTTTTTACAAGATTTTCAGAAATTTGCAGAAACTTTTAAAAATTTTACAAATAATTAAAAAAAGAAATATATTTTATATTAAATTGAAAAATAATTAAAAATATAAATGAGTGAAATATTTTGATATTTAAACCTCAATTTTTAAATATATTATCCAATCATTTACATATAAAAAATATTATAAATTTTATATCTTAAAATTTTCTTTTTTAAGAAAATATTTAATATATTTTTATTCATTTTATTATTATTATTTTTTGGTACATTAAAATATTTCAATCAGATTTCTCTCGAAGTTATGTACTTAAAAGGTCATTACAATTTCTCTAATCAACAAACTTCAATTAAATGAACGTATCATCAATTGTAACTAACTGATGATAATCTTTTCAATGGAATTCTTTAGTATTCAGATATTCGAGATGATATTCTGCGTATTATACAAAGTAAAAAATTTTTTAAAGATTAAAAACTGTAATTACTTATTATTAATGACTCTAAATTATATCAAATCGACGATTTTTAAATCAAGTTTTTAAAGTTCTCGTTACAACTTTCGTAGTAATTATTTTTAAATATATTTGATTTTCTTTATTTAAATTTAAACTGGGCTGTGTTATTTTGATAATTGTATCGCATCTTAATATCGTAAAATATGTTATTATTTATGAATTAGATCATGCTAATCATGTCTCTTATATATTGATATAAAAATTCTTCCTAGATCATTTTTTAAATGAAATTTAAGATGATAAGAAAGAAGGTGATGAAGATGATAATGATTAGTATAATACTTAAGAGAATATTTAATTATATATAAAAAAAACTTTTATAGATATAAAAATAACATCAGAATATGTAAAATAATAATTTTAAATAAGTTTTAACAAAAAAAAAATACATTGAATGTAAAATGTACTTTTTAAAAATATATATAAAAATATTTTCAACTCATAACATTCACAAATGAACGCTTTAATCAACATTTTATGATTTAAAATATCGTCAGATACTTGTAGTATGGAAATTTTATCGTAACCTTAATGTAAATGATTGGAATTAACTAGAACCTGTACACACAAAATCGACGAGATATGCTCAGCAAGCAGAATATCGTAACGACACGATAAAAATTATTCTCTTCATTTCCACTTCGAAACATCCTAAAATTAATTTCTATCTTTAGAGTTTGGTGATAAGGAGAGTAATTCTTTTCATTTGCCTTGGCACACCATCATTTATGAAGCAGTAGGAGGTTGCGAATAAAGAAAAAAAGAAAAAAAAAGAACTAACGGAACTGTTTTTGTGCGATATCCTCTATGACCATCATCTTAAGGGATAAATGGTTCTATCTCATGTCTAAAATATCAAGAAGTATTGCCGTGTCTTCTTAAATTTCGTGATATCAAGTATAAGAACCGTAAGAATTGTGATAATAGTTTGATAATCTAAACGCCCTACCGTTATATACTCTTGCATGAGTGAAAATGATGCTGATACTTTGTAACGGATACAAAAAAAAAAGAAAAAATTATCCTTACAAAATCTGATTTTCTTATAAATTATATCACTAAATAAATAAAGTTAAAAATGCACAGATACTGTTATTTAAAATAATAATTTTATTAAGTAATATTATTTTTCGATGATTTATTATTAATGAATAGAAAATTCAAAATAAACTTACATTCTAAATAAGTTTAAAGAATATATATATATATATATAAAATAAGATATAGTTGCAAAAATAGAAAAAAAATTTGTTTATTTAATTTTTTAATAATAAATAAATAAATAAATAATACGTATCCTGTACTTTAAACATGTACTGTACAGTTTATCCGAATCTCGGACCCATATAATCAATAATCCGTGTATAATATATTTATACGCGTGTAAATACTTTTAGTTTTAAGTAAAAATATATACATTAGTCAGTTAACAGTTGTAAATTAATCTTAATTTTTTTAAAATATATTCCTACCAGTTTTAAAACAGAAAACTCAATTTACGATTGTCATTCGTAAAGGCAAATAAAACAATTTATGGACCACCCTCTACGTATCAAATTTTACCGTATAAAAACACAAATTTATATAAACATAGAAGTATATTTTATATTAAAAATAAACTACAATTATGATATTATGGTGATTAAGGATATTATCGTAGAGAAAATTGCAGGAAAAAAAACCAGAATCATTAAGGAACTTAAATTGCACGATTTCAGACCAAATCATGCAATAAAACTAAATCAAAAATATAAAATAGAATAAAATAAACTTAGCTTTATTTTATTTGAAGCATTATAGTTATTATGGGGATGAATATTTTGTCAAATCAACCATCTTTCACTAAGTTTTCTATCGATCAGTGAATCCTTCTACATTCTATAATAAGATCTCGAGGGAGTTAATGGCTAAAAGGAAAAAGAATTGAAGAATCGAAAACAAAATAAAAATATATTAAATGAGTTATAAACATTGTTTTCTTTCTATTAACTATAATATTTGATGATGTATAGTCCTCCCCTTTTAATTTACTTTTAATTGTTTATTTATTTCTTCTTTCCTTAAGGTTAAAAAGAAAAAAATATAGTAAATAAACGTATTTTATTTTGTATAGTATCTTATAGTAAAATAATTTTATCTGTAGATTTTTCTGATACAGATATATATATATATATATATATATTTTACATGTATTTTTTAAAACTGTGTCATTGATTGATTGACGCATTGGATCAAAAAGCAAATTCTATTCACATTTTGAAAAGCCTGAAGTTACCAATTGAAGTCAATAAGTGGAGAGAGGAAAAAAACAGAGCAAATTTACAATACTCGAAATTCCAATGGATAAAATCTAACAAAAATCTTAACAAAGACATAAATAAGCTGGAGAAAAAACAAGTTTTTTTATTTATTAAAAAAGAAATCGAATTTCAAAATTTGTAAATATTATCAACGTAACAAGAATGTGTCGAGTGACTGTTTTTTCTTCCTGTTTCATTTTTTTAAAACTCTCTTCTACTTTCTGGTTCTTTTCTTACGACTTTCACTTTGTTATTCTTGTTATATATTATTTGAAATTATATATATAAAAAAAGAAACTCTAAATAATCGAATATATTTAATTTAAGAAAACATTTCTAGGTCAAACATAGTAGACATAGGTGTTACAATGGAAACCAATATATAAGTTCGTAACCGTTCAGGCAAGAATAGTTCATTATATACTACTTGCTTCTGTTTTCCTCTAAGGAATATTATTTACTGCAACCTATAATCTGGAAGTTGTTTTACAAACTTCTCCAAATATATTTATATATATATTTTTTTTGTTTTCCTTTTAAATAACATTTTTAAAAATAGAAACGTTGTTTCTTTAGTAATTTTTTGTTTTCGAATTTTATATTTATACATTAATTCAAAAAATAATATTTCTACTTGTAATAACTCATTTTGATCAATATTTACTAAGATCGTATAAAGTAAGTTATGGAAATAATTTAATATTTATATTCCTTCCGCATAAAATGTAAGCTGAAACACATATACCCACACAAATGACGAAATTAAGTACAGTTTGTCGTCGTGCCCCCTATAGAAATTGATGCTACTAGAGTATTATAGCACACTTGACTATTGTCTTGTGTGTAGAAAACGGAAGGCATTCGTCAACATAGCTTTTATTAAGAAAGGTAACAGTCAGTTTATGTTGTGATTAATATTTATGGAGATGGTGATATCGTTGTATTTTCTTGTCTGTGATGATAAGAGGCTGATAATGTTGCTATAATATCATCAAGCATGTGCATTCTTTTAAGAGAACTTCTCTATCTCTATAGTTTGGTCCATATCGTAAAAGTTAAGTTAATTCTATCAGATAAGACTCGAATAGCTTACACTTTTTAGTTTTTTTAAGATGTTTTCAAGGAATATTTTCACTCCTTATACTTAAAAAGATGAGAGCTTTCGATAATATAATACCATTTAATGTCTGTCTAATGGTTCAATTGGAGTTACTTCTATTAGAAAGTGAAGTAAGAACTATATATATATTTTTTAAAACTAATTCAGCTACAATATAACAATTCGACTTCTTTTTGTAGCTGTAGAGGTCTTACTAATGTCTCACTAAAGTAATAAATGTTTCATGAAAACTGACTATTGAAGTAATTGTTGTTGCTGCAGTAACACTCTATATAATTGTTATTTATACTAAAAGTTAATCAAACTTGTAAGCAATATTATTAAAACAGGTGTATAAACAAGATTGTTACAAGTTACGGGACACAATTAATAATATTAATTATATATAAACTTATATAAAATTCTTAATATAATTATATTTTATGGCCCGAAATTATTTTAATGCAATTCACTCGAGTTGTAATATTTAGTGGGAATTGCTATATTTATTACATTGTTAGCAAGATTATTAATGTAGAAGCATTAAAGATGTTAAATATAACGCACGAATTTTATTAATTTATTAATCTATAAATGAAATTTAGTAATATAACGGCACTTAAACTGTATCCAATATAGAAATTTTCGTATGTTTGCCCACAAGATCGACTCATTAATAGGCGTTTAAAAAAATAATAGAGTAATGAATTTTCGCAGTTTTCTACATCAAAATCGATAATTAAGATATTAAGGGAAAATGTAACAGTTTAAAGAATGACAAATAATCAGGAAATGGCTACAATAACCGATAACCAACACCAAATTTAATAAAGAGAAGATCCTAGAACATAACATAATTCATAGCTAATTAAATAATTCTGTGTAAGATATATAATAAATGGATTTAAAAAAAGAAGAAGAAGAAGACGAAACATGAAGATTATAAAGTATATACTTACGAAAGATAAACTTAATTTAGAATAATGCTGCTTTAAATAGAAATTTATTTGAAAATGAAGTAAAGTTTATTTTAAGGAAGCTAAGCGGGATAATGGATAATATAAAGCACAAAAGAATTGAGCAATTTAATTTTATGAGAAGCACATGTTTTAGCTTTTCTAGAAAATGAAGACAATCGACAGTTTAAACATAATTTTCTTTGATAACTTGAAAACCATTATTATTTTTTTACATTACTAAGAATAAAATTTGTAAAAGGAAATGGTTATTACAAAAAATACACTATATAATGTAGATTAAATAAATAATTACCTAATTTTATTTACTATACTATTAAAAAATGATGTTTTAAATAGTAAATGTGATGGTTTAGCCTTCATCGGGGAGACATAAAAAAGTATGGAATAAAAATCACATCATTAACCGTATCCTTTTATTTTATTCTCCAGTTATGTAAAGGTAAAGATAATTAAGTTTTGTATATTTTTTTATGTATTTTTCTTATTTATTACGCTCTAAATTATATCTATAATAGCATTATTTGTAATGATATACGCACAGACTTTGAAATAAATAAGTACGTGTTTGACATGGTTAGACGATTATAATAAATTGTAGGAGAAACAAAATGCTATTATGGTATCATTTTTATAATTACGAACGGATGTACCATTATTTTACTAGAAGAGAAAGTGATATTATTATTATTATTATTATTATTATTACAAAGCCAAAAATTTTATTTTTTTGTATTTTATTAACCTATTTTTAATAATAGAATTTTTATAGATAATTTTAATAAGTGGTATGATCATATATATTTATATAATCTATACTTTGAAATTATAGTTTTCAACTGGAGAAAATGTAACTATCTTTTGAATATTTTATTTTATTTTATTATATATATAATGATATGAATCATCTGAAGGAATTTTATTGAAAACATTAAAATTACATAATAAAATATTCAAAAGATATAGTTACATTTTCTCCAGTTAAAAACTATAAGATAATAAAATAAGAACGTTGAATAACATTGTTATTTTGCATTCTTCAAACGAATAATCGGGATATTAAACTTTGTCTGAGAAGTACGATTATTATTATCAATAAAGAGATCACGTAATGCAAACAGCGATATCTTTAACAATATTTCTGGTGAAAGAAGCATTTATATTATTAAATATTCTAGCTGAAATGATTATTACGAATTTATATTTAACTCGTTTTTATCCCTTAATAACTTTACTTGTCACGAGTTGTAATGTGTTTCAATAAAGCGAAACACGTAATTGTTGTAAAACTATTACGTCAACAATGGGGAAGATACGAAAAGTGAAAAGAATGAAACTTAACAACTATTGTTTTACGTTAAATAGATCGAGGGAAAATTTTCTACAAAACTTAAAAGACAGTAATTAATCATTTTGAATGATTGTCATGGGAAATGTTGCAAACTATGTAATTATGAAACGATAAAGATTAAACTAGATATTACAATTACTTCCATATTGTACAGTTGGTAGCACAGATTTGTGTTCTTCATTCAACCTTACATTTTATCTGAGTTTAGTTTATAATTTGGCTGTGAAATATTACTATTATCTACTAACACAATATGTAATTTATAATAAAATTTGTTAAATCTTAAACATTATACACACGCTTATAAACTTTTGTTTTCCTCGTAAGCGTTACGAGTAATTAGCGCTTTAAACTGTCACAACAAACATAATTTAGCTATTTTAGTTAACATTTCTTGCAGGGGGGAAAAAACTGAATTTAAATCGTATTTTTCGTTGTAATTAATTGTGTTTTTGGTATAATAAAATTAGATTTAATTTGCTAATGTTATAAAGGATAATAATGCGCTTTTATCCTCATAACATTTTTATATAAATTATTGCCACTATGTTAATTTAACAGAAGTTTTTCGTGAATGTAATATGAATAAATTGTGATTTCTTTATAAATATGTATGACGTATTGCATTATTACTCTGCCATGGGATTACTGGTACAGTCATAAATATAGAAATATGAAAACTTTCATCGTAAATGCATTTAATAGAAGAGAAATTGTGTGAAAATTATGAAGGATTGAGAAGCAATTTAATAAAATATCTTACGTGGAATATTTCATGAATGGAATAATTTTTTTACCTTACTCATGAGATACCTTTTCTCATGCTAAACGTTATACTGGAGTTTAACATAAGAAAATAAATAATCTACCTTATAATTTCTTATAAATATTTTAGTATAAATAATTCTTAATTAATTTATTAATACACAATTTAAACTGTTGCGTGATATATCGCTTATATGAATTAATATAAAGATATAAACTGATCCTATCCAATAATTATACAGATTTATGTTATAGACGTGTTACTGTATGAAACTCGGTATAACTTATTCATTAATAGATTTATATAATGCCTCATAAATAACAACTTTACAATTATTTATATATAAATCTCTGTAAGTTACATTTATGTATAGAAGACTGCATTCTTTAGTTAAACAGAAACGAAGAGAAAATATTGTCTCAATAGATTATTGGGTGGGTATCTTATGAATGTTTTATTACAAAGAGTTTGTTTGTGTGTTTAGCCATTTATCTGATATATATATAACATAAATAGTACCATCTAGATCTACCCTCATATATCTAAAAACATGATATTAATTCGTCTTCTGCTAAGAAGCCAATACAATAATGCCATCAGATACTAGTTATAAGTGATTTATCAAAATTCTTTACTACTTAAAACTTTCAATGTAATTATAATTTAATTACTTATAATAACTTAATAATTAAGCTGTAACGTACTAGAAGTTAAGGTCCAATTACAAGAATTTTCTCTTGTCGAATTTATTCTATAATATAGGGGAAAGTCGCCTAAGTTGTACCGGTGCTTAAATCGTACCTCAATGATTTCAAAAATACTTTATCCGCCATACAAATGGCAACAGTGTATAGTTATACGGCTCTGTTGTACTTATGCGCATCTGCTTTTCAAGGAATTAAGACTGTTTTTGGTAAACAAATTCATTTATAATCGTTTGAGTGTAATTTTCATCTGGTGTGTGGAAGCTCCTAAGGTAAGAAAACACTAGTTAAATACATTTTGCTTTTTTAGTATAAGTTATATATCTATTAGTGATTTGTTTGCCTATTGCAGTTTTGTGAAAGATTTTTTCAAAATAGTTTTGGGGCTTTATGAACTGACAAGCACGCTGTGTCTTATGTCGTACTCCTTTAAAGAAAATATGAAGCAAAATTCTGTTAAACGTAAATTACAAAAAGAAGAATGTAAAACGAAAAAAGTGAAGAATAGTAAAAACAACGATTGGTTTTGTAAAACATGCAACGATATCCGTGAAGAAAACATGATTCAATGTTTAAAATGCAAGTCTTGGATTCATGGTGTATGCGGCGGAGTTACAAAACAAACAAAAACATGTGTTTGTATTGACTGTACTGTACATTAAGATATAATTGTGTAGTTGTGTTAATAAAATATAATCGTTTAAACCATATATTTATTTAATTTTAGTTTGAGGTACGACTTAGGTAGTAGGCAGTACGACTTAAGATACTGGTTTCCTTAGTCGTACCGATTTTAATTTTTTTTTTAATTTTATGAGTTTAAAGATAATGTGCCCAGACTATTTAATTTTTTTTGTAATAAATAAAAGCAGGATTTTCTAAGGTTTCCAATGATACTCATAAGTATGTGTTTACTAATATATTCTCTGATTTCTGAGAACGTTTTTTTAAAGGGTACGACTTGGGCACCCTTACCCTATTAATTAAATTTTTTATTTCTATTGAAGTAAGAAGATTATACAGAAAGTTTCTAGAGTTTCAAAGCGTTATTTTATCTGAAATGAGAATATATATAAAGAGTTTACTCATTTTTTATCCATTGTTAACAATGTTGACGTTAAAAACTCGCTACAATGACTCGAGCAATCACAACTAAATTTGTCTTATAAATGAATAACTGTCAAGTATCTTTATTACCTTAGCTGAAAAATAACACAAAGAAAAAATTATATATATATATATATATATATAAAGAAAATTCAAGCAAGTTTAAAACTCATAAAAATAAAGGGTTTTTTTTCAATTTCTAAGACAGACTTTCGCGGATGAATAAGTTTAAGATTGCAAAGAAACAACTTTAATATTATTCTACAGACAAGAAGTAATCATCAACGATTTTTCCGCTGTTTAATTGTCCTGTCAACCGTAAGTTCGACTACGTTCCGGTTGAAAGGAATTGAAATTCCAGTGCTTTGTAGTATGTGTTGTCACTTCTGTTCATTTTATGTGACAGTCGACATAACAGCTTTCATCCATGTCTACTATAGAGCTACATTTCTACAAGGATCGTATCCGAAGGTAATAAAAATTGTAAGGAAAAAATATATATATAATGTGACATTTCTCACTGTCAGTTCATTCTTCTATCCAAGGTTACACGCTATTGTAATTTGCCAAGCCACTTCAATTTTAGGATGTCGGTGATGAATGAGAAAACAGAATAACTTTGGCTCTTCTTACCTTCCTCCGTTCAGTTTCAGTATTACAAGAAAAGAATGTTACTTGCTAAATGGTGCATAGCTTACGGTAATGCGATCTCCAATTACGAAAACTTTGATGTTGAGAAAAACACCGAGTTTTGTAGTTGTTTATCATGATGGAAGGATTTAATGAGGATAGCTTCTTGAAAACGTGACTAAGTATATAGCGTCGTTATATATAGGCTACGTTACGTATATAATTTTTTTTTTTATCATCTCCACTTTTTCATTTTTTAAATGATCGTAGACACGGTTTCTTTCTCCGTCAATTAATTAAAAGAAAATTTCTTTTGATAGTAATGTCATTTTTGATATATTTTCTTAGCTAAAGTATATTAAGATCCTTCAAAAAAATCATTATTTCGGTATTAACCGTATTAGTTTGTAAGAAACCACAAACTATCATTTTTCTGTTCTACAAAAAATAAAAAAATAAGTTCACTTAAAAGTGATGATGAATTTCCCACGACATAAGTATAAACAATCATTTATTTTTCTTAAATTTACACTGTTTATATCATATTACAAATGCTATATTTTCTGTTTGTTTATAATTATTAAAAATCTGATAACAATGATAGATACTGTTGCATCAGTTGACATATTAAGCCACTTATATATACATATATATATATATATTTCTAGCAAAAATTCTGTAAAAATTTTTAAATTAATTCTGGTAAAAATTTTTAAATTAATTTCTCATAAAGTTAAATATAGAAGTCATAAAAAATTATTGGTTCACATTTTTTGGATTCGAATCGATCTGTGTTCAGCTGTAGCTACAGTAACAAACAGAAATGTTCTACATTTCAAATTTCAAAGAACTGAATCCTTCGTTTTTACTTTAAACTAAAAAAAGTTCTTTCTGAACCTTAAAACATTTCTTCTTACAAGATATTTGCAACTGAAATTTACTTATTTCAAGTACAACAACATAAAAAATTTACAAGATAAAAAAAATATAATGATTTCTATACTTTCTTAATTAAAAAAATAGCATCCATTTAATATTTTGAATTAAATTTTTAACTAAAAACAAATTCATAATTAAATAAATAAAACTGTTGTAAATATTTAATTATAACTACCACAGGCTAAAAATTTATTTATTTATTTTTTTAATATCGATAACGATGCTCTTAAAGTTTATTAACCCTTAGAAATATGGACTAAAATTTAATTTTTTCCGTTTAGAATATTAGGAGTTACGCATTCATAATATTCATAAAAGTAACTTTGATCTTGCAACACGTTCCATTTTCATAAGCCTTTAATATAGCATATATATTCCTATGCTCTTGATGTAGGATTTACTTGAGAATCGATGTTGAAAAAGGGATTTAGTAGATGAATCAGCTACTCCATTATAAACTTCCTAAATTAATAAAACATTGTTTATAAAGCAATTTACATCTTCGACCGTATATTCAAACGTTAAATTTTATTTATTAGCATGATTTATAATTTAAGAGACTTCTTCAAAGGGGGAGGGAGAGAAAAAGAAAAAATGAAAAAGATAAGGATTACGTTGATGTTATAGAGTTTTATTACTTTTTTCTTAAAGATTTTTCTTAAATATAAAACCACGTTTATCCATTTTTAGTATGTAAAATGATTTATTATTGATTTCCTTCTACTTCAAATGTTACGTAACTTCACTAAGAGAACAATAAGCTACAACTCACCGGTCAAAAGAGTAAAACAAGTGTAATATGATGATTAATTGCTCTCTTTATTCTTTTCTCTCACAAGGCTGAGCAATAGTTGTTTTAGTTTCATATCGAGTTCTTTATGATGTGCTCCTTACAATTCAACGATGACGTTAAGCTGTAAAAACAGCTTCCGAATCAAGTGATGAATTGTAATTTGGAAAAGCTACAACAAAATCCCCATATTTACATGTGAAAATATACAAAAGAAAATGGAAATTTAGGCAATTTGTTTTATAACTTCACCATATTTTTGTTTCGAACAGATTTAAGTAACAATTTTGGCTTAACAGCAAATTCACAATTCATTTCTTTATACTGTATAATAATTACACTTTTCATCAATAATAATAAGTCATTTTCGTTAAGCGTATATAATATTTAATATTTACTAAAATTAGTTTTCTGTTTTCAGCTCGATTAGACATTGAACTTTTTTTAAAAAAAAGGTAAAACTCGATCAAACGTAACACTTTTTAAACTAGATGGAGCGATGCTGTCTTCATTAAAAGAAGATCCTGGAGAAACTTGAAAAGAACTACAAAGATACAATAGACATACAAAAAATGCAATAAATGAAAGAGCTTGCTAACATAGTTCCTAATTTTTTTTAAATTTTTTTTTAAGAGTTTAAACGAGTAATCGCCATTATTAGCATGCATTCTTTCTACATTTTTTCCATAATATACATAAAAAATAAGAAGAATAAATGAGTTTTGTGTATTTACTTATTGTAACATTTATTCCTTGACATAACTTCTTTATATACGTATAAATTTATACTGTATATTTATTACTTTTATACTTTATTTGCATTGTATGACATAAATGTACAGTATAAAGCTGAATTACTCTTCTTATGCTAGTGTATTACACTAAGGTAAACGTACAAAAAATATAGTAAGCATGGTAAATATTCGTTTGAAATACTTTATATATGAGGGAAAATATTCTTGTTTTTATTCCTATTTTATTATTTGTGTATATATACGCCAATACACTAAATACATAATAAAAAATATATTATATAAGTTAATAAAACATTATATTTGTTTTCTGCGTGATTTTCAATCTAAAATTACTTTAAAAATATGAATTTCTTCTTAGTAAATACATACATATATATATGTATTTATCTATTTTAATTATAAGTTAATAAAGTAATATAAATAAAACATATTTATACTTCCAGATAAGCATATTAAGTTTAAAATCTGTATCTCTATAACCATAAAATTTTATTAATAATTCTTTTGATAAACATAATAGGAAAGTTCTTTTAATATATTTATTATTTCAATAATATTTACATTTATGAAAATATAACTTAAAAAAGAAATAAATTTTTGATGTCATTTATTAAATTTTAAATGCAGGCAAGATGTAAAGGAAATAAATTTATTACATTTTTATTTACAAGAATAATATAAAAAATGTATTTCTGATTATATTAAATTAGTTTTATTCAAAAAATTAATATTTAATTAGTTTATATTATGTTTAAAAATATCAAAGTTTGCATTAGACAGTGTTTACTGAGTAAAATAATTAGTTTTGCCAGCATTTACTTAATTAACAAGATTAAAACTGCATAAAGTTTAAACATTGCATACAAAATCATAAAAGAAATTATCATTTTAAAATAAATACAAGTAAAAGATCTTATTTATAAAAATTTAGATGAATATAGAAATTAGCAGATTATCCTGTCACAGAGACATTACTATTATTAAACATATAATAAATAGCTCTATAGAGAATAATTCATTAGCAATTTAATTTCAAACAGGAATATTTTAAAACTTCTATCTTCTCTTAGGCTTGAATATAGTTTTATGAAATTGTTAAAAACTGTAAATTTCTAAATGTATAAATTTAAGTCCATTAGGGAATATTAAATTTCTAAAACAGAATTAGTATCACTCGGTAATTAACATGAATAATATTAAAGTAAATTAAGTTGATGTTTGAATTTGAATTTACTCTTGTATTTAAACTATAATTACTGCGAAGTATGCAAGCTCTCCCTACTTTCAAACTATTTCCTACATTAAAAATAGTTATTTTAATGCCAAAAATAAAAAAAAATTGTACTATTTTTATTATTTTATCGAGCTCACACTCATATATATATATATATATATATATATAGCCTATATGTCTGCATATATACATATATATACATAGAAAGAGCGAGTTATGTTTGTAAAACTGTACGTCTGCATATAATCAATAAGGAGAGCAACGAATCATTTGTTAATTTTTTAATGTTTCTACAAATATATTACTTTATTTAGCTTCTTCGAAGAGTTAACATTACTTGGAATGTTTAAAAATGTTAATATGAATCTCCAAATAAAGCAAGATTGTTCAATTTATAAAAAAATGGATTTAGCCTCGAGTGATTGCCATTATCGATCGCAATTTTAGAAAGAACAACGTTGCTTTAAGTAGTATATGATCGTTATAACATGACTAAAAGTTAACGTTTAATATTCGAGACTGTTGCTGTTTAAACTTAATATAAAAAGAAAGAAAATGCATGTTCTGTTCGAGAGTGATTTCAAAAATAAAAATTGATAGTAAATTTAAACGTGCGTATGCTGTATACGTTGTAAATGTAAATGTTATTAATGTAAATAGCTATAAATATTATATTACAAAAATTAAATGTGTAATTACTGTAAAATGAAACGTTTTAAATGATCTATGAAGATTTGAAAACGTTGTTAAAGTGAAATTTATGTGTAATTAATGTAAAAATTGTCGGGAAAATATTAACATACATCGTTAATTTTCATACCAAAATACTGTATAATAATCGTAAATATTATACGTTAATAATGTTGCAAATAATAAGTATTTTTAATAAAAAAATTCATAAAAAATCTATATTGTGACTTCTACATTAAATAAAACTATAATCATTTGTAATTAATTAATAACAAATGATTATAATTTTATTATTGCAATATAGTTCTTAATTAATTATAAATTATTAAGAACTTGTAGTATTTACAACTTCTATATTATTAAATTAATTATAATATTACAAATATAAAATTTTGTAATATATTATCCAGCAGCAGATTTGTAAAATTATAAAGTATCATGTAATAAACTTAAATATTATATACAAATTTAAAAAATTCGATATTAATTATTTTTTTAATTAGAATATTATAAACATTGCATATAAATTCACTCTTTAAATAACGAATTTAATTGTATAAATTATACTCGAAAACATTTCACTACTCTGATGGAACTCTCTTAGAAAAGTATTGATAAAAGGAAAAAACTAGCGTAAACAGTCATTTGTATTAGTGGACTGTCTCCTTTGATTCTCATCTTATGTATCAATCATTACTTTTTTTCTTTTCTCATGTCTCATATTAAGCACTTTAATCTCGGTAATGAAATAATTAAATTGAAGGTGAGTGCGAGCAAGATCATTTCGAAACTTGATAGTTTATACACTCCAGAGATTCTTATAGTAATTACCTGTTATTGTATTACTCGTTTGTTTAACTTTATTCTGTTACCGAAAAATTTTGACAAATTATCTAATTTCTTAAACATATCTCATCTGATGAAGGTAGCGTGATATAAGAAAAAGAGGAATAGGAAATTTTTCCCCTATTCCTCTTTCTTTAGAAGATTGGGAAAAAAAAATAAAGAAAACGCCAGTTTCACATCAAAAACGTGCGTGTGGAAGAAGAAAAAAAATATCTTCGACTAAAATTTCAGTTCACCAGAAATTCAATGACCATCAATTTTTCGCTCGACCAGCCTGATGATTGATTAGATTTCCAGAAAGTGAAAGACTCATCTCGTGTCGTATAGCATCTAAAATTATTTCGGTTAGAATCGTTAAATAAAAGAGAGAAAACTAAGAATAAAACTTTAATGAAACCAATCAGTGTCAGATGTCTTGATTTAAAAAAAAGGAAAAAAAATTGTCTCGATACTGTCAAACAATAAGTATGTTTCAATGGTAATCTCAAAATCATACTTAATAAGTTTCGAAATTTTTCCAGAGAAGTTATCAATTCAGAAATCATTCTATTTTGGACAAATCGAGTTTCATTCTATCTCATTTTCTAAAGGATATTGGATGATTTTCTACTTGTTTTTCGGTACAACAGTAACAGATTGGTCTTGATAGGACACATTCTTCTCCCATCATACATTCGTCCTTTTATCTGCTACGAGAATGACGTTGATACATACTCCTCTTGTAAGATGGCTTACAGGATAGCTAACACACTTTTGCCATTAGCGGCTTATGCTCTTCTATGTCTCCCGACTACAATAAGTAATATAAATGATTTGACCTTAACTGGTATTTCCTATCTCTTCGTCGGTGCAAATTCCGTCGGCATTTCGATGTCATTGAGTCGTTGTACATGGACGTCGACCTACACGTTATCTTGTCACACCACTATTGTTTCCAATCTCGTTGAGTACAGAGACTAAGTTTCTGCTGCCAACCAGACCGAAGATCAATAGAGAAAGTGGAAGGTCGTCACCTATAGATAGCTAAGATCGGATAAAAGAGATTTAAAATTTGTCGATATAACCCACACTGTTTTCAATTATCGAACCGATTTTCTAAATTTAAAGTGGCTGTACACTTTCCAACTTGACTAATGACTTTTAGAAATTAAATTTTTAACCGCATCGATGCGGTTTGTTTCTATTTTTATTCCCTTACATTCGTTTCTACAATAATAAGGAAATTATACAAAATATGATCCATAAATCTATATCTAACGTTATCTAAGCGCAGAAACACGCACTGATTTAGCTCCGAGCTATGTAAAATTGAAAAAAGGAAACATAAAAATATGAATAATTTTACATTCTTTCCATTCAAAACACGTAATCACTCGAGAGTTCATTCCGTCTACAATGTATTTTATAGTTTACAACTCCAATAATTGAAAGTGATATTTTTAAAACTAACATTATTCTACTCAGCAAAAATTAATTTCCTAGATCTTATCATCAGTATTTTTTATTAAAGCAGACTCATTTTATAAATTTTCTTCTTTTTTTTTAAAAAAAAAAACTTTTCCAATATATCGACAAAATGTCAAATGAATTATTGCATCATCTTTATCTCTTATTTTTCTATCTGGAAAAACATCCGTTATCAAGTAGGCAGAACAAAGAGAAAAACTTATTGAAAACTAACAAAATATATCTTCACTTCTCTAACAAAATATTAAAGAAAATACAAGTAATGAGAAGATCATTTTTCTTCTTGATGCGGTTTAATAAATGATGTCAATCAATACGTAAACTAGCAAACTAAGTATTAAATTTTTAACATTTCAAAAAGAAATCAATATTACTAAAATTTTATATTAAGAGGATATTATCTTTAAGAAAATGCTATTAAATTTAAAAAAAAAAATTATTCTTATTAAATTTATCACAAAATTAATATATATTGAGAAATGTGTTATAAAAATGATATTATTTATTTATTAAAGAATATTTTCTAACATAAAATTTTATTTTTATAATAAATAATAATAATAAAATTATATTAATAAAAATAGATAATGATATGTAGCTTAGTCTACAAAGCTTTAGTTTTAATCTTATGAAAGATTCTTTCTAAATTTTATCGCATTTCTTTATATCCGTGGCTTTTGTCTTCTTATCTATTCTCTTCTTCAAATTGAAAGTGATATATTTTAATTCCAGTATTTCTCGGGATTTATTCTTCTGATTTCGCATTCATACCTGGAATTTTTTTTATGCAAACTAATCTTATTGAAGCCTTTGAACAGATAACATCTTGAATTCTAATTTCTTCTTCGTGTCTCTGATTTTTTCTTATTCATTCTAGGTTTTGTATTTTAATTTTTTTATAGGAATTTAGAAAAAGGGGAAAAAATCTGTTAAAATTAAAGAATTCGGCTTACGATTCATTTTTAATTCGATTTATTTAATTAAAATTTATAGATTATCTATAGCTCTGTACTTTGTGACATAATATAACAATATTCAATTCATAAAAGAAATTGAGATTATCTCTAAGCCCGTTCAAAAGGAAATATTAATCAATCTAAATTGTGAAATAAAAAAAACAATTAAAATATATAAGAACCAAAAAGATCACGTGTAGTTGAATTTAATGGAAATTACTACGTACTTTTCAACGTGCATATAATATAATTGCTGTACTTTCATTTAATTTATCTTATTTACCATATATTCGCATAAAACTCTTTATTTTCCTCGATTAATACGGTTGATATAACATTAAACTATTAAAATTTATAAATCTTAGAAATAAAATAACAAAATTTTCATGTTTAAGAGATTTTAGCATGAAAATATAATAAAATGAAACAAAATATATTAAACAAATAAGGAAATTCCGAGTAAAAATTAATGAAACAAACAGATTAAGATTCAAGCTTTTAAAACAAATAAACAAAACAAATATTTTAAAATTAAATATTTAAATTTCTAAGCTCTCAAGCATTGTAATGAGAACGTTCTATTCTAAATGTTTAAATAGTTCGATTTAATATAATATTTTAATGCTTCAAATCGTATACGAAGAAATTATATAAGCGTTATTAGTGTTATAAAACCTGTTGTATAACTGTGAAAAAGTCAATATTTTCAAAAAATATTAAAGTTTGAAAATATCCACACATTATTACGCTATAGTTTATCATACGTCTCGATTTAACTTATAGTAACAGCGAGTTATAGTATAAGCTACTACAATATAACGCATCTGTTACACAACTGACTGATTTATACATTTGTTCCAGTTATTACTGTATATATATATCAAGTTTATTTGATGTTGATGTGTTTTAAGTTATAAATAAATTCGATAAAAATATATTTTGCTTTCTAAAAGTGTAGAATATAATATATTTTATTGTCAAATTATATAAAATAGCTTAAAGAATAATCTCTCAGCTCTCGACGTGGTTCACGAATTGTGAAATAATTGAAAAAGGAAATAATTGCTATAGAATATTCACTTTAAAATCTTTAAAAGGACAAATTCATAAAATCATTCAGCTCATTTATTTTTCACAGATTTTACTGTTACAAATACATAATCATTAATTCTGGATTAAATGTTTCTCGTCAAGATAAATTGCCTTAAATATGCGTGAATATTGATGCTATTAAATTTATAATAGTCATTATCGCGTAAGATATCTGACAGTATAATCTATAAATAAGTCAACGAATGTTCTAATTTAATGACCTCTTTCATTTTGTACAGTGAATCTATTTTAATACTTGATTCTAAAATTAAGCAAAGATGAGACAAATTATGTAATTGCCTATTCATGTTGTAAATAAGCGAAACATTTAAAAGATTAACTGTTAATTTTAGAAAATTTAATTATATATTTAAAAAATAATAATAATTAATTTGTTTATTTAGAGATGTTAGGTTAAGGAACCAAACTTTTATTTTTTATTGATTTAAAAAATAAAATATAAGCTTAATCTTAAGAGCTGAAAACTTTTTATATAGATGTTGGTGATTTATGTTTCTGTTACTGATTACTTTTAAAGAAGAAAAACTTCTTTAGATACTGATTACATATTCTATAAAGAAAAAAAGATGCTGATGTACAGTACAGTTTGGGTTTTATAAAAACGTTGACTGTTTTTTTCGGCTTCTCAATATCAAAATTTTAAAAAATCTACATTTTTTTCTTATTATATTTCATTTTAATAAATCGTTTAAACTGATTTTTTTACTCGAGGCTATAATATTCTCTTATATAGCAGACAATAACGCACAGAAATAATTTTTTTTAAAGAAAGAATAATCTAAGGTGCTCTTTTTTTTCTTTAGTGAGGTAGCAATAGTGATTGATGATTGAAGTTACCATTGCGTAACATGGTGAAGGAAGAAAATAGATACTTTTACCTTTGATGTATTTATTGTGTATGGATACTTTTATCCATTCTTTTATCTACTAAAGGCAGACAAAGAAAGTATTATTTATCCAATTTTATTTTCATTATAAATTTATGATTATAAAAATTATTCATGTTAAAATATAAGAGGACGTCACGTAATATATTATCATCTATTGTTGAAAGGGAAATTGATTTATCAAAATATAGCTGGGATTTTTTTCCATTTTAAAACATTTTATTATGAAATTCTACCTAAAGTTTAGCTTAGATAATAAATAACAGCACGAAATTTACATTCAATCCCAATTAAATATATTTTTTGTTTTTTTTTTATTTTCGGTATTCTCTCTGTTCAATATTCTTTTCGTATTGTGGAGAGCAGAAACTGAGAAACTTTGTTTGACTACTCAACTAGATTCAAGTAGGAAATTGTCTGAATAACAGACTTTTATATCCTAAAGAACACGTTAATGATTGAGTACAATTCTATTATCTTCTAACATAAGAACGTATTACTAAAGAGAGCCGGCTTCAAACGGATCTTATGAATATTATAATAATAAATAAATCTGACTCAGATATATTATAATAATATTGAATTTTATCTGTATTTTAGCGAAAAATTGTCAAAAATTTACTTTACACACTAACTGTTTTACTTATTAATGCTTAATTTAATAATTTGTAAATACAGAAACATGTTTATACTATCGCTTATAAAATAATTAAAATGTTTATTTATTTAATAATAATTTTTACATGGGTTTCTTCTTTCTGGCAAGAATATTACCATCAACTACAAAGACAAAAACTATATAAAGTATACAGTTAATATATTATTGTTACTAATTAAATAATTTATAAATTGAAAACAATCTTAAAATAAATTAAATCAAAATCACAAATTTCTTCATTAAATTTGTAATGAGAGATAAGTTAAATTTGTAAATTATGCAAAAATTGTAAAGCAATTTACAACTGATCAATAATTTCTAGTGTCAAAATGCAAATTTTTCAGCTAAAAACTAAGAAAAATGCAGTATTAAAATTTCTATAATATTAATTGGAAAGAATATGTTTAAATTATTTAATTATATTTATAAAATACTACGATTATTTCATCTATAAAAATAATTATTCGAATCTATAATACAGTATAACTATTTACATAAATTCATAAAAGATAATGTGTTGTAAGTATTTCGTGTCTATGAATCCTTCACCTTATTAAAATTTGGTGCGAATGAGCAATTAGTTGCTAGCAGAATAGTTTACGATTATTATCTTGCAGGAACTTTGATGATACACGAAATAACCTCAGTGATATTTATCATTTACTTTAAAGTCAAAACAAATCATTTAATGTAATCTAGATGGCATAGAATCACTGAATTATGACAAAATATCTAATTATACAAATCAACCGTGCTGTTATTATATATTTTGTAAAGTTTCTATGCATTAAATGTGAGAAGGAAAAGTCCTAGATAGATTGAAAAGAAAACAATTTTACACGCACTAGTTAACCAAAATATGAAGTTTTGTTATAATGTAGGATATCCTGTTCTGTTAAATCTTAATAGTAACATTTCCTGAGTCATGGGACGAAAAAAAAATAAAGCACTAAATGTACTTATTTTCATCGCGTGCATAATGCAAAGAACGTAAAGGATTTACAGCTAATTCCACATTTCACTACTGCAAATTATTCATTCAAAACTTTTCTAAAACTAATTATTATATCGAAATATCGTACTAAATTATTTTTCTTTTACCTATTACCATTTAGATATAACAACAACAACAATAATAATAGGTTGCAAGTAAAAACATATTTACTAATCTCCTAACCGAGGTATATAATTTATACGCATCTAGAGTTAATAATGCTAACCGCGACAAATATATATATTCAATCACGAATTTACATTCAACTGTAACGAATAACGATTTTCTGTCTTCAGCTCCAAATTTCAAATTAGTCATAACTGGATGTAGAAAATATCATATTTCACAATTTACCTCCCGTTCTAGTTTTGAAAAAAAAAGAAAATAGAAAAAAGATACAGCTCTAGAGAATCGCACAGAAGCATTCATGCGAGTTACAACATTTCCCTCCGTCTATTATTCAAATTATTGGGAAGTCAGCATTGCATGTAACTTCCCATACATTTTTGTTCGGATGACACATCACAGAGAAAGCAATATAAAAACAGGGGAAAAAAAGAAACTGCTGTCAATATTGCAACGTTACAAATTAGATGCATCTGCTCGAAACTGGAGATATATAAAAGAGATAGGGGAAACTTTGGCTTTTCAAATGAATGAATGAGGAAGAGGAGAGAAAGAGTGAGAGGAAAAAATAAACTTTTTCCTCTTACCTCTCTTCTCTTTTACTTTTTATTAACTTAATGGTGGCATTTTATGGCTTTATCATCAAAAATGAATATTGGAAAAAGATAGGCACAAAAACCGATCCGCAACTAGTGACAATTCGATACCGAATCATTTATCACTCCACAGTTAAATTTCATAGAATAAACTCGAAAGAATAACAGCAGCATAGAGAAAAAATATATTAAATAAGTTATTTTGGCAAAAATACAAAATTTCCAAGCGAATGTAGTTTGATTACATAGTACGAAGTAGCGTTTTGTAAAGATCGATTCTTTTTAAATTCGAAATTTGATTCCTAAAAATAGACTTTTTCTTTCCGTCTACGGTATAGGCTATGTCATATAGTAAAGTTTTGAAAGAAAAATTTTATTAAGTTTATCTTTTTTTTTAAAAAAAAATTCACCAAAAACTTCAATTTCGATCTCAGTAAGAGGTACTAAATCGATTTAAATCAAACCGAGCTAGTCACTATATAGGAAAAACAACTCGGTATAAATCGCCTAATTGAATTACACGAAGAAAATCATCAAGTAGTCATTAATCAGGAACCTTTTCTTCAGAGAGGATCTTCTTGTAAGTCCTGTTCAAGACAAAATAGTGCTATAAATAATTCTATCTACGTTGAAGAGATTGCTCTTGTTAAGTTGTTTAGAATCAATGAAAGAATTTTTCTTGTAAAGAAAAAAATTTTTCTACTCTACTCGAGTATGAAGAGTAACCATCATCTACTTCTTAACAAAGTGGTCTTGACCATCAGAAGAAAAAGTTTCTTCATAATGCCTTTTGTATAATAACAAAAACTATTTTAATCCCACATTATTAAAGTATTAAAATCCTTCTTTTGCACAAAAAAGGCTACTGTACAATTTAACAAATAATAAAAAAAACGAAAAAACAGTCAATACATAAACGTATAAGTTGAGTGAATTGAAACTTTTTTCGGTTTTCTGGACTTCAAGCTCTTTCAAATTTCCGTTTCCTTTGAGTAATTTTTTCTGGATTTCTGCCTTTCTTCAGTTCCCATATTGATTTTTCACACTTCAGTACATAGTTGAAATGAAATACGTGTAGCCAAAGGGAACAACCCTTTTCCTACCCTGACCTTTATTTTGCCTCAGGGTTAAATAGTTTCATCTCTCTTATAAGCATTAAGCTGGAATTGACAGCGAAATTTTTTAACTTATTCTTTTTCGTGAATATTTAAAAAAAAATACATAATTTTTTTCCTATTTAAATTGAACTGTTTGTGTAAAACATTGTGGAAATATTCTTCAATTAGAGAAATTAGTATTCAAGTTAATTTATTAAATGAAACATCTCCAAATATTTCATTAAAAATCTTTAAAAAATTACGAAAAATATTATTTAAATTATTATTAAGTAATTACTAATATACATTTCAAAATCAACAATATAAAGTGAATCATTCAATCATATTCAAGGATATAAGTGGAAAAAAATTCTGCTTATGAAACAAAAAATAACAGTTATAACCTTATAAATATTGCTTAAATTTATGTAAAATATTTTTATAATTAAATTTAAACGGAGGTTTATAATTTTTACACGCATCTAACACTATACGTAACGATTTATTAAGTATATAATACAAATTTTACAACGAAAATAATAATAAAATTAGAAGAAAATATAGAAACGTTAAATTTCCTATTTCGATGACCTATTTTATAATGGCATTCTTAAAATCCTAGAGGATCAAGTTTTTACTAGAAACATCTGATATCGGTAAATACCTAGAAAGGTTCTGTTAAAACTATAGAAGGGAGGGGGGAAAAAAGGAAATAAAATAAAAATACCTTGAATAGTATTCTTCATACGAAAATAGGCAATAAATATTTTAGTGGTAATACATAGAAATCGAAAACAAAGTTTGTTAGTAATTTATAAAGAAATAAAGAAAGAAAAAATATATATATTTTTTTATTAGAGAGACAGCTCGTGACTTGCAATTTCAATCAAATATATTTTATTTTCTCGTTTTTCTTTTGATACTATCGATTCAAAATGAACAAAAATAAAAACTGCTGTAAGTTTAAATTTCAGTTAAATTATTTCTTTATTTTTATATAAAATTTTTACTTATAAAATTTAGTTATATATTCAGCATATAAAAGAAAGAAAAAGAGGAATCTCTAAGTATATTTTTTTATTTGTAAAAATGAAAAAAATCATAGAAAAAAGAAGTATATTTTGCATAACTGAAAACTTGTTTTGGTTTATGAATTGTTATAAACATCCCAAATATTTTATAATATTTCTGGAACATTATGGAAATAGCTACATACAAGAATTCAATAGCTTCAACAGCATCGTGTCCTTCCCTCCAGGGAGTTATTTTCTCGTTTCTTATCTGCATTTACTCAAAATAATGCAGGAAATACCATGTTACGACAAAATAAACATAGAATTATATATATTATATAGAAGCAACTTAATGAAATGAAATGCTCTTCATACGAATTATCCCATTCTTATCCCTTTTCCATACCTTCAGTTGGATTTATAGTAAAATAGGATATTATAGAAAAATATTATACATGTTTTTCGGAAAAAAAACAACAATCTGTATATACAAAATTTACTATTTTTTCTACTACTAATAAAAAGAAATAGTAATATTAATTTTAAAAAATTGGTAAAATATTCAATTTGGTGAAAGAAACGTGTTTCAGTTGGGAATATTAAACGTTCTACTAAAATATTCTTATATGTATATATATTTTATAATTTTGTTTACATTTTGTTTGAATTGAATATTATGTAAAATAGAATGTTTCTATGTTATTTCGTTTGCTTTCTTTCCCTTCTACAAGAATTTTGGAACTTATAATGTTTAAAGGGGAAGATAACTTACTGGAAAAAAAGAAATTAAAATTTTTATATAATAAAAAAAATTTTTTAATTTAAAAATTTTAAATATTTAAAAAGTTTTTCTTTATTTGTTTTGCAAACGTTGCTTATTTTTAATAGAAAAATATTAGTTTTCTATACAATAATTGAATAAATATCATTTCTTTTGTAAGTTTAAATATTTAACGAATTCCTAAAAATAAAATTATTGTATTTTCGATTTTTAAAATCACTTTATCATTATTTCTTTCCTTTAATATATATTAAAATATATATATATATATAAAATTTTGTAAATAATTTTCGAAAAATTAATATAATTTATAATGAAGAAAAATAATCGATATATGTAATCGTTCGTAAAAATAATTTATTATCCGATAATACTGAGTAAATATTTATCATTTTCATCAGTAAAGTAGCTTATATCATTAATTTACGAATAATAAATTAACTTTCTGAAAATATTTAGGAAAACAAAATCATTACACGAGTGAATAGATTTAATCTTTGAATAAATATAGGTGAATATAATTCATGATAGAAATTTTTTCCTTTTTCAAATTTTCTGTAAATATACTGGTTAATACGCTCCAATGAAAAATCACACCATTACAGAAACACTAACAAAAATTGTTAAGAAGGTAGTTTACAAATATGATTAACTTTTACAGTACTTTTAAGTGATGCTTGCATGTAAATATACAAAAAAAAATTGTTTAAAAAGACAAATTTATAGTTAAAAATACTTAGAATATATTAATAAAAAACTTTATATATCAGTTTTTATGTATCAAAATTCATAAATGAAGAAATTATTTACATATTCCTAATAAATTCTCTGTTTTGTGTAGTTTACATATAAACTATTATTTCTGATTACATATCATTAACGAATTTTTAAATGAGTTAAGATAATAATTTAATAAACATAAATTAAGTATATATACATTTTCTATTATTATTTTCAAAGCGAATTGACGAAAATGAAACTCAATATAACTAATAATAGCAGCATTGTATAATTAGCTAAGCAAATAAGAATTAAAATTTACCGTCTAACATATTTAAGTATGCAAATAAATAAATCTAAATAAGCAAATGCCAGCGTAATTTCTTCTGTTAACGTAATTTTAGCGCCTTACATTAATTTTTTACAAATATTCTGACACATTAATTATTTTTAATGCAACAAATTTCATTGCTAAGAAAAAAATTGTGATGTAAGGAATCTTTATTTACTATATTAATTAGAATCATCATTCTTTAATCGAATAGAAAAATGTTATCTATCCAAGTTCGACCCGATTCACGAAAAATGCCTGGATAACGCAGCGCATAATTAAAAGTCTAGGTAATTAGAATGAAAAGGAAGAAAAATTAATATCTAGAAAATGTTTTCTTTCATTGTTGAGAGGAATATGAAACTTCTTCGGTCAAATGAAAGAAGTCTGTTTCTTTTTTTTCCCTCCTCTTTCTTTATTCTTCTATCAGGAAAAGTCTGATTGCTTTGAATACATTTGGGAATATGAAGAAAACACAAAACCGTTGTGAGACATTATAATAAAACTGCAAAGGTTGACAGCAGTATTTATATTACTAACCAAATGAGAAAAGAAAGATCTAATGGTTTCAAAACAAAACTGTTATTTTCTAAGTGGGCAAACTGAGTCTTTTTAACTTTTTTTTAAAAAGTACAAATGCTAATTTCTCCGTATGTCTCGGACGATTAATGAAGTTAATCAGAAGGAAGTTATTTTTACAGAACCGCTACTTTATGGTTAGCGGATGATTAAGTTTTACCCCACCGCATACATCTCAGATTGGTTTTCTTTTCATCTTGAAGGAGGCGATAGGAAATCGCGAGAGCTTAATCGCCATTTAGATAAAGTTTTACAGGAAGGAAATGATATAAGAATCATTCATCTTTGTCTCTTCGCTTCCACTCTGTAATATTTTGTAACCTGACTTGGAGTAAATCCGAAGATTTCGTCCATCAGTCTTACCTAAGCAAAGTATTGTACTTAAAACATAAATCTGACAAGGAACCACTCCGAAAAGGCCTGGATAGAACCGCATTGATGTCTTGCATGTTTGGTCCTTGTTGCTGTCTTTCTCTTTGCTGTACTCGATCGATTTTCTTTCACAAACTCTCCAATCTTTTCTTCTTTGCTGTGACCTCTATTAATACTGAATCCTCCTAGGGCAATCTTTTGACTCAGTCGAGAAATATGAGTTTTCAGCTCTTCTTTCATATTTTATTTAGACTAGTAATATCAATATATATAAACGCGACGTTTAAGCAAATATCCCATCAGAGTTCAAGCTTTTACGTCAGAGATAATTCATTCTAACATATCGATAAACAAACACATCTCCGTGGCCAAAATAAACATTCGCCAAATATTAAAATTAAAAATATACTGCCATTAAATTTAAATAATACCAGATAATACCATTAATTATTATTATTATAACGGTTAAATGCATCTTACAATTACAAGCACGAGTAACGATATCTTCATTATCGTAAGGTATTAGTTCCGAATATTAGTTCCACCAGCTTAATAATTAAGAAAATGGTATTAAACTAGCCAGGAAAGGTAGTTTTAAGTAGGTTAGAAGAAATAGCAAATGAAATATTCTCAGTAGCGTCGTTTTTATGGTTGCTTGAACACGAAAGGTTGACTGAAGTAGTGCGACTTTACCTCCATACGGGCGGTAAATATAGCTTTGCTTTCTCTTCACATCCGTTCTATTGAGTTTCCGCCTTCCGTGTAATATTTACTCCCAGGTGTCCTAAGAAAGGATGTTGGAATAAAGCTTTTCTTTCTCTTAGACATCTATTGAAGTGGACATTGGTGATTTTTCAACTGTGTATTGTCCTTTTTATCAATTGTATACCGAATATATTCTTTTGAATATATAACCGAAAATATCCGAATGAGAAATATTCGTGCCTCTTCTCAGAAATAAAACATTTCTCTTGATTTTTTTTTCAAATATAGCGATTTATAAAATAGAAACAGTTATTTTAAATTATAATTCTTTTTTTCATTTGTCTACAGTTATATATATATATACTTTAAATATTTATAAATATAGTTTCAATATATTAATGAAAAATTCTACTTACATATTTCTTAAAAATTACAACACATTTTTTAATTTATTTTAATTAAATGTACTTGTTTAAAAGTTAATCAATTTTAATTAATATATACCAAATTTTCTTTTTCCGTTATAACAATGAAAATTTAAATAATCGTTAATTCATATAATAAAAATAATTGGAAACTAAATTATAATGAGAATAAATTATTTGTTCTCTGTTAAATGCTTTGGGATTTGCAATATGCTTAAATATTTAAAATTAAATTCATAATATTTAATTTAAAAATACAAATTTAAAATCTATCTCCGTCTTTTATAAAAGAGCTTAAAAAAATTCTACCTTAAATTTTTCTCTTAAAATTTAATATTAGGAAATATTAGCATAAGATTTTTTACACTAATTTTAAATATATTTTAACGTATAAAAATATTATTGTGAAAATTACATTTTAAAAAAAACCATTTTACTAGACATATATTTAAATTAGAATTTAATTTTTTTATATTAGAAAAAATTTAGAAAATTTCTTTTTAAAATTATTTTTTAAAATGTCAATCTAAACTAAAAACATAAAAGTAAAAAATTCGAAATAAAAAAATATATATAAATAGAAAAAAATATTCCTAATATTTAAAAAACAGTCATTAATTAAAATTTATTTAAAAAATTTTAAATATAAGAAATAATATTTTCAAATGTAAAATATATTAATTTATTTTATTATATAGTATAAATTTTAAAAAATATTTACATTATTTCCAATCAAATTACTAAAAACACGCTTGAAAATAATATTTCAAAGTAGCATTTTTGAGTTGAAACGTTGATAAAAAATTTAAAATCATAACAAATATTTTATAGAACAACATAATTTATTTATTAAAATTAAATTTATTAATATCAAGTATTTAAAAAAAAAGGAAGAAAAAAAAATTATAGCGCAGGAATAAACACAGCAATTCCACGAAAATCTGAAATTATAAGGAAAATAAATGCAATGTATTTTCTTTGAAATTTTAAATAAATGATGCCACAACTACCTTCGACTTTCTAAATTTATTTAGGCATATTAAATGAGGGAGTTTAACATGAATTTACAACTACTTCTTGTGTATAGAAAACGATAATGAAATGCTATATTAAATATGCATCAGGACATCAATGGCATCTTCCTCGAAGAGTTAAACCTAATTATTAATGATTTCTCTTTTTCATTTCGGTAAAAAAAAATAATAATAAATAAAAAGCATGAAATGTTATTAATAGCTTTCCTGGAAAATTTTTCAACTAATTGGCAATATGATGTTTTTCTTTCCTTATCCATCAAGTAGCACTTCAATAATGAAACGTGAAAAATGGACCAATAAAAAAGAAATGATCATTGAAAATAAAAGAGTCTTTTTAACAGCAGTTACTGGTGAAGAAGAATTTTTTTATTATTATTATCTTTTTACAGATGAAACGAAATAACCGCAGAAAATCTTCACGTAACTCATAACGCTTTATTACTATAAACAGAAAACCGAAATATATATATATATATATATATATATCCTAACTTTAATATAGATATATTGACTTAAATAAGAGAGTGATACTGTAGGTCACGTAAAACACGTTTAAAGTTAAGAGATATTAAAAAATTAATAATAAATTTTAGAATTTCATCACTTATTAACGTTAATTAAATTTAAGAAATTCTTTAAAAAATTAAATGTTTAACATTGTTTTTTAAAACAGAATTTCGTGATGTTTTTAAGAAACAAATTTCGATTACTATGCACTATGTTGATTTAAGGTACACATGAATAAATTTTTTTTACTTGAATTATTCATTTTATATTTATTTATATAATTTTTTTTATTTGTAAATTAGCATTTGTAAAATATTCATATTTTATTTTACTTTTTTTTTAAAGAAAGTAGAGAAATTATTTAAAATATTTGCTATTACGACGACGACGACTGCAGCCAATATTTGCTATTAAACAGCATTTTTGCTTAAGAAAAAGTATTGGCATAATAATGAATGGAGACAAAATATTTTATTTATTTGCATTTATTTCATTAGTTACATTTAGTATAAATTCAAAACAAGACCTTTTAATTGATGTAATTTGCGCCTTTTCTACTTAAAATGTAAATTGTGTTTGTTGTAATGAAGGTTTCGATCTCAAAAGATGATATCTTTAATGATATGATGTTATTTAAAGTGTATATATATATATAATTCTTTATATATTCAACTCCGAATTCAAATTTTGTATTTAAATCTTAAATTTATATTACATTCTCATCTGAATTTATAAAAGAATGTAACATATTGATTTTGATAAAGTTATGACTAAAATTACTGCATTAATATTTGGATAGAATAATTATGGAGGGGAAAAAATAAAATAAAATATGTCATGAAAATTTCAAAAGGACAGGGGGGAAATTTGTGAATAAATTTTATTATGTCAGGAAGGAAAAAAACCTTCTAAACTTTTTAAAGGCAAAATTTATGTAAAAGTTAAAAAGTCCATGTAAGAAAAATTATAATAAATGAACACTTTTTAACGAAACAAAATAAAATATGAGGGAAACAACTATAAAATTTTTATTTAGCACACAGGTATTTGAATCGGTTATAAAAATAATCCCAAAAATAAATCATAAAAGAGTGAAATTTTTTTTAATATAAATAAATAAGTAGAGACAGTAATTTCTCTTTTCTAACCTTTTTATTCGTATCTACCTCATAAATAATTTAATACCACTTTATAAAACATTTATAAAGTTGATTTTTCATTATTATGTTTTTTTTCTTTACTTATCTGTATAAAGTTTAAGGTGATTTGCATCTCTCCGAAAGACTGCAATGAGCAATCATTTTTGCATATTAAAAATGTATTTCTGAAAACTAAAATTTCGATTAATTTTCTATTTAAAGGTTTAATTTTTATTGATTGTTCATAAAAAATATACTTAATCACTACATTTAACAACTCTTTCTAGTAAAGTACTAAAAGAAAATAAAGAACTAATATATGCTTCTTAATGGATGTTGTCATAAAAGTAACGTTTCAATATTTATCATTTTTTTTACATTTTAAATGTATTTATTATGATAATAACATTTAAAAAAATAAAATAGTACACCTTTTTCTTGTAAATATACAAGAGAAAATGTATTTTCTAACATATAAAATGAGTAAAGATGCATTATTTTTGGATAAAAGCTTAATAATTAGAAGTTATAAACTGTTATTAGAATATATATCGTAATAACAGCTATTAATAAAGTTTGAACTTCCAATACTATGCTCATAAATTATAATTTTGTCTAATGTTTATAACGTTTACACATGCTTCTGATGTTATACAAAGTTGTATATAACGAAACCAAACTAGCATGATAAGGAAACTTAGGCAATCAATTATTGTAACAGTAAATTATCCTTTCGTGCCTAAATAGTACTGTTATTTAGAGTAAACTTTAAAAAAATAAATCTTTATGAAAATTTCTTCTTAGTTTTAATGATATTCTTATTTTGTTTACTTATATCTAGTGAGATTTTCTTGGAATATCAATATGCCCTTTCAAAGTCTAAAAAATTCTGCAAACGTCAAAACTTGATTGTAAAAATGGTTATTTTAGAGAACTTCAATAATATTAAATAAAATTTGCATGGTCTTTCGGGAAGATAAGCGAAAATAAGCTTTAGTTTTCTACTTTTCTTCTTCATGTATGAAGGTTGCTGAATGTTCTTAACAAAAAAGAATGCTCTGTATGCGTACGGCTTTAGGAACAGATCTCATTTTAGTAGTAGAAAACTAGCATTCGTGGTAGAGTTTCGATGCTTAATGTAGTTTCTTAAGTATCTACCAATCTGTAATGATCCGCAACACTATCCAAAATGCGCTATATTACCTGTGATTTTCTTTTAGAAAAAACTTCCTAAATGAATATAAAATCTATTTACAAGAAAGATTTTTTCCCTATTTTTCCTAATATTAGAGATAATGATATTTTGTAAGGTTTTATTTTATTAATTTTCTTCTTTCTCAAACTTTTTTCTAGTAATATTTCCTTCAATTCTATTTTGAATACAAGCGACTATTAAAGATGAAGCAATCAAAAAAAGGTAAAATTTATAGCGTATAAGTAGTAAAAATATAAGATAAATAATTGAATTATATATAAGTAATTTATTATATAAGCATAATAATGTATGATATATTTTATATGTTAAGATTAATATATTATGGTAAATATAATTATAAATTTTCTGTGAATTATATGCCAATATAAATCAAACCTACACGCCATTTAGTTGAGAAAAACATTATAAATTTTACTAATTTTTTCTTAAAGCAAAGCTTAGTCTGGTTGATTTATTTATATAATTTTTCATGTGATGAAAATAAAATTATATATTAAAATTAATTTTTTATTGTTTCTATGATAAAAATATATCTAAAATATATTCGTGCATTAAATCACCGATTTTTAAAATATAAGTAAAGAAAAAATTCGTTTACTCTGCAATATTCTTTCAAAGAATATAAATAGTTCAAAAACCTTTGGCTGATATTTTTCTTCAGATATTTGCAATACGAGCCAAGAAATAACAAATATTATATCATAAAAATATCAAATATAAAAATAAATAAATATATATAAAAAAATTCTGTAAAAATCACAATAAAATGTATATAAAAACCTTACAGAAAAATGTATTTATTAATATGTATCGATTAATTTTTTAATCAAGCATTTTAAACATTATATTTAATTTAAATTGCTAATAAAATAATTTTATTTTATAGAAATTTTTAACAATTTTCTTTCAACAGGAAAGTGTTTTCTTAATTTCCTTTCTACCAAAACAAAGCTGGAGGGTAGAAACAAAACTTTCAAGAATTGCAATAATTGAATTGAAGTTTTTTACGAATTTCACCGCTTGTTTATTTTATTATTATTATTATTATTATTACTGTTATTAAAATAAGAATAATAATCTTATTAAGAAAAGCTGTTGTATCACATATCAAAATATTCTACGTGTCATTTTTTTTCCCTCCTTTCTCAAAATAGCAAATAATCTCGTTTATTTTCCAAGAAATATCATTAACATAAAGTAAGTAGATGTTGCTTATATAGTATCTAATGCAGCTACAATATAACTAACTCGTTTCGAAGTGGGAATGCTATTAACTTAGCTTTGTGTTCGAGTTATATGGCGAGTACCTTTACATTAATATTTCGAATACATTAAAGTCAAGTTTAACAGAAAATGAAGTGCTGCGTAACGTGACTATGACTATAATAAAGTATAAAGAAATGAAGATAATAATAATAATAAAATAAATAGAAGAAAAAAAAATAAATAGTAACATAACCGCATCAACTACTACTCAATATTTCATATATGTCTATTTTGGTAAAAGAATAGAAGAAATAAAATAGTCTTGTTAATGATTCTTTTATCATTTATATATTTATGATGATCATGAATAAAGTAGAAAGTGTAATACGCTATATCATCAGAAAAATACATTTATTGAACATTTGCCAAATTAATAAATTGAAGTTAGATTAATGATGTAACATTTTCTATTTTTATATTCAATATTCTATGTATATATATATATTATTGATAAACAGAAGTTAAATTAAAAATTTTATAAAATTATAAATATAAGAAAGAGAATATATTACTCGATATATAAAAGTAAATTTACTGTTTCGTTTATTGTAAATCCTTTACTAATGAGTATATTTATAACTATTACTTCATTAATTTTCGTCAGAATGTTTATCTGTAGCATTTGTATTTCCTTTAATTTTGAATTATCGATATTTCCATTGCAAATTGGTACTGATACTTCATTGCTGCTTTACACAGGAGGAATGTTATATTCCTTTGCATAATAAGTATAATTTTACTTTGACTGCTCCGCTATTTTAATTATTACAACTCATTAGTTATAAAGCGATAAAGTCGCCAGTTAAGAAATCTTATTTATATCTAAGTGATTCGGTTTCATTACTGCTAAGTATAATCATTTTTGAATTAAATATTAATTTTTGTGTTATTCTTTTCCTCCGTCTGTGGTATGCGGTTTAGCTAGAAAAATTTCTCTTTTCATTTTTTAAGTCAAAATTATTTTTCCCATTCTATAAAATGCTCTTTGTATAGATACATATTCGTATATTTTCGCATTGTGTTTTCGTGACATGAAGTGCTCTTTTCAACTTTCGATTCTCTGGTTTAGTTATAAAACTGACCCCCTTTTTTTATCAAGTGATTTTCAATACAAAATGCTCTTTTCAATTCTCAACCGAAGCTTTTGTACAAAATGCTCTTTTCACTATGGTTTCGTGTATTTTTTAAACAAACCTGCTCTTTTTGACACGTAATTCCTTTTTTGTAATGTTATTTTTCGATATATACTATGATTATACTGTAAAATACGTCATTGGTTTAATTTACAATCTTAAATTACTTAATTAAAACGTATTATTACAAAATATAATTAGAGATTTTATATACGTTGTTTTGTATACAAAAATTAATGAACAGAGTACAGTTACATCGTTATAGTATTTTTATAATAATATATATAAAAAAATTAGAAAATACTATAACGATGTAACATTACTCTGTTCAGGTTTTTTTCCAGGTTTTATCTATTCTTAATATTTATTAACGTTGATAAAAATCATGAAAATTTATTAAACTATTATCCAACATTATTATCAGATAAATTTTACTTCAATTATCCGAATTCAATTAAAATTTCTGCATCAGATTACACAATCATTAACGCTTTACTCAATATTAACAAAAACAAAAATTAAGAATTATTTTTGAAAAATCTTATATAAATAAATATAAATTAATTTAATTTAATCCACATGGAATTAATAAAGTAACATTTACATAATATAAATGTCAAAGTATATATTTATAATTATCGCAATAATTACCACATTAATCACCAAAAAGGAAATAAACATTATATACTTTTCTAAAATCTATAGGGTATATATCTAATTTACGAACTTGATTAAAATTACTTTACGCTTTCCTCAAGTTGTATGTTAATAATTATTCCAGATTATGATAATTTATCCTCTACTATGAGGTATACTCGTGAGGATAAATATAATTTATCACGAGTGTTTGTCGGCATTCTTTTGAAATTTTTCTATGTAAATAAGTATCAACCGAAAGAAAAATGTCGTCCTTTCTTTCCTTTTTTAAAATTGGGTTTAAAATAGGTAAAAGAAATGAAGCTCATTTCGTCACAAAATACCATTTTGCTTGATTACCGGTAAGAATTGGGGATTTTGGTCTTATTTTGCTTACGGTTAAGTCCGAAAGGGCGTTACAGTGCATTCAACTATTGCAATCAATTTCTAGATCACCACTGTGCAGTCTTCTTCTACTTTAACGTGATCTACACGTACACCTTGAGTAACAACTTCCATCGAAAGTCCATCATTCTCAGCACTATCGTTGGCAAAGCTTCTTCTCTCATTGAAGCCACCGTAAAATGATGCGGCCATACAAGACGCCTCCGAAGAATAAGAATCTCTTGGGAACTAACTTCTTTTTTTATATCATTCTGTACTCAATGCTCCGGAACAGACCAACTCGCTTTGGTGCAGTCGACATATCTCTGTCATATCTACACTGAGTGAGAATTACACAATGCTCCAATTCTACAAAATGTATATTTGTTTTTCGTTGATTCCCTCGTTTAATTGCTCGTTTATTTCAATTAATTTCTTTTAATTATTTTATATAATTACAAATAAATAAAATTATATTTTAAAAAAAATAAACAGATTTAAACAATGGTATGGATACTGTTAATATGATTTTATCTGCAAATTGCATTAGAAGGATTTTATTATAATCCTGTTGATTGGATTATGATAATCATATTTTACTTGACGTTTCGTTTTCAAGTATGTCACTTTTGTTTGGTTTATATGTTTTAATTATATATGATAGGAAGGAATAAGCAAAATTTTATTTAATTATTTAAGTGTCTTGTTTACCACATGTTTTATCTGCTTATTGATTTAAATTGAGAAATAAGATTCATAAAAAAAAAGTTAAATTATATAAAACTACGTTATTTTGCATATAACGTTTACTGATAGGATATTTATATATTAAGTTTTATAATATGATGGATTGTTACAAAAAATAAGCAAACTAACTACTATCCCTCACAATTTTATTATTATTGATAATATATAGGCTTTCACACACACACACACACACACACATATATATATATATATATATATATATATATATATATATATATACGTATATTATAATAGTAAACAGTAACTCAAAACTGGAAATTTGATTTTTAATATTTCTCGTCCTTTCTTTATCTTCTTATCCAAAAATTTCTAAAATCCAAGCTTATAAAAATATAAATCGATAAAAATGGCAGGACCTTTAACAAAATATTATATCCATTCTACTATTCAAAAGAAATACTTCACAAATCGATCAAAGTTTGTCTAGACTTGTTGGAAATGTTTATTAAAATATCCATCTCCTTAAGATATTTATCCTTTTCTGTAGGATATGCATCAGTAACGTATAAAAGATAGAAAAGAATGATTACCGTACAGAAATCTACCTAAATATATATATATATATATGAAATTTTGACATTTTCAGTAATAAATATGATGTATCCGACTACTACATTATGTCAAAAATATGAATTTAATACGCAATCAATAAGTACAAATTTTATTTTTAGATAATAAACAGAAACAAAGAACATCGAATGGATGCAATTTTCATTCTGCTGAAATCACATTAGTTGTTAAATCTGTCTAGTTAATAGTTGCTTCAGTAATTTGTAATCAATTGTAAATTTACAAGATTGAAAACTTATTTGGACAGATTCTGTAATAAATTGCAAAATAAGAAATAAAATATGAAACAGTTTTATTCTCTTTTTTCTTTCTATCTATTCTAATTGATGGTGAGTATGTAAATTAAATCTTATCAAGACTTTAGCGTGTAGTATGTATTTTCTTACATTATTTTTTCTTAATTTTCTGTAAAAAATTACTTATTGTTTTTATTGGAGATTTTATAACGAGATTCACTTTTTATCTTTAATATATTTACCATTATATGAATCGAATATTAAACTGTATAAAGCATAAGTTTGGGTAAAAATATTATTTAATGAAACCACATTAGACTATATTTTTTAAAATTTTTTCTTATACTTTTGGGATTAAATACCGTAATCTTAAAATAAAAAAATAATAAAGTATACGTATTTTTTCTTTCTCGTTCATAAAGTTTCTAAATATAAATATTTAATACATTACTAATTTTTTTTTTAATTTAATAAATATTCATGACAGAGTATACAGGGAACAAATATACTTTTTTTAAATATCTAATTTAATATTAATGCAAAAAGTAGAATTTTAAAATGTTCTAAATTTGTTTTTTGAACATTTTTTAAAAGAAATAATGCTTAAGTATATAAACATATGTATAAAATTAGAAACAAAAAATTGCATACTTGAATTAATAACTTTATTTTATTTAACATTTGATTTAATTGGTATCTTTTTAAAATGTAATATTTTATAATATCATAAATTTAGGGGGCGCTCCAGGCGTTTAACCATGAATATATTTATATGAACTTAATAATGTATAACTTATGAGACACATTATTTAATTATTTAAATTGTTATATTCAGATAATTAGTTTTCAGTATTTAAAAAATTAAGTAAATATGACTTGAATAATTTAATTAGAATATAAGTGATTAATTTTAAAATTTTAAGTTGAAATATAATCATAAATAAACGAATATAAATTCAATTTATATTTAAAATTAATAAGACGACACATAAAAAGCATTTAAGTTCAGAATTAAATTTTAAAATATTAATTGATTGTTAGTAACTTTTGTCATACTCATAAATTGTTTAGTAAAAACTTTTCGTAATTTAAAATTTTTTAAACTAATTTCCTTTAAATTCTATTTGTTGTTGTTGTTGTTGTTTTTTATAAAAGATAAACATTGAAAGTACAACTTTAATTATTTATTAGGAACTTTATAAAGTTTATTTTAAAATAATTTTTAATAGGAATGAAATTTTGTCTTACAGAAAACATTAATGATACAGAAAAGTTGAGATTAAAATCTTATATTAAAAAGTTTAAAGGATATATTACAGTAAAAATGAGATGGAAAAGTTAAGGACTTTTGACAAATCGTGACATTCCGAATTTTGCTTAAGGCTAACAATAGTAAGCTTTCTGTCAATCAAATTATAATAAGGTCAACACAAAGTCATGTAATATAACCTTATGAAACACTTTAAATACTTTTCCAAAACATATTTAAGGAATAAAAAGAAAGAGAAAAGAAAACAAAGAACTATTTCTGGTTATTAGAAACTGTGAGAAAGCATCAATACGTTCTTTTCACTGACAAAAAAAAGAAAAAGAAGTAGAGTTCAATCTAGATGGTTTTGATAGTTGGACATATTATTGGCACAATTTGCGCAAAGAAGAAACAGTTTGTCAAGAAGGATCCAGAGAAAAAGGTTTTGTTATGGAGTGGGCAGAGTTTGGTTTTAATGGAAAAACAGAAATTGTGTTTGTGGATCATCGTTTAACTTCGAACGATATGTGAGGATATACACTTTATATACACTTACAGCTATTTGGTCCAATAACCGAAGGTGCATCCTAGACATTTCAGCAAGATAATGCTGCGTGTCATCGATCTAAAGGTATCAAAAACTTTGTTTGGTTCACACAATATCCCTTTTTGCACTGACCATCAACGAATATCGGATTTAAACACAATCGACTTCTAGAACATTCTAGTTCTGTAACTTTCAATGGTAAAAAAGTAAGGAGAGATAAACAAAATACATTAAAAATTTTCTTATGACTCTTCCTAACACACACACATAAAATTGTAAATGTTCTATATTTTATTTAAAAAATAACGCATTATATTTATTTACAAGTAAACAAAAAAATTGATTTTAATCTTGAAGAAAGTATGTAATCAACCGTTTTAGAATCGATTTTGGAGTATAAAAAATATATTTTCATAACCGAATGTTTCTTACGGATATTAAATCAATATTTTTCATCACAATATATATATAATATATAAATTCAATATAAATATATGCATTTATTATTTTCTATTCTGTTAGTAACTTTTATAGAAAACAATTTTTATAATCTCTTCATTAATTACAAGAAAAATAATTTAATAAACATATTTATGTTATTTTGAAAATGAAGACAAATGAAAAGAAAACAGCAAATCTGCCATTCGACAATATTTATCTTCTCTGTTAGTAGAAAGAATAAAATTGTCAAAAATAGAAAAGCTAACGAGACAGGAAAATGTCAGTTTTCTCAATAACAGACAAATAGGATGTTTATGAAAATTTTAACGATTATCAGTCACGTGAACAATGACCTAAATGTCAAACTATATTCGAATGTTTTGTTCTACAACAGTATCGAATATCATTAGCGTTTTTGAAATCGGATGATTGATCTTGTTCCAAGTTTTTATTATTTTTTTTTCTTCCTCGATTAAATTGAGAATACGTTTCTTTTAAAAAATAAAAATTAATTTAAAATAAATTAATATTACTTATTTAAACTTGGCGTCGAAGAATTTAATTATTAAACTAGCGAATCTCGATCGATCACTCAAATATAATGAATTATAAAATGATTCACTTCAACGGCAAAACGGTGTAAAATAGGAAAGAAAAAAAAAGTTTTTTTTATCAATATCTTAAGCTAAAAAGTCGCTAGAATAGAATTTTAAAAATGAAATTCATTTTAAAATTTGATTTTGCTGCTTTTTTGCACCATGCATTTCTATAAATTGAGGAAAATACGTTAGACTTTTTTCTCATTTATAAACATTTTCGATTTTACTCCATTCATAAACATTTTACGCCATTGATAAATATGCTTTATTTTTCGTCATTTACAAATATGGTTCATTTTTATTCATTTGTAAGTAAGTTTCGTTTCACTACGCTATAATTTCTCTTCATTCATAAAAAAACATTATTTCTATTCCCATTCATAAATGTGTTCTATTTACTCATTCGTAATTATGTCTATTTCACTTCATTCATAAATACGTTTCATTCAATCATAAAATTTCTCAATTTCACGCTGTTTGTAAACATGGTCAATTTCACTCCATTCATAAAAATATTTTTATTTATTTCTTTCAAAAATTATTCGATTTCACTCATTCATAAATAGATGCATAAAACAATAAAAAAATATCATCAGATACGTTTGTCTTTCTTCTATGTTCTTATTTAAATATTAAAATTTTAATAAAATCGTTGTAAAATTTACCAAACTCAACTAATTTGCAGTAAAAGCGCATGTAGATAACCACCAACAGTATAGTGTTTAATTTATAATTAACTAACTTGCGTCTATGCATCAACTTGCATCGATCGTTCCTTTAAATTTAAAGGTATATTATATCGTTCATAAATGTGTTCAACGCATTCAACTTCTTATTATTAAATGTGATAATTTAATAGCATATAATCCATTATGACTTATCTGATTTATATAATTACTTTACTTTATACTAAAGAGTATTCGTGAATTATTTTAAGAATAGAATTAGATAATGAATAATCATAAAATGATCTCGTGCGATCGTAATATTTATATAAATAATTACAAAAAGATAGCTAACGTGTAAATGAATTTAAAGTATCTTATTTATTATACACTTTCTTTCTTTTTATATATATAAATATGTTTAGCGATATGTTCTATTTTTATTTAATTAGCATATTTCAATTAAATCTGTATTTCAAAGTAAATATTTATAAAAGTTAAATTAACATTTTGTATCTACGAAAAAATAAAATAAAATATTAAATTAAAGTAAGGAATATTTACGCTTGTATTGATTTGTATTTAAGTATATATTAATTTAATTTTTTTTCATGTTTACTTTCTTATTAATATGAGAATATATTTATAATTAATTTTGTTCTATTTATATTATACAGTAGTATAAGATATAACTTTATATAAAGCATTAATAACTCGTATAATGATAGCTTAGAGTAAAGTATATAAAGTAAATCATAATGTATGTCATCTATATACTTCTACTATACGAAAATAGTTGCTATGTAATAAATTACTACCATCTTTACAACCCTTTCAATTACTAAATTCGAACAAAACTAGAAAGTAATGCAATCAATGTCGATGAGTAAAATATATCCAGAAATAGTATATTGTTATGTAATAATTCAGTTTTAAATTATCCGCTTTCAAATTTAGAATATACATATACATAAGCCATACAATTCTATTGTTTAACATTTTATGCGTTAATAATTACGAACGAGAATGCATATTTGTAAATGAATACTAATAAAGAGAGTGTACGAATATGATACATACAATCAAAGACGGTTATCATTTCTTTTTATTTGTAAAAAAAAAATAGAGTAAAGGACTTACCTCCTAGAGCCCCAGTACACAAAAAGAGAAAGAAGTCCCAGACTAAGTAGACTAACATACTGTCCGACCGTCTGCAGATTGGAAATCAGCACGGTGCAGAGTAGCTCTCCGCAGCCTCGTAGATGTCAAACAACCGTCGAGTTCTCATCTTTAACTCCACCTTTCTCAATTCTCTCACACGTTAAGAAGAAAATGCTCATCTTATGCCGAACAGTTTGGTTTTCATTTAACAATCCTCTTCCTAAACATTATCGTAGGAGAAGGGGGAAAGAAAAAACGTGATTAAGTTAAAAACTGATGTTTGGTTTCTCTAAACCTTTCTGCGCGTCTGACTATCGACACACTTATTCAACTCCACCGTCACGTGGTGTGTTGTATGTGTGTGTGTGTGCGTTGTGTGTATGAGCATGTGTGCCTCGACCGCACTGCTCACTCGGATCGCTGGCAGTCTGGCGACACACAGTGGCGCTGCAGGGAAGCATCTTCTGCACCTTTACTTCGTTCTCGACATAAAATCAGTTAAATACGTTTAGTGATACTACTACATCAATGTATTTACAATCGAAAACAAAAATAATTGTATCTTTCCGTTATTTCATATTAATTAACGGTGTAAAAGCATTTTCTTAATTTGCATAAAATATAAAAGGACTGATTTTCCCCCTATTCTAATAATTCTTAAATCAAATAAAACGTATTTTATTATTTTATAAAATTAATCACATAAACAATAAGAACAACAACAACAAATTTTTGGCTTATAAATATGTATTTTTATCTGGAATATTTTAAAAAAATTATACAATTAATTATATCTATTGAGATTTTATTCAAAATGTTTATTCATTAAAAAATTATTTAATTAGCTATTATAAAACCCGCATTTTAATTACTTATATACATATAATAATAAATTAAAAGCAAATATATATATATATATATATAGTTGTGTTGTTGTGTGTGTGTGTGTGTGTTGTTTTTAATTTATAACATAATTTTTATTTTACAGTTTAAAGTATATTTAATTACTACTTTAAAAAATTCCAAATATTTAATTTATATAACCATATATCAGGAAAAAGTCTCCTAATTACATTTTTTTCCGTGCACATTTAATTACGGTTGTAATCTATATAAAGACATAAATTATCATTATATCATTATATAGACATATTTTCTAATTAATAAACGATAAAAAATATTGCTCGTGACATATACAACGACATTTATTCCTGGATAAGATCAAACTAACTAACACGATTTAGTTGTAAATGTCACAATACAGATATTAAACGTTGTGCTGACTATCGTTTCTCTAGAGTATAACGCACTCGAGATTAGGAAATTAGTGATCTCTGGCTTTCACAAGAAGTCTCCCAAGGTACACAACATTGAATACACTAACAAGACTGACTACGTGACAATTAAGAGATTAAAGAAAGCAAAAATATACAAGTTCAATTTAAAGAACAGAATTAAAAATTTGTATAGTACAAATATACATTTTAAGGATATTAATCTTGATTGTTCATTAACGAAGTCAATATAATAACAATAATAATAAGAATTTTATTTATTTTAAAAAGTAGATAATTAAATAATTAATGTACGATTTAATTATGAAAACAATTACAAAGCTTAATTATATAAATTAATATTGTCTAATTGTAATTATTCTAAGAGAAATTTTGTTACATTGTAATCAAAATTTCACGTTTCATTAATTGGAACAATACAAAAATGGAAACATTTTTAAAAGAAGTTTCATTAGGAAAAAAAAAGATAAAGAAATTTTAAATTTCCATTAAAATTTAAAAAAGAAAAGAAATTTCAATCGATACCAAAATTAGTATAAAACGAAAAAAATACCGATCGTTATCAAAATCCAATAAAAATTCAGCTTTAATATTTAAAATTAAAGAAAATTATAGATTTTTTTTTCCTTTAGAAAAATAATCGAAAGTTATTATACGAGTTTCGTTAAAGTCATTCATACATCATAAATATCGTTCTTTTAAAACTAACTACACTTATAATATCAAATTATACTTTACTTTTCCAACAATGTTAAACAAATAACTCGAAAATGAAAAATGAAACGCGTACACCATTACAAAAATACAATATCTGAGAATAGCTAGCAGATCAATCAAGCTTTAAAAATAGCTATTCAGTAATGTTTTGTATTAGTAGCGTAGGATTACTTTTTTTTCCCTGGTATAAAAAGATCAGAGAGGTAAATTGAGTTTCGCTGTTGATTGTTTTCCCTCTATTCAACTCCTCTACGCGTTATAAAGAATGTGATACCAAGTTAACGCTAGTTCATTTACTGTCAAATCGAAGTTGTGTATTTTAGAAGTCGCCCAGGCATCTAATATTATAAAACTAAAGATGCAATCAAACATTTCATTGTCGAGAATCTTTTATAGATCGACATAGTGACATTGCTCGACTCATTCTTGGTTAAAAAAAAAAGTAGATAACGACATCATCAGAAATCTTTGAAGGAGTAATGGCAAGTGAAAGCTATCTCAATTATCCTCTCTGAGCTATGACAAATAAGTAGCCATCGCTTTTGCTGGAAATGATATCAGACGATGAAACTAAGCACGGACAAAAAGTCCAAATACAATGTATCCCATAAATTGTATAACTCTATGTACAAAGATAGTTCATAGACCACAATAAATCCAATAAACCTTTTGTTTCTGAAAGATTGCTTCTGGACACGAAAATCCAAGGTGAAAGTTTCCTTTTCATTAAAGTAGTAAAACCTATCTGTAAAATTCCTTTGAACTACATCTTTGTAACGTTCTTCGGCTTGTTTAATCTTTGCTTGATAAATCCGCCAAGAGATGATAAACATATGAAAATTACTGTATTATTTTCTTATTTTAAGATGTTTTCCAAAATTTATGAATAAATATAAAATATAAAAGTAAATTGTTTAAGATTTAATAGTGCAGGTTATTAAGATAAAACCTTTACAGAAATTATAGAGAAATTTTGGAAAAATATATCGATTTTTCTCTTGTTTATTGAATTAACTTATATTTTATTTCATTTTTTTACATACGGATATAAAAATATAATTAATTGTTTATGGGAAATGTAGACATATAATATTTCAAACTGTAATTTATACTTATTATTCTAACCTTCACGTATTGATTAAACATTAAATGGCGAAAGATTCTCTCCCGGTTGAAAAAAGAAATCAGCAATGTCAATAATTTTTTAGATAGAATTGTGTTTTATTGCAAACATATTATTTATATCATTAAGAACTTTTTTAGCTCTTTACTAGACTACTTTTTTTACGATGCTTCTTCAATCTAACACATTTTATTTATTTTCTCTCTTTTTTTAACTTTGTTTACCATTTTTCGTTATGTTATATATATATATATATATATATTTTTTTCAAAATCCCGATCATATGGGAATTTTTTTATTTATTCTTTCCTTCAATAACCTTAATGTCCTATCTGTTTTGTATATTCTGCATCTGTAAGATGATTCTATAATGGTGTACTTGAGTGCTACATTTTCCATTACTTCCTTGTTGAATATTTTACAGAGAATATATGATTGTAAAAGCTCACCTTAAAATACGAACATGATGTGCCATGTACTGTACATTGCAATAGCTAAAATTTATATCTACGAACAGTTCTATGTGTACATTTTATAGCTCAATACATTATATACTCTCATATAAGTTAGGTTCCTAGAATTATGTATATTTTTATTATATATTGTTTATGTGAATAACTTTTTGAGATCTTGCATTATGAAAGCTACAGTCTTACAAAAATGTTCAATGTTATGTGGTCTTATTCATAGCAATGCGTTATATCGATATAATATCTCGTTGATACGGTTTATAAGAGGAAGAGTTTTAAATTTTTATCTATCTATAAATATCTCATTATTCAATGGACGTTAATTAAATTTCCTCCGTTAAAATGCTTATTGTGATCGATGTTTATACAATCAAAAATTTAATTTTACAGAACAATATATACAGCTATAATTTAAGAAAATTGTTCCAGTAGATTATAAAAGATAATTGTAATAAATTTTTAATATAATTTTATTGTATTATATTCGAAATAATTACAATAATATAAATACAAAATGAAATTAATGGTCAGTGAAACAAGTACAATTGCCATAAATATTATTTATATAAATGAATGGATTAATTTTTCGTATTTTATTCAATTTAATTCTTATTTACGATACAATAAAATTTTAAATATTTTTCTAGGACAAATAACAGACGTTACGTTTTCTTTTAATTGCAAATTTTACTCATTGTAATTGCGTTAAAAAAATGTATACAGAAGTTAAAAATATAATTTACCCAACACAAAATACAATGCCGTATTTAGATATAATATTTTATTATTTAGTTTGGGGAAAATAAATAAATAAATTCTTTAAAAAAAATACGACAAATAAGTTATCTTATTTTTATCATAAAAGTTTAAATGGTTGAAGCCAATATGTTATAAAAATTAAATATAGTGCACATTTGTCTGTCTGTCCATCACATTTATCCCGTCTTTTTGTAGATATCTTATCGTGAAAGATATTTTTCTGTATATAGTATCTTCTCTATTTCTGTAGATAAATAAAAAATGCCCTATCAAAATCAGGTGACTGAAGTTTATTTTTTCGTACGTTTCCTGTTATCTAAAGCAGTATTTTTCAAACTGTATAAACCTCAATCCCATTTTCTCTTAACAGGGCCATATTTCTCTCTTTGTGCCCCAAAGGATGTAAATTATAAATATTTCAAAATATTTCAATATTTCTCTAATATTTCAAAGGTGTCTTCTACATAAGTTTTCTTATTGTAACAAACTCTTACCATAAAATTTTTATGAAAAATCTTATATTAAATTTACAATATTTTTCCTTTCTTTTCCGTCCGAAGAAGACATTCAGTAAATTGGTCTTTTAACAATTTCCATACCATTAACAATATACTTTTCTAGTTACTTCGACATAAAGTATTATTATTTAATCCATGATTATTATTGCTTTTTTCCCCTCTCTTCGATTCTCGTAACTAAATTTTTGTAAATCTGCCATATTCACCTTAAAATTCTTAACATAGTCGAACTAACTTATAATAAATGATTTACTGTACCGTTTATTTTAATCAATCCCACAAGTAACATTACGGATATCGTTAAAGTTTGTCCTGTAAACTTCGATTTATGTGCTAGTTCATTTAGAACGTCCGCAGCATTAGTTTTAAACGACACGAAGGTGAACGACGTTATCGTAACATCCACTAACTCTATCTATACCCGAGAAACTCTACACCCGCCATTTTATTTTCCAACTTTTATATCAGAAAATACTTTTCTCCCCCTCTTTAAATGTTTAAGGTTTAAATAAAATGTTAGATTTTGATGGCTTTCTGCTGTTGCAACACCTTCAATTCGGATGTTTGATTCTCTATCATCTATCGAATTCGAATAAAAAGAAATCTGCAAGTGGCAGTGAGACCAAGTATCCCAAAGCTATTTAGTTTATCCGTCCGGCTTTGTTGTCATGAAGCGACATGTCCGTTTGCAGCTGTTGAATAATTCTCTGGCAGACAGCTCACGTTGCTCTTATTCTCCTCTCTCTCTCTTGATATATCGTCTATCTTCCGATGCTATCCGTAACACTTTGAAATGGTCGCTTATATGATATTTCAGATCTGAAACTTTATTTTATTTCTTATTTTTATTTTTTAATTTATTCACTTTCCTAAAAAATTTGTGTGGAGTATCGTCATCAAATATTAAATTCTTCATTTCTACTCGAAAGAAATAAAATTAAAGGTCCTCTTCCATCCTGTATAAAATCAAATTTTCAAATTTTCTTTAAATTCAATTTTATTCGATAGTTTAAATTTGAATTCACCAATCACCGAACTCGAAACTTTTTGCTTATTTTTATTTATTTATTTATTTATTTATTTTCGGTTTAAGTATATCAAATTACTATTTTTTTATTTTTCTAATATGTGGCTAACGTTAAACAAACATAAAATTCATACATGTGTATGTTAATTTAACTGATTTTCACACTTTTAGATTTTCTTTGGTGCTGACTTTATACATTACAGCACACATCAATAAATATTCATTAATATAAAATAAATAATTATTTTAAATTTTAAATATATTTTTCTTCTCCATTTCTTATTTAAATATATTTTATAAAAACAACTTTTAATGTATTTTATATCATACTCTATGCATTTATAATAATACGATATATAAATAATGTAACCAATACTTTACTGTTATAAAGTAATAATTTATAACAAAAATAACTTTATTACATATAATTAAAATTTAAATACATATATCTTTATTTTAAATAAATATATTATATACGGATTTATGTTTATATCTGTATAACATCAAAACGTTTATTTATTAAATGTTAAAAATAATTTTTTTTCTAAATAAATAAGTAAACTCTACGCTACTAAATCATACGTGAGATGTCTCGACCCTAAAAAAATTGTGCCTGTATGTTTAATACATAAGTTAATAAAAAGTTAATTAAATATGAGCTTCATTACTTACTTTAAAACAGAAAAAAATCGATAAAATTTAAAATTCGTAAAGCAAACAACTGTTTATTTATTTAAAAACGTAGAAAGTATGATAAGTTAGTTTCGGTGTTGTATAACTTTGATGTGTGTATAAATGGAACTAATGCAAATGTATATAAGATTGTGTTGTTATATACACGTAGATATTACATGTTTTAATAAATAAATAATATATTAACCCTCTTCCCTAAAATTAAAAGAAAAAATTGATTTGCTTCAATGATCTTAATGTGATAAAGCTAGGATCAGTTTGTTAAGTATTTTAACTGGAAAGTTAAACCGTTTGTTACAGTTCGACAGATATTAATCGGTTGCTTAACCTAAACACTACCTTAAAATCGTGATTGATTAGGTGTGAACGTCTATTTTTTTCAAGAAAAGTAAGTTAATGTTGGTTCCAATGAATATCGAGCCAAACATTACTTTCTTTTCTTTACTTTCCATTACTCTAATTGTAGTATAGCATCATCAACGTTGTGCAAGTAACTAAACAAAAATATATTAAGTTAAACTAAATTTTAAACTATTATAATATTCAACACAACAAAAAATATATATATTATCGAGATATTAAATATTGAAATATTCATCAAAAAAATTTATCATTTTAAAGTTAATTTTTATAATGTAACATATGAAAATTTCATCTCGCATAATTCAATACGCGCGATAAAAAACCAGAATATTTTTCCTATATTAATATAATAGAGTAGTCGAGTGACTGTTATTCACCAGCGTCACAATAATAGGATTCGATTCTGTTTCGTAATATATTCCAGGCGCAATAGTTTACTCCAACTTCCTTGACTACTAATGGATATGGAGTTTGTAACGGATGAAATGGAAACCTAGTCTGGTGAAGACCTGCATAGAATTGTTTTAATACCGAATTCAATGCATAAACTATAACCCATATATCTGTATTATTACGATCCTGAATTATATAATATAATTATACATAATTATTAGATATAAACATTAACATAAAATATTTATAATTACTACAAATTTCGGGATTTGAAGGCGGAAAAAATCTAAATATTTAAGCAATTTTGTATCCGAAATGGCTCCTGTTAATATTCTGTAGCTTCTTATCATTGTTAACAATTGTCTTTAATGGTATAAATGTTAGTTAGAACGTCGATGTCAACACAACTAGCAATTCGTACTATCCACTCTTAAGCGGTCGATTTTGTCATCAAATTTAACCATCCACTTAACATTTAGTTATTCTATAACCGCGGATTATTCTACAAATATATATATATATTAAAAATATTTTACGAATAATTATTTTTAACGATCGTAAATGCAGTTGTTAAGAACTATTTTTAGTATAAACAGTAATGATTTATCGATTCGTATAATCGTATAAAATGTTTTGAATAATGATATTATAACAAATCCGATTTGCACACGTCTACGAATGAAAATTTCTAAAAAAAAAAGAAAAAAATATATTTAAATATTCCAATTTCTACCACGTCAAATTTCTATCATTACATCTATATTCAAAGATAAATGTTATACAATAGAAATGATTTTTATTAAGTTACAAGCAGATAAAATTTAAAATATATATATATATATATATATATATTTATATATATCTGCTTCCTAAAGTAATTTTTATTATGCAAAATTCGTGACAAAATATTGTAGAAAAAAAATCTATATTTTATTTATATATTAATTAAATTTATATGTTATTATATAACATTAATTAATACAAAAAATTCTTTATTTATTTTCTGTAGCATTTTATTTTCTTCAAAGGTATGTATGGTATTTAAATATCTGACAAGAATCTGTTACGGTTGCATATTGGTTGGTTTTAATTAGGATGACGATGACAAACTTCAGTAATTAAAAACACTCGTGTGACTTTTCTTCTTTTCTAAATTTGGCAATTTTTTTTTTTTAATATCATTAAAATCCAAATTACTTGCAAAATTGTTTCTACTGGAATATACAGAAATAAAAAAATGGGAAAAAAATTTTAAATCGGATTTAAATTTTTGTAAAACCTTTATATTTTTTTCTAACTCTCTTCGTAATTTGTATACAATTTATTTATTTAATTTTATCAATAAAATAATAACATTTAAATAAATGAATCAAAGAAAAAGAAAACAATTTAACGAGGAATTAATTGCTGAATTCATCTTCTTAATTTGCAATTTTTGGTAAGGAAAAATAGGGAAAATGTTTTATACTTTTGCGGACATTTAGCAATACATTTAAAGGAACAAATTTCATTATACTGTATTTGCCTCCTATCCATTTTATTACTATCGTTTATGGCTTATTTAGACTTCTGCGTTAATGTAACATTTCTAATAACATTAATCAAATGCATTATTGTATGGTTGTTTATTCTATTGTCAGAAATAAACTTATTAACTCTGACCGATAACGAAAATCAGTTTAATTAACGATATAATAAGTAAACACAATAATACATAGTAGAAGATTGTAAGCAACAGTGATACGAAACAAACATGGAAAGTTTGGTACTTAATTAATTATGGAAAAAAATGAAGAAATATTGAAGAAATTTATCATGTTAAAACTTGCTTACTAGTGTATAAATATAGGAATTAGTAGTGATGAGGCGTTTAGGAGAGATTACAATAGAAAAGAATCATGGCATGAATCATTTTGCAAGCTGAGATTTCGTTACGAAATGGTCCGGCATATCTAAGATCGTTTTGAATCTTCATACGGTCATTGATCGCGTCTTAATTTCTCCACATACACTTCCGGTAACAATAAAGTATTTTTGGTCCATTTAACACCAAATAGTCGGGGTGATGAATCTGTCTTTCAAACACTATCTTAACGGAGTTTGTTCAATGGTCTTAAGTAAGGTTGCCAACAGCGATGAAACAAGCTAATTTAATGTTTCTTTTCTGAGATTAAGAAAAGAGAAACATTTATTGTTTGCTCAAATGTCTCAAATCTATAGTCTGAATCAATCAAACCGGATGTTTATACAGCTTCGATTTCAATACAGTCAATGGTGTTCTGCATTGCCAAATTGGCTCCAATACAACAAATTGCTGGATATAAATATTATTTATCCGTTAAAATATCAATAAAAGACGATGTTTTCTATAAATGGAGAAGGCTTTAAATGGATATAAAAAATCCTCCTTATTCTCATGATAAAAAAAATTTATAAGTGAGTTTTTCACTTTACTTTTTTATAATCTTTGATTTTTGTAACAAATCTATAAGAAATTTTTTAACTTTTTCAATAAAAAAAAAGTAAATAAAATGTGATAAAATATATTTTAAAATCTGATAAATCTTAATTATAATAAATAAATTTTATAATTTTTAATCTATTATTAAAAACTAATTGACTTAACTATCGGAGGGACTCGTAAATAGTACTGTTTTTTAACATTTAAATGGAGATAAACAACATCTGAGTGAATCCATTCGTGAATATTTTTCAGTATTCATGAACAAATGCATTCGTTTCAATAAGTCGAATCGCGATATTATGTTATATTTTATATTCCAGATTAAATTCGCTTCAGTTCAATTTTCAAAGTAGAATATGTCTTAAAGTAACTGATTATCAATATACAAAGTACAGAAAAACATCCATCTTTCAGTAATGTTACGTCTCGAGTTATGCAGTAAACATCGAAGAACATTATACGGTTTCAACATACTATGCAGAATTTCAATCTGTACTATTCTATTTATTAAATTTGAGATGTTAGCGAATCATTTAATTAAATTTATTCAATATGTCTATCCAACTAGTTTATTGAATTTGTCGAATTAACATCCATTTTTCTTCAATTTATAAAGAAAATTTAAGATTTTTCCATTTTAAATAAAGTATATATATTTAGTATAATCGAAAATCCTTTAGATTTTCGTTTAATATCACTAGACTGTGACAATTCATTTATATATACTTTATATCTGTTTGCTGTTTAACAGGCGTAACGGATAGCATCTATAAATCGTGGCAAATGCAAACGTCTTTGAGTTTCATAATGTAGATTATCTAAGCAATGTAACCTTTAAACAGAACAGATTCCCTTTAGATATTTACATGACGTGCAAAATTGTTTATATATCAGCTCATAAATTTTCATAATTAATTAAAATAATTATTTAATTATATATTATTTTTGTAGAGTTGTAAAATATAACAATCAAATTAAAAATTAAACTCGTTAAGCGTTTAGAATTAATTTCCAAAATGGATATATATGATAATTGGATTTGATTTTACCATTAATTTTCATAAAGTTATTACACAGTTCTCGAATTGATAGAATGAATTATTTAATATAACTTTATATAGGAGATTCGATGGTAATTTATCCATAAAATATTCTACATCCGAAATAAATCTAAAATCATATTATCCTTACATATTATATTACACGATACAATGAATTAATTTCTTGTTCACTTGTATCAAATTCACAATTTAAAAAAGAATATTAGCTTAGATAGAACTTAAATTATAAATCCAATTAAATGTGGTTCAAAAAGTGTTTTATGTCATAAAAAGGCATTGTACGTTATAATCATTTGAATTATTCTATTGATAATTTTAAATACTCGAATGAATAAATATTTAGATGGCTAATGTTCTAATTTAATTATATATAATTAATTTCTCTTAATATTGTGGAAAAATTCAAAGATTATTGAAATTTAATTTGTAAACTAAATAAATTATTTCACAAAAAAATGAAAGTAGAAACGTGTTTAATGTTACTAGAAATACTAAATTTAAATATTAATTTAGTTTTGTTTTCCGAAGAAGGTTATTGGGGTGCAATTTTCAAAACTTGTAGATTTTTAAATGATGTCTGTCTGTCTGTCTGTTTTTTCTTCCTTCATCTCGAGAACGGTATTAGATGAAAGTCGACACCAGAAGTCACGTTATTTCAAATCAAATTTCCACAGAACGGAGTTACATAGATGGTCGGCACGGCACTGTCGTTACCAGGAAAAGCATGATGTACAGGGGCAAAACACTACTAATTTGAGATCGAAAGCATATATTTTAAATTAAATAAATTAAAAACATGATTAAAAATTGCAGCCCAATTTTTCCTGTTTTATAGTTTTATTTCTTTTATCATTTATCATATTTTAATAAATGTATCTATATTATGCCTAACTAATAAGTGAATATGTATATGTTTAGCAGGAGATAAATTTATATTTTGAATAATGTTTCTATGTTGTGCTAGATTCTGTAATATTACCTTTCCTTTGTAAGAAATAATAATTATACATAAATTATACATTCAATATGAAAATAAGTTTTCTTTTCTAAATTATATTTCATTACTTATGGAGAATTTAAATTAGTGTAAATAGTCTATATGCATTTTTCTGTGTGCATTTTTTGCAACGTGCACTATTGGCCAAATAATATTTGCTCCGGCTTACCACCATGAGCATCCTATATTGATTCCCGATCAATTCCTTTTTTTTTTCTTCTTTCAATCGACTTTACTATGACAGGTCTGGATAACTAGTAATAGTTATTTCATCAGATTTTGGACGATATAATAATGATTTTCAGGTTGAAAATGAAAGAAGAGAGTTCCAACTAAAATATAAATTTTTATTTTGAATTTTTTAAAAGATTTTTAAATTTTATATATAAATATAATTAAAATTTTACGGGTTATGTTGATCAATCATTACAAGTTAGTTGAAAAATACAGCGTAAGATCACATAGTAATGAATGTACGAAGAAGAATCGATTAAAAGCGATATTAGTTGAACGATTTAAAAAGACTTGAATTTTATTTTTACAGCGATACTCCATTAAATTTAATGAATATTTATGTGCAGATTTATACATATATAATATTTTTATAAAGGAAAGAAAAATTTTTAAAATATAAAAAATTATATTTTTGTTACTAAAATAAATAGTAACTTTGCGTCATATTTAGATCTAATTACCTAAGAGAATATAAAAAAATCTTCAAATTTCAAAACTAAATGCTTCAATATAAATGTAAGTGCATGTATATTGCAAATGTAAGTGCAGTATAAAAATAAGTGTGTACTTAAACGATCTGTTTCAAGAAATCTCTCTCTAACATTCCTTCTGACAGTCTGAGAACAATGAATTCTCAATCATTCTATCAGAATATCATCCGATAGAAAGCTAGTTCCTGTAAAATTCATACGTCAGGCAGTTTCAATATAAGTGAGGAATGAATTATAAAGTATTTAAAGTACGACTATTGAAGCAATATTCGAAGTGCATATATATAATATGGGAATGTTACAATGATTCATTACAAATTTTTATGTTTTCGGGGAATTAGACAGTTCAAAATCCTACAAAAAATTTGGTTTTTAGTACTGTAATATAATTTACTACAATATACCACTTTTGCTTCTGATTCAATAAATTTTCTCATTAATGTTCAGAAAAAAGCATATAAATTAAATGGTCTAAAATTTACTTTTAATTTCATTGTTTTTTATGAACGGTTTAAAAAAGAATGTCAATAAGTTTTACTATTTATTAGTAAAACTATTTTCATAATCTATTCCTTTACGTTTGTACAGAATAACAATTTCAGGGGATAATTTATTTTGACTCTTTCCTTCCTGTGGGTCCTATACCCATTATGAATTCAGCCAGGCCCACAATAGGAGAGCGACCAGCTATTTAGGGACAGGACCCAACATATGTGGGACAGCTCTCCCATGATAAATTCTGTGGTTGCTTGTCTAATTCGATTCCAGGTCCCTCCAGAGCGGTAGGATGATCTCAACTATCCCCCCTGTCGAAATAGATTCATTAGTTTCATTAACTCTACTTTACTGAAACTAATAGTGGGTTTTCGAAACATTAATATGAGAATATAATCTTGTGTGTCACTTTATCAGAAAAGGTTCTCAATTAAATCAATGATAAAATGAAAATATCGAATTTAGAAATGTAGATAGACGTTATAATATCGTATTGCACTAAACATTATACCAGTTTATTATTATTATATCATTATTATTGTACGTACATCTGTATTATGTTTCATCTACGTTACTGAAACTATTTGGAATCCTTAACTGTCAATCGACATAAAAATATTATTTACCTTTATGTTTAAATTACGTTAAGTACATTGATCTGCTAAGGATACTGAGATAAGTATTGCATTGCACAACTAATGACATTTATCTGCTTTACTTCTTGACTTGTTCGTTGAATGTAATGTCCAATTACTATAAAATTTTCTACAATAATGTTTCTAAACACGTAACATCTGCTAAAATTAATGAGTTTCTTATGGAAATGTGACTCGCATTAAAGTAAACACACGTGGTAAACTGCATTTATAAATCCAATCGAAATTGATCAAAATTAAAGCACAATGCGAATTATAAATACTACATTTGTGCAATTTAAAGCATTTATTGAATATGCAGAGACTTATGAGACTAATGAGACTTATTCACTGGCCTAATTTTATACAGAAATCTTAAGTAAATCAAAAGAAAGATTTGTAAATTAGACTGTAAAATCAACACAACGTTCTTCTAAATTCTCAGTTATCCTTCCTCAGTTTTTGATACCAATGTATTTTTTTTTCCGATGTACAGTACCACAATTACGTGCTTCACACACATACCCACACACATGTCTCACACACACTCACGTAAATATGCAAACACGAACAGAAATATAACAATTTAATAATCACAGAATATTCTAAAATAATCTATCATTTATAAAATATGTATCGATTTTTAATAGTAATCTGTACAGTTAATGTATAATACATGTTTATATTCAAAATAATTTTATCCCGGGTACAAAGATAACGAAAAATATTCTCCTTGTAAATTAAAAATCCTTCCCATTGCCTTAATACTTTTTAGTATTAAGCCTGAAGTGAGATAAAGCTTACACTTGTGATGGTCGAGCCAGTCATTCACTAATAAGAGCATACTTTTCTCCAGTTTGGTTTGTTGAGATGAGACAAAAGGCAATCTGCCTAGGAGGATGTCACTCGGAAGGACTTTTTAAAAGAAACTAACCCCTTCACATATGAAACTACAGGCTTCATATGTGGGAAAAAACTAGGAAAACGTCATGTAATCAGTCCGTTCTTGCAGCGGGAACCCTTGACCAGTGTTCAGTGGTTTTATATTGGTAAGACCGGTAGCCACACAACTCTCTCCGAAAGTTATAATAATATGTTAATAGAATTAATTAAACTAATAAATCTACACAAACTGTAATTTTTGTTAATTTCGTATTAATTTTTGTATAAAATATTAAATATTTGAACCCTTCTCTGTCCGGGGTTCGTGCCAAATAAGTTTGTTGGTCTGTCAATATCAACAACAGTAACAGGGAAAAAAGTGAAACATATATGTTTTAAAACATTTAATTTTAAAAAATAGTATCTTTAATAAAATCTTAAAATCTAGTAGTATTTAAAATAGTATCTATTTTAAATAGTAATAGAAAAGTAGATCTGTTTTCACGAATTCTATCATCAAATAAAATGAATAAATATAGTTAAGAGCATACTGACATGTATGTACAGTACTGTACAGTACATACGTACATTTTAAACAAATTTTAATGAATATTTTATTTGTAAATTTTTAATAATAAACGTTATAATTTATTATAAGTTAAAAAATAATGAGCAAGTTTAGCTTAATTCATTCTGAAACTGAATAAATATAGTAGTCTCATTTAATGTAGAATGTTAGAAGATTAAATAAAGAGAGTTTAAACTCATTAGATGTATATTTATCGTTTGATTATAACATTATTAAGTGATTTTTTATACGTTAAAAAGAGTATCTAAATATCTAAATTGCATTTGTTAGAGGAAAAAAAAACAGAAATAAAATAGCTTTTAAATTAATGTATTTGCTCTTATTTTATGGGGATTAAAACATTTTTTTAACTTAATTGTCCTAACGAAGAATTATGATTATTTTTCTCATTTTATGCATAAATTTAATCTCTTTTGTGTTAAAACAAAGAGGCAATTACACTTTCAATATATATTCCCTACATGTCTGAATTATAAAAGATAATTTAATGAATTAACACTCATTAACAAAAAGAGTTACACGCAAAAGGAGGATGAGTTAGATCGAATGAAACTTTATTAGTGCAAACGTAATGACGATGCTGATAACTGTGTATAATATTATAGTAAAGGGATAATTTTTGTAGAAAAACAGGAGGCTACTATTTAAAGGAATCTTTAGTGTGTTGTAGGATTTTTTCTTGCCTGCGTGCATGCAGCGGAACGGTTGGCATGGAGGCACACAGACACTACATGCTATCATGTAACAGATTTTCTCACAGATATTGTAACTGCCGCACAAGATCCCTCATACCGTATATGGCCAAAAATGGCTCCCATTTTGTCTCACAAATGCTCGATAGGCGACAAAACTGGAGATCGAACAGGCCTAAGAAGTGTTGCAGCATCACAGAGGAATTCTTAGGAAACCCTAGCTGTGTGAAGCCGAACATTATCTTGTTGGAAAATGACTGTCTGTAGCCTGCCATGAAAGACAACAAATGAAGGCACAGGATTTTCTGAACCTACCGCTGTGCCGTCAATGTCATACGAGATGTTTTCCCAGACCAGCATGTCAGCAGTAGAGGCAGTGTGTCGCTCACCAGTAAAGGCAAGATTGTAGCACTCACCAGTGGTCCTCATTACTCTAACATGGCAAATAAAAGGATGGACTAGATGGTTAAGGCATCATCCTACTATCTCAGCCAGAGTCTAGTCCAGACGGTCAAAACCTGTAGAAATTTTTCATGGACTATTTGTAACGGATATTTAGCTTATGCTAAGCAAATTTGCTAGCATAAACATAGGCAACTATGCTACTCGCTTGTTAAAGAGAAAGTGTACTGTAACGAGGCTTGTTTCTGCTACAAAGAAACCTTTGAAGCTGATCGTGAGATAAGTATGAACATGTCCTGGTGGTCTGTATGTGACATCAAAGCCTGCCACCCATATATGTGTATCCTAAAATCTCTTCACAGGTTAGAACGGCCTAGATGACGGAAAATTCAACAAAACGTCCACTTCGGAAGCACTCTTTATTCTGTCGATATGGTCCTTCTCAAACTCCATCAGCTATGTATAATGTCTGAGCGCGTCATATAAATATGTCACCGTTCAAAAACCTAAAAACAACGACCGAATTGACCATTTTTTATAAGATGTAGCAGTTTTAAAGTACTTTCGTGGCATTTACCCAGGGTGCAATCGGATCACAATTGTAAATACAGTCAAACCTGTTTTTATGCGCTCTTTTTATGTGCGATTTTTATTTGTGCGATTTTTTTAATGCGAATTTTTAATTTGTGCGGTATAGTTGGCGACTAGTCTCGTGCGGTTCGTCATGTCTTACGTTGACTTATTATAGCTAAATAAACTTATTATAGCATAAATGCACTTATTATAGTAATATTATTGCATGAATATGCGAAAAATGAAATAATTTACTTATTAAGTCAACAAAACACCACCTGGACAAAAATATGTAAAACAGACGATAGATCAGACGATGCAGTCAAGTGCTGACATCTGTTGTCAATAAATTCTATTTCGTACGGTTTTGAGTTATTTTCTATGTGAGACTTTTTTTATGCGGTCCCTGTTGACCGCATTAAAAAAATATTTTTTTAATTGTGTTGCGAAAACTATTATTTACAGCCATTCGTGAAGTTTCGTGAGATTTTTTTTATGCGTTTTTTTTAATGCGGTCCCTATCCCCCGCATAAAAACAGGTTTGACTGTATTTACATACTTGTTTGCGATATATCTGTAAGACGAATTTTGCAGTAATCGTGCAATCTTGGCTGCGTAAATTCTTTGTCAACGAATGTATATTACATGTATAGAAACATGTTAATAGAAAATTTATAAATAAAGAAATTTGTCATATTTCAATATTTAATTTGCAAAATCTCAGATATTTTCAAACATTCTGACTTCCAATATAAAACCTAATACAGTAGATCCCCTATAACACGGTAGATACGTCCCGTGTTATATGAACCGTGTTGTACGAGTCACTTAAATATATGAGCCAATCACAGCCCGGCACTTGTGCAGTTTAGGGGCTACGGCTGTTTGAAAGGTTTTCTTCCATAAAATTAATCGATTCTAGACTAATTTGACTCAATATTTCCAAATCACGTATAATTTTTTGGGAATAATCCATATAAACTATGCTATAAACAAAAAATTGTAGGATTACTTACCGAGTGTGCACCGTTCGACGACGCCATTACTTAAGCTTGTTTTCGTCGCGGAGCGGTTTATCGAACGGCGGGCGCGTGTTTCCCGATAAGTTATTTTTCTGCAAAAAATTCGCTGAACTTTGGAGACGTCATTAATAAAAATAATTTTTAAAGCCGTTGAATAATAAATGTTTTTTAGTACGTCCAGTGCTCGTTTAAACTCAACGGTTTGTACAATATCCGCTATTGGTCCAGATTAGACCAATCCTGTCGCGACACGAGTCGGCGATGACGTTTCACCGTGTTATACGAGTTCTTTTTGCGTGTTATACGAACACGATCGCAATTTTTTCGCCGTGTTATACGAATCCGTGTTATATGAATCCGTGTTATAGGGGGTCTACTGAATCTCTAAATAAATTTAAATCTTAAATCACTTTCATTTCTCATTAATATTTTTGAATTAAGTTAGATAAAATTGGAACACAGATTTGCCCTAGAAATTGTATGTGTAATATATTTATAAATTTTTAAAGAGTATTTTTTTTATTTTAAAAATATTTCGAACTTATTTTTAACAGTAATTGCAGCGCAAAATTTTGTATGTTGTTCAAAAGATACTAGAGAAACTACTGCATGTAAGCTGTTCCTGTTATGCTGTACAATAAGTATACCCTTCAGATATCTTTTAAAGAATAGTCCTCTGGCAATATATTTTAAACATTTGAAATGTTTCAACTTCAATTATTCTAATATTATTTAACGTATAATAATCTGAATTAATTTTATTTTAAATTGAAAAATAGCATTATATACTATTTGTTTCCATGAAAAGTTTTACTTTTCTATAATTTATAAAAATATCTGTTTAACATTTGAAATTTTAAGTAATAATTAATAGATAAAACGAATTAAAAATTAATTTACATTATTGAAGTTGTCAAAAGTCAAATTTATTAAACTCTTTTGGAAATAAGAAAGTTAAAGCTTAATTTTATATTAAATATATTCGTATATTTCTGTATAATAAATATAGTTATTGATATAATTATGTATAAAATTAATATACAAAATATTTTTAAAAATTTTTAAGCTGCAATTTTCAAAACTTGCACACCTATAAATTCCCATTGGCATCTGTCTGTCAGTCTGTCTATTTTTCCTATCTTCATTTCGAAAATGGAGTTAGATGAATCAGATATGGAAAGCTTACGGGCAGGAGATCCCAATTAGCTATATACGAATTTCCAGTTTAGATCAGAAGTCACGTAATTTCAATTCAAAGTTTTCTCCTGAATGGAGTTAGATAGATGACCGGCATGACTATGTTATTAACAGGAAAAGTATGATGTACAGGGGCAAGATATTACTAAAATTGAGAGCACTGTGACAAAAAATTGCAGCCTGGCATTGTGACGATGTCACAATAATTGCTCATAGTTAAATTTCATATACGTATATATTATGAATTATTTTATTTTCAACAGAAAGTTTATAAATTAGGGTTAAATTATATTCAATGATACTGGTAAACTTCTTTAGAAATATTATTATTTTGAGTAATTTAAGATATGTAAAAGCTAAAAAAATAAGAAAATAAAACTAAGATTCGTAACGATTCAAACTTTAACTAATAAAAATATAAAAATTAAATGAAACTTTCAAAAAAATGATGTAATTTCATATTTATCTGCAAAGTCACAAAACTCTGGACACAAAATTATATACCGCAGAAAAAAATAAAGAAAAAACTCAAATGATTATCTTCAGATTAGATCCATGTATAATAGGGAATCAGTATAACATTGGCCCTTCTACTTTTTTCTACTTTTCATTAATGTTCGCTCTGTCAAGCCATTCGAAATTTTTATAGTATATTTATTATTCTTAAAGCTATTTTTATAAATAGTAATACAGGGCGATTTACGAACGGTGAAACCCGCACTCCAAACGTCTGTGTAACAAGCATCCGTAAAAAAAGCATGCAATACAATGCATTACGCACTTTGAAAATGAAGGTGGTCATTTTGCACTTTGAACATATATTATTTATATGATTTATTTTGCAAATATATTATTGTCAGATTTCTCGAGTCGTTTTTCTATGTGGGTTGCATCATTCGTGAGTAATTTCAATTGACATTCCTCTTGATAGAAAGTTTGAGAGCATGCAACAATATAAAAAAGAGCGATATATATTAAGTTGCCCCAATAAAGGCCATCACCAAATAAGGCCCATTGTGAAAAAGACTATGAATTTACGCTTTCAACTGCTAAATAATAGCATTATCATAATCTTTCATTTCTCATTCGTCAACGTTTACCGCCATTTTTCTTAAAAGTAAACTGTGGCTGAATAAAAGTAAAAACTGATAAGGTAAGAGTTTCATCAACCAAAAGTACTTTCATACATGTTTTTAAAATTGATTTATGACATTCCAATCTATTTAAACTGTAGACTCACATTATTAGCTAATATAGTAGGATATAAGATTATATTTTCTGCAAAAGTTAAACTTTTATCATAATTCTTGAGCCGAAACATTACTACGTGATTTCGAAATGACTGATTGTTTAAACAAGACACGCAGAAATGTTCCTTTAAAAAGCCTGGGTGTCTTAATAGATACTTTACACGCTACTGGTGGTAAAGAAAATATTGCGACACTTGAAATTAAAATTTATAGGATTATTTTACTTTGATTTAATAAGACACAAATGGCTCTAACTTATATGGAAACGAAGAAACGTGCTCAATGGACATCGAAACATCTGAAAGCAACATATTACTCCATTAAAGATGGTCAAAGGATAATGAGTGTCGCTTTCAATTTTCCGCGTCGAACTTTAATCTAGTAAAACAAACGAAAGAAAAATTAGACATCAAAAGATATTAAGATTAAGTAACGAACAGGGAAAAGATTTGAAGGATCGAATAATGACAACTAAAACTCTTCGTCATCGTGCTTTCAAATTTGTTGAGATTAATAACTTACCTCGTGTCTTCAACAAGGAATATGAACAAGCAGGGAAAAAATAGCTTAAGCATTTTATGAAAGACCATCCTAATATTTCAAGAAGGTCACAAAGTATGAATCCAGGAAGGAAATGAAAGCTTAAGAAACAGCTGTCAGTGATTACTTCCAGAAATTGGAATCAGTTATGCAGGATTTGGACATTATGGGCAAGCTTGAAAAAATCTCAAGTATGGATGAAAAACGCTGTCAACCCGTAATCCAAGAGAGGTATTTACTCAAAAAAAAATCATTTAATTGCCAATGAAAATGCAAGAAACGTAACTATTACGTGTGGCAACGCTTTAGGAAATTTCATTCTTTGAATATTAATATATTTGTTGTTCCGAATTCCTCAACTACTAAAATGGAAAAAATTAATTATGAACGGTAACTATATTACTTTTTATACTGTTTTATTTTTCGATCAAGAAGACATACCATATAATTTGCTACGTTTGTGTATTTTAAAATTGTTAATTACCTTATTTCATTTTTAATAATTGTCCTTTGTTATAATATAATTTTGTTTAATATAAATGTTGGTCTTATCAGATACAGTGATGTTAAATAAAGCACGTTGCTGGAGTTCTGCAAAATGCCTTCCATGGAAAATTTACAAAAACAAAAAAAAATTCAATAGTTCTCTTTTCCAGTTAGAGAAGAAGACCAAAAGGTGACATCACGTTTATAGAAATTTAAAAGGGGAAAAACTTTTCTTAACTTATGATTTCATTGTTTCTAAATGATGGGTTTTATTGGGACAATTTACCTTGGTCTAATACAGATAAATTATTCTTGAGTAGTTAATTTTTTGAAGTATTTCCTAACTATAAAATAAAAAAGCTTTATTCCTTAAAAATTAAATTTTTTAGCTTAAATTGTCATTTTAATCTTCATTAAAACATTTCAAAAGTGTAATATGAATTACCGAGCGAACATTTAATTTTAAATTTAAAAAAAAATCACGAAATTAAGACTTTTCTTCGTTACTTTATCAATAAACCTGAATATTAAATATTTTATATGATAGAAGTTCTAGTAAAACTTTATTGTTTCATTCATTCACTTATATTGAAATATATTCTATATATATTGCATATATTTCAATGTTTCTGCAGCCATAGGTTATGAAAATCGTCTTCTTTGATGTTATATATTTTGAATTTATGTTTATTTTGAGCAATTTTGTCGTGTTTTTATTTATTTTTCGTATACTTATTGAATAAATTGAGTAAATAAATTTGAGTAAATAAATTTTAGTTTTGTAGACAAAGAGATAAGTATTTTTCATACTGCATGAAAATTCGGAGTTTCATAAATATATCTGCATGATTGTTGTCAGTCTATCATTTTAGTTATATTTTATTTTGTTTCATAAATATTATAATTACATTTAGTTTTAAAAGTCTATTAAAATCAAAAAAGAAAGAAAATTGCAAGAAAATTGCACACATTTCGTGTGTGTAAACAATATTTAGTATTGTACTGTACCTTTTCCTTAATTCCTTAGAGATATAATATATTTTTGATATTTTTAATGGAATTTAAAGAAACATTAATTGCTTTTAATGTTTCTAAAGATGTAGTTATTTGCATTGTCTTTCTTAGAAGTAAAATTGGAGCCGATATTTTCTAGTCTGCGTTTACAGAAGAAAATAGTTTCGTGTTCTTTACAAAGTAGGATATGTTTAGGGTTAATCCATTAATTACGTATACAGCTATGAGCCACTTTTGTCCCTTTTCCTCTTGTGTACAGTGATATATTTCTGGCAAATTCTTCCCCTTAATTACGTGTACAATATTCCATGGACACTCCCCCCCTGATATTGAAAAACGAACTCCTAAGTTCTGAAAATATTTTCTAACTAGTGGTTTATTCACGTGATTAATTGGTAGGTTTGTAAGGACAAATTTATTCGTATGCTACTAATATCATTAAAAAAGAGTTCACGTAGACAATGCTCCGACTTCCTTTATCATCGTGCAGATTGATATGGGCCCATCCCTCTTATAAACTGTACAAGTATTTAATGAGCAGGTCCTTAGAAATTTATATTCAGACTGTTATAATTTACTTGAAATTTTCAAATTTTTGCAAGAAATTTGAAATTATAACAAACAAAAAAGGCACACGATTTCATACATTGGTTTCATTCTTATTCTGGAATTTCAACTGTTTACATAATTAGTTAATTCGTTGAACTGTTTAATAATTTATTGGACTGTAAATGAAATGTTGATAATAAGTACCTAAAAATATATACCGGAAATAATTGTTCAGGCTATGTAACTGCATATTGAAGGATATGTAAATATCCTTCAATATTCAATTACATAGCCTATGTATATGTAAATTCTAAGAAATGAAAACTTAAAAGAAAAATATGTATACAATTATTTTCGTTCTCATGAATAACGTATTTCTTGTTTCTAAATATTTTAGTCTCTCTTTAATGTGGAAACAAGGAAAAAGATTCAAATTCTGATGATATAGCTAATCCATTTGTTGTCATAATATTGTATCAGAGATCTGCTAAAGGCCTTAAGCAAATTAAGCAATAGAACTGGATAGGCAATCAACCTTATTATAATAATCAGTATCGGTTAATGATTATTAATTAATGATTGCCTGTATAGTTATTTAATATGCTTGATTGCTTACAGATTAACATGATGCATATCCCCATGTGGCCATGCGGTCTAGTTTCTATATTATGCTGGAGGAATCCAAAATCGAACTGATTCTCATATAACAACGTTCCTACACTTTATTTGTTACTCACGGTTGAAATAAACTTAATTTTACAAATACATTTTAGATAATAAATAAAACAGATAAAAAAGCAAGTAAAGCGATTAATAAAAAAATTTTTTAATTAATTTTGAGATCTGAAATGAAGTTTGGAATGTATATGTATATATTATAAATTATTTGAAACAAAAAAAGGAATTCTTGATATATGTTAGAATTTAAATTTAAATTCAAAATACATCCTAGTACCATTTCCTAATATACGTAATTGATTTATATAAAGAAAAAAAATCCTACAATTTCAAAGTTTTTCGTTTTTAACAAAATTAATAATAATAAAAAAAATATCCAATTTTATAAAATAAGTAAATTATATTTTCTCGAATAAAATTAAGAAATTTTTAATATCCGTTTGAGTATTAAAAAAACTTATTGATTTTATGATTATTTATCTGTGATTTCTATTATTCGAAATTTATTATTTAAAAAAAATTCTGTCTCACGAGAAGAAATTTTTCTTTTTATTTTAACACAAAAACAATATTAAAAATTATTTCGAACTTTACACATGGGCATAAAAAAGTGTTATCCATCATCACACGTTACTTAATGTTACTTTAATTAAAATAAAATATTATCATGAAACAAATGAATTTTCAAAAAAAAAAATTTCAAGAAAATTTACAAAAAGAATTGATCGAAATTCTTAATCTGCTCGTTATCATTTATTTATTTATATAATTTAAATTCGATGTAGAAAACTAAATAAGAAAAATCAAAAAATCTGCACCCAATTTCCTTAACAATTAGTAATCATTTTAGCTTCTAGAGATTTATTTTTACTTTTTTAATCATTATATGCCTTTACTAAACGTAAATTAAAACTAACAAACTGTTCCAGTTTGACAATTGTTCGAAGATAAGAGAAACAAATCTCACTATTTATAGTCTAATAGTTTTCTTTATTGTAATGGTTGATAGTAAAGTCGCTTGCTTATGGCCGCGGGGTTGAAAAAATCCTAATTACAAAAATACAATTGCTACAAGCTAAATTCCAATTTCTATAAGCTTTAGTTTATCACCTATTCTATTTCAAAATTCTCAAATAATAATTATTTAGTATTAATCTTCTTAACCATCAAAGGTATTAAAGATACTTCTTATTGCCTTATTACAGAGAGAAAGTATTGAACTAACATGAAAAATAAATTTTAATTGCATAAAGAAAATTTATATGTAATTATACAAAGAATTTCATTCTTAAATGATTGTATATCTGAATTTAAAATTAAAATAGAATCAATTTATTATTGAAATTCAATTATTGTTTCTGTTATAAATTAGAAAGTATAACATAAAACATTTCTAAGCCCATTATCGCATAATAAACATTAATTATTTATATAATAAAATTAAATAGATCAAATTGATAAGTGAGGTGATGAGTAAAAAGAAATCAAAGATTTTAATTTGATTTTTTTAGTTAGGAATTTGTATTACTTTGTACTATACATAACATTCTAAATGGAAGATTACTCGCATTTTAAATCACTTATTTTTTAATGTTTTTGGAATTAAAAAGAATTTATTTTATATAATCTAATGAAAAAATTCTATGAAATTATAGAAATTAATTTAATAATTAATCAATTTATAAAGTCAAGAAAACTTAAAAGAAAACGTATACTTGAAAGCAAAAAATATAATAATTTTTATACGCTGAAATTCATTTTGATAAAAAAATTTTATCAATCCAATATGGCATTTCAAAACATTGTATTATTTTTTTTAATCAATAAAAGATCCGCAATCTTGTATGATAATTTTTAAATCAATAAATAATCCGATCTGATGAAAAAATTCTTAAATCCTCTTAATCTTACATTTGTAATTTAATCATCAGTTTCCTTCTAAATTTCCATTTATTTTTCTTTCGTAAAACTTCTAAAATATTTTACTTTTCTTTTTTTTTCGTGTTGGTTAGCACATTGTTCACTTGTATTCCCCTAAGCTTTTCTAACTTGATTCGCAATATAAATTGAAAATATTTTTCAAAATAAACTCAAATATGGACAGGTTATTACAAAACACATTCTCGACAAAATCTATCGGACTATAAGATTTCTTGACATTCTGTCCAAGACTGGACTACTCCTTAAAGTGACACCACCTCTTCCAGTTTCTTAAACTGGCCACTCATCTCTTCCTCGATCTATTTTTCGAGATTCTTCAATTGTCTTCGATTTTCTCTTACCAGCTTCTCGTTCCGCTTGTCTAACATGGCTCCTAACATTTTTCATGTCGGTGGTATTACAAACAATTTAATATTTGAAAAAGAGAATGTCAATTTTGACATAAACCGTAAAAATTTTGATAAAATATCAAATCGTATTATAAAATATTATTGTACTAAATAATGATGAATGGTAAAACAATTTTCTTGTTATATAAATTCACTTGAATAAAAAAAAAAAGTTTTTTGAAAAATTGTAAATGTAAGAAACTCTTACAAAATTAATGAAAAATCTCAAAAAATTTACTGTTTACGTAAAAAAAATGTTCATCTTTATCACTGAGGTTGCATTCTCTTTAGGCATTGAATAACACGTGCTTGTAATCCTTCCTAAAGGGCACGCTCCAACATCATCAGTTTCCTGAGAATCCTATTAAGTTTCCTCTATAGAACAAATTTCCATTCAAACTCTTTCAAATTCGAATTTTTTCTCCTTAAATGTCTTTATAATCTTCTTTTCTCTGAATTCAAACTTACAGTAATTTCCTATTTACCCAAAAAACAAAAAAAAACCTTAAGTCTCGTTCCACATTTCTTTAAATTCTAATTCTCATATATATATATATATATCGGATAACGTTTAAAGAATCTGAACAAAACATCAAACAAAAGTAAAAACTTCTTATTCGAAAAAGATTTCCCTGGATAATAAAATAAATTAAAAGGATATCCACAATAAAAAAAGGGAAAATACTTCTTCGCGTAACATAATATTCATCGAAGACAAAAATAAAAAAATAAGAGGACTACTTACGATGTGAAGTGAATAATCAAACAAACTTAAACTCAATAAAAGTATCGGGTAAAGACAAATGCAACTTCACTTGATAGATGTTAAATTTCTGCATGGCGTAACGTATTCGAGATTATCCTTTTTTTAAACAAAGTTTTCTAACACAAAGAATGCTTGCCATAGTGGCAATCACTTACATTAATTATTTAAGCAATAAAAAGCTGCGGTCTTGTGCTGTCAGCTCTTACTACACTAATTACACCTAACTGATTAATTATATTTGTAACTACTAAATCTTTCCACATCCTCAACCATAGACAACACTATACATCAAAGATACATGCTATCTAATCATCCCGAATCTATTTAATAATTTTTCTTCTTTTTTAAAAATATTAAACAAGAAAAAAAAACAAATTTTAATGCTAATTTTTTACTAAAATTTCTATCAATCAGGTAATTTTTCAGAGTTTTCTGAACTCCATTCTTCACATAGATGCGAAAAATAACAGGAAGCTGTACTTCTACTTCTTTTTTCCCCCTTCACTATAATGACAAACTCATTAATTAGCAGCTGAAATACTTAGAAAATTCCTTCCTTAATTGCACAATTTCATATTTTTACAGCATTCAAACTATGATTTATTATTATAAAAGCCATCATAAATTTAAAAATAAATGTATAAAACTATTTCAACTGAATTTATTTATTAGTCAAATAGCTCTTTATTAAACGCACCTGTTCAATTCACTAGATTTATTAATAACCTATTATTATAATAATTTTGATAATATATCTAGTATAATATTACCTTTATAATATAATCAGATATCAGTAAATCATTAGTACGTATAACGGATAATTAAATTTAATTATCTTAAATAATAAAGGATATATTTATGTATTATTGAGTTTTTAATACTTGACTTTCTGATAATATAAATTTAAGACTGTCAACAGAATTTTAATAATTAAGAAAATAAATTATAATGTATAAACGATTATTAGAGCTAAATATAATTTTTTTAAACATTTTTATAAAATAAAAACTATTTAGTAAAATATTATTTATAATTATTATCATAATAAATTGCTTGAAATGGCTAATGATGTTTAGTACGTGTATATTTATCATTTGCATATTATAATTTAATTGATAAATATTTAATATTAGAACCATTATAATATTTATTTTATAAAATATTATCATCATTAGTAATTTCAATTCATTTGTAATAAATAATAAGAAAAATAATTACTAAACGTTGCCTAAATTTCGAACTAAATTTAGTTCTTCATAGCCAATTTTGAATACATAAAAAAATTAAATATATTAATAGAAATATACAATCATTCCTGCATGTTCATTAAGTATAATGTATAGTTCTAATATGTTAATTTATATAGTAACAAACTTTCCTCATGTTCATTATATTATTTACATATTATTTGTTTAACATTAGTATTATGTTTATTATTTAAAACCATCACGTTAAATATATCATATCTTTAAAGTACTATTTGTAATATTTATCACAACATGCAGCTTTGTTTACAATATTTATCACTCTATTACACTACAGTAAGTGTTAATTCTGTTCACTACATAATATTCTCTCCATGCATTCTCTCAATTATAAAATCCTTCATTACATTTATGTAATATAAAATCACATTAGTTTAACTCAGTTAATGAGCTATATTTATGCTAATACATTTACTAAGATTTTTTGAACTAAACTTGATTAAAACAGAAAGAATTTTTGCATGTATAAACTAATATTTTTCTACCGCACGACGTTTAATACTGCATTTATTCTGTAAGAAATCGCGCCAGAGTTTCCCATTCATTATCAAAATTGCATCAACCGCATTAATACTTTTAATAGAGGAATGTTTAATGAACGTGTAGAGCTAGAAATAAAAGTAAAAATTAAAAAAAAAGTGATAACGTCGTCGTCCTCTCTGTCGATTACTAACCAACCTTTCATAAATTACAATTTATCCTTACGTATCTTGTAATTAAGCTTTGTTTTTACTTTTATAAACTTAATAAGTAAAAATAAAGATCTCGGTGAAAGTTGTTAGTTTCGTTTTCCTATTCTCTAAGGTAAACAGATTATATTCCGTTGTTGGATTATTTACTTTATTAAGGATTAACGTCAAAGGAAAAGAAATTACCTCCGACATGCTCCTGTGACGGTGTATCCCGCAGTGAGTTGACTCAATAGCCACAAGAAGAGAAGAAAAATAACACAAACTAGTGATTTGTCATCTGAAGTAGACAGAATGAAGGAGTAGTGTTAAAGCCAACCTATAACAGGGCGGGTCTGTATCTGATACCAACCTTACAGTCACCTAGCTGAGTGAGATTTTTTACTTTATGTGATCGAATGAAATTTCATCGCAACTAACACAGAGTCGTATGTAAGTGGTATTAATGGAACTTTGACATTAGACATTCCAACAGATATAGGAAAATGGAATGGAACGTTTAAAAAATAAAACATTAAAAAAATAAATAACTGTATAACGTTTCGAAAAGTAATCCTCTACTCAAATGCATTAGAAGTAGAGAAAAAGTAAAGTGTAAAAAGCACAATAATATTCAATTGCAGAAATTATATATGGAAAACTTTACACTTTGCATTTTAATTCTTATAATTAAATCTTTTCACGCATTTATGGATCCGAATTTTAACAGTTTAACGTTTCCTTTTTTATATATATTTATTGATCTGAATTTATTTTTATTTTCTTAGAATCGCCACTTAATACCGAAACTAGGCTAACGATTATTGTTACAACAAAAGAATTTTTTTTATTTATTTATGATTAAGTAGAGAAAATATTTATCCGTTTAATGATCTTTAATATTTTTATCTACATATAAATATTTTAAAACTTTACATAAAATATTAAATATATACGTAAGCCGTATTAAATTACAGAATTAAGAGCTGTTTGCATTTAATAAGATGGAGTAAAGATTTATGTTCACGCGTGAAACAAATAAATAAATTTTAATACTTCAGATTAGATTTTATAAGAAAATAAATTATTTAAAGTTTAGTTAAGCTTTTCTGCTAACAAATTCTGTTTATTTTTCTTACTTTTGTTGAATCACTATGTTAAACTTTTCAAAGTTTATTTCTCTTACAGTAGACTAAAGTTAGAGAAAATAATTTTATTCTTGTAATAATTTATTTGTAAATTTATATAATTCTTTCTTCATCTTTCTAAACGTAAATATAAAGATTAATCAGCATTTCGACTTCTTGAAAATTTAAAATTCGGTAATAATTTCCATCATTGATCCATGTATATTATCAAAGAAGATTAGAATTAAGAATCGCAAAGTAGTAGTAAGTAAAGCACTATAAATACTTTCAGATCTTCAAAATTGAATTTAAAATCTCGTGGGTATCTCATCACATTTTAATTTAGGGAATTCTCTTTACATATTTATATATATTTACGATAATCTTGACGGAAATTGGTCGAATTTTCCGATAAACTTCCCTGTCTCTGCTTATACCCATAGAGTAAGTGAAGTGGTGTAGAGGTAATTCGATTTCGTCGCCTCACTTATACTAAGCTAGATGAGAGAAGCTACGCTTTACGATCTCGTAATGCATGCACATGAGAACGTGATTAGTTTGTGAGCCGTATCGCTCATTGACACTAGCCAGAAGCCTGCATTTTCTGATATATTCACTACCACAGATACACTGTACAATTTACATCTGCACTGCAGGGTAAACATTTGCGTTAGGTTACGAAATGTTCGAATTTTAGATCTAGACTAATTATCCTCATCTCAATCTTTGAAGACAAGCAAAACGAGTTTCACATTTTAAGCATTTACTTAATTAAACAAATTTATTTTAACCCGATATTAGTTCGAATGACTTATTATATGACCTCTGGTGTATTGTAAAAGGGTATAATTACTGTTCTGCTATATATTATATATATTTCCTGATGTATTGCCCATTATGTTTACTGTTAAAATTAATAATTTATAATGAACATGAATAAGTCATATAATATCAATCCGTTAATCAGTATCGAATGCTTAAACGAATATTCGAACTTTATGAGTAAGTAAATTAAACTGTTAATCTTCGTGTATTAATCATTTTCTATGATATTACCAAATTAAATCAATAATAAAAGTATCCGCATTTAATAATTTTATATCCTTTATAACATAAAATTCGTGAGGATATTGCTAAATGCGTACGAGAATATTAATTACGATTATCGGCATAATTTTCATTAATCGTTGGTCATATCAATTAATACTAACTTAATTGATAATAAGGTAAAGATAAGTTCGAGTAAAACATTATAATTGCTTTTGTCACGTTAATGATATCTACTATAATTCACGCATCATGTAAAAAAATTCGTTACCTACTTTATTGTTTTGGCAGACATAAGAGGAGCATTCATCAACCGATATGTCTCTTTATCATTAATGTATTAAAAAGTCTATTCGTGTCATCAATCAAGATATATAATTCAAAAGATTTGGACATGGGCACATATTCAAAAACCTTTTTCCATTCTAATATATATATAAAGCTAAACAAAAACAGAAATCATTTATATTTCGATCTGGATCGTTTCCATTCACTAAGCATTTCCTTTTTTAACACACCAAAATGGCGGCATTAGTCATTTAACCTATTAATAACTAAGTTTCTGTTACACATATACAAGAAATGCGAGTTTAAGATCCATTTTCACACGATACCTTTTACTCTTTTGTTGTTGCAAACGTCAGAGATCGTTAATATCTTCACTTTCCGAGTTAGTGGATTAACGACCAAATCTTTTATGCCCACACTCTTGTCGTTATAATTAACGTAATCTGTCTAAACTGCGTTTCCTCTTCACTGCTATATCTGATAAATAAATTACACTTGTATAATTCTTTTTGCCTTTTTAGTTTACCTTTAGTCTTACTTTTTGAATTAAATAACTTAATGGAACTATTTCTGCACAATAAAATTTTATGTTTCATATTTAACGTGTTAAGTACATTGATGACATTACATTTAAGTTTTCAAAATGCAAAATTTTATTTATTGTTATTTTAAATGTATGTTTCGTATGAAGTTTTATACGTGTTTAATGGTTTTACTCCATTTTTGCTTGGATAACTTTTCTATTAAGTACTCGTTGCTTGTTTAACTACTTTTTGTATTTTAGAAATGATGCTGTAATTCTTTACTCATGAGAATATTACATTTTTCTTTCTTTCTCTAACAACATTTATTCGTCTTTTAAACAGTTTTAAATACAGTTTTCGATCATTTCGATGTCTAGAAATTGTTAGAGTGCTTCAGATTACACTAAACTTTCTTCCATTCAACTTTGCATATTCACTCCAATCATCTCGTATAAAAAAAATCTATTAACCATAATTTATCCAACATTTTTAAAAATTGTAGGTAATCAAAATGATATTAATAAAATGTCAAAGGCGATATGAGTATACCTATCATGATTGGTAAAAAAAGCATTTATGTTAAGTAAAGTTCTGCATACCTCTTGACCCTTTACTCTAATCGAGTTGCTAGTGTCATCCATCACAGCCCAAAGCCCACTTCTCTAACACAAGCGTAGTATTTCCAGTCAGCGGGCACAGTACTCTTCCTATCTGGTTCAGACTTGCCTGCTAGAGGTAGATTGTCATGCGTTGTTAACCACAGGTCTGCAGTTACCCTTAATATGCACTGGTAATTTCAAAGTTTGCGGTACAGCCTATTCTGTCTTTCTCTGTTACCTATTCTTGCTCAACTAGCTGTGAGTTATTGTGAATTTTTTTCGCTTCTTATCTTTCTTCACAACCTTTTGTTACGATAACAATAGAAGATTTCCAAAACTGGACGGACTTTATATCTTCGAGACGTGTTAATCCTTAGTTAAAGTGAAGTAATTTCTTTACTTGTATATGCATTTTAACTGTAGACAATTACGTTCCTGTAATCGCGGATTATTTGTAAATAGCAACAGATTCTAGGAAGAAAAATCATTTTTTTTTCCTCTTTCCTCCCTTCCTATAAACTTTAATCCTTTTAAAATGTAATGGACTTTGTAGTAAATTGCTACACTTTCTTAATTTTTAAACTGGATAATCATAGTAATTAATTTAATTCGTGTTAATTATACTAAAGAACTGTTAAATTGTTAAACGAAAAATAATAAAAACATCAGTTTACTAGAAAGAAAAAAATAATAATAATTTATTTTATAACAATTGTTGATTTATTTATTATTTATTTATTTTTCAATTTATATTTAATACGAAAAATAAAAATAATAATGAAATTTAATAATACATTATATATTAATATATTTATATACATTATATTTTTATATATATTAGAAAAATTAATTTTGATAACGTAATCTAGTCTTTGTTTTTTTGATAAGTTAAATTTTTATTATATAAAATAAGGACAATAAAATAGAAAATATTCTTTTAAAAAAACAGCAGCGAGGAGATATTTACTTTTATTCAGTTTCCTTTTTAGAACGAAAGATAAAAAGTTTTCTTCTGTAAACATTTTTATAGAATAGTGGAATGCCATATAAAATTTGATTTGAGTATTTCTTTTATAGAAACAAAATGCAGCTTTAGCCAAAACTGAGGTTTGAATCTATATATTAAACTCTTTCTATTGATATTTAAATACGTTTTTAACTAATCGATATTAATTTTATTTCGTTAAAATTTTTAAAATTATTCAATTTATTTTAATGCATTCTTTATTCTAAAGAATTTTTTTTCGAGTTTTTAAAATTTTATAAATTCAAAAAACAATTTTTGCTATAGTTTTGTATACTTGAAATGCATTATGTGCACTGTACATAATGCATTTCATTCGATCTAATATTTTATTTTAAGAAAATTTCAATGAAATATTATTAAAATTTTAAAAATTATTAAACAGAATCGTTTTTAGAAATGTATATATTTTTTTTATTTCAAAGAGAAATTTATTAAAATAGCTTAAAAGTTTTAATAAAAGTTGCAACCATATTCGAGTAAGTAGAAAGCACCTCTCAGAATTTATTACAAAAAAAATATTGATTTATGCATATTTTTACAACAATATTTTTTATTTTAATTCGCTTATAAGAGTTATAATCAAGTACAATATTTTCTACGCCATTCACTTAATTACAGTATAGCAACTAACAGATATGAGATGAGAAAAATTACATATAAAATTCACACAGCAGAATATTAATCAATCGAGAGAGATGAGAGTGAATAAAACAAAAATTCCCAGCCAGATAAAGCAACAGTTTTAAGTTGCAACGTTAAAAGCTAGAAATATTGATGCATGTACAGGAAATAGTATACATTAAGCCAAGAAATAAACGAGTTTATTTCTACCCTCTTTATGGCACTATAACTTACTAGTAAAGGTAGTTTGGGTGAATTTGATTAAACCATGACGTGATACCAGGATTTTCTAAATGAAACTTGACCACCTGGTATAAGTCCCTAGAGAGAACATCACACACATTCCTTTTATTCTATCCAGCAAATAAATGTTTATTGCTTACATAATGGCAATATATTATTTTCTAAGATTCTTGTTAAGATGCTAATTATCATGCATGAATGTTTGCAACATAGTTAAAGTAGGATAAATTCTTTTACGATTCTTTAAAATATTTATATCCGGTAGACTAAGATGTCAGATGTGATTGTTATCTTAATCCTGCATTTACACGTTTTCTTTCTCTGTCAGAAGAACCATAAAGATAACAATAAAATCTGTATTTTGTTGTCATCTTACGTCGATTATTACTTTTTCCGGGTATTAAAATTGTCTTTTTTCTTATGTAAAATTGTAATTTTAACTCCTTTCGAATAAATTTGTTTATACTGAATACAGGTTTTAATTGTTCGTTCTTGTACTATTCTTAAACAAATTGTTAAGGTAATGGCCTACTTAAAACTTTCTCTATATAATTAAGCAAATTTTTAACAATAATAAATGCTCATAGAGAACTTAAATTTCGGTTATATACTTGTTTTTATTTCGTGTAAAACAAATTTTCTGATTATTATGAACTTCGTACAGAAAATAATTGTTACTGTTATCGTAGTTAGACAAATGGCTAATGATCTTGTTACATGTTAAAATAGCTAAAAATCGATTAGGGGGGAAAAAAGAATGATTTATTCAAAAGTTGACATAGAAAACAACACGAAACAGCAACAGTTCGTTATGATTGTGAGTAATTACATTATAACTTTCACTAATTCTCTTAAATAAACTCGCTGATAATTTTTAGAATCAAAGTAACAAATCCTACATCAATACGCCAAAAGATACTCACATATAAATTCTTCATAAAAATTTATTAAATTACGACTTCAAGAAAAGTTTAAATAATTAAAAAGTCGAATAATTTCACGAAGAACTTATACGAAACTTTAATAAAGTATTACTGACTAAACTAATTCATAATTCCTAACATTATGGTAAAAGAAAAAGAATTTATATTTTAAATTCGAAGAAAATTCCTTGACTAACCTGTCATTTATGTCTGTCAGAAATGTCACATAAATTTGGAACTGTCACGTAAATTTTGCTATCCTCGTTTAGAAATTATCATCATTCCATCTATCCAAATGAATATATTCAGATAGGAATTTATATTTTATTAATTTTTAAAATATTGATTACTTTCATTATAAATCTACGTAGAATAGTCTACTATTAAAAAAGTTTATAATGAATATTTTAAGATATTCTTTATCAAAGAATTCAAAGATATTTTCAATAAAAATCTATGATTAGTCTGTCAATATATATCATTCAAAATTATACTTTTCTTTAGAAAATTACTCGTAATTCCAACGAAAATGCATAATAGAAAATGGAAAAGTTTTGTTTCTAACTTTATAAATTCATTTTTTTTGTATTTTTTATTTTTGATTTTTCTTTTTAAAAATTTCTCATGCAATTATTTAATTTTTATAATTAATTTCAATATATATTTTACGTCTGCAAAGTAATTTTTATTTAATTACCAGCTAAAATTTTGTAAATTTAGAGCAAATTTTAAACAGAACAGCATTATCCCTAGGAAAATTAAATCAAAATCAAAAAAGAATTCCAAAATATGAGCGAAAAAAAGTAGAAAAAAAGAAATGTCAAATCGTCTCCATCAAAATGGCATTTTATAAATTTTTGTCTTGTAAAATTTTCTCTTATGAAAATTTGAACGAATGCATCTATTTTTCATATTTCATTATTCAGCATTATAGTCAATGCCAAAAATATTCATCGTCTTCAACAATGCAATGACTATTAAATATACATCACATCCTAGCATCATCATTCACGATTCCAATGCTTAAATTTGCTTGAATAAATAAGAATCGAATAGTTTTAAAATTTCAGTTATTTAAACTGAAACAAGTTAACTATAAAGAATAAAAAAATACGATTTCATTGCAAATATTCGAAAAATTGGTAGAAATCAAATTCTTTTTATTCGAATTGAAGTGCAAGTTATCTAGTATATATGCATGACTTCTTTATACGATATAAATGGGGGTTTACTCTGCCAGAAAGATCAGCAAACCAATATTTTTCAAGAAACCTTGATCGATACATTGCGATCATTGATGAATTCGTCAACTAACTCACTGTCTTAGTTGAATTTAGGTTGCTTTTAACAATGATCTTTCAAAATTATTACTTTTAAAAGGAAAAACATCGTTTAATATTACTGTAATATTTTGATTTTTTAAAATCTATATACAGTATTTTAGCAATGTATACAATTGCTAATAAATAAGGTACGTTGATAATCAATAATGTTGCATTGTTTTTAGCTATTTTAATTATGTTTTAGTGCTAATAAATAATTTTAAAGCTTTATTTTTAAGCAATTTAAGCATTGTAATAAACAATCTGCAGAGTTTTCTGGCAAATTTATAAGTTTATAAATTTTTAATTAGACTTTATTTTTTGTCTAAATATATCTTTCCCTTTATCACACGTAAAATATAAATACTAAAATAAAAAATAATAATCCAGTAGGTGGTTTCTAGAAAAAAAAATCTAATTTGCTCTTTCTCTTCTTAGATGTAGCATTATTGTAAAAACTAAAGTTAAGGGGAGAAAAAAACACTTTGTTACTATAGTAACATATAAAAAAGAAGTGGAAACTTTTCCGCATTAAATTAAAAAACTTATAATAAGCTTCATTCGTGATGAGAAAAAGCAAAAACCGGAGTAATGCAAACTTATTTTAATTCATTAATTTGTATGTCTGGGGACGTATAATGCAATCTGTTTATGGCAGTTGCTTGAAAGAAATGCATAGTGCAATCTCGATTTTTGCCTTCTTTCAACTCACCAGTTGATCGACTATCATTTAGGAGTGAATAGACCTGTGAGGAATGAGAAAGCTTTGACACATACCAATGTCCCGACCACATTCTTTCAGCTGTTATATCTCCCCGATGATTGCTTAGAGTTTCCCTCTTATTTCTTTCCATATTTGCATATTTATAAAACACAGCAGTATTTGCATGTTTATGAAATAGGGGAGAAGAGGCATGCCAGTGCTAAAATTGCTGCAGACCAATGGGTTTTCTAATTTCCATGTCAACACGCAAAAGGCTATGAGAATCTTTTGACCTTGTATGAAAATCACTGGTTCGGAAAATTGAGCTATATGGATGAAGTAAAAAACAATACACCTCGGTTAAATTTAATTTTACTACGTAGACTAATTAAGGGAGAGAAGTAGATAACAATTTTCTTGTTCTTGTATGAATTATCGTTATCCTGTTTACTTAACTTTCAACATCACTTTATCGAACAGATACTCCTCATTAAAAAAAATCATTATAATGTTTTTAAATTTTAAAAATTCAATTTTTATCTTATTAAAAACTCATTTTTTACACTATTTTTCCACATTTTGAAAGTTTTTTTTTATTAAAAATATATCAAATTATTTATATCACAATCAAAGTAACCTCATAAAAATTTCTAATATTCAATAAACTAGCAGAGAGCATTAAAAACAATTTCCTATGTTTTTTTAAAACTAATTTTTTCCATAAAAAATATATATTAAATAAATTCTGTCTAACATTTTATAATAGAAGATTAATTTTTCTGAATGTTTTGCGTGAACAATTTTATTTTTATCTACATGAAATTTCTCAGAATAAATGTATTAAAATCTATAAACGTGACACTATATAATAAACATTAGCTACAGTATTAAATTTACTGGCAGTAAAATCAATTAAGTAATTTATTTCTTCGTAAAAATTATTTAAAAAATAATAAATATTTTTTATTATTAAACATAATTTTTATCTTGATACTTTTTATACGAATTTTATATAATGTAAAATATTTAAAAAAATAATAATATATTTTTAATACGAAATTTTATATATTATATATAATAATTTATTTTCATAATAAGTTTTAAAAAAATAATAATAATAAATTTCGTAGTCATAAATCATTTGTACATTAACTGTAAAGATAACTCATTAAACAACATTATTAGAGAATTAATATAGCAGAAAATATTATCTAGAATGTTGTGAAATGTGAGAAAATTGTTATAATGAGTTATAAATTGATTAAAGTGTTAATTTTAATTTTATTCTCTCATATTTGACCCTAATACCTTTGAAATATTTATTGATATAAGTGCGGATTATACACGAATCCGATGCTTTATAAATTGTTATACTAAAAAAATTTCATATATAAATTAAAATATATAATTGTTTTTAGTAAAAAATATATAGCTATAAAATTAATATAAACTTTATCACGTGTGTACTAATCCATAAATCTATACAGTATCTTGCTAGTAGATTAGATAGTTCCTGACAATCCACAAATAAATGATGTAAGTTCAGATCGACTAAGACAAGACTGTTCAACTTCAAACTTCTGAAGGACGTATTGTCCTTTAGTATCTATCTATTCTCAATTTACTACATAAAGAAAAAAAAAATCTAAATATCTAGAACCTGAACTAAAACAAGAAACTTTATATTGATTAATGGATCTAGTCTATATGAAACTCAATACACAAATAAATTTTAAACTTATAGTTTCAAAAATACTTTAAAATTTGTAATAAAATCAATAATTTAATGATTAAAAAATAAGATATAAAACAAGAAAAATACTTGACAGATGACCGGCATGACTCTATTGTTAACAGGAAAAGTATGATGTACAGGGGCAAGACACTACTAAAATTGTGAGCATTGTGACGAAAAATTGCAGCCTGGCATTGTGACGATGTCACAATAAATGAATTATATTAATATTAATGAATAAACCGTAATTTAATAAGCAAAAAATGAAACTAATAAAGTACAATATAATAATTATTCAATCGAATTATAGGAAAGAATTTTCTGATTTTTCAGAATTTTTTGAAAGTATTTTTTTTTTCCTATGAACAACTGAAACAAAATACACGTTTTTGAACTCTCAAGAATTGCAGAAAATTACATTACATAGGTTCTCAATTACTTTAAACGGAGCTAAAATTGAAAATAAAAAAAATACCTGGAAATTTTATATCACATTTAATTGTAGAAGAGTTTTACTTTAAGCATTAATTTTTAATATTTCTAGATAAATTCTATATAAAAATTTTTGTACATCATATTAATTCATATATATATATATATAATAATTTTAAATTCATTTACTTATTTTATAGTTTATTTTTTCTTAACGAGTTATAAAAATCTTCCGTTATATTCTGTATGTTAAAATAAATATTATTATTAATTTAATAAAACAATTATTTTAAAAATTTACAATTAATTTGATTACTTTATAAAAATTTAATATAAATTAATAAAGAATCTGAAATAATCTTATACAAAAATCATACATTTTATAAATTTTTTAATAAAATAATAATAAATTGAATTATTTTACAATACATATTTTATTTTTTATTTTTGTGGTAAAGATATTTAATTATATTTATTTTATTTTAATTAGTTAGCAGTTTGTAAGTATAAATTAAACATTATATATGGGTATAAGAATATTCGTTAAAAATTTAATTAAAGTTAATTTATAAATTATTAATTTAAAATTACTTAATTATTTTAAAGGGCATTTAAAACATTTAAATAAACGTATAATAAATAGAAATCATAATTAATAAATAAATTATCTTTTATTTTGAAAAATTTAAATAAAATTAAATTCTATATTTATATATATTATATTAATTTCATTTAAAATATTAAATTAATTTTATGAAATTAATATTATATAATTAAAGTTTAAATAGTTATTCATTTTTAAAGACAGTATGCAAATTTTTGTATATAATAAATGAAAATTTAATAAATTAAAAATAATAATATTTAATTTACAAATAAATAAAATATTATAATATAAAATGCTACAAAAAATTTTCTTTTAAATTTTTTAACGCCCTAAATAAAGTAAATATAAACACTTTTTAAAGAATTTATAAATATAATTTATTATTTAATGATAAATATTTATTAGAAAAATAGATTTAAATCAATAAAACCCGTAGAAATTTATAATAATTACATTAAAATTGTCGTAAAATTTTGCTTTAAATTCTATTTATTATAAGAAAATAAATAAAAAAAGGAAATATCAAGCGTAAACACGAAATTATTATTACTATTTTTATAAAATTGATGTATTTAAATTTTTACATGTTAAATTGAAATGCAAATTATTATTGACATGAATATAAACATGACTTTTATTATTATAATTTGTCCTTACAATATCATATACGCTGAATAAATAAATAAATAAATATTTTATATATACACGTACAATATATAAGTAAATTACTTTCTTTTCATAATTTTTCTTACTTTCATTTTAACAATTTAGAAAAAAATTAATTTTAAAAGAAAGATACATTTTTAATCTTTAAATAGTTTAATAATTTATGATGAAAATATAAATATAAATATTTTAAGCTCTTAATGAACTTTTTACGTAGATTTAATGCATCGCAAGGGATTTTTAAATGTAACATTTAAAATATTTCTTCATTCGATGCCCTTAAAGAAGATTTTAAACCTGAAAAAGAATTATTATAGAGTGAAAACCCATCTGAATGATTACTCTATTATTAAAATAAACGATATATATGGACATAACTTTAAATCTCTTTCTTAGATTATATTATCTTTGATGTTTTCTTCTCGACCAACTATCCAGATAAATGTACAGATATGAACCATCAAGATATGAAAAGTTGTAGCCAAAGGCGATAGAGTACATTTAAGACATTTTGCCAGGACTGCTTTTGATCGTTAAAGTTTATTTTAAAACACAATAAAAGAAATAAAGAAGAATAGACGCAATATCCAGGGTACTTTTGTCTTGTTGAGCAAGACATCTATACCTTGCGGGTTATACATAAAACATCAAGTAGAAGGACGGGATCATTCGGAAATTTTCATAATCTGTAAGTCTTGCTAGGAAAGAAAGATGAAAACAAAAGTTAAAAGAAAATACCTAGAAAGAAAAATCGCATGGAAATAGTCTATCCGTCTCGGAATTTTCACTCTGTTTGCAGCTTTCCAAGATTGCAGTTTTAAACTTTTTAGTAGAGTGACGATAAATCCGTCAGCAAAAGGTAATAATACAACCTTTTTGTCTCAAAAGTCTGTTCTCCTACTTTTTTGTGGCCTACAAATCTCTCTTATAAACTTTCTTTAAGCGACGTCTTAAAGTATTCTGCTATAAATGCTTTTTTAGCTAATGTTTTTCTAATGCTACTAAATACATAAACATCATTTTCTTTAGATTTAAAATTTTAAATAAATTTATATAAAAAATACCTTAATTATCATGTAAATAAAATCCAATTTTTTTGTTGAAAATTATTATAATTAAATCGCTTTTATAGCCAAAGTAAGTAAAATTCAGTGTAAAAATTTTTTAAAATATCTTTTCAAATATTGTGACTTCAGGGAATTTGGTTCCTTTAGTTTTTCGCTGGGGAAGCATTTTTATGATATATATATATATATATAAAGCCAAAATCTTCAACTTTGCCTTAAGAACTTCAACCATACACTTCAAAATCTGAAACTTGATGTCAATCAAAAAATATCTGGGATATTTGTGATTGAAAAACTGCCAATTTTAAACACCTTTCTGCTGAATTTTCTTTTTAATTGACACCTGACAAAGAATAATAATAATAATAATAATAATATTATTATTATTAATAAAAAAATCAGTAGATTTATTTTCACATTTATTAAATCAACACACTTTTATTGATCTTTAAAAAAATATTTAAAAAACACATTTCAAAATTTTTTTAAAAAAACATTCTTTAAATATTTAAGATTAGACGTTCGTATTTATTTTAGGATTCGAGTAAACATATATTAGAATGTTTTAGTTCAAAAGTTTTTAAAGAATTTGCATATCGCTGCATTAAAAAAAAACATTTCACAACATATATAATATTGAATTTTGTCTAAATTCGATAATATTTTATTTGATATTTACTTTTTAATTTCTTTTTCTGTTATTGCATCAACTGTCATGGATTTATAGATCAATAATTCACGTAAAATTTACTTTTGGTTTATCTTACATTCAATATTTCTAAATATGTTTTTTCAATTTTTTCGTTTTTAGTTTTTTTTTTACTGTAAAAATATAATAAATATTCGATTATTCTTAAAATTTTGCTAGTTTTTTTAACTTGAAATCATTAAGAATAATTTGTATAGGTAAAATTCTTTTCCAAGTATTGGTAAAAGTATAGATAATTAACAAAAAAAGCAAAAGAGAGACAATCGAATCACGTCGTGCCGCACTTCACTCGAACATCTGTCAATAGCATGTTTAGAGTAGATGCCAACACAAAACAATACACTAAAACTTCCAATAATTCCTATTATAGAATGTCATAAAGATCTGTTTTTCCATCAGAAACGACACGATTTTCATCAAATTTTGTCAGAAACATGTTTTCGTTTAATTTCCCAGCAGGAATATTTTTTCCTGGCTATTCAACTTGAATGTCGCCCGTACAATGTCCTTTTCTTGGTTAATTGTCTACTTCACCCTTAGAAACCTCTAAGTGTAGATTGCTGCTGAGTTAATCGCCAAGTTTAGAAGAAGAAATTAGACAGTAAGCCACACCATCGATCCTAACCTGATTGTGGTCCGCTTATCAATTGAAGAAAACAAACTAACTTTCAACAATTGTTCTTAATTTACTTGACCCCAACTCTTTGTTATTTTATTAGAAAAAAAATAATCGAAAGAGGATCAGACACTCGGCATTTCTTTTATCCACTCGAAATGTGATTGAAAAGTTAGAAAAACTTTATATGGCGTGGACAAAAACAATAAACAAAACTCTCCATGTCGCAAATGAAGCAAGAGACTAAGAAGATAGAATTAGGCATTTAGTATAGTAAAAGTTAACTATTTATCAAAGACTACCATATGGTATATTTCTTCCGTTGAAATTTCTCAAATTTTCATAAAATTTTAAATAAAATCTTGTTTAAAATTTCAGTTAAAGCTTTCAAAATATGAAACAAAATAAATTATAAGCAATGGCGCGTTAATATTTAGTAAATTTAACTCTTCACTTAGCAATAAGTTTCATCTCGATAAAAGTTTCATCGTTCTAACTTATATATATATATACACACTTTTCTATATATATATATAAGCTATATATGAAACTGATTTATTAAAGTAAAGCTTATTTATTATAGTAAATAAATAAGAGGTCTCCAGAAAATTTTCTTCATTAAAAGAAACTACTTTTCTTCCTCCAATTACATCATCCTGTTAGCAAAGTTATGAAGAGGTTAGTTAGGTTTTTGTCAAAGTATTGTTCATAGTATATCATTTCCTCGAGGCAACGTATTTTCTATTCATAAAAAAATATAGCAGAGATAATCATTACACTTTCATTTATTCTACTACTAAATAAAAATAAAATAATTTATTTGATTGCTTAACTTACGAAAAAATTTTCCTTTGATAAAAGCATTTTTCTTTTATTAAAGACTCGAAATATCTCAATCCAATGTCATCAACATCATTAAACTTTCTATTTTTAGAGAAATTATGGACTCTCATGGTAATCAGTATCAAACTATAATTAAAGTTATTTTCCATAAACTATATATATGAAGCGAAAGTTGTAGAAAAACTAATAAACCCTTTAATTAACTAGAAATGATTGATGTATGCTAATTTTAGCGATTACCGCTCTGTAGTAATTTACTCTTTAAGTTTAAGAATCGAGATCATTAAATAGAAGAAATTGTACAAGAATGAAAATGTATTGCGACAATACCCTGATAAGAAAAAAGAAAAAGGGAAAACTTCTGAAAGTTGAGATTTCCAACACCTCCAAAAACCCTGATCGTGTTATTGGCAAAGTGAAGGTATCGAATTGGTTTTGTTGCCATTTAATTGAAAAACTTGCCATCGTACTTGTTCAATTTGTACAGCGACTCACGTATTATACCAGTGATGGTATTGTCAGTCAAGACTTCTGCTATCGTAAAAATTCTTTTACTGTTTCGTTCCAATTTCTTAATGGAATACAACCTTGAGTCTATCTTTACTTCTTTAACCTGCTCAACATGAAAACATGGCCATCACCGTAACCAAAGAGAGACTGTAGAGAATAAGATTGATTGTTGGTAGACATCATAAGCCACGCACAATGGCTGTAGCCTTAAGAGAAACAGGAGTGAGGCGTAACAGGCGAATTCGACTTTGTTGATTGGTTCCTATACTATAACCGCTCGTCTACCACTTTACTTCATAGTTCAATATCTCTGGTAAAGATAACTTTTTGTACGAGAGTCACGATTGACATCAAACAGTTGTTAAATGTTTTTCGCTTGTAAGAAAAATCTTAAATGTGCTGCCGAACCTGTTGTGAAGTCTTATAAAGGTTTTACCTCTTTAACTTTTTTTTACAACTCTTTTTCGATTTTTACTGTTATATGCGGATAACATTGTTTCAGATAACAATTTACAATATTTAGTGATATAAAAATATACTTTTATCTAACTATATTGCTGTCATCAATGAGGAAAAAGTATAGAAGACTATTCAATAGTCTCCTAACTTATACAAGTTCCATCAAAGTCTGATAATTTTTCTAAAATGGAATTTGCCTATTAATATAACTTATACTTTTACTAAATATCTTAAATTGTTTGTAAATATAGTAAATATATTTAAAGTTATGGACGTTTATATATATATATATAAACGTCCATAACTTTTATAATATACGGGACAAAATCGATAAATGCATTGGATTAAAGCGGTTCCATTTTTTTATAAATTGATTGACAAGTAGAGTCTTTACAGGCTTGAACCTGTCAATCAAATAAAATACAAATATCATGTTTTATTCACAAAATATAAGAGATTCTATGAACAAAGTTCTATCTTTTCCACACTTTACCATATTTTAAAGATACATCATTTTTTTATAAATTCCTCAACAGAAATGTTCATAAAAAACTAACCCTATTATCTAATATATGACAAAATTCCAGCGAAATCTTTTTAAAAAATATAACTACATTTTGATGTTAGCACATTTATTCTTTCCTTATCGTTTCATGACATTAGATCCACTAATGCTGACACAGATTTATAGTGTTAATTTGTAACCCACTTACAAACAAATGTAATTAACTGAAAACTAAGGCAATTATGAATAATTGTTACTCAGATGTTCTTTGTGTCGAGTCATTATGAAGTTTTGCAGAATTGTCTACTATAGATAATCAAATTTGTTACACAAAATAGAAAAGTATTATTTTCCATTCTTTGTTAGCCACACGACTATTTATCATTGCCATTTTGAGATTATTTGATGATTATTGTAGAAGAAAACTTTCTTTTCGTTTTCATCGTCGATATTCAGCATGTGCAATTAATGTTGATAAATAAATTCTTTCTTAAAACAAAAAACATTTGGTTGTTTGAGTAGAAATTATGATCAGAATTGCTAATAAAAATTGTTAATAAATATATATACATATATAAAAAATAATAATATACTTAGTTTATGTTGGGATAATCGACTTTCATCTCATAAAATTTACATTTAAAACTTGAATAGTCTCGTAGAATAAATGATATTTTTCGTATCAAATCTTACACCCAATAAATTTCATATTTATTTAATCTTATGTGTGAGATTTGAGTCGTTCTACTTCTGATGAAGGCCACAATCGTGTCATTTATCTTACCAATGATGCTGCTATAACTATCGTTAACTTTAACTCACCCTTCTTCCTTTTGTGCTACGCATTCTTTATTTGAAAACGTTATTGCCCTTATAAATCTTCTATATATATCGATAAACTGTTATTTTTATTGTCTATTTAATAATTATAAATACTTAAAAATATATAAACACACAACCACAACATAGCAAAGAAACTGAACTTTATCTAGCAGTAAAATATATTATTTTAAATTAATTATGTAATTTTAAAATAATAAATCTTTTATTAATTATAAAAATTTTCAGAAATAATATTTTAAATCGGATTATTTGATTATAATATACATAAATCTCTTTCATAAATAGCCTATACGTTAATTTGATTTTATTGTTAAATATTAAGATAATAAAATAAAAATATTCAAATATAAATTTTACAAATTTTTAAATTTTTATAATTAAATTAAATTATTAAATTTTGAAAATTTTTATTTATTTCACTTTATGAAATTTAATTTTATTTTTTTTTAATTGTAGTTTACAATGCCATATTTTCATCGTAGAATTGTTAATGTTAAAAAGACAGAAATTCGTTGGAAAAGGAAATAAATTAAATTAAACAACTCCAAATTCAATTATAATTTATGTTTAGATTTGTAAAACAACTTCTGAATTTTATTTATTTAATTTTTTTTTAATTTATTTTTATTCAAATAAAATAAATAAGTAATAATCAACAGAAGTTATCTTTAAAGAGAGAGAGAGAAAGTGAGAGAGAGGGAAAAAAGGTACCATAAAATCAGTCATTATTTTATTTTTTATTTTTTTATTGTAAAATCAATCTCATGAAAATTTAAAATTTTAATCAAATCCCATTCATTACTTACTCCAACGAACAATACTTTGTAAACTTCATCTCGTCTCACTAGGACACAAACAAAAAGATGATGATAAAAAGCATTGAAAAATATCAGTTAAGAACTTCTTAGTAGTTTCGATCCATTAGTGAAATTCCCTACTCTACAAACATGTAAAAATCTTTAAGAAAAATACAATCATTGAAAAACAATTTATTATATTAAGTAGGCGTCACGTCATATTCAGGACACTTCATTTAATGTATTGAAGTTATACTAAAAACACCGAAAAGCAACAATAGATAACGTATTATATTCTACAATGTGTTACACAATACATCAAAGCCTCACTCTTATATGAAATGAAACGTAATTAATGATTTGTCATCGATGTAAAAAGATAAAAATTCAAAAATATGATTCGTTTTTAGTTTCAGTGAGATGATTTCTATATTTATTTTTTTATTTTTTTCCCCCTTTTCGAACCGTCTCGAGTGCATATTTCAAGAGTGCCACTCCTTTTCTTCCTTTATCTCAAGTACACTTGATGTGAATTTATTACTAATGACCTGACAGAAGAATTAATTGAATATAATATTTAAAAAAAAAATCAAATTTATATATAAATACGTTGTAGATCTTTAATTTCCAAGATTTTCTTGGTCGAGATTTTCAATAATTAGCAAATTTCTTTGGCCGCTTTTTTAACCTCAAAAATCGATATAAGTGTAATTTTTATAAATTAAATTGCACTTGAGTTTGATATTTATTCCAAAAGTGGTGACCATCTTTTAAAAGAGGGAAAAAAACAACTCCCAAACTTTAAATAAAATCATAAAAATTGAATTTTGAAGTTTTTCATTTAAAATTTCATTAAAAAGCTATTTGATCTACTAATGGCTATTTTTAAATATTTAATATAAATCGCTTTTACTAAACTAATAAAATGTACCAACTTATAAAGAAATAATTATCAAAAATGAATCATCTCTCCTTTACATTCCTCCTTTTTACGATAAATTCTGTAAAATTAAATCAAGCATCTTGATAGAAAATAAATATTTAAAAGCCACTTCCTGAATGGATAGAATTATTAAATTTATAGTTTAAAATAATATATTACAGAAGATGGTCCAATAGTCAGTCAGATTAAATTGCAATTAACTAACTAAAATTAATGTAAAATGCAATTAATTTAATTGTAATTTTTATTACGTTTTCGTCATTTTGTAAACGAAAATTACGTTGTCTTTTTTATTTAAATTTCATTTATTATTCATACTCAAAAGTGTATTAGAACTCAAATAATGTTTAACCGACTTTTGGTCCTTTTTTTCTGTTGTAGAAATATAAAATATATAACAAACCTATCGACAGTAAACAAGCAACAGATAGAGTGGATTGATATTAACAATACCAGTAAGATATAGAACAGAATTCTGGGTCTTGTAATTATAGTAAGCATGCTGCAATTCAATTTTCTTAACTGAAAGAGAAATTTGAGGAAATTGTAAATAACTTGGAAGCAATTAACTGATAAAATAAAATCATTTTAACGACCTAAAAATAATGTGACTTTAAATTAGACTAATATATGTTAATGACAATATTGTTGAACAAGATTAAAAGTACAAATTAAGACTATAAAGATATCATTTTAACGAAATAAATTTATTCATTCGTATAATGTGTATATAATTTATTTATTTATTCAAAATTCATAATTCGACTTTACTTAAACTGTATGAAAATACAATAACACGAATTATTAATTCATAAAATCATATCATTTAGTAAAGAGAGAGATTAATTAATAATTTATAAGATAAAATTCAACTTTCTAACGCTTGATATGTAAACCTTTTATGTAAAAGTATTGCATCCTTTATTCTTCTAACCTAATTTCCATTACAGTTGATTTATTCTATACATTAACAAGTTTACAAAAGAAATAATCCTTTGAAAATCAAAAGTGAATTTACACTTAAATCTAAAATAAAATCGTATTCTAATTCCGTAATATTTGAAATTAGATTATGTAAATTATTTTCGTAAAGAGATCACATGAACAATTAAAGAATTTACAGGGTGTTCGATAATAAATAAAGCAGATATTCGAACAATGAAGAAGATAATCGAAGTATTATTATTACTACTATTCTGTCTCACAGAAGTGGATTTCTAGAAAAGAAAAGATAACAACGGAAGGCGGAACTCGTTCCTTTGTTATTTCTAGGTTGTAGAGAAACGAAGACAACATTTCCATCGTGTCATCTTGCATGAATGACCTTTTAAAGTGATATCTAGTTTTTCTCGTCCAGTTTTGGATGAAAAGTTTGCTTCAGAAAGAAACAGGAAAAGAAAATTCTGATCTTAACAAAAGTTTGACGATATGAACGGAAATATAAACTTACTAAAAAGTTCCTATTTTATTGTTATTAATTTTATTTTAGAATCAATCACATCTTTCTAATTTTCTTTACATACTTTAATAGGAGTTAAATTTACAAGTTTATTGAAAAATTGATTTTTTTCTTTATATAGTAAAGATTGAAGCAATTATGTAAAATATTTAATATTTTACCACTAGGAAAATATCAAAAACGTTTCGTTTGCACCTTTCGATATTAAGAATTCTTATTTGAATTTCAGTTTTTTAATACCTTGCAAACCACTAAAAATTCCAATTTTAGATTGTTATAATGAAAGAACAAAATTTTAAAGAATATTTTTTTTTGTATATATTTAAAAATTTAATAAATTATTTGTGAAATGCATAATACTTTCACTAAAAACAATTTTTTCTTATTATAATTCACAAAATAATTGTAGTTTTACAAGCAATTGGTAATTAATCTAGCAATTTGTAATCGAAACCATTTATTGGTTATATAAAAAAATATATTGACCAATAAGACGATAATTACTAACAAAGCTATCGTATGATTTGTTACTAGATTATATAGTTTACAATCAAATATGGGCGTGGTTTCGATTAATTAATTATCATATTTTCTCTTTCATCCAATGAGATTTAATACCTTTATTTAATTCTAGAATAATTAACATATTATATAAAAATTTTGTATAAAAATGAATTATTTTTTAATGTTATATTTAATAATAATAAAAAATATTTAATTTACTAAATATAAAAGATAAGGTAACTAATTATAATTCTGTAATAACATTATTATAATTACATTAAATTATTATTATTGTTGTTATTATTATTATTAATTAAAATTTCTAAGTTTGAATAATTTTAATAATTTAATTTAATTAATTCTATACATAACTTGTAATTTATGTAATAAAATATCTTGGAGGGTTGTTTATTTTTGTTTTACACTCATACAAACAGCAATAAAATAAGATTTAAATGAAGAAATACAACTTTTACTTTCTGTTAAGCTAACTTTTAACTATGAACAATGTTTTTGAGTAAAAGTAATTTAAGTCGAAGTAAAATTAGTTTACTTTCTCTTCTTTCGTTGATTTTAGTATTTCTTTGTTGTGTGATGTGACTTTTAATGAGTAAAACGGTAGAATCTTTACAGATATCAGACTGAAGGAACGTTTCGAGCGCATAATTTGCTGTAATTTCTTTCTTATCTATAATGAATTTGTCATTTAATTATATTTTAAATTGTTTTAATTTTTTTCCCCTGTATACATTGTGTATGAAATCGTCATTATTTTGAAAATAATGATGATAAAGGATAAAATTTCATCTATTTTAATTCTTGATGTTATTAAGATAATGAAAGTAATGATACAATAAAATAAAAGCTTTTATTTATTTTAATTTTTTTTACATACTTAAATTCAAGTTTTCTTAATTTTGATGTTTTTATAAGTAAAATTTTGTACACAAATTATTTTAAATAATTTTTTTTTAGACTTCACAAAGAACGTTTATTCAATATTTTAATGTAGACGTCTTTCTAATTATTATTTATTTATTTTTTTAAAAATCTTTTCCTTTTATTTAACAGCAGATTGTTTATCATAAAATAACAAATGACCTTTTTATATAATTTAACGTTCCAGTTAAATTCAAAGAAAATAACTTTTTATTTTTTCTTTTCCAAACCTTTTAGTTTTATTCTAAGACATAATAATAAATTATTGTTTATGAAATTTATTTATTATATAATTGTTGCTTGAATTTTCTTTTAACTAAAAGAAAATGTAAACTTTTTATTGTAATTTCTATTACTTTAATATATATATATATATATATTTTTCCTTCTTACAAAAATTTTGATAGAATTAAAAGAAATTTTCCTATTCTGATTTAATTTGTTACAAAATTAGCATAACAATAATTGCTTTATTTTGAATTTTTATTCTATTATCATTCTTGAATTAATGAATTTTAGATAACTTATCAATAATACAAATAAAAAAAAAACTTATTGAATAAATAAATATTACATTTTAATAACATTTTTAGTATAATTCTATCAACTAGATAAGAAATGACATATAATACATCAAAAATAAATGCGTTATTTATAAATAATAGGTTTATTTTAATTTTTGAGATAGTATAAGAAAGAATGCTGTTTTCTTCCTTCATTATTTGAAATGTTTTCGATCATCTGGTAAGTTTTACTTAGAGAATTAAAGTAACTCAACCGTGATGCTGACCACATATATTTCTTTTCTCAATGGATAAATATCAGACTTCATTCTCTATTTCCTTCTAAAATTAAAGGAATGTTGTAAATACTAATTAAAGATTTACAGCATATTTTCTCTTCTTGATCGACGTTGAATGAATTATAAAATAAATACATTAAATTTTAAAGTATTAATTATAAAAAATTTGCAGCTTCGCACTACGTAACAAAAATTTACTAATTAATAAATTAATTAATATTTATAAAAGTAAGCAAAATTTTTATGTTAATTAGAATCTGTTAAATGAAAGTTAAATATTTTTTTATTAAAAAATATTTGTTAAAATACCATTTTTTTTTCTTGTGTATGGGTATTTTTGTATGTAAAGTTACGCCTACAAATATTTTTAAAGGATTAAATTGCTTAATACTAAGATTTAAAACGTCAAATAATAATTAAATTTTAATAAATCAAAAAAAATAATAATAATAATAAAATTTGATTAAAAGATAAAAGAATAATGAATATTCATAATGTTAAAATATAAAACTTTTCTGATTAATCAGTTTTATTTTTAATTATTTTTTTGTAAACGAGATTTATTATTTTGATAGTATTTAATTTATACACGTATAGTTTTTTTTTATGTTGTTTACTTCATTATTAAAGATTGGGTTCTTTTTTAAATGTCGAAGTTACTATCTTTCAAACGATTCTTTTCCATATCTTGAAGACAGAAATAAAATGAAGGGTAAGAGTTTATGGTATGGAAGATATTTGCGATATCACATCAATGTCCTGAGGTTTGCAGTAACATTTTACTTTAGATCAGTCCTTCTCTTACTCCCTTCTTCTCTAACTCACTCTCTTCTCTCTCTCGTCTCTCTCTTTCTCTATATATATATACTGATATTTTTTTTTAGTATTTTTCTTATACCAAACCACATATCGAATAAAGATAGTTCTTATATTCTGCATATGCACATTTTTATGGTTCGTCTTAGATATTAATATAATAAAAATAATATTATAGTAAAAATCTATAAAGTTTATTGTAAAATCGATAAATCAATAATATAAATTGAATTTTTTTCTAATAGATTTTTAATATATAAATTTTAATCTTTAAAATTTATAATTTAATTCTTTTTTGTGTGTTTTCATATAAACGTAGACAAAAGGTTGTAATAAATAAAAGTATAATACTCATATTAATAATAATTAATAAGCATTCATTTAATGCCTACAAGCAATTATAATTTTCATAAAAATTAATTTTTTTTAAATATTTTAAATAGCTAATTGGATAAACAAACACGTAAAATTTCCGTATTTAGAAGATTATAGTATTTAACTTCTAAATAATTAAATAAAATACAAAAAAAAATTTATGAATAAAATTTAAACTTTTCTTTGTTATACACTGGTTATTTTTATTTTTATATTACTAAATTTAAAAATTAAGAAAGCTTATTAAAATTTCTATTCAATGATGGATTATACATTCTGAAAACGCGTGAAAAATAATCAACACGGTCTTATACTTTAATAAAAATGTTTAAAAAATTCTTTTATATCGATAACTTTTCTTAAAATATAAAACTTAAACATCGCAAATTTTCAAATTTTTAAATGAATAATGGCTTTACATGATTGATTATCTTATAAACTTCACTCTAATGACGTTTAATATACACACACACATAGACATATACTCTTTCATGTAGTTACAATTGTTTCTTTATTATTTCATTTCCGATAAAAATAAAACAAAAAAAAATATACTTAAAAAAATAAATTGAAAGTTATATTATTTTGAGATATCCGTTTTGTTTTTATTTTTTATTTTTGTCTGTTTCAATGATTTATTTAATGCTCCCGTGTCATCTTTGATATTTATTTAAGTTGAAAAACAAAACGGAGTTTTCAGAAAACAGAAAATTTTCTGAAGAATTTCTTTTGTTATTATAGCTGTCAAATTCACTTATGGCGATTTTCCTGTAAACTATCTTCATTGCGTTTTTTGCTTGACAGTTGCAATGGAGCTGTCATGATTACCACGAACTGATTTATTACCACTTATTGTAACAATTTATCAATACAATATCTTCTTATTTATCATCGTCATCCTCATTATTGTTATATTTATCGTATGCAATGTTCTAAGATACAGAAATTGTATTTAATACACTGTATCGAAGGTTACTTTGATCGACATTGTAGCTTTACTCTTGAATCTTTTTTTATCCACTATACACTGTTTCGATTGTGTATTACGATAATATGGTAATAAATCTAGTGAGTTTATTGGTTATTGATTAAGCAGAAATTTCTCTAGCAAGCGATACTTTCTTGAAGGTGATTCAACAGAAACAAATGAGTGTGAGAAACTATGCAATATCCTGCTTAAAATTAATGAAACACTACATCACACTTAAAATGTACTATAAAATATAGCGGTGCTTAATTCTAACACCCTTTAAAACATGAAAAATTATACTATTAAGATAATATTAAGTGATTTATATTAATAAACTAACAACCGTATTCCGCTCTATAAATACTATTAAGAGCAGAACACTGTACTATCGACTACACTATAAATTTATGAATTGAATAAATTTTTTTTCTTTTAAAATTGATTTATTAAATCGATATCTGTAGATAAATAATAAACAAAAAGTTAATTTTTACTCAGCCAGATAACGATGCCTAATAAAGGTTAAGTTTTATAAATTTATTGATGGAAAGTATGCGAAATGATATGAAAATTTTACTTACATCAGCGGCATTTTTATTTTTTATTTTTATACACTCCAATGTGCTATTAAAACAACAGTGAGAGTTTATCTATAATGTTACTAGGAGTTGTCGGTATCCCTTCTACTTATACTGAAAAAATATATAAAAAAAATAGTCATAAATAAAAGTAAAGTGTAAATCTGAACAGTTATCATCCGTCATTTTATCAAGTCAGTAAAGCGTAACTTAAACAAACGACGATATAAATATGAGCATCAAATGGCAGTAGCCACTGAATGTAACTTTACTACTAAAAAAGACAATAACCGGAAACTGGATATTTGGCGAAGTGGGAGTCGTTTCTTCATTTTAATGTCGTGCCAGCATTACCATCTTCAATGTTATACTTTACTAGAATTCAACATTTTTCTCTCTTCCACGTATTCCACATCATAACCGCATTGTCTTATAAAGGAAGTAGGACATCTTTAAAAGCTTATAAACTGCATTCCATTTTTCTAATAAATGCTAACAATTCATCATCTCCCGCTTCTACTAAAGAAACGTTCTATTGAGATAAGTAGACGATAGAGCCTATACTAATAAATAAGCTTGTTTTTTGTCGTAAAAATATATTCATTTTAAGAATACTATTTTCAGTTTTTTTTATTTTCCTAATCCCTTTTACATATTTAACAAATTCAATTTCCATAATATACGTATATTCACTAACGGATGACTGACATACAGTCTCACTTTACAGGAAACAAATGATTAATTTCCTTAACTTGATTACTATCGAATCAGTACAAAGGAGTAAAGTTATGTAACACCGGACATGGAAGTACGCAGAAAATTTTTCAAGAGGGAGAGAAAAGTTTGGAAACAGATAATTACATCAATGCACTTTTATTTAAATTCTGGGGGTTTTTCCTCCCAAGTAGATTATAGAATAGCCTTACATCAGTACCGAAAGATAGACAAAGTCTCATGGTCGAAGGATGTAAGGTTACGTATCTTGATCACTTTTACGATTATAATTTGTGGAATTTTTTACTCGATCCGAGGGGTAAATGTTCCGTTTCCCCCTTTGCTTAAGCTACGTCACCGGATATAATTTTCGAAACTAAAAATAAAGATTAAAACTTATAAAATTTTCCTGATGCCAAAACATTTTAAGTATTTACGGATTATATTAATAAAATGTTTGCGTTTCGAGAGAAAATTCCAAGAAAATCTTTGTTTCTGAAAATCTTTTAGACTGATGCATTTCTTTCAATCTATGCACCGGAGAATTGTAGCAATTTATTTTATTTTATTTTCCTTTTTTCCCTTCTCTCTTCTTTTATTCGTATATTTAGAAATAGATTCAAAACAGGAAAACTTAAAATGATTGCTCTAGTCAAAAATCTTTCAAATTTTCCACATTTTTACATTCCATTTATATAACTACATTATATATTGAAGCTAGTAAATAAAAATGATAATCGTGTTTATGTTAAGAATTTTATTATCTTCCCGTGATTTATGTTCTGGTAGAAAACTGAATTGATTCCATTAATATTGCACGTCTTGTACAATAAATTGAAAATAAGAGATTAAATTGGTAGAAAAGTTTATAACTATCGACAAGTTTTTGCTTGATATCTCTTTGTAAACTTAATTTAATGGTAAATTGAGAGAAAAAAAATAAAAGATATAAGCAAAGATATAAATCTTATATGATGAAAATTGCTTGTAAATATTAAAAAAATACCAGAGAACTTACAAGAGATTATCTGGTTTATATAAAAATAATATACATATACTTTACAGTTTCGCTGTATAAAAGACATAATAATATAGATTTATAAATATCATAGACAGAGATATTTTATGGTAAATTTATGTAAATATAAATAAATTCCAAATGACAAATGTAACGTATATTGTTTTGCTTCTAGAATAAAATTCATTTATGCATGACAATCGTTCGACCAAATCTAAAATATTTCAAAAATTTTTCTTCAATTTTTTTTAAATTTTATATCAAAATTTTAATGTGATTTTTAAAATAAATTTTCGGTAAAAAAAAAATTCTCTAAAAATATTATAAAATATAACATTATAATAATTGTAGATTAGTCGTAAATCGCGTGTAAAAGTGAATGCTAAAAATGGGAATTTTGTAAGTTTAATGTTGTGAAAAGCATTACAGAAGATTCTTCGAAGATAACTTAAACAGGGCTCATTTATATTCTGTAATTTATAGAAGTGTTTTATTGAATATTCACTATAAAAATTGATTTTTCTTTTCCAATTGTCATTATTGTACAATAGGGAAAAGAAGTTTAAAAATTGTATATCGGTCCAGATAATGAAATGTTTTAACTTTATAGCTCGGAATTTCATATATTTTTTTGCATTTCTGGAATATTTTTCAATTCGTTTCTTATAAATTTTATCGAAAGTATAAAATACTTTAATAAAATTTATCGTGGAATGGCCTATATTAAAGTGATTATGAAAAATTTCTCTAAATATTTTGTTACTGTGCCGTATTAAATTTCCAAATAAAAATTTATAGAACGATATAAGTAACTTTTCCAAACATTTTTTTCTGTAGTAAATTGATAAAAAATTATTCAATATAAGGCTATTTTGAATATATCTTATCAGTAGCTAGCGAAAATGTTACACAACAAACCTGTAACATTTTAGTGTATTGTGTTGTATAAATTTTTATATTAAAAAAATTTAAACTGTTTTTGTAGATATTTTATTTTATTTCTTTCTATATTCTGTACGAATAGGGAAATTGAAGCAATTTTGTAAAAAGTATAGGAATGAATCTTTCGTTTGATAATTTAGCATCTTTCTAGACATCCTGTATATGTTATAAATAATGTAGGAAAGGCAAAAATATTTTTTATGGTGTATATGGCTTACAAATTGTTTCAAATCTTTTCATTGTTTGAAGTAAACAAAAAGGATATGTTAAGAAGCTAGAAATTCGGTGTAAAATCTGAAATATAAATTAGCAAGAGAGATAAGACTCTGTATACAAAACTGTTAACAGTGCAGTAAAAACTAACATATCTCTCCCAAGGGATCAACTTTTCATCACAGGACTAAAATGCCTTTTCTTTCTAATGCTTATATATTGTATCTACGGATCCGGAAGCAAATTTTTATTCATATAAAATGCATATATTTATTATAAAAATGCAAGCAATGCTTTTTGCTTCTTCGTTACTCATGATTTAAATTTTAACATCCTTCCTTTCCAAATAATTATCTCAGATTTTGTATATTATATTTTATTAGATTCTTGAAACAGTAATGAAGATAAAATAGGAGATTAATTTTACTACGTTTACTACTCGAACAGAAGTAAGTTTTATAGTAAAATAAATCTCGGAAATTTATATTTTTAAATATAAATATTCTTATTTAAAGTATTTTTTTTCATTAAAGAAATTAATTCCTATTTATTTATTTTTTTCTATAAGAAACGAATAAATTAACCAGTAATTAAATATAATATTTGCCATTGTTTAATGATTCTGCCGAGTTTAATGATTGTAATAATTGTTATAAGTAAATTAAGTTTCTTTGCATTTGACGTTTACACAGCTTATAAAAAACGGGCAATTTTAATAAATGATTACTTTTAACATCATTAAAACAATTAAAAATTTACAAATCAGAAAATTATTTATTTATAATAATTAACTGATAGCAATTTTTCTGGAATAATTAATAAGCGAAAAGTTGTTAGTCTAATGTATATATTTACTTATTTTGTCTTTGTATTTTATTTATTTTTTCTTCTATTTATCATAATTAGTGGAAGAGATGTACAATAAAAAGAATTCTGTATGAAAAAGTGAAAGCTTTCTCTGACTCCCTAAGGAAAAAGAAAGATGCAATGTTTAAGTATTCAGGCTTTCTAACAACTGTTTAAAATAAACATATTAAAACTACAAGAAAGAATTTCTCTGTTTAAGTTTCTTTTGCCAAACGAAAGAACTTAGGAAAATTTAGTGCCTATGGGACTAAATGGGATGTATTTGTTTCAATTGATTTTTCTGTACTTTTTACATGACTTTTGAGGTTATAATGATGAAATTCAAAAGCCAGATATCCTTAGAACATAAAAAAGTATTATAATATAGAAAAATTTTAATAATTCTTGAATAAAACATCTTCAAAAATCCTCTTAATGATGTCTGATATCTGACGTTTCTTACCTTTTCTTGTTAAAACTTTTTGTTTCTTTCCAAAAAATTCTTAATGACTTTTAAATATTGAACTGCTGTTTCTAAGTTTTAAAATATCGATCTTTGATGTTCACTTTTTTTTTTCTTCAGAAAAATGATAAATACGTGAATGAATAACGTTACAAATCCATGTATTTTTGCAACTACTTGTAACAAATTTTTTAGTCTTGCATATAATGGATGTTTTTTCCTAATGGTTCCTGATGAATTTTTTAAAGTTAGTTATAACGAATTTGCATAATTGAAATTCTGGAAATTACTTTATATTTTGAATATATTAAATTTTGAAAGAAAAAGTTTATTCGTAAAGAAAATAATAATTTTAAATGCAAAATAAAATTTTAATACATTTAATTCTAATAAAAGTTATAGATTATTAGAATTTTCTTATATATATGAAAATTTTTAATAAATAAATTTCATTTAAATGAAACTTTTAATGTGATTAAAGACTTTCTAACTCGAAAAGTTTTATAGAATCAATTGAAAATGATTTAAGTAAAAATATTGGAATAATAGAATTTCATTTTAGAGAATTATCCTGATAATTATATATATTTATATATAAATTCAAACGTAAAAGTTTAAGTAATTTTACTTTGATCCCTTAAAGGTTTCCTTTCAAAATGATTAATTTTATTAACGTAAACAGAAGCCTTTACTTTACATGCAAATTTTCTCTTAAACGTTCCTTTGCACGGACTAAATTTTAAGCAAGATTACTAATCGAAGGATGGCGGTGCAAGATTTATATCTTGTGTTCTACTTATCAAAACAAAATTGCTTTCATTGACGTCCTAACTAAGCACGCACCAGAAGGAAAACTGGTTAGTTATACACTACAGCAATTTGTTAAGATAAAATATATTAGAAAGTTGTATTCTCATCTTTAAGATTCAATAAATGGAGGAGATGCGGTTCCTATAATACATCACGAAGAGTTTTCTTGTTTAACCAAAAGCATTTATCTTATAAAGTGGGCCTTTGATAGCGATAGAAGCGTAAAATTTACTACCCTTGTGTCCTCAAAATACTCTACTTCTTGTGATTTATTTGCATCACGACTACTGCTGCAACTAAGAAAGGTTTCAGCCGATAGTGAGCGTCAATCACGTAAAAGGTAAGCACCCGTGTCGACCACGACAACGCTATTCTCCAGAGCATTCAATTAATGGACATGCCACACTCTCTAACTGTGGGTAAGTCGGGTTCATTAGCTGTAGAACAAATACAATACTTTCTATCGTACAGAAACTAACATGTCTCAAATGTTTAAAGGATGGTCTTTAGGGATTATTAAGGAGTCAAACTCAGCAATGGTTGAAACAATGTCCTCTTTCGCAACTAATTACTACTCTGTAGTGGAAAGTATTGATTGGTGTCGTGATTTGTTGTTGCAACGTGTAATATGAAGTTGAACGGTTTGTGAATAACAATTACTTCTTCTTTCAATCGGTTGATTTTTGGGTGACACGAAACATTCTTTTGGCAACGCAAAGGAATTCATCCTTTACATAAAATATTTTAAATAAATTCTTATTTTTCTTGATTAAATAATTAAATTACACAGCAAAAACGAAAAGTTACAATATTCTTCGTTGTCTTATCTTTAAATTTTCTAAATAAAATTAATGATTAATAATTTTACAGATAAGTATCTCTGCGAGTAAAATTACGCAAAAGCAATCCATCAATAATTTGTCACAGCAAAAAAATTCCTAGGCAAGGAAGCCATAAAAAGTACATTAATAATTCAGAAACATGAAAATAATGCCATTAATAAGCTTTATTGATTTTCCTTAGTCCAATTTGGGATATTTACAGAATCATGCGGTTTATAAATCTCGCGTAAAAATTTATATCAGCTCGTATAATTAAATATAAAACTCAATTAATTGATAAAAACATTAAAATTCCGATAACATCGAACTTAAACGCATTAAAAATATCTTTATAAATTTTTTAATGATTTTTATAATCGAAAAATAAAATAATAATAAAAAAAGAACGTTAAAACGAACTTTAATCACAAATAAAAATCTAGCACAAAACTTATATTTCTAGCATCTACTGTTTCTTATATTGTTCCAACGAAGTTGAAGTATTTCCTTAACTCACGTTCTAATAGACCGTAACCACTCCCTTACGTTCCAATTTTCCATTAAAGCAATTTTCAAAAACTTTTGGAAACGTTTCAATTGTTCAAAAACAAAAGAAGAGAAAAGGGGAAACGAGGGGAAAGAAAGAAAGAAAAATACTCAATAAGCAAATAACCCTTCTCGTAATTGTAAACGAAACTAACAATAGAAGCTGATAATTGTTAATTAAAACGAATTACTCAAAACATTTTTTTTAATTATTTGTGTTAAAATAATTAATTAAATGAGTATTAAAACACTTCTAATATCTAACCGAAGCATTAAAAAGCGTCCATAAACAGGAAGAGCTACATCAGTATACAACCACAACACATTTCCATCAGACAAGCGATCGTCCCCTTCTGTTAGAAACGACCCATCCCAAGCCATTACCTCCCTCAGGAACCATTTGTACTAGGGTTAATTTTCCCACCATCTAGACATCTGTGGTCATTGAGTCTGTGCAGAAGCTCCCATACCATTCCGTTAAGAGATAGACTAGAAGTGAAGCTTTACCAACATTTGGAAGTACTGGGTAATTAGGGATTTCACGTGACAACACTATATCAGCTTATCGATATTCAATATCTCACCTCTACTAGTCTATATAACGTCGTCCGTTCTGAATGCAGTCTTCTGGATTTGTTATAGGAAGACTATTTTCTTTCACGCTGGTTTATACTGTTTGCAGAAAAATCGATGAAGACCAACGACATACGGATGGTTTCGAACGGTCAATTTTATCAAGTGACTTCTATAATTTACATAGATTACCACTCGAGTTCTCTATAAAAGTAGAATTATTAAATTTTTGTCCTAGTTTCTGTTTTTAGAATGTTTTTTAGCGTTAAATATTAGAAATGGTTAACTTAAAATTTAAAAACAGCCGAAAATTAAAAGTTTTCATTCGACTTTTTTTGTTAAATTAATTTAAAAATCGAAATTTCAATGTAAAACTATGTTAAAGTGTGAAATTTTACAATAATATTTTCTATTAAGTTTATTTATATATTAAAGTTGAAACGATTTCGATAGTTTACTACAGGTAGTCAACTCTAACCCGCTTCATCACTCCTTATTAAACTAATCTGGGAAAAGTAGAGCAGCTTAATACAACTTAATGGTTCCACTGGAGCGTTTTTCCATGGTAATAATTGTTGATCATTATTTTATTTACTATTCCAAACATTTTTTCCCAACACTTTTCCTGTTGTTTATAACGTTTACGAACATTTTACTAACCGAATTTAAAAATACTCTTTATAAATAAGTAAATTAAACATTTTTAAAACCAATTTTTATTAATTTATTGATAAAATAATTGAATAAATTCGTGAAGTTAATTTAGTTTTTAATTAGTTTTAACAACTATAATCATTAACACGTAACATTAATTGGAACCTTTTATACGTGTGGATTTAAGTAAGGCAAACAAGTTTTGGATTACTTTTCTCTAAAAAGTAGCAAAGTTTAAAGCTGTTAAAAATAGCTTTACCTTATTTTACAAATATTTAGGTGTTTGGTAGCATCTAACAATTGACCCGAAGCCGGTTATAGCTGACAACGCCATGTTATACCCTGATCCACACTAATCATAGCGACTTTAAAAAGTTAATTAGCTTGTCTAACCAAAGTGGTAGACAATGAGAAAAGAAGGAAAACAGATAATGTTTTCTTGACACATAGCAATTTAGATAAGGTGAACCTATTCCTGACACATACCCTCTTTAATTGTCCCTACCTCGAGGAAGTACAGACAATTCTACTAACTTTAAACCCTTTAGCTAAGTAACGTGCCATTGCCATCGTAATGTGTCGCACTTTGTTGACTTTAACTTTCGCTTTATTCATCTTATCTTCTAAATGTAATATTCGATAGGGTAATAAATAATTTCTAAAGACTGTGGATAATTTTATTTTAGTGCTAAATATGTTAATTTATTTTTAAACTCGATTAAGAACGATGCATTCGAATTAATGAACTTTAATGTAGTTTATAAAGTAAACTAATTGTGCTCGTTATTAAATCAATTTTTAGAAAATAGTTATTTTAAATATGTTATAAAGTTTATAACTTTATTCTTCTCACAGAAAAATTAGATTTTATTAATTAAACATTTTTTAATTGACCATATATTCGCACGTATATTATCCTCAAAAACTTTTTCATAAGTTATATAAAATTTTTAAAATATATATTGTGATGCATAAAATTACGATAAACATAATTATAAATTTAATTCTTAAAGTTTTGAAAATCTTCAAGTGCAAACATTTTTTTTTCCTTTTTACGAAGATTTCCTGCATGACTCTATTGTTATCGGGAAAAGTATGATTTACAGGGGAAAGACTCTACAAATTTGAGATTTATATCATACATTTTAAATTAAATAAATTAAAAACGTGATTAAAAAAGAATTGCAGCCCGGCATTGTGACGATGTCGCAATAAATTTCTCTCGTTAAAAATAATAAAATTAATTTTAAATATTTTTTTTAAAAATTTCTAAATACAGAATGAAGAAGAAGAAGATAATATTTCAAGTTAATGTTTATTGAATGAATATTCGTACCATCATCGAAGGGGCAGCCAGTGACTCGACAATCGTTTGTTCTTTATTAAAACCATTCAGAACCCAACTAAATAACCAAGGAATTCATTTAGTTCACAAGACTTGGAATTCTCTGCTAAAAGACTATTCTAATCTGAAGCTAGAGATCCGTTCTCTGAAGGACACTCGAGAACAAGAGGGACTAGAAACACTCTCTAACTACAGATATAAGCAAACGAAAAAGGCAAATCGATAACGAGAGAATTCTTTTATTTTTATTATTATTTTTTTTTATTATTTTCTTCTTCTCTATTGCAAGGGAATAAAGGAGAAAGGGGAGTAGTAGAAGGAAAAAAAATTGTCGGGAAGACACTCCGAAAATTGTCGGGAAGTGTCCTTGCTAGAAGCCTTTCTTTCCACCCACTTAGCGAAGTGACGGGAAAGCTCAGTGTCTCGCCAAAGATGTGTCTGCATGAAAGGAGATCTAAATTGAAGCTTTCCCTTGATAGGATTTGATTCGACGAATTCTTTCATAAATAGAGAAAGACGTCTATGTGATTTACCCTGAATATAATATCCTTAAGCTAAGATCACAAAATTGATTTCTTGCACTTTTAATCTTTGCCTATTTATGTTTTTTCAATTGCATCTTTGATTACTAATCCAACATTAATTTGCTCATTTTTTTCATTTCTTTCCCTTGTAAAATTAAACGAAATCCAATTAATTGTTTATCGAACCATTTCAATTAAAAGCATATTAGACTAAAATAATTATAAATTAAGTAAATCTGAATTAAATTAAACGAGCTTTTGTTGTATTAGTATACATATATATTTATTTAAAATATAATTAATTTGTTAATTTTAGGATAAATTTTAATTTATTTTAAAAATTAACAAAATATTAATTGATTTATATATATAAATAATTCACTACTGTATGAGAAAATTAAGATATTTTTAGGATATTTTCATATATAAGCGTAAAAATTATCTTAAAAATATTTTTATGACTAAAATATTTACTTATTTATTTCATTTTTATAAAAGAAAATTATCCACATACTTTTTCTACGGTCTTTTAAAAGTTAAAAATATTAAAGTTGTCATAAAACTACTTTTTAATTATTAATTATTTACAAAATAAAAATATAATTAATGGAATTAATGATAATTGCATTAAAATTATACTTTTAATATAATTTTAGAGAGCACTTAGGTATATTTTAATGACTTTCTCTTTTGTAAAGAAAACTTTTGAAAACCACTTAGTCAATTTATTTGAAGAGAAATTGTTCATAAAATAATTTACGTAACATTTTTAAGATTTTTCAGTGATTATTTACAGAATAATAAACTTTGTAATAACATTTAATTTGTAATTTAAAATTCATTTCCAAATTATTTCTCTCGTATTATTCCTTGTTTATTATTATTGTTATTATTTTAAATATAATCATTTCAAGAAAATTTAGTTATAAGTTAATGGAGTTTGAAAATTGCATTAAAATCATAAAAATTTAAATAAAATCGCTTGATTTTATTGGAAAAATATGTAATTTTATCTTATGATAAATCTATTTGAGTAAAAATAAATTCAGAATAAAGATGCGTGTAGAAAACTGAATAAATACATATAGATATAGTCAAGGTTAGCTTTGTGTTGTATTAAAAAATATAGGCTATATATAAAAATTATATATATATATATACATATAATCTATGGGTTCTAAACAAAAATAAATATATTTTTGAAAAGAGGAAAAAATAATTATTATTTTCCCACTTTATAGAAAAAAAATTTAAGGAAACATTTTCAGAAGTATTTTATAAAGTTTTAAAAATTCCACAGAAAAAATTATTATAAAAAAGGAAGAAAAATCTGTTATGTTGGATCTAAAATAAAATATAATGAATTCTTAAAATCGCATCAATATAGAGATTTGACCAAAGTTGCTCCTACTTTTCTTCTTCTTTTTAATGTTATACTTTTAACAAAGTACAAAAAATTCATTCTTTTCTTTATATATATATATATACACACATTTTTTAATCTTTGAAGGGGAGAAAAATACACAGTATCAAAGTCTACTTGTCTTTACAATATTTCCTAACACGAATGTAATAGGTTATCTGTTCTCAATCACGTCAACAATACATTTACTAGCTTTAATCCCTTCTTAAATGTCACCATTTTAAATTCTCTTTCAAGAGAGAAAATTTAACTTTACGTTTCAGTTGAAAATTTATTCTAAATTTTAAGAACATTTCAATACATTTTAAATTAAAAAAAGGAAACTTAAAAAAAAATATATAAAAGATTTTTAAGCATTAAAAAGATCATTTCCTTCATTTACTTCGCGATCATCTCAAGGAATAAAATTCTTTTCCTCTTTAAGAATCTAAATATAAGAAGTCAGTTTTGTCTGAATGTCATCAAACCATCTGTTTGAGACAGTGATGGAAGTTTTGTAATTCTGGATAAAGAAGAGAAAAAAAAATTGACTTTTCTTCTATTTTTTTCCCTTTTTTTACTGTTTTTTAGTAAGCTCTGCATTTTCTCTTTGATTTAATAATTGATTCTATTTTAATTTAATTGAAACTAAACAATACTTATTTTCTAGTATTGTAATTAAATTAAATTAAATTATTTAATTAGAAGATGATGGCTTTTTTTTATAAAATATAAAATAATTTTATTTAGTTACAGTTAAAATTTATAAGTAAATTCGATTAAATTTTACTCTTTTTTTTTTGGTAAAATATTTGTGCTTTAAATGATCTAAAAGTATTTTTACACTTTTACTTAATGAAGTTTTAATAATTTATACAAAGAATATAAATTGTTAAAAATATTGAAAAGTTTTAATTCCTTTAATTTTCAATTTATTAAATTTAATAACTTCAAGAAACTTATTTTAATTGGATTATTAAAAATTTTCTATCCAAATTATTTTTAATTAATTATTTAATTGTATTATTGAAGTATTGGAATTTAATCGCATCAATTCAATTATTATTTGCTTTTAACATCTTTAAAAATGAATTAAATTTGAAATTTGAATTATTATATTTCATAAAATTTTAATAAATATACCTTTTACCATATTTATATCTTTATTTGTAGTAAATTATTGATTTTACTCTCTTTTTTTAAATATAATTATATTAATTTTAATTATATTTAACACGTTTCAAATTAAAGAAATACATTTCTAATTTAAATCTGAAACATTTTAAACATTTAATTACTGCAAATAAAATTATATAGTTTATATATGAGAAATTAGAGATGAAAATATTTAATTATAGCAGATTTGCTGCTCTGTAATTAACTTAAAACTGTATATGTAGTGAGCGAAGTGATAATTCTAAAATATAAATTCGCTATTGCTTTAGGAAATATATAAGGTTCAGTAATCTTATATGGGAGAAAAAAAAGGAGAGAAAAACTCTTAATACGAATTCATAAAGAAATGAATTGTCTTATTCAGAATGTTGCCAAAGGGAAATGATCCTCTAAAGTCGGATCTTCGATATTCTCTTCACAAGAGAAGACTTTAAGTCGAACATTGATACCGTATAATTAATGATAATAGCATCCTGCCTCTTAAAAACCGAATAGCTCAAGCCATCTCAGCGCCAATTAGTGTAAAGGTTATGCCTGCTCTGCTTTCTAATGAAGTTCTAGTCTTCTAGCGTAACTTAATGTTTTACGGCATGATGTCACTGGAAAGATCGATTTCTCTTTGTAAATTTAAATGTTTAACATAGTAAAAATTTGTGGTAATAGAAGGAAATAAGGAATTTCCCATCAGACAAATCCTGTAAACGTTTCCATGAATTCAATGCCTCTCACTAGGTTGCAGCAATAAGTTGCAGCTGCCATCCATTATCATTTATTCACTAAGAGGACAAACACATTTTCTAGTTATTTTTGCTACTCGCAACAAGAAATAAATATTTAGGATAATATTTTTCAATTTTAATGTTCTCAAATTAGATATTTATACTTATCTAGCTATTCTGTAATTGTAATTAAAAGAAAGAAAGGTATTTACTTTTATGTTACGCAGTTTTAATATTTTTAAAATTATTCAAACCTATAGAAGAATGTTTAATATATGCGATTTAAGAATTTTTTCCCTTCATTTTAAATTGCTTAATTTTGGAGGAACACGGAAGGAACTTGAAGCAAATTACTATTCACATATTCGTCGTTAATGTATTTATTTGTTTATATCGTTGATAATACTATTAGTAACATATTTTCAAAATATGTAAATGTACTATTTTATTAATTAGATGTCGTTATCAACAGGAAGAAAAACAAAAGTCGTTTGTAAACCGCATTTGTCCTGAAACTGCACAAAGTCGATCGTTCTTGTTCAACTTCGTTAAGTGAATCCTGATAAGCTACTTTTAACGATTCTGACAGATCCCCTGATGGTACCAATTAGTTCTTCCTTCGTGTTTTCTCGTCTCGTTAGTGTCCAATGGATAGCAACATTAAGGTAAGTATTAATAAGCTTGCAGTGAACAGCAGAGAGATATCAACATCTTAACAAATAATTGTATCTGCAGATTCAGTGTGGAGTTAAAACAAGAAAGTTTACTTAAGTTTCTCTCCTTGAAACAAGAGTTCTAACTAACAACTAACTTTACAAATTATTATACAAGTTACTTGATAACTATATAACTTAAAAATTCACAAATTAAAACAGTAATATTTTAAATGTTAAATTGATATATATGTCTGTATGTATATCAACGAACAAATTTAATAGTAAATATTTCTTTAAAAAAATATTAAAAAATATCCATTTATATCGAGTTTATTGAGTTACTACGCTTGAAGATATTAAACTAAATATTTATATATAAAAAAAATTATAATATATTTTTTAGTTGTAAAATTTTTATGAATATTTATTAGTAAATATCTCACGAATACATCAAATCACTATATAATATTAGATATTTATTGTAATGTTCGCAAAATATATTTTATTCAATAACATTTTTATAAAAAGAACATTTGAAATTCCTGTCAATCCTTCTTATACGGACCTGAAGTCAATTTACTTTCTATACGATTGGTTCAAATTTTTGATAAATGATGTAATATATATATTTACTAATCCTATCAACTCTTTCCTTAGAAATTCCCATATGTATGGAAATATCTGTAAACCTTAATAGTGTGACAAGGATAGTCAATCTTATTTGATCACAAGAATAATGTCTAGCATCATTCAATAGATTCTATTTCTACATTTCTGGTTGGAAAAATATTTTGAATAGCTTTATTTTCAACTAGTTGTGTTGGAACTTATCAAATATTCAATATTTAGAATTTTAAATTTTCATAAAGTACTATAAAATATAAAATATTTTTTTATTAGATTTGATTTGCACGAATTTAATTTATCGATTAAAATATTAGTTTTATTTATTTATTTGAATAAAAATATATTTTGTAAAGAAATTTATTAATGTTTAATTTAAAATAAATAATAATTTCTTTTATACATTTATATATTTTTATTGTTTTTTCAGTTTAGATTTTTATAAAAATTACATACAACTAAACCTCTGAACAACGATCACTGACGAGAACATATAAAAAAATGGTAGTTTTTTTCTCAGGTTGTAGTTGTTTGGAAGTTATTTTGTATTCTTTATAGGCTGCAATTTTTAAACTGTACACTTATAAATTCCCACTGGCGTCCGTCTGTCAGGATATCTGTCTGCTCTTCCTTAATCTCGAGAACGGAGTTAGGTAGTAAAAGTCGAGACCAGATAGGGAAAGAATAGGGGAAGGAGACACCGATTACGAACTTATATACGAACTTCCGGACTACACCGGACGTTACGTTATTTCAATACAAAAATTTTCTCTAAAAGGAATTAGATAGATGACTGGAACGAATCTGTCGTTATCAGGAAAAATATGATATACAGGCGCAGGACTCTACTGAAATCGAGAGCACATATTTTAAATTAAATAAATTTGAAATATGATTAAAAATTGCAGCTCGACGTGAGAATAAGTTTTGCTCGTTTGTTAAGAGTTGCTGAAAAAAAACCCTGCTGTGTAGAGGTGAGCATTGTTGGAAAGTGACATTATTGAAGATTCAAATGTATTAAATTTTCATATAAACCTTTAAGTTTTATACAATAATTCGTAAATACGGTATATTAAATTTTAAAATGTATTTATTTATTTATTTATTTATTTATTTAAAAGGTACAAAGAAATGTCACATAAAAATGTAAATCCTCATTTATTATAATATATATATATATATATGTATATAAATAGTTATAGTTATGTAATTAAAATGTTAGATAGGTTTCTGTATTAAGAATACAATTTAAAAAAATTAAAACTTTTGTTTATATTCCATATAAACAAAACTCAATTAGTGTTTGAAATTATATAATAATTACAATTATTTTCCCTTCCAGTTACTATTGTTTTCAAAAATTCCTTTAAAGCACAAATATTTTTTAACAATATATTAATGTAAACGTATTCTTCTAAATTAAGAATTAAATTTAATTTTATTATTTTTATATTAAATATAAATATTAAGATAATAAATTTATTTATTTACTATATAACCTGCAGAATAAAATTCTATAATTAATATTTGTAATAACATTAATCAAATTTTATAATTTTATATGAATTAATAATATTAACATTACTTTAACTATTATTAAATTAATATTAGTAATATTTAATTTTCCTATTTTAATATATAAATATTTTATATAATCAGAGTTATTTAATTCCATTGCAAAGAAAAATATTTAGTTATAATTTAATAAATTCAAAATGCAAATTTTTATTAAATTTCTACTTTTAGAAGTGTGTTTGCATTCCTTTACCATTTTTTTATTATTATTTTTTTTACAATTCTTTTAATATGAAAATGAAATTTCTTAGCAAACTTTTAAACACAAAATAAATGCTATCCGTTTATTTTCCAAATACAGAGTTAAAGTAAGTTGTTAACTTAATAAACCTTACAAAATGACTTTTGAATATATAACCGAATTTTGAAAGCAAAAAATAAACTTTTGCAGATGTGACTAAGTAAGCAAAAGATATCAAAAATGCAAAAATTTGCGTATAAACTTAATTAGTTTGAGTTGAAAGAAGGATGAGAAATATACATATAGGCTACATATAATTCTGAAATTTGTAATATTTTATTCAAAAATTAATTAAAAACTTTATCAAGTTAAATTTTAAAAAATGTATATATATATATAATAGTATAAATTTATATTTTTATTTATATAAAATTATGTTTTAAGACTTTTCCTAAATGCCTCCATACTGTAGATTTGTTGCTGTAAAGCCTAGAACGTTGTGGAATTTAGGAATTTTTTTTTTTACTTTTTTATAATAAAAATCAATAAATTAGAAGTTAGTTTATACTTAGAAAATAACTTAATTTTAACAAGAAAATTTTTAAAATAGATTTTTGAAATAATAGTAAAGAAAATCAATATTCTTAACTTAATTGAAATTTGCAATTATATAAAGTAATCTTTCATTTTCTTATCTAGATTTAAAACATTGATTATCTGAGAGAAATTTCGGGAAGAAAAATAATAAAAAAAAAGACATTTGAAATGAGAAAAAATTGTAAAAAAATCACCTGTTTTAATTGCATAATTTGAATTAATTAAATATTTAATTAAACAGGGTTGATATTCATTATATATATTTATATGAAGTTTCTTGTTAAATTATATTTTTCTATCATTATAACTAAACAGTAAAAGAATATCAAATTATTTTCATTCTCACTAATTCAAAATTCTTGTTATGTTACAAATGATGACAAGTTAAATTTTCTTTAATTTATTAAAAATTAATAATCGAGAAAAATACTTTCGGAGTAAGTTTATATTATTAAAGAATGTAAAAATATTATATAAAATAAGTTATTAATTAAAATTTAAATTATTTATAATTTTAAGAATTTTTTTTTTCTAAAAATTACTAAAATATTAATAATTTTTATTTAATGTAAATTTTTAATAAATATAATGTGCTTTCATTTTAAAAATTCATCGATAATTTTTAGTGAATTTTTATATAGACTTTTTGATTATTTATTACACAGTAATTAAGAAATTTATATATTTTATTCATTGATACTTGATCATCTTTCTCTTATAATATGGTAAACATTTTATAATTTATAGCTAGCCATACAAGTAATAAAAGTGTAGTAAAATTTTATTCAGTGTTATACTAGCTTTAATTTAAAGATGTCAAGAATTTAAAAATGAATTTACAAAGAGATCAACTTTGATTTGTTTTATATTCTGTAAGATTGATAGGAGTAGAATTTATTGAGAAATTTACGCTGTAAAAATTGCCAAATTGCAAAAAATTAAAACTCATTTTATTAGTGATTGAATATATTACACTTACTATTGATTAAATTTAATTCAATACACTTTTATGACTTGAAAAATAATTAATGGTAATGTTTCACGTGTAATATTTGATTAAAAATTAAAAGAAAATATTATATTAATATATTTATAGCTGTTAATTTTTCTTTAATGTTTCCTCCTCTCAATTTATCAATAAAAGTTAAGTTTATCGAGTGAATATTTTATAATAACTTTCTATATATTAACGAGCAAAAATATTTAATTTATTTAATTTAAAATATATATATGCGCTTGATCTCATATTAGCAGTGTCTTGCCCCTGTACGTCATACTTTTTCTGATAACAACAGTGCCATGCAGACCATCTATGCAACTCCGTTCTGAGAAAAATTTGAATTAAAATCACGTGACTTCCAGTCTAAACCGGAAGTTCGTATATAGTTAATTGGGCCTCCTTCCCCGAAGCTTTACGTATCTGATCTTAATTTTCGTTCTCGGTACTAAGAAAGAACAGATAGACAGTGAGAATTTATAGGTTTAGAATTTTTTTAAATTGCAGCCCAATAATACTTTCATTGTTCGAATTAAAAAAGAAACTTTGATTAATACTTATCGAATATAGTAAAAGAAACTAATTTTTTTCCTCTTTAATTTTTCTTTTTGAATATAATCGGTGGAGTTGAAGCAAAAATTGTTATTTGTCACAAAAATGATAAATATAGCGTAGAATATTTATTATAGTTAACTGTGATTTGTAGGGTGTCACACTTTGCAGAAGCGGGGCGTCAGAGAAACTATTTATTTTGCACAAACCATTAACAATAACGGCTAAGAGTTAACTCCACGGGATCCACTCTACATAATTAAATCTAACTCGTTTAACACGGGGGATGTGGTTTGCATAAGTCAACACAACACGCACTTTTATTTATTCTTTCTGCTTGTGACATTAATCCATCGGATCAGTGGTTGTGGCACAACTTAAAACGTTTCTAACTGTATATAAAGTAGAGCAGATGAGACCCAAGACAGAAATAAACTCCTCGTTGATACAAGAGTTATTTTATAATTTTTAATTTGATTTTTAAAAAAGAATTGAAATTTAATTATTAAACTATTGTCGCTTATTATACGCATCAGACGAGGCGTATTACACATTTAAATTTCTTCATTGAGTTACAGTTTTAAAAATTGTAGACCCATAAATTTCCACTGTCGTCTGTCTGTCTATCCTTCCTTAATTTCGAGAACGTTGTTAGATAAATAAAAGTCGAGACCAGATATAAAAAGATTAGGGTAGGAGACCCCGATTAACTATGTACAAACTTTCGACCTAAACGGGAAGTTACGTTACTTTAATTCAAAAATTTTCCCCAGAACAGTGTTACATAGATGACCGACATGACTCTGTTGTATGGTGTACGGGGGCAAGTCACTACTAAATTGAAATCGAGAGCATATATCTTAAATTAAATAAAATTAAAAATTTCTGCCCGGCATTGTGATCATGACACAATAATTTTTGCTCGTTTTATTCAAAGAATAAATCATATCTTTCTCATTACTGGTTTAAAATAAGATCAATTAAGAATAAGTTTAGAAAACCAAAATGAAGGTCTTCTGTATGTAAATCAGAATCATTAAAAATAATAAATTTTTACGAAAAAACGTTATAAAAATTGATTTTTTGATTTTCTCTTTCTATAAGCAAAAGAATTCAAAGTAATAATTTGTAAAATGATTCCTGTGACCTTGCCATCATTGATTTTCCTTCCTTTCCATCCATGATACTTTGTAATTCGTATAAATTTTATCTAACGTCACCAGCTTGCTTCGATATTCAAAAATGTTTAGAAACAAAGAAATTTAAAAGATTTTTAATAAAATAATTACAAAATTTAAGAGAATATTTTATATATTTTCTTAAGTTTACGTTGAATTTTCCTAGTTAATAAGATTTATACGTTTCTATGCAGATCTCTATCGATTGAATAATTTACTAAATAAATTAAATATGTTCAAGATATTGACAAACTGTAAGTTTACATTTTGAACAAATATTTTAAAGTAATATTCTTAATGTTATCCGATTAATAAATTTTCTCAAAAATTAAAATGTAATTATAAATAATTTTAGCGAATATATCATATATTAATCTATAAAGAATTAAATTTAGTTTCATTAAGTTTCTTTAAAATTATTATATAAATTGATATAAATTTTAAAAAGAAAAATTCAAATTTTGCACGACATAATAATACAAATTTAATAAAAATTTATTTAGAAAATAGATAGAAAGGAATAACAAATTTTTATTATATATGCAATGAATAATTTCTAGAAAATAGAATATTTTGTTGGTTTTTTATCCTCTATTTCGAAAGGGAATGTAATAGAAAATAAAAGTAGAATAATAATAAAAATATATAATGAGTTTTTTTTAATATAAAAATTTGCCAACTCTGAAAAAGTTTTGCCAATCATGAATGAATTGCTGTTTATGAGAAATAGATTTCCTTTATCAATGTATGTGCAGAAGAAAGAATTAGATTTATGTGACTCCATATAGACATTATTGTCAGATTTTCGTGATAATGAATCTCTTTCCTAGTTTCATATCAGCAAAAATTGTTATCAGATATTGATCAAAATTATTCTACATCAAGAAAAATGGGGTCTAATATATTCTATTTCTTTAATAGATAAATTAATTAATTCATTATTTATTTCCCCTTAAGTTCCCTTAAGTCGACAAATTCTGTTCGTTTAAATTTATATATATATTTCCCTTAAGTCGACAAATCTATTCGTTTAAATTTACGAAACAATTAGAAAAATATTTAAATTTGTAATATAATATTAATTTTTACGTGTATATATTTTTTATAAATTAATACGTTTATTTTTAATTATTTACGATAAAGTTTCCTTTGAGTTAACTGTAAAAAGTAATAAATATATAGAATATCGTAGTTTTTATAAAGATTAATGTACACTTTTTCAAACGTTGCTTTATGTTTTATAAATTTATATAAAGTATCAAGTATCATAAACAGTTTTCAAGAAATGTTACAATTACACAACTTGCTTGATTTTTTTCATTCATAGTTTAATTTTACTTTAGATATATTTGTATATTTTTGTTTTCTAAAAAGAAAAGAGAGTTTTTACGCTTATAAGTTTATAAGAAATTTTTATCTCAACTTATAAAACATCAGAGAGATCCTCGTATCAAGGCACGCAACGTATAAAAACCAAACTAATCGATTTATTTTAGAAAAATTTTAAAGTAGACAGCATTGAATTTTGATATATTTTAAAAATTTTAATAATAGATATTTCTTAAATGAAAATAGAATTTACATAATAATATTTAATCTCTTTTAAGACAACTTTCTTAATTAATTAAACACTGTTTTCGATTCTCTTTTATTTCCTTACATTTAATTAAATGTAAAACATTTTTAATAAATTTTTATTTTAATTAGATTATGAAAAATCATAATTTAATTTGTATACTATCAAATATATATATATATATATATATATATATATATTTGCTGATATAAGTATATTCTATCATTATAATTATACAATTTAAATTAAGTTATATTAATATATAGGGAATCAGAGTAGAAAAATTAAAAACATAAAAATTTATGTAAAACATATATTTATATGTAAGATAATAAAATTTTCTTATTTCTTTTATTCAGTTTTCTTATATGAATTTATTCAAGAAGCAGAAAAATTCTATATTTTCTAGCAGAGTAACCGTGGAAAGAATTTTGGCTTTCATTTCCTATCTAATGTACTGATTTTTGCAAAACTCTTCTCAATTTTTGCTATATTTTCTTATAGATTTGAAAATTTTTCTTAGTATAACCTAATATTTTATACTTCATCTTCCAGCTCCATTTCTTTACACATATCTGTCAAACTACTTTAGTTCTACAACCAATGTTTTATATTTATATCCTTCCGTTATCATAGTTATCTTTTAAAGTACACTTACAGTTCTTTACTTAAATTTTACTTATAATTTATTTTGTTTTCTATACATTAAAATATATATCTTACGACACTATAAAATATATAAAATTTTGGCATTTATTAAATATTAAATTGTATAATTTTAGAATTAAATTTATTATTTTTATTATTATTAAATTTGAATAAATGTATTTAAAAGTGTGTATATATATATATATTTTTTTTTGGTTAAATTTAATGTATTAAACAAGATTAAATTTAGGAAAGTTATCAATAACCAGAGATAAATTGAGTCTCAATAAAAGTTGGCGAAGAAACTTTGTATTCTTCTGGGTATTATAGAGAACAATTTATCAGAAGATATTACATTAAAAAAGAAAAAAAAAATTCAAATTATTTAAAATGTTTCCGTGTTAAAGTATATCAATAAATTCTCAATGCGTTAACAATAAAGTAAAAAAAAAAGAAAGAAAATTTTCTTTTAAAAATAGAATTAAAAATATTAAAATTAATAAAATATTTAGTATAAAAATCATATTTTTATATCGATTATGCTTTTTAAAATTAATATTTTATACATAAAAATATTAATAAAATACATTTTATCAGTATTTATATATTAAAAAATGTATTATTTTTATTTAAAATAATTTTAAAAAGATCATTATTAAGTAGAAGAATAGTGTTGAGTTAATTAAAACTATTTTCTACTAAAGTAAGAGCCATGTAATAACCTGAAGCACTCATCTTTTCTAGTAACAGCAGAGCAGATGGTGATAATAATGCCAAAAGTATTACATCTCTTCAACTGAGTGCAATTTATAAATAATGGAAAGTAACTAAGTAATATTTTACTTTTCATTAAATTTTTTATCCTACATTTTATTCAACTTTAATATTTTTATATATTTTTTAATATATATACAGTATATATATGTGTGTGTGTATATATATATATATATTATGATAGAAAAAAGAGAAATAATTTCAATTCAGATTATTTTTAATAATATAAATAAAAAGTTTTTTTATGAAAATCTCCGAGAGTTCTATATATTTTAAATTGTAAATATTATGAATAAATATCATTTTTTCAAAGATATATTCTAAAATGTAAAATATTGTTTGAATGGGATATTAAATTTCACTGAAAAATATTAGAAGGAAGTCTCCATATATTTATATTTATCTTTAAAGCAGAATAAATTCTTCAAAAACAAAGTAAATAAATAAAGAATTATAATTCGTTCCTTGGTCCTTTTTGACGCATTATTCATTATTTTAAAATATGATAAATAAGTAAATAATTATACATTATATTCTTTAAAGGCGTAGAAGCATACAGAAAGTTGGTTTCCTCACTAATTATATTTTAAAAAATAAATGGAAAAAAATAAAATAAAATTCTTTTTATTAAATTATTAAATTCCTTAAATAATTCTTTAAAAATAGTATTAATTATATAGTTTCTAATTGCGTGATTGAATTAGGGAAGGTGAGAACTTATCCTAACGTTTGTAACATGACACGCCATGCCAATTGGCAACTTTCTTTTCCCATTGGATATTGGCACATGTTTCAACACGAGTCACTCATTCCTAACATCTCTGAGGAATTTCTATCTCTGGTTTAATATATTGTCTCAACATACTTCCTAACACGGTATGTTTACAAATTGTTGCATTTCTGGGTGGGAGAAAAGTGGGGAATAAGAATAAAGGACGTTTCCTATTTCGGGGTTTGTCTCCAAGGAACTGAACTCTACCACGATGGGGAGTGAAAAAGAAAAAAGAAGAAAAAGAGACGAAATTGCTCCCGTGAATGGAAGAAATCCATAAATTTTCCAACAGCCTAGGAAGAAGTGAATTCTTCGGAGTTAATAGAGAAATGTGGGAAGTTTTTCGCTGATATATCCAGTCTCGGGAGCAAAACTTTCACTTGTAACTATGTGTTTACTCTGGTCATAAATAAGTATCGAGTTATAAACTTATATTACGGATGTGTTTATTAGTTGTGTCAAAGTACAGGTGATGTAAGGTCTGTGATTTCTGTTTTCTTAGACTTATATATATATATGTATATATTTTTTTATAAAGAAATTTGTTAACTTTCTTTGCAAACATTTGAAAATTTCTCGTTTGTTTTGTCAGCTGTGAATGTACAGATTTCGACGTATTATATATTTTCAATTTGTACAGAAAGTTTCTCAATTAACTTATTAAACTATTTTTATTTTAAATATACGGATGATGTAACATTATTTTAATACAGGGAGAAGTGTAAAATCTATTATTAAAACTTGTTTTAAATAAAAATAGCTACATTTTTATATGATAGTTTATAGTTTTTATTCAATTTTATGCATAAAATTCATTATGCATAATGCAGAATTACAATTGCCATTATGCTTATTAGTAACAGCTGTTACTATGCATATTAACTCTACCACTAACTACTTATTAGTTTCTATATGTGATTAGCCATTAGCTACCCTATATTTACGTCATCAGTACTAAGTTACAGCTGTTATAATGCTTATAACAGAATTATTACTAATATTGTTTCTGTACTAAAAACGTAATCTCACATATACTTTTATAGTTATAATAAAATAAACATAAAAGTATTATTATTATTATTATTTAAATTCAATATTTATAACAACATTTATTCTGTTTATTACGTTACTATAGTGACACTACTACGAGTCCCATTTCCTCAAGGTAATAAGCAACATTAAATATTGTTTTTTTTTTCTAAGAAAATCTTTTATACAGTTTTAAGAAACGATATTAAATAATTTTTTCTTATTTTATTTTTCTATTATGATGGATAAAAATATGTAATATAACGAAATAACTCTTTTCTTTTTAGAAATAAGATTACAAAAAGCCGTTAAGTAAAAAAAATGCGATAAAAAAATGAAAAGATGACGTAGTTTCTTTCTTTTCTTATACTTTTTGTCCTTCTTCTTCTTCTTGCCCTCAAGAAATAAGAAGAAATTCTGTCATCGAAATCCTTCTTCAAATCCATCTATTGCCTGAATTTCTTTGATAATCTTACTGAAAAGGAAGCCAGAAGTATTTCTTCGTCATCTGTAACTTGCGAGTCTTTAGTGTAATCCTTTCCATAGGTACAGATTTTCCGTTTAAAATCAATCTTCGCTCTTGATAACTTGACCAAAAAAATAGTAATAACTGAATTCTGTCGTATAAATGCGATTATTACTTCTTATCTCCCACATATATATATAGCACTGTGGAATTAAATTATGTTATTCGTGTTGTAAAATGATTATATATACAGTAATGTTTTGATAGAAGAAATCAAGTTTAAAGTAAAAATTTTCACTTTAAATATATTTCAAGTAACATGTTTATCGTGTTACATTGATTGACTCGCCGACAGACTGACTGATACGGGGAAAAAATATGGAAGATGTAATTATAAACATACCTGGAAGTAATTAAATCGTTATCAAATCATATTTTTATCAATTTAAATTTAGAAAAATATCTTATAATTAAATTTAATTGATTTACTGTACTTAATTGATTTTTAAATTTATATATATTTAATATTTCTCTGTACAGTACGAAATAGGTAAAGTACAGGAACCGCTACTTTGATTATCTTGTATATAGATTTTTGTTTACTCGACCGATTATTTGGAGTTATAAATTTGAAAAGTTACATTTTACTTTTTTAGTAAAAGATTTTTTAAAATAAAAAAGTATAATGGGTTTTTAAACATTTTCGGTATCACTCGCTACTTTACAAAGAATTCAAAATTCTAGAATTTATATACAGTAACAATAGTAAAGGGGGAAAAATTCCGATTTCTGAATTCAAATCTAAAAATATATATAACTCTTTTATAGAGTAGCTAGAAGGATACGTGTTTTTCATAGTAATCTTTTTCGGAATAATACGAAAAAGTATGAAAAGAACAAAAGTTTCTCAATCGATAATTTCTATTTCGAAAATAGCACAAGGAAATATTCTCACAAGAGGGAGAAAATTCAGAAGGAAACACGTCTGTATAAAACTTCTATCCCAGAACAGGAATTTCTGCAGACATTACAATGCCTACGAAGTAAGAAGCATTCTAACGTCTGCCACATCATTCAGCTCTCTGGCGCGGCAGATGATGGATTGTAGAATAGTGAGCATGCACAGAAAAAGCTCTGAGACAACTGGTGGGAAAAAGACGCCTAACGTATTCACGCCCAAGGTGTTTAGTGGATCACTGCTCTGCACTTTTTTCTGCTCTTCTTCACATCACACGACATTTGTCTTGACGTGTTTCGTAGACCTCAACATTTAGAAAGTTCTTTTTTCTTTTTTTCTTTCTTTGTATCTGCGTGATAATCACTCGATAATCACGTGGACTACGATTTTGATTTCTTTCTAGAGTGTAAATCAAAAATAGAAACTCTTTCATCATGCCAGCTTGATTAAATAATCGATTCTGTCGAAAAAATAAATATGAGTCTGTGACGTGAAAAGTTTTTCTTCTCTATGAATTATTACAGCATTTGTTTCGTTTTGAATTTATTTTTTTCCGATTTAATAACTTTGTTTGCTGCCATATTTAGTTGTCAAAGTAAAATTTAAATGGTAAAATTAATTTATTTATGTAAATGAAAATCTTTGCCACATCATTATCAAGACACCATCAATCTTAATACTAAGATATAAACTACACTTTTATAACTAAGAAACATTCGTATCTTATGAAAATACTTTTAAAAAAATTCATAATTTAAGCAAAAATTTATGATAAATCTACTTTTTAATATAATTTACTTAGCATGTATTATTGAATTTAATTAGTTAGTGAGAATATTTAATTGTACAGAGTTACTGTTCTAATTGAATTGTATGATAATGAATTCTCAACCTAACATGTCTTTTATCATTATCATGAGTTAAGTTAATTATTCTAGTTTAAATATAAAATTTTCATTCGAAATATTTATTATCATGCTCTTACATTAAAGAGATTTAAATAAGGATGAAGAGTAACAACAAAAGACAATATTGTAATGTAATATAATACAAAAAAAAGCAAACGAGTAACATGAATATCAAGATAAAAGACACGAAAGAAAAGGAAAAAAATAAAAAGAATTGAAGAAACATGTTCCTTCTCATATAAAGAAAGGGAGAAAGTTAATAAAAATAACATGCAAAACTAAATAAAAGAATGTGCTGTATATAAAATTGAAAATAAAAGAAAAAGAAAATGGTGGAAAGAAACATTCTTCGAAATCTCAAAATTAAATTTAAACATTTTCAAAAACGAATTGAAACTTTTAACATAGAACTAATGCAAAAATAATAAAATAAATATAGTCATAAACTAAAGGTGTAATCTGTTTAAATACGTTGAGAGAAAACTGCGTGTGACTTTCACATTAGAAGGAATGCCACAGCTGCACATTCTCACACCCATACATCAATAGGAAATTCATCATTTCTTTCCAAAATAGGCTTTGTTCCATTTTTTTCCCTTCTTCTTCTATCTATCGAACTTTTTCCTCCTTTTCTTTCACTTTCGCTAATGCAATTTATAGTTGAAAATGAATAAATCAAGTTTTGATTGTAATTAACCTTATAGATTCGATTTAAAATTATAATTATCGAAATGATTAATTGCGTTATTAATATGTTGTTTAAATGATTAAATTTACTAGTTATTATTCAATTGATATTGTTTATTCATTACATATTGCATTAGTTTCTGGTCATTTTTATTAAGACTTTACATCTTATAAAGTTTTGAACATTATAACCCGAATCAATTGCAAATGATGATATTTTAATGACGATTACATGAATTTGAAATGTATTCCTAGTTAAATTATTGTATATCAATGAAGATATAAGCAAACCAGATAGCTAATCCTTCCTTTTATAAAATCAATAGTGAGAGATTATCATCTAATTAAGCACATTTTGTAGAAATATATATAACACGAAAGTTTCTATTCTTTCACAAATGAAGAACAAGATAATCAGATTTAAAATTATAAACCAAATTTATTGATGAAAGAATATCAAAACTAAGTTCTAAATGCGTTTTATGAAAGCTGTATAACATGAAACATATTCAATTTATCAAACTAACGCAGAACATACAATTACCACTTTAGAGGTGTCGAATGTGCAATGATAGTTCAGTAATAAGTATTAAATTACTAATACTAAGAGAGCATTTGATTAAATTTACTATAAAACTGTCACTAAATGCTACTATATCAACAGTCAAATGATCTAATTTCCTCTAATAATCTTAACTTATGCTCTTATGGTCATACAAACTAAACTACTTTATTAATATCTTAAATTCATTACGATTTAAATATATCGATAGTCTTTACTCTGGAATGCTTTTTAAGTATATTACTTAAATAAGTAATTATAAATTGACTGATGCTATAACAAATATCATTTACAATCTTATTAAACTAAATAAATGATGATTTTGTAAGTTTTCCTTACTTTATCACTTTTTTAAATTGATTTTTTTTCTTTTTATATTACCTATTTTACTTTACATTTCTAGTTAAAAACTGCTATAGTAGCAAATTTTATCATAATTTTCGATAATAAATTGTCAAACAAGTTTAGAAAAAAAAATACACATCTTAACAAGAAGGTAGATTTATGAAGAGAAGATTTTTTCTGAAAGGTAACGTCCTAATGAAGCCTTTACTGCTGAGTGTCATGTATTCATTGAAGCGCTAGTTGAGGATGAAACGAACCAACGAACATAATTATGCAGCATTTTTTTCCTTTTATTTGTGACGTACAAAAGAAAAAAAGTTCGGTATATCCAGTTGTCTTCTCGCTACCACACATCCCTCTTTTCTAGGTGGTAATCAAGTTGGAGAATTGAAGATGGCTCATATGACGGGGGAGAAAGATCGTCTTTCATTCGTACATTTGATGTGCTGTCACAACTAGAGAATTTAGCTCCGTACCACTACATAAATAAGCTTACTGTGTGACTCAGACGTGACAGATTTTAAGAGAACTATCGTCTTTGAGAATAGACGATATGTCCTTTGATACCATAGAAATATAAAAATGCCGACGGGTAAGGATTTGACATCAAGTGGTCAGCTATATTTTAAAAGTTATATTTTGTCTTTCTTTGATACCTTGAAGATTATTTTTCAAAACGAAAAAAGAAAAAATATATATGAATTTGATCCTTATAAAGTGTGACACTATCGATATTTATAATAGTTCTTGCTGCTAATAGATTTCGTTTACTTTTAAGCTTAAAATAAAGTAAAAATCTTAAAATATTCTTCATGCTTATGTGTATGTATAAGTTAAATTAATGATTTCTCCAGTTTATTAAAATTATAATATAGAAATCATTATGATAGTGAAGACAAATCAATTGTAGCGATTAAAACATTTCTGTTATATTTTACGTAAGTTTTCTATAAAAAATTAAAATAAAATTACTTAAAATATTTATAACAATTTCTTTAAAATGTCTTACATTTATATAATTACTCATTGTTAGAGATACAAAATCACTATGTATGACATTTACGTCAGGTCTTATACTGTTCATAACTTAACGTATAATTGTATAGTTATCTTTATTGTAAAATCAGTAAAGTTTCAACATAATTAAAAGTTTGTGGTGATTTTAAAAGGTTTTAAACTTATAAACTATGTAGATATTTTTTTAATAAAACCAAACTTTACTTTGTAATTACTCTTCCCTTGATGACTCGATTAAGTTGAAAAGTTTGCATGTTAACAAAGCCTATAAATGAATTTTAAAAAAATACACTTAAAATCTCACTCCCTTTAGCTTGATTACAAACAAAACAAAAAAAATTTTCCATTTAAATCTTATTTTTTTTATTATTTAGTTCCATTTAAGGGAAAAAAGGTCACAACTATACGTAATCATCGTAAATAAGCATTAGTGAATTTCTAAACTTCGATAACCTGCAGATATTTTCTTATGAAAATTATTATCGTGTTACTGACTTACCCGTGTAGAAGTCGCTTTTAATAAAGACACGAATCAGTACAACATTAATCTGATGTAGTTTCGTTTGCATTTCAGAAACGTTCAAACACGACAACAGCCCGAGAGAAGGAAGATTGGTGGTGAATATTACTTTAAGAAAAATAAAAATATCCAACTCCCAACATGCTGTACTCGTTAGTAAAGCAAGAGAAGAGTAAGAGGTAATCAAGTCAACTTTTAATTTCTCCCAGTAGTCACGTATAAGCTGGATCTAGATATTATCTCCATACCCCTCTGAACTATGTCAGTCCACAGGGAACATTCGTCCAGTAAAGTAACACCAGAGTAAACATTATTAAAGCCTAAATCCATAGTCAGATGATTCTTTCTCTATAACTACCTTGTAGACTGACTGTCGTTAAATTGTGTCTTTACTTTGTAGTAGCCATTTTGTTTTATACCTCGGAGAATCATGGTTTTATATTTAAAATAAAGAATAATTCTCTTTTTTTTATTAAATGCATCGATCATTCATTTTCTCTGTTTCTTTCCTTTATTATTATTATTATATTTTTTTACTTTACTTAAAGATCATTTGAAAAAAATGTTTTATAGTCATTAGAGAATGATTTTATAAGGAAAAAACAAATTAAAATTCTACTGTAAATAATGTAATTTAATTTACATTCACAACGGAACACGTAATATTTTTGAAATTACGTTGCTATGTAGTAACAATATAAATTTTATTTACTTAATTTTTTAAAAATAAATTTAATGATTTATAAATTATATAATACTAAATAAAAGTGCGAAATTTATTCCGCTTTAATAATAAATCACTAATATTAAAAAATATCGATCGTTTTATGAGATTAAATCATCACCCACGCTACTATACTAACAATATCCTGCAAAAACCTATATACAAACTCATCACTCTTCTTACATTTATAAAGCAATCAATCTGACCGAACTTTATATATATATATAATCCCGCTATTATTCATATATCATTATGAAAAATTCCTCTACTATATCAACAATATAAAAAAGTTCAATTAAGAATATTTTACTAGCAAAAAATTAAACATTTTACCAAGGAACGATGTATATAAAATGATGACATACGTACTGTACAACATTATTCACTATTCTATATTTATACCATCGCGTGTAGATTTCTAATACTCTATAAATCTATTGATTGGATGCCAAGTGATACCTTCTATATAAAGAAAAATGTTAAGAAGAACTATATTTTTTAAAATTTAATATAAAAATGTCGTAATAAAATATTTATTTAATATCCCTTTTTCCTTATAGAAATATTATATATATATATATATATATATACTGTAAAAAAAGGAAGAATTGTTGGTACTTTTTATATTTATTTCTTGCAGGGCAACAAACCCATCTATTGATTGCAGAAATTTCATGTTTTTTCCACGACATCAGTAACTTTAGCTGACGACAATAGAGAAAGGAAGATTGCGGAAGATATTGTCTTTGATTGTTATCATTTATTTATTTATTTTTCTTCTCTGTGTCTCTATATATATTTATTTATTTTATTATAATAAACAATGGATTTTCGTACTGAAAATCTTATAAAATTCTTACTAACTGTCATCAGTATGCAAATAACAGTTACGTTTAAACAATCTGATGGTAATTGGTTATCATCAATTATCGCATTTAGAAACATCATGTTCTATTGTCTGGAAAATGCAAATTGTACCCCTTTTATATTTATTCAACGAAAATGTAAATTTTACAACCTCACTTATTATTAAATATTGATTTGTTTCTAGGAATTTATTCACTTTTCATCATTGTAAAATTTTCTTTAATTTTATTAAAGAAAATTTATGTTTCGCCTATTTTTTTTTCTTAATGATTTAAATTCCTTTATCGCTTGAATAATGAATTTTTATGCTTAATTTTGTTATGTAAAAAGATTAAAATAGCAAAATTAAGCATCAAAATAGAAAAATCGATTTTTTTTATTTCGCGTAATATCTATATAACGTGATTCAAGTATATAATTAAATTAATAATTTTACAATTTTGTTATACTTTATACAAAATTTTTGCCATAAATTAAAATTAAGCACAGAATAAACAATAATCCTGTCTTCAAAATGAATGTTTTTACCTTATATATTAAAGTAAAAATTGCACTTTAATGCATGTACAATGTTATTTATGTCATTTTATTTGTTTGTATATATTTACATACATATTCTTAATGCAGACGTTAAAATTCAAAGATTGCGATGCTTCTAATGAACAAGTAAATGTTGTATCATTAAGAAAAGAAGAAATGAAGAAATTTAGATAATATATTTTTCCCTTTGAATTGCAAATTTTATTCAAATTAAATTACAAAAATTAATTCTTAATATAGCTTCAGAATATGGTACAATTGAACAATTTGTTTACATTTTTAATTTTAATTCCTTTTTTAAAAATGATCTTTACCTTTACTTAAATAAAGAAGGATGAGAATTTATAGAATAAATTAAAAATAAAAAATTTTATAAGCGCTATCATGTAAATTTTCAGATAGATGTGATGATTGATGTTGCATATGATAGACACAAATGTAAATTTTTCTAAATAACAAAATGCTTGATGCATTTGTAAATTTGATAATTTAGAAAAGAAATTCTTAAGAAAACTAACTTTAATTTCAACTGTTAAAATAGTAATTAAATAATATAGAATTTTTAAAATCAATATTGTTAATTAGAACTTTGTATAAGATACAAACTATAAGAGGAAAGTTTATATTGTAAATCTACACATTAAAATTTCAACGTTTTTAAAATATATGGTACTCTACATTTAACATTTATATACATAAAAAAGGGGGAAAATATAATGATTTATGCTAAAAGGAAATTCAGAATTATTATAATGCAAAGCGTAGATTTTCATTCGCATTAGATTTCTTGGAAATGTCTTTAATGTAAACATTATTCAAACAGAAATAAAATGGATGATTTCATGTTGTTATGAATATCACAATTTTGATTCATGATCCTAAAGCTCAACGTAAAAAAAAATTACATAAATGTAACTGTGACAAAGGAATACAAAATATATCGTGACTGAGAAAAATAGGGATTTATAGATGACTCTCCCTTATCTCTTATCTATCCAAAAAACTTTCCTTTATTCTACAAAACATGATGATCTTTAAAGTAGAATAATAATAATAAAAAAAGAAATATCTATTTAAATAAATAAAACATTTTGCTGTATAATTTATTTTTAAGCTCGCAACTTAAAAATTATTAATATCCCTTCCATTTGTTCTTCTCATTACACGTATGTTCCTCCTATAAAATAGTCAACAGTTTGCTTAATACTCAAGAAGTATTCTCAGTGAGAAGAATATATTACGATAAATTATACAAATTAATGATATGCGTATATGCTAACAATTTAGGACACTCTAGAGTCACAATTCACAGATATGGTACATTAAATGCACTTTTAGTTGTAAGAGATTGCTTAAAACTATCAAACATTGATCCCATGGCAGCAACATATTTATCTGTTTACATCAAATAAACAATTATCTCATAAATAGAACACTAAGTTCCAGTGATCAATTGTGAATATTGTTAGTAGTCTCTTATTCCCTGAGTTAATATTATTTGGAAACATGACACTATCTATCACTAGTGCTGGTATCTAGAGGAAACGATTCATGATTCTAGAGAATTATGTCTACCTTTTACACATCTTTAACATTATTAGAAGCTGTTGAAGAAAGATTTTTTAAATCAACTTTCTATTTTCTAAATTAATTAAATAAGTGAAAAGTTTTCACTTAACTTATTCAAAGCTTTTCACAATATCAAAATTTGAAATTAATAAATTTTTGGGGTATTTTAATTTTAATATAATTTGCTATACAAACACGAATCTTGAAGAGTTTACAAAGTTTAAATTATTACTAAAGTAACACTTACAGTTCGTACGGTACATTAATTAATGTTTAATTGAAAACTTACGATATTTAAATAGCAAATAAACCTTCTGTAGAAAATAAATTATTTTTAAAGATAATAAATTGTAGTTTTAACATTATTGTATCTTTAATTTAATTTAATCATATTTTAATTTGTTAAATTTCATGTTTGTGATTTAGTTTACATAACTATTTTAAATCCATTTACACGAATATTTTAGTTATTAGAAGGTTTAATATGGTCAAACAATACATAAAAAGCCCTAAATTAATTTTATTCTTCTTTATGAATATTGAACTGACTTCTAGATTTACATTTTCTTCTAATTTTCAGTACTAATGCAGTTATAATTAAAACTCTTTAAATGATATTTTTCTTCCTTATTATGTAAATAATTACAGTTTCTTTTGTTTCTCATGTTTTATTCTTCGCTAGTTTAATTAAAATTATTCTTATTCATATTCATCAAATGAAATATATATATTAAGATCTGTGTAAAGTTATGAATATAACTTTTCAGCTTTTACAATTATTAATTACAGAAGTATAATTACGAACATAAACCTTATACTACTACAAATAGAAACTTTGAAAGGTTAATAAAGATAGAGTTTCTCACAGTGATTCTGGATTAATATCTATAAAAGATTCTAATATAACTTACTTTAAATTACAATTATCTTAACGACAATCTATTAAGTAAACACATAAGGAAGCATACTATGTTAATACTGCTTTAAGCAATCGCCATTTATATAATTAAATCTTCAACAAATACAGAGAAAAATTATCTTAAATTTTATACATTTTATTCGGAACTTTCTGTATATGTCGAAAAAATATTGTATTAAAAAACAGATAAAAAGTATAGAGTATATGTAATTTTTAGTTGTTTCTGTTGCATAATATATAATCTATAGATGGAAAACATTGATTTAATGAAAAAAAACAAATATTTTTAAAAAAATTTCTATTAAAGTATATGTACAGTACATTCTACAATAGTCTACACACGATATAGTTGCTTTTTGAGTTGATTTTTGTATATTTTTTTGTGAATTTATGTGCGTGTATATATCCATCTGACTAATGGAATATACATCTTTCGTATTGAAAAATGATTTTACTAAGAAAAGATTTTAACATCAAAGATTCATTATTTTCGTTTGATGATATTTATTTTCGAAATAACTCCAAATCGAAAAAGATAATTATTGACATTTTTTTTAGGTTCGACCACCTTACATACATATTTATGACGTGTCGCAATGTCAATGTCGCACTAACCTTTCTTTATATTATTTAATTATTAATATTATTTCTTGATTTTGTAAACGTTATAATTATACAATTTAAATATTTTTACAATTAAATAGAGGCCAATATACATATATATTCAATTATGTTACGTCACGATACATTACAGAATTTCCAAACGACAGAATTAAATGTGCATAATTTATATCTTAGAAATAAATAAAATTATCTTTTAAAATAAAAATTTAATTTAATTTTAATCAATTATTTTACTTTAGCCCTCAGCACATTTTTTAGTTTTGTAGCAAAAATATTTATAAAAAAAAAAAACAATTTTTTTTCTTTTGATATGTGTCAAAACTTTATCGCTGATTTCTAGCTACTTGGAAGGAAACTTTTGTTTGTTTCTCACAAAAAATGAAGGAGAAAATGCTTAGAATGTATATAAGATTAAGAATGATTATCCTTCATATTTTATTTTACTCATACACTCGTAACTTTGATATTATTAAGAAGTATAATTAGCGCTATTTATCGATTATTTCTGAATCTTATCTTGATTAAACTGTAAAATTTTTCTATAATCAGATGACACTAACAGTTATTTTTGATGTAGTGCAGTTTTATACAACTACTTAAATAAATTTTTATGAAATTTAAGTCATGTCCTATTATAAAATCAATTTGTCTTTTTGTTAATTTCTTTCTTAGTCCCTATATACAATGTAAAAGAAATTATATCATTCCTCTTGAAAAATCATCATTAATCTTGTCGAAAATATTAAAACAATTTATTATTTACTTAAATTTTTTTTATCTCCTCAAAAATCTGTTATTTTTTAATTTTATGTAAATTAAATGATTCTCATTAAAATTTTCTCATTTTGTTTATTTTTTTAAAGTATTTTAATAGCTTTTCCTGCATGCAGATCAAGTAAATAGGTTAATATATTAATGCAGTAGTTTGAATTTTTACTTTAATTTGGCAAATTTCCAGAAAGTATTAATTTTCTAACATTTTGTAGGGTTTAAAAGAGGATTTTTGGAATTTTTATTAAGTGCGGAAAATTAATTAACAGAATTATATTTTTCCCATTTAACGTTACATTTAATCTTTTTCTTAATGTTTCTAAATTGATATTTAAATTTTTTCCTTAAATATCACTATTCAAATTATTATTATTATTTTTCTGAAAAAAACCATATAAAAGAGACGAGAAGATATAGTTCGATAGCGCTTTTTTCTTATATAATTATCCTGAAATTAAATTGAAAATGTTCATTGCGATGTATATTTTTGATTTGAATTAATATTTTATTTTTGTTCTTCGTATAATAATCGCAATGCAGTATTATACATTGTAAATATTATACTAAACATATAAATAAAATGTGTATTCAGGAGAAGATGGGGCAAGATAGGAGTATGATGAATAATATATACTGGATGATCGTAAAAACACCCCTATTGAATGCTGTCTAGAGAGATATTTAGCAGTCGAAAAGCAACTGATATAGTGACATTCTGGGACATACAGAACACATTTGCATAAAAATATAGACCAAAAATCACAACTACGGTACTTTGGCGCTGGAGAGGCATTTTTTTTGTATAAGGTACTTGTCCTATAGAGACTGTGGCGATGCGGGAGAATACTACTTAATGCAGTGTCTATTCTAAAGATGTAGAACCTGAAGGCGATGAAGAGTGTGTACAATGGCCAACAGTAATTGACCTTCTGGGGTGCTTTTCATATACTGTCTTTCAAGGCTGCCAAATTTGTAACATGTCCTCGATAAGCCACACATTTTAAGTGTCTCCACAATGAAAAATTACGGGCAAAAAGTGCCATAGTGATAAGTTTTGGTACCTTTTTTGCAGAAATTCTTCTATGTATCTTGAAATGTGGTTGTATTTGAACTGCTAAATACACAGCGTTAAATAGGAATAATAAAGACAATGTAAAATACAATGAATTATAATAAATGTTAGTGTATTGTGTTCTATTTTTCTTACAATTGTTTTTAGTATCACCTGAATAAAGGGAGGGTTTGTAATTGTCCATTAAGTGAGTTTCACCAGTTATACTATGCTTTTATTTTAATTAAAAGTTAATATAACTTAAAGAAAATGTTTCTTTGTTTTTAAAAACACATAGAAAATAAAGTAATTAAAACTACTATTATTAAAACGTGTTATATATAATTACATTTTCACAGTAAATATGCTAATTATTCAACAGTGTGAATGAAATAGAAAATTATATAAATTATTTTGTGTGAATTGATGTAAACTTTTATTACCAAGTATGTCTATAAGAAAAATACTTTTCCATCTTTTTGAACTTGAAGTAAAATAGCCTGAAGTAAAAGTGAATTCTATAGAATTCATCTCTCTTTTTTTCTTTTTTCTCTCTTTATTTTTTCTCCAGGACATCCATTTTTCATTATTTTTCTTGTGATCTAAGATAATTAGAAGGAACAATACGGTGTGTAATTATAAAATTTTACATTTATAATTAACAATAATTTGCTTTATGCCACTGCAATTTTCTGAAGTGAAATTGTAAGTTAAATTCAATCATTTTCTCACTTTCTACTAGGAAATACTAAAAGAAGTAATTAAAAATATATAAAAATTATAATAAATTTTACAGTGAATTGTTAAAAATAGAAAAACAATTATAGAAATTATTGTAAATTTTAAACAATGAACTTAATAATTCCGTATAATTTATATTAATTTTTTTAAATATTAAATTATTTTAAACTAATTATAATAATAATACTTTCGATATGGTAAAATTTATAACATTTTCTAGAAGAATGCTTACTTCTTTCGATATATTACTCCCTCAACAATATATATACATATATAATATATCAATTTATAACTTTTGAGGAGCGAAATGTAAATTCTGATTATCGTTAGTCGTTCGAATAAAGATGAATTATTGTTTAAGCTTATCTGTTTCTGTTATTCTTTTACATTTTCAATCTTTGTAAAGTCTAAGCACGAAGCTGATTACCTTCTTCGAATTCTCATTGAATTTCAACCCCGTATTTCGAACGGAAACATTAAAGAAAGGAAAGAAATTTAAGTAAAAAATAAAAAAATAAAATAAAAAAAGTTTCTTAACCATTATTTCCATCTAGAAATCTTCTGTTGTGATAGAGGGGTGGTTATGTATCAAACTCTAGTCACGTAGTTACAAAAAAACGGTGATTGGACTCGTGATAGTTCAAATGAGAATAGCTGTACATGCAGCGAGGAAAAAGGAAAAAAAAAGTAAATATAATGCTATATCACTTGACGTTAGAAACAATTTTGTGTTATGATGCAATTATTTCGACAAAGGAAAAACACTTTTTGATAGACAGATTATACTCCTGTTTTTTTTTCTGTTCTTTTTTTTCGAGTTGCCGACATTAAAATTACTTTCGAATAAGATTTTTGTGTATGATTTATAATTTAAATTTAATACATTCAAAAAAATTTTAATTGTATTTTATTTTTTAAATTACTGTTTAAATTATAAATGTTAAAACATATATGTAAAGTTTATATGAATTTATTTTATAAGCATTGTAAGCTAATACACAAACCGACAAGAATTATTTTAACGTTGTTTTTAATGTAATTTATTTCCAAAATCATAACGCCGAGCTGCAATTTTTAATTATATTTTTTAAATTTATTTAATTTAAAATATATGCTCTCCATTTCAAATTAATTGTGGCTTGCTCCTGTACATCATACTTTTCTTTTAACAATAGAGTCATGCTGGTCATCTATCTAACATCTTTCGGGGGAAATTTTTGAATTAAAATAACGTGGCTTCCGGTTTGCATCTGAAGTTCCTTTTCGAGATTAAGAAAAGACAGACAGTCGGACAGACTACAGTGGGAATTTATAGGACTACAATTTTTTTTTAATTGCATCCCAATTAAAAAATGTAATGTACTGTACAGTACATATTCTTATATTGTCTTTATTATTATAGTTTTTAAGTCTTTGAAATTTTATTAATAAAATAAATAATTTTATCGATATATTACGTTTATATTAAACAAAATAGTAGAATTTATAATCAAATTTTTCAATTTTTATTTTTAAAAAGAAATACTTTTAAAATTCCATAATAATTTTTAAATTTCTTTTACAGTTTAATAAATAATTTCATGAAATTTGCAATGATAAAAATTTTTATCTATCATTATTTTAAAACTATTAAATTTTTATAATTTATAATTTGTTTTTCCCCTCAGATCAAAAGTATTGATTAAAAAAATCTTCCTCTTCTTTTTACGTTATTTTAATGCTTATTTATGATGATTTACACCAACATTAAAATTTCATTATACTATATTTACTACTTAGGATTTGTATTGCCTTTCGCTATAATGTCTCACTACATCCTTATAGTGAAGCTGTTACTTTATCTAATTACAACTGCTAAGTAAACATTTCTCAACAAATTTCGTATTTATTTTCATACTTTCTGATTTACCCTATCTACTCAGTATCCTACTGGGATTTCCTCATCCTCTCATTCTCTTTCTTTAGCCTAGAGCCCTAAACTCAACCCCCAATAATAGTTATTATAATACGTTTCCATTATATCTGAATGAAAAATCTTTTAATAAATCAAATAAAATAGGCCTAATATTAATCGCATTACGTTATCTTGCAATAACAGATAATTATATCTGTCGATAAAGTGTAAAAATATATACAAACTGCGAAATTGTATTTTCATTAGTAATCAAAATCTTGTTCTTACAGGGATAATGTAATTAAATATATTTGGGTAATTAGGTAATTTTGTGTTTTACCTATTTTGAGTGTATAACAACGTTAGGTTTGTAATAAATTCGGCAATTCTTTTTAGTTGAACTTAATGCAATTTATTTAAAGTAAACAGTTTCTGTTTACTTTACATGTAAAATAAAATAAATAAATATAATACTGTAATTAAAATAAAAAAGAAAAATTTTGAATGCATTTTTTTAAATTTTTCACAGAACTTTTATAATTAAATATAAAAAGAATATTTATATATTGTCATCTATATCAAATATTAAAATTTTTTATCATAATTTTACATCAAAATTTAATTATTGCTATAATTCCACAACAGTTAATAATCTTATTTTTCAAATATTTAAATTGGAAAAGTTCATTTTAACTTTCAAATTTATTCTTTAATTCAAAATTTGAACTTGTAATTGTTACGGATGTTTACAGTTTGTAATATTTATACGTTACATACATCTGTAAATAGACAGATAAGTTATATCATTGAATGCAAACGAAGACAATTATATCCAAATTTAAACTACATCTTCAAAATTTTAATATAAATTTAATTTTTTAATTCGTTAAGTCTTCAGTTTCAATTTAGACTGAAGATTTAAACATTGTTTATGAAATTTTATATTGTAAAAAAAAACTAAAAATATATAATTTAAATTCAACATTATTTTAAGTTTTTATACTCGCAATTTTGGAACTTCAACCATTAAACTCTTAAAATTTCAATTGTATATACTATATAATATATATATATCTTGAGGAAATGTCAAGAATATAGCTTCTTTGTATAATAGTATACATTGAGTTTGGTAAGTTATATTAAGTAAACATCTATACATCTTTATCTTACTACAGCAGCATCTTCAAAACTATAATAGAACGACTATACCTTGAATGTTTTAGATTTATTATAGTTGAATGTTAAAAATTTTAAACAATTTAATTTACTATTATTTTAATTCTTGTTACTTAATATAAACTGCAAGAAACATAATAAAATTTCGATTTCTTGCAACTTGAAGACATCATCAAGTAAATTGAAGCCCAATCTATATTTATTACTCTAAAGTGACACTCATTAACACAGTAGGATCCCCAGTACTTAAAACTTTTGTTTTAATCATATAATTGGTTTCCCCTTATCTGAACAAAATCCAATTTACCAAATTAGCCTTAAAGTTAATTATTTAAAGCTTTGTTTAGTAAATAATAAAATATATTTTTTTTCCTATAAGACACGAACTACATTTGAAAATTAAAATAGATTAAAGTCGATGTATAGTTTATATTTCGTCGTTCAAATTTTAAAATTTTAAAGGTATACAGCACATTTCGATTCATTCTTCGTTTTCTCTCCTCTGCTACATTTATTTAATCCCATATATTCGTTTCCTGAGCGTAAAATTAACTTACCAAGAACTATATTGAATTCTGGAGACAACTTACTCGTTTGCTTGAATCCTATTATTGCCTTGCACAGTTGAAATAACATGAGTTCAATGTCCTCTGCATTCTTCTTTAATTCATATAAAAATTATTATATAAAAGTTATATTAGCTCTTTTTTCTCTGAAAATTTTGAGAAGTTAATCGTGTGCTTTCTAGAACAGGTAGATTTTACATTTATTAAAGTTTTGGGCATCGTGTATTTTATAAAGATGCACGAAAATCCAATCTTTAAGTAATGAATTTTAGATGATCGATAGGAAAGTTTTTATATTATTAATATGAAACTTTCTAAAATTTCTGTACTGTTTTCTCATATTCTTCTTCCTATCTTCTTAACAATCCTTAGTCTCTCGTAGAAAAGCAGAAAATAAAAATTGCATCATCATTCCTATAAGAATGAAATTTAAAAAATAAATTATTTTATGTAATTTTTAAGAAAATTATCGAATTATTACTAATAAAACTAATTGTATTTAACTTGGAACCTTATAAGTTTCATCACAATATACCTTATGTTAATATTACATTTATATTTATATTTATCAAATAAAAATTTAAATATGAAAAGACTGTAAAGAAACTAAATTATGAAACTTATTATGATAGAAATTCAATATAATAATTTAACATCACAGAGGAAAACATACTCCTGTAACAAATAAGTAGATAATACATATTTCTTTTATATACATCTACTTCAATAAGTTATATTGTCGATTTTTTACATATATTCTGTTGATTCAATTAATGAGTTTTATGGATAAGATATTTTCGTTGTTTATCTAGGAATAAGTTAAGATGAATGTTGTTGACATATCTCAGAATGTTAGCTTATACCTATTTTTTTGATTGTTCAAATCCAATTGTGTTTCTACAGAAATAACTTATTTTAGTCATAAATCATATACACACACATAAAAAAAATCTATCTGGGATATTAAAAGAAAACCAAATGTTTTAGAAAATTAAATAATATTCCGTAAATTTTGAGTAAAATGTTTATTTTTTAAACATTACGATTTGTATAATTTGCAATTTGAATTTTTGATTATCAACATTATAGAACTGCATAATGACAACAGTCAATTGTTTTGATATTTTATAATTTAATTGTGAATATTCTCCTTGCATCTAATACAGCTCAGTATATTTTATTTACATGTTTACATCAAAATTCTAATAATTCTATCAAACTATTGAGCAAGCTTGCCGAAGGATAAAACTTTAATGCATCTCATAACTTCGATAAGAATTTCCTCATCAATTTCCTTTCTCTTATAACATCAGTTCCTAATTATATGAGAAACTTTCCTTGTTATTTTGTTTCGCTTTATCGTTGTATATAAGCTTAAATAATAAATTTACATTGTTATCACCATAAAATATTATAAATTTCCTTTATAAACTTTATTCTAAATTAATTATTTAAGTTTTTAATGACGTATACATAAACGTTTCTACAATTTTCTATATTAAACTTATAACTTTGTATCATATAAACAAATTTGATAAACTTCCATATTAGAAGTAAAGTAAATTATTTAGTAAAATATATTAAAGTTTGTTAGAATAATATTAAAAGTTTGATTAATTAAAACCATCATTTATCAGGAAATATATCAAAACACCGATTATTTAACTAGCGTACAGAACGTACTGTACCATTTAAAGCAGATAATATAATTTAGGTGGTGTTTTATTTTGTGTTTTAATTTTAGAAGAACGTGTAAACAACTGCAAACTTTAATTATAATATGACTACAATTATTCACTTTTATCATTTGGATCATCTCACTTTGTTAAACCGAACTGGAAATAATATAAATGATATATTCGCTCTGTTATTTATTTTTCCATTGTAAATAGCGGACATATATTGAAATATTATTCAGATATTTTTTTATATTTTTTATCTTCGTATTATCGTAAACTTAATCTCAATTATATTATCTAAATAGAAATTTTAAGAAATCCTTGTCAAAATTTCAAACTTATGATTTTCTTATGTTTAATTCCTAGATTTAGTAAACTTAAAATTCAATTGTTTCGTATAATTTATATATTTTTTATATTTTCTTATAATCTAAAGAACTGAATTATGAATTAAATATATTTGTTTTAATCCATTATTCATGGAATATTTTTTTATCAATTTTTATTAAATTCGTGGATGTTTTATTGTTAAAAAATTCTAAAAGTATTATTTATATTCATATATTTAATTTGCTTTTTTTACTATTATTAAATTTACTTAATTTTAATTACTTTTGTTATAAATTTTTTCTAATTTTTTGGTTACATCTCTGTCATTATAAACTGTAACAATAATAAATTAAAATCTTTTAAATGCTGTGAAATTACTATTAATAATGCGGTTATTAAACAGTTATATTACATTACAATATATTAACTCATTATTATCATATTCAAATTATTGTTATATGGTAATATATAATGACAATAATACATATATTGTCTTGGGATAGCGGAAAGATCATAACAACAATGCGTGTGAAGAGATATTCAGTACTATTCAATACGAGAATTAAAGCAGATATTAAACAAACATTTAAGAATTTATTAAAATTTTAATTCAAAATTTCCTATTTATTTTACTCGTATTTTAAATTATGAAATTTTTATCTAAAATTAAAGTTTAACATTCTTATAAAAAATTTATTTAATTTGAAGGAAGAATACAAAATTTTAATAAATAAATCTTTTAAAAATTTAAATATAGATCTATATATATATATTTGGAATATTATTTATTGTTTATTTAAAGAATGCCAAGAGATACCAAGAGCAACTAGTGCCTCTCCATTGATAAAACAAGATAAGTATCAATTTGTAGAATATTTGATTCATCAAATACTTAAATTATTAATAATAAATTTAAAATAATCAATAGTTAAAACTAGATTTTTATTAAATTGATACAAAATTTCGTGATAAAGTAGCGATTGAACAATATTTTCAATTGAATACTAGCATTAAAATTTAGGAAATGTAAACAAACGACACAAAACTGTACATTGCTGTTCTTGATCTAGTAAAAAGTAATCCACTAAAATCTATAAAAATTTAAAAAATGCATAAAAATATGCACAGAATTAATAAGGAGAGAAATAATTCTCTTTAAATCTTCATAATGTATAGAAACTCACAAAGAAGAATGTTATATATTTTTTGCATATATTAAAAACACATTTTTACTTAAATTGTACATTTATATTTTTACTTTATTTTGTGTTTGATACTTGATACTTAAATTTGGTTTATATATTGAAATATTTTATTATCATAATAGAAGATGACAGGACCTTTTATATGTGGAGGGAGCACATCTTCTGTGAAGCCTGTATTATATTGAAAAGAACAGTGAGATATTTTTTAAATAATAAAATTTCACACGTAATAAAGTTCTTTTAATAATATATAAAAAAATAATAATTTGTAATAAATATTTTTGTAGCCTCTAAAATTGTGAAAACGACGTCAAATTGTCTATTGGTCCTGTAGTAGAGGGAGGAAATTGCAGAAATAAGTTGTATATTGAAGATAATGAATTTATTTGAAATTTATAAATTCTTTCTTAAACACAATCAAATGAAAATAACACACTTTATTCTATATTTATCCGGGAAACAATTATAAAGTACTGTCTTCATCTCTTTAATGATCATTATATAATTTTAAGAGCAGCTATAATAATGACTAAATTCTTATACGTTGGATAACAATATTAAGGAACTGTCATGTGTGTTCATGTTGTAAAGGATTAGTCTCTTTGTACCGAATTGAGAAATTATTTATTCTCTTGAGAATCTGCATTGGATTCCAAGATTTATTTCAATTTCAAATTAAATCTGTTATACTTCAAATGTAAACTTCCAAACATATGTAGAACATTGAATTATAATATAATTGTCTAATGATAACATGTCGAGTAATTCTGAAAATATTTCCTGTTTCGTAAAGAATAATTTTATGATAAAATAGTCAAAAATCAATTAGATTTCATGTATTTAACTCGATCATTACTACTATGTGAACTGTAATTTATAAAAATTCGAAATTAAGTTTAATTATTAATTAAGTGCTTAAAATATATTCATTTGTAGTTTTATTATTAAAAATTTATACAATTTTATCATTTATTTATTACGTGAAGTTCCATTTTAATCTATTAAATAATATATAACATTGTTTTCAAATACTCGTCTATTTTTGGTATTCTTAAATTAAATATAATATATAATATTTTATGAAAATAAATAATAATTTGCTTGATTTATGCTATAATTTTTTAAAATCTTTTTTGAATAAATAAACGCAAAAACGAGATTCATTATTGCATGTAAACTATACATTTATTAGTACTATCGTGTAGATTTATATGAACGTATTAAATGTAATTTTTTATTAAATGGATAATAAATTTTATTATCCATTTAATAAAAAATAACCTTTAATATATTATAAATAATATTTTTTTATATAAATTGGAAGCATTAATCTTTAAAAATATAACACGAATAAAATGTAACACGAATTTTTAAAAACTTATTGTATTTTTTTCTTTTTACACAGAAACAAAATTTTGTAAAGAATAAATCTTCAATTATCTATTTTTATGCTATAATAATAATAATAATACTATAATTTTTAGGTAATTAAAAGTCTAACCTGACTTTTTCATACGTGTAATAATAGAATTATTTCGTGAAATATCAAGGAAAGTATCGACATCGATTAATTAATCCCTCAACATTTATTAATATCATAAGCTGGTTTTTGTGACAATAAATTATTAAAAAAAAGTAAAACAATAAGTATTTAATAATGATAATACACTAAAGAAGTGAGTTATAATGGTATCTCCAATAACCTTCCAACAACGGCCATTTCTTATATTCCTGTCAGTGAACACTGTTAACAGGTTTGGCTACATGAATTTATATTTTTGAATTGGTTAATTAATATATATACTTTTTAATTTATTTAAATTATAAAATTATTTCCAGAAATTTGTCAATGTTAACGATAGAAGTTCGGCTTTCCTGCAAAATTCTTTATTCATTGCAATACTACTGTACTTCAAGAGAGGAGTGTTAATGTTAGCAGTTTACACCATTCGAGGGAATAATGAAAAAGAGATGAAATTAAATAAATTCTGAAGATAACACCAATACTTTTTTTATAATAGATAAAATAATTTACAATACTGTACAATTTCCTTGGGAAATTGTCCCTCTCCTATTATTGTTTACTCCTATAAAAAAAACAAAGCTTTCAGACAGACCACACCTGCGAGGGATTATATATTGAAGATTTTCACACAGTTTCTCATATAAAACTAAATAAATATAATTAAATTCTTCTAATTTTCGTTAAATTCTTCACATAAAATTAAAATACGAAAAAGAGAAATTTAGTTATTTATAGCGACTATTGATAGAAAAATCCAATTTTCTGAAGATTTATCGGAAATTTAAAATAAATTTATCTCGATTGTGATGAATTGATTTCATAACGTAACCTATATTATCTTTAAGATATTAATTTTAATTAAAAATATCGGTTAACCGAGTATATTAACGATAAAAAGTAAACATTCTTGTCTTGCTTTTATACAAATAATTGAAAAGAATTATTGACTTTTTTGTATATAATAATATCTGCAAATAGACTAAATTTTAATTCATCTGATGAATTAAAATATCGATATATAATGAGCAAATGTATATGTAGAGTTTATAGTTTATTGGACCTAGATAAGACAATTTCTTAATGATTTTTTAGTGATAATTATTGAAAAAATTAATATTTGTTTTTAACTTATAGTTTATCAAGGCGATAAGAAATAAAAGTATTTTTTCATATTTTTGTATCAAATGATACGTAGATAGATCGAAAGAAAGTTTAGAATAAGTCGATAAATGTGGCGATTATGTGATTATATTTGTTTTTTAGAGCTATAATTGGTTAGTAAATTCAAGCTAATACATTAGTAATGTTCTTTCTGCTTTGAAATTATACTGATGTGAATGAATTAAATTATTTTATTTCAGCCAAATTACTAATCTTCCGTTAATAATTAAAGGTAATATTTTTTTAAAGTAGAAAGCAATATAATTGAGCGTTAATTGTTAATTTGCTTCTTATCAGAAGTTATGAAAGTATATTATTATTCTTAGATTATGAATTTCCTCATTTCATTTCGGAGAATTTTAATAATTATATAAGAATTAAGATCAAAATCACCTGTTTCCAACTGTCTCAATCCGATAGAGTAATAAATTTCTTGTTGTTATTTTATTGTTTTCATCGAGGCGCATAAAAATAAAATGTTTTGGTCTTCATTTTGTAATTATTTGGTCTTATTTTACAATTTAAAACATTTTACTTGTATTTAGTAAATGAAAATCTTTTGATTGTTGTAGTCGATGTTTTAAACATACTATTCAAATAGTATTTGGAACTTTCTGCTGTAAAATGTTTGCATATTTTACAATAGAAGTCCTAAACATCAATGCTGTTTGATAGGAGGAAAAATTGATTTTGTTTCGAATGAAAATTTAGAACCTTTTGGTGAAAGTATGAAAGTTTACAAGCTTCCATCCCGGAGGAAATCATTGTCATTTTATTGCAGAAAGTAAGGCATCAAAGAATCGTTTTTATCTTCGTAAATATAAGACTTAAATTCGTAAAATACTTTAAAAAAGACAATGTAAAAACGTATTTAGTATATGACAAACGTAGTAAACTTATGCATCGCATGCATTACTATTTAGTATATACATCGTGCATGCATGCTCTATGTAGTAAACAGTAGTTTTAATATTTCATTCTGCTATAATTTATGTTAAAATTGCTCTGATTTAAAAACAATTATTAATGATCATGAAAATTGCTCTGCATTATACCAAAAAAATATATATTTTAATATATCAAAACGTAAAGAATTTAACATCGAGAAGATCATGGCTTCAGTAATAAATAATGACATATGCTCTTGATATGGTAGTTTTTGTAGATAAAGTAGTTATTATATCAATAAGTCATGGTTGAGCATGATGACAAATATATCATTCTCTTATCAGAAAATGATTTAACGTCTATTTATTTATTTTTCACATAAGTTTATATAAGTTAACTAAATATGTGTAACTTCGAAAGGAAAGATATATTACAGTATTTCTCTTAAAAATAATCTAAAATGTCTGAAAAATAAGTATCGATATCATATTAAATTGAGTTTATATATATATAAAGGAATCTATCAAAGGTTCTAACATTTGAAAGGGCTTAGAAAGGCTTAAAGAGGCTTCTAGTTGGTTAATACTCACTTCTCGATGTATCGATGTATTGAAAAGGCCTTTTCCCAAAATATAGAGCTGGTTCTAAGACCTTACTAAAAGTTAAAACTTTTTAAAATTTCTACACGATTCATAATTTATTAAAATACATATCAGAAATCAGCAAAGAAAGAATTTATTTATCATTTTCTCTTTACATAATTTGTTTTGAATCGAAGCATTTAAAGTAAATATTTGATCAGTACAACAATTGTTTACGTAAAAGTTAGTTTGTTCTTTAAAAATAATGTCAGTGAGATTGAACGAAAGATTTAATCTCTTATTAAGAATTCAAATGAAAAGTTTACTAAGAGAAGAGATAAAAACCGATCCGTAATTAGTAAAGAACAAATGGATCTCCTTTTCTAATAATGGAAAAATAGGATCTCAATCTAACTTTCGGGAACTTTGTCAGCACTAAGCAATCTATTAAAGAAGTCTAAAGTAATTTGAAAAGAAGTATTGGTTAAATATTTACGAAATTCTCATTTGAAAAAAAAAAACTAAAATTAAATGAAACATCTATTTTAACTTACTGATTACTAAACCTATTTTAAATTCGTCTACAAATTTTATTATAATTAAGTTTGCAATAACATAAATTTCGTTAATAAATTTTTTGATTTAATTTTTAATCAATGTTTAAATAGAAAATTATTAAGTAATGTTAATTATTATATAATTAAAAATTGAAATAATTTTTATTTGCTTTAAATTTGAAAAAGAAAATCATTAGGAATATATTTAAAATAATTAAATTACACTTAAAATTTATTTGCTTATATAATGTTAATAGCTAAATAATGTTAACTTTCATCTTCAATTTGCGATAATTTGATAATAAATAAATAAAAAGTACTTAAAGGATATTTACAAAGTATAAAATTTTATTTTAAAAAATTCATGTTTATTCTATAAAAACTAGTTTTGAAGAAGTGATAATGTAAAATACTGTTTCGTTCCTTTGCTCCCTTGAGGATAAACGTCGAAAGATAGAAACTTGTTATCCTCATAGAACCACAGATCTAGTAAAAATAGTATAAGTAAATCGTTATGCAGCGTCAAAGTTTAAAAAAAAAATCTTAGAAAAGTAGACAAACATCCGAGCAAAGTGAAATGTCACTTGGGAAAGTAAAAAGTTCTGGAAACTTGTCTGCTGTCGACTTTCCTTATTATGGTCCCGCTGTGTCTGAAAAAGGAAAAAGGTTTTCTTTATTCTCATTATTGATGGGATAGAAATCTCTCATTCGTCTCTCGAGGCTGCAAAAATATATTTTTCGAAGACATTCTCACATAAAACTATTTTGCATAAACAATAGAAGAAAATGTTTAGATGTATATTTATGCGTAAAATTAAAATATTCTTCGATAATCGTAGAACTTTGTATATATTATTTCGCCATTATATCTACAAATAAAAAGTATTTTAGTAAAAGAAATATGAGATGAGAATTCGTCAAAGTAGTGATTATTAAAGAATAATTTTCTATGGTCAACCGTTCACTTTATTCAATAATTTTATGCTTTTTATAGAATAATTGTAAAAGATTGAGAGTAAAATTAAACACTTCTTTGAATATAGGTAGTTAAATTCTTTCTCTGCAAAATATATAAGATAAAATAAGTAAAATTAATTAAAGATGTGATTATCTTAATGATAATTGAAGACCTTTGGGCAAGAACATTCTAATTCACTTTTTTAAGTTTCTATGAAAAATCATGTAAAAATTCCGAATTTCCTCTATATTTTAGGACAGATTACAAGCGATTATATCAGAAGTTGATAGGCCAATGTATATTAAATTATGTTTGTAGGTTTGTAGAAATTCAACAATGTTCAACGAAGAAACTGGGATAACATATTCTTGCTCCAGTCATCAACTGGCAGTAGAAGCAATATGAGTAAATGAACGAGTACACTCACTCCTGCTAATTCATTACATCTTTTAAGTAATCGTCTTTGAGATAATGTTATCTTAAACCAATATTCAAAATTATTTACTTTGACACTTGATATAAATCGCATAATATATTCATTGAAAATTTATCTCTAATTTTCTCTCCCTCGTTTATTATTGAATAACTGTTCATAGATAATAATAATAAAAAATAACATACTTTTATTTCTTCAACCGTTTTTAAGACAACCGCATCTTCATTCCATCCTCATTAAACTCATGAAAATTTTATAGATATTTACTCGTAAATTTAATTTAGAACTGCCAATATTTATAACAACTTCATTTAATTTCATCTCGTCTGCCATTTCCCTAGGTTATTGTATTTAATAATGGTTACCTCCAGAAGAAGGGGAAAAAATTAAATTTAGAAAACTAAAATGAATGAACAATAAAATAAAAAAATAGCGATAAATTTTAAAAACTTATGTAATGACTCTTAATATTTAATTTTTCAATTATGACGTTTTATTATATATTTTTAATTATTTTGTACTTTTATTAGACGAATAAAAATTTTAAAAACGTACTTATTTGAACATTTTAAATGTAAAAAAATGAAATAAAATATGTCAGAAAATAAAAATATTGTGTTTCTCTTTGATTTACTCAAAACAGGGGTTATGTTATTTGTAAACACGACAAAAAAATACATGGAAAACTCCTTTGATGTTCGAATTTAAAACGATGATACGTAACCAGACTTATGCAATTTGTTTCCAAGTAAAACATATAAAGTACGTGACGTTCTACTAGATTGCATAAGACTTGTCATTCTTGTCATATTCCCATGATTGTAGAAAGGAAGGGAAGCACTTGAACGACTAGACCGATGACATATTCATCGTCAACTTTAGCCACTTGAGACTACAACGTTCACTTCAATATGTTTACAGAACATTTCCACTGTCACCTCAGAGGACACAATCCCTAGAAGTTTACCCTACAATATTTTCAATCCACAGAAAGAGAAACCCACCCTATCGTTTCAACCCCCTGGAAGTTTGGCTTTATTATTTTGGAAAACTAGAAAATTCGAAAATATTTTCGATAATATGTACATTTTTAATATTCGAAAGTGCTTGTTATAATTTGATATAATTAAATAACGCCTTCTAACACTTCACACTATCTTGTACATACTAATTTAATCTTAATGATTGTATCACTTTAGGAAATTGTAGAGCAAATATAGTATTTCTCTATTAAGTTTACTTTAATCCTTAACATCTTGTTTCATTACTTTAATGCATTCTGTTTATCTAATTACGTATAGAAATTATTTGAAACCACATGCTGTTTAGAGAGTTGATACGAATGCTTAATTACGTAATAGCAGATGTTTGTTTGACATTCTACTATAGTTTGAAAATTCTTAGTGGACTAAGACATTGTTTTTAATTTAATTAACATCGTTATCGTAATTGTAAGAGGTGTTAGTACATAATGCGATTTGGATAGATAAGAATTTTATATGAATAAACTTTCACTTCCAAATGTTATTTAAATAATATAAAGTTACAATTTATTTCGATAGCACCGAAACAAAATTGATGATAAATTCATAACTAAAACTCGAAATTTGTAATTTTATATAAGAGCTGAATTCTATACTTATTAAATTAAACTTCAAGTTGGAGATCTAAACAAGTTGAGAATGAGAAAGTGATGGAGAGATGAGTTAAGTGCAGACGAATGACTTTGTTGAAGAAGAATGGTGCTGGCAAGAATCAATAGAAGTTGTTAGGAGAGGTCTTGTCAAATAGTAGACCTACACGGGGTTGTGATGATGATGATAATGGTTATGACCTAGAGAAATAAATAAATCTACTACAGTCCTCTCTCTCTCAATTATTCAAGTTAAAATAATTACACTCGTTTCTTTCTCGATAAATCTTCTATATATATATTTTAGAAATAAGTAAATGTCAAATTACAAATTTAATTATTACTTTATTTTTTAACTTGAAACAAATTTCTTGTAAAGTTTGGTAATGTTTAATGTAAGAAATTTTCTTTCAGATACTTATCCAATTTATTACTTTGCAGCTTTTTCGTAATACCAATCGAGTGTTTTGGAGAGGAGCTTAATATGTTCTACAAGTTGCCATAAAACACCGATCGAATGATAAACAATCTCAGACTTATTCGGCAAAGTAATAGTAGAGAAAAAGCATTAAAAGATTAAATTTTCTATATTTATGAAATTTAAATCTATAAAATCGGCGGCAAACTTCTTCTATTCGAAGACAGACTTCTGCCTATATATGAATTTGCCTTTATAACGTAATTATTTAAGTCGATATCAATGGAATTATCGATTTAATTGATGCCAAAGGAGAATTTCATAATTTATTTAAAAGCGGAAGGAGTTTGACGTGTAATGTAAATTCCCATGATAATATTCACATATTCACACTGTTCTAAAGCAGAATATTGAATATCTTTATAATATTTTCATTGTTGTATTTTACCAATAGACATTATTATTTATTATATAAAAATTTAAACAGCAACGAAGAAAAATATTTTATCTTTAATTTACACCATTTCCCGTATCCTTATCGCACGAATCGTTTGGGAATTTCTCATCTCAGATAAAGATGAGAAATCCCTTGACAATTCTGATTATCCGGGCTCCATTAGGATTAAATTTGCTTTATCTTCGCATTAAAGAATAATTTATGAAAGAATTTTTGTAAGAGAAAACTATTTAAAGTGGTACGTAAAGTATAAACATTAATTTTACCAAATTTTAAATCTCTTATTGGAAACTTTAAATTGTTACGGCACCTTCCACCTCTTCAACAATCGAAACTATAAATATGCATACCACAACAAATAAATGATATAATTACGAGGCACAATGATGATGACTAAAGCACAAAACTCATTAACGTATTTCTAATATTTAATTGCAACAATATCATTAATTATTCTTTTAATGTTTTCAGACAGAAGAAATTAAATCTTACGTTTGATATCATTTCCTCTAAAGAAAAATTTTTAATAATTGCGACTTCCTTAACTGATGATAATTAAGGAAACTGAAGATATATATATATTTTTTTATCTTTTAATTTACACTAGATTCATTTTTTCGAAATCATTTTTCTCCTCGACTGAATAGCGTTTAAGGATCTTGGTGGCAAGAGATAATGGTTTCGAAAAGGATAATGGTTTCTTACAAACATTCGGTTTTGTGATTGATAGGGAATTTACTCGTAAGAAAGTTAGTTTTTTTCCCCTTTTTCCCTTTCTCTTCTCAATCTGTAAGGTTGAGATAGATAGGGATTTATTCATTTACATCATTTATATCATTTAATCAACAGTAAACAGTTGTAAAATTTTCAATTTGCGAGTAGGATTTTCAATATTTTATGATGAGAATTGAGATATATAGGATTAAAATCATTTATAAATTGATATGGATAGAATTTCTGGATGAAATGAAGAAAAATTTCATATCAAAATATTCAAATATTGAAAAAAAAATCATCAATTTATTTTAAAATATTATAGAAACATAGTCAAAAATTCAATTGGAAGATGGATGGAATATTTTATTAAGTTGTTTCTTTGGTATAAGATATATTTTAATAAAAATAAATTGAATATCAAGAAAAAAAATATACATTTAAAGATTATGTAATTCAAAGTTGAATAGTATTTAAATCCGCGAAATTCTTTTTTTCCTCCGAACATTATTTATATACGTAAGAACTATATAACTTACAAATCGTTTATATAGCTTCTTGGAATGTATATGCAACTTGAGGATTTCTGATAAGAAGTCATTTATATCTGTTGACATGCAGACCAACCAACAGTACGGCTTAGCTATATAATAAATGGAATATGTCAATTTGTTGGATCATTTCTGCCTGCTCTGAGAGACATTTCGGAGATTTCTCTAGAATATACTAAAGATATATAAAGCATATTGTCAATATTACTTCCATTTACCTATTCCTGCACTTACTTTAATGCAGAAAAGTATATATTTTTATATTTCTAACACGTAATCGCTATAACTGATTTTATGTTATAAAAAAAAAAAATAAATTGCTGTGCTGTATATTATCGCTGATGAACAAATATAAAAGTATCTTTTATTTTTATATAAATTTCTCAATATGTTCAATTTTGTTTTGGTGCAGTTTAGCCATCTTATAACGAGATAAGTTGTTTTCTTTTCACTTCTCTGTAGGCTGTGTAATGGGAATACGTGACTGATAAAATTCTTCCTAAATAAAGGAAAGGGGAATGTTGTATGTCACGTTGCTAAATTGTTCGATTAGTTGAGTTATTTCTTAACATGCTATGGGTTTGTTCATGCGATGAACAGTTATGTCTAGCATTCTCGAGACGTTTTCTTCATAAGAAACATGATTGTTTCATCATTCTTGATGAAGCAATCGAGTCTGTCAAGAAACTTCTCTCCTTCAAATGATTTGTATTACTTATATTATTGCCTATAATAAATCCCGTACTTATAAAGTTGTTAATATATAAATCCGTGAAGATGAAGGCAATAAAATTTTCGTGATAACTTTTTTTTTAAAAAAAAAAAAGAAAAAAGACTTACAGTCAACACGACGTAAATATGGAAAGAATTTGGATGTGTTTTTTTATATTTAATAAATCTTGAAAGAAAAATATGATCCGTACGACAGAATTCAATTTATCTTCTTACGTTTCTCAATTTTTTTATATTATACAATTTTTAAAAAAATATATATTTTACATGTACGAAAATATTTATAGGAGAAATGAATTTATTTATTTTTTTTTACAAATTCTCTACTGTAGTTTAATTTAATTTATTTGAATTAATAATAATAATAATAATAAATGTTTAAAAATTCCCTTTTTTTAATTTTGTCAAATTTCCTCTTCACTTTCAAAAATAAACTAAATGCTAAATTAAGGAATTTTTCAAATTTGACAATTTTCATATATTAATGTTTATTTCGAGCATTCGAGCATTGAACTATAAATTCTGCATTAAAAAAATAATAATAAATATTCTGTCTGATGAACAAGACGTACGAAAATCTTTAGTAATGAATTAGATAAATAAACAGAAAAAAATCTGTAAAATTTTAAAGAATTTATAAAATTTAATTAGCATTTCTAAAATAAAATAAACTAAAATATAAATTATATCATTGTAAAGGTTTAAAGATAAAAAAATCCGTCTTATAGAACCAATATATGACCTGTAATAATCTTCTATTAGAAAATAATCGATAGATCCGTACTTTCCTTAATAATGTCACCTTTATATAAGTTTTCTTCCCCCTGTTGCAACTTTCATACTTCTCCTAAATTAAATCAAGATCCATCTTCGAATCTCTCAAATAAAATTCTTTCCTGTCAAATCCATCATGTCCATAATTTACAGAGATAGAAGTAATGATGGAATACACTATCCTAATTCGTTTGACAATGGCTATGATAGAGACTCTGCATGATATTGATATTTGACGAATTGTCAGAATGCTTCTACCCATTTCCTGTTGCTTCTTTACCTCCTGTGATGTAGGTAAACACATTTTCCTGTCGCTGGTGACACATTGATGTTGCTGGACCCGATATCCTTTCACTACAGAAGTGATATTGATACTGCTGTTGTCAACATGGAGTGTCTATCATGCCAGTGACGTGCGTTTGTCATTCCTCTTTCAGTTATTCGATGAATGTCAAGTATTTTGATATTACACGACTTGATATTTTTAGATAATCGACCATCTAAAAGTATAATAAGCTGTTATCATACAAAATTATTGATTATTGTATCGTCTTGTCATGTTATGTAATAGTTTAAGATGATATTTTTATTTGAAAATCGTGCCAAAAATTATTTCAATCTTCTGATAAATATTCCTCGTCCTTATATTACATATATATTTATTTTTTAAAAATTTTTTTACGATTTCGTTCATTGATTAATCGTTACTAATAGAAATTAGATAGTGATCATGAAAAGTAATTTTAGACATTTCTGAGCTTGGAAACGGTAAAAATTTTGAGAATTTTAAAGCAAAATTCGTCCGTTATCTATAATAAAATATGTTTTAGTGCCACTTGATTCTATCAACGTAACTTCTACCAAATCTAATAAAGATATAAAAATCTGAACTTTCTATAAAAAGTTGTTATACTTCATAAAAAACCAGTAACCCGTAAAAACCTGCTATTAAATTATAAAAATATACAGTTACTTTAATTTTACGGTGTTTTAGAAGGTTTCTAAATCCAAATATACAATAATTTTCAAGAGTTTCGAGTGTTTCGACGGCTTTTATAGTAGTATTAATACGTATAATTGTTTAGTTTAAGCACGCAACAGTTTCATTCATCGTCGTAAAATTTTCAAAAATTAAGGGAAAAAAATGGCTGTATATATATACATATTAATTAGTTTAACAGGAAGTTAATATTTACGTATAAAATTACTTTAGAAAATTCATTAAGAAAGAAATAAAATTCTTATTTGTTGGCATGCCAGAATTGGTTTAATGACAACTTAACATTCTTGAAGTACATACACTCTATTTTGCTAGTCGTAACATTGTTCATTATAGGATTCTTAAACTAATTCTTATTATTCGCCTCTATTGAACAGTAAAATCCTCGACGGTGGTTATGTAGTGACAAATCTCTTCGTTGGTAGTCATTTGAAATTTCCTAGCTGTTAATTTAATGCAGTGAAAATCTACTGCTTCAACTTTCAGTACGAAAGTCGCTGACCTGTAACTTTAACCGAAGATAATTACAGAGTACTTCCGTCGTTCTGAACTGTGTGTGTGTGTCTGTGTGTGTGTGTTTGTATCGATTATTCTTCAAGAATTCCCTTTACGGAATGTTCTGTTATATTGCTGACCAAAGTCGACTTTCTACAGACATTTCAGACAATAGTTGTAAGAAAATTGGCCTCCTCTAACTTCAACTTTCTTCTTCTCCTCTTCTTCTTCTTCTTCATCTTCTTCAGTAACATTAACGTAGATATTTTTATTTAGATAAAAAAGACGACTTTTAAATAGCCAATTTTACTACCCTGTCTTAATAATAAAACTGAGTGAAAAATTTTTATAGCTTTGAAAATTTATGAAGTAATCTGAACTCAGTTTCCAACTCCTTATATTGTATATCTATAGCAGGGAATAAGACATTGATTTATGAAATGCCACATCGTACAAGTAAGATTTCTGATATGATGTATCATTTTTAAGAAACAAAATATTCTCTTTGTGGCAAGAAAAAAAGATTTTTCTTCCCATTCAAAAACAAAAATACTGTATTGATTTTCGAATCTCTATAAGATTAGCGCACTTCTTTTTCCCTCAAAATTATTATCTTTTTTCCCTAATACAACAATAAAGTTCAAATAATTGTTAAAGTGAATTCTGTCTTATCTTTATTTACCTTCATTAGAATAATTTAAATTTTAGTGTATTTTTATATCTACTTTTGTAATGGACGATGAAAAACTTAGCAGTTTTATTGCTCAATTATTTATTTATCATATTTAAAAATAAAATATAAAAAAAAACTCAAAATTCTTGTAAAAAAACGAACATAATCACCAACCAGAAATCTATTATAAGCTCTCTAAACTATCAAATAAAATGAATTTTACTACTTATACTAGAATTAACGCGAAGAATATACTTAAAACTTTACCATCCATTCCTTCTATAATGTCTGAATTAATTACTAATTCTAAATTTTTAAATGTAGAAACTTATTTAAAATATTTTTGATGTATCTGAAGACATTCTTATGATATCTGTGCAATAGTAATGTACTGAAAGTAGACAAAACTTTAAGATATTTTCAGCAAGTTTGACAATTTAGAACAGGAGATGGAAGCAAAACTGCCTGTTGAAGTTTGAAATATTTCTTATTTGTGAAAATTTGATTCTTGAACTGAAGAAAAACCTGTTTTTTATGATTTATTATGTTGTCATATCACTATTACATCTTATTTTTATAGGCAAGAGAAAAAGAAAGAGAGAGAAAGATGATGTTCAACTGAATTATGAATGTTAAAAAATAAAAGAACATTTATATATTGTAAATTTTCTTGAATTTTAAATATAAATTTTACAAAAAGTGAATATTACTTTCTATACTCAAAGGAACAGTGAAATGTATGATAGTTGTTTACATAAATTTTGCAGCTCCTCTTATTCAATTAATTTATACATGGATCTTAATTGTGGCATTTGAAATTAATGCATTTGTGTCATCAACACAATCTGATAATCCTAAATGATCGACGAATTCTATGTAACATTTATTTACATTAATTATTTTGATTTCATTCTCCATATATTACCGACTAACAAAATAACTTTTGTGGGAAAATATTATTTATTTATACAGAAATTAATATCATGTAGTTAAAATCTCTAAATTATTATATATATGAAGACTACAATTACAATAGAAAAATAATAATAAATTATCTTATTACAAACAATTGATTTAAAGAATGTTACGATTTAGATGAAGTGATAAGTGGCGTAACACGAAATTTTTGAATATTGTATTAAAATTAGTACAATTTTACTTATTAAAGGCCTTTAATATTATCTCAAGATAGTATTTAAAACAATACAATCTGCATTAAAAAAATTTGTTTATAAAATAACATATTCTCAATTTGTTCATATGAATGTAATGCATTCTATGTAAAAATATGGCACAGTTTTAACAAGTGTTTTTGTACATAAAATAATAATTTTTTACATTTATAATTATTATATATAATTTTAAATAATTTAAAAGTGTATATTATATTATGAATTAAATTTTGCATTTTTAAGATTTAAATAAGATACATTTTCAATGGACAATGCCTTTGATTATATAATATTTTCTTAAAATTTATATTAATGTATTCGTTTATAATAATTGCCCTTATGTAAATTTTACTAATAAATTAAAATTATGCAGATGCCGTATTTAAATTTCGAATGCGTACTAAGTTCTATTATTACTCTAAGTAAACAGGTTTGTGTTATGTCCTGATATAACTGACCAATTTATTTAAAACGATTTCATTCTATTGCTTTGTAAAATTATCAAAACATTAATAAATTAATTAAAAATCTATTAATATATATTAAAGAATTAATTTTCTTGCTTATATTTTAAAATACCTTCCTGTATAGAGTCAAAAACTGATCTGTTGTGGTCTGTGATCTGTAATCTGTTATCTTTGTGATCTGTGATCTGTGATCTGTTACCTTTGTGATCTGTAATCTGTTATCTTTGTGATCTGTGATCTGCTGTATGCTGTGATCTGTGATTTGTTGCGATCTGTGATCTGTACAGAAGCTATAAATATGTGATCTTTCATCACATATTTATAGCTATTACAGCTTTCTTGAAGATAAATTAAAGCGAATATGTTTAGATTAAAATCCGAGAATAGAACACAAAACAGATAAATTTTAATGATTTTCTTGAATTACAAACTCTTAATTGAAGGAAATGTTTAACAAAGTTATTGTATCAATTCAGAAGTATTAAAATAAACTCTTATTTAAATAAACTCGTATTGGGATGAATCAATTCCAATTTGTAAAACTTTTGTTTAAAATAATTGAAGTTTATATTTAATTGTATGCATCAAATAGTAGGATTTATTTCAAAGATGATAGAAACATTTTGAAGAGAAAGGCAATAAGTTTGTTTTCTTCTTTTACTGTAAAATATAAGCACATTTATTAACTCTTACTTTTTCCGTAATGAAGTTAAATGATAATTTACATCTTGATTTAAGTAAACCAGTTCATTACCTTTAAAGATAATTTGAGTGAAACAATTATAAGATGATAAATTAGTAAAATTAATTATAAAGAGATGCGAAAATAAAAAACTAAAGGAAAGATTTCAGAAATTTGTTAGTAGAACAAAGTTAAATGAACCGTAACTTTAAAAATTCTGATTATGTTTTGAAGTGTAATAAAGTCTCTTCTGACGTTATTTTTCAAATTATATTTTTTATATTTTTCACAAAAATTTTTTCTCTTCAAATTCTATATTTATTAATGCAATTTTCTCCCTTGTAATTAAAAAGAACACTACATAAATTTATTGTAAAAATTGCAGTTTACGATCATGAAAATCATTAAGATATTTAAGTAGATAATAGAATTTCTACACGATTTTTAATAAATTAAAATTGTACATTCTGAAATAAAAATATATATATATATGTGTGTGTGATTACTAAATAAGTTATCTTATAGAGAAGATATCAATTAAATCCTTTCTCAATTGCCCTGCTGCAGAAACAGAAAAGTTGTATCTGTCTCTGCCATACACAGATGGTTGTATAGGGGTGGTTACTAACGGTTGGTTCTGTGGGAGGTCTCTGTCCAATCTGGATGATAGTCTATGTTTATCTCATTCACATATAAATTGAGATTGTCTAGTATCACGTAGAGGAATGAGACAGGATACTCTGTATAGAAAATGGATAGTAAATAACTTACAACAATATTTTTTTCTGAAATGTTTTAGATATAAAATCTATGTTAAAACTGTAATAAGTTTACAGTTTTGATTCTTTTTAACACTTTAAATCGAATGAGCATAACGTAAAAAGACATATCAATAGTTTCTGCTTGTAATTTTGTTATAATAAAATTATTTTAACAAAATTAAGCTAAAAAATTTAAATATTGTAAATGTGTTAGGTGCATTTGAAAATTATTAGGAAGTTAAATTCTATATTGATAATAGCCGCCATTTTAAATTATTTATTAATATTGTATCAGTGTTTGATTATCTGTATGTTTTAGTGGAGGGTTTGAATAACTGTAAGCATTCGTTATATATAATTAATTTTATCCCAAAGTTCTCTTAAATCATCAATCTTTATATCTGTAATAAAAATATAAAGACTATGCTTTAAGATTCTAAATTTCGGATAAGTAAATAAATATTGACTTATTTATTATTAAGTAATAAATTCATTTAATTTATATTTGCTAAACTGATAAGGAAAGTCTATATACGAAAATTAAGATAGAAATTATTTACCGTTCATTTGTGTAGTGATTTTTAAACACGAGAGATTTTAATTTATTCATAATTTGATTGATTCTGTTATCACTTAATTTAATTAGAGAATTCTTTTTCTGCGTCAAAATAAAAATTAAAATTAATTATAGTGATGTTAATTAATATTAATAATATTAGTGAAAGTAACGAACTGAATCGTCTTGAAAAATATCGATGATGTTGATATTTAATCTTAGTTTCTACTTTATAAAAATGTATATATTTCAAATTATATCGTTTAAATAGTTTCGATTAAGAAAATCGTAGCATAATTTTATCTCTTCATAGTTTATTTGTTTAAAGTAGAAAAGAAAAAAATTACATTTTAATTTGAAAATTATAAATATTTTGATACTATAATTTATTATAATCATAATAAAACCAATATTAAATTCTTTGACTACTTAATTTCACATCTATTGCAAGGTACTTATACAGATTTACAAGATGCAAACACTAACATTTTCTAAAGTTTGTAGTGCAAATATCCTCGAGATATCGAATAACTTTCATGAAAAATTTATGTTCACAAGTTAGTTTATTCAACTGAAAACAGTTTGACATGTTTTATAATTCCAATTTGTTTTAATAACTTTAAGTAAACTTATACTCGAGTCAATTAGTTTCCCTTATTTAAACCATTAAAATTTTATTATAAACTATTTTATTCGTGAGAAAAGTAGTTGGATTCTTTCTTAATTATTTATAAACTACTTGTGAATTATAAATTGTATTATTTAAAACTGAATACGGCATATCTTTGAAGTTTCTTTAGATTTTATGCTTGCGCATTATAATCCGGTTTAAGCAGAATATAGCCGATTTTTTTCACAATATTGTAAACTACTTCCAGAATTTTAAGTATAATAAATCAAACAAGTTACTTTGATTTATTTACGCACTTATTTATTATTTAATAAATTTTTATGTATCTATTACATTAATGTTTTCCACTAGAGAGGAGCGTACTTTCCATTATAAATTACTATGCCAATACGTGACGTTAGAAATTTTATTTTAGCAAATAAATTTGGATCTAAACCAACGTTTGTAGGATTTACTTTTACAGTTAAATCTCGATCAAAAGGTTTTCTTGACAATTTTTTGGGATTTTTTTCAACTCAATACAATCCCGAGAAACTTAAATAAAAATTTATTATCTATACAAATAAGTTATGTATAGTTTAATAAGAGAAAATTTGTTATTTAAGCATAATATGTATCACTAGAGATTGGTAAGATTAGAAAGGATTAAATAGATGATGAGTAGCGATGTTTATCAATTATATTTTAAGAAAGAGATAAACTAGATGAAGAACGATAATAACAGTTATAACTTTGCTACATTATGTTTCAGTAGAAAGATTATAATAATTGATAAGATTTACTTTGTAAAAATATATTTTCTTAATTGTTGAAATGTAAATAAATCTTTAATTTAGCAAACTTTTATCATGTAAAGGCTTAATTTGAAGTTGTTAAGTTAGAAAGCAATCGATCAAAAGGTGACTTTTTAATTATATGTTTAAACTTTTTCAAATTTTTATTATCTATTTTGAATTATATTGTGGATTTTGTTAGATAATAAAGTATGCTAAATCCATTTATATATGCTATAATTAAATATTTTATTTTCTAATTTTCTAAACTAGACTTAGAGACAAAAGGATAAAACAGATTTATAAGAGTATTTATTTTTTCTAATGATATTAATCGCTGTAACGCACTTAACTAGCAATAACGAAGGAATCTTTCGTTGGTTTGTTTGTCTTCCTCCCTTTTTTTCCGCCTCAGTTTTCAAGTTTGTTTGAAAGACACAATCAGTGAACACTGGTTGTTTGATTATCTTCCACCCGCCCCTAATTCCAATGACATACTTGACCGCCATGTTTTTTTTCCTCTAAACTGACGTGATCATTAGCAAAACAGTCGTTTCAATAGAGAGGTAATTGGCTGTGCGCATCGTTTGGATTTGTATTGTGCCTACAGCGAAATGTCGTAAAGTAGAGAATCGTCAGCTGCAACTTTATCTTACAACAGATGATGATGTTTCTTTTATTTTATTCTAGCTATTCTCATCGGTATTTTATGTAGGAAAGAAACATGTAAATAATAAAAACTACAGAAGTATTTCTCAATTATCTTCCGACTGAATGGAATTTACAGGAAATAAAATGTTTGTTTACATTTGTAATATTTCATAAAGGCTCAGAAATGTAAACAACGAGAATGTAGTTTTTTGAAAAATGTTTATGCTTAAATAGATTTTACTATCTTCACAAAAGTTTAAGAGTCAAGTATTATCTGAAAGCCTCGAGATTGTGTTACTATAGTAATAATACAGTAGTAAAATAACAACTTAAACTTTCAAGCAATAAGATTTTTATTAAACGAATGGACTTTACTCAGTTAAACAAAATAAAATAAACGTCAAGAATACAAAAGAGTAAAGCTTGTTAAATGCTTTAGACATTAAATTTACATAATAAAAGGAAATTTTAAAATAAAAATATTGAGTCGAAAACTGCTTTTAATTCTTCTACTAGAAAAGCAAATGTACTCAAGACAAACAATAAACCTTTAACTATTATTGCATCAATTCAACATAATTGTTTTGCTTTAGCCAACCGAAAGCAATTTCAAATTAAAGTGTTATCGTTGTAGGAGCATAAATAATTTTAAGCATTTACAAAATAAATTGTGCGAAGAAATAAATTTAGGATATTTTAAAATTGCTAAAAGCTATACACGACTCATTTACTATGCTATATACTAAAATTATAAAACTTAATGTTTTACAAGTGTCGGTTGAAAGTATGCAACTGAGCTAGATAAATTAATTGTTAGTTTTAACCACCTTAAAACTAATTGTTGAAGTGCCTTATGCAGAAAACTCTACTTTAGTTACGACGCAACCCCAGTCATCGTGTAGTAAAGGAGTTGCATTAGCCTAGCTTAATTTTGTCTTCTTGATCACTGTGTTTGTCACTTGTAAGTTGGGACAGGGAACATCACAAATAATTACTCTTGCGTTATACGGTATTAACAACGGAGTAACGTGGTAAAGTCTGCAGTAAAATACCATTTAAACGCTAAGATAGAATAGAAGGGTAGTCTCCCGGAGGACAAATCTGTGCGACACGTGTCTCTCACATAAAAGTGTCATCTGTTCTACCAGCACGATGGTTCTGGTCAAAACTTTTTAACTGTTTTTCGCAACTAACACAACAGATGTCATTCAACCAATACAGAATAGTGAAGAATTAAATTCTTTTTTTAGTATTTGATAATAAAATTGAATAATTTGTGAATAATTTTTATAAGAGAATCGATCGAGTTCGGTCTTTTGTCTGACTCGTTTCAATGTTGTTTATGAGAAGATGACACCAATCTGTGTGCACATCCGTGCAAGAAAAGGTATTATCATCAAATGAGATTAAAGCTTATGGTTGTGAAGTAAAATAACCTGTTTTATTTTATTCTATATGCTAGGAAGATTAAAATTTTCTTGAATATTAATATCGTTAAATAACAATTGTAAATGCTGTAAGATTCTTAGTATAAATAAGATCATCTCTTGTAATAAGATTAATTTATGGCTAAGGAGCAAAATGGAATTATAAAGTCTTTCATAAAAGATTATTTTAAAAACGAATTTTTATTTTTATGATTAAATGTAACCATACTGTAATTTCTAAATCATAAAAAGTATACATTATTATTATTATTTTAGCATTACTTACAAATAAATAAAATTTCAAAGAATTGTATATAACAACGGATGACTAAAAATATACAAAAGAATAAAAACATCTAGAACAGAAACAATTAAAAAAAAGAAACATAAAATTTAAAAAAAATTAAAAGACAGACAACACGAGAACAATGGAATTCTCTCACTCGCTCACTCGCTCCTTGGTGCTCGGGCCTCGGGGAGTCCTTGACCGCCTTGACGATTGATCTCTAGGCAGCTCTATCATGTACAATTTCCCACTATCTTACTCCTTTCTTCAGTATATTATTAACATCTTTCTTTATTCCATCCTCCCATTTGAAAGGCGGTCACCTTAATGGTCTCTCCCATTGGTGTGAATGTAAGAAACTGACGTTTATACTTAGTCTGGTCAGTGCGAGCCGCATGCCTGGTCCATCTCAGTATGTGTTGCCTTATTACTTGAATAATGCTGTTACTATTATATTTTTAAATCGATGCACGCTTTAAACTCTCTTTTTTATCCCTGTTCTGAGTCATAAGTTGACCCAAAATAAGATTAAATATTTTCTTAAGATTTTATTTTCAAAAGTTTGTAATCTGTTTTCTGCTTGTCTAGGGGGAGAGGACACGTTTTAAATTTGTAAATTGTGGTTAGTATTATGACGGTAAGATAAATTTTTAGCTCTAAGTTTTTAGAAATTTGTTTTATCAGTGTTAATTTTGAGCCCAGTTTTCTGAGCACCTCCATATTGCGATGTTGCGCGATCCTAAACGTCTTCACTAACAGTTGTCGTCAGCAAAGCCGAAAACCTGTTGGAGTCTATCTAAATACACTCCTTTTCCGTTAGTTTAACTTTTCTAATTACCCTTTCTAAGGCTATATTGAAAAGCATAGATGACAGTACACAGCCCTATTTCTATTAAATTGTTTATTACAAAACTTTCAGATACGTCTTTGTGAATTTTTAGTTGGTTTTTATAGTAGTCACGTAGATTTTTGCTACTGTGATCGATATCCTGGAGATTCCAAAATCTTGTACATTAGAGCATCGATTATCCGACCTCCGATTAACCGACTTATCGGTTAACCCACCGCGTTGTAGTCGGCAAATTCAAACGTCTGCTAGTGATGTGGCGCTACAATATTTGATTATGTCTTGCTACTTTAATATTATTTTTGTTAAATTTTTGCATGTTTTAGCTGGCAGCACTGGCTCGACCATGAAAGGGAGACTAGTATTTAAACCAGGCCTAATACACTGTACTAATAATGTATTTTTTCAAACTTTTCGGTTATCCGACTTTTCAGTTATCCGACCAACCCCAGTCCCCAATTAAGTCGGATAATCAATGCTCTACCGTATTATTTTCCAGTTCATTTTCATTTCTATTATAGACCTTTGTAAAGTCGATGAAAAAAAAAAAAAAGTGTATTCTATTTACACTCAGCATTGCTAATCTCCCATGGCTCCATCTGTATTATGGGTGAGATTTTTACAGGATTAGATTAGTGAGAATTTTATAAACGGTTTTAAAAATTGCTTATCTCTGTAGTTTTTGCAGTTTGTCTTGTCTTTTTCTTATGTATGCAACAAACGATCGTTTCCTTTGTCCTCTGTTAATCAGCTCTTGTGGAATGTTTCTCACTGCTATAACGTACCAACCTTATTGTTTCTAAGCTTCTTAAAGCTTGTATACCTTCTACACAGATAAGCGTGATTCTTCACTGTTTATCACACGTCTTTCTTTTCTGTTTTGTGTATGCTGTACTCCTGTAGCATTAAGTAATTTATAAGTAATCCCTCCATCTCTTAAGTATTTTGTCATTTGTTGTTAGGATGTTATAATCTTTATTCTATACCATCGTGTTCTTTGGCTGGTAGCCTGATTTTCATTGGTTTATTCCTTTGTAGAGATGTCTAATGTATTTATTTTTATTGCTGTTTTCCGTGTCCAGTATTTTCCGTTCCTATTTTTATTGTTATTTTCCGTTAATTGTTGCTCGAAGAATTTTCTTTTCTCGTCTTAGGAGTCTGTTTGTTTCTTTTGAGCATGACTGAATTCCTCACATTTCTCTGAATTAGGAGATTTCTGTCAGAACAGTCTTTTCTATCTTCTAACATCTATAATTTATGAATTTATTATCATATCATTCTTCTCTTTCCTTTCCTACTATTTTCCTTTTCAATTTAATCTTCGTGTACAGTATATTAATGATAAGAAATTAAACCATCTTTCCTTTATTTTGAAATATTGCAGTTTATCAGAAAGGAATTTTTCCTTAATAAAAAGTTGTAGGCAGTTATCTGCAATAACAGAACCGGTTTATAGCTTGTATTTGGTATCCCCTCCATAAAGCACAGTGAATTGTTTGCATTTAATTGACTCAGTACCAATTCATCTTGTCTCCTGGATTGTTGTAATATCCAATTTTTACTTAGTCAATTCCTCAAGAGTATTTTGAAGTCCTCCAGACCTATTTCGTAATCGTTGATTATCTACAAGTTAATCATTTTTCGAGGTTTCGTAACATGTAATGTTTTGAAAAATAGGGTTAGCGCTATGCTCAATCATAACCTGGAGGACCACGGCATTTCATTTTCTCTGATCCCTTTTCTTTGATCTGTTCAATAGGGTATACTCTACCACTAGCTGAGCTACCACTAACGTACCTCTTAGAACCATCGAGATACTCAAGCCTCTCCACCAAAGCAAAATGGAAATTTCCTAAGGAGGAGAGACGTAACACTAAAAACAGAATAAATGAAACAATAGAATTGAATATAAGTGAATGGTAGGAAACACGAAAATAAGAAACAGGTGGAATATTTGTATTATTCTATTTTACATAAAATCTCTATTAAAAGTAAATTTTATAAATAGATTAAAGATTTATGTTAATTTACGTAAACTTAGCATAATAAAACATTTAAAAAATAATTTAAATATTGCAAAACCTTTAACAAAAAATTGTAGACTGCCCGTCTCCTAAAGTAAACAGGGTTTCAATTAATTTGTGAAAGTCATGCAATAGTTCGTGACTTCTTCACTTAAACAACTTTATAAACAGAAAATCTCTTTTGTGAAACGTTCGAGTAAATACTATTTCTTTATATTCATCATAGCAAATAAAAATTTTCAATTAATTTTATTCAAAGCAATAATAAAAAAAAGATAAAAATCTTATATAAATTTTACAGGGATATTCTAAGAAATTGTAAATAAATATTTAATTATTTATAAAATATAAAAGGAAAAAAATTATATTTAAGGATTCGTTTATTTGATATAAAATAAATATCTGTACGTAATTAAAAATCTCATTTTTTTCTTAAAATTTTTAAATTTATTTTTTCAGTAATGAATAATACTAATTTTTATTATTTTATTAGTGTTTTTAATTCAAAAAAGATGATTAAAATCGAAAAAATAATCGGAAATTATCATTATTGTAATTGTAATCTTCTTGTTTTTCTCTGTTTTTGCTTGATAAATCAAGTTGATATCTCGCCGGGCAGTAATTATGAAGACGTATGTTCTGTGCAGTTTAGCAATGATCAGAAGGTAGAATTCGTAATAACACGAGAGAAGGGAAGGGAGCCGTGTAGACAATGATGAGTCCCTGGACGGAATGCTCTCGCATCCTCCTGTAAGCCTGGTGAGACATCATTTGGCAGTCCAAGTCTTCCGGGATATCCCACTGGGACAACATGCTATTCGGACCAATTACGACCAGGTCAAAGTTCTGTAACAAACCAACATGTAATCAGTATGTCAAGGCGAAAAAGAAGCACTAACTTTTATCATCCACCACTTTATGTACAAGAATTCGATGAGTTTGAAATTATATAACAATTTACCATATTGCAATTGGTTATATTTCTTATTAAATAATTCGAAAATTAGCTAGAAAATTCTTGTACATAATTCATAAATTTCTACTTTAATTTAATTGTGTATAATGTATATACAGTGAGGTAATGTGAAGTTTGAGTCATACTACATTTACTTCGCTTTAGATCATTTATTTTATTGCTCATTCACTTCATTAGCAATTTTATTGCAGTTGTTTTTTAGTGTTAGTGTCTACGTTTCTAAATGATCACATAAACGAATCGAGGTCGAAAATTCAGTTTTACATATATTAAAATCTTCATAAAAATCCTATAATTACATTCTAAAAACAAACCATAATATCTCGTTTTAAATATAAATTTAATCAACGTGAAACAAAGCGTAAATACTTCACTCAAAATAAATATTTTTAATATTTTAATTTTAATTAAACATTTAAAAAAAATTAATTTAAATAATAATTAAACATAATATAGATGTATGAGTCATACTTTAAATTAAATTCATATGTAAACATTCAAGGTTAATTAAATTCATAAGTAAGTGAAACAACTTAATGAAAATTATAATGAGGTAACATTAAATATTTTATTTTTAATAAAAGCGTATATATATATATTAAAAATTTAAAATATTTCATAAAATTACAAATTTTTTTTCAATTTTTTTAACTGACTTTAGTTATACTTAGGGGTAAGGAATAACGACTGAACACACGACAGTTTGTTTCTATGGTTCATTCAAGTCGTAAAATTGTGCTTTACTTTTACAAGTGAATATCCTGTATCGTATGTTGCAGCTGTTTCAGATTGCTCTGTTAGAATAACAGCTAAATATAACCATTTCTAATAGTAAGACAGATGTTATAAACATCATTTGATGATATGAAGAGACTTTAGCTAAGAAATGTGCATATTTTTGTTACTTTTTGGCAAAAGAAAAGTCTTATTGAAAAGTAAAAAATTGTTCATTTTCTCTGTTCAGGAAATAGATTTTCTAAAAACAATTTTTTTCCTCCCCCAGAAATAGGGAATGTCTTTAAACGATTAAAACTTTACTAAACTAATAACTTTTTACTTATAATAAACTCGCTAAGCTCTAGATATTAAAATCATTTTTTTACTTTTATTTCTAGCTTTCTGCTGATTATTTACTTTACATTTAATAATTGGAACCTTTTTTTTTAATTTTCATCTAAGAAAAAAAAACATTTAAAGATAAATTACACGTTTCTTTAAAAAAATTTCCTATTTTTCTCTGATAATTATTTAATTATTTTAATTGCTCTTCTAAAATTACTTTATCCAATTCTTGTTAAACATTCGCGTTATTATTTATATTAAAAAAACTAATTTAAATAATTAGAAATTAAAGTAAATTCATTTTATGTAAATAAATTTAGTTAATTAAATTAAATAAATATGAGATATATATATATATATTTTTTTTTCTTTTAATGTTATTAAATATAAGATGTGATTTATATCCGGATAACAATATTGATTGAATTTATATAAGATGTTGGAAAGAAAATGAGATCAAACAATAATAAATTGGATCACATGTACTCATACTAATAAATAAAATCCAGTTAATAATGAATTTATCGAAATTCACTTTTACATCGCTAATATTGTCAAACATAACGATGCTTGATGGTTGATACGTCGTCTACCTAAAAATCATAACTTTATATAACTCTTTATTTTAATATATTTTTAAAAATAAAATATCTAATAATTATTTAATATAAATTCGCTTTTTAAGATATTTACTAAAATGCATTTAAATTTTTGAAAATTCGCCAATATGCAACAGTTGTAGAGCAGAAGACGTATATTTTATACTTAAATTAAATCATAATTAAACATAAAAATTGCTTTAAAGCTTTAAAAAAAATAATAATAAATTGTGCTTTATAAAATTTTTAAAAATTATTAAATGCAAAGTACTTAGCCATTATATTTTTAATTATTATTTCATGCAAATAACTTTAATTATATAAATTGTAAAAGGGGTGATAAATAATAATAATAATAATAACTGAATTTTTTTCAGTTAAAAATATTTTGTTAAGGTACATATTTTTTGTGATTATTAGTTTAAGAAATTTTATATTTTAATATTACAGAATTATAAGAGAGTATGTAAAATAATGGTGAAAAAAGTGTTTCGACTTACTTTCATCTTTCCGTCTTCTACTACCTTTTAGCTTCTTTCTTTCTTTCTTTCTTTCTTTTTTTTTCTTCCGTCTGAAATAATAACGGAGAGAGGGATTAGTGGGTTCTTTCAAGCTGCTTCACTTGTCGGATCTGTTTAGTTTGTATTGGTAAGAGCTTCAGGCTGAATTCCTTCACTTCTCTGCTTGTGGTCACGTCCGAACTCATCTTCTCAAATTAGAAGAAATAAACCATTGTACTAGTATTCAACTCTTTTTGCTCTGAACGGATTATAACTTTTAGAATCATTCATTCCTCTTCGGTTTTGTATAATCTATACTTTCGTCAATTTTCATAAATTTTAAGTTAAAGATTGTCAATAGTTGAGAAAACTTTTATAAATTTCTATATTAGAAAAATAATAATAAGAAGACGAAGAAAAAAAACAAAGAAAATCAAATTGATTCTAAGCGAAATTGTTCTAAGAAGTTTTGCATTTTTCTCTTTTTATGTTTTGCTGATTTTGCTTTTGTTCATTAACTTTCAATTAGTTCTTATTGCTGGTCTTTGTTCGTTAACTGTTACAATTAACTCTCAATTATTTTAACAACTATCATAAAAGAAATGATGCTACTTAATTCTTTTGAAACTTAACCGGACAATAAATGATTTTATTAAGGATGAACTAAAGAGAAAAGAGGAAAAAAAAACTGTGGCAATTATATCATTTGATATATTCTTCTTACCTTAATAAAACTGCAAATTTAGCTGATTTGTGCACTAAAACGTGGAAAATTTCTTTATAATTTTGCTGACATCTTGGCAGATTTGATCATATTTTATATATAATTAGTTTTTATCTTTAAATATGCAGAATTATATCCTAGATTTCCAATTTAACTTTTCTTTTAACTCGTAATTTAATTTTAAATAAACCTGCTTACGTATAGTTTCTATCGAAAATTATTTTAAAATATTTATCTAAACCTTATAAAGATATAAAAATAAATTTAAAAAAAAATAAATTTAACACATCATTAAAAAAATAAGACAATATATTTATTCATTTCACAGAACATTGTTTTTAAGTATAAGAACATAGGACCTTGCGCAGATAAAGTTGAATAGGTATAAAATATTTCTTAAATCTTAAAAAAAATAATTAAAAATAGATTATTTTTTATTAATATAACATTATACATTTCATTAAAAAAATATTTTAATCATTAATATTACTAAAATAATTATATTTTAAATTAAAAGATATCAATGTTTGACTAAAACCTGTACATCCTTCCATCTAAAATACGAATTTTTAAAAAAAAATTGTTTATTAAATTTATATTAAAAAATTTACAAGATTTTTATGTAAAAAAATTTTTTAAATATTTCAAATTCTTAAAGAAATTTTTAATAAATTGTAACTAATTTTTTTATTTCCTTTTTTTTAAATAAAATAACATACAATTAGTTTGTAGCAAATCAGTTTGTGGAAATCCCAAATGAAGTTAAATATTCATGAATTTTTTTAAAAAATGTTCTCAGTAGAATTACTTCGAAGAACGACAGATAAATTAATTATAAGTTTTCATTATTTTTTTCTAGGTATAAGCAATAATTTAATTTGATTTTTGCGTATAAAATTTTTCTAAAAATTACGATTTAAAAATAATAAATATTCGATTTTTTTATTATTTCAAAAATTTTTTTTCTTTTAAATAATAATAATAATAATAATAATAACGACAGTAAAAGGAAATATTCGTATTAAAATATTCAAATAATAAAAATAAAAAAAATAAATAATAATTATAATAACTTGAATTAGATTTAATAATGTAAAAATCATTAAAAGTATAAAATTTAAATTTAATTATTTGATTTTCTTCATAATTATCTTAAAAATGTTATGAGATTTCAGTAATTTTCTAGGAAATTCTATTCTTTTTTTAAAAAATAATTTTTATTCTTATTATCTTTTACATTGTTTTATTTTTAATAAAGTATAAAGCACGAATAGGAAGGAACCACTCAATAAACTTAATTATTTTATATTCTCTTTTTGATCTTTTATAATAAAAGATGCAGTACACAAAGATAAAAATATAAAAAATTAATATAAAGTAATAATAAATGTTAGCATATTTTTTTTTATTTTTAAGAAGGAAAAAAGTACTGTACATCAGTAAGCAATTTATATATATATATTGTTTTTAGACAATGTAATTAGATGTTTCCTTTATAATTTATTTCTCTCGTGTTTACTTTTAGTTTAAAAATATATAAGTTATATATTTTTTATTTATTTATATACTAAGATAGTAAATAAAAGATAATTTGTCCTACAAACTAATAATCTCATATACTGAGGAATGTTATATATATATATATATATATATATATATATATATATATATTAGTGTTGCCTGTTCTCATTAGACGTCCTATCGATCTTCTAATACATAAAATGCCACTTATAGAATTATAAAAATGCGTAGAAATTAATTTTAAAAAATAATAATGATCGTTAAGATAAGAATATTTTAAAATATGTGTATATATATATATTTTAAAAATGAATATAGAAAAATGAAAATCTCATTAGCAGTTCGAAAATGGAATATCTGAAATAATTACAATTCCACGACAATTTAATTAATTGTCTAGTTTAATTAGCATTTTTCTAAAATTTATAAAATAAAGTAACGAAATAAGTTTTAAAATTTATGATTTTAATGAAAATTTAAAATATACTTGATTGAAAAATAAAAATCAAATCTTTCGAAATTGGTATTGATAACTTTAATTTTTCTTTATTAATTATTGCAAAGAGAAATATCTAAATTAAATATTCTTTCGATTAAATTTATTAATTAAGGTGTGATTTATTACGAAGCAACTTCTCCATTTATCATATTAAACATGATAAATGATTTTGTTGCATCATACTTTATTATAGTTTCGGTCTTGTTTACTTCTTTATGAGGATGAAGTTCGAAAACAAAGGTTATAAGAAATTGCAATAATGAAATTGAAATCCATTACACAAAGGAGAGTTTTATCGAAACTTTACTTTATATAATTCTTCGTAATTCTTCTAAATAACTGTTTAAGTCTGTTTAACTTTTACATTTTCCACCTCATATCTTCGAGTTTCCTTTTGAGTTTTTTTATACTTACCTCACTTCTACTTCTATATTTTTCCTTTATGTTCGTTTCCATTTTCATCCAACATCTTCATCCTTTTCTTTCATGCATTTGACATAGTAACATAACTTTCTTTGTATTGTCCAAGTTACATCTTCGACTTCTATTCACTCCCGTTTCACATAATCAGCATTCTTACCAGTCTTTTATTCTTTTTGTGCCTTTTCACTTCCATTTCCTTCTTTGCACTTCAACATCTCAATTTCACATCATCAAATTCGTTCCTCTATTTTACATTTTACAATTTAAACTCCTTTCCCATTTTACGACTTCAGCATCCTTCCTTTTCCATTTTACATCTTCCTCTCTTTCTCCAATTTTATTTTACAACTTATACCTCAAGATCTTTACCTTTTTACACGACTTATAACTTTTTTATATATATAAGTTATAATCTTTTCTTTTTACATAATAAACTCAAGTAATCTTTCGTATTTCTCTAGCGTAACAACAGAAATTTTCTATTATATAATGATATATATATACATTACATTCGTAATCTTTTCCATTTTATAATCAACTATATTCAAGATATTTTTCGTATTTTGTAATCAGTTACTATAAATTCACCATCGTCTTCCCTTCCTTACGTTCTAAACATTTTGGAGTATTCAAATATCTTTCTTTATCTATTTTAAATTTTCAATTTTTTTACATAAAAAATTCAACTTAGCATTATCTCGATTCTATTTTATATCTCTCTTCTTTATCATTTTATAACTTAAATTTTCAATTTTTCTTCTACATCTTTTCTGATCGTCATAATATTTTTTTGTTATTTGCATTTTCCATTCCATTTTTCTATCTCCTAGTTATCCTATCCAACATCATCCAACTTCAATCGTGGTCATCAACAACATCTACTTTATTTTAAATTAATCTTTGCTTTACTCCGCATCTATTTATCTTTATAAAAATTTCCTAAACCGTAAGATAAAATCCCTATAAGTATCGATTAATAATTATTTTATAATTTTCAGGAAATTCCAGATTTACGAAGAGAAACAATTTAAAGGCTACAAAGGATTTCCAAGAGTACTAAATCAATCTTTAGCTAAGCTTTTGTCCAATTTAAAACTAAAGTGGAATTCTAAAATGGATTTTTCCTTCGAAACGGTTAATAAATTTCGATATAAATGATATCTACAATACTTTACAAACTTTTATTAAGGTTTTTTATTCTTGGGGAAATTCGAATAAAAATGAATAAAAAAATTAATCGTGGAGAATCGATACGAAAATTTTTCCTAAGACATCGACCGACTTAAGATGGAAATGTGACCGTTATTCTTAATTTAAATCCTATAATAGGAAGTTAAAGAAGAGTTTATTAAAAATTTAAACCGATAAATAAATTTAAAAGACATTTATTTTTATTTTTACGATCGAATCGAAAAGGAAAAAAACAGCGCTCTCTAAAGATCAATTTTATACTTTTTTTCCTACATTTCTTTACACATTTTTTATTTATTTATTTATTAATATTTATAATATAAAATATATCATTTTACATAATAAAATATCTTTAAAAATTTTATAAATTAATTTTAAAAATGCAATTTGATGAATCTGAATAGTGAATTCGTAAGCGAATGCATTTAGATTAGTGACTAAGTTGTGGCTCTTACGTCAAGAAGTTTTGTAAATTAATAAATATTAAGTTTTTAATATCTACATATATATATAAAGAAAAATTAAAAATAGAGAGGTTTATATATATATATATATATCTACTTTCGTTAGCTTAAAGATTAATTCTTGAAAAGATACCATCCGTTCGGAACAGATTTGGAAAGAAATGTTGACATCTGGTGCTTTAGACAAACTCTAGTCAGAGACGTCGAAGCAGAAAAAAAAGGAGGAAATTTACCAGCAATGTTAGATCTTTTCCACTGGCCAAATGCCAACGAAAGAAAAAAATCATCACGAAAAGCGTCAGAAAACGTGAAGTGCATGTGTCACGTTCTGCTATCACTTACATTTCTTAAACTCGAAATTTCGTCAAAGGTTTAAATCCAATATTTTCCAATATATTTCTGGTTAGAAAAATTTTTCCAAAGTCTAAAAGTACGTACGCATAAATACACAGAAAATTCGTGAAAAAAATAGGAATTTCCCTTAGGGGATTATTCTTGCTTTTACGAATGATGAAATACATTGCTAGGATTCATTTCGTACTATTTCAAGAAAGATATCTTCAGACGGCAAGAACTCTTACTGAAAATGGAAAACCGAATAGGACACATATTCCAATTTCGTCTATAAAAACTTCTCTCAACTTTTATATTATATATATATACAGTATAAGTAAAATAAAATTTTTTTCAAATTATCAGAAAAAGATCTGTAGTCAGTATTATGTCCCGAAAAAAAAATCTAAAACATTTTTTAAAGTTTTTATTTATTTATTTTTAAAGGTCGCTTACTTTTTATTTTATATTGTGGACAGAACATCTCTAATAGACTACTACCTTATTTTTGCCTTGGGAAAAGTGTCACTTTTCAATGAAGACGTAATCTTCACAGCTTCCTATTTGGCGAAAAAAACACCTCAGGGAGTGTGTCTTGCTTTTTGTGAAAAAAAATGAAAATCCGAGGATTTTATATATATATATATATATATATTATATAACACATATATAGATAGGTTTACATTTAAAAATATATATATTTTATTATTTTATATTTTTACACCATTTTCCTTTCTAGTATGGGTATGAGCTTCAAATATATATATATTTTCCCCCTACATTTTTAAAAAAATAAATACCTTAATGTATGAAATAATAATATAAAAAAATTCAACAGTTCCCTAACAAAATTAACTTTGATCTTTTCTTAAATTTAGAAATTAAATCTTGTATTGAATAAGGTTTTTTGTGTGTGTGTGTTGTTTTTTTTATTGGGGTTTCGTTAAAAGCTTACATTGCAGCAGTTATTATCGAAAGTCAAATTAATACATTCTCCAAGTAGACAGCTTAATCTAAAAGGAAGGCGTGTTAATCCGAAAAAGCAATTTCCATGAGAACAAACAGATGCAAGTACTGCTATCTTCACAGTCAGTCAGTTTGGTCCCAGAGGTGGAACTCTGTGCCACTAAAGCCATGTAATTTATACAATGCGAACATTGACCTGTACACGGCTATATACTTCCTTTACTTTTACACTTTAGATGAACAAATCTTCGTCACTCTGGATGATTCTAGAAAACTTTTCCTTCAATATCTTTTACAAGACTGGATGTGAAATCTCCTAACTTTTATACTGTCACAAAATTACGATAAATGTTCTTCATTTTTTACTTTTAAAGGTAAGCAAAATATATTTCAACAAACGTCAATTTGACTTTAAACAAGTTTAAAGTCAAATTTAAACTTAATTTATTTATTCCGCTAAAAGTTTCATTTTATAAATGCTTGACCGTCTTAAAAAGCACAATTTAAAATTAAACTAAAAAAATAATAAGAATAATTTTCAGCAGGAAAACTGTTTTTTTTTTCATTTTAAAAACAGAAGTCATGATATTTTAATATGTTTTTTTAAAAAATTATTTAAAATAATTTACATAAAAGTCAAACAAGACAAACGCATTAGTGACATTTAAATTCATTAAAATTTCCAACTCGTTATTCACTGGTAATTCCCTTTTATCTTCGAAGTGATAAATTATTGCTTTTTTCCTGTTTCTTTTACATAATTTTCTTTATATTTTTTACACAAAATAATTATTCTCGAATATAGATTTAATTTAACAAACAACAATGCAACCTACAAATACATTTTATACAATTTTTAACATACAAATTCGCAATTTTAAGTATAAGAAAAGTAAACTTTTTTCTTTATCTAATACGTATTTCAAATGATAAATTTCAACTGTATATCTTTTTTTCAGTTTTTCTTTTGAAACTTCAGTTACCAGAACTTTTCTAAAAAAAATAATCTATCAGAAATAACGAAAAACATATTTTTGATCCAGCAATGCTTTTTTCTATATATATATATATATATATATATTTTACAGTAACTAGCAAAACATCACTTATAGTAAAACTAAACTGCTGATGTCTTCACCAGTTTTATCTTTGAGAGAGGAAGAAAAACAAGAAAACAAAAGTGCAGATGTCGTTCTACAACTTTTCCCCTACTTGGACGGGAAGTTGACAAATTCTTGCAATCTTCTCTTCAATTCTTTTTATTTTTCTCTCATTTTTTCAGCTATTTTTTCTCTCTTCTTCTTCACCTCTCTCTATCTCTCTCTCTATATAAATTTATAAAAAAAATAAACGTACACATTTATAAGTTTCTCGTCTTCAATAACTTTACTAGCAGTTTTGGAAATAGTTGGGAGGTCTTCAAATCATCAGCAATAAGTAGCTGAATGATCAATCAGATTGGTAATCATTTGTACTGACAACTTCTTTTTCTCTAACAGACTAAAGATAGATAATACAATAGAGAAGGGTCTACACCGACACAGACATTCATCAGTCAATGACAGAAGAAAGAAGGTGACCGTTTACAAAGGTATGAGGGGGGAAAAACAACTCGAGAATATATTTTCTTGGACAAAATAGGATGTTTTGTACGATCCTACTCGGATTGCTGCTATTACTACAAACTGCTACCATCCTCTTATCTATTTTCCCTTTTTTGACAGTGGTGCCTCGAACGGGCCATCTTTTACTGTCAGATTGTAATTTTTTTTTTATATTATTATTTTTTAAATTCCGAATTTCTTAAATATCAACTTTTGTTACAAAAGTCTGCATTGATGTATTTGCATTCTATCTTTTTAAAACGCATTAAAAAAGCATCAATTGTTATTTTTTCGGGTGTTTTTTTTATCATTATTATTATTATTATTTCATTCGTTCTCTAAACTAATATTTTTTCAACAATACTTTGCATTAAATCGAAATTTTTCCTAAGAAGATTTCTGAAAAATAAATATTTATAAGAATAATATAGTTAGAAATGATTCAAAAATTAAACTGTAACGAGATACCTGAAGTAAAAAGGTTAAAAAAAAAAGAAGAAGAAGAAGGAAAAAACAATCTATATCTGTGATGAGATTTTAAATACTATAAAGTGGAAAAGAAAAGCAGATTATTATTATTAAAAATGACATTTCTTGATAAAATTTACAAAAGTAAAGGATAATTTTAAGCTTAACAAAATAAAAACAGTTCTCTTGTACAAATACTGTTTTCACACTTTCTCACTACAACATTACATTATCTTCATAAGATTATTTGCAATAGGAAAAAAAAGAAAAAAGACAATATATATATATATATAAAACGAAAGACCTAATTTTTTCTATCAATTGTAGTAAAAGTTGACACACACAAAAAGGACAATGTCCTATACAATTTCGTTGTGTAAGATAAGAAACGACTTGTGACAGTGACTAGAGGGTGTGTGCGCGCGTGTGTCCACGTGTCCGTACATCGAAACAAGTTTTCATCCTATCAATGTTGCAACTGCTTTTACCAAGAAATGTAAGGTGAAGATCTAAAATTGACTTTATGGTGGGGAAGGAAATGAAACTGTAGGGGTGGAGTAATGTTGATTTAACATGGAAGAACGGAGAAAATCCGTAGATAATGACTTCGCCAATACTTCTTTTGTTTGTTCAGGACGTGTCTGCAGTATTTATTGGGTCCTAGGGAATTTCGCTTTTTTCTTTTCTTCCCTTTCTATCATGCTTCAACTCGGTCCGAATAGTTTGATAATAGCTTACATTATGAATACGCATCCAATATTTTATATTCTTTGACACTTATTCTGGAAGAGAAATTGTGTTTTGTTTGAAAAAAAAACCTGTGTTTCTGACCTATAATTCACAACACGATTGTCTTTTCTTATTATCATTGCTTTTGCAAGAAAACTGAATTCAAAAATGACTATTGTTATCGTTCATTCCACCGTCTTATACTTAAAAGATAAAGTAAATGCTTGAAGATATAGAAGATGTAATTAGTATTGAATTCCAATGATTGTTCTTTAAATGGCCAATGAAAGTTTTGCCTATTCTTAGATATTCTTGTTACTGAATTTTTACTAGGTCGATAGCCTTTAGTCTCATTACTTAAAATTATCTACAGATTGCTTTTATAGATTGCTTGATTTCTTTTGTTATCCGATATCTTAATCTATTTTGCTGAAAAGACTTCTAAATGGTAAGAAAAAAATACTTAAATTGTGTTCTTTTGTAATCAAAACAACTTAAATTGTTTCAAAGAAGAATTTAAAAATAAAAGAAAAAAAAAGATTCCTTGAATATCAACTAGCTAGAGAGTTTGCTTTATTGAAAAACGGGAGAAAAAAAGTGCGTAAATTGAGAAAAAAATGTTTAAAAAATATTTAAGATATTCTTTAAAATGCTTCGTATATGCTCTATTATTATTGAAACAGCAATCAAGATGAATAAGAACATCACAAGTATCAAAGAGTAGGAATCTTTCATATGATGCGAATGGAAATATTTATTTATTTTTTTAAAAACAAAATACAATTTTTGCTTTAAAAATACAAAAGAGAAAATTGAGAATGATAAACGTAAAGTATTTTCTAGTGCTGATTTATATTTAAGAGCGGGCACCAAGGAGATTGTACTTTTTGGATTGGTGAAGGAGAATTATGGCTAAAAGGACGACCGGACTCCTAGGGGGATTTTCGATAGATACAACTGAACGTAGTTTGTCGATGATAAAACTGAAGCAGACAGTAGAATCAAGCCAATGATAGACTGTTTTCAGAAGAATTTCATAGTAAAAACAAGGATTGAATCAGCATTACATACCTTTCAATCTTACTTTTCAATTAATTTTTCCGCATTGGCTACGTATTAAAACAATGTTTTTAAGTAAGAAAATGCAATTATAATAATAAAATATGTTAATTATTCATACATAACTTCATTTACTTAACAGGAAGCTTTTTCAGACAGTTTAATGTTGTGTATATTCATGAAACGTTAGTTTTGTAAAGCATCTACAATAGAAGTCAATGCAAATTGTTTATTATAAAGAATAAAGGGTAAATACGAAAGAGAAAAAAAGAAAACATTAACAAACATTAACAATAAAAGTATAATAAATTAAAATCTATTAGAATGTAGAGTAATTAATTGCTTAGGGAATTAACTTTTAATTATCTATGATCTTAATGACACAATCCGCCATTAACTTTAAGGATTTGCTTGTAAAATTTGGTAGAAAATTATAAAAAAAGAAAATTAAAGAGGGTAAAACATTTAATTTACTAACTTTTCATAAAACTTAACAACATTATTTAATTTTTTTTATTTATAAATATATATATATATATAATATATATATATATACTTAATTTTTAGTATAATTAGTTTATTTTCAGAATATAAAGCCAAGTTCTCGGATAAAAGAATAAATTTTTAAAGAAAAAATATATATAAATTAACGTCATTAAAATAATTTTTTATATACTTTTAAAATATATAATTTTTTAATTAGAGAAACTTTTAGAGAAAAGAAAATAAGAGAAAAGGAAAAATGGAAATTTAATTTTATATTTCGTAATGTAATAAAAAATACAAAATTAATTTTTAAATATATTTATTTTTTTATAACCTTATAAATGTTTTATTAATTAAATATTCATATTTTAATCAAATATAGCTTTTTTTCAACTTTTTATTTTTTTTTATTAACATATTTTTTATAAAATAAAAATTAAAATGTTCTAATGTTTATATTAATAATTTTTTTAATAAGCTTTCAGCAAATTTTTCTTAATTTTTAAACGTTTTAATTTATCTAAAACAATCTTTTTATTTTAAAGATGTACAATTTTATAAATTTACACTTTTAAAATTCGATTTAAGAACAAAAAAAAAAGTAAAAATTCTTTAATTTTTCTTAATTTTATATTCAATAAAATTACAATGAAATAACAATTACAATGAAAGTAGTTTATCTTTTAATTTTATTTTTAAAAATTTATCAAATTACTAAAGATTTTTATATTATTTTTCTTTATATTCAAATAGACTATTAATAATAATATCATAGAAAAAAAAAATATATATATATATATATATATATATAAATCTCTTGACGAATTTTAAACATTTTATAAATGAAATTTGCGATAAATTAATTATTTAAAAACAATTTAAGTATTATAAATTATTATTTTTAAATATTAAATGATAATATATTCCATAAAACAATATTGAAAAGCAATTTCTTAAAAGCAAAAGCGTGTACGAAAGGAATGCACTTTATACAAATTCAGTTCTGAAAGAACCTTTCTCTATATATACATATATATATATATATATATATATATATATACAGAATTTTTACATATTAACATTATAGCATTTACTACACCTTTGTTTGTCTTTATTTTTCTCTTTATTCTTTACTTCTACGTATACACATTACCTTTACTAAATAAATGCATTCTGATATTCTAAGTTAATTTCGTCTTTAGAAAAAAAAAACCATATGGTACATATCATTTCCATTTTTGAATGGAAATTTCTTTGATAAAATATACACTACGTCAAACTTTGCATTTGTCGCTCTAAAAACTATTACCTTTAAGGGAAAAAAATAAGAAATTTTAAATTTACTACCCTTTCATCTTTCTTTTGAGGGTTGTTTGCGTAATTTGATATTTCTGTACAAAGTCCAGAGTAGGTTCTTCCACCCCTTCCCCTTTATATAAAATTTAAAACCGTACTTTTACATTTACAAATATATTATATGACTTATTTTCGAAACTTTCTTTTTAAAATCTAAAATATGTATAGTCTCTCCTTCTCTCTCTCTCTATATATATATATATATATATATATATATATATATAATATTTAAAATATATTTAAAATATTTTCGGAGAGTAAAGTTTATGCACATAATTTTAAATTCAACACGCAAGGCTATTCATTATCTATAGATGTTGATTGATTAGACGTATGATCAATGAATCCATTTACTTCCAGGAGAAGGTTACACATAATATCTATAAGGTTGAGAAATTCAATTAACATCTTGATTATATATTACAGATTTATCGAAGATTCTCAGTAAAATTGCAAAATGAAGCGATGTGAAGTTACTTAGTGATGTTTACTTAATAAAATTATCCTTAACATTTGTTCATCTCGAAGAATTAAATGATGGTAATCAGTCAATAAAAATAAAAATCGATGATCTATAAATAATATAAATAAAAAAATGGATTGATGGAAGACGTTTTTAAAGTTATCTAAAGGCATATTTAATGAGAAATAAACTACATAAGCAGCGTGTTTTAGAAAGATACGAGTTGTAAGTTCGCATGTAAAGATGGAATTTTAATCAATCTACTTTATATTTCATAAAATAAATATTCTTTTAAAATAGAATAGCAGTAAAAAAATCCTCTAAACTGACTTTAAAAACCCGAAAAAATCGTATAAACATGGTAGAATTTCTTGTAAGAAATCTTTACAGTCGAAGTACTTCTTATGAAGAATCTGGGTGAAAAAAGAGACAATAACATGGTCTTACTTGAAAAATTTCAGTAAGAATTCAATATTTAGTATTTATTGTAAAGGAAAGTCATAATACATTTTTAATGAATGCTATTCCTTCATAAAAAGAAATGATGTATGACAATTCTTTCTATGTATCAACTGCCTGATTAGCGATGTGCTTTATGGTCTTTATATCGCCGTTAAGCAAAAGATTCGGACTGATGATTGATGTTTCTATACTTAAACGTATAGTTATAGTAAAGGAAAAGTATTTAATTACAAACAGTTGTGTAGAACTGGCGACTTGCCAGACTTAAGTAGCAAACAGTCGAGCCAAGCAATGCAATGGTTCTGCACAAACAACAACTCTGGCAAAAGACCCAGTACTCTCTATTCCAACAATAAACGGTTGTGCGATCTGTCGCTTCGCGTGAAAGATGAACCTATTTTTTCTGATAAACTTTAGAAAAAATAATTTAAACTTTAAAAAAAAAAAAATCAGAATTCGTTTCTACACTAGAAAAACGAGTCCCGCTCTAATTGCAACGTCCGAAAATTCCACGAATAAATATTATAAATTAACTTTTTTTATATCGCTATCTCAGTGATTTTTTCTTAATTTTAATTAAGTATAGATTCATTTTTATATAAATTGTGTATTAAACATTGATAAGGAACTTAAGAAATTGGGAAAAATTGCACAGTTTTGCTATACTTGGAATTGCTACCCCTCCCATTTTAGAAAAGTCTATAGGATATCTATACAACATTCAAAAACCTTCGTTCTATTTTTCTATCAAAAAGAAGAAGAATAAGTTAGAATTTCAACAGTAATTTATGTATTAAAGCAATTCTATAAAAACGATAAAATATACTTTTCAATACAAAAAAATAATAATAATATTTATCTAGAGCAGAACTTGGTGTCTACTATCGCTATCAATCACTTAGTGATACAAGTGATATTTTTCTTTTTCACCTTTATAAATTCTATTCGGAGCACTTCTATTAATGCTGTCTTTACAGGAAACATAAAAACTTTGTTCTTTTCATCACTAAACCCAAACATCGACCGTATCTACACACACTTTCGGTTTTCTTACACAGTTTCTTGATACTAAGATTGTCGTTTTGAAAGTGCTATAACCAACACTAAAAGATAATTTACTTGAGTTCCAGCTGGTCAATATACCATCAAGTCACTTCATTTCTGAACCTTTTATAGATTGTAGTACCGTCTATTTGTCTGCCTTTCGGGCAACTTGGTAAATGGAAAAGATACCTTTTCCTATCGATACGTATGATGGAAAATGTGTATAGTACAGGTGGCTTAGCCATCAAACATAAATTATATCTTTTATACTAGAAACAGACTCACAATATATATTGTTTTCTTTAAAGAATTTGACATTTCTTCCACATATAAAACAATTTTTTCGATAATTTTGTAATAAAAGAACGAACAAAAATTATTGTGACGATGTCATAATAATTTTTGCAATTTTAATTATATTTTTAAATTTATTTTATTTGAAATATACGCTCTCGATCTCAAATTAGTAGTGTCTTGCCCCTGTACAGTACATCTTACTTTACCTGATAACAATAGAGTCGTGCCGGTCATCTATGTAACTCCATTCTGTGGAAAATTTTTGAATTGAAATCACGTGACTTCTGGTCTAGACCAGAAGTTCGTATACGGTTAATAGGGGCTTCCTGCCTCTTAGTTTTCCATATATGGTCTCGACTTTCATCTATATAACCGTTAGACAGACAGATAGTGGGAATTCATAGGTCTACTATTTTTTCAAATTGTAGCCCAAAAAGAACAGAATTGCGGATAATTATACTTCATTTTAAGTTACTTACATCTCTTTTTTAAATATTTTTAAAGCTTAGATAGAATTTTATTAAGGAAGAGTTGTCCTAAATCTATTATTGTAACGATTAATGATACCCTTGCTACGTTAACAAAGAACTAGGGGAAAAAAACAGCTATTTTATCACTAACTTAACAAAGAAAGAGAGTTGAAAACATTATTTTTAACATTGAAAAGTCGAAACTATAAATCTATTCTGTTTAATTCTTTTGAAGAAATGTGAATCATTCAGCCTTGAGGGTATCTACTTGATATTATTTGTTACGTTGGCATGCATAATAAATAACAAAATTTTTCATGTACTGCTTGTAAACTATTAAGTAATTATAAGTTTAAACAGTATTTTTAAGTTGTAAAATATAATTAAAATTAATTTATTTTTATTTAAATATTAAAATATGTTCTAAAATTTACAATTAAAGTTTAATCTTGAAAATACCAAGACATTTTGTTTTTAAATCCTTTGTGGAAAAAAAAAATATATATATATATATATATATCGAAAATTGTTTATAGTAAGTGAAGCAGAAAAGTCAATCTAAGGATCTAAAATTCGAAAACTGCCAACAATACCACTTAAAAAAATGCCATTTTCAATCAAAAATGTGTTCGTACCACTTATTCTACGAGAAAATCCTTATGTCACCGAACGTCAAAACGTCAGTAATGACAGCAAAAATCGACAAAAAAGAAAAAATAAGAAAAAAAAATCCTGTCAGAGGACAATTGAAGAAACTGGAAAGAAATTTGAACGTTCTCTGCGGCAATATCCGCAAACACTGATAGATTACGGAGATATATCTGTGAAAGGAGTTCTCTATACACACACAAGCAGTGCTTGGCTTGACAATGGTTGAGGCCGTCAGTCAATCAGTGGCGTGAAAGCTGGTGGACCTTGGAGAAAAGGGGCTGGAAACAACCCCTTGTCTGACGATATTTCGTTGACCGGACTGGAGAACCAGATTATCGATGGCCAATGTCACAAGTAATCCTGGCAAACGTTCTTCACTGTGAAAAAAAGTAGACATAACCGAGCTGTACTTAGAAACAAAAGCTTATCTATTTTTTATCCGCATCCTTACCTTCTTTGACCATCATTTCATGTCATTAAGTTTCTAATCGTAGGTTGGCACATTTGTCAACTTTTCCCTTTTCATTTCCGATTCCTGTTGCTTCCTTAATAGTTTTCCTTGGCTCTTCTCCTACTTTTTCTTTTGTATATTTTATAAATCTCCAACAATTCTATAGACATTAAACTTCACTTTTCTATACAACAGATAAGTCTAAAGTATATATATTTTTTAAATGCTATAAATTTATAAAATTTAATCTTAAAATTACAAAAATAACACGCGTTTAAATAAACGATAAATTCAAAAATTTACATTTATTAAATAATAAAATAATTAAAAATTATCGATAAAAATTCATAACGTGATGTAAATTTAATTATGTAAAAATACTAAAAATTCGTACAGATTTTTCTTTAATTACATTCAATAATTTAATTTTAATTCTTTTTAAAACAATCGAAACACCTCACGTAATTTAAATAATGTTTATAAAAATAAATAAATAAATTGAATGTATTAAAAACAAAATTTAAATTTCTATAACATAAAAGTAAATATGTTATATCTTATCTATTTATATATATATAAAGGTTTAGGGATAGGAATAAAATTTGATTTTAAAAAATAATTTATAAAAAAAAGTTGTAAATGGACTATAAAATTTACATTTTACTTCTATAAAAGGTTTGAAGCACGTAAACATTTAAATAAAATTGATTTAAATGTGAATTTATTGTTCTAATAACATATGAAAAACATTAAATAACACTGTGTTAACACATTAAATATATTTTATTTATTATATTATATAAATTGAAAATATTCAATTTATTTTCGCCACAATTTTCAATTCTTTTTTTAAAGTTACATTAGCTTCAATCTCACCAAATTTTTAAAACTATTTATAACTATTAAATATCAATAAAATAAGCTATTTTTGAAGGTATAATAAAAGTTTATATCGATTTTTTTTATTGTTTCACATATAAAACAACATAAAAAAAAGTTTCTGTCATTAGATTAAAAGTTAACTTTCAGGGGGAATATTTGGGACATAACTGTATAGTTAGAGATGTATCTGGTAGAAAGTATGAAAAGAATGAGCTTAAAAGCCCTAAATCTCTACATAAGATTGTCAGTCATCAGTGTACACTTTTCCTTCTTTATATTGCTGAAAGTGTTGTTCGTCGTCCGGATTCCATCAAAGAGATAGTGATATTAGTTCAAGCCACATACTGTGTAATGGAAGAATTGGAGTGCATTAGTGCATTGGTGCTTCAAGCCACGGCTAGTCTCTATGTTTGACTGCAAATATAGACTATGTCTCCCATGTTCTTGCCCTGCCAACACTGTGGTCTACTTTGGAATTAGGCATTCTTTGGTAACAACAAAAAAAAAGTGCACTTTCGTCTTCCATAAAAAATATATTAAATAAATAATACCTTTTTTATCTTTCTTGTAAAAATGGCTCTAAATAAATCAGTAAAATTTCTTTTTTTTTCTATTATTTTAAATGTATTTAATTAAATTTTCCTATTAATATTTATCTGTAATTTAATATGAATAGATAGGAATGTAACAATTTCGTCCTTTATAACCCTGTACACTTCATAACAAAGAGATGGATTTATCAGTAAATTCATTCCTCTACTTGAAATTACTACTAATAATTATAAACTTATCAAATTTATCTCAAAATTCCATTAATTAGTTATAATGGCACTTAATTATACATAGATATACTGTATATGTGCGGAAGTTTATTTATTATCAATGTCTGCATTCCATCGAATCTTTATTGATTTTCGAGTAATGAATTGACGAAAAGTATCCCTAAGAGGACCGAACTATAATAATATATAAAACGAGAAAACTTAAAAAGTTATTTATACATTCTCTTGCAATGCAAAATGAATTAGAAAAAAAGAAAAACATAGCTATGCTTACTTTAAGTAAACTTATATATTGAAGTTTACAAAGAGAATTTTTTTTAATATTGTTTTATATGTAATAAAAGATATATATAAGATTTTAATATTGAGAAATTCTGTAAACATAGACATCGTATGATGGCAAACAGTTTACAACACCAAGATTGAATTTCAATAAATGATAATGTAGAATGGAAAAAAAAACATATACAAACAAGTTTTTTTTATTTTAAAATCAATTTTTAAATCTAAATACATACAAAAAATTTTGCATATTCTTGTACAGTTTACAATATGATTTTTGTGTCATTAATTTATGAAATTTCAATTAAATTAAATTCATTATAAGTTCTAAAGACACAAAAATTTTCGTGTTTATTATTTAAAAATTCCATTTTCTTATATATATATATAATAATAACAGATATTGATCTCTCTTTTCTTTTTTCTATTTTAAGGCGATGTCTATTTAACTTTAATCTTAAAGAAAATAGAAGTAATTATTCAGTTTGAAAATCATCTCACAACCTTTAACTTTTCAATACAACAGTTAGCTTTTCAATTTATAAGATCTGAAACTCGTTCTACTACATCTTATTTACAAGAGACGAATGAAGAATACCGAAAAAAAGAAAAAATTCTTCTGCATTTGTATTCACTTCGATAAAGATGACTTCAATCAGAATAACCGACAAACAAATCACCGAATCGATTCTTAGCTTAGAAAAAGGATGTTTGATAACAGAAAAATTCACTCCTCATTGATACAGTTGAGAAACTAAAGAGAGTTTTCTGATTATAATTTATAGTATGTTCTGATTGTGGTAAGAGCGGATTAGATAAACTAATAGCCAGTGACGTGAGTGAACTAATTACTAGTAAATTTCTACAGCATTCCATTCTGCCAATTACGTCAGTTTTGATGAGAAGTGTTTCAGAAATTACACACTATCTACGGACGATTACATCGTTCCATATTTTAGAAACGGTCAGTACGTTATACAATCAAATATCAAGCACACACATTCCGCTTTACCTCCATACAAAAGGTCACGCTAGAAAGTTAAATGAAACTGTAACGGCATTAACTGAGGATTTTATCACCTATTTTATTGCATACTGCATAATCGTGAACATTTTATAAATTTCTAACTGGTTATGGCTGATATAAGAAGAAGAAGAAGGAGGAGTTTGATCGATTTTTTTTTCCACCCTTTCTTCTCTCCCTTTCTCTCTTATACTCTTTTTTTTTTTTTTAATGGCAAATGTATAATGCTAATTTTAAATTTTAAATTTTATGTATTTACGTATATTTATAATAAATATATAAACTTAACTTATCTATAAAGTGTTATCGTTTGTATCGTCAATAATAAACCTTAATGTTTCCAGATTTGTTTAGTTAAATGTATCGTCGTTTGTTTTTTTATGTTCCGATTCCGCTACATTGAAAAATCTATAAAGATAACGTATACGTGTTTATAAACTAAAGTAATAAACTTTATCTATTGTATAAACTTTAACCTATTATTATAAAAATATAGAACTTTATATAACTACTTTGATAAATAGCTTAAAATAATGGTAACAGCCTTATGATGTATCCTAGTTTTAAAAGGTTATCCTTTCAATTTTTGATTAATGTTAAGCATTTAAACCATCAATTTTACAATTTTATGAAAGATTATTAATAAAACGTTCTACTTAAAATACTAATTCTGCTTAAACTTCTTCAGTTTTACATTAAATGGTAACTAAGAATTCTCCAATCGATGGAGATTGAAACCTTCATTCTATGGATAGAACCATCTACTTTAATTCATCTTATATCATCTATTCTTGAGATATTCTTCTATATAAGAACTATTTTGTTTTACTATCGATTATCAGCTTTATCGATAAAGATAATCCTTCGATAACTTGTATATTAACATCGTTTCTCCATTAATATTCATGATAATAATTATGTTTAAATATTATAATGTAGTCTAAGCCTTAAAATTTCCATATTTTTCTATAAAAATTTTAAGAAAATTTCCCTATATAAACTATTAAAATGAAAGCCATTTCAATAAATCCTCTTTTTAAAACTATCAGAAGATGCGGGATAATTATTGTTTATGGTAAATGACACACATTTTACACTTGTTTTAATGGAATAAATACATAAATCACGAAATTAATGAATGAGAAAGTAAGAAGAGAAGCTTCTCTTTTGTTGATAAATCCATTATCCACCTTTGTCAGTTCACCTGAGACTTTATCGATAAGTTCTTATTGTCCCAGGTGAAGCCGAAAGTACTTATATCTGTTGGTTTTGGTCAAGTTAATGGATAGTCCATAGTAACCATGCCAATTAAAACTGCATTCTCTGTTGTACTTTTTGTTGGTAGAGACTTTTATTATTAAATATATATATATAAACTACATTTTTTACTTCCATTATTCAACTAATTAATTAATAAAAAAAAATAATTATTCCTATTATTAATTTAAAAAATTAAATTTAAAGTATTACTAAATAAAATTATCAATAAAAAATACAATTAATTTTAATTTCAAAATAAAATTTATTATGAAAATTACATGTTTAATCCTTTAACTGAATTGCTTTTACTTGCTGAATAGGTATTAAATATGTATTTTTGCTTAAAATTAGCAAAGAATTTCTGTGCAAATTAAATTTAATAAATAATAAATTTTATATTAAAAAGAAATGTATTAATTGTATAGATAAAATTTTCCACAAAATTATGGCTTAATATTTTTAATACTTTTATTTTAATTATGAAATTTTCTACAATTAATTTTAATACGATTTTCTAACAAAAGTGCATATCAGCTATCACATGTTTGCGCTTACATTTCCCTTTGTCCATAAGAATCTTTAATAAATAGGCAATTACGGTAACAAGTATTTAACACCCTTCTAAATTTTAAGGTCTTCAACGGCTATTCAACCCATTACCAACAATTCTAGTATCGTCTTTCAAATGAAAACATGGCTTTATCTAAAGCTATGCAAAGTGAATTTTAAAAGTAGGAATATCCACAAGTCTTTTCAAGTGTTTGAATCCAGCAAAAGAAAGGGAAAAGAAAAAAAAGTCTTCAACATTGAATATAGATCAATTTCTCATTCCTTCTCTATTCAGCAAATTTCCATGAAATTTTCTCTCATACATCACGACGTGATACATTATAGAATTCGTGATGAAATCTTAAGACTTCCTCAAGCCATTTCTCTGTTACTATTGTTGTTGACGGCCTTCTATAAAGGAGGCCCTATTCCATTGGGAAATGTTGTGGAAAACTTTACATTGGCAACGTATAGCCAACAATAAAACTGACATTTCACAACCTTACGTCCTCTCGACCGTAAATACACGATGGTTTTCTAAAAGTCTACTTTCTAGAGGTTAAATAGGTTCGGCTTTTTCGCATTACATCTACGTATTTTTCTCCCAGTAAACACTTAACAAACCTCTTAATTTGCACTCGTATCACTCTAGGGATATATTAGGAAGTCTTCACAATTATATACCAACTCGCTAGAGCTCCTGAAGGATCTTTAAAAAAAAAAAGAAAAAAAATTAATTGTCATAGTTTCTCTTCTCATCAACTTTTAATGTTTTGTTTCTCATTCGTTTAATTTTTAAAAAAGTGAAGTTGCTTTTTAGTAGATTTAAAAGTTTAAAGAATAAAAAAGAGCATTTTAAAAAGTAAATTAAAAAATAAATTGTTGTGGCTTACTAAAGTGTATCATTTATTTAAAAATAGTTTGTACCCAGTGGAATGAAAGTCACAAAGAAGGAAATTGTAATGAATAATTTAATTATACCATTGATGAAAGATACACACAACATATGCAGTTAAGACCAGAGCAAGTTGAAAAACGAAAATAATCAATATCGTAGTAAATTCTAAGATAAATGGCCCTGTGCTCTTGGCATCTCTGGTAACGATTCTATGCACCTACTAACGCAGTGGCACCATCTTTTGCCCTCATTCTAAACTAAATATCGATCATTAACTTAAACTAATTTAATTAATCTACAGCTATTTAAATAATTATTTTAATAATAAATCGTGTAAAAAAAACCTCTATAATAATTAATCAAATTAATATACAGAAAAATATAGCTTTACTATAATTACTTTTTAATAAATCGTTTAACCAAGTTTATGTATTAAAAAGTGATCATTTTATTTAATAATTACGATTAATTATTTTAACAATTTTTTTAATAATTTTTTATTTAATAATATAATAAAAATTAATTTATCTTAAAATATATATATATATATATATTATATTAAAGGTTATATTATACAAAAATATTGCATTAACGTTTTAAAAAATGTAACTACTTTCATTACTTTCATATTTCTTTAGATAATAAATTAAATTTTTATGGAATACTTTTTAAATTATATAATTTAAGAAGGGTTTTATAAGAGTTTTACAAAATTGCTCCTCGTAGAATTTAAAAGTTATAGATGAACTATTCATTATTCTTAAGTTGAAAGATACTTGGAAGGAAGAGATTTTCTTTCGAAATTATCCTACCATAAAGAAGAGTAAATCTTTTTTTATGGTAGGATAGTTTACTTTTATATATATATATATATATATATACACACTTTAAACTCTAACAAAAAGTAAAAAAAATCAGTTTTATATTTTACACTATTCATCCTTCCTCACAACAGTTATCAATTTATAATGGAATGTTCCATCGATCCGGAGAATTTACACCTTAATTTATATATATATTTTTTATAATTAAAAATATTTACGATTACTTATTTAAATATTTTCCTTAAAAATTCGAGTTTTAATATATATAAAATTAACATTTTTTAATGTTTTAAACACGTTTCTGATATCCTGTTAAAGTATCAAAATGTTCTTATTTCGTGACCGATTTTATGATATTATCACGATCGAATGAATCATCACTATAAGTAACATATATTGGAAGGTTTGAAGAGAATTTTATACTTAATAAACTCGCATACATTTGATAATTTAGCACGAAAGATGCGCATTTCTCATTATAGAAACGAACGTCTTTCGTGATACACTTTACACGAAAATTAAATATAATATATTTTCTTTTTACAAAATAATAATAATTTATCGATATTTTTGAATAGTAAAACTTTAAATTTTTACACATATATATAATTTTAATTTAATTATAAACTTCTTAAAAACTGGCATGCAAAATTAACCGTGGAATATAGTTTTGTTTATTTAACAACGTTTCAAGGAATGATGCTAAATTTAATTTGCTAAATCTACAATACTTCATTTATTTATTTATTTATTTATTTAACTTTTCTTTTTTGTTTAAGCCATTTTGTAGAAAGAGAAAAGAAGAAAATTGCAAGAACGATTGAGAAATTCTAATTATACAACTGGAGAATTAAGAAGAACGGATTCCAACTGAGACTCCTAAAACTTTGTTTCTACTATGTCAAGCTGACGTTAAAATATATTTATGGGCACTTAAACAAAATGTCCTCTATTGCGAAATTTGTGACGATCTAGAGACATTGCTTCAGTAACTGGAATAAAATCTTGTAAAAGAATCGTTAAAAGTAGAAGAAATAAAGGAACAATTCGATAACTCTCACATACACTTAAATATATATACATATATATATATATATATGTACGTTTAAGTATATCTCTACACTTAAACATATATGTTAAGTGTACGCATATATACATACATACACTTAATATATATAAACCAAAAATAATTAAATAAAAATTTATTGGTGTAATTATGTCTCCAAGCTTTGACCCTCCCCCTCTGTGGTCGCTTTTATATACAAGATATTTTTACATCATTTTATTCGAATTATTTATTATTTTTAAATACATATTTTTAAGCGATAATTTTTATAAATAATATAAAATTTTCTATATATATAAAGAATATTTTATTTATTTATTTATTTTATTTTAGTTTATATAGAGAGAGTGATGCCATTAAGATAAGAGAACCCTCTAAAGAATAAACAGACCCTTGTTCAAAAAAAAGGAAAGCATGCTAACATCTAGAATAAGAAAAATAATATAACAGACATAAAGTACATTAAAATACTTTTAAAAAATTAAAAATTACATTAATACATTTTTTCATGTCATATTATATATTACGAATTCGTGTAGAAAGCTTATTTTTGATGTGTAGTAGTCTGTCTTTAATGTATTTTTCCACCCCCCTTCCCTTCTTCCTCTTCTTATTACAGAAAATACATTAAAGAAGAGCTACTAAGCATTAAAAATAAGCTTTTACATCAATACATAATACACAATACAGATAAACTTTATGCTTATACAATATGCAGGTATTAGTCTTCTATACGTGCATATAATTATTATAATTAAAATGTATGTGATACGTAATCATCCACTAAAACGTTAATATGGATATAATTATCCTATACAGTGAAACCTGCGTAAACCGGAATCTTTTTCCCGTTTAGGCAAGTTTCAGATTTATTCGTGTTCCGTTTTAGACAGGTTTTACTGTATATACATATAATATATAACGTTATTCACAGTGACACTTCGAGGTAATTGTTAATATGTTAGAATTTATATAGGCCTACTAAGAAAATTAATAAATAATTTTCTAGTGTTAAATATTAGAATATGAGGTTTTTTAAAAGAATTTTTATAAATTTTAATAATTTAAAGGTAACACTTTAACCATTAACACAAAAATCTTTTCCCTTCTAGCGCTGTTTCTATACACTTTATTATATATATATATATATATATATATATGCCTATTATTAATAAAACACATTCAAAACAGCTTATAATATTTTATTTAAATAAAAAATATAATAAATATAAATTCAATACATATATATATATTATTAAATCAGTGTAAACCGCTTCAAAATAAATTTTTTAATATACGAGGAATAATTTATTTTAAAGAGTACAGTAATATTTTTTTAAATAGTAAATATTTTATTTACAGTTAAAACACGTTAAATTTTATTATTAAAAAGTGTTCGGATATAACGCATCTTTCCCCCGCAAATAACATAAAAAATAACGTTATATTGGTTAATTATAGTTAATGAATGTATCAATTATTAACGGTTAATTGCTATCAATAGAATCTAGAAGAAATAGAAGCAATCTGAGAATTTGCTTCCTTAGAAAGTGTATCTATCTCGATGATTAATCCAGGGAATGGCATCTCGTCTATCGTACAACTTCTGACATTCGGCTATCTTCACCCGACACTATAAGAAAGAAAAACTGGAAATGATTCCGGAGATGAAGGATTTCTTCTGTCAAAGAAAAGAAAGCAGATAGAGTAGGGCACACTGTAACTCATATCCACAGCTTCAATAGTAACGGGTAGATCAAGTTGTGGATCAGATTTAACCTTATAACAACAGATGTTTCTGACGTCCACCGGAAAGTTACTTCAGCACACTCCAATTTTCTTAATGGTTAAGCCGCGACTGGCTAGCAGTTGGTGAAAAATAAGTCACTACGGACCAATTCTTTGTCATCTCGTATCTACTTGCGCTTGGGTCCACCAGGAAATCAAACAAACAAATAATTTGTCCTACAACAGAAAGGGAAATAATTCTGTTTATGATATAAACAACATTACTTTATGTTATTACAGAAACGTATCTTTCTTTATAAGTTACTTATCTCTCTCTTATCCTCCCTCTTTAAAGGTAGATCCGGTGTTTAACCGTCAATTATAGATTATATTATAATAAATAGATGTATCGTCGTGTAATATCGGAAAAATAATTTCAAAAACTGATTATATTTATTGTTATTTACTCGTGATACCTATGAGTTATAACGTTTAAACAATAGAAAGCAACGTTCGATATAGGTAAAGAATTGCTTCTTTTGTTAATGTGATTAATTGGCCTTATCCAACTATTTCATCCATTAACGTTACGTCAAAAATGGCGAATTAATACTTACTCCGTAAACAATTTCTGTTGGTTGGGGTATCATTTTACAAATTGCACATAATATATCTTCTGGGATGAAGAGGAGAAGTTACTGTGGGTGGCAGACGTTCCTTTCTTCTCTTTGCCAGAATGATACAATCGTCTATGTGAAGGTAGCAGTTGTTACGCCAGTGACGATAGCAGCCATTGAACTTCCACTTTTCAATGGATCGTTTGTGTTGCCATCAGAGTCTCTCTTTGTGATATACCTTAACATAGCTCTGAGTTTAATCTTATAAAAAGGGGCGATAATGATGTAAGGGTGTAGACTTAAAAGTAGAGATTGTTATCGCTAATTTTTCCCTTTTTATCGATTTATACCCTATCTACACATCATTATACATGTTATAAATACGTGTAGGGTAAAAAATACATCGCGTAAAAGTGAATTATAATGATAAATCGAGACCAAGATACACTGTATACGAAATGATAATGGGAATTTTAAATACATTAAGGGATGTGCCTACAGATGTAAGATATATGAATCTATACAAAAGATATCTGAGCCATAAAGATGGAATGTATTATAGAAAGATATATAACAATAGATATAGATCTATAGAAAGATATATATAATCAGAATCTTTCTTTGTGATAGGTAGGCACACCGTACCATGTAATTCTACACGAAGAGATGATAAAATATTCAATTTAAACTATCGTCATCATCTTTTCAATTATAATAATGTCTTTAATATAAATATATATATTTATTATAAGCGTTTCTACTGTAAAACTTCGTCACGCATTATCAAATTTCATATGAAACAAGAAATCACAGCTTATAATTCAAGAAAATAGATTTAAAATGTTTTAAAAAATCACGTGACTTCCGGTCCAGATGGGAAGTCCGCACGTAAATAATCGAGGCATTAAGCTTTCCATATCTGATCTCGATTATTTTCATCTACATAATTCCGTTCTCGAGATTAACGAAGGAAGGACGGACAGAACGGACGACAGTGAGAATTTACAGGTCTTTTGCAGTTCCAAAAATATTTAAAATAATTCTAAAAATATATTAATAAAATACTAAATAAAAAGAATCGAGAATATATTTTTTCTTTATATATATATATATATATATATATATATATATATAATCCATTATTTTCTATTTCCAATTAAAGTATTTCTGTCTACAAAGTGTGAAATATTACTTTTCTTTTCACAAGAGATATTATTTTTCTTTATATAATTACAAGCTGTCATCTTTCTTACTTTTTTTTATTATTATTTTCTTCTTCTTCTTCCTCTCCTCTTGCAATTCTCATCTTGGTTGGTTTCAAACTAGATTCTTGTCCCGAAAGATGTCAAATAGATCGATGGCTTCGAACTTTAGCAAGTTGCATCATTCCGGAAAATTAAATGCTGTAGATACGAATGATCGGATGCAGTATGATGTGCATCACATGTAATGTCTATCACACGCAAAGTGTCTAGTCACGCAACTTCTCCTCTCCTTCTTCTTCTTTCTCCTCCTCTTCTCTATGATTTCCTGATGTTTCTCAACTCAAAACTTATAATTACCTTATTTCTTTGACTGTATAAAATGAAAATAAAAAGAATATAAATTCCTCTTTCTACAAATTTTATAATCAAAATGCAATTCTTGGAAGTGTATATACAACTATAAATCAATTTTACTACACACGCGAACTTCAAAGTGGGAAATGTGTATTAAAAAAATAATAATAATAAATTGATTTTATTCCAGAAAATAATAAAGTAATAATAATTATTATTATTTTTTATAATAATAATAATTATTATTATTATAAAAAATAAATAATTTATAACTTAAAATGATGTTTTGTTTTTGGCTTGTTTAATTTTATTTTCTATTCCAAAGTAAAGAATTTAATTTACTTCTCGTAGTAGTTCTTTTTAAATTTTATTTTACAATAATTATTTTTATTTATGCTTTTTTTTATATAAAAAAAATTCTAAATCTTTATTATGTACATTTTTTTAGTTTGAAATCCGAACGAAAGATGGCGACACTATACGATTTTCTTGCCATTTACCAAAAACATACACGCCATTTATCACTCGCGTAATTATAAGTAATTAATTATAATTAACGCTTCTTAATTATTTAATAGTTAGTTGTTTTTTAATAATTTCTTAAACTGAAAAAACTGCGTTTTTATTTACAACTTTTTATGTATTAAAAAAAATGTTTGTATTATGCAAATATTTAAAAAATTTAGGAAAATATTCAGCAGTTTATATTATAAATCACTTTTCACGATAGATTAAAGGTGCCATATATTCCTTTCAGGTATATACTTTCGGACAGTTTTATACCTGCCATTTTTAATAAAGGTTGCCATATGAGATGCCAGTTTACAACATAAATATTCTTCTTATTTTCTAATTTTAAATATATTAATTTATATTAAATAATATTAAAAATTTTTAAAATAATTTCTAATTATACATTTATAATAATTTTCTTTAAATTTTAATTAATTTAGTAATAATTTTGTAGACATTTATATCAAAAATTTCATAAAATAATTGAAATTTTAAGGATAGTTTTTTAAAGTAATTTATTAAAAATTTATAAATTTTAATTATTTTTTTGCATTTATTAACATTCAATTCTGTGTATTATCGATCTTATTACTCAGAATTTTCTAAAATTATGTTTTTAAAATATATATTTAATGAATGCATTCTTGGAAAAAAGATTCATTTAATTACTAGAAAGCATCTTTAAAAATAGAATTCGAAGTAAAGAGTTAAAAAATATTGATTTTTATAATTATATTTTGGGCTTTTCATATGAAAATTATCCTGTTTATACAACCAGATTTATATTCTATGACAAATAAAATTCGTAGAATATTCTATCTTATTGTTTCTTCATGTCTGTATCATCCTTCACTTTCATTCTTAATCTTTCCTTTAAGCATCCTATTCTTTCGGTTTAATACCATTTTCCTATTTCTCTCTGCAGTTAAATTCCCTAAAAATTATAGTTTTTATTTATTTAAAATATCAAAAAGACTCTTAAATTATCCTTTATATTCTCTTCCTCACATCTTCATCATCCTTTTCCCAAATTTCTCTAACTCTCCTTGCAATTAAATTCTCCTCGAAAATTATTTAAAATACCAAAAAAAAAGGATCTTAACATTACATTTCTATCATCCAGCATTTCTTTCATTCTGTATCTTTATCATTCTTTTCCTTCATCTATTGCCATTTCTCTAGCTCGTTACTCCGTTAAATTTTTTAAAAACCGTACAATTTTTATTAATTTAAAATATCGAAAAGGCTCTTAAATCAAATTATTTTACGATCCAACAATTCAAGTGCTCCCCCATAAACACTTTAATCAGGAAATTTTAAACACTTCTTCCCATTTTTACCTTCTGTTTCTAACTTTCTAATGCTAGAAAAGTAAAAACCCATTAGATTTATAGAGTCGAAACATCTTTAACCTTCCAAGAAAATATATATAGAATAGTAAAAGTAACACTCAAGACCTATAAAAGCAAATGTTCATTTAGTTTCTGATTATATCTATTAAACAGTAGATAAGAGAGAATTTCCATAGAAGGCACGAAAGACATTATTACTGTCTCTTTACTGTCTCTATGTAATTAAGTCTGGTGCATTTAAAATACGTGTAACACGTAGCTTAATTACATCCCCTAATGAGAAAGGTTTCATTGCCGATCCACAAGTAATCATACTCTTCAGGAAGTCATTTCTCACTATTCCCAGTAGTCATGACTTTAACTAAGGTCATGTTCACCATCTATTTTATTTAGAGGTCATCTTTAATCCCTAACGATCGTATACTTTGGGAAATATGGCACCAAATGACCATCTTTAAACCTGGATCGATATTTTTCATTTATTGTTTATTAATCATTCGTTTAAAGGTAATTTATCTTAATTGAAATTAATAAATTGAAAGGATTATTTTTAATTATTCTATAACTAATTTACACCACTGCTTTATTAGTATTTTCTACAATTATTTTCCTAATTAGTCAATAAATAAACGGTAAAATATCGATTTTTTTCACATGAATTTTCTACAATAGAATATATTTTTGAAATTAATTATTATATAATTTTATTATAAAAATTATAATTCTTATTAGTTAAAATAATTAATTACTTTATTAAATAATAATAATAATAATATATTATTATTATTATTATTATTATAGTTAATAATGTTGATTAATTAATTAAAATTAATTAGAATTGTTGATATTTAATTACATCTTACTCATCATTTAATTATTTTTATTTTTATAGTAAATAATTCTAATTCAATTTTAAAATTATTGTTAATATTTTTTAAAAAATAATAATAATTAATTTTTAAGCCATTTACACAGATTAATTATTTTTCTATTTAATTAATTAAAAATTTAATAAACTCTCTTGAAAATAATTAAAATTTATTATATAATTTAATTCATTTCTAATATTTAAATATCTGTTAAATATAATTAAGCATATATTAATTTTTTTTTTAAATTCCTCAATATTGAAAGTAATAAATGGAAATTAAAGTGTAGAATATGAAATTATTTATTTTTTTATATATTAAAATATATAAAAGAAAGTATAAATTTTCATAAATTTAAAGGAGAAAATTGACAATTTTGTTGACAGTAAAGTGTAGAACGGCACATAACTAATGAATTTGCTGCTCTTTCTGAATCATGAATATCTTTTGAATTAATTTCTTAATTAAATTTTAAATTTATTTATTCAAATAATTTAATGAATAAATTCATTTATTTATTTATTTATAAGAGGTTAATTAAGAAAACCATTTGAAAAAATAAATGTAAATAAATAAATAAAATTTGTTTATTTTAAACTCAATTATTTTTTCAATTATTATAATTATTATTACTATTATTATTATTAAACATTTAATTTTGCTTAAGGTAAAATGCCTTAAAGGATATTTACACAATATATAAAAGTTCAATTTGTTTGTTTTTTTTCTTTCTTAATTTAATTTATTAATTAATCAAATATATTTTATACTTTATTATTTTAAATGACATATAAAATTTAATTATTTTTATTTTTATTTTTAAAAAAATAAAATGCATTTCCAGCTCATAGATGGCAGCAGCATACTATAAATTCAGTCAATTTTCTTCAATAAATAAATAAATATATAATATATTTTTTTTTAATAAAAATTGAATTTAATATACACAAAAATGTGATTTTTTAAAATAAAATAATAAAATAAATAAATAAATTATTATTTTATATTTTATAAAATTTATAAGGAATAGTTATAATGTATTTTATTCATAATTTAAACACATCGAATGTATAATAATTGGGAGAAAAATAATTATAAAGACACGTGTGGCCCCCACGTAAAAAATATGATAAAAATTTATTTTTATAAAGTTTAAAAGTCTTGGTGTAATTTATACCAGATGTTTTAAATAAATAAATAAAAGAAGAGGAAGATGAAGAGGAGGAGGAGGAGGAGGAGGAGAATGAAGGGGAAAAAATTAATTTAAAAATTTTACAAATGTAATTTAAACATTTTAAAATTAAATAGAGCTTAAGAATTAAGAAAATAAAAAAAATAACATTTTTAATGGAAGAACTTAAAATGTACAAAAATAGAATTTTTTAAATGCTATTTTTGTACATTTTTATTTTAAATTTAATATATTACAGAAAAAAAAATAAATATATATATATGTTTTATTTTATTTTATACCAAAAAAAAATAATAATAAAAATTTCTAAACTTAAAATACTTTTTATTTATTAAGCATATTTTTTTTAATGTATAAAATATTTTAAATTAATAAATTAAGCATTTTATATATTTAATTTACAATTTTTATTTTCAAAAATTAAGATGTTTACGTACGAAATAATCAAATTAATTATAAAATCAAAATTTTTTATTTATAATTTAAATATATTTTAAAAATTAAATTACATTTTTCTAAATTATTACATAAATTATTAGAAAATAAATCTATTTTTAATGCACTTTTTAACAGTTTCTTTAAAGCAAATAATGATGAAAATTACTTTTTTTTTAATGTGTGTAAATTATTTATTAAAATTTTTAAATGTAGTATTTAGTCGAAGATATAAAGGATATAAAATTTAAATTGAATCATTAAAATTTTCAAGCTTGAGTTGACAAGATGTCATATTCTAATGCTAAATATGTCTTTTAATTTGTTTTCATATCGTGTAACACCTAAAATTGTTTCCTGCTTTTCTGTTTATCATCAATTCAGTAGATAATAGCTACTTTGATAATAGCTACTTTTACATTCCTTTGGCGTAAATATGCCATTTTGCTCCTCTCTCACTCTCTCCAAACATCATTCTTCTCATCATCTGCTTATCTTCTCTTCATGTTCTTTCGTTAAAATTATCTAATATTTATTAAGTTATACAAAGCAACTTAATCATATGAGATAAAACTCTACATCTTTAATTAAATTATGAATTATGATAATTAAATCGACCACTTTTTATCTGTTTTCTCTTTACTTCATCGAGTTTTGGACGTTTAGCGTATAAACTTTTTAACAAAATTTTATAAATGTTTAAAATTTTAATTAAGATTTTATAGTACCCGAGATATACTTAATGATTTTTAATTACTTTTTACTGTTTTGGTAATAAGCATTATTTTGTTTACCTCAAAAATTAACTTTAAAATTCTTATAAAAAATGTATAACTTAATTTAAAAATTAAAAAGTAACATTTTAAATAATATAATTTTTACAATTTAAGCTAAATTAGTAATAATTTAATTTAAAAAATTCTCTCTTATCCCTTTATCCTCTTTCTTTCTTCATTCCTTAATTAGGTTCAACCTCATAAAAATTAATTTAATTTCGCTTAATTTTTGTAATAACACGAATATTTTATAGAATTTTATATAAATATTTTACGCTTAAAACTATTTATAATATTTTTTAAATGATAATTAAAATATATGTTAATTTATTACTAAAAATTTAATTAAACTTAAACATTTACCATTCGATAAGCAAACAATCATTAATAGTAATAATAGGTATAGGGATTTATTACTAGCATAGTATAATAAACTACCACAGTAATAATGTTATATAGGAAGTTACAGAATGAGGTTCAAATTCTATGATCATTTTAACTCCCGAATTTTAGTTTAAATCTAGATAATAAATCACAGAAAGAGGCATTAAAATCCAGCAGATTGTCACTTAAACGACAGATTTAATGTCGGATTTTAAATTAGTATAATTTAATGCTGTTATATTAACAATCGTACGCGTAACAATACGAAAGATTTTGAATAATGGCCATACAAATATTAAAATATATATACATAATTTATGAATAAATTTTATAATACAAACTTAATTATAATTAATTTATGAATTTTTTTATTTAAAATAAGGAGGGATTTTTAAGGTTTTTTTTTATTATTTCCTTTATAAGCCTGTTTATTACGTAATAATATAAATAAGTATTGTTTTTTTAATGTTTAAACGGTGTAATCAAATTTTAAATTTGTATAAAAGTAAGGGGGAAATCCTTTAAAGTAAATTCCATATCAAATCCTTTTATTATGATCTTGTTAGAAGGATTCGCTGAGAGGATTTTGTATAGAAGGTTTGACATTTATCAAGGTGTTGACATATTTCCCTGACGTAAATGTGCTTCTACAGAGTAGATTTTGTAACATTAATATATATATTTTACTCTTCTTCAAATATTTTAATATAAATTCTTTATATATAAAAAAAATATATATTATAAAGCTTGTTATAAATAAAGAGTTTACTTTAAATTTTTAAAAATATTTTATTTTTATAAAAGACTTTTGAATCAATTTTATCCTCTTTTTTTAAAAATGTATTTTTTAAGTCGTAATGTACAAAGACACGTTGAATTTATAAATGGATTTATTAATATTATAAAAGGAGACTCATTATAACGGGATTTAATGTAATTTTGGTTATTTGTAAAAAAATGAATCATCTGTTGGAGTATAGATGCGATATTCTATAATACTGAGGGTGTATAGAAGGAGTTTTCTGTTTTGGATAGGGTAGAAATTGTTACAACGATACAACGCATCACCATAATTGCTTTTTATCTATCGGATATTGGGGAAAAAATAGAAAACAACGATTTCCATTCAACCTTAACATTTCCTAAGAGAAAGGAAAGTATTCAATTCCGGGCTAACGGTCCTCGTTGGTGTCGTAGTAGTTGCGTGTTGTCCCAACAGAGCCGTACCTCTAATCTCTTCGACAATAAAAACGTCCCATCAGTCACACCGTAAGAAAGGAAGGTGTCTAGAAAATCCTTGTCAGTAGAAGACAGCGAATCAGCATCGAGAAGATTTCTCCACCAGATCCAACACTGAGTGCCAATGATTGATGACAGAATCGGACGTCAGCAACTACAGATATGACGTCATATCACGTGATGTGGACAACACCTCACAAACGATCCATCAGAGAAAACCAATTGGTTTCTTTTTTTACCGAATTGACATCATCAATCAATTCTTAACATCGACAAACTTCCAACTAACTCACAAACTTCAAATTACTTGACAGCATCATCAAGTGTTTATCTTGTACCAACGGGTGTTAAGTTTTGGAGTCAGGAGAGAGAGAAAAAAAAATAAATAGGAAGGGAGAAAAAAGGAATAAAACCCGATAATACTTATATCGAACTACACAGAAAAATATCGGTTGTCGTTAATTGGGTTGTAAAGCACTACTGTACTTTCTCTTTCTGCATAGAACTAACGTTAAGTCATATATCAGTAGAAGTCAAAAGCTTAATCAGTACCGTCTCTGTAGCATTGTTTATGACCAGGTTATAAATTATATTGGAAATTTTAATAACACGCATGAATGAATATTAACTTTCAAGGGAGTTAGACGTAAGACATTTCAAACTTTCGATGAATTAGTAGGATAATTTTTTAATTTTTTAACTTCATTCTCCAATTATTAACACAATTTTTAATTAAAAATAATCATTCTTAAATTAAAATCTTCCACATAAAATCTCGAATTTGAACAATAAAATTTTTGAAAAATTTCCAACTTTCGATTAGGAATATCTCTTATATCATAAAAATTTCCATTTTGCTTAATATATTTCATATAATGAATAATTTTATAGCCATTTACGTATAAGTTACTAAAAATGTCCAACTTTTAACTTAAGAATCTCTCTTACTATTATTGTTATTATTAATTTCCTGTATTTATAGGTACTTTACCTCTCCGTAACTGCATAAACGTCTATACTGCTGATAGCTGTATATCGATCGTTTTAACGATCACTTATGAGGTAAAATGGCTAGTTTCCTATATTAAGTGCATTGCGTATTCAGCAAGAATTTCTGCTGACCGAAACAAAAATCATTGATATCATAAAAACATATCAAAATACATCAGCAACTGAAGATATATAAGAATTATCCCTCTAGAAGTATCAGATAGATATAAAAACTTAGAAATTACATCGTATAATGCAATAAATGTGGTTATTATCTATCAAGTTATAAAAGAACAGTAAACGGATTTTAGTTATGATAGCTAAAATCTTATATAAAATCTTCGGCTTTTATCATTATTTTATATGACTCGAAAAGTTTCACCAATTTAAGATATTTTCCCTTTGATAAAAGGGGCACGCATTAATTTCAATGAGGATCCGTGCACTGATTTTTGTATTTTAAAAAAATTGCTTTTAAAACGATTTATTTATTATATTTATAAAAGATGGAGGAGGAGAAGGAGGAGGAGGAGGATAAGAAGAAGTAGTATCTTACGGAGTAGATAAAATTCTTCTTCAATTGTAATTTTTATCGTGATGAAAAGTAAAGAAAGTTTTAAGTAAATGGCTGTTTTCTACGTTGCACATTTTCTTTCCAAATCTTTTACAGACAATCGCATTTTTATGTGAGGTTGTATTTTTTGAAAAGTAAGTGCAAACAGACATTATTGACGACGGCGCAATCGCTTTCAGTTTTCGAAGTTAAAGCTATTCACCTTCCTGAAAGAACTGAAACAATGGTCGATATGATCTCGACGATCAATAATTTCTCTCTTTCCTCAAATTTCCTTCCATTTTATGTCCTCTAAGAGTGTGTTTTACGAAATTATTCTCTTGCTTCTTTCAACTTCTAAATGCATCGATAAATACATTTTTTTTTTCCTTTCTTCCTTTCTTCCTCCCCTTTTCGTTGATATTAAATTTCATTTTATTTTGTATGAATTGTTGCCATAAAATTCTAAATATATTTTACACCGTTGTGAAAATAAATTATGTTTTTATTGAACGTTTTCTACTTCTTGTAATTTGTGTAAAATTTATTATTATAAAAATAATCATTTCTGGTTAAATTTAAATGTTTTTCCATTGTTAAAATATATTATATATGTGATTAATTGCGTGTGGGAGTTTAGAAAAAATTTAATAATTCTTCCATTCTTTTAGGTCTTGAAAGGTATAAAATTGCAAGATTTATAAATTATTATTATTATTTTTTTAAATGACGTAAAGAAATTGTTTTATTTAAATTTTAATTAAATTTATAACGTTATTTTTCTTGAATGTACGAAAATTTAAAGCTTTCTTGGAGCTGTCATTAATTTTTAAGAATCATTATCATTTCAACATCGTTACAACCATTAAATAAGGATCGATATCGACAATTTGCAATCATTAGTTAAAGATCATTATTAATAAACATTCCTAAATTCACGATTTGAATGTAGCATTATCGTCTTAATCTTGTTGTTATTAAATTTATGTAAACAATTTGTATTTTTTGTTATCAGCAGTGGAAAATATATTGCCCGGTCGATATCTAAACTAGATCATAAATAATTTTTGATTGATACATTGCGTTAGTTCGGTTGCGCTTATTCTAACCCACCAAAGGACAGAACAATTACATTAGATTTCCACAAACTTCTTCTTGAAAGGAACTCGAAGAAACGTTACGACAACTATCCAACTTCCCATCTAATATTAAGTTTCACACAATTCATTCTTTCTCACACACAAAAGGTCCGCTCCCAAGCCGTAACAATTCACCCACTTAATTAAAGTGGATACCATTAATATCCCCCGACCATTATCGAGCTGCAGTAGATCTTTGCCCCCTCCTCTTCTCCCCTCATGGTCAGACAAAACAGTAAAGACTACGAGGAAATAGTGAGAGCAAGAAGATTGTCCCCTTTCCTCTTCGGTTGCTATAAATCTTCAATTTTACGACGCCTGCTTGTTCTTGCAATAGCATCGGTTCCTCTACCTTCGTTAAGCCAAATTCTCCCACTCCAGACATCCAAATTAATGATATCCACATATACTTCGCTTCTTCGACCGCACAAACGGTTTTCTACAACAGCCTGACTCATCCATGGAATTCCTAGTTTTAGTGACATGTACCAGGCCACCATCCTAGTACAGATGCTGTGGTACGGACATCCATTGCGAATGTGTCCCATTAATTCTCGGCCTAATACAATTTAGGCGGTAATTCATTTGAAACTTCCGAGCTCTCTCTACTATCCTTATGCTTGTAATTCCATCTGAGAGCTTTTCCTACTATAAATTTACATGGATATGCTGTGTGTCCATTAAAATCTGATTTTGCGATGAGAACTGTTCGCCTTAACTTAACGGGAAACCACTTAAATACGAATCCAGTTAATTCAATTTGGTAATGAATGCTAATGCACCAATTGAGAAACGGAGTAAATTGTTGGTTTTAGGACCAAAGCTTATTTTGTGCCAATTAACCATCTTATTCTAACGCTAGTTATCGACATTCTCCTAGTATAAAGCTTATTTCTTCCAAGAAAAATAAATAAATTCTTCTTAATATTTATCATTAAGACGTTTTAATTAATTCTTTTTTATTCTGTTTACTTTACAAGAATTGTTAAGATTTATGGAGTGGGTGTGAAGCAAAGAAAAATTAAACTCCTTAATTCAACTTTATAAATGGAAATTTTTCCATCTACATCGAACATCCATCAATTATTCTCACAAATTACTACTTGGAACGTTCCCTAAATGACACTTCACAAAGATGATGACCGAATAGTCAGCATATATAGGTATATATATATATATATATATATATTGACTTCATCCATTCTTCCAGAGAACTGAACGTAATTCTAAATTTAATTTCGTTCTGCTAGGAAGATTCCATTTAGAAAAAAATATATAAGAAAAAAAGAAATGGAAGGAAAAAAAGAAGGAAGAAATAAAATAAGAGAAACCAGTATCTTGTTTTACTTGAATTGATTTCCACTTTTGTCAATTCTCCTTTCATGTAATAACATCCGCAATGATTTTTCTATAAGAATGATTTTATGAATTGATGAAAAAAGTTTCCATTTTATCGATTTAATGAATAGTATGATAAACCACAAATTGGAAAGGAAAATAATATAGATGTACTGTATAAGTGAAGAGAAAGGGATAAAATATGATAAATCCAGTAGAGAGAAGAGAGAGCGAGAGGAGCTATTGGAAAGAAAAGCTAATCAGCTAAAGGCAAGCGGTCCATAAAAACGTCTCCAGCGGTGAAAAGGGGGGGTGAAGAGATGTGTGATATTGTATCATTCGCCAAATGATTTATATGTCAGCGAGGAAATTACATCACTCCCTACGGCATGCAGTATATATCCAAGGTCCCGGATAAAACCCTATACCCATTGTAACGACCTATGAGTCATCAGTTTGGCTGGCAGAAAATTCCTTCACATATACATGTTGCTCCTGCCAAGGTATATAAGCTAGAAGAAGAGGGAAAAAATATGACAATAAATGCAGGTAAAATGACAGCGATAACATCCCTGGGTACTTGAAAATCACGTACGTTGACGCCCATGGTTATTGGTTTATGTTGAATAATACCTGATGAAGACACAGCACGGAATGATCTTTATACAGTCGTAAAAAGGAAGTTTATAGCTGTAGTTTTGATCTGACTGCTTCAAATTATTTCTACTTTCTTAACTTTATTCGTATTCAAAGTAGTGAAATGCCGTAATCTCCAAGGCATGACTTTTTGAATGGTGAATCTGATGAAAAGTGGTAAAGATTTGAGGCTCCAAGGTGGTTATTTCGTTGTAAATTTTGATGTTTTAAACGTATTAAAACGCCTTCAGTAATTAACAACTTATTTAATACATTTAAAACATGTTTACAATTAAGTATATACTCATTTAATATTAACATTTAAGGCTGGAAAAGAATTATAAATGAACAAAACATTTCCTTTCCCGCTTCCTCTTCTTTTCTCTTTTTCTTTTTTGTAATTCTCTAACATTAATCAAAAGTAACTTTTTAATTAAGTCGTCCCTCGCAGAGAGCATCGATAGCAATTTCTGTTAATGCTAATAATAACTTTCGAAATTATTGATGTACGTAATGTTTCAGAAATAATAATAGATCTTCATCGAATTATTATTACCAAGTCGAATGATATCTCATTTCCTAAAATCTAAGATGTAAGAAAAGTGTTTCTAGTCAGGAAAAAAAAAAAGAATCATAATTCTTGTTACTGACGGAAACGGCCATTATATTATCTTCTGTCTGTGATTATTGTTAGATGTCATCAGAAGGTACCCAGTTTTCCGCTTGACAAAGTACAGCTAGAGAACAAATTTCCCATTAGTCTTAAGTAGCCTGGGGAAGAATTCTTTGTTTCACTGATTCCATCCTTAGAACACTAAAGAACTGCAATACTTTCGCAATAATCAAAGAAACGTTTTCTTTCATTTTCCAAAAATCCACACACTCAACCCATTTCTATCCTTTTATTATTTTCCAATCTGTTTTTTTTTTATTATTTTTATTTGTTATTGTTTATGTTTTGTGGACGTCTTGTTTATGATGTGTATTCTTTATACATTAAATTATTATCTAAATACTTTGGGTAATTAGAATTTTAATATGTTTAAAATTATCCTTATTTTTTAATGAGATTTTGGTAGAATTTTTTTTTTAATGAGCGAAATTTTATTGTAAATAAATTTATAAAATTATAAATTATATATTAATTTTTTTTTAACTTATTTTTCAGTCAGACTTTAATTTTTGTAATATTTTTTCTCTTATAAATAACGATACAGAATTCAGTAAAAATGTTCTTTTAAAATAATTCGTATTGATTTCTATAATATTTTTAGATAAGGGCCTTAACAATACAATAGAAAGCGTCATATTATACTGCTCTGTATAAGCTTAAAACAATTGTTTATAATTTTTAAAAGAATAGGCTTATATTCCAGGAAAGTTATTTAAAAAATAAAGAGTTTTACTTTAAATTATATAAAAATACGTTACAAGTTCATCGTTAATTCTAAACAACATTGAACGACCCAAAAGTCATTTAACCATTTAAAGTAATGAAGAAGAAGAGATTGATTATTATTATTATTATTATTATATAAACTAAATTATTGTGGGATTGCGGTAGAATTTAGGTAATTTTTTCCCGGCAAGAAATAATTTTATATAGCTTGAGGAAATTAAATATATACATGAAGCACGATCTCTACAGAAAATCAATAATGTACAGTACTTCTAAGTAAAAAAGAAATCTAAACTTTGTTTGAGATTCCTTATATAAATATAAGCAATCTGAAATAATATTTATTATTTTATATGCATATTTATTAAAAATAAATAATGTTTTTTTAAAAAAAATGTTATTTTTCCATTTATAAGGGAATTATATACGATTTTAATTATATTAATCTGCTTTCTACATGTCGTTTCATTCTTTCTAAGGCATTATTTTCATATAAGAAACTTATAAATATATAAATAATACGTCAAATTACAATTCTACTTATTTAAAGTAGTAAAGGAAGACCATTTTAAAAAAAAGGATCGAAGAAGATCTAGTAAATGTAACGTAGATTTTCGGTGATTTTTCTCGACTCTCCTTCCTTCCATTGGTTGAGACATTTTACTTCCTTTTCTCCAGTTAAATTTCATTTTCTTGTCCCGTTGGATAAGCCGATTACTGGCAATGCTTTAAAATTTGGCGGAGGATGGAAGCAGGTTTAAGTTTAGTGGTCGTGATAGAGTTGGCAGCACGAACTCCTCCCATCTACTAAAGCTTGTTTATAGAAAGGATAGAGAAGTAGTAAGATGGCTTAATGTCATTATATCTTTGGTAAATGAGGCCTTTGCAAGATTTCTACAAATGCATTTAAGAGTAAAGTATGCTAGGTTTGTAGTTCATTTGTTGAATGCTTATATAGAATAGCTTTTAACTAATTAGTTAGCATCTAATGATGGCTGATACAATTATAAAGTTAACGCTAATATGAGTTAGGCGCAAACTTTCTCTACGCTATTGATTCAATTTAGAGCTACTGTTAAATATTAATTTCGTGATTTTATAATATTTCCATTAATTTAAACGTAAATAATATTGTATCATTCCTGTCTTTTTTTATGTAAGAATACATTTTTTTTAATTTTTTTTTTTTTTGGTAACTTAAATCTATAAAGGGCTTTAATATTTGTATAAAGGCTTTTGAGTGTTTTCAATCTTTAGAAGCGTTGAAAAAAACCATGGTCGAAAATCTTTCTAAAAGCTTTGTGTTTAGAAAAGATTTTGGTCCCTTCTAAATCCTTCTTAATACTCTTTATCTTCGTGATTTTTTATAAAGCTTAAAATGCATATTTTAGAAGAGACTTCAGCATTTTTAGATTATTCTTTGGATTCATTTTGATCTACAGTTAGCTCAAGATTAATTTTTTTTCTAGCTCTAACTTAAATATATAAAAAATATTATAATAAAATACTGAAACAGAATAATAGAATATTATATGGGCCAGTGTTTTCCATATAAGAAAAAAAATAAAATAAAATTGTGAATTTAAAATTCGTTTACCTCGGAATATCTGAAAGCTACGACGAGCTTTCAAACTCCCATACTTTCAGCATTATCCGGGCATTGGACAATAAAATTCTAAATCTTGTTCAAAATCCTTCTTCCAGAATAATTTTATCCAAGGAAGATAAAAATGATATAAGGATTTATGAAATTTTTCTATGGTATAGGGGTATTCGGCAATAATACAAGAATAATAATAAAATTGAATGTTTATAACAGATTTATCTTATTATTACGGCCTATGTTAAGCAAAATCATAAATATTTTTTTCGTGCGCTAACTAAATCTTTATAATGCAATAACTTCCTTACTTACTTCTCTTAAAAAAATATTTCAAGCCACGAAACTGAAGTAAGAGGCAAGTTGTACAGAATACAACAAACTTTTACTAAAATTATAAAATTTAAAATTAATCAAAATTAAGCCAAAGAGTACCATCTACACTAATAGCAAAGTGCAGCACTTAAACTATCAACTTAATTAATTAATTATAATTAATGACTTTCTATTGTAATTACCCGCTGATTTTATCGTCATTGATGATTCTAATTGGATTAACTCAGCAACTCCAGCAATAGATTTAAGAATTAAAGCAAAGAGTAGATTTATCTATCGATCAGTCGGAGTGAAATGTTCTCAGCAAGAAAGCGTATTTAGTATGTGAAAACCTGATTAAATCTCTTTACACGAATTTTATTTTGCATGGTAATACTTCTCGAATCCATAACTTGCCACCTGCTCCACTGCAAAAGACTGCACACAAAAGGAGCTACTTCCTCATTCTCATGTATAGCCATTCTTCTTTTTTCGTCTTATTGTATACACCATTGAAATAATAACAAAGTGTGATTTTTCCTCCCTCTATAGTTTACAAAACTTATAGAACGAATGTAAAATCGATCAAAACTAAACTAGTACGAGGACAGAAATTGGAAATAGCATTAAGTCTGCTGTCCATCAGTACATAACCCAGATCTGGTGTTACACAGGCAACAGATCGCCGAGCCATACATCACGACTATGTAATTATAGCATTAGACAGCTACAGACGTCTATTCTAACATGAGCATCGAGTGGCACACGGGTACATCTTCTCCATCAGTCGACTAACGAGGTTACGTGTGGTGCCGTGACCTCTTTCATTAGTCCCATCTCCAGCAAGCCGTATAACTAGTGATCGGTACAGGATACTGTCTGATGGCTGCAATAATCACATCCATTCTATGTATTGCACGGCCTGTGCGTGTTTCCCACCACTTTTGATGCTTTGGGAGTTTGGCGAACCAGTAATTAATAATGGGAAATTGCGGAAATTATTCTTTCCTTCCTCCACTTTTCACAGACAATTTTCATTTGTACAAAATCAATTCTTTCTTATTTCATCTCCGTTTAAAAAAAAGAAATAATAATAACAATAAAATAAAATTGATATTAATTTATTGATAATTGTGAAATGAACTCGGTCTACTTATCCCTTTTACATCGATTACTTTTCAGTTTAAACATTTTAATTATAAATAAATAAATTTATCGTAAATATTTCTTGAGTTTCTATATTAATTTTTATTTAATTTCCTCTTGTAATATCCTTAAATAATCACGTGCCTTGTTTTCTTACACGATCCAATTTAATCCCAACAGAACATTTTGTATCGATCACAAAATAAACTGACCAAGAAACAATAACCTGATTGACTTACTCTCTTCGTTCGATGAATGGTCACGTGAATTTCTCTTATTTTTCTCCTTAATTATTATTTAGGACAGTTACGTGATCGTTCCAACATCCACGGTTAGTCACGTGTTGCTTTTCTATTTATTTCACCCACTTATTATCTAGAGTAGTCACGAGATAGAGTACATTGCACATATTGAGTGATCACCCGATTTACTTGTTTACTTTTCATCGTCATTATTTAGAGTAGCGATATAAGAGATTTATTCTTACAATTTATTTATTATAAGACTTATCACAAATTATTTACGGTAATCACTCACGTGTTTTCTAAAAGCCAAATCTTAAATGTAATTAAGAAATCGTTATCTTTTAAATTAAAAGATAAAAATAATAATAATAAATAAATTTAATTGATTGAAATTCTTGAAAAATTATTAAATAATTATATCAATAAATCAACTTTCTAGAAAAGTTTACTTTTATGTTGCGAGCAAAAATCTGCTCGCATTCATTTGATAAACATTACTAATCAAATTGATGAACCTCCACATTAATAAAACACTTTAAAGAGTAGGAGGCAATAAAAGTCTTTGATGGCATCAGGGATCCATTGCAGCATTTGCTTAATTGAGCATGGATAATTTTGAAATGGAGCAATTTAAACGTACCGTTACTATAGATCTTTATTGCTCCTAATCTTTAATAATGTTTCATTTTTTTATTTATTTATTAAAGTTCATTTAAAAAAAAAAAAAAATTGTAATTAAACTCTTGGAAGAACAACACTAAAGCTCGATATTTAACGCTTATCTTTTTACAATAAATTGTGTGCACTTTTCTGTAAGTAATGCTATAAAGAAATATGGTAAAGCTTGCTAAAGTTAGTATCTACATAGTGAAATTAATTGCTTTATCTACCTATAACCGGTCTTTGACTTATTTTTATGTTTAAATTATGTACTTCTTCGACCTTTTTAAGTATTTTAATTTTAAATTTGTTCTCGATTTTATTTTGAATTATTAATACTTCACTAATTTCACTAAAATCGGACTATAACGCGCAGCACAATTGGGTATGAAAAATTGCCAATAGGTAATTTAGCATTCAATTTTTATTATCATTTTTTATATAGGTATGGCTATTTCTAGAGAATTTATTAAGATATAATTAATTATTTCTCATATTTATAGTTATTTTTATGTGTATTTATATTAATGAAAATTGTTATTAAGAATGTTTTTCATTATTAAAATATTTTTCGAAAGAAAATATAATCTTTATAATCCTTTAAAACATTCTTTTACTTAAAATTTTATTTTATTTTGTTAATAGCGACAGAAATTGTTCAAGAATTTCAAAGCCATTGCATTATAATATGCAGATATAGCACGATGTAAGTAACCATTAATTAATTTAATCTTTAAATTATCAATTTGAATTTTTTATCATAATTATTTTATTGTTTTTTTTTTTTCCTCATATCTTACGTAGTTACTCTTCTTCACCTCCTCTACATATGAGATTCACTCACGTTTTTTTCAGTCTTTTCAACACCACACATATAAAATAAACAAATCATTAAAATCAACGATACCCGTAACATAGAAAAACTACCAAACCTTCAAACTTAACGACTTTTCCAAAATTTATGAAAAATACTACCTCTAGAGGGCAGCCCTAGGTTAAGAACAACGGGAGGAAGAAAAATTATGGTTGAATCAAAATCATAAAACAGAATGTAAAATACAATAGTTTGTAGCAATTTGTTAGCATATGTTGTAAATCTTAGTTAGGGATCAGGTCGGTACTCCCCGGAAATTTTTTATCTTCCAAACTGGTACTCATCACTCATGAGATGGGCTGGGATCTGTCACGAGTGTTGCATAACAGAGACTAAAACATTTGGGATCCTCGTCTATTCCCGTATACTAACGAAATTTAAGCAGCGTATCATTCTCCTCCCTTAAATTTTCAGATTTTTAAGATATATTTTCCTGTTATTTTGTAACTAGAAACGTCTAAAAGAAAGATAATTGCAAAGTAGTCTTTTAATAAAATGTCTTCATCTTTTTAGTTGTCCATTCATTATTACCGTATTTTTAAATCCTTATTTTCCATTAGACGTATTATTGTTTGGCTCTTTATCGATTTTTAACGCATTAAAGAAAGATTTTAAAATTAATTTTTTAAGCTTTATTCATCTCGCAATGGAAAGGTGATTTCCCAGATGAAGAAGATCTCTGGCAACAGATGATGGCATACTCTTACCAACGACGAAGTGAATGATGTCTCTGAACCAACATTGTGCTCCAACTGTGGCTATATTACTAGGGTCTCCCAACTGCCTCGCCATTTGCCTTCAGTCATTTAATCCCCTATATATCTAGAAAGCCATTTACCTCTAATGATAGTGGCAGCAATGTCTACTCCTAGCATGCTCACGTGTCTCAGCTTTTCTTCTAGACATGACTAAACGATTACTCCTTATTTCAACCTTTAGTCACGCCTGGTAAATGTTGATAGATGCATCAATTATCACGTGGGTACTTTTTAAAGTTTCTTTACTTTTATAGAACAAAGTACATTTACATTTTCTTTCTATTTTTTTTTTTTTTTTTTTTAGAAGCGCGCATAATATTATGCTTATCTACAAAAACAATTTTTTTTCCTTTTTATAAATTGAAGCATATTGAATAAAACAATGGTTTTTTTGTACTTTTCGAAGCTGCTTTTGACAATAAAAAATTCGGTTTAATTAAAATTATCCAGATTTTTGGATTTTTCTACCTCATTTTCATAAATTGGCACATTCTTCAACACTTCATCGTTTTTTAATTAACTTGACCATATTTCAGATATCGATCATATCATCAAAAATTCTACAAAATTTCATAATTACTTCACCATTTGAAAAATCATTAAAGAAACTGTAGAGGGGATTTCTTCCATTTCCTACAGCGCTACCCCATCTGCTGTCCATTGAACTGTTATTGACCGAATTCGCCATTTATCAATAATCATGCCACTAAACTCTCCACTCTAGATGATAATTAGGAATTTTTAAATTCTTTAAAAACGAAGATAATCTTGTTAGAAACTTCATTCTACACATTAGATGATGAATATTTTCGACTTTTAATACAAAATACCAAAGTACAATGTAATCATATGACCCCCAATAGTCCCATTTCTTCTTCTTCTTTTTTTTTTCCTTTTGTTACTTCTATTCCATTGCACATAACAAAGTTACTTCTGCTTGAAGTAGTTTTTCGTTGTTTGTAGCTGAAGGCTGCCACAAGTTTCTTACTGTCGAGCTTCTAGCAAGAAATTACTAATTCTACAAAAATCTTTGCAACACTGGGAAAAGACAGTCGAGTTAACAAGAAGAAACTAAAGAAGAAGAAAAAAAATGTTAAAAACATTTTTTGGAGAAAGGCTAAGAAAGAAAAAGAATTTGGACTGAAAATTCATAAACGAATCTATTAAGACAGACTTCTTATATAAATTAATTCTTTTTTCTTCACTAAATAATTAATTTGTCTTCAGTAATAGATTTAATGATGTTTTCTTTTAAATTTCCTTTTAAATTACTTTAATTTTAAAATATATTTTTTTTTATCTGTTAATAGTATAATTAATTAAGTTTTTAGTATAATAATTGCGAATAATCTTCAAATATTATTTTTATATTTTTCAGAAAATCAACGATATTCAATACTGTATATAAGTTATGTACAGAAGTATAAACACAATTTAAAATTAATGGAAAATTAAATTAATAATTTTTAAAAAATGAGGGGAAGAATGCAAATTTGAGAAAATGCGATGTACAGTATGATGAATGCATAATTTTATTGTATATAATGTTATAAAATGTATATATTTTATTATAAAATCGATTGAAAATATCAAATATTCGTATATATATTCTATATACGTCTAAAATAATGCTTGTCTGTCTTCTATAGTCTATCTATTATTCAATAAAACATCAGAAACCAATTCAAAACAAAATATAAATTTACTTTATTTATATAAATAAATCAATATATATATATATATGAAAAAATTTTACTTTTCCTTACATAATAACGAGGTATATTGACGAACAAGTCTTTGACATTTTATAACATTTAAAACTATATTTTCGATTAAATTTTACAAGATAATTAATCAGATTCTATAACTTTAATCAGTAGTAGCTTAAAGCTTCCTATTAACTGTAATAAGGTAATTAAAACATCAATCGATCTAAAGCATGTCTCTAAATATACCCACTTATATCTAATTTAGAAACGATGATGAATTTATAGATAGTTGTTGTATAACAGGTTTGAGTGAGGTAACATTTTATCACAACTATATGCTTATTATAAAAGATGTTTAAGAGCAATTATAACACCTCGTTTTGGTATTAGTTGTATCAACAGCGGGTGATTTCATTCAAATTCCGTCTGAATGCATTAGCAAATAACCTCTCATCTGTGATCGCTTAACCTTATTTAAATTTCAACGTCTGACGCATATTTTAGCATGAAAGTGCTGTTGAGACAGTAGAAGGGCTGTCGATCAATAACACTACTGTTTTGATTCAAAAAACCCACAGATCGATGCCGTCAGTTTGGCTTTAATGATTTTGTCTACCATTAGTTGGACTGTAATGTTATGTAGAGACAGAAAAGGGGCGGCTGTAAAACAATTATTGATCTTATTATTCACAAACTCTAAATGCGGTTATTGATAAGGATTAAATTTTCAAAACTTATAAAATATATCATTAACGACTTCAAAGAAAAGGTGGAAGGAAAAAAAATTAATAAATCGAGCAAAATTTATTATTTAAATGTAGAATTCTTGTAAGGAAATTGTTATGAATTTGTCACACGAGTTTTAAATGATTTTTTTATAATATTTATTATAGTAAAATTGACGAAATTGCTTTATAAAATAACAAAAGAAATGCTTTTACTGAAAAGGGATGAGAAAATTTAATAACGAAGTATCTATTCAACTAAATCTGATCATCATCACTCCAAGAGAAGCCTATCATTTCAGATTAGATCTTTATGCTATTATCCCACTCTCCATCGTTTTTAGTCTTCTTGCACTCTCATCCTATTTTTTTTTTCTTTTTCTTGCTTCCTTGATCAGTAACTAAGAGAAAAATGACATTAATAACACTACAGAACAAAATTAAACATATAAATAAAATTATTAAAAATGACTAGATCATATAAATCTCACAATATAGCAATTTCAACTTGTAAATATATATATATATATATATATATATATATATATAATTTAAAAGAAATTCTATATTTACTTATATTATTATTGATTTGATGGAAGACGAAGATATTTCTCATCAGTTTGAATCGTTTCGGTTTCTTTAAATCCAACACACGTTTGACTCTGTGACCCTTTCAATGAAGCACATGTTTCAGAAAATTGCTGGCGTAAAAAGAAAAACCTTCTAACCAGCATTCCGACAATTGTGGCTTGTTGGGTATTGAAGAGTGAAGCCACAAGGGAACACACTTTAACACTGGTACAGTTTTAGCCTCTCTAGCCTGTGGTCATGAATAATACATGGTGTCTTCCTTCGTCTCTAGTTTTCCTGCAGCTAATTCACCTAGATAACAAACGCACACCATGCTAAAGCTTTCCCCAAAGGTCAGACAGGAGTCTAGTATCGATTTTCACTACATCGATAGTACTTGGTATATTGCCCCAAGCTAGAATAAGGGTGTGAATCGCTTCACACACGCACAACACCGCTACAACGTTCAATAAATGTTGTCGTCTGGTTGGAAATAGGTCTTTCCTCTTAAAATGTCTGCGAAAGCCAGGAGTCAATCTATCTAAGTGTCTTTTCTACGTTTCTTAAGTAGAAAAACGGGATGGGGATTGAAACGAATTTTCTTTCATAAATCTGCATTTCCTGAGACGGGATGGACTTCCCAGATTTCTTTTTCCTCCTCCAAATGCACTTTACTTTCAATACGTTTCTGTCACCACTCCATTTTTCTCTTATTTTTTTTTTCTGTTTTTATTTAAAATATCATCATTCCTTTTACCTTTCAATCTCTATCTCTTATTTGTATTGTAAGATGCTTTAGATGATTTAGAGTAAATAAAATGTGCTTTAAGATGCTTCATTTTTGATGCGTATATATAGCAAATATATTAATAAAATAAATAACAAAACTTTTCAGCGGCGATATTCTGATGAAAAACATTAAAATAAATAGCGTAAACAAAGGTAAATTCGTAATTAAAAATGTTTAAAATAAATTTAATTTCCCTTAAAATATTTTTAATGCATTCATAAAAGTTTAAGAAAACTTTAAGAAAATGTAAAATTTATTAATAAATTCAAGTTTTCAAACGTTAGAAAAATGTAAATGTTAGAAAATCCAACCGTTTCACATCTTGAAGCCTTTACACAAACACATTTAATCTCCCTATTCTTCTTCCTCTTCCTCATCTTCTTCCTTCCCCGACTTTCAGATGAATTTATTTTGAAAAATTTAACAATCGCATTTAATATTTGTTTAGCCAACTTTTAATAAATTTATCATTAATAATTCTTTGCTCAAATAATTAAAGAAAAACAATAATAATCACCATATATAATTTCGAGAAGATAAAGCTAAAGAATAATAGATGATGGCATATTATTGTATGGCAGCTTTCAAGTGCAAAGTATGGTATCAATAAAAGGGGATAACTTCTGATTTGGTACCTGGTTTGTGTATTGGAGTAGAAAATTTGACACAATCCAACTCTTATCTGACGAGTTTTCTTATATATATTTTTATTATTTGATATTATTTTTTTTATCCTTCTTTTCTTTCTTACCTCCACTGTGAATTCTTAGACAATTTAAGGATGCTTCTCTAATGAAAAAAATGGAAAAGATGTAAATAATCACTCATGGAAATGAATTAAATCTGTATTTTCTTTGTTTTAAACATAATTTTAATAAAATTTTGTATTGATTTTATGTATTTTATAAATGTATAAAAATTAATTTTATTTGTAAATACACAAAGGAATCGATTTAATGTAGTTTTAATAGGAAAGAAGGATATTAAAATACGTCTTTTAATAGCTTATAATTTGCATATTTTAATTCTCTCGGAGGAAATTATCGAATACATTAAATTTTTACGCACAAAAATTTATTTAAAATAGATTTAAATTAAAAATTGTCCAAAAAGTGATTATTTAAATCAATTTTTATAAAAATTAAATTAATTTAATAAATAAAATAAAATCTAAAGTTTCTTATAAAAATTAGTTATACCAAACCGAATTTTTAATATAAAAATTATATTTAAAGTAAATTACGAAAGAATAAATAATTTACTTAAAATTTATGCTATTTTACGACCATAAATGACATAAAATTCGCTTAATTTTCTGGAAATTTTAATTGCCATATTTAATTTTTCTACTAAATAATACGCATTTAAAGGAGACGATAAAATAAACTTGGAGATAAAGGAATAAATTTGATAAATATCCGAATAGTCAACTATTCAGAATAAGATTTTTAACATCTAAATTTAATAGCGTAAACACTAATTCCGCCTTAATAACGGGATGTAACAAGATAACAACATTGTCCACAAACACTTCATAAGAAAAAGTATAAAAGTGCGACGTGTTTCGACATATTTTATCTTCTCACCCTAATGACATCCATAAGAGCAATTGAATATTCATGAAGCAGTTTTATAACCAAACTGCTTGATCAAAATGGAAATCGGGTATATTGAAGCCCAGCTTTAAGATACTTTCGTTCTTACAGAAATGAATCTAAACAGTTGCCAGGCGGGTGGTAGTTTTACATAAATTGAAACGGTTTCTGGGTAGTGGGTAGCACAGATAGCGTAGCTAACTCCTTGTGTTTTACGACTATCATACAGCTAAGACCTGTAGGTCAATAGCGGAGTTTGCATAGCTATTTTAACGCCTTGCTTGTTTTTCCAACCTGAAGAAGGGAAGAAAGGAGAATGTCTCCATTCTCTATCGTGTTTCTGCAGTAACGATCGTTAGATCTGGTCCAACATTTCATCTGGATGCGTGAACATTCTCAAAACTGCTGGATATAATGTTTGTTCAGGAAGTCGAAGCTACTTCTACCGGAAAGTTTCTTCTCTTTTTTTTTTATTTCTTCTTCTTCTTCTTCTTTTTTTAAAGCACCCTGACGGCTTTTTCCAGGTTTTGCCTGCAAGACGAAAAGGAAATAAATGACAAGGCGACAGAAAGAAAATTTTTAAGACTGATTTTTCAATGTATTTACTTAAGATTCCGTCTTGATATTTGAGTCTTGCAAATTGAAACTATGTCTTTTCTTCTAACATGTAAATGTTTGTCGGTAAAGATGTGTTTGATTTCTACTTCGATAGACTTGATTTTTATTATATCTTTTTAATTTCTTGTTTGATTTTTCTTATTATAGTAAATTAATAATAAATAAGTTAAGTTGTAATTAAATTTCTTAAATCAATATCTTTTATTAAAATTTTCTATGGTATTTTTTCGACTGCCATACGCATGCTTTACCTTTTCTTTTCTTTTTTATTTGTTTTTATTGAATATCTATATTTTTTCCGTATTCATATCAGGTGTTATCGAACATCTGTTTTGCCTGTTTCTTGAAAATTGTTATTGATCTCCCTTCATTCATTATTACTTTCTTAGCTTCATTTATTCCACGTTTTTACATTAATTTCGTATTATTTTACATCAGAATTCTTTCAACTTATAGCAGATTTATAATATATAAATTTTTAGTTCAGATTTATGTAAGGAAAAAAATAAGAGAATTAGAGCCCGGAAGGGAAAAAATGTAGAGAAAGAACAAGTGTTTTTATAAATGAGCCATAAATTACAAAACGCGGAAAAAAATTAATATAAAGAATGCAATAAAAATAAAATATATAAGGGAAAAAATGGAGGGTTTTTATAGATATATCATGCAGGTTAAGCTTTATTTCCTCCATTAAAACCTCTTAGGCTTTCATCACTAGAGAAAGAGAGAAAATAGAAATTTCTCGAACGTCAAATAGCTGACACTTAGTGAAAGAAAGACAAATAGAAGAAGAAAAATCGTGATAAGTACTGTTGAAAATCAGTAATACGTGATCTCTAGCAGAGTTTTATTTCGAAACGGGCTATCGATAAATTGGCACCATTGGCACACTCTCCCAGTGCAGTCAGTCACAGCTGTGACGTTGGAGCTTGTGTCCAGTCAATCTGATCGAGAGGTCGAGCGATCGATGCATCAGGTCGATATTTTGTGCTGGAATCCAATAAAGTCTGTCCGGCCAGCACACCCCACTTACACAGGATTGACGCTCTACTGAACTGTAAAAGTCAATGGGCCATGTCACCAGTTTGGCCCTCATTTATCAAGAAAAAGATGATGGGATGTAACAGTTACCAACAGTTTGTTTGTAGTACTATAGTATTTTAATCGGTATATTAAAGTCATTTATTCCGATGGGATTTTCATATTTTTAAGGGTAGAAGAAGGAACCGTTTGGGTTTGAAGCAGTTCATTAAACATCGTTTCAAGTGGCCCGAAGAGGATAAGACGGCTCGTTCTACTTGATAAAATTGCATCTTTATGGTGTAATTTCCAATTGGAATTAAGCTGTTTGTTTTGCTACACGATAAAATTAATCGAGTAATATAAGTGAAGCAAACAAACTGCGCTTGTTTAGTTATATTTAGCAACAAAAATAGCTTAGATATGTCGGATATAATGACTTCCCATTTAAGGTATTTAATTGCTGCTTTGCTACTGAGATAAGAAAATGGAGTATTATATGTTAAATGCAATATCCTAAACAATAAAAGTGAAAAATTAATTTAGAATATTTGTGTGCCTAACATTAACGTTGCTTATCTTTTAAAAATTACTTGTTTTACAATAGAGATGTACTATTTTGTTGTTGGATAATTATGAAAAGCATTTAATTGTTATATAGAAACGAACCATTCATGTGTAAGGCAATCTGTTAACCCTTTTTTCCCCTCCCTTTTAACGAGATAAAAAGAAGAAAATAAATTATTAAACTAGTAAGGAAGTTGATTAACATAGTAATTAAGAAATTAAATAATAATAAAGTGTTATAAATTATATAATAAGGAAGCAAATGTGATCTTAAAGCATTATGAAGGAAGGAAGCATATATAATAAGGAAGGAATAGTTAAGACAAAATAATAATTAACTTCCTTATTTGTCTACTTAATCCCGTATCGTGTCATTAAAACCAGCCTTATATTCATTAAACACATCCAGCAAAGTTCCTTAAAATAATATTAAATAAAATATCAAACTATAAATTTCCAGAAAAATTAATATTAATCGGAAAATACTTCAGTTCTTCATCAAGGCGAAGCTTCACTTCATCAGGTGCCATTTTTATTCCTTCTTATCCCATCTACGATGGGAACTTGTGCATTAAGACGATTGAGTGTGAGACAATTGTAATCCTTTATCAGTTTGCCGAGCTACTGTAATTCATAATGACGTCTTTAAGGAAGTATCCTGAGCATCCCACTCATCATTTGGATGGTTGCTGACAATGTCCTGCCATTCTTCATGTCTGCATTCGCCTTAACAGAAAAGGCAGTAAATTTATACTTTACGTTAAAACGGTTATTGCTTCTCTTTGTGTGTTTATCACCAACAGTTCGTTTTTTTTCCTCCCCCTTCCTTCCTTCATCCTCCTCTCTAAACCTGTCTGATGTTTATGCTACAACCTTGTTATTAACAATATACATTGAATATTTTTCATGATATATTTATGAAAAATTACATAAAAGATTTAAATATTTGGTTATAAATTTAAATAAATGTTCTATAATTAATATTTATACGTATCATTAAAGCTTCCTTACTGAGTAAATTGTAACATGTTTAATATCTTTGTAACGTTCTCGGTTAATTATTGTTATTTATCTATCCTTTAGATTTAGTTATAATTCTTAATAAGTTTATTTTTATTCGAAATAAAATATAATTAAATTGTCTTATTCGTTTTGGCAAAATGGAAAATTTTTTTAAATGTAATTTAAATTATAATATAATAAAATTTTTAAAAATACGTTAATAATTTTATTAAATTAATTGAAATAAATATTGTATATTTAACTATTTTATATAATTTTTGTGCGATTTTATTACTGATTTTTATAAATTTCGCGTTAATTTATGCCCTTGAAAGAGAACAGAAATGCTGTAAGGAAAGAAAAATATCGAAAGAAACTGTGGTTAACCTATAAAAAAAACCTTATTTTTACATATTAAATTTAGAATAAACTACATTATATTGTGGTTTTTACATCGTGAATTTTTAATTTTATCTCTTTACCAATAAATATTTAAATTGGTTTCTTCAACTATCACCAAGAATGGAAAAAAGTTCAAAAGTTGGTTGTTTAAACTATCACCAGATGGCGATAAACTGATAGTTCCCATGTGTCCTAACACCAGTAAGTCGTTTCGACTTAAACTTTCTGAAGAAAAACTCATTTCCGATATACGTTATCCACGAGAGAAAGAGAAAATAGAAGATAAAAACCATTTTATAATCAACCAAATGATCATTCTTGAAGAAAATCTTTTAACTTATCTGACACACTTCACCTACTTTTTTCGTTCTCAACGTATATAAATACCTATTTCTTAGCTCGTTTTGTACTGGTTTCCTCAGATTTGATTAAATCCCTCATACAGACTGAAGTGTGTCCTTCTCCTAGATCTTCCGTGATTATAGGAGGTCTCTTCCCCCTGCTGGGCATTGCTATGGGTTTCCACTTGCCATTTATCAATGTCACACAACAACGGGGACAGTATATACTCTAAAACCTGGCCATAACCGTTTTAATTCAATAATACCATCAGCAAAATGGTAAGAATCTTTTACAACCTGCACATCTTCCGACATATCTGAAGGCCATCTCTTCCTCTATTTTCAGTATCATTTTACATATATTCAATCATCGAGCAGCTTCCTACATAATATTTAATTTATGAATGCTTTAGAATGTTCAGAAACATGAAGAATCCTTTCAACTTTACCTGTTTCTACACTCGCATATCTCTGACTTAACCTATTTAAATTTAATTAACTAATTTGCCGAATGCCACAGTAATTTATCTAATTGGAATAGCCAAGAAAATAGCATTTTCTTGGCATCTTTTATGTTAATTTCTGCAAAAAAAAAAAATAAATAAATAGAAAATAAATAAAATAAAAGCACAATAGAGTGAAAATGGTTTAGAGGTATTCGAAACCCATATACGGATGAATTTTCCAATATTAATAACTTTAAAAGTTAAAATGCTATTGAATGGTTTCCATCTCTAAAGTGTAGTGGAACGTGAATTATATATATATATATGTAAAAAAAGAAAAAAAAAAAGATGTGCGAGGCCTCAAAAGGAAATGGTACAAACCAAGCCAAAGAAGTTGCATGAAAAGCTTTAGAAGTGCAGTGTGGTTATGCCTGGAAACTGCATGGGTGACACAGTGAGACTTTTCTACAATGACAAAGGCTTGTTGGTGACATAAAAAACGAGTGTCTGTCAGCTTTTTGTAAAAAGGGGAAGCGAGATTTAGTTCCAATCCACAGAATAGAATGCCTTTTGTCGATTTTTATTTAGTCCCCGTTTGAATTTTAAGGTAAAAATCTGTCACGTTATGCGGGATAAGTGAAATAATGATACGAAGAAAGAGAAGAATGAATCTTCTTCTTTGTTATTAATATGAATTGAAATTTTTCTCTGCGGGAGTTAATTTTGTATGGAGGAAGATGCATAACTTAATATACAGTTCTGCTTTATTTATATATAATTTATTTTAATATAAAATGAGCATTTAGAAGAAAATTCTTTCATATTAAAAATTTATGAAGGGTTTATAAAATTATATTAAAAACTTTGCCTTTTATATAAAAATAAAATAAAGTGCAAAAATATCGGATTTGCTAATAAATTTAGCGTTGTAAAATTAGAAAATTAATACTGTATTAAAAATTAAACAACATACAAATTTATTTTTAAAGAATTAATAAAATTAGCCATGAAGATTGGTTAACGTTTCTATCGATTAAAAAAATAGTCTTTTCAATGTAATCTATGTATTATTTGATGCAAATTTTTAGTTATTCTGACACAAAAAAGGAGTGTTAATAAAGTTAAAATTTAATGCCCGTTATCAATACAAGTCAGTTCATTAATTAACTAATTCTATCGACTAAAGAATTTAAAATGGTCACGCTTGAAAAATTTTTCGAATAAGACTTTTTTTTTTAGAATTTGCTTGGGGAGAAAGTATTGTTTGGCCATTTTTATTTAAATTGAAAATTCTAACAAAAGAAAAGCAGGAGAGGTAGCCGGGGATCAGAAAGAGGAGGAAACATCTGCTCTTTCTCCGCATCCCCCAAATATCTACTCAAATATTCATTTATCTAACTTTATAAGGATAGAAGGGCAAAAAACGATATATATATATATATATATATTAAATTTTTATTTTAACTCTTTTACTTTTAATTATCGAGAATTTTAAGAATCAATTTATTTTCTAATCGTTCCCGGAGGAAAAATTTTCTGGAAATCAATCGGTCTCCGGATATCTAGAAATTGGCATGAAACGAGCGTATGAATTGCATTATCCAATTTTATAGGATGAAAAGCGCTGCATCTGTTTTGAATGAATGATTGCCGTTGAAGGCTTCATTAAACCAAAAACTATTGTCCACGTTGCATATACTCGGATGTACCATTGTAGTGCGGTATTAGCGGAGTCATGACTTTACTGGATATAGAGAAAACTTCCATCTTTTCCGCTCTTGCTCTTCTCTACATCCTCCAAATCCCCTTTTGGTCACTAAAGCATAATTGGCTGCGGTGCGCTTGTCGCAACAAAGTGAGTTATTCCTGATAAGCGGATTTCTATGGTTTCCACTTCGCTGCACATAATCGAGTAATTCTCCGTCCATTCTCTTTTCCAACTACTCTGAGTGGATTTTCTTTCCTTCTTTATTCTACCTATAGGAATTATTGCGAATATTCTTCTATGTTTGCACCCATATGCACAGATGAATGATTGTGCATCTGTAGAAATCTATTTCTTTTTACTTGATTGCTAAACATCTATAATCAGTTCATTAAAGAAAAAAAAACCAAGATAAAGTTAGTTTTATTCTGACTTTTCCTTCTTTTTTTCCACGAAAATTAATAAAACTACTCTTGATTATTTTTAAGTATCGAGTTTTTTAATGAAAGTACAAATCTCCTTCACCCTTCAAGGAGAGTGAACAGAAGAGCACTTGCTGGGATGTGCTTCTCCACAATTTTTAAATCTTGTAGGAGAAAAAAAATGTAAGATTAATCGAAAGGTATTTTATAATCAAGCTTGTTATTCTTGTTAAGGTCTTTCTAAAGAGGAAAAAAATATGAATTTTTTATTAGTTACTAGCACAGCGTGGTATTACATTTAATATTTTAATGTTGACTATATCAGCAATAATTTCTGTATTTTATGACCACAACATTGTTCAGTTTTCAGCATTTTAATATAGAATTTCTGTCGACGAAAGTAAGCTATAGTTTCTATTATCGCTAGGAATTAAATCTTAGTAATGCTTTGTTTATATGCAATCAATGTATTCTCATAGTTCATTTCTAGAATTCAAGGTTAGTAAACATATTAACAATATAAATATCTTAAAAACATAAATATAATATCGAATTTTTACAGCGCTATACAAACATTTAAAGATCTAGAAAATTGAAAAACTATATATATATATATATATGAAACCGAAAATTAATATTTAATGTTTTAATTTTGAAATATTAGATTTTCTTTCTTTTATTGTATTAATCTTTCTTACTTATAAACTTCAATTTTCTTTTCCTCCCATCTTATTGCATAGTATTAACGAGAGGAAAGGAGCTTTAATATCCACCTGCAACCGGAAACAAACCTCGTAAAAATTTATGAGAAACGGTTATAAAACGACGAGAGAAAGAAAAAAAAAAGGAAAAAAAAAAAGGAGATGGGAAAACACCAAAAATGATTGATTCTTGTTATTGCGTTTATCTTCAGAATCTAAAATGAACCTGGACATCAAACCAAATTCCAACCCGCTTATCCAAGAAGAAAAGTTGATATATATGTGCGTTGATTTTCTTCGTCCCCTCTTCAATTTTTACTTTCGTTTCTTATTTCTCGATCGATTCATATACTACTTTACTCTTTCCATTGCTGTGAAAGAAAATTACTAAAATTAAAGGCTTGATGTATTTTGAAAAGTGCTCATTTTACTGTGCTTTCTGCTGAGTTAAGTATAGGAGAAGCTTCCTTTGTCAGGAATTGATGCACCGAAATTGAGAGTTTTACCACCAGAGGTGAAGGATTAATATTTTTCTTGAGATGAAAATCTGTCAGATTTGCAACAGTGTAGGATAATACTATGGAGATAATGGTTCTTAGGACAGAAGACATTTTTAAGTTTGCAACACTACGAACAGTTCTTCTATGAGAATCGAGGCTGCAATTTAAATATCACCTTTCCTTTAATGCAGCTTTTCGTATGCTTTAGTATTAATCTTAATTCAAAAAAGATGCTTGAATTTGAATAAATATCTGATATTAAAATGTATTTTTCTTTAAAGTAATGCAGAATATAAGAGAAACGGAACAATATTATTGCAGAAAAAACATTAGTTGTGGCAAATTACACTTATTAAATGCATGTGGAGTGAATAAATCGTAGGGGGAAAAAAAACCTCTCCAAAATCGAATAACATTATTAAAAGAAAAGTAAAGTAGAAGAAAATAAGCCCACTTCTGGAAGAAGAAACTAGAAGGAAACTACAATCTTTCCCAAGTTTAACAAAAGTGCTTTGCTTGTTATTAGATAACAAAGCACTTTTATGAAACTCATATTACCTAGAGTCAATGGTTGGAAAATTCTCAAAATTTGTATATATTTAACGTTCTAACACTTATAAAAAAAAATCCAAAAGGAAGGAGTAAGCTCTGGGTGATGAAAACTCAATTCAAAATCAAATCTTCAAGATAAAAAAAACCGAAATCATTTGTCAATTAATCTTAACCTTATCATAAAAATGAAAATGTAAAAAAACAAAACAAAAAAAATTCGAACCTCGAAAGCGATTCTAATGCACAAGAGACTGTGCCCCACAGAGGGATTAAAGAAAGAAGCAAAGCCCTTTTACAAAACGAGCAGCGATTGATGTTATTGAAGAAACATTTTTCGAGTTTAAATGGAAAGGATTAAAGAGAAATATTCTTTAACAATTCTTCGTAGGAAGATTGTGCGGATCAAGCGTGTTAAATTTATTTAATGGGTTTCCTGTCAAAGTGTTATTAGTCCTTTGCTCTTCTGCAGCAGAAAAAGGAATTTCTATTGATTAACCTTAACAGTTTGTGTGCTTCGAGTGAAGAAACGAGAAAATGGTACGTCCATTTGAAGGAAATAGATTGCACGTTTTATTGTATCTCACAACTGCTTCCTCCACTTACAAGCAAAATTAATGAGATATTATCAACGATAGCTGGCTAAAAAAGTTAATTAATCGTAACAAAGAAAGGAATTTGTTTAAAATATTTTCATTCTTTCGTTTTTGGTATTAAAGATATATATTTTTTTTAATTTGATAAACTGGCAATTCCTATTATTTATTACTTAATTGCTTCATCTCTTTGTTAGTTTATGCATTTTTGACTTTCATTCGTTTCTGCTTTTAAAAATCATTTATAATAGTAATATTTGATTATGTTGGGAAATAGCTACGTAATTTTTCATTTTTTCAAACAATAAAAAGAAATTTAATATTTTAAAGAATAATGTTGATTTGAAACCCTTTTCTAACTACAATATACTCGTCTTGGGCGTGTTTAATATTATATGTTAATAATAAAACTTCGAAATTAATTTTTTTGTCATTATTGTATAAATTTATTATTATATCGTAACAATAAAGTTTATACAATTGTGCTGCTTTAATGGAACCTCACGTCTTTCATTGTTAACCTTACAACAATCAAGATTTGGGGGTGAAGAACTGAGGCACTCGAACTATGTCCGCTGAGAGACGTAACATACGACAATTTTGGACTTTTTTAAAATAAAAATTTAATTCTTTCTGTTTTAATAAGCTTACTTTATATTTCTAAATTATATTTTCCAGAAAAAAACTCAAAAATTCCATCGAAATTTGTAGATTCCATTGCTAATTTATTGTTTGAAAACTTTACATAAAAAGATTGGAATAATTTAGTAGAATATTTGTATTTTTAGCTCTTGTAAAACTAAAAAATAAAGAAAATTCAATACGAAACATGGATATTATTCTTAAGATTAATTAAACAAACCATTTAACCGAGAAAAACTATGTCCAGAAATATTTTTTAAGCTGTCTATGCAGCCCGTGACTGTTATTGATAAGTTGAATACTGCTTGCTTACTCCCTAGTCTACAATATATTATTAAACTTTCTATCAAAAAATGTAGTATGGTCCTTATTTTAAAAGATAAGAAAGAATTTTTTACAAAAGATAAATAATAAAGCTTGTATTGCTTTAAAACGAATAGTAGCGAGTAAAATAAAAAAATAAAAATAATAAATAATACTGTTTATAACTTACGTGAAAGTAAATAAATTTAAAAAAATAATATTTAAGATATCTTAAAAAAATACAAATATAAAATATAAAGTGAATATTGGAAGAAAAGAATGGAATAAATACAATTTAATGAAACAAAAATATATAATATAAGCCTATATATATATATATATATATATATATATGTGTGTGTGTGTGTGTGTGTGTGTGTGTGTGTGTGTATAATATTGATATTGGACAGATTCAGCAAGTAATTTCAATATTTAAATTTAATGATAGGCTGTAGAGAAAGAGACGACAAAGAAGGAAAACAAATCTTAGTGGACAAAAGAAAAACAAGTAGAATATCATAAGCCTCGGAGGAAAAGGAGAGAGAACTATTACTACAGCATCAACGAAAACTATAAATGAAATAAAATGGAATAAATATGAAATTGTTAAAAATTAGAATAGAATAAAAATCGAAAAAAAAAGCTATAAAGGCAAAAATCTGAATATTTTAAACTAACATTTTTCGAAAATACGTGCAAAACGTCCGGAGGAATATTTCCAATTTATGTAAAATATCTCGCCGAACGGTGATCATTATAACATTATTACATTTATAGAAAAAAGAATAATAATAAAGATATTCCAAAATTTTATTTTGCTAAAAAATAAGAATGGTAAAAGAAGGAGATACTACTACTATATATATATATATATTATTAAAATTCAAGCACAGCCATTGCCAACGAACGTTTGAGCTCATCTATCAAGAAAATTGTTTTGTGTCGTTTCTCTAAGCGAATTACATTTTACTGTTTTGCATAAAATCTTGCTTTTGTCGTCTGTCAGACTTTTATAAAATTCACAAATCACCCTAATGTATTAAAATAATGCATAATAAATAAAATGCTTACATAATCAATGACGTTTCCATTCGATTTTCCTTTTTTCCCCGATTCCTATAAGGAGTATTGAGATAATGTTAATTTTTTTTCAGAAAATTTATTATTATCGTTATTATTAGAAAAATAAAAAATAAATAAATAAAACGAAATTTCTAAAAAAAAACAAAAAAAAATTTCGAATTGAATTAAACATCTGTACAATTTTTTCTCATTAACTACATTAATGCATTCGAGTAAATTTTATGAATAAAAATATTTTATAAAAGGTTGATTATTTCTCTTCATGAAGACGAGACAAATGTTTCCGAAGAATTTAATTTTGGCAAAAGATATTTGCATATTATTTGCAGTTCTCGAAAGAGCATTTTGTGCCTTCGGGACAAAATTCTCATTTCTCTTAATAAATTTCCTGAATGGAAATGAAAATTTTAAACAAGCTCTTATCGCATCTTTACATCGAATATTTTATCTTATTTATTTATTTATTTATTTTCGAATATGTGTTTTCAATATGTCTCCCGGAATTTTATTATAACTTCGCATCAGATTTTCCAATACTTTATTGTTTATTTTTTGTTCTTTTTTTTCCTGTAATACAGTCGTGTAATAGGTGCTTTAATAAGTAAAAAAAATGTTCGACACGTTCGATAAATCCGAAGAGAAAACGGTGAATAAGAAAACACGAGATGGAAAACTAATAAAATAAAAAATCAGTATAGAAGAGTGTAGTGAATATACTAGAAGAAAGCACGAATAACATAGATAAGAGTAACATAGAATGAAGTGTAAAGCTGCTATGAAAGATTAGAGATTAAAGTGTAAGCAGGTATACTATGAGAGAAGAAAGAGAGTGAAAAAAAAAAAGGAAATTATAAAAGATTGAGCGAATTTAAAAAAGCAGAAGCCATATGAAAAGCACGAATCGTGATTATAGACCTAAGTAGTGTATTGGTTAATGCACGAGAAAAGAGCATAATCTAACATAATAATAAAATAAAAGGTAAGATCAGAAGAAGAGGAGAGAAAACAGAAAGCATATGAAGAGTGTGAGCGAACACAGAAAACACGAGAGTAGAGCACGATCGAATATAGAAGACAGAATACTAGACGGGTAAGCAAACACAGGAAAAAAAAAACACAAGAGAGGAGAGCGAGAGCATATTCTAAACATAAATAGGAATCACGTGCAACGATGATAAACACGAAACAGAGAGTAAAAAAAAATCAAAGTAACAAATTAACAGAAATAAATATTAATCCGGTCGCATGCGATCTCGAAACCAGACGTATTAAATGACAAAAAATAAACAATAAAAAAAGCGAGGTCGTCTTTTAATAATAATAGCAAACACTAATAAGATAGGAATAATATTAATTAGACGTAAGTTATTCCCTGGTGTATTGTAAAAGCCAAACAAAGTAACGAACGCATTCTTCATTATCCAAATTTTTATCTGGGATCGGTACATCAAAAGACAGAATCACGCAACAAAGACGCGAAACTGCACTATTAATATACATTTTGACTAATGACCGTAAAGCACGAAGCAATTTTTGCAATATCAGCACTCTTTATGACGTCATTACTTTCTCATCGACGGGTGCTGCCATCTGTTTTATTGCATTATAACCAATTTAAAAATATATATATATATATATTTTTCCTAATTTTCAGAAAGGGTGAAAAGATTAAAAAAAAAAATATATATATATATATATAATATATTATATAAATATATATAAATATGAGAACTTCATTTTTGATCGTCTTGCCGAAGATGTAGAAATAAATTTTCTCCAATAAATATTCTCTTATCCGTCAGAAAAGAAGTAGAAAGAATTTCTTCCAAGAAAATATATCGAGCACATAAATTCCATTATATCACGTGGTGTGAAGAGATTATCAATGGTAGAAGTGGGTTGCAGCGTGTCTTTCTGTCTGTTTAAGTGCAGCCTTCGACTTCATACTTAAAAAACTTTTTTTTCCTCTCTCTCTCTCTCTCTCTCTATAGCAGAAAGGTGATTCGTTGGTGCAAAGTTTCGAATCGATTTTGTAATTTAGATAAGAAATAGCGATGAATGTTTTCTTTTGCGAAGGTGGTTCGACCGACTCTTTTCCCTTCGTCCTTTGCCTGTTTTCCTACACAACTAGACATTCATTTAAGAGACGAAATAATAAGAATCGTTTCCATTTCCGATTTTGCATCGTTGTTTCTTTCGATCCAATCGCTCTTTCCACTTTTTAAACTGCATCTATCGAATCTAGCTTAACCGTTCTTTCTTCTTCCCCCTTCCCTCGTTTTTTTTTAATGTAAAATATTCTGAACTCGTGACTTTCCACTTGCCATTAACCTTACGGACATTCTATTCATTTTTATCTCTAATCACATGCTTTGCTGTATATATTATTTACTGTATCCATTATCGCGTGAACTTATTTAGACGGGGTCATGATTGCATGATTTTTCTATTCATTTTTTAACTACATTATGCCATGTTTACTAAAGGTGATATCCTATGATTTTCCTCTTCTTTTATTTTATTGATTTCTTAATTATAATATACGTAATTTATTTTATTAATTTATAAAACATTTTTTAAGACTATTTTATATAATATTTATTAAAGATAATTAAGAGTTTTAGCTGCGTAATTTTCCAAATTATTTTTAATTGCTTGGCGTCATTTTTTAATTAATATTTCTTACGTAATTTGATTTATTAAATTATTTTACTTATATAATTTTTTTAATTAAGAAAATAAGATCAAGTAATTAATTAATTTAATTTTTAAGAACTTATTTATGCTTACTTCTAATTATGCTATATTAATAATAATTATATTTAATTACGGGATTTTTATACACATATTTAATATATTAAATGCATAATTTTATATGCGTGTATTTAAAATTAATGTTATAACTTTTTTCTTTTTTTAAAAATAGCCAGGCAATTAAATGTAGAAGATATTTATAAAGTATAATTTACTAAAAATGAACATGCACGTATTTGAGTCACGTTATCATTATTTATGCTTCCTTTCGGCTTATAAACTCGTCATTAACGATTTGTTTTGCCATGTGACTCACTTTCTGGACACATCAATGTAGATTTCTTTTCCATTCCAGTCACATAATTATAACTCGACTCTTATCTTCTTATCACATGACTAATAGTTCATTACGCATCCAAGACACGTGATTACTAATTAATTCTCAGTTTATTTAGACTTCAGTCGCATGATTATCACTTGCATTTTTTTTTTCCGGCTCTTTCCTTCCACTCACGTCAATTTTTCCTCTTTCTAACAAATTATTTCATTTACGAAATATTTTAAAAGTTACTCCTTGTTTTTTTATCTTATCAGATAGTAGCATGACTTGAATTAATTTTCATTTGATACATAATCATCTGCATGAAAATAAATTTAAACAGAGATAAATACGTCAACCCTTTCTTATGCATCACGCGATTTTTGCCACTCATCCATTTTTATTTATGTAAGAACAGAAATTAAAATTAATTCGTTTTATCTAAATAATCGATGAAGATAAAGGAAAATAGAAAGTAGAGAATTTAGCTCGGAGATCTTTAAAATTTTATTATTCCCAATACAATTATAGTAAAGTAATAAACCATCTTAAAAGTTTGCAAATTGCAAAAGTAAATTGGTACGTCACATAGCTACCATCATCATAAAGATGTCATAACTGATTGAAGCAGTATTGTTTGGTAAAAGGATTATATCTTAGAGGAAAGGAACTTCATCAGCACTGATCACTTTAAGACCTCCTGTGTTGACTATTAAGCTAATTGGAGACGGTAATTGCAACCATTACTTTATAGAATATAGCTGGTAGGTATTCATTATCACTTAATGATAATAGTCTTTGATATATATGACGTTCACGTCTTTAATTCCAATTCATTCCGTTCACTCGATTTGTATTTTCTATTGTTTCTTACTTGGCACATGGCTCCTTTGTCATTTTTCACTAAACAATTTTCGAACGGATCTCTTCATCAACATTATTAGTTCCTCCTCCTATCACTTCATCATCGTCATTTCTCTTTCTAAACTCGTGTCAAATATTGAAAACTTTTTCTTACGTGTCAAAAATTTCTAAATCACAAAACATAATTTTTCTTATTTTTTTCTTGTGTCTTCAGTTGTGTGATTAACTTTAAATTTTCTTCGGCCGATAACTTTAAAATCACCTCGAGCTACTGGACACTAACTTTCATACTCTTTATCATTTATCACGGGCGTGCGAGTCACTTTTTTCTTCTTTGTTCTTAATCACGTGGTTATCATAAATTATCTCAGGTTTAACCAATTAAAAAGAAAGCCTTTCTTTTCTCGTAATTCAAAAAAATAAATCGTTTTCTTAAAAATAATGAACGATATTGTAACAGAATGCCTTGATTGAATTCTCCATATCTAATCCCCTTTTCCCCCTTTGGGGTTAAATGAGAATGAAAGTAAATTTAGTCATAAATTTGACAAATAGATATCTTTGCTGTCACATTGATGAAAAATTTGACGTCTCCCATTGCTCATACTACTACTACTACTACATCTGTGCACATTTTCAAATATATTTTGTAGCAGATGTCTTCTGAATAACGATCAAAAGGTTTTTAGAAAAAAATATATATATGTGTATTCAAATGGGTGGAAATTAATGACAAAGTTTGTTAAATCGATAGAGTTTGCACTCATTTCTTCTCTAAAACAAACTGAAAGAATTATCGAGCGTCGATTTGCCTTCTTATCCTAGAATTATTGATATTAACGGAGAAATTATGTTCTAATGATTAATTGTCGTGGAAATGCAACTTCAAATAGTTTCAATTCGTATAAATTAGTAGTTTCCTCGAGTTGATGAGGTTTTTTCTATTATTAACGACATTTATTCTGAAAGGAACTCTTTTACTTTCCTATTTATATTACGTATTAACAGACAAATCGATGACGAAAAGAGAAATTGGAATTGGACTGAGTATCTACCTCTTTATCTCGTTGATAATCCACAAAATGGATAATCAATATCAAAGAATTTACACCTTGAAATTTAAGTATGAAAAGATAAAGAAACTTTTGTCTAGTCCATTGTTAAAAGTATTATTAGGATTTGGTTCAAAGAAAGAAGAAGTATAAAGCTGAAATACACAAAACCTTTTTTTATTTTCCTTTGAAATTTACTATTCTTATAAATTTAAACATTATCCATCAATAAATTAAAATAATGTTTCTTTACTTTAAAGCAATCGTAAGCTACAAACTTCGAAAGTATAAAACAATATAAATTGTCTTAAGAAAATGATTCAAACTTGGGATGAATTAAAATTGAAACCAGCCGAAAATTTTTTAATCTGCATACAGCACTCTTTACCACTCACCCCTCAGGCATTTGAATATAACAGAGAGTCACTCTCTAAGGACTCGGTTAATGAAGCTCTCATTATGTGCATGTTGTCATTATCTGATACTGTCCAAAAATGATGCGACAACAGTTTGCTGTTCCCCAAGGGAATTTATGGTTTTCCTCCCCTAATAAGTCTGATGGTGATGCCAATTAACTAGGATCTTCCCATGTCTAATGGCAACCTGTCGTTGCAGCTTTAATACTGTCATCCAGAGATTCTCACAGCTACCTTCTATGATTGATCATGTTTAGTTGTGTTTAAACTGTGATGTTAACAATAACAATAGTAGAAAATCGTCACATACGAGGCATTAATTTATTTCTGATAACGTGTGACATTTTCGTGTAGTTGCGGAATTACAGAAAGGGTAAAGTAACGTGACATTCGGTGACGTGTTCTATTAACGTCACAAATGGCGTCTGTAACCGAATCTTCCTAATTACCCCTTTAGTGAATCCTCTTCGGCTTCCGAAATTAGTACTCAATGTGATTGGACTCGGTTAATTGTCTTTTTCTTTTTTTCTTTGTTCTTTTTTTCTATTTTTGCCTTATGGGTTGTTATAAATTAGAGGAGAGAACTGTCATTTGTAATTGGGGTGTTAAACGGACTATCGTATTACGTTATGCAGGATTACTCGTAGGGATTAATACTGAATTATTAGAGGTGCTTACACCGACGAGACAATAAGATGTGTCAAACTGACAATAAATACGTTCTCGTTTATTTGTTCCATTCGTTATATTTGTCGTATGTGAATAATTACATCTAATAAAATTACCCTATTGAATTAAATTATTGTTAAAAAAATTACAAACATTTCGACATTAATAGTTAATTTTAAAATTATTTTAATACTACCAAAACTATAATAGATATTAAATTTCATCCCATCTTCCTGAATAATTAATCTAATATTTTAAAAATTTAATTTATTATGGAAAAAAACAAACTTCAAAATCTGGCTTACAACTTAAAATATACATAAATTTATAAGTCAAATTAGTTAATTACTCAGAAGCAATTTCAATATCGAGCGACTAAAAACGTGGATAAAAAATTTTAAAAAAATGAATTTAAATATATATTAATATTGAAAATATGCAAAAAAAATTAAATTACTTGACATTTAAAAATTCAACATTTTCTTATAATTGTATATAAGGGAGTGTAGGTTGATTAATTACGATCAATAAATCTACGCTCATAAATCGATAAATTTACATCAAACATGATATAAACGTATGTAAGATGTCTGAAATTTTAAATTTAATTTTAAAATAATTTTCGAAAAAATATTCATTAAAAACATACGCATGGACATACGAACGGAAAACAGTATTAAAATTAATATTTTTAACGCTAAAAAATTATTTAAAACCATAATAAACGTGTATAGGTGCTACATTTATTAAATACAAAATATTTTTTTATCAATTTTAAAGCATTAAAAAGGAAAAAGAAAAGAAAACTGTAAATTTAAAATGACGAATTTCGCGACACGTGGAAGAAATATCATCCGAAATATATCAATTTAAAAAATAACCAAGAAATACACAATCTAAAACATATAAATTTCATAGAAAAAAACCCAGAAAATTCAAAATGTGTATATATATATATATAAATAGATCAATTTAAAGAAATGTACGTCGTGAAAAATGTCAATATCAGGAAATATACCTTACATTTTTGTAGGAAAAAATATACATCTTACATAAGTTATATTTTTAAGACGTTACATAGGAAAATATCAATATCAAAAAACATATATATAACACAAAAAAACGCACATGAAACTATTGCAAGCTTGTAAAGACGTCGATCAATATCAATACCTGCAGCTTTAAAATATATATATATATATATTATTATAAGAAAAGGATAGTAATCCAAATCTGTTAATAGAAAACAGGAAACAGTAATATTAATGTATTTCCATTGATTAATATTTATTTTTAAGTTTGTGGAAGTGATGTTAAAGCACCATTCAGTTGTGATAGCTATTAAATAAGACTTGGTGAAAGGAGTAAAATCGAATATTTATTACATTTACAGAAGAAAAAAGTAAAAGAAAGAAAGAAAATCCAATTTAATTTCCTGAATAAAAGAGAAAGCAATCAAAGCAAAAAATATTTGTATAAATATCACTTTAGTAAAACATGAGAAATCTCATCATCCGACGTTCTTTTCTTCTTCACTCTTCAATTATTTCACAACTTCAATTCTTTCAATCCTTCTGCATTTCTTTGAATATTATCTTAAATAATGAATGCTCCAGAGGAAGGTATTTTTGAAAACATTCAAAACTTGCCAAAACACTCTTATTAAAATCGCCATATATATATATATATATACATGTATATTATTATTATTACTGCTTCTATCTATCCTATTGTTTAATGTCTGCTTACAAATGTTCTACTTAAAATAAGTAAAAACAAATATATAAGTTAAAGGAAATAAATATATATTTCTGTATTTTGAAATATTAAATTTTCAGAAAAATATGTATAAAAAATAATAAATATTATTTACTGTTTATATATTTATTGAAGAAAAAATTTTCCAACATAACTTTTAGGTAGAAACGTCTGTAAAAAAAAAAAAAAAAAAAAAAAGTCTAATTATGTATTCTATAAAATACACTGCAACAATAGTAAAATTTTCTAAACATATTCAACCCGCTAAACATAAATATTTTATAATCGCGTTTGAAAAATTGAATGGATAAATAAAAAAAGTATTATTCAACCCGAACTAGACAATTCGCTGTATGATAAACGGAATGCCAAACAGATAATGACAAATATAGATTGGTTTAGCTAAAACGAAAGCAACGTTCCGAGTAAATTTGATATTAAAAATAAATATAATATTAACTTTATACAAAAATAAATAAATAAATAAATTCTTAAGTTTTTCTTTCATTTTAAGTAAAAAATTATTTTTAAATTTTCTATAATTATTATTATTATCTCCAATAACGTCAACCTCTCAACAACGGCCATCTCTAAACGGTCGCCATTTTTTTTTTTTCTGGAAATTTTTTTGAAGAAAAATGCATAAAAATAACCTCCCAACAACGGCCATTTTTTAATGTTTCCGTCAATGGTTGTTGTTCAGAGGTTTGACTGTGTAATATAACTTGATATACATCATTTTATACTTTTTTATGATGTTAATTGATGCGGAAGATGCTTAACCTAAGTATTAAAATTAACCGAAAAAAAAAATATTTTTCTTGATAAAATTTTAAAAATTTTATTTAAATCAAGAATTGACAAATTACATTTTAAAAAAACGAAGCTAATTGTAAAATGCATGAATATATTGAACCAAATTAATAAAAACTGAATTATTGTATTAAAACGAATGCCATAAAATATGACATTAAATTTGTCATTTTATGAAATGCGTATATAGGCTTATATATATACATATAAAAAAAGTAGATTTTAATAACGAAGAGAAGGGAAAGAAAAAATTTCAATATCGAGAAAAGAAACAGCAGGAAACTTTTCAATATCAGAAAGTCGTTTTGCAAAAATTTATTCGACCGCAAACATTAAATTCTAAAATATACATTCGTTTTTCTGATTCAACATTAACTGGCACAAGTTATTTATATCGCTGGCCCTCTATCGAATTTCGATCTTTTAAATGCTATACAATGAGAAAAATTTCGAAAGTCACAAACTTCATTTAAGCGAGAAAAATACAATTTGAATGAAGAGAGAATAGAAAGGAGAAATTCGTTGTAACTTGCCATCTTTAATAGAAGAATGGAGACAACTATTGAAGTTCGGCCCTTTAGTGATTCCAGTTAATGAAATTACGTCGTTTTTCGACCTGTCCTGCATAATTGTTCTTTTAATCAAGCATAATAAGTCCTTCGTGACCATAAATGTGAGTCACTCGTAATCTGATCATGTTGGTAGCAGAGCAGCAACCGATTTGTCTGGCTTCTCTATACACCGACTTTAATCACGTCTCTTACGCAAGATTTTCCTCTATCTTTTCTTTGTGATGTGTCAAAATTTGTAAATGAAATATTCTCGCTCGATGAATTAAGTAGAATTAATATTTAATAAGTTTGTTTGTTTTTCATCGCATCGTTTCACCCTCCCAATGCTGTTAATGAGACTTGTAAATCCAACAGAGACTTACTGTAAATGTCAGAGAAGAAGTAAATTTAAATTTATCACATAAATTTAATAGGAAATCTTGCCTTACAAGTATTCATTATGTGAATATTATAAAATGAAATTTTCGAAAATATAAATTTGTAACAGTAAACTGGCAAAGGTTAATTACTACTACCCTGCTTAAATTTCGTAATAATAAATTGAAATTTAATAATTGTAATTTATTTAATTCGTTTTTAAATGTTTTCGGAAATAAATTTTGCTTTTCTAATTTATTTTTTTTATTATTATTATTATTTAATTATTTTGTAAGTAACACATTTTATAAAATGAATTAAAAAATAATCAAATTTCACTTTAATAACAATTAGATTTTAATTTTAATAATAATCACATTTCATTTTCATAATCAGTTTTATATTTTAAGAAATTTATTTCACTTTAACGATAATCACTTTCATTTTGGTAATTACTTTAAATCTTAATGGCAATTAAGTAAATTATTCGTAAGCAGCTAATTACTAATAAAGACTTTTAAATTAGAGGAAAAATAAAATAAAATTAAAGATTAGAAAAATTATAATTTCCTATAAAATAAATTCTTAAAATATATATATATATATATGTATATATGCATAAATATAAGTTTAATTATTTCGTAAATTAGTCTTTTATTTTATATCATTAATACTAAATTATCATAGGAGAAAGGTGATTTTTTAACTTATAATATGAAAGGTTGCTCAGATCTTTTTTCTTTTTGGTTAATTTGTAGATGCTACCATAAATTTCAATATTATTATACTATATTAACATTTTTTCTTCATTTTTTAAACTTTAAAATACAAGAAACTTTTCCAACTTAAGCATTCTCCTGGAAATAGCAATAGTGAATCAGTTTGGATGTAATGCAATGTCTTACAAAAGATATGAGGCTTTTTAAGAAACTACCTATTACGACCGAAAGTTATTTTTATCACTTGTACCCGAACATTGATTCTTTTTAAGTGCAATACTTTTTCCAGCCTACGGACTTTTTTCAAGCAAGTAAAATGTCTTTGCTTGTTGATGTAAAGGCTAACCTGGATACATCTCAAATGTCTTCCCCTGGAGCATAAGTTGAAGTAACATTCCGAAAAACCTTTAAGAGAACCACAGTCGAGAAGGGGAACAAAATAAATTTACTTTGTAAAGCTCGAAGCCAACAATACCGATTGTCTATTTTCCGGAAAAAAAAAGTATATAGTGAAACGACTCGGAGAGAAAAGAATATTTCCAATAACAGATTGAATAGCATCTCTGTGCTAGATAGTATCGTTTGAATAAATATGAAATACCGGACGTAGATGATCCTGACTGGTAGGAACCTACTATTTTTCACAGATTTATGGAGCCCAGAACGGTTGGGTAATGCGGGCTAAGGATCAGCCGGGGCTACATTCGTATGCAACAGAAGTCGAACAGGATTTGGTAGACTGCAGCGATTCTTCTCCCCAAGAGGTTCTCCTCTCCCTCTAATCCTTTCCGGACTTCCTCCCCTTTTTCCGGCCTAGAGGGGAGAGTAGAGTGGAATTTTACGGATGAGGTATGTAAAGGTACATTTTTCACTGACTGTCATAATTTGCCAAGCGTCTCCCTGATCTCTGCATTTTACTCCCCCCATTCGTACCCATCCATCCCCTTTCCTCTGCTTACCCACCTACTCTTCTTTACTACGCTGCTAGGCGAAAAACACAAGGTTCTCTAGCCAAACCTTGTGGTTAATACAACTTTATTTTCTAGTGAGTTATGACCTCGTTACAAAGCAGCTTCTCCGTCGTAAAAATGTCTAGCTTTACGCTCCGACAACGCTACTCCACTTGATCATTCCAGTAGCTGTAATGGTCCCAAATTGAATACCGTCGCACCCTATAATTCGGACATAATTAACATCTGTCTGTTATGCCTAGTTATGGTTTCGAGTGGTATAATTTTCCTTCAAGAAGCAATCGAGTATAGTTAAAACTTATCACTACTTATCCATATAACCAGCTAGTTGAAGAAAAGTCTTCTTATCGCCAGTTTTAAGATAAGCTCTTGATTTTCTACTCTGTGATAAATTAAGTGGAATCGTGATATTAAGATGAAGATAAAAATGTTAAATTGCTTCGTATCTGTCCAATTATCAGCGTAAGATATTTTAAATTATCGCAGATGCTTTTAAGTATTCTTAATCCGTAATAATTGCACGTTGTTTATTTTAAATTACTTTTCGTGTAGTAAAAATTTAATTCTTTATTTAAATAATGATATTTTATAAACAGTTTATTATTTTACAAATTTTAACATTTTCTCCTCTTACGCTACATGTTATGATGAAAACTAATTAAAGTAATTAGCTTTTCATAAACAACCATTAAGAAATGAAAGTTAATCCTTAGTAAAAAAAGAAAAAAGAAAGGTTATAATTGGAGTATTTTCGAGATAAAACTAAGAGAAAAGAAAAAAAGAAAAAAAGAAACAACAAAGTCTTTGATGAGAGTAAGATTGATAACTCAGTAGATCGGTTTTAAGTAAAAATAAAAATAGTTTTTACTTGAATTCTGAAAACATTCTCCTAGTTTTTTCCTTTTAAATACAGTAAAATCAATCAACCAAAATAATTTTCGATTACTTTGATAAAAAGTAGATATAATAAATTTCATTATTTTAGTTACTTCTATCATTTTAGACATATTAATCTCTTTAAAAAAAATAAATATATATATATATATTTTAAAATCCGAAATAAGATTTCTCTTATTAAATTTCTGATATATAGATATAAGTATTATTATAATAATTTAAAATAAATTATCAAAATTATTTGCTTATTTTCAATTCAGTTCAGGAGGCAGAGAATTTTATCAAATGCATAAATATATACTAAATTATGCAAAATATAAACACGATAATAACATAAAAATGTTTAAATAATAATATTATTATTACAGGAATACATACTTATAATAAAATATAATATTTTTATATTTAAAATAATTGTAAGTGTCAATCTGAAAAACATATCTAACGCTTATAGTTTTAGCAATGTCAACCAGACTCAGCAAATGAGAAATAAATTATTTAATCACTTTACGCTTGCTGAAGAATATTTATTTAAATCTTCACGAACGTTTTCAACCTAATTTTTATAGGTCTTCATCAGGGGTAATATCGTATTCGAGCCTTTTTAAATGGAACGTTTCATAATATACCGTTCGAAAACAAATAAATTAAACATATAAATTTAATGTTTTCTGCTCCTAAGTTTGTTTTCGACATTAAAGAAGCACAGACAGATAGCCAGACGGACGAGAATTTATAGGTCTACAGTTTTTTTTTTAAATTGTATTCCAAAATTGTATAAATCATTTTAATTTTAATTTATATTATAATTATTATAACGATATAATATAGAATTTCGACGATTATATAGTAATTAAGACAGTTTTTTTTTTAAATTTATTGTTAATAATAATCAATTAAAAAATAGAAAAATATTATTAATAAAAATAAATTTTCATTGATTTAAAATTAGAAAAAGAAAAATCTTATTCTAAAGTTTATAAATTTTCATTTATCTTCTATTAATACGGTATGTATTCATATTATTAATTTAGAAAGCGATAATTAATATAAATAGGTGGAAGATAATTTTTTGACAATGAATAATTTCGTACGAGCTTATTAGAAATTATATATATAAACTCGTATGATAAGAGTTAAAACTGACGACAGTTATTTCTATACTGTATAATTGATAGTTACTGTCAAGCGAACGTGTTGCTGCATCTGATTGTTTTCTCGACAGAAAATGAAATTTCTAACTTTGAACAGTCTTTGATAATTTATCACAAATACTTGCTGTCACAAAATGTCGATATTTTCTCAGTCATTTGAATTACTTGTGAACAGGTCGTTCTATATATATGCATACAGATGGCACATATTTAAAGCCAAACAGTCGTTTAGTGAAAACATTAAGAAAGAGATTGCTTCTTGGCCTTTTCTCAAACGATTTGGATAATTTATGTAACCTTTTCGGCTTTGGTCTTCATTTGGTTCGTTGCCTTGATTACACTTCCCGGTTTGTTCTAATGAATAGATCCAATGGACTTTTTTATTTGATGTTTTACTCGTTAGTTTACTTTAACTTGTTTCCTTCTTTTTTTTTTTTTGTTCTTTCTTCTTCTTCTTTTATATGTCATTCTTAATTTCTGAAGAATGTGTTTCGTTATTTTTGCCTTCTATTTCCTTCTTTTAATCTTTTCATCTTTAGTATTTTTCTATATAGAGAAGACTATTTCCTTGTTTTTATCTGATGCTAAGAAATTTATATTTTCTATTAATTTTTTATATCTGATTTTTCTTTTACTTTAACTCAGAATTGATATTTATTTCTTCTCCGAAAAATATTTTTTTTAGAATCATAAAAAAAAATTAGTTCTTGTTCTCGTATATATTATTTTTTATTTACTTTTAATGCAAAGTAGCATCTACTTTACTAATTTTCTCTTTATTTTTCGAATTACATTCAATATCTTTCTAATTATTATTCCGTTCTTCCATCATAATTACTTGTATTTCCATCATATCAAATGCAATTCTTCCTGTTTTAATATTCTAAATTGTGTAAAATTCAAATCAATTCTTAATTTAAAGTAAAATTTCAATAGATAATCTTATTACCAACCCCACATTACTTTTCTAAGTGTCTAGCTTTTTCAATTATTGAAAAAAAAAGCAATAAAGAATTTAATTATTTTCTTCTCTTAAAGCATAAACTTTTATTTTAAAATATGGATTCGGCCTTCAACCTTTACAAGTAAATTTTTATTCTTATAAATTATCAATAAAAAATATTTTTGGACATTTAATATTGCTGTTGAAACTTTAATCTTCTTCAACATTAAAATATTGGCAGTAATAAGACCTTTAACATTCATGCATCTCTTGCACTTAACTTTATTATACATAACTTCTTTCACACCCCCGGAGATCGTATAACTAAAATAAACAGTTATAAATTTAAATTTTCTTTAAAACTAGACTGTGTAAATTCTTGTAATGTTACAATTTCAGAAAGTAAACAGTAACACGTTGAGTAAAGATACTGTGAAGGTAAACGTATCGATTGTTGAGAAGCATCGAGAGTTATTGAAGCTTTTCTATGCCAAAACATAATCCAACAAAGTTTTTCCAAAATATCATATAGAATGAGAGTTTCGGGAAGTAAGCTCATTCCACACATTTTAATTTTTTTATATACTTTCTTCAAATACTACATTGAAAATTTACGACTCTCTTCTCGACGGTATGATTTGACTAAGGTACTGTACATATTCACACCTCGACATTCCCACTCCTTTATATCCTGCTTTGTAATAAAGGGCGGGTTATGTTCTCGCTATCCTTAACCCCCGTGGTTGTAATTGGGCAGCATCCCCCTTGTTTCCAAGGCAACCAATCCCCACCCAACTTCCACGAGGCTTTACTAGAATAAAGGTAATTTCCTTCAGTTGTGTGATGGCTAAATGCGGTTCGTGATTGAGAAATGGAAACTTCTAGATGTGGTTTATTCGAGTTGCATGCAGATATTAACTTAAGTTTTTTCGTTTCTGTAAATTTGAAATGACTTGTTTCACTTTGCGTCTATGCATTTTTTATATCCTTTGTGGAAATATTAAACTATTTACGAAAAAGAAAAAAACTTGCAGATTTCCTATATTTATTTATATTGCTAGAAAATATATATTTATGCACACACGATGCGGTTCACAGAAAAAAAAACAATCTTAAGCTAAATTGTGTCATTAATAATTTGAAGCATTCAAATTTTAAATATTTAATTTTGTTTCTCTCGATTAAAAAAAATACTTACTATTTCATATTTTTAAACTCGATTGCGGTATTTTTTTTTAATTTTAAACTAGTTTAACTGCCTTCCTTCATTAGAATTACATAATTTCCAATTTACCCCCAACCTATTCTCTTTCTAGCGCTAAAAATAACGTCAGTCTTCAACACATCAAATTAACAGGGAAAATTTTATTAAAAACAAAAATTTACTTTAGCAATTTGTCTTTCTCTTTTTATTTAAATTTTTAATCATCACTTGATGCGTTTCTAATAAGTTTTTCACGTTTTTTTCTTTGTTAGAAAGGATGGTTTTTAAAGGATGTAATCACAAAGTTACTTCACGAATTGACAAGACGTAATATCGAGTTAGGAAGTTAGCGGTTAACGTAGACATGCCGTAAATTAGATGACCATCGGAGGAAAATGAAAAATCTGTCATAGACGAGCGAAAGACGTCAGATTGTAAACTTAAATGAAGGAAAAGAAAAGCAACCAACGTTTCTCCTATGGTTGTTGACTCTATTCATTCACAGCTTCTTCCATTTTGCTAAAATGTGGCATAGAATGAATGAAAGGACAAGTTATTACACACGTGATTTAATTTTCGACGTCGAAAGTAAATGTCAACGTTATTAAATTGCCGAAAGTTTCGGATGCGATAATGACGTGGAATGGTGTTTAATTTGACGGTTCTGTCCGAGAATTTCGGATGAGAAAACGGGTAAAACACTGCAATAACGTTCTGCAGCTGACTCAGCCTCCTATATATGTTGATAGAATTTTTTTACGATTTTCTTCGATAACTCAGAAGGTGGCTAAAGTGACGATAAGCTTTCTAGCTTGAAGATGAAACAACAAGCTGTTCTTTCCTACTCCCAAATCACTATAAACTGGAAATGCTCTTAAACTTTATACTTTTAAATGCGTTCAACGCCACATCAGTTACTAAAGGTTTTTCTCCATTTCTTTTTACCGTTTTTATATTGGCGAAAATCCCATTTTAACTTTTATAACTTTTTAAAATTAAATCACTTGCGTTGCTTTAAAAGCAATTAACAGACTTTCTTATTTTTTATTATATTATAATTTAATTTAAAACGTCTGCAAATACAGAGCTAATTTTACAATTTATACAGAAAAAAATTAAGCTATGCAGTGAAGTATCTTCAATAAAGGAGAAGAGACATTTACAGGGGCTTGTTTATCATTTTTATTTTTAATCTGAGAAATTCAGGATTGTAAAAATGTTAATATTTTATATCTTTTATATGCTTCTATAACAAATTAATAGCTATATTGATATTAATTTGTGGGAATTATTAAAATTTACGTATTATTAGTAGTACTTAAGTATATTAACGTGCATTAGGCTATATCAATACTTAATGGATTATTGCATTTTAAGTATTATTATTTCAAAAATTGTTTAAAATTTAACGAATTTATTAATTTTAATATGTTATTTATTGTATTTTTAATGTAAAAATAATTTCTGAAAATTATTTAGAATAAACATGTTAAAATATTTTTTCTTTGGTACTGATATTTCTGGAGCAATGTGATTTCGTAAAACATGAAAAATGCGTAGAAGTGGTTACAACTTTTTGAATGATTTATAAAAAATAAAATAGGAACCGTATAAAGAGAACATATAAACAACAATGTTTGGTAAAGTTCAGCAATGACTCCATAATCTTCGAAGCAATCCATATGCCGTTTCTCCATTCGTTTTGCGATCTTGTTGTATGATAATCACTCACTTGATATTTCTACTCGGAGAGTGTTATCCTACAATGCACATTGCATCACAATCAACTGCAGAGGAAATATCGATCAGACAGTTCGCCGCCCCTGATTTGGATTCACTAGCTTGACATTTCCAAATTTTCTAGCAGATATCGGCACAAGAAATCACATTATAATAACAAAACCCAACCTTTTTATTGCCATTGAGTGAATGGCTGGCTTGTTTCCGAAGATTGTTTGCTGCTGTTTTGTTTTTTTTTTTTTTTTCAATAGAGGTTAGAGGCGATATAAAATTAAATTGACGATTTACAATTTCAATAAAACTGTAAAATTACAAATTATTTAAGAGAATTTTAAAACATTTTATGGAAAAATATAGCATTTTATTTTTAAAATATGTTTTATAAAAATGTTGTAGATCGTATCTTTGAAGATATAAATGCAAATTAGAAAGTTTTTAATTTTTAATAAAAATTTATAGCCGAGTTTTAAGCATATTAAACATAATTCTGTATTCGATGAATATTTTAAAGTTTAAATCCTATCTATTCTGCATTAAGAATTAAACAAGAGATAGATGAAATTAAAGTGAATGAATTATCAACCGGAAATTATTCCTCAGTCATTTATCGTGTTTCTATTTATAGCGAGATAAATAAACGGAGTTAAACAAGTCCTCAATCATCAGTTCCATTGACATATTCAATCCGACATCATGCTTCGTCCAATAATGCGACAGATTAGTGGAGTCCCGATGGGAATTATCTTGTATATACCCTCATGTCACACGAATTCCAGCAACTTATTGGTAAACGGAAAACATCTGTTCTCAGCCGGAAAATCCACATTAAAAAAAGAGTATATAAATACGCAAAATCGCATAAAAAACCCACAATCAAATCTTGCGAAAATTGATATATAATTTTATTATAAACTGTTGAATTTTATAAGAAAAGTATTTCCTACTTTCGCTGGAAAATCGTAAAATGTTTTCGTGAAATATATTTTTTTAAATTGCTGAAGAAGCATTTATATTTCGAGCTTGAATATAGTTGGAAGAAATCTTTATATTCCTCAGCAAAGAAACTGTTCTTTTCTTTACTACCTCATAAAATATTTATAGTTTAATACTAAAAAATTTTAATATTTTTTAATATATGTGATTCAGAAATTTACAGCTTAATAGTTTAAAATATTGCTCATTGATATGCATGACAGGAAAAAAGATATATAAAAATTCTATGTAGTATTTTATTATCATAATTAATATCGAAAACAGAATAAAACCGAATGTTTATAATATTGTTAAAGCTAAGTGGTTATGATTATGAATATAATGAAGCGCATGTTCATAACTATAATCATGATAATGAGCAATCATTATATCTCGGAAAATAGATTAATGATCTTGATAATACTTGATCATTAGATCTATATCTCATAAAATTGATTCTGGAAGCACATGAAACATAATTGAAAAGTTTATTATGCATTTTATTCATTTTTATTTATATAAATTTTAATAAGAAAAAAAATTATTGTTTATTGAATTTTTAAATATAAACTATATTTAAAGTTAAGAAATGAGTGATAATATCTAATAAAAACAAAATCAAAAGATAAAAAATAAATTTATAATGTATATTTTTTAAATTTCTTACAAAGGAATTTCATTAAGTATAGAAATTTTTCTATAAATAATTTTAAAAAGAGAGAGAGAAAATTCTTTATTTAAAATGAAATTTAATTGATAAAATGGAGTTGAATATTCATATTAAGATGTTCCGAATAGCGAAAATTGAACTCTATTTCTTCGTTTAACTAGTTGAAATATTCTATAAATGTTCAATTATCTTGGTAGCATAAGTAAAGAATAACTTTGAAGTTTCAGTAAGAAGAAGAAGAAGAAAGAGAAATCGAAATCAACATTAAGCTCTATATCTTTTACAAATTTGACAAATTGGCTTAACTTTCTCCAATCTTGCTATTTGATTTTTTTTATCTGCTATTGTCTTTTTTTTATAATGGTCAGAATTTTTTATTCTCTGCCTCCAATAAACTTAAGTTCATCTAAGTTGGAAGATGATGAGGAAAGTTAGGTCGAGTCCGTTTTCGCTCTTACAGTCTTTCTGATCAAATGACTGCAGAAAAGTATTTTCGTTTGCAGTAACAGAGAAAAAAAGTATTGAATTTTCTCCTAAAGTTATTTCCCGTCTGAGGCTGTCCAATCAGCTTGAGAGACGGTTTGTGCCTTGCCATTACATATGTCAATGGAAAGAAAATAAACTCGCCTATCTTCCATTCGTTTTTCCCTCATCGTTACAGAGTCCCAGTTTTCTTCTGAATCTCTGTTCTCCAAAAATTGGAGCGGGAATAGTTTGCTTGCAGAAAGTCTCACTCCTTTTCCAAAACTTTTCTTGCCAGGCCAATTGGAAAAGTGAAGTGTGGCTTTGCAGTTTGTTTTGGTGAATTTTTTCCTCCCTTACTGTTTTTTTTTTGTATTATATTTTTGCCTATAGGCATTCGATGAAATTTTTTGTTTAGTATTTACCAGAATACTTTCTGAATTGAAACATTTATTTATACTTTAGAAAATAATTTAATTTATATTCCAGAAACGTTTAGCTTTATAAATTACTAACTTAAAACTTAATACATAAGTATTAAAAATTCTTGAAAAATAATAAAATTTTCTACTACATTTTCTAAAAATATATCTCATAACTAAATTTAAGTAAAGTTCTTAGATATTAAAGTAAAATTAAAATGTTTATAAAACAAGACTTTGATACTGTTGAGATAATAATGTCGGAGTAATTTAAAGAAAAAGTGAGCTTAGTTATAGTTTTCTTAAAGAGTTTTCTTCTTATAAATTTAAGTGCTTACATACTTTCGTATCTCACATTATTTTAAGGAGAAATAAGGCAATCATTCACGTGAGAAACAGTTTAGATCTTTCGGCCAAGACTTTAACATATATCAGACGTTTACTCTTTATATCGATTCCAATATTTTAGAAGGAAATTGTAATTTCCTTTCTCGTAAGTGTACCAACGATGAGATTGAATTTCTGTGAAATCTAGTCGTGATTAATGTTTTCCCTTGAAACATGTCATTGTGACAAATGTTTGCTTTCTTTACTCTTGCATCAAACAAAAGAGAAATTGGGTGAATTGAAAGTTTTGTAGTTTTTGCTGTTGATACTTTTAAAAAATGTTCAGAGTTCTTTCATAAATATCCAATTTTTCGACGTGATCTAATAAATCTTTTATGTCTAATCGTATTCAAACAGTTATTTTTGAGTGTAGAAGAATAACAGTTTCATCCCCTTTAGTAACAGCACATCCTGATAAACTTCCATTCTTTATATTCGTCTTTCTTCATATATAAAGTATAAACCTTTGTTTTTTAAATTAGAATTTAATGTTAAATATTTTAATATTTAATCTTAACACACATAGATTAATCTGTGTTTATTTTAAACAGAATTTCATAATTTTATTAGTTCGAAAGAGGGGAAAAAAATATATCAAAACTCACAAAAATAAGCTTTTCTCGTTAGGAACGAGAAAAAGGATCATTTAGAAGGATTTTTTTCTAAAATCGCTAAACAAATACGCATATTAATAGAAAAATAAGAGGTGTTGGCTTATTAAAATGGCCAAATTTTCACTACAAAAATCGTGTTAACATGGAGAAAACATTAATTAACCGGATAGGAAAGCTCATTAAGGAAACACTTTAACCAAAACTTAAACCATCAAGATCGTTATAGAAAATCTCAGCATGTGACTTCGTTGGCTCATTAGAACTTTCTTGGAACATTTTTCAAGTTTTTAACAGCTACTCCAGAGATCATAAAAAGTGTTCAATCAAGCAAATTAAACAATCCAATCTGGGGGAAGCAATCACTCTGAAGATTGCAGTGTGCGTCTATAAAAAGGGATTTAATGTAGCGACCATGCCCTATAAGTGTTGTAATGTGATAGCTCCACCTACGTCCGTGAATCACGGCTCTTATCAAAGAATGGGTGGAGTTGCTGAACTCCCTTGGGTATGACTCATTGGCAATACACTGCCGTCAATTTGAACGTGCCAGTATTTTAACACAGGTACAGGTTGTAGTACATTCCTGTTGCATTTGTATCGCGTGACAATAGTAAATCATTGTGGAAACCAAATTGAAATCAATATAAAGAAGTTTTATAAAGCAGGAAGCCGAATGAACAGATCCATCAACTCTCTTTTCTTCCTTCCAAGTTTTCTACTCTCTCTCTCTCTCTCTTTTTCCAGATGAAAATTTGTATCATAAATTATCGGATTTTTCAGTAAATCAGGAAATTCTATTAAATTTTTCAAAAAGGAAAAATTTATGATGGAAGTATTGTTTATGATCCATATATTGGGATATCTATACAGTAAGGTTTATATTGCTTTCGAATAATCCGTCCAGATGAAAATAATAAAACAAAAAAAATATCTCGTAATTTCTCATTTGGATGAATTTCTTAACATAAAATAAAAAATTATTTTTTTAATACTAAATTTCGGCTTTTTTACTTAAAGTAATTTGCTTTACGCCGTTAAATTCGTATATAAAACGTTAAAAAATAATATTCGATTCGTAAGACAAACTTGTTTTTTTTATTTATTTATTTAAAGTAATAAATTTTTAAGAAAAATAATAAAATATTATTTGTTTAAAAAAATAAATAAATAAAAAGGAAAACACTTTTATGATAGTATAATTATGCAAAACCGAACGTTATCATTGGGATCGTGACACGAATTCAAAGAAACCTTACGAAGGAGAGACTCGTTAATTTTCTGATTCAACTATTGTCTGTTAAAAAATGGGTTCTTAAAGAATACAACCGAAGGTTTTATAATATATTAAAGCAAGGAGGAGAGTGTCTTAAATGCAAACATTCGAAGAGATGATGAGAAGTGCTTCATTTAACAACCGAGATCCTTCTTTTCTATTCACCAAAACAAGCAAGTTTTACTGATGCAAGTCCAACGACTGATGACCTAAACTATCGTAAAGGTTTTCACGTAATTGTTGGTGTGTTTCTAATGACAAAGAAGTTGAGAAATCTCCGTATCCAAGTGATGCCATTACTCAAGTCTTTTAATGGAGATTTCTTTAGCAATTCTAGTATAACATTGCGCTAAATGTGAAATTCCCTGCTAAAATCCTATCCTTAATTATCAGATTCCTTTAATGATGTAGTCATTTTATCCTTAAAGAGATCCATAGTCTTTTCGCCTCCTTAGGAGCCAAGACGTTTGGCTAAAGTGTTGTAAACTAGAGACTAGAATCTTGTTAATCCGCCTTCTCTTTGTGTTGGACATGACTGTCCAAACGATCGATGAAAAAAACTCTTCTTGTTTTGTTTACTGCATTTAAATTCTATTTTTAAAAACAAAAAATAATAATTTGTAGTTTGTTTTTTTTCAAAATAAATTCACTTCTTTTATTTTTAATTATTTAATGAAATTTACATTTTATAATTAACTTTTTTTAACCTCCGAATCACACACAACATTTGCATTTTATGTAATTATCAATTTAAAATTTTATTTATTACAATTTTACAAAAAAAAAAAAATCTGTCAAATTGCACTAAAAATAATCAATTTTTATTAAAAAATTCAATTTTCACAAAGCTATTTTATTATTATTTTTAAAAATAAATTTAATAAAACAAATTCCGATGAAAATAAATGTTTTGAGGCCATTAGGAAAATAAAATATCATTTTTTGATATATATATAATATTTTAAAATGTATACAAAGTTAAAATTAACGATTTTAATTAAAATAATTACACAAAATATCATTATTTTATAATATACATCGAATATTATACTCTTGAGTATAAGGCTATTAGAACAAATTCCTTTACTTTAATTATTATTTTTATTGAGATTTTAAGGTAATTTATGTAGGAAATATATTTTTCAGTCTTTCTTTTTATTATTTTATTCTCAAAGGTATAATTTATTTCGATTGTATCTTATTAGAAATAGTGATAAATACCGTTCTAAGCGCATCAGCTTACTAAGTAACATCTAGAGTGACTGATATCCTCAATATAGGTAACTTTAATGACGGATCATGGATATAAAATCGTTCTTGCGAATACATTCCTGAGAGTAAGATAGAATAAAAAAGGGGGGAATAAAAATGCCGAGTTTCTTCCCCCACTTTCCAACGTTTCAAAATTTCTTCTGGCAAACCTCTATTTTTCTTTTTTTCCTCTTTCCTTTTTTTTTTTTTTTTAAACTTATAGAGAATGGAAGATGAACTTTTGCTACTTAAGTATTCTGTTCAAATCCCTTCTCATATGTCACATTCACAAATGTCAGAAAATTTCTTTCTAGAACGCGCAAAACCCTTTTTCTTTCATTTATTACTGCTGGAGGTCCAGAGACAGGTTGAGGATAAATCTCGATGCTGTCCATACATCATCATCCCAGAAGAGAAGAAAAGCTTCTCGATCATTTCTGTATGAAAAAAAAAAGAAAAGAAAAATTATATAAAAACTTTCTTCGGGGCAATAAGTTTTATTACAGATATTTTTCCTCTTGGTGTAATTTATTATCGATTTTTTTTATATATTTTTTTTTATCCACTTTAAAAATACTTTATTTTTAAAATGGAGTAAATTGTGCGGATACTAAATCGTTTTAACTTTATTACATTTAAAAAAAATGTATTTATATATTTTACATATTACATATTTTTATCAAATACTTTCAAAGTTTTTAATGTTCCTCTCTCTTTTTTTTAGAATAATTCTTTAAATTCTTTAATTTATGCAGTGGAAACTTCCACTGTGGAAATATGAGTGAATAATTATGCTTTCGTTTATAATTACTATACACTTGATTGCTTATTATACATTTTAATTAATTTTTGATTAATTAATTTATTAAATTTTTTAATATTTTAAGAAATTGAATTTTAATTTCGAAAGAAAAAAAAAAAGAGTTTTTACTCGTCTCTACTCTTACGCGAGAGAACAATTAGAAGTGATATAAAGGAGTAAAAAATTTAAATCATAAATATTTTATATTACTTTATTAAGGAATTAATAAACTAATTAAGTAGTTTATAAGCTAAGTTAAAGATATATATAAAGTCTAATTGCTTATACACAAATGATTAAAGAAGTTAAGGTAGAAATTAATATTAAAAAGAACTAATTTATCTCCTTATCCATCACGACGTCAAGATGCCTTTCAAAACAATAATATTTTATTTGTATCGAAGCTAAGCTATTTTATATCAAAGGAAAAGTATATAATCTCCAGACGCAGCATCTTGTAAATAGTATATATGCGGGTGAATCATTTTTCAAGTAAGTTTATATGCTATCTACAATTTTTTGGGTTGTTTACACTAGATGGAGCAGCGTTCTTTGCACAGGCGTGCCTTATTTTAATCATAATCTACGTCGAAAGAGAAGCAGGAAATGTAATTCACTCTCTCTGGGAGGCGCTTCTCTGATTTTATAGCCTTCTACCATTGTAGCTTCACGCAGTTTCATTGAAAGTAACACATCTTATTCTCTATGGTGTTGAAAGCGCAGACTTGGCCTCTTTATCTTTACTAGAATGGTTTATAGTGTCTTCTAACAACTTCAAAATATTCTGCTCCTTTATATCGTACATCTTGTACGACACTTTTTAAGCATTAAATATAAAATATTTTTATTTAATTTACTTCTACGAATTTTAATATTAAATAATCTTAATTTAGACACGTTTTTTTTACTATTTTTTTATAAATTCGATTTAAAAAATCAAATTTTTTAAATAAATTTTAAAATATTTTAATTATTTATATTTAAAGATAATTTCTCATCATTTAATTTAGATTTAGATATATTAAATTATATATACTGTATATATATATTAATAAATATTTTCTAAACTCGACTTTATAAAATTAATTTCCTATCAAGAAAATTATTTTAAAGGGATATATTTAATTAATTTCTAATATTTACAACTATAAATATCCTTTACTAATTAGAAGTTTGTATAAATGATTACTTCATTTTACATAATAATTAATTATCGTTTTGTGTAGGCACTAAATTCATATAACTATGCTATAAACTGACCGACCTCGTATATATATAAATATAAAGTGTGTTACCTTCTAAACAGGGTTTCAAGTTTTATCAGCATTGAAGACATGTTTATCAAACGTTGCTCAAGATAAAGGGCGAATAACAATAAGAATATTTATTCAGTAACCAAATTTTTAGGCTCGAACGTAAGTGAACCAAGCACCAAACTAGTTTTTATAGGTAATAAATCCATTTTTATATTCTAAAATAACGACATTTTCATATTATAATGATCGAGTCGAGGTATTTTTTTATACGAGTTATACTTTAATGTCTAAGAAAATGACTATATTTTTTTACTATTATAATTTCTATTTTCTTTTTTTTTTAATTTTTAATTGTTATAATTTATGACCGATCGAATTATTATGATCATAAAAATATTTTTTTAAGGATTTAACTGCATTTTTATTCGATAACCACGGTTATAAAAGATTTATGGGTTATATTTATGGAAGTAAAGTGAATTTGCCTAGGGTATAGAATAAGAGAAGGTCCTGATATAAGTCGAATGTATTATGGAAGAAAGTTCCATCCTTTATAACGTAGGATGGTAGATGACATCGGTTATTTTCTTCTCATGATAGCATTTTATCATCTATGCCTCTTCACTTTTACAAAATGGCAGAACAGGTAAGAATGGAACATCTACTTTCCACTTATACTTGTCAAGAATT